>NW_026902048.1:4585000-5824917 GCF_033783945.1 Neopsephotus bourkii
ATTAACCCTACTTTGCAACACCTTGGGGGAAATGCAGGAGGAGTTACTGTGCAGATTCCACAGGTCACCCATGAGCTTCTCTCAATAATGAACACAGACTGTCTATGGGAAAGGGAACAATGTAAGCTGCATGGCACCTAATGTGTGCCAGAAGTTGCTTTATCTAACCCCATTAGCAACGAGTGTGGATCAAAGCTGTGTATGGATCTGTAGCTCTTCAGGCTGCTGAATACCAGGCTTTGGCTGAAATTGCTTCTCTTCTAAAGTTGCTGGTGTTGTTTAGCTCCATCTCCTGTGTTAAGCTCTGTGAGATGGCAAAAGTAATGCCACAGCAAAGTGAGAGAAAGCATGTCTGGAATGAATCATGAGTGAAGAAGGTCCACACCTTTCCTTTGGCTCCAACACAAAATTATGAGAGTCCCTCCCAACCCCAAAACTAGGCAGGTAGGTTTGTGAGACAGAGCAATTGAAAGACAGCTGGACAAAGAAGGAAGAGCTCTGATTAAGGCAAGGGTATTTTTCTTGGCTTATGGAGAATGTAAGTCTTATGTACAATATATGTTTTTTAAAGATGGTATTTTAGATTGATTTGATTACCATAGAGCTGACACATACTGCACAAAGAGAACAACAGGCGGGGAAATTCATTTATAATAACCACTAAATGAATTTTCCCAATGCTTGTTCTTTTTGCACAGTACATGTCAGCTCTATTATAATCAAATCAATTTAAAATACCTTCTTCAAAAAATATAGCAGTATTTATTACCAGCTCATACTTTTTTGATCTGAAGTATATATATGTATATGTGTTTATATATATATTTATACATACACATATAAAATACCTCTTTGAAAAATACAATTGTATTTATTATTAGTCTACCTTTGGATCTGAACTATACATGTGTATATATGTATGTGTATATACATATATATAGAACAGGATTTTTACATATCTAAAAGGATGAGGGAAGCAGAAAGTTTCATGTAGTGCTGATGGGACCCAGTAAGCCTTGAATCCAGGCAGAAATTCCAGAGGGAAAATTACTCCACCAGTCTTTATGCATAGCAGCAGAACGAATGCATAGCAAAGGCTGGATATCAAAGATGAGCCTAAGGAAAACTCCATTTCTCTCCTCACAACTTATCACACCTAGGCAGGTGGATTTTGCAGGGCTCCTTACCCAGCTCTGGTTGCCTCTAAATAGCAGCACCATGACAGCGACAGAGAAACGAAGTGATGCTCTGCATATGGCCCTTATGTTTACCGCAGACTTCCCTGCAAACATGTTTTCAATCTGTAAAGCGAAGCAGTACGGTAGCACGGTCCAGCTGGTAGCAGCAGGACTGAACATTGCAGAGCAGAAAAGTTCTACAAGCCAGAAGAGGTTCCTTTTCATCTGCTCAGTCTCCTGCAGCATGAGAATGTAGAGCCAGGAATAACTCTGCTCACTCAGGCTTGGCTCACGCAGGACAGATGCTGTAATCCCCTTCTCCCAGGGTGAAGAGACAGAGATGTTTCACCCAATGGCTAAAGAGCACTGAATTTGGGGTATTTACCCCTCCCTCTGCCAGCTGAAAAGGTGCTGAAATACTGGTGGACAGCCTGCAGAATTACAAATTCAAACCTTAAGGGGAAAAGTCTTTCTTCCCCTTTGTTTAGTCTCATTTCCTAAGCAAAGGACATCTGTGTAGCCATACTCTCTGGGTCTTTGCATTGCTGCCTTTCTGTTTTAAAAAGGTCCAGGTTTCTGAAACCTCTGTCTGTCTTCACTTGTATTTGGTAGAGAGTAGCAGTGGGCTCCAAACTACTATATTACCAGAACTGTTCTGAGAATAAGCCACCAGGCAGAGGACAGAGGTGCTGTTAATGGAGAAGGCTGTCTTGAGTGCAACCTTTATTAGACATCAGAGAATCAGGGCAGAGGAATGTCCCTGAGGCAAGGCTTCATTAGGTCCTGCTGCTTGAGGAATGACTGGCTTTTCCGTCCTGCAAAGAGCCCTCTGGGGTATAGGTTACGCCTCTCACAAAGATAATTACAAAAGGATGCAGCCGATGATAACTAAAAATGGTGTCACATTTTGGGGAGGGCAAAGACTTTTAGAGCCAGTGGGAATCTTCCTGGTGGCTTCACCAAGCCTTAGTCAGCCCCGCAGAGCTAGCGGCTGCACATCTGGGTGGGGTTCAATGGGAAACATCTTTCTCAGCCCATGAAAATGTGAGCGATTTCAGCCTTTTCCTGTTCTGGACTGGGAAGAATCACGAGTCTTTTAAAAGATTTTAAGGAGCAAACAGGGAAGGAGAGTTGATAGTTGAGGTGAGTGAGTTGCCAGGGGTCGGGACACCCACCCAAAAGCAAAGTGCTTTTTTGCAAGCCATTTGCCTGTCTCATTCTGTCAAAGGTTTGCTTCTCAGTGCTAGGGTGCTTTGTGATTTCAGGGAGGGTCTGTCATTTACTGCCTGAAATGCATCTGATCTATATCTCAGAGGTGATGCAGTCCTGAGGAAACATACTACTACCTGTCACCTGCTTGCAGCAGGAATATTCATGGACTAGGCTGGCATGAAGGATAGATCCCTGTGCCCCTGAGCCCTTCACCGTCATAAAATCCAGATGTGAAGGGTTACAGTCAGAAGCTATGCTGGGGCAGAGGGTCTCATCACAGCCAGGTCTGAGCATTGTGGTTTGAGCCTTTTTCCTCTTTATCAATATTTTGCATCTTTTTTTTGGTTTATGGATTTTTTCCCACCTTTGATTTCCAAAAGAGAAAAAAGAATACCATGAGAAATTTATTGAAATTACTTATTCATGCATTAAAGGAAAAAGGCCACTACAAACTTAATTCAAACTCTTTGTAATGGCCAGGAATGTTCGCAGACGGGTCCCTCCAGGCACTACATTTGCAGTAAAGCAGCAGCAAGTGAGCTGCTCAGGAATCGACCAGGCAGCTCCTGGATTTTCCTCGTCACCACTAGGGGGGAGGCTGGATTTCCTTCCATAAATTGCCTGGTTGATGGGGAAAAAAACCCCTATCACATCCCTGCAATGTTGAAGGCACTTCAAAACGACTCAGATGTTTAACTATTGTGCTAGTGATCATACATTCACATTGGGCTGCAGGCCAAAAAATAAAGGAGAGAGAGAGAGAATAAAAAAAGCAAGAGTCTTGCAGCTGAAACGCTATAAAGCGCTGAGTTTTACTGTAGAGCTAAACACTCTTCAGTGACAAATTTCAAAGGCCATATGTATGGTATTTTCATGAAAAGCAGAAGACCCTAAATTTCTTTGTTTAACTGGAAGCGATTTCCCTCCCTGAACAGGAGGCTTCTGTAGTTCACCTCATTTATTGCGAGGCTACAAATTTTGCTTTCCTTTTTTTTTTCCTGACAGGTTGAGATCTGGAATATAGAAAAAGGGCAAGAGAAATTGAAGGGAATTGTATTTGCTGTAATGCCAACAGGAAGGTTTGCAAAAATATACCACTGCCATCTTTGATTGTTTCTAAGGATTACTTCAGGCACACTGTGCTTAGAGAGCAGTAACTATGCTTTGGTAACAGAAAGGGATAGGGATGATGAAAAAGGGGTTTTTGTGGGTTATTTTCCCCAGTACAGTCAAAGGTAAGACATACAACAGTGGCCTTTCTGCTTTTATATTAAAGCCTAAGAATAAATAAGATAGAAAAGTTTCCATATGTTGTATGATGTCACCTTCTGAGCTATGTTGTTGCACTTCAGTAGTAAAGTTTTGAATATTACATTATTTTTAAGAGGCTGAAGGCGCTGAGAATTTTTTATTCTGCATTTTGCATTCTGAACCCTCAGAAATGATGTTCCTATCTTTTCGCTGAACTTACAAGGTTTTGGGATGTACTTTTGGGGGAAGGAGGAAGGGTTTCGTAAATGGAAGCTAATTTGCCACGTAATCACATGCTTCCAGGAGCTTGGACTTTAGGAGCTATTTTAAGAAATGGCAGCACTGGAATATTTAGATATTAAGTTTACTACGAAGGAAGCTGGGAGAAATCTGTATGTGGGAAGAACATTACTGAATATTCATGCAAATTACTCTAGTGAATCTCATTTTCTACTACTATCTTCTTTTTTTCTGGCTCTTCAGACCAGCAAAGTTTTGATGTTAGTGTTTATGTAAAGTTCACACTTGTCCCAGTATTTGTGTTCCCACTCAGGAACAGCTTTTTGCATGTAAGCCTGTTCTCTGGGAAATTGTGTTATATCCTCTTGACAAAGCTGGAAAGCTAAAGGTCATTCGTTTGGGAAGTGGAAACAATTCAGTGTCCAATTGTGCAGACACATCACATGAATATTAGACACAGAAAGCTCATGAGCCAATGTTTAAAAGCATTTGACAAAGCTCAGTGGATAACAAGAAGATCTGTGACAAGCATAGGGACACAGCTGAGGCAAAGGGACAAGTTCTTTCCTCTGGGACACCTGGGCTCACCTCTTGCCCTGGTCAGAGCATTGGAGATGCCCATTCTGAGCCATGGAGGGAAGTCCTCCTGCCTCTGGAGATTTAAACCAAGCCATAGCTTGTTCCCACCGTTTTCATTCATACTGCACAAGCGCAGGCTCTACTCTGGGATTTCCTTATAGCCAGTGGTGGTAGTGGCAGTTCTTACTTTTCGCATTCATCATAGCATCTCAAAACCCAACCAGAGCACCCAGACCCTGTTGCCATTAGCTGATTAGTCTTGACCTGGCACTTGGGAACACAAGATACTTAAACAGAGGTAGATGCAATGACACACAAAAAAACGCCATCTTCTTTTTACCAGCAGAACTGTTGCTTGGCAGGCATCAGCATTTCCCATCAGCTCCAACAATGCCAGAGAAATGCATGCCTTGTGTTACCTTTAGCCTTTTAAATATGGTTTGCTTAAGTCAGCTCATTCCAGGTCTTTTTGCATTGCCTGACAGCTGCCTGGGAGGAGGCCACTGGCTCTTCCAAAGTGTGCAGCCATCCGTTCTGCTGGCATGGGGAGTTGCACATGAAAGCCTCTTGAGATAAATTCATCCTCATGCAGGGTGATTAGCCATGGAGCCCTGCTGCATCGCTTGTCTCGAAAAGCAAGGCTTGGTTGATCAGTGATGGGCTGAGGTTGGCCTTAATTAACCAGCAAGGTTTCTGTCCTCTGGGCCTTGTGAAGACGTAACCAAAAAAGGCAACTCCTTCCATTCCCATACTTTCCCAAGATGACAGGACAAGCTTGACATCCTAATCCTTTTGCCTTGCCTCAGTCACTGAAAGACTCGAGCAGTGTCAAAGCAACCAGCTGATTACAATCTTCGTGCCAAACGCAACATCTTCATTCCAATGAGAAGCTCTCACATTAAATTTCCACGTGTGTCCCCTCAACTGCCCTCCACTGCTTTCCTGCCTTCCTTTAAAAAAAAAAAAAAATGAGACTTTTCTGCTAGAAAACAAAACAAACAGAACTTGGGAAAAAAAAAAAAAAGCAGAAAAAAGTCACAACACACACAAAAAACCTTCCAAACCCTTCAAGCAATAACTGCTGCACAAGGCCAGTTGGGACACAGTCAAATTAGAGAGTTATTATTACCTAGGGGACATTAGAAATCAAGTTTGTTACTGGCAGTTCCTGTTTCTGTAAAGACTTGTTAATAGCTGAAGTTTTAAAGGGTGTTGTTCAATTGGCAAAGCGTTATTTTTCTAAGCAGCCACCATGTTCTCACCTGCTGCTGTTGCTCCCGAGAGCTGCAAATGTTTAGAGGAGAAGGAGGTTGCGGAAGGGTGGTTGTGGAAGGATCTCCAGGTCCCCGAGAGAGGAGCTGCTGCCCTGCCTGGGCAGGCTGGATGGGAGCCCTCTGCTAACTCAGCTGAGGGCTCCTATGGATAGGCTGCATTTAGTCTGGCATGCTCATAGCATTTTAGGGAAGGGAAAGGGTCTTTGAGTAGTTAATGCCAAGGGGGAAGGCGAAAGGAGGGCCGGTCCCTAAAGGGAAACATTTTTCAGTTGCTTGCGAGTTCCTCAGTCACAATGACTCAATAAATCAGATTTTTCACTCGGGGCCAAATCCTACCCTTACAAACATCAATGATGCTGGCTTAGGGGAATCTCTGTAAATCTCTGCTAATTTCCATTTTGGAGTGTTGTGGTTTCACACAGTGATGTGACAGAAGCAGACTTCATTTTGGCAGAAATCTGTCCCCGCTGTAATTTATGTAACCTATGCAATCTCCATGCAGTTTTACACATGTTTTATGTCAGGGTGACTTTTGCATTGTCTAAAATTGTTTTAAAACAGAGAAAACTAGCAAGAAAATGGAAAATACTTGGATTTTGAACCACATACACTTTTAGAGCTTTTAGTCTTGGTTGTCTAATTAAGAGTTTTGGAGGAACCTTAGTGTGAATGTGGAGGAGAACATGATTCTGTCCTGTGTATGCCTGGTCAGTGCATAGGAAAGTAAATGCTGCCTAAAACTTCTTGCACAAGCAGCAGCACCTATGGTGCAGAAGATGAGAAAAACCTCCCCAGTGCATATTTTAGCTTTATATATATATATATATATATACATGCACACATGCATATTTACAGGTGTGCATGTATATGTTTATATATATAATTATAGTTTGCAGTATGACTGGTTACATTTGTCTAGCTGCCTATAAATTTATTATAGGCAATTATGTATGCAACTGAATTCTAAAATGCCCCATAAATTGCCACCATCTGATACGTACATAATGAATAGATCTTGCATAAGGACTGCATGCACTTCAGAGTTTAACACAATATACCCCTCTTTCCACCAGGACCAAAGCTGAGTGTTTAGAGGGCACAGAGGAAAGTTTAAAGTTTCAGTTTTTAAGTTCCTTTGCCCAAAAGTTTCTCTTTTTTATTTTCAAAGAAGAGATGGGCAATGAGCTGGGAGGAAGCCCTGCCTGTTAGAGCCCTGCATAGCATCTCTGGAGTAAAACTTCAGCTGAGCTATCTACCCTCACTCAGTCCTCAGTTTCCCCATCTCTAAAATGGGCACAGGGATAGCTGTTGAGCTCCTAAAGAGTGGATATCAGGGGAGGCTGGAGAGGGAAATACCCCCCATTAGCATCCGTAGAGGGGAGGGGAAGGGTTGGTGCAGTGAGGAGGGTGGCTGCGGGCTGGACACTCTCCCGCGCCCTACCACAGCCATCTCCATGAGGAGCATCAACCACAACAATAAACACCAGCAGCTGCAGTGGCCGCGGTGAAGGATGTCGCCAAAATCAGCAAGAATCCAACTTGCTCAGCCAACTCCTGCTTTCTCAGCAGAAGAGGAGGGGATGGGGATGGGGAAAGGTCAGGCTTGAGTCGGGGCTCCCGATCTGTGGGCTCGGGGGACAGGATGGGATGGGGGTCCCAAGCTGCGGGAGCTGGGGCAGCCTCTCATCTCTCACCAGCCACAGCCAGCGGCTCCCTGTCCCTCCCTCCATCCCTGCAGCCCCCAGCTCCAGCCCCTCTCCTCTTCTCCACTTTTGCTTTATTTACGAATATGTCGCTGGAATTCAAATGAGTTATCTATTCTGTGGCCGCCTCACTTTCCCACAGAGGGCCAGTGCCTGCCTGACGCAGGGTCCGGCCGAAACAGCGCGAGAAGAAAAGGAAAGAGCAAAAGAATGCTTTTCAGCTCTTTTTATTCCTTCCCTCCCCTCCCACCTTACTTTATTTAGTGTGTGTGTGTGTGTGTGTGTGTGTCGGGCGCACTCTTCACTGGCTGTCCCCCCCTCGCTCCCCTCCTCCCTGCTTTCATCCCCTTGGCCCTGCTTTAGCCCCCTTTATGTTACACGATAGCTCGAATGGAAGCCCAGGAGGGTCCTATAGGGAATGCATAGGATCCCTGGGAGAAAGAAAGCCCCCAACAAGCTATACACCAGATGTATAACGTTATATGGTCAAACTGGCAAACACAAAAGCAGAAAAACAAAAGACGTGAATTAGGGAGAAGCATTCAAAGGCGTGTTTTGAAAACAGCCCAGCCAAGAGGCTGGATTCCCCCTCCTGAGACTAAATGTTTGAAAGAAAAGGTGCTGAAGAAAGAAAGGGAAGAGAGAGAGCTGGGAGGGGTGGGGGAAGAAACCCATTTTTTCTAATTAGCTGAAGTCTAACAGGCCCTGGATTTTGCAACTAGTTTGGGGTTCTTTTTTGCCTTTTATTTATTATTTTCTCCCTCTTCTTTCTTCTCCCTTTAAATCAAACACAGGGGAGATGAGGTGCTGTAGCTTGTCAAGCTGAGGGGGCTGATCAGAGGGGTGTTGTGCTGAAACCTGCGCTGTACCTCTCCCTAGTCGAGGCTGTAATTAGTCCTTGGGCTTTTCCCCCTGTGTTTTCAGAGGGCTGTGCCTTCCTTTATCTCAGCCTCCCTTTTCTAAGTTTGCCCCCACCCACCCACCCATCTTGAGACTGGGACGGTCCTGGTTGGTGGCAGATGAGAACGGAGGCATCTGCCTTTCTTTTTCTGTTTTATCCTTTTAATTAGCCTCCCTCAGCTCAGCATCCAGCATGCCTGACCTGGCTGCATGGCTCTTGTCCCAGTCTGAAGTGAAAATTCAACCAAGAGGAAGGAAAAAAAAAAGAGGAATAATAAAAAAAGCGGTGATTGTAATAAGCAGTTGCAGAGATTGAAGGATGACAGGGGCAGGTCGAACGCTCCCTGTTTCTACTGCTTGATGCTTCGGCACAGACCCAGGTCCATGTGCCTGTTCTTCGTGCCTCACCCTGTGAAGGAAACTCAGGAGAAACAAGGTGTTGGCTGGGACTGGGCTGCTTTTCTTTTGCTTCTGGCTTTAAAATTCAAGCAGCAGAATTTGCACCTCAGCAAAGATGGCCTGGAGGGTGCCCGGGAAAATTCCTGCCTGTCACATTGACTGAGCATCACTAAGGGGCCAGACTCTGCTGCCTTAACTTACGCATGAAATTGATAGGGCTACTAACAGAGGAAGGATAACTTGTCAGGGTGATATGGTCACAGTCTTGCTCTAATTCATTTTCTCTAATCTTACACAGTGGCTACGACAGAAATCTTCCCTCTCTCCATGCATGCAAACACACAGACACACAAATCTGTTTTCCTGCCCCTTTACATCCTGTCTCCATCCCAAGGTTTGCAAAACTATATGAAACGTTAGGATGTGCTTGGGGCAAGGGAAAGAAGGAGGAAAGAGAGGAAAGGGAGAAGGTGAAGAGGTCTTGCTGGGGAGGGGAAGCACACTGCAGCTTTAGCAGAGGCACCTTCAATCGCCACGCAGCATCACTTGCAGGGTGCCACCATGGGCTTTGTAACAAAAGCGTGGTCAAATGCGATAGAGCTACTGCAGGGCTCCTTATAGCTGTCAGATAAAACACCAGGCTGCTCTGAGGCTGGGAAATCAACAGCTTCACTGCTATTCTCGCAGTGAAGACTGCAAGACAGCTCTCCCTATTTCTCCGCAAGTGTCAACCCTCTCCCCTCTTCTGCCACTGGCAGACACAGAAGCACAGCAAACTATTAAGTTACCCAATATATAACAAGGGGCTGGCAGAATTACCATGCTGAAAATGTATGGTCACAGTTGAACAATTCATATTTTAGCTCCTTCACCTGGCGGTAAATTTTTTTGATATACTTGTGGCAATGGATAAAATAGATTCATTAGCTTTGATTAACCTTCTTTAACTAGAGTTAAAAACCTGCTGCAGACAGCTCTGCTACCAATGCAGCCTTTAGGATGCTTTATCATGTTTAAGACCCAATTACTGTTGTACCAAATAAGAATAAACCATCACAATAAAATGTGGCGCACACAGCCCTGTTAAAGCTCACAGCAAATAATCATTAATTTATAACAGCAACTTCCCCATTTCTATAGTTTTATTGATGGCTACAGTTAATTCAAGTTGAAAACAATGTAACTTGACACTGATCAGACCAACTAGTTTTCTGGTTTTATTGACTTTTGCCTTTTCTTTTCTTTTTTTCTCTTTTGCTTTGTGTTTGGAGTCTCAAATGGCTACTTCTTAATAAACCCTCATAAAAACCAGGCAGAGAACAGCAAGGCATAGATGAAAAGGCTTTGGGGGAGATTTTCAAAGGCACAAAAGGTGCCTAACTCCCATTGACTTTCAATTACTGATTCATTTTTATTACGAATTTTGAGGAATTAGGAGGGAGAGCTGAGTTTTATGCAGTTATTTGTTTGTGGCGGCCATGAAGCGAGCAGGTTTAAAGAAAAATGATGCTTTAAATCAGTAATTGCTTCGAAACTTTTTTTGTTCGTTCATCTGCAACCTATTTGCTTTTCTGCTTTGCAGAGAGCTCTTTGATCTTAATAAAAGTCCAGAAGGAATACAGAACATAAATACACTTGTTACTGCAGCTTTTTCATTTTCGCCTAGGACCTGATCCTGCACTCACTTTAAACAGATGATTAACTTCATAAATGTTCAGTTAGGCTTACTCATCAGTGTAAAACTGCCTATCTGCTTAATTTCTTTTTGCAGGATCAAATTCTGTGCTAATTGAAAGAGCTTCCATGTGTTTATTGTACGTTTCCTTGCATTTTGGCATAACTGGATCTGGAAAGCAGCTGCAGAATGCAACGTGTTAATTTTGGACAGGGTTTGACTGAAGTGGGAATAATAAACAGTGAGATGCTGCAGCTTTCAGGCAAAGCAGAGTAACAACAATTAAAAAAAAACAGGAGAGAAAGATGCTAAGGATACAAATCTCCAATCAGTAACCTAACAAGTGGAGCTTAATATCTGACTTTGCTTAAGCCAGGCCACCAGGATCGAGAGCTGCTGTCTGAGGGTGGAAAATCTTAGTGTTTTGCAGGCCAGCCTCACTGGTCTGTCTTTTCAACTTTGTTTTCTCTTTTGAGTTACACAACTGTCTTTCTATAATAAGCTAAGGATGGGACTCTGGTCAAACTACAGATTTGTTCAGAAAATGAAGTGTAAATTCTCAGCAATGCAAAACATCAAGGAAATAAACTAAATCCCCATGGTTACTGATAGGGAAAGTTTGGGTCAGAGGCATGGTCTAAATCCAGTTACCCCTTTGCTAGGATGTTGCGCCCAATGAAATCTGCTGCTGGCTGGGGTCATGATTACTGTTGCTGGGCTGATTTTAGGACATTGTGCTCAGTGGTTTTAACTCCAGGTCAGGGTTGGTGCCAGGTCGTCTGTGCTGATTTCATATACCAACTCCATTTTTTTTCCAGCTTAGTTTTTCCTTTCCTCATTGCTCCCATAGTTCACAGCAGTGACTGAACTCCTTCAAACTTTATATGCTGGTTCCTTCCACAGTATCAGAGCCTCCACCTGTGTGACCTGAAATAATGCAGTTGAGTTAAATGAAACTATATTAGATCTGTTCCTGGTGCAAACTGGTGTATCTCCAGGATCAGCTGACAATTTCAATAAAATTCTTGGGGTTATAGATGTTACACAGGCAAGTAATTCCAATGTTTGCAGTGGAACTATTCCCCCATGGTTAAATGCCTCTGTGAATTTGCAGAATATAACTCACATCTTTTGAGAAGAGCTGAGAGAAGCAGAAGAGGGTATATGTTTCCCTCTAAGAATCGGGTCCTCCTCCCACTGAATGGAAGGGAGCTTTGCTACCCTTTTTCCTAGAACAAGACTAGAACTGATATTTGCTATACGTTATGCTTGGGACTGCAAATGCATACAAAGAATGCCAGATACTAGACTGCAGCTGAAATGTCTTTAAAGGAACCCAGGTTTAATATTTCATCAGAACAACAGAGAGGGAGATTTGCTAAACATCAAACACATTTTAATACAAATGCCTCCTGAAAGCAAGTCAGTTATGAAAATCAGTGAATACAAATGTTCCAATTGACATTACTGATGCATGTTTGTGGGCTTTTTGTTTACACTGCCACATCATGAAAAATAAAATACACCCAAACTGTGCATATTGATAAGGGTATGCTTTCATCTCTGTGTCTGGTGACATGTGAAAACCGTTTCAGCTTCATTCTTGTACCTGATATTTGCACCGAGAAACCCTGAGTAAAAATACTACTTCTGTACCAGTTGGGTGCATTTTTCTTTAGTCTAGTATGTGGATGGAGAAAACAGCTTTAGAGAAGTGCTATGTCTGATCCTGCTTTAGAATACAGTTTGCACAATGTAGAGAAAAGTGTGTAGAAAAATGATAGCTCAGAATTATGTGTTAAACTGAATGTTAATTCTTTGAGATGCTGTTTGGTTCTGTGTAAGCATGACCTTCCTTGGTAAGGTCCTCTAAGCTCCAAAAGATTGGTGGAAGTTGAGATACCTACAGTCAAGTAGATGTGGATAAAATCCTTGGTTGAAGTTACTTTGAAGAAGCAGCTATACAGACATAGTGGGATCTTTGTGTCTCAGGTCATGTTCATCTGAAATGGTGGTGATCATCCACAAGATCAGTTTTAGCTTAACATGTGACTGGGTTGCAACGTTTGCATGTGAAGTAAGACTGAGTGAGCCACTTAGTTATCCGTCTTTCTATATCTGCAGGCTTTAAGTGTGATTTTAGGAGGGAAAGGAGGAGCAAATGATTCCTGCTGTCCATTTGTCTCCATTATTATTAGTGGTTTTATTTTTCCTTAGAAGAAACAGTTGAAAAGATAGCGAAAGGAGGAAAGGAAAACAAATTTGAATACCATTAACTCATTCCAAAAGTAGCTAAAAATTTCAATGGGTCAGGGACCACACTATTAGGCATCTCATCTTTGTTTTACACAGCTTGATGACAGACCTTGGGGACGGGTATTTCTGTCCCCAAAAAGACCAAGCTTCAATTTCCAAGAAGTCATACAGTTATAAGCTGCTCAAACACATTTCATTCTGCAGCCCCATCCGAGAGCGCAGTAACGGAAGGGATTTTATGCCCAGAGAATGCAAAATAAACACAAAACGTTAACATGGTTCCACTTCACATTGGATCAACTAAAACAAGAAGCTACAGTGTGTTAGGGAAAAACCTGTTCAAACCACAAAAGAGCTGTAAATAACCAGAAAAAAGATGCCCACAGGTAAAGGTAAAGAAAGGAATGGAATCCCACAGTTATGCTATCAACCTATGATTTGAGCTATACTGTCAGAAGCAAAACTGCTGAGTTTTATGAGAATATGAAGGAGTCCAACTGACATTTGAATCTACTAGTCGTGGTCCCATCTAGCACTCTTCATATAAATGTCATTATGACCTTAATGGTCACAGTAGGAATAAAGCCTGTAGATCTAGTGTTGGTCCAAATGGGGTACCATTGAAATGAGTCAAATTGTGCATTTTTCAATCAAGCACAACTACATGTGATAGTTAGGAGTTCAAACCTAAAGCACAGATTTATCATGTGTGGTATCAGCAGGGAACCATTCTGTGGGACCCATGCAGGAGGGAGAGCTTGGGTTGTTCTCCTATTCCTGAAGCCAGATTTCAAACAAATTGGAAAGGACAAAATGAAAAAGAAAGAAAGAAAAAAAAAAAAAGAAAGAAAGAGAGAGAGGGAGAGAGAGAGAGAGAGAGAGAGGGAAAGAGAGAAAGAGAGAAAGAAAGAAAGAGGGAAAGAAAGAAAGAAAGAAAAGGATAAAAATGTAAGATAATGCTCCCCCCAGAAAAAAGGCAAAAAAGAAATTGAATCCTTTGGAGCTGGGGAAGAATAATAGGAAATTTATACTCAATTAAGCCACTCAAGCAGAGCTGTTAATTAACCTTATCAGAAAGGACATTTCATTTTTATAGACCTGAGGCTATCAGCAAGCACTGGACTTTTTAAGTGGATGAAAAAGGTGCAATACATTGACTTTAATGAACAAAAGCATATCCAAAGAGAAACTTAGTACAGCTCCAATCCAACTTTTAAGAAGGTTCAGTACTAAAAGAAGAAAAAATATAAGAAAAAATATGATGAAGGGAAGCAGCATTTTTACAGCTGCTATAGAATATCAAGGATCTGAAAAAAGAAAAAGACATCATTGATGGCAGCATTTTGCAATGACCTATATGAAATCCATGAGTGCCTTTAGAAGGTCAGAATTCTGTTGGACAGTCAGATAGACTAAATCATAGGTAAATATTATCCTATACATACCCAAAGAAAAAATATCTGTAGAGTCTGCTACACCCTACCTCTTAACATGAGAGCTAAAGGTTGAAAATATGATGGAGAAAACGGGAAAATTTGCTAGAAATTAATGTGGAAACACGATCACCCAAAAGGGCAGCAAAAATACCAGCTCGTAAATTAGAAACTGAGACACAAAAACAAAAAAAAAGCACCGTAAATCCATAAATCATATGAAACACATCAAAATATCAAAGCATAAGAAGAGGGCAATAATGACTTGCTCTAATATGGATTATGAAGGACCTGTGAAACTAGCACACATAAAATATCTAGCGAATAGGAATATCTTCTCTCCTGGAGTCAGATGAACTCCCTGGAACATTCACCTGCAGAAATGAGAGCACAGCCTTTTTTCTTCTTCTTTTTTTATATGCAACACAACAGGTTCATTCTATCTTACAGTAGCTGTTTTATCAGCTTCTGTTTGTCTTTATATATATATATATACACACATGCATTTAAAACACACATACACACTTAAATGTATAATGGGAATTAGAAGGATTGTTTTAATGAGAAAGTCCTTTCAATGATATTCCTCTGATGTTCAAGGAACATGTTAATTCTAAGAATGTGAAGAATATGTTGAAGTATTTAAATGTTTGCCTAAATATCTAGCAATGGTTCTTCTGAAAATTTTATGTCCTTAAATTCCACAGTTCCAGCACGCTTTCTTTCATGGTACTGAGCTAACTTCTGCTTATTTTATTCAGGATAATATTTCCCAAACAGAGCAGTAATGGAGACAATCTTCCTTTCAGGCAATTATGTTCATGATTAAAAAAGAAGTTCTTATTCTGTGTCAGAATGAAATGGAGATTTTTGAAGTCTGTCATGGATGGACTCACCAGGACAAGAGCAGTGGTTAGAGCTACCAGTTAGACCTAGGACATGAAAGAGCCTGTCCTGGCTTCCAGCCTAACATCCCAGGGAAAGTAATGACTGCTAAATTATGTAGGACAAATCCAGTTTGCTAAAGTGGTTCCTTTAGCAACTGCCATTGTGAGAAATTTTTCAGGGTTACTTAAACCTTTCTGAAATCTGAATGAAAATTTCAGATTTTCATTGATTTAAGTAGGCTGGAAATATGAAGTAGGACTGCTAGTCTGTCCCATAGTGGCAGAATAGATAGATGCCTATACTAATGAGTTGTCCATCTTAGTATTGGATGAAATTTTATTAACTTCCTATGGGGAAATCCATAGTATAAAATTTCATTTCTGGGTAAAGATCAGCCTGTTCATTATTCTCCACTATCTTTGTGTTCAAATACTTTTGCTTTGCTCATTAAATCTCCAATAATTGGTTTGAATGGACGCAATTCCAAAATCTAAGAAAAAAGAAAAGGGCAGAAACCAAATTGTTCAAACACATTCAACTTTTTCAGTAGGGCTGTATTACATTGATAAGTAACAACGCAGCATTTGCCTTCAATACCATTTACCGGTGTCATGAACCTGTGTCACCTAAACAGAGTCACTAGAGCTCTAGAGCATATGTAGATATAATAAACGATATTGCCTAAGGAAAAGTGAATTTCCTTTACATTAAAGTACAGTGGGGACATTCAGAGTTTTATAGTATGTGGTTAAGTCACACCTTTACCTCTAGATCTTCTACTTTCTACAAGCTATTAGCAGCTGGAAATGAAAAATACAGAACAAACTTGTAGGGAAAATATTGCAATCCCTATATAAGCTTGTAAATACTAGTACTGCAGACTGCAGGTGGGTACATGTGTTTTATAATTCCAGAATGAGACAGGTAGGGGAGCTCTTATAAATATGTTATTAAGCAGTAAACTACACTAAATGTAAAAAAAAATTGTTTAGTTCCATGAAGAGAACAAAAATTTCTCTTCTGTGGAAGCTGAGTTGGAATTTGCCAATGTACATCAAGTGGGGCAATGATTTTTCAGTGGGTAATAGTTGCATGTCTAATTAATGTCCAGGGACACTAATGCTAAAAGCAAGTTCAGGGCATATTTCATACATTATTTTTAGCTAAGAAAAATGGGAAAGAGGGAATTTAAAATGTTAAATTAGTTTTGTATATCTAGATTTGAAATATTTGAATATCTGTTCACGTTCCCATGCTTATAGGAGAAAGACACGCATATGTATGTATGGGCAGAAATATAGAGAAAAAAGTTGGCAAAAGTTTTTAGAAGTCCTTTTCCATCTCTTCTTCTCTCAGCTTTCACTTCCCAAAATGATTTTGATCAATGATTCAGGTTATTCTGAATAACATTTTCCCATTGTTTCAACCTGAAATGAATTTTTCCATGTATTTTCAGGTTTTGCAATCAGTGAAAGGGCTTTTATTGACACACACATATAGTCCTCATGCAAGTCTGTTTTGTTTCACATTTCTTTGAATATGAAGAAATTATGACTGTGGGCCACATCACATTGTTATTTGGCAATAAAGCTAGGAATCTTTGGGTTTGCTTGCAGTCTATGGACAATCAAGAGAGCCTTCTCTAAGAAGGGCCACATCATTGAGGAACATGCAAATGATTGTGGCAATTTCTTATTTCCTCCTCCCAGAAAGCATGGACAAAGATACCACTGGGCACATAAAATTCTCCAGTACAAGCTAATCCAGAGACAACATCATAAACCAGAAAGCAGCACATCTTCCATTAATTTGCTGCACCAGCCATTTCACCCCTCTGTGTCTCAGTCTTTTCTACCTCTGTCATATATTCAGCATGAAGAAGCTGTTTGGCATGAAGTATCTTTTCTGTCTTTGCACAGGGATACAAAGAGAGGGACATCAGTCTAGATAGAACCATTTAGTCCTCGCCATAATGCAAATGAATCCTATTAAAGGTTGGAGGCCTTAAATAGCCTGTACTGAACCTTCTGAGAGTAATTTAGATAACTTTTTAAACAAATCCATTCTACATTCTTTTATGAACAAAACAGAACTACTGTGCTAACCTCATCCTATAATTTCTAAGCCCCAGAAGCCCTACAAAAATGTATCAGCAATTAGTTTTGAATTAAACAGAAAGTGATGGAACAAATGCAAAAGTATTCACCTTTGTAACAAGGCCACATTGCAGAGATATAAGAGCACAGCTGTTCTCGCCTAAAAAGGAGAATTCCAGAAAAAGAGAGGCTGGGAAAGAAGTCAACAATGGGCCCTGGAACTGAACATCATGCTCAGATTAATTTAGAAACCACTAAACATTTTGCCAAAAAAAAAAAATAGAAAGAAGAAAAAAAAACCCTTAAATTTTTTTTTGTTAGGCAATAATATGTGTGATTTAAATCCAGCACTGGAAGTAGAAGTTCAGGCTTCCACTCTTGACACACCTTAGATCAGGCAGGTTGGGCAAGCAGAAAGGGAGCTGGTATATTATTTACTGGAAAATGAAACTGATCCAGAAAAATCGATACTCCAGGGGTAGGTTTGGATTCCAAATTTACCTAGTAGCACAATATCTAAAATAATAGGAATCCAGGAGGTTTGAGGGGAGAGAACAGGGCTTGCTAGAAAGAAAAGAATCTGGAATGAAAAACAGGAATTAATCTGGTTCATATTAATTTGTATTAATTTCTATTTAATAGTATAACCACGTGTATTGAAAGAATGAATGTGAAATACTTTCAGTGACTGTCCCATGTAACTTAACACTGAAGGATAAGGAATTGGATATGACATAGGGCTCCAAGAGATCTGAAAGAGGAAGGATGAAGAGCAAAACTACCCCAGCTCCGCCATCTCTTTTAGCAAAGCAGCGTGCTGTGATTTCAGACGTGTGCGTGCTCTGCTGAGGGCACTCACCATTCCCTTGGCTGTCAGTGGGTAAAGTCCAGTTTACATCAGGCTGAGGAGCCAGCTTTGTCTTTGGTATTTAAATCTTGATCCTGAGGTTGGCCAACTGTAAAAACAAACCAAGCAGTGACATTTGATTTGGGCTCCAATAATAATTTGGCAATATCAACCTTTTCGGAGGTCTCTCAGCTTATATACTTTGCTGTTATTGTAAGAGGTGCTTTGGTTTTACTGGAGGAAAAATCCCCAGCTCTTTCACCCCTCCAGTTTGCTAAACCACATGCCAACACCTGCTCCATGTGTGTAAGAGTCAACAGCTCTGGAAGAGACTCATACATCTGCTGTGGTGAGCCACCAGATTTGGAAAACTGCTTCATGTCATGAGGTTTGGGTGGCCTCTTTTCACACGTTCCCATTCTAGGAGTATTCATCCAAAAAATGTGCCATGAAGTGCTGGGCAGTGCCTGCAAGGAAATGAGCAGTTTTCAGCTTGTGATATATTTGGTGGATCAAAGTTCTGTGACAGCTTCGTGGTCATTGGTGAGTGTGGAACCAGCAAAGTGCTCTGGGCTTTCTTAGTTGCAGCTGGTGATGGAGCTGGAAGGCCACACTACAGTCAAACCAGGGCTCTCTGAGTCCTAAACTGGCCTGAAAGTAAACCCTGTTCGTGTTATTGGCCTGTCCTTGTGATTTCTCACATCTCGAATTACCTTTTGGGTTGCATTATTAACGGGTTCCCAACAGATGGTGCTAATGAGACTATTAAGTAGCCTAACCCAGTATGCAAATAATACTGCGAAAAGGACTGCTGGGACCTGTTCTTTTCTTCTTTCTGGCTTGTGTTAAAAGGGAACTTTATTAAACATCATTACAAGCAGTTTCCACAGGCTGAGGAATTCATGAGGTTTTCAAGCCACAACTGAGGAAAACAGAGGGAATTTTGTTGCTTATCCAAAATCTAATCTGGCTGGCAGCAGAGGGGTCTGGGCACTGGGAATTAATTAATCCAGGTAGATCAATCTTGAGTCCTTGCTACTGGCATTTAACAAAGCCGTGTCCAAAAGCGTGTTCAAAGACTCAAGAAAGTCGTCTTTGTTTGTGTGGCTGATTGAATGCTACTCGGTTACCTTCTTTTACACACCGCGGTTTTCTGTAACACACCAAATACAATGTTTAAATAAGGTTAGTGTTATGTTATACAGTCCAACAAATAAAAGGATGTTTAAAGTTAAGGCTGACATTCCATCCTTAACTTTTTGTACCTTTGTGTTACATCACACCTCAAACATAACATTGATTTAGGGCCCCTGCCCTGGCTCTATCAAGACATGGGGAGATTAATTACATTAAATAACATTATTCCGACCTTTGCATTAACTACCCATTCCTTTGTCGGTTTAATAATTTCAACCTGTAGGTAATGTCAGCTGTTAGGTCACTCTTAGTCCTTTTTTTTTTTCCTTTCTTCTTTACATAAGGAATACCCCCAAACATTAAAAATGGGACATTTCTATGTACTCAAGGTCATATTTTACATTTCCCTTTCTAAACTGGCCATTGTGGATCAGCTTTTCCAGACTAGGCACATGCACATAAATATCACACATTACAAATGTGCAAACTTAACTTCTGAATATAACTCTTGAATGAGTTTGTTCATATTATGTTTCTGGGATAATATGTCAGGTAGCTGCAGCTGTATCCATACAACCAGCCATTCATTTTTGCTTACATAGGAATGTGTGGCCTTACTCTTTCAGAGCTAGATAGCATCATTGAATAACACTGCACTTGAGTTATTATTATCATTATTGATTTAAGCACATTTATTTTCAAACTCAGAAAGCTCTGATATAGCACTTATACCCAGTGTAGAGCTGAAGAGTGCTCTGCTTTTCACTGGAGAGGAGAGGGGGAAGGTTTATGTCATATGTTTGGCATCACAAATATCCCTTATTATCTCCTATTGCATTTGTTTTTTCTGGTTGTATCTTCCAAAATGGAAAAAAAAAATAGTTTAGAGCAGAAATAAGGCCAATCTTTTACTATAAAATTCCTAATAGTCTAAGAAGAGGTCTACCAGTAAGATCCTGTGTCTCTCTGATAGTGATAATTGGAAACACAATAAAAATGGGGCAAGTGCACACGTGAAAATAGGTTAGCATGTCACTAGTTTCTTTTAGGCATTTCTTAAGGCTGTTCCTTTTCCTGAGATGGGTGTGGAGTAGGTCGCAACTGTGGAGTAAGATAAAACATAAGAAATCCTTTCCCTCTCTCAGCATCTCACAGATGTCTGGCCAGATTTGTGATGGTGGTACCTTCCTGAGGGTAAACACAGGCCTCTCCCAGATGACCTTCATATTTCGTAAGATAAAGCAGAGTTAAGTCTTTTTGTTTCTTCTTGTTGGAAGAGATGTTGTGGCTGCTTTTGAAGAGACACAGAATCAGCTACACCTATGACGAATACAAGTCCTGGGGCCTTTAATATAGAAAATTTAATTTGAGAGGTTGGACATTGGATCAAGGAACTATGACAGGAGCTTCACTGAGGTTCTTCTAAGACCTGAAATTCCTGAAGTACTGTAGGATTAGTCCACTAGCTGGAGTCTCATCTCTAGTATTGACCTCTGTGTCTGTGAACAAGTCATAAGCTAGCACTGTCTGTGAAAGGGAGAAACTGCACTTACTGGTCTCCAAGTGGGGAGGTCTTGAAGATTATAGAGGTTGTCCTGAAACTTGCTGAGTTGCTGACAGCGGGTGTTATGTCCTCCTGGTGAGATCTATGGTTAATGCAAATATTTCAGCAGTTGGCTGAAACAATTGGTGCATTTCTTTGATACTTCATATATAAATTTTAGATATACTCTCCTCTTTTCTCCCTAAAACCACTAGGATGACTTCAATGACATGGGATCTAAACATAGTTAAGTATCATGTTTTCTTGTATCAGTCTTTGGTGCAGATGATTGTGAATCAGGAAACAAGAACAGTTTCAATTACATGCACAATCTCTTCTTCTGGTCCTTCTTTTGATATGCCCGTTTGTGAAGGGGGATTGCTTCATCAGAATCAATTACTGGTTGAGTCATATCATCTCAACACAAGCTGAAGGCCAGACATTTCCAGCCCTATCCTATGCTGTGGGAATTCAGTTAAGCTTATAGAATAGCATGACTCTTATGAATGGTTCTTGATACGTAAAATAACAAGGAAGATTCATAAATTACTTTGCACATGACAAATCTCATTGGGACTTGACACTGCACAGGATAAAAGGTGTCAAATGTATTTGGATTTCATCAGTCTGCTTGCCACAGACCAACATTTGCACTGCGAACGTATTGTGCTGCCATATACTGCAGTGTTGAAAGAAGGATAAAAATAAGCAGCAGAATAAAAGAACACATGATTTCCACTGCTGGCAAGGTAACGTCTGCCATCCTGGCTGACACACCAGTGATTAAACTCCAGACTTGAAGAGCTGCTGTTGTTGTAGCTTGAGCTGGAGTCAAACCCACATAGCTGGGCTGTAACCGTCATGGTCTTAATGTATTGGACATGCCTTGTGACCCCTAATGCACAGACATGCACAGGGCTGGGATTGTCCCCAGATGCCTGTTAAGACTTTTCAGCCCAGAATCATGAATGCTGAAAGATAGCTATTAAGTCCAAAGGGTGCAAAATAAGTTTTGCATTAACACAGGGCTTGGTTCTTGGTTTAAACGTCACAACTCTGTTTACCTGAAAGCAACAGTTTGAGAAAATGTCATATACAAAATAATAGGACCAAGAGTTTCACATTTCTAGTTTCTCTTAGGAGACAAGACAGCTATTCTTCTTTCCAGTAGTAACCAGACATTCTAATACACTTTATTATATATGTTGACATTTGCATTGACCTTAGGTTGGGTCAGGGTGAGGTTATATAGAAATGAATATTACTTAAAGAGGAAAGTTACCTTTTCCAAATCAGTGCAGCTTTCAGTTGCTCTGGGGAGAAAGATTTGGTTTGCAGAAGCCTGCACCAAATCCATCTACACTAAATATGTCCCATAAAGTCCCAAGCTCATTGGTACCATTAACTGGCCCATTTTTCACTATAACAAAGAAACGGGCATCAGAAATTTTGTCAGCTTTTGTCTGGCTCTGTGCCACATCAGCCCTTTTCTACCTTGGAGGCAAGACAAGAAAAAGCCACAGGAGGAACAAGGTAATAATCTCTGTGCTAAAAAATAAAATGTGGAGGTGCAAATGCAAGCCGGGTTTCTGGAATCCAGCACAGGGCTTAGCTGTGACTTTCAAACTTGAGCCCATCAAACCAGGAAGAGGAATGAAACTCTTTACAAGAATCTAAACTTGGGACCAAACCTTATTCCAGCTGTGCTCACGCTGCCCATCCAGTGCCCTGTAAATGGGGAATGCGCAGTGGCAAAGAAACCGTATCCCTTTCTCTTGCAGTTCTATGTGCATGCTTAAAGTACAACAGTCCAAAAGAAGAAAACAAAATATCTTTCCTAGTGAAAGGACAAAAAAAAGTGGGAAATCTGGGAAA
Source organism: Neopsephotus bourkii (assembly GCF_033783945.1). Classification (NCBI taxonomy): domain Eukaryota; kingdom Metazoa; phylum Chordata; class Aves; order Psittaciformes; family Psittacidae; genus Neopsephotus; species Neopsephotus bourkii. The sequence goes on from NW_026902048.1 coordinate 4,607,487, forward strand.
AGCCAGGTCTGGCAAAGCTGAGTTATAAATGGGAGAGGAGCTGCAGTGGCTGCTGGCAGGGGAAGGAGGGGGCATAGGGAGGGGAAGGGATCAGCACTACAACTTCACGTCCCTTGGGGGATTTCCTCTGTGGATTGCACAGTCATTTGTAAAAATCAACTGTGACTTGTTACACTCGCACTTACTTCTTGTAGCTTTATTCCATATGCGGCCCAACATGTTTTTCCACCGATACGCAGATTTTGAGATGTTTTGTTTGGACTTGCCAGTGGAGGGGCTTCAGTTGACACAAAGGGCTTATCAATAACGTTGAACCCCTTTTGACAGCTGTTTCTGCTTCCCAACTCTCCTGTTAGGGGTGACTGCAGGGAAAGGAAGCTTGAATAGCAGCCAGTACCTTCCATGGGTAGCACACTTCAGGCAAATCTAGAATTACCTCCCTCCCAGTTTCAATTCCCCAACAGCACTGAGGCCCCCTCCACTCAGCACCAACAGAATAAGCCTCCAGTTGATTGCTTTGGTAAATCCATCATTTTTGCATCCTCATAATTAGCCCAGCAGCTGTTGCAAAGCTGGAAATAGGAATGTTTCCTTTTTATTGAAGGGATCACTTCTCTAAATGAGTGATGTCCATTTTAACTCTCCCTTGATATGCATAAATACACGCGCAGCCAGTGTGACTTTAGGCATGAAAAATCAGTAATGGGTATATGATTCTCAAATCTAGTAGAACTGATAAAAATCAAGGTTGCTGTCAGCTGTGTAAATTGAGAGCTCCAAGTGAATTTGGTGGTTGGTCTCGGAAAAGGGGGTTTTTGTGCTGGTGAGTTGCTCCCTCTCGTGGAAAGCCAGCATTCCAGAGCCATCCAGCACGGCATAAAGCGGTGCCGCTTCTTGGATGACTCTGCTTGAGGCACAGTGTGAAGCCTAGAGACACACACACCCTCACAAGCCTGACCCTGCAAGCATGGAAAACATCCCTGATCTCTGGGTTTTATGCCAGGAAACTTGGCTTGCAAGAAGAAATCTTTAGGAGCGAAAAAGAGTCTGCCCTCCTAGAGTCTCACAGAGTTACTGCCTTATGTAGCCTCATTAGTTTGGCTATTTCAAAATCCTTGTACAGCACTGATCTGTGGGTCTTGGAAAGGCAGGGACATCTAAGAAACAGAACTGGCTGTTTTTCCCCCTTTACTTTTGTTTTCTTGGTTGTGTCTTTTGGCTTTCACCAGGACAAAATTAAACCTGCTTTGGGGATGACTGATTACTGTTGAATTATTACTATACTATTAACAGAATAGCTGTTATTACTAGACTATTAACTGGACAGCTTTCCTCTTCCCTCTTTTGCTTTAAGGGTTCCCCCTATTTCTGTAGCTCAGATAATCCAAACCCTTATCCATTCTCCCAGCTGCAAGAATGAGCCAACTTCCCTGTCATCCCATGGGTATGATTCCCCTCCACCCCCCCAGGATAATCACATGTTCTGGACCTGTATTTTTTTATTGCTTTTACTGAGAGATTTTATTACAAAGGAAAATATGTCCTGTATTTCTTAGGCTGGGAGGATATAGGCTTGGCAGTTAGGAACCACCATAGCAATTTTTAGCACACTGGTGTGGTTTACATGGATTAATCTGCAGTAACTCTTTGGAACGCTCTTCAACAGCTCAAAAACTTCCTCAGTCCAAACAGTTTATAAGCTAAATAACAAAAGTCTTGTAAATATTTATTTAACGAGACATATTTTGAATAACTGACATGTATAGAGCCTTCCTAGAGAGTGTGTTATCACCATCAATTTTCATGGTCTGATATAATAACAACTACCAGTGTAAGCCGTGGCAGGGAAGATATTGACAGTCTGAGGCCACTGTTAGCACCAGTTTAATAACAGGGCAAAGAGACTGAACCGAGCTGCAACAGCAGGACTCAAATTGGGTTTGTGTCCACTTGGCAAATCACTGGAAGAAAAAGTATGTGGGTTATCTGTTATTACAGAATGACTGTAAATAGCAACTACTTATGATATAAGTATATATATGTATAATATGTAAGTAGTTATGATTTTATTGCAGCATAATTATACAGAGCTTATTCCTTTTTAATAACTACCTAGAAGACAGAGAAAGAAACATGATTTATAGAGCTTCATTTTCTTCTTTGGTGTCCTAAATTCTGAATGGTGTTTTTATGCCACAGTGATGGGCACTGTCTTACCACCTGCATAGACTAAATTAATCTGTGGAAACAGCAGGTTAATTACTTAAACATGTTGCTTATATTTAACCCTATTGTTTCATATTTAATATGTGTATTTTTAGAAGCCAGCTAAAGTTATTTATGCTGCAAATGGCTCTCAGTTACGAGTTCATGAACCCCCTGATTAATATGAATTAGTAATGATAACATTGTAAATGTGTAGATGATCTTGAGAGAAAAACCCTGTTTGCTAGTCTTAATAATTATTACAGCTTCAAGCCTTTCATTCAGCTCTTTGCATCAAGAAATGGCATCTCATCCACCAGTATCAAAACCAGCTAGAATTCTGGCATATTTCACAACCATTTTTTCCCCTCTATGTGTCTATAGTAATGATAGATGGCATGGACTGACTGTCCTTAGAAGTGAACGTATTTATTTGTCCACGGGATACGGATAGCACATGAAATTGCAGTGGTAGTGTAAACCTCCCCCACACATCACCCTCTGTCAGTGTGGCTCGGCTTTGACAAAAAGGGACACAGAGAGCCATGGGGAAATTGTGTTTAATTCCAAAGTCACACAGAGAGTCAGTGGCAGGCTGACAATGAGGACTTCCAGCCCCTCATCGGCATTCCTCTGCCGTAAACACGGGGCACCGGCCCCGGCTCTAATGATACAGGGGGAGTTACGCTCAGAGCAAGAGATGCTCTGCAAAAAGGCCTCCCTTGCATTCAGCTAAAATGCTGCTAGTGGGATGTGATTAATCTGACTTCAGACTCTAGAATAACTACTATTAAACCCAGGGGATGATTTTATTGAAAAAATAAATAAATCTGGCTTTAAGGGGTGGGGGGTTGAAAACAAGAAACATGTGAGGGATTTATTTAGGCCTGATTTCTTTAAAAAAAGGAAGTTCTGCACTGTTGCCACCATGGCACGCAGGAGTTGGGTTTGTAAGCCTGCTTTGCTTTGCCCGCTCAGGCCAAATGTCCCTTCAACACAAGCCGACAACTGACTGTGCATTTTGATCAGGCAGGGTCTCCGTTCGGTAGCTGGGCGGTTTGAATGCTGCTTCTGTCACCTCAGATCAAGAATATTTTGGTATGGATACCTCTCATATGCCAGCGAGCCCCACAAATCCTGTGGACGCTGCAGGGGGGCTGTTGGAGCTATGCGGATGTTGGCTGGTTACAGTTCTGCTAAGTTACCTCAGATGAGAAACTTACGAGGAAAGCATTTGCTAGGATTACCCTTCGGGTAACCTCTGGCAATATAATAGTGACACAGGATACTGTGATTTGCCACTTTCTAGAATCCCAGTCCTGGATGTAAACCAAGTTATTATTTTGAGACTAAAAACCTTGTGTTTTTTACTGATGCATATAATACTATATTGATCAAGCTGGCAAAAGATGTGTATACTAAGATTTTATTTATCAGAGACAGCTTTTCCCAGCAAGATACAGGTGTTAGGTAAGTCAGCTTATTTTTCTTGAAGCTGTCATCAATATGACAATACAATTTCTCTGGTTCTGGTGTGATCAATACAATTGTTTCTGATTCCAGTGTTGCCATAAATCCCCTATAATCACAGTCTGTGCCTTTGAATGAAGTTTGGTGGTGTCGTACTTCCAGAGCAGCTGAGTTGTCATCAGACCCTTGTTTTCCTTTTTTCTTAAAGGTCTCTGATTGCCTTAATTACTGAAAGCTTGTATCTATATGTATTTCTAGTGGCATTCTCACTTATGTGAGTATGAGAAGCTGCCAGTAGGTATTTAAGTTCTGCAGAAGTGTGATTTCATCATTTAGACTCATGCTATGCCCTATCCTCACACACATATGATTACATTGTATTGTACATAGTGGAGAAGTAATGCAGTTTTCTTGTACATTACTTGGGGTGAGGAAGTTTAGTGCAAAGGATGTGGAGTAGGATCCCTATAACTGCTCCACAACTGACTCACCAGTGTTGTGACCCTGGGCAAAACCCTGTCTTTCTGGCTCTGACCTTCTTCTTGCATAAGTTTTATGTCCTTCAGAAAAGCCTTGTCAAGGTAATTTATGTTTTAAAACACACTGAAATCCTTGGCTAGAATATTCTATTACAGTACATACACACAGTAAAGGACATGGGTATCCCAGAATATGACTCTGGTTAGTCACTGTATTTAGTAAGTTCTCCATGCTGTTCTGTGAGGGCACACTATCTGAGTGCATCTCTGAAGAAATCTCTTAATGCTGGTTAACACTGGTACTTACACAGAGGTTGCACCTACATAACCAGTTGTAGCATTAAATGTGAGGCTTTTAAATCTAGATCCTTCAGCTTCCTACTAACTCAGTTGTGGCTGGACTTTGTGATCTTTAAGGAGTTTTCAGTGTTCCTTTGCCTTGGTTTCCCACATCTTCAGTCAGCTTCAAGGGCAATTTCCCCAAAGGCTCAGTATGATTGTGCAGGAAAAGTACCCTAAAGGATTTGTGTTTACAAGCTATAATTTCATACTGGAGTTCCATTTATTGCCCAGATCCAGAGCATTTCAGAATATCCTAGGAGCTGTGTCCCCTGATTTCTGGAAAATGACAATATATAAAGTTAAGTAAATTTAGGAGGTATAGGTCACATTTAAAGCTCCAGAGTTCACCTCTCTGCACACACACAACCCCTCAAAGACTTCACTATCATGGCCTTAGATGTGTCCCTCAAAGTTTCTGAACTCAGTTGATCCTTGGTGAAATCTTGGGCTTCTTTAAGAAAGGCAGAGAGACAGCCTCAGCCTTTGGGAACATTCAAGGACACCTTGGTGGACCAGAACTATTAGTGTCTTTTGGTGCAATAGGGTTTACTTGGTGTGCAGTTAGGTAGGTGAACCCTGTGAAGTTTGGTGTTGGTTACTGTCTCGTGTGTTGTTGGAAAGTGTGCCAGGTACAGATGCAGGTGGCCCAAGGAGTGAGGAGGTAGAAGGTGCACACTAACTGGTTGGTCTCTGGGTTTCAATATCCCTCTTCTCCTTCCTACCACCTTCACACTTTTACTCTGAAACTCACAAAGAAAGTATGAATAATGAGGCAAAGTGGGAATACTCTTTGAAACTAGCACTTGTGCAAGCCACTCAGTCCTATTAGCCTAAAATGATGTGGTTTAGGTACGGATGAGTATAGCGCAGACCCAGAAATGTTAGAAAGGCAGTGCGGGAAACAGTTTAGGTGCTTGAGAGTTATAAATGTTTCCCAGAAGTTCTCCATTAGATGAAGGCATTCCTGGAGTATCCTGAAATTAATCTAAGAATACACAGCACGAGTAATGATGTGCTATCCTACTGGGATGGCCATAGGAGTCAACCTCATGGAGGATAGATCTGGTGGGAAAAGGCTAACATGTCCTCTGGCCATGTGAGCTGGTGGTAGATCTATCCACTGTCATAGTGGGATCAAGGCAGGTGAAATGGGAATTAAGAGACTCCCAGGAAAGATTATTGACAAACATGCCTGCCACAACAAATCACAGGCAAAATTATCATTTGAAAAGGGAAGGAAAAGAAACAAACATACAGATTTGGAGCATCCCAGGAATCTAAACAGAGGCTGCCTCACCATACAGACTCATTCCTTTTTAGTGTGCTATTTCCCAAGTTGTTGCGTGAATGATCCCAGTGTCTTTGCCTTTACAACCTTGCCTGATAGGCCATTCCACACATTTATTATCCTCGATGTGAAAAAGTGCTTCCAAACGTCTGTTCTAAATCTGTTTTAATTTCCATTTATGCTCCATTGTCCTATAATCTGTTTGGAGCTGAAAATAGAACCAAGGTATGATCTTCTTACAACCCCTGGCAATAAATTTTATTAGTATTTTTTTCCAAATTTCACAACCTTGCAGTAAATAAGAAAGCTTTATGTGGAAAAATAACCTCTATCCTCCTCCACTCTCCTCCCCATCCACAAACCCCATGACCTTTATAAACTTTGACCAATATCATTGTTTTCCTTCACTGCCCCCCTTTTTACTTAATATTGCATTGGTTACAGGAGTAAACCAATTATATGTGTATTAAAAATGGAAGCAGTTTGTGTGCTGGCAATGTATATCTTTTACCAATGGCTGATGGAAAAAAAATCCTCCCAGCTGCTCTGCAAAGCTCTCTCTATGCAGCTTGAAACATCTGGTTTGTTTTGTGTGCAGTCTTTTACACAGGGCATTTGCAATTCTTTATTCAAATTGGATTTTTAGTTCACTTTCCAGTGGAAAAGTTGATATGTTTGTCATTAATAAGCAGGGTAAAAGTATGTTTGTCAATAATAAGCAGGGTAAAAGTAATATGTATGTAATTAGAATTCAATCATCAGAGCCAAGGTGTCAGGGTCCCCTAAAAGACATTTTCATTCACTTCAATCTGCAATCAGAGGATGAAGTTTCCTCAATGAGTTAATGCGGTTCGGTCCTGGTGGACTATAACATTGCTCCAGCAAGGCATATTTATTTGCATGATTGGCAATTAGAATTTATTGATTTCAAAAAAGGAAATCCTTCCCTGGGTACTAGCGTTTCACTCCCTTGGCTGGCGTTGGACAGGAAAAGCTGTCAAGATATGGATACCACATCTGGGTTGGAGGAGGAGTACATAATTATTTCTATTTCTCAACAGTAATTTCTCAGGATCAAGGGCACTGATGGACTCTGGAGAGAGTTCACGCCAATATTCCTGGCAGGAAATGAGATGGTTGATGACTATAATAATGAGACCTTTTTGATAATCTCAGTGGAGGATGCAATGTAGGCTCACACCCAAACTAGTCTCTGCTAGATATGGGCACTTGATCAGGCTGGTCTTACTCAGGTTTAGGCTTCAGCTGGAACTTGATATGAATCAGAAATCAGCCTAAAAGTGGATCCTAGAGTAGTCCTTAGGGTGTAATTTCATTACCATAGGCAGCTTTGAAGAGGTTCTGTCATGTTCATCTGCATCCAAAAGCAGAGTCAGAAAAATTACTCCCCTCACATAATGGTAAGGACCAAATAAGTACCTTCCATGGGAGCTCCAAAGATGGGCAGCTTAGAAATTATAGAACTAATAAAAAAAATATACAGTAGTATAAATAAAGAGTAAAATGAAAAGACTGAAGGAGCAAAAAGGGACATCTTTCTAAATCTTCATTTCCCCTTTTTGTCCTTTTACCTTAGATCCGGTACATTTCAGATAATAACCGCTTTGTATTGCTATTGAGGAGAATAGATGCAAGACCTTGTCTCATATTTACAAGGCAAATGACAGTATATAGACCACAAAGAGTTGAAATATTCTTCATTCTCCACCCTCAACTTGACCAAGAGTCTGAAAGGACTCACAGCTCTGCCCTTTTTACCCATGCCCCCCATTTTCTCTCGTCTATTGTTGCCAAATATGCAGTTGAAATTAATAGCACTGCTTCACCTGCCACATGTCAAACTTAATTTTACTTTAAATCAGTCTTAATTATTCTAGTGAAGTTTATAGTTTTAATGGAAAGACATTGCTTGCTTAAACTATAACATTTATTGCAAAGGGCCAAGAGAGATTTAAAGTCACATTGTCTTTCCAAAGTGGACAGTTTTTACTAGATGATATCACACCTCATGCCTTCTAAGAAGGTGAACTTTCTGAACCCAGATATTCAAGACACCAATGACAAAAAATAAGAAGAGCGAAAAAACAAAACCCCACACAAGTTGATTATAGAGACAAAGTCCAATGCCTAGTGTTGATTTCTCCATTTACACCAGGGTACTTGAGCTCCAGTATGTTACAGACTAATCCTTGCCATGAGCTATTTTTGAGGAATGAAGAGAGAAGCAGGGAAATTCCAGGAATGCAGCTCCTGTTTGATAGGCTGACAAATCAGGTCAATGGCTAATACTGATCAGTATGAAATGCTTTGGCTTCGAGGAAGATTGAATGGTGCTCACTGCACTGTAGCTGCCTCCATCTCCTACTGGTGCCACTCATTTACTTGCAGGTGGAACATAAAACTAAGGGCTATTAAAGAGCCCACACTTTTTCCAGGAAGGAGGGTGTTAGGTCTACATTAGCTCTTGGCACTAACCCAGCGCCTGTAATCACACCTTGCCAACTGTACCGAAAATTTCCCCTATGAGCTTCTTTGGCAACACCCCATTTTACAGAGCTAAGTCTGTGCAGCCTTTCAGTCCAGCTGCATTTCAGTCATAGGAAAATAACCCCCTGGGCACAATTTATTAAGCACTCTGGGACATCTCTGGCAGGTTTTTTTAGTGGTTAGAACATAAGAAAGAGCATCAGGATTCAATATCTGGTTATTTGATGATTACAAGTAAGAGTATTTAATTTTTGTGTGTGCTCTGGTTTACCTGCCTGTGAAATAAATAAAGCAATATTGCTAAAAATACAGAGAGTATATAGCCACCATTTATTATTGGCATAAATGAGGCCTAAATTCTCTAAAACTCCCTACAAGTCAGCTATCCAAAAATAGGCATCAGCTGAAGGTTTATACATGCATTGTTTCTTCTTTTTTGTTTCTTCTTTCTGTGGGCTTCCACTCAGAAAACAGATGGTCTCTCCTCACTGACATTTTCTTACAGTTTTTAAATGCTGCTGCAGTAGGGGAGAGCTGAAACGTTCAATCTAGATCTGTTCAGTCTCAATCTAGGTTCATAATTAACAGTAACCAAGTGAAGTTTAATAAGGGCAGCCCACCAACTTTTCTGTTTCTTTCCCAGCGCATTCACAGCAAGGCCATAACGAATGTGCCTCTCGTGAAGCTTCCCCTGACAGTGACTCCCTGCAATATTTAGTATTTACCTTTTGTGATAATTAAAGGAAGGGAAATGAAGCCTAAAGGAGGGCGGAGTGACATCTAATATTCCTTAATATTCTCTTGCTGCTTTAAGTGATGGCTTTTGCCAAAGGAGGGCCTCCCTCTCTTATCATCAGCCAGGTCCTGACCCTGGGGCCAGGGATCCTGGCTGTAACTTGACCTGGGACCAGGTGTGTGCCTGCAGGTCACAAGGCTGACTAAAAAATACCAGCCCATGTGGTGCAAACAAGCACGTTATTGCCTTTAACTCCTTCCAGCCCTCCCTATTCAGGCACAAGCACTGGAGTGCTACCTGCATGCACGCCTGCCCTGTGCTGAGATTTGCTTGTGATCATGCACAAGTACCAAGCAGATGCCAACACTATGCCTCTGCAAACATGCCACATGCAGGGACAACCATGCATGTTCTTAAGTGTGAGCATATGCAATCTAGGCCTTTCATTTGGGCAAGCAAGTTTATTGAGCCATTTTCTTCCTTTCTTCTCTTTCACAAAGCTGTTGCTAAATCACCAGGATTGTACAGGGAATGACCAGGGAATGGGTGAGCTGCTCTAGGTTTTTGCTCTGGAGACTTTCAAAGCTGCCTCAGAAGTGCCTCAAGAGGAAATTCAGCGTTAATGCTTTCAACCAATTCAGTGACTATGAGAGCTGGACTATTAGGTACACAGCGGCCCCATGGAAATTCCCAAATGCCCCTTGCAAAAAGGCAAAGTTGTTGTAAGCCTGGCCTAAAATGCGTGTGCACACACAGTTAAGATATAGTCTAAGCATTTGGCTGCCCTTAACTCTATTGTTTTGAGTATGGCTTACTTATAAGTACCCCTTTTCCTAGCAAAAAACCCACAATATATGCAATATATTCTTTTTATTTGCCTGGTGCTTTTTATTTCCCTTTTTTCCTCAGCCTTCAGCATGTCCCCAGGTCATACCTGCAAGCCTTTGTCCTCAGTTGAAATGTCTGGAGACTTTTATGGGGGGTTCCTGTCATCACATGCATCCCGGTGCATGGGCTTTTAGGCAGACTCTTCAAACTATGAATTAAAAAGCACAGGAACTGACAGCCCTGTGAACTACCTGTGAAAAATCATACCTGGGTTTATGAAGCTATTATGTCTTCAAGGACGTTCGGCAGCAATTCTTGAGGAGACAGTGTTACAGGGGAAAAAAAGGCTTTTCAGCATCAGTATCTCCTCTGTAGTCCCAGTACAAAACGAATACCACTAAGTAGTAAGTAGTCTGCATTGTTACAAGCATAGAGAGTGATCCAAAATCTGTTAAATAGGAAAATTTCCAGTGATATCAGTGGTCTGTGGTTGGGGTCTTCAGATAGAAAATCTCACTGGTATCCCATTGTAACAGTCTCATAACAATTTGTGCAGTAAAATCATTAACAAAAGCCATTAATAATATGAATACATGAGCACTTCAGCTCTTTCCAAAGGGGCTAAGCCCACTCTTCTCTCCTAGAGTCATGCATCTTTAAAGAAATCAAACCTTTCCCTTTTCTTTTACTGATCATAGAAGCACTGAATGCTTTCTTCTTTCTCCCTTTCCATTTTTGCTTGCTGCTGAAAAATAAAAATAAAAAATAGCGAAATCCATTTTAATGACACTTTATATAAACCATTTTTCCAGACTGAGATTATGGACATCACTATGTTCCACCCCATCACAAACTTTTACGACTGACTTATAAAGTCCAAGAGAAGGAGATGTATAAAATTCATGCAGACCACGGATACCAGAAAACATATCTGGGAGCTTAGGCAGGGCTTCCTTGGAGACACCTAACATGAAATTGAGCTGTTACCTTCCAGAATTGAGATATCAAAAGAAAGCAGATACCTGGTTGCTCAGGTAAAGCCCATTCCAAAAATTCATTTTAAACAGATTGAATTTGGTGCTGTGGGTTTATAGCCACATTCCTTCACCTGCACAACCAACAAAACAGACTTAACCAGAAAGATGTTCACAAGTCATGGTGACAGAAGACAAAAAGCCAGCTTTACCTCCCAGCTGCCTTGTAAGACTTGCCCTCAAATTAAAATTATCATCCATACAATATATTTAGAGTATGCAAAACCAGATGTATCTTCATGACTGCAAGCACCATTCTGCAAACTCAGACCAGACCAACTGGTCTGATGCTTCTGATGCTGCAGATCCTAGCAAATGAACAGAGCCCCCTGCAAAAATCCATTGAAGTGTTAAAATCAGCACTCCTCATGCATCCTATCTTGTATGATTTAAATCAGTACAAGACCTTCATGCATTGGAAACACTGTATTATCCTTTTCATCCCATTTATCTTGCAAAGTGAATTTATTAATTCTCTCTATACCAGGAAAATTTTCTATTTTTCACATGCCTTTTTTTTTTTTACCACTATTGATTTCTTTTAGGAGCATTAGGGATGATGCATTAGAAATGTCAGCAAACCAAAAGCTTTCATCTACTAGTCAGAACATCAGATAAACTGAGTTTCCAAGTTTGGAGGGAAGATGATTGACTGGGAAACGATTTAATAATAACTTCTCCATGTGGAATTCTCCTTTAAAATATATAATGTTCTGTACATGTCTACAGGTGTGTGAGTACATAAAAATAATAGATCTGGCAGAAAACTCCTCTGCTTTGGCAGTTTTCAATCTTTCTGGGTTTGTTTCCCAATATAAAACAATCACTTTCACTGAAAACACTAACAACAATGAATTTGTTTACATGTCAGTGAGGGAAAAATCCTTCGTTTGTTTTCATTGCTCCCCTGCATTACTCTTTTATTACCATGGCTATTAACTTTACCATTTGACATAGAGCCAGTTAGCCTGTAACATCATACCAAGACGGGTGCTATCGATGCCATAAACCTTGTCAGCAGTAGTCATGGAGTACTTGTTCCTAGCCACATGTGCTCACATGGTGATGTCCCAGTACTGTTTGTGAATGCAAATAAAGGATTATTTTACACTGCTCTTGTTAATTAATACTGAGCTTACAGAGAGAGAGGGAAATTTCTGTGTTAAGCTGAGGCTCACCTGCATGCCTTTGGGTTGGGAAGCAGAAGACATGCATGGCACTGGCCATTTAGGGATGCTCCATTAAGGGGAAAAGAGTGGCTGCAGTGATCCTTGGTCAAGATCTGCTTGAACGTCTCTTGGGGCAGCACTGACGTATATACAGAAGGAGGGAGATGACAGCTAATAATACAGCAGGCTAATGAGTGAGAAGCTCCTTGGCAGGACATATTCCTAGCTCTTCTGGAAGTACTGGGTTGGGATTGTGAAATTTGGCAGTCTGACGAGTGTCTTTTTTGTGCACTGTCACGCATGGTGTTTCCAGTCAGCCTCCAAGCGCCAAGAACCTCCGACAGCAGCCAACCTCTCCGCCCTCCTGCTCAGCTCAGTAACTGCAGGCTTCCTCTTGGCAGGCATCTTCTGCACCCAAAATAATAAATAAATGAAAATAAAACCACTCTATAAGTGTGTGCATGTCTCCCCCCCCCTTTACCCCATATGAGAAAACAGAGTGGGGGAAAATGGTGCAGGTGGAGTAGGAAGAAAAGCAAAGAAAAATCTGCTCAGACAGAGAGACAAAACAAGCAACTGCTTAAGGGATTTGGCAGAAAATGAAAATGCCCCTTCCCCCTCCCCGTTTGGAGCCTGGTTCAGCGTGTACTGGTGGTGGATCACAGTACCAGCCACACTGAGATACAGGCAGACACTTCTGTCTCACCAGCTGCTCTGACAATCCATTTTCATACAGTAACGGGAGGAGAAGCAAATATGCAAGATGGAGCTCCCGGTCACCGTGTGAAAGCTTCTCCCTGCACCACCCCATGCTTCAGGTGTCGGGGCTGTCAAAGAAGTTTGACAAGAGCGGAGACTAGCTTTCCTTAAAACACAGAGGTACTATAGTCAGGATGGCTTTGATGGATACCCACATCCAGGCTTTTAAGTTGCACGCGATGGGATTTTGGACATTACTATGGAAAACCTAAAGGGCTGCGCTGTGACTGGTGACTGAGATAGGTGTTCTTCCCACTAGGCAGTTAATGAAACAATCTCTCTATATTTGCTTAAGAAAACACCACCTTAAGAAAATGAGCTCTGGATACTACAGGCATTAATAACGTGTCATAATGCTTTTTCCCAAGGGTGAGGGTGTTAACCCTTGTAGCCAGCCCAGGCTAAGTTAAAATTTGGATACCTAAGTTCCGTCAACTTGTCTGCCTACATACATAATAAACTATTGCATGATACAATGCATTTTTAGGCAGTTGCAGTGATTCATCCAGCAAAGATATATTTCAATGGGGGGGAATAAAAGTGATTCTTTACATTTTGTTTGTACAAGCACCAAAGCTTGTGAAGCACTTTGGAGTCCATCTGGCTGAAATGTGCTATATATAAATGTAAGATTGTTATCACCAAAACCACATTCAGTATGGTGTTTCTCTCACATATTTTTTGTTAATTTCAGTGAACCGGTTCTTTTTAATGAATAATTTCCATTGGAAAGCTTTGTTTTGCCTGTAACATAAAGCTTTTTTGGTTTCAATCCCTTGCATGGTTTTCATTAGCTTTGCAATGAATTAGCCAAGAGAGTTTTTCCTCTCAGTTAGGTTGGGAAAGTACCACCGGCATGTGTCTGATTTTTGCAGGAAAGTGCCTTTTTCCCTGTTATTATTTCAGTTATCGGTGTTACTTTTATTCCACTACAGATTCTTGCAATCCCAACAACAAATTTGTGCTCCTATACGTGCACATGTGCATGCTTGTTTGCCTACATATCACTTACATGCGCATCACCATGTGTTTCCTATCCTTCCGAATGCATTGCTTTATACGTTGCAGCTATATAAATGGCTTCACGTTTGGAGCCATTGGAAAGCAAGCAGTCATAAAAAAATGGCTTTTCAGCTTGTATTGCTAGGTAATGACTTGATTCCTAAATCCCAAGTAACCTTTTTGGAGTGCAGCCCTGAATGTGCCAGTCAAGTTTTATACCCCAGCTCAAGCAGTCATCAAACACTTTCCCATATAATATCAACTTCTTTCGAGGTCAGTTTTACCAGTGCTTCATCAACACAGGGGGAAACATGTTCAGGTTGATTTTTTACCCTGCAACAGGCCTGGACTCTCTTTTAGGCAGAACAGTGTTAATAACTGCTGCATAATAATCTGTGGCCATACTGGTGTATTCAGGAAAGTGATTTGATGGCTCCAGGATGAGCTCCACACTGATTCACCAAAACTCGCTGCAGAACACAAGAGAGGTTGCATCTCACTGGCTTCTTACTTGCAGAATTGGAACACGTGTTAAGCATAAAACACCTATCCCATCACAGACCAGCAAAGCCGTGCAAAGAGTTGAACAGTTGCCTATCACTGGGTTCGCCAAAAACCTACATGTTTAAATGACTCCTGACTTAGAGGGAAATTATTTAAATCGGAAGACATGGTAAAGAAATTAAGACAAATGGTAAAGAAATTAAAACAAATGCATATAAATAATTTTACAGAATGGGTTGCACCACATATTACTTGCATATGAAATGTTTTTATAAACCCCTTTATGACCGCCCCACTTGTGACTTCTGGGCCTTGTTATTACTAACTGAGTGGGGAATAGATCTTACTCTATCCCAGATGCAGCTCCTTATGAATTCCTTCTTTCATACACTGAATGGTTTATGTATACATATATGTGTACTTTTTCTCGTACTAGTTTTTGCAGTGGGCAGAAATCATACACAATATAATGGAGTTACATTACTTCTCCAAGCACCTTCCTTTCGACATCATTATCTTCCAAAGATAGACTCAGCCCTCCCAGGGATGGCAAGTTATCAGACTTGGGCAGAAATCTTGTGTAGAAAAGCATTGCTGTTGCAGAGCTGGAGCTAGACTCTCGCTAGAATACAGGTTGTGTTCTTGCTTCAAACACTCCTACAGCTCTTAAATGGCCAGTGTCATAAAACCCAACATGAATTATTGCCTTCCAGCCAGCTTAGTATTTTCATCTGCAAACTTTTATTACATTGTTCAGCACTGACGTGAAATACTGGAGAGATTGCCCAGCTGCACAATGTACCCTCTTGTCCCCATCTGCACCAAAGCTGCCAGCTGATCATACACTGACAGAGAGCCCTAAGCATTTTGTGACTCCAAAAACACATGCATGCCAAGGTGCACAGGTGGTGGATTGGTATGGCAGTGGTGATGGACAGGTACTTCCAGTAGGCTGACAGAGACATGCATACCTGGACTTTACCTCTACACTTATGTTCTCAAGGACCTTGAGGCAAAGTGCACTGGGAGTACTACCATAATGTATAGTATGGAGATTTACACTGGTATTTAATAACAGGAAAAGGAAATACTGAGCTTATTTTCTTATTTTCTAATACTTACTGCATTCAGGAAGATCAGGTTTCAAGACAAGGGCATTGCTACAAAGCAAGACCTAGAAGTTAACTTGAAGACAGTTTTCTGTTGCTTATGTGGAAAGTGTAGCAATAAAGAACTGAACAGAAGGAAAAATGTCTAGAAAGAATTACAACGGAGCAATAAAATAAGAAAGTTGATCTGTCCTGATTCCCAAACTTTTAACCTCATTTTTTAACCTATCTGAGCCCATTGACTTGACATGTCATTTTTCCTCCATCTCAGTCATCTAGCTCTTGATATTGTGTGATATGTGGCCCTCAGCTGAAGCCTGAATGGAATCTGGACCTATGAATAAGAGTTAAATTTAGCCAAAGCAAATGTACAGGGTTCTCTCCAATTCTATCCTGAAACTCTTTTGCAGGATGTGTTCTAATTACTATTCTGATATGAAACTGTAAGTGGTTATTTGACTAAATGAGATATCTAAATCCCATCAAATTAAGGACTTGATTTCCATTTTGACGTCAAGGTATTGAAGTACTAAATCATAATCATAGAATCATAGAATGTTTTGGGTTGGAAGGGAGCATAAAGCTCATCTATTTCCAACCTCCTGCCACGGGCAAGGACACCTTCTACTAGATCAGGTTGCTCCAAACCCTGTCCAACCTGGCCTTGAACACTGCCAGGGGCAGACACAGCATCTCTGGGCACCCTGTGCCAGTGTCTCACCATCCTCACAATAAAGAATTTCTTCCTAATATCTAATCTAAATCTACCCTCTTTCATCTTAAAGCCATTCTCTCTTGTCCTATCTCTACATGTCCTTATAAAATATCTTCTGCAATGCAATCAAAATGCTTGCTTTGACATCAGTGGCAACAAGGTTTGGTTCATGTGCTCTATTTTATTCAGGCAGTGAAAATGGCAAGAAAGAGTGATCTTTCAGCCAAAATCTATAATATGTTTTTCAGTCCTTCACAATGTTTCTGATGTTCACCCACATTTTCTGACTCCTTTTCAAGTGTTTGAATGAGAAAGGGATTAATGGATGAAATCTATTTTGCTCTATGTGGTAGTCCCTTTGGGCAACCATTTGTATATTTGAATGTTAGTAAATGATGGAAAGTTCAGTATCCATGGGAAGGTCATTTGAAAGTCTCAGAAAACAATTTCATATGCAAGAAACAAAAACATGATCCATTTCCCATTTCAATGAGCATCTTTTCACTACCACAATGACCCACAAGTTTGGGGTTTGTAAAGCTTATTCTCTGTCATACAAAGGCCATTTTCAGTGCAGTCTAAGGACTACAGGAAGGGTTAACCTCTCGGCTGCCCTCCCACGCTGTGTTTTGATCGGTGCCCCAAGCTACAGGACAGATATCTCTTTGTTTTTTGTCTTTAATATCCGATTCCCAATTCACTTGTGTAGATGATGGGACCCTACAAAACTCCCTTTGTCTGAACTAAGAGATGCAGCACTTACTCCACAACTGATTTTTAATACTTGACTTTTTCTTCCTACTTTAGAAAGCACCTGCTTGAGTAGCTTGATGACTAAAGAGCCTTTCAACCTCCCCGCCACCATTTTTAGATCTGCTCTACTTCATAAGAGACTGAACACCATTGTGGCTGCTGCTAAGTTGCATAAGTGAAAAGAAATTGATGATGTTGATGCAATTGTTAGTGGATGAGTGGATGTCAGGGACTCCTGCAATAACTGACACAACTATTTGGAAGTCTGAAACATGAGGCTGAGACCATCAGCCTTACCCACAGGCAGATGAAGGTTGGACATTCATTTTTATCACTAATAAGCCCTGTATTCTATCCTGGAAGAACACAAAGATAGATTATCTCATCCTTATGTTTGTCTTTTTGTTTTGAGTTTTTCTTTATTTGACAGAGGCAGTGCCCAAGGGTAAAGGTGGCACAGAGAAAGGCTGAGTGGGCTGAAGACAAGTTTGCATCAGTCTTGCAAAGGCTGATGGTGAAGACACTTTTACTTAAAGCCAACCAAACTCAGCAAAGAAAAGTATGGAACATCAAATCAATATGGATGGTTGGGTATTCACAGAGACTGAGATTTTCCCTCATCTGAGACTGAATTAAACCTTGGACACACCTGAGATGTTACTACTGTGTCTTCCTATGACTTGTATGCAGGAAAGACACAAACAGTGTCAGTTTTAGACATTGTGGTTAAGAGATCTGATGGAACAGAAACAGAGCATAAGGGAATCATACTTTAATTTATAAGTTTGTAAGTGAGAAGAAGGTCTTTGTTCTTTCTTCTTATTCACAACATCTAAAGCCTTGAGGAATAAACACTTCTATAGTCAACTTGTTTATAACCTTATGGCAGATTCTGTTTATTTGTTGCATGTGTGAATCTCATGGTTATAACAAGAAATAAAAAGAAAGAAAAAAAAAATCAGAGTTGATTACAGCCAGCGGTGATGTGACTGGGAAACAATAGATGTATTGTGAGGAAAATCTTGCAGCAGCCCGGAAACACACAGGAAAGAAAAGAAATAAAAAAAAAAAGAAAAAAAGGAAAAAATAAAAAAGAAGGGAAAGACAAAGAGTGAGAAGGAATGAGAGATTTTGTATGCAAACACATTAATCGTTTTGCCTGAAGTCTAAATTGCATAACTGAGGAAAGAAATTTCTCAGTTCAAAATTCTCTGTGATTGTTTGGGTTGCTTTTATTTTTTTTTTTTTTGTAGGGTGGATGTTCTTTAGCAGGGAAAAAAAAATGCATAAAGCAGTTCTTCCAGTAACCTCTGACTCTTTCTTGCCATGTCTCTCTCTTGCTTTCACTCTTGTTCTGTTTTTATTTATTCCCTGCAAATACAATGGAGAATAAAAATGTGGTAGGACCTGCTGGCGGCAACTATGGCCTCCGGATCCAAGCTGACAAAAATGTCAAGAAACTGACAGTAAAATATGCGAATAAAATCCTTGTGAACAAGAACAAAACTCAGGCTCACACCACCACTCTCTATATTATGGCTTTTGAGAGTATTTCTATCAGTATCTACAACTTTCTCTTTAAAAATATACACACACATATATATACATTTATCATATTTATTGTCTTCTAAAATCTTTCACTGAAATATCACAGGAGGGAAAGGCACACAGGAAGATAAGAAAGCAAGAGACATGTAGGGCAGGGAGATCAGGGAAGAGCCGGCATTTGAAGGAGAGACAGAGAAGTACATGCTGAGCACCAGACATATGGATCCTGTATGGAGCTGCAAGACAGAGAGACTTCTGCTGCTCCCTTCTGTGATCATAAGATGAGGGAAATGCAAAGATAGTGTCTAGGAAAGAAGGCTCCAAGGAGCACTTAACTATCCCATGAAACCTGTGTTTATCCTACCTGATGAAGAACTGCTCTTTGCTTTGAGAAGATGATCACTTTTGGGTGGATCATGGAGTAAGGATAGATGGGAAGGACTGGGATGAATCAGTCCGGAGAAGAAGATACTTCAGTATGGCCTGAATGTGGTCTTCCAATATATAAGAATAGGTGTAGGGGGCTTCTCTGCTTTCATTATGGGTGGAAAAATAAATAACAGGCTTAAATTGCTGTATAGAAGATTTAGGTTGGAAAAGGTTTATTATCATTCAGCTATTTTCCACACTAGAATAAATTGTTGTGCAGTTTCTAAGCTCTCCAGAAACATCTGCACAAACATCCTTCTGAAGGATATAGGCATAATTAGTCCTGGCTGGGACAGGGTTGCACATCCTCTAAGTGTCTTTGAAGTCCTCCTTCCTATGTCCTTGTTGCGGAGAATCAGCTAACTAGGCAGAAGGATTTTATATTTCTGACCATGGATGAAAGAAAGCTCCTGCTATTAAGAGCTGGAGAATTGGAAGAGCTGGATTTCCTTCTTGACTCTTAGAAACTCTGCTTTTGGGAAGCTATTTCTTCTGTGTAGGGACTGGCTGTTCTGCTTCAGTAAGGAGGGAGCTAGGGGTGGAAATACTCTCCTGTACAGAGTACCAGCATGAAACATATACACCACTTACACTGCACTTAAAGCTCTTTTGAGACCTAAGTGAAACTGAAGTGGTGCTAAGTCTTTAGCTGGAAATTTTCTTCAGGAGAAAGTTTCACCCTGCTGTCTTGGAGATGTGCAAATATTCACTGAGGGGGTGTCATAGAAAGGTCTATAAATAATCAGATATGAGCCCCCATATGAATTATGCATGGGATACTTAGAGAAAACGTGAGTGTCTTGCTTTAGAAGAAATCAGATCAGTGCCACTGAAATCACATTGCTATTTCTATGAGGTATTAACTGAAAGCTAGAAGACCTCATTTTTAAAACAGGCTACAACAGGTGCTTGCAGGTCTGTTCAGATAAAAAATATGGCTTTGTGGAGGCAAATATTAAGAAGTCTCTAAAATGTGTTAATTTATTATGAATAGAAAGTAGTTTGATGTTACTTTTTAAGAAAAACAGTCACAATACAACATTCATTAGCCCCTAAGTGAGGCAGGGGCTTGTCAGTCAGTTGGATTTCTGACCCTAAATCATGTAAGCTCTTCTGAAAAGCCTGCATCCTGCACCTGGAGGTGAGAGGTACAATAACAGTACAATGTTTTACTTATTATTCATTTTCTCAAACTGCATTGCTATTAGCAATAATACTGCACTTCCTCTCATTAAGATAAAGCTAGAAACAACAAAAAGAACGGGGTTATTATAGAACATTTCACCAATAGACTTTCTTGATATCTGAACAGAGCCTTATTGGTACTCAACGAAAAAGAATTCACTTATAGAAAGTCCTTGAGTTGTACTTTATATTCAATTTGGTTCAAAGATATCTGGTGAAGGCAGGAATTCTCTAAAAGACTTTCCAACCAGCCATTCCCTGTCTTTCTCCAGTAATGATACTTTTACACCTCATCTTAAATTTTCCACTCCATCTTTTTATGTAGTTGTGCCCACAGAATTACATTTACTCTCTTCTCTGCAAATTGGCAGAATGCCCTCTCTCATTGACCGACAGCTAAATAGTCCAAAGGATGAAACTTCTTACCGGTAAAATGAAGGACATTATTATTCCAATCTTCCCATCCCTTATTCAAATACCCGTCCACAGATGGGACCTTTAGTACAGGCTCTTGCACTTTCTTGAAGAGAGGTCAGAGGGTCAAGATGGTCAAATATATGGAGGACCATGTTTACCATATTTTAATATCAACTAAGCAGGTCTAGTTATCACTCACTGACACCAGAGAAAATGAAGAATAATTCCATCAATGTCAATGACATTACAGCATCATAAAATTGGCATAAGTTAGGAAAAAAAACTGGGCCTACTGCACTGAGGTTCTTTCATCTCCTCTGCATGTTCCCTAATTTGTCATTACTAGAATAGTTGCCATAGCTATCCTGGTGAAAATATAAAAGAGAGACTTGCATGGCCCATAAACTCAATGAACCATTAAATAGGTGACAATAATCTTGATAGAAGTTTGGAATATTTAATTAGCACAAAAATGCACTTAGTGAGTGAGTTCAATTGCTATCATGGGTACTCCTCAAAATAATAGCCGAAGATTTTATGTGTCCATGAAATGCCTTAGAAGACATTTAAGAAAAGAAACAGACAATATTTCACGCATTAATTGAGGATCAGACATATCCGTAAGTGCCCAGTAATAAACATTTCCAAGGAAAGTTAACCTAGGTCTCCTGCAATCCCAAAGGTGACTTCGTTACACATGAAGTCAAATAATTCATTGGCAACTTTTCAGTAGCAGGAGCTCATAAAAACACAACTGAAGAGAAATATTTTACCTTTTCAACAAACCAGGGTCTGCCTAATACCAGGAGATTTTTAAAAGCATAAGAGAAAAAAAAATCATTGGAGATAATATAGTAATCTCCCATTTTAGGAACTTTCTTCCCACTTGAAATTGCCTAACAGAAGGTCTCTGTTCATACAAACTCAGTACTCCATATAATTTTCAGTAGCAGGGAGCTGTTTATATACATATTTTCTTTCCATGTGGCAATGCCTTCTTCCTTGGTTATGATTGTAAAGACTCATGCACATCTAGATTAAGGAGTATAGAGTAGAAGCATGTTTATAATAGCTCTCTCTTTGGCACTTGTTCTGCCACTCTTGAAATATCACATCCAGATTTTGGCGTCCACAGCTGAGGTTGTGTCTGCGTAAAAAACTAGTTCACAGCAATCAGAGAGGATCTGTACAGTGAAACAATTAGTACAGAGCACTCGGCGTCCCCTTAGCAGTTGGGGCTCATTGGAGTTGGAGCACTGTTTCTCACTTAGTTTTAGCCAGAAAAGAAGTCCAGTTGTGGGGCCATTTGAGATAGCTGACAGCGTGACCTACAGCAGGATGATTGTGAGACTTCCTTCAAAAATACTTTCCTGATATGACCAAAACAAGTAGTATAGGTGCACCCTGAAGATGTTGAAAAATGAGGTGTGTGTGCGTGTGGGGGGGGATGTTTAGAGAATAGACTATGAATTAATGAAGGATTGAAAAACGTTTTTGAGACAGAGACTCTGAAGGAGCTGTTGGAGACAAGATAGAGCATAGACTTGATCTCAGTCAAAAGTGGAGTGGGTGTAAGTACTTTGTCAAGTACCGAATGTTGCTGCTTTGGCTGGAGAGTGAAGCTAGACAAATTTAGACCAGAAACACGATACATGTATGTGTATATATATACACCTATACTGTATAAAAGTGTATATCTATATATACACCTATACTGTATTAAAGTGTATATCTATATATACTTTTGCAATGAAGTTATATTTTAAAGTGGAATAATGACTTACACTCTAATTATAGCTTTCATTGCCTATTACTGAATGACATTTTCAGTTTAAAATGATCTCTCCCATTCCCTTCTATGATAACCCTAGGTTAGCCTCAGCTGTTGAGCTTAAAGCAGGAAAAGAATTCAAAGAAATTTTATGACCTCTGGTACACAGGATAGCAGAAGAGAGAACTGCAATGGTCTTTTCCCTGTTAACATGTACGAATCTGTCATTCACAGGCTGCAAGCTGCAAGCTGATACCCCATACATTGCAGTGACCGTTCTAGGACATCTCTGCTAACAGATGTTTCTATTCTTGTCCAAACACCTTCCTTCAAAGTTCTGTGACCTTCATACCATGACTTGTTATCTTTCTGGCAATGTTTCCAGAGTAGTTTCATGGACTAAAGCTGCTAAAATAATTTGGATATAGGTCAAATAAAATATACATAGCTGTTTGTTGTCTTGTCAGTACACTATTGAAGTTCTTGATGGTTTTTCACCTCTCTTGTTGCAACAGATAGAACATCTGGGTGAAAATCTCTTATTTCCTCCATCTCCTCAGAACTGCATGGTAGTTTCTGCCACAGACTTTAGTGGTTAGAGAGAGGCTGATCTTATCTGATTATTTTTAATGCTTTCTTTTTCTTGTTTCTCTGAGACTGTCTATCAAGAGCTTTTTCTCTCCTTTTTCTCCTATGCTTTCTGTCAGTGTGCAACAGTTAACTTGAAGCTTTTGCCTGACATTTGGTGGTCCAGATGCTCAAGTTGCTGCCTGACCTGTGGGTGTTCTTACCCTTGGAAATAAATTAGGTACCATGCTAATGCATACGTCATCTTCCACATGGAGTTAGCAAAGTCTCTTCTCATTGTGTCACAGTGAGCAGAAAAGGTCTGCATTACAGAAACTGTCTTGTGTGACACAATCAGGTCCCCAGTATGACTAGTGGGTAGCATGGTGGCTTTCAAAGCTTGGTGAGTTCCATCTGGCTATTTGACTGTGTTGAAATTCAGACTATCATGCTTTTGTGTTAATGTAGTCAAACTTCATTCTGCTAGGGTTTTCTCAGATTTTCATGGTACTTTGGATAAATGTGAAAAAAAGATGGAAAAAAATTTGCTTTGACTTATACCAATAAAATATTGTTAGAGAAACAGGAGTCTGTTTCAGTTACGGCAGTTGCACTTGCATTGCAGATCTATTCATCTGAATTCCCTTTTGTTCAAGAGAAAAGTAAGTGCTTGACAGTACTGCTAAGAGGGCACAGACATAGCAAACTTTATCGGAGCTTTATGTCATGACTATAAAACTTGAGCTAGATTCAGTTTCTTAGAGTTATGCTCTTCAACAGGCCTATAGGAGACATCTACACACCATAGATAAATACTTTAGGAAAGAGGGGTTGAATGACTAACCCTGAAGTGATCTTGAATCTCTGCTAATGGCCATGAGATCTGGAGAAAGAAACGGCCACACTTTATTTTCAAACCAGGAACTGCAGCTGTGGGAACAAACAGCATGTAATAAACACTTGAGTCAAAGTTTGTGGGAGTTTTGTTATTGACTTTGAAGTAAGCAAGTCTGAGGCCTTTACTATGGAAGCTGTGATTCTGTTTGTGGTTTTTTAATGGCTAAAATATCCCACGGTCAGCTTGAGAGTAAGGATTTCATTTTTGGTCTTAAAAAGAAAGGCATGAAGGAGAATTCCATATTGTTGTGCAGTCTGGCTTTTATTTTGAAGGGCATTTAAAAAAAAAAAAAAAAAGAAGAAAAAAGAAAGAAATAGTGTAACTTGTGTGAAGAGTGTTGTGTTTAGGAGGAAAAAAAAAAGTTCAAAAAACACCACGCATGATTGATCTCAAGTCTGCTTGCCGCTCCAAAGGCAACACAGCATGGCAGTCAAATATACATTTTATGGGCTTTTGTCTGTTTTGCAATAACAGTGGAAAGCATTCTTTAATTAAAATTTAAAACCGTAACTGATTAATTTTCTGTGTAAACAATCCCTGTAAACATGGAAAGTCAGCATTTTAAGGGCACAGTGGTATAAATTTTGCTTCCTCTCCCAGGCGCTTAAGGGAGAGATGGCAAGAAGGGAGGGGGAGTTCAGGAAGAGACCCGGGAGGGGGAAAAGTTCAAGGCCTTGGTGTTCTGTACGCAGCATACACCAGCTGCAGGATCTCGCCTGCTGCCCATTTCTCTGTGCAGGAATGTTGGCATAGGCTCCACGCTCTTGCTGGGCTATGATTTATTCTCTCTCAGATGCTGGAGGCTGATTTTCAGAGCACCCATTCCCCCCACAATGTGACGCTGCAGTATTGAGTGGTGCAGAGGGATGCGCAGCTCTTACAAGATGGGGGGAATGCTCTTAGTGTGTTCTCTGTGGCTATTTCCACTTCTAGTGGCAACAGTGGTACAATGGGATTAATCACAGCTCCTTCTTGCTTCTGTCAGTTTTCATTGGCATTTTGTTATTATCTTCCATTGGGCATTCATGAAAAGCTTGACAAATGTTAAGGTCTAGGTCCTCAGAAGTACTTTTCAGAGGGATTTAGGTACCCACAACATAAGAGCGTGGTTTAAGTTTCTAAAGTCTTGTGACTAAGGTCAACTTTATCTCTCTCTGGGTGAGAAAAACAGCCCAGTAGCTAACTGGAAGCAGTGCACAGCTGAAGGCTGGATTGTCCCATTGGCACTGCCAATAATGGGTTTACCCTTTATAAAAAGATCTTGACACATAGCATGAGTGGAAGAGCTTCCACCAGCAAAAAAAGTGTTAGATCTGGCACTCAGTATCCACTTTACCACCCTCACAAAGCAAGATAATATTTCATATAAGCTGTTTTAGCCATATCAGTGGCCAATGACTTTAATGGGACTTCTCTAGCTTAAGATATCACTCCGGAGTAGGAACTGGAGCATCAAGACTATGTTGATATTTCAGCTTTTATTTTTCACTTTTTCTTTTTTTTTTTTTTTTGTGCAGAACGCATGTGTGAATATTTTATGTTTCTTTGCTCAGCTCTTCTTAAATGGGAGCACATTCAATGCAGTGATTCAAAAGGGTTAAGTGAAAGCTCTGAGTGAGACAAGTTGCAGGCCCTCTGTCTTTTGCACAAGTGTCTTCCCATCTATTGCATTATAGATGCCTACAGAAATTAGTAATAAGATGCTATAAATTCTACTGCTGCTACTGCTTTACTTGTGGACTTAGAGGAATTTTATCAATGGTTGTATTGCTCTGAAGGAAACAGAAAGTGAGGTTCAAACCAAACACAGCTCTGATTGGACTGGAAGACTTTGCTGGCATGTAATGTATGAGCATTTTCCACCTAGGCCATACCAGCTTATTTGCCTTAGCTGACCATGAAACTGATTTTTCTTCACACTTTCTTTATTCTTCATCATTTTGCAGAAACCAAAATGCACTGCTCCTCCCTGATAAGACTCTTGCCTGCCTCTCCCCAAACAAGCATCCCCAAGGGACAAATTCCTCCAGAGGTCCAGCACTGTGAAACATTCACAAGGATGTCTCCCACTGCTACAATCTTGGAGAGAATCCTGCCATCTCATACACCCCTGTAGTTATTTGGTGAAACAGATCCAACTAAACTCAATGGTAAAACATCTGCTGGAGTTTTACCCAGCAACTTTAATGGAGCCAGGATGTCAGCCACTGAATTTTGGCACTCTTCAGTAGACAAATATTGTGATCTGAGATTCTCAAGACAGCTGGCCTCCAACCTTCCTGTCTGCACACCAGAAATAATTCCAGAGTTTATCAGTTCTGTATCATGATCAGTTCACCCAGCCATAAAACCTGTTGGCCTCCTTACTTAACTATTTATCTTCCTCACTTAACTATTTATCTACTTCCTTACTAAAATGAGGCTGAGTTTAAAGGAAGGACACTTCATGAATTCAGCATTTTCCACCAAATAATTTGTCCTTAGAATTTGTAAATCTTCTTTTCTTTACAGAAAAGGGATCAAAATGAAACTCAGACATGTGCAGAACTTGCTTCCATTAGCAGGGAATATAGATTATATTTGAGGCATTCTGAGGAACAGGTTAGCTAAGTGGGGACACTAATGTGTTAGAGAGCTCCATTGACCATTTCTCTTACTCTTGGTCACACTTCTGGCATTCAGAAGTAATGGAAGAAGAGCACACAGGCCATCAGAGGATGGAAAATATTGGAAAAGCCAAGGCAGAAATGGTGTAATCCCCAAGGTTTGGCTCCGCCAGGCTGAAAGAGATTTACTGTAACCATTGCAAAGGCTGTTTGTTGAAGAGAAGAGTAAACAGGACACCCTATTCACACTTAGAATATCTTGGAAGCATTCCTGGAGAAGTACACAACCAGCCAAAGCCTGAACCTTGCCTCGCAAAGCCATCCCCGTTGCACACAGAAGCACCAGGAGCTGTTCCCATCCCATATTCAATTCAGCACAAGTACTCTTTTAAATGTTAGTGAAAGGGAATATCAGCCAGCTACAAAAAGGACAATTACGTTATAGTTTTGAACTAAAAAGCCAATCTTTCTGCATTGAAATGAAACCTGAAAGGCACAAGCAAAGGGGTAAGGGGAGGAGGGACTGGGAGAAAGAGGGGAGGGGGGTGATGAGGGACGGGACTGAGATGAGAAAAAGACTTCAGAAGCTCCGACACTTGTTCAAGAGCCCTTATGTCTCTGAATGGTGCTATTTCTCTCATGCTACAGAGCCACAAAGTTGTTTCCACCCCACCCCCCTTCCTCTGGCAATGCGAACAAGATCATAAACGTCAGATGCAGTCTTGTCGCTTTAATGGTCTCATGGCTATGAATAAAAATGGCGCGGTAACAGATTTGTTAATTGACTTTATGTGCAACTGGCATACATTAGGCAGCTCCGTTAACACCGCTCACAAAGCTGGATGTGTTGCTGTTCTCTCCCACCGCCATCGAATTAAACTTTTAACAGTTGAGGGACCAGAGGGTTAAGCCTAGGAGGCTGGAGTGATATTTTCACTGCCTTTGATGACACACTAAAATACAGAACGTCTCATTTTGCAGCAGAACATTGAGTCTGCGAAGCCGATGTACATGTGGTTACTATTTGCAGAATTTGGCATTTTCTATGAATAGCATAAAACAGGCAGTGGATCAGCTGTCATGTTTTGACAGGGTTGTCCTTTTTTTTCCGAATGCCATTCTTTCCCCCCCCCCCCCCCTTCTTTATTTTTTCCTTCTTTTTCTTCTCTCCTTTATGCCACAAAACCACTTTTTTAATTATTTTTTTTTTTTCACCACAATCTATAAGCTGATTAATATTATGTTAAAGAGACAGTCTGGCCAAGCATCCAAAGGTATAAGAGACCTTCTCATGACTGATTGTGAACTCCAGGTTGAGGGGAGAACAGAATAACATTTGTGCATACAGACTAGTATAAGTGATTTGATCAAACATCAGGTTTTTAATTGCAAATTGCACAAATACCCATCAGGACTCATGTACACCTGAAAATCACCATGGCACTAGGCAGCAGTTGTTTGAGATGTGCCCTTGGGATCTCTATTTGAATCCTGTGATTCTTTGATCTCCTTTGAACAAACGGATTTAATGTGTCCCTTCCTTGAGATCTATAATGAGAGACTATTTTTGAGACACTTTTACCTGGGAGGTCTTGAACCAGACATTTTAATATACCTGTTTTGGTGCATTATTTTCAAAACTATGAGATATTTTACTCCACAGCTCTATAGTATCTGTTGAGAGGAAAACTAAATACCACCACCAAACCTTACCATGACAATAAACTAATATCAACATATTTATCCAGTGCCAAAACCTCAGACTGATCCTTCTAACCTTCTCACTCCATGAAGGCATGAATGGGGAATTTTTATTTATTTGCTCATGTATTATGGAAAAGTGGACCTGAAGCGTGCATCACTCAGTAAGGGGCCCACAGACCACAGCTCCTCACTCCTTGTAGGGGTGGAAGCGGTGGCCAGGTCCTGCTCTGTGCACACACTGTGTTGACTTGGAGAGCTAGTGGCTTTTCAGCAGAGACTTCTGTGTGCACTTGCCCCACATTGCACACTCATGGTAGAGTGGGCAGGCTTTGCCAGCAGCCATGACATTTCAGATGACAGACCAGCCGGTGCTGCCATGTGAGCAAGGGCTCCAGGAGAGCCAGGAAAGAGCAAAGAAGTAGATCTAAACAACAGAGTTATTGCTTAAACTCTAAGCACTCTCGCTCCCATCTGTTCGCCCTCACCTCCTAGGCATCTCCTTCACCTTCACGCACCACAGAGGTTGGCTTGGCTCATTTTCCCTTGAACACATTCATACTTTGGGATGCCAGATTCAGACATTTGTTACGGTTATTGGCACTCTACATCACACCCAGAGATAAAGATCCCTGCCTACTTATATTTCCCTCTTTATTCTCATTCTTTAAACATCATCAGGTTTGACCAGATTTAATCTTCCAGCATTCAGAAGTAAACAGAAAAATTACTTTTGTTTTAATAGCCAGTTATCACTTCATCTTTTTTCATGGAGGAGGTAGCTAATATCTGATAATCAATGGACTGACCAGAATCTGCTACTCTCAGTGCTATTCCTCTGCTCTGCTGCTTCTTTTGGAAACTTCTGCTAATAGTATCCCATGGTAGCTTTGGGAAGCAAAATAATTTAAAGGGGTGAATGGTGAAAGAAACGCATAAGGAAATAGTAATTATGATATTACTTTTCTTTAACAGTACCTTTGAAAGTAAGATACTTCCTTCCATACAAGGGCCAGAGCCACCTTTATACTTGAAAACCATTCCATGAGATGTCTGAAACTAGGCTTTCATTAGAGGTGTTTTATTCCAACCCACCCTTTTGTCCAGTGTTTTTAATGCTTCCTTGTCAAGTTTCTCTCTAAGTTTTCTAGATAGCTTGTCTTGATAAAAGCATATTTCACATCAGATACAGGCTGATCATGGAAGCTTTTAAACTCTCTTGCTGACCTGGAATTAGTAGATTCATGTAACTTTCCACCAAACCCAGTACACCATAAAATAAGTGTTTTACGCTACAGTGGTATTGCTGGCAATGCATAAAATAAATGTCCTGTATGTGCAACACCATAACTTCAGTCTAAAATACTATCTACAGATTTAATAGATGGATAGATATTGCTTTTGTTGTACAGTGCCTAACACTATAAGCTGCTTCTTAGCTGTATTTTTTTTAATGCATTATTGGGATAATCATATTTAATGACAATGAACAGACAAGACATCTGCATGAAGTAACCTTCCATAGCTCCATGACATCCTGCAGCTTTGTAATAGCAAAACTCATTCAGCCCAGTCATCCTTTCACCTCCAGACTGGGATAAACTTATTTTTTATCATCCATTCACTCATCTTCCAAATCACTAGTTAATCTCCCTCAACATTTTATCCTGGATCTTATAATGAACAATGAGTCTAAATCATAACCAAGTTTTAGTAATAAAAGGCAATGGATGAGTGGGATATGCAAGACAATTGTTCCTTTCAGATGAGCTATTGTAAACTGTTGGTTAGGGAAGTAAACAAAATAAATTATTTACTATGGAATAAATCCAGTATAGAGCCAAAAGAAACATCCATGCTTTGGTTCTGAGCATAAATTTGCCTCTGATGGAGGTATTGTACCTCCAGAGATGAGTTTTATGAAAAAACTTCAGTCATTCACTGTTCTTGGTCAGTGTACATATCTGAAGGCATCTCAGCTGTCACACCTACAATTGTCACCTTCCTAGAGCATGTTTTCTGTCCTTTCTGTTAAGTCTGGTCAGCCCTTGCTGATACTCTATTTTACATAGCCAAAAATTTATCAGTACTTTCACTCCAAAATCAGTATTGGTGCATAACACAACCTACAGTGGCTCAAGTGAGTAGAGTCAACCCTTTGTAACTGCATTTTACTGCAGCAGTCACACCAGTGTTCCATCAGTTCATTGACCACTAAACACAAACCATTGGGTAGGGTGGGTTTCCCTCCTTCTTTCCTTAATAGATTGAAAAAGATATATGGGTATTTGCAGTTTTATTGGAATTGAATGCTTTTGGAAGAGAAAATTGTATTGTTGGAGTTCTGATTTGGGTAAAAGTTCTAACAGTGTTGCAATATTCTCTTTTAGCATTCTTTCAGATGAAATACTTGGAAGTTAAGGATTTATTTGAAAGTGTAGTTGATTCTGAAACTTTTTTGTATTTTATATCATACCTTTCATTGCACAGTTTTCAGATCTGAAAAAGTAATAAAATATTTTCATTTTCCCAGTGGTTTTCACTTGCACCAGAGTGTATTTTCCCATACAACAACAACAAAAAACCCTACCAAACCCAACCATGGAAAGCAGTCAACCTTTTGGGTTTATTGAGCATCCAATAGAAATGAATTTGAAATCCTTCAATAATCTTTATTTTCCTCCTCACCACAAACCTATGTGTGCCATAAATCAAATCCTAAAAGTATCCCTATTTTCAGTCTTTGATCTTAGCATACAGCTCAGAGAAATGCCAAACCAAGATAACTTTTTTCTACTACACTGAGCCTGCTTTGTTAGATGAAACTATGTGTTGGTTTACTTCTTCATCTGGAATTGGCTTTCTGAGCATAGCTGGATTATCTGAATTAAATCAATAAAACACTGAAGAATAACTGGGTGATGGGAGCAAGTGGTCCCTATGGGCCCTGTGTTCCATACAAATAACAGCTGGTTGTCATCTTCTTGTTTCTGATGGGGGAAAGCCATTTGCAAAAGGTTATGTGGCAAGAGAGGGAGGG
The DNA here is from genome assembly GCF_033783945.1 of Neopsephotus bourkii. Classification (NCBI taxonomy): domain Eukaryota; kingdom Metazoa; phylum Chordata; class Aves; order Psittaciformes; family Psittacidae; genus Neopsephotus; species Neopsephotus bourkii. The sequence goes on from NW_026902048.1 coordinate 4,638,550, forward strand.
ATTGCTCTTCATCCTACATAGAGACTCTCCAGCCCTGAGCACAGTTTAGGTGGCTTTTGCAGTGTCCCTCTCGGGTATATTCAAGTTCTGCTTTCTGCTCCCACTTGTTATTACATGCAAAGATCACTGCCCTTTCTTGTGCACAAAAACAAAGTATCATTTTTATTATTCTTTATTCTCTTTTCCTGCTTCACCTGTGGGTCCAGCTGTGGAAGGAGTGGGAAAAGGCATGGGGTAGGAGGAGTGGGACAAAAAGGAGGGAGAGGAAGAGAGCATGTGTGCTGGAAGGGGGGGACGTTGTGTCCTCCAGGGAGGCAGTTCCTGTCAGGGAGATTACAATGGTTGTCATTTGAGTGATCAAAAAGGAGGGAAACACTGCGTAAAGGATGAGTTTCCACAGCTGTGAAGGGCTGCTAATAACATCACCACACATACTCACACCGCCACCCTCCTTCCCTCCCTGTTGTCACTCTCCACAGGAAGAGAACAGCAAAAGTCCCTGAAGGAATTGTCACAAATTGGCTGCCCCCGAGCCAGGTGCTGCAGGTATGGGGGTGGGCTGACAGGCCAAAACACAGACAAAGGCCACCCCTGCAGCAGCAAGGACTTTTATCCTGCTCACTTTTTGCTTCTGCATGGTAATTATTCTTTGTAACAACAGAATATTTGGGAAAAGAACAAGTATTGCTGCAGACAAGAAAAAAAGGAAAAAAAAAAAGTGTTTATGAATAATGGAACATTTCAAATCCATCTGGTTTCTGAGACATTTTTTAGTTTCTTGCTACAGCCAATTATATAGCATGCTTGAGTGATAACTGGTTTTATCCTCAGGCTCATTCTGCACACTAATTTCTACACTGATAGTTGCTACCAACCTCTGAGGTTAGTAGCCATATGGTAGTCCAATATGGCACTTAATACTACACTTGTTATACAGTAGGCAGTATTCCGGCAATCATAAATCCACATTGTAGTAGGCACTGTAAAAAACCTGTGAGTCCTCTTCTGAGTTTTGGCAGTGATGGCTATTTTTAATTTGATTTCAAGGACATTATGGAATCATTTGTGACTTTTTTTATTTAATTTTTTTTTTTTTTTTGCTTCTCTGTTTTATTGCTGATGAAAGTCAAATTGCTGGCACCAATCCTTCCTGTAAATGGCAGACAGTGGAGAGCGATAGTTCTTTTCCTAGCAGAGGATCTCCTGATACTGATGCTTCTGTCAAATTGATCCCATCCAGTAGGAATTGGAAAGCCTCCTCTAAATTGTGCTCTATGTTGCTAAACAAATGCCAGTCACTAGAAATAGCAAAGTGGCATTTTGCGGGCTACCCATCTTGCAAAATAATAACCACTCTTAGCATTAATTCAAGGATTTTATCACAATATCCTCATCTGATGAGCCATACCACAGGCTTGTTAAGGCAGGGTTGGTCATTACTGTACCTATAAAAACCATCAGAGGCACAGGAAGATAAGCAGTCATCAGCACAAATGTGAATCCTTTCCAAACTGGGGAAGTGAATGTAGGTGTCCTGGCTCTTTTAGCTCTACAACCATTAAGTCAAAGACTTTCACAGAGAGAAGGGGGGAGAATACTCACATGCAAATGTACAGGAAATTGTACAGAAAACAAACCCATCCTTTTATCAACCTATTCTCATTTCAGCACTGTATTTCCTATGAGGTTGAAAAATCTGCTGCATGAGAACATATGTTCCTTCAAAACTCATTTCAGATGTCACTTTTTTTAGGTTTCACATCCACTCCATGCTTTCTTTCCATAAATTGCTTTCAAGGGCTGTTGTTTTCCCTATTTATTTGCTCAGCAGTCATTAAGAACCATCTGATTCAAAGAGGGCTTTTTACAAAATGTGTTGAGTAATACAACAGGTAGTCTGGTGTAAAAAAACAATTATTTTCACCATATTAAAAAAAAACCTAAACAAGTAAAAAACTTACCTCAAACCATAACAAAATACAAAAGAGTTGTATTATGTTTACATGTCTACCTTGCTTCCTAAATCTAGCAAGATATTTTCTTTCCCCTGGTGCTTCTAGTAGTTAATCAGTAAGTATAACATATAAGGAAGTTTTATGGTGCATGGACTATAATCTAGGATGGAGGAAAAGTTATTCTACTTGGAGCTCAGCTGGAGGATGTAGAATAAATAGACTCTAAATTTTATCTCTGACATAGAAGTTGACTGAAGGATTTAGGGAAATTGATATGATGGTTAGGGCCAACCTGACCCAATGGCCTGGAAGAGGATGGAGAATTAGCTCTCTCTTATTCCAGATGAAGTCTGAAAACAGAGGACACTCAGGACAGCCATGAAGTGGACATGATTTCTTGCTGTAATAGCACCATGTTATCTTAACTGCTAGCTATAACCACAGAGTCATTACAGTGCTAAGTAATGTAGCTACCAAGTTAAAACTGTATTAACAGAAAGAAAGGAAAACTTACAGGATAAAGAGAACAATCATGTCCTCATATGCTTTGTGTTTGATTATCTGAGGTTGAAGAACCTGTTATCAGGAGTCCTGAGGATCTTTTCACATGGTCTTTAGAGTGCAATCCTGAAATGAAAAGCAGTCACCCACAGAGTTTTCATAATGATTACATTTTATTTGACTCAGGAAAAAGAAATAAAATCAACCCCATTGATACACTTGTTTTGCTTGTATTGGTATTAGTACCACAACCCCATTTGTAATTTTCTATACTTCTTTTCATATCATATGTACTAGGCACTCCACTATCAACTTACAACAACCCGAATTTGTAAACAGACTACCCTGTCCTTATCTTAACATTGAAGTGTGCATGTTGTCTAACCACAAAAGTTGTAGCAGAGATATGTATTTTGGCTGTGAAAACAGATCTTGACCTTTGAAATCAAGTCACTCATTTCCAGAGCTACATGAAGAAAAGTGGAAAAATGAGGGATGTAGCCTCTCTCCTCAATGAAGTTACTAACCTCAAGGAAGATATTGGGCAAACTGTAGGTCACCTTGAGACAGAAGGTGTTGCTCTGCTTATCTGAGAGTATCCATCTCTGAACAAACTGACTTTTAGTTTTGTCTTTGCTTTGCAATGACGAGATTTTGCAGACTTTTTCCCTGGCTATTTTCTTGCTTTTCTCTGCCTGTATGTAAGTGAGGTTTTGGAAAAGGCAGGCCAGGCTTTTTTTATTTCCCTTTTTTTTTTTTTTAGTCTCCAAAACAGGAAATTCCTGTTCTATTTGGATGTTTACCAACAAGCTTTGCCCTTAATTAGCTTATTCCACCTACAAACTCAGTTGGTAAAAGGCAATTCAGAATAAGGGTGTGAATATAAATGGAAGGGAAATGGGGGTCCTTTATACCAAAGGAAGCTAAATGCTCTAGAATATCTATTACATACATTTCTAAGTGTAAACATGTTTCAGGAAAACTTAAAGTGTTATTTTTTCTCTTAGGAAAGCAAAGTTTGGGACTTGGCAGTATTGTGGTTGCCTCAGATGCTACCATCTCCTTCTCTTACTAGCTGAGAGGAAGTAAAAACATACATATTTTCGCAACAGTCCTCTTTTCCTGCCTATGAAATGGCACAGAATTATCTTTTGGAGGTTTTTCTTTACATGCAAATGCCCCAGTAGTAACTTCTGTGATCCATTTGTTTAATCAGTCAGCAGTCAAGTAGTCCATATTCAAATCTGAAGACAACTTGAATGAGTGGGCAGTTGAAGTATTTCCCAGGAAACCAGAACCTGCAGGACCGTCTTGCTAGAAAGAACCTCTGCTTTGGCTGACACAAGGAATGAAGTCAAAAAAGGTACAATGAGCCTGTGTGAATGCATTTGAAAATTAAAAGAAAAAAAAAAATAAAAAGGAAAGGGAAAAAAACCCAAGAGATATTGAAAGAAAACAGTTTTCAGTATTCACCAGCTCTCCTCATCACTCCAGCCCAGGGCTTTGGAATAGACCCAGCGGAGGGCAGCCTCCTATCCACATTTCTGACAGACGGGGCATGATGCTCACCTTTCCTGCCATCTAGTTTGTGTTTTGACAATTCAGAATGGAAACTCCAGCAAATGTATGCAGAGAGCAAAGATCCTCGGCTCCCGTTCTCCTCTTGAGGAAGTTAGCCAGGCATTGCAGAAATGTGATGCGTGAATAACACAGAGTCTAAGCAGAAAATGAGTATGTTTTAAACAAGTCCACTGGAAAAGAATTAGCAGTGAAACTGAAAAGAGCCATATGCCAGTAAGGGGGAAAGTGACTCAAAGTGACATGCTGTAATAATATAATTGAGTTAGGATTAAATTGAAGAAGGATAAAAGCAAGGACAGAGCTAAAAAGGTAGAAGAGTGCGACATGTGCTGCCTTGTTAAGTGGGAGATGGTCAACAGGAGGGGATTCTCTTGCCATTTTCCTTTCATTTATAATTAGGCAGTGAAAGTACCAGGGGCATGTCAAGCCATTTGAGGGTTTAAATAAAACAGCAGTTCCCTGAACCATCATGGCTCAGTTTCAGCATCTCCCCATCCCCCACGACTCCTTGGAAGCAGTGGGAGTCTACAGCTATCTCCTCCTGTGGGAAACCCTCCCTGCAGACAGCATCCGGACCTTCTCCGTCTCCCACCCTCGATCTTTATTGTTAAGGGAAAGGGGGAGGTGGGAAGGGTGTGAGGCACCCTTAAGAAATCCCCTGTTTATTTAAGAGTTTTTGCAGGCAGGGATATGGGGGAGGGCGCCTTTTTTCCTCCTCTGAATTCTCCTCTATTAATATATTCCATTTAAATTGCTCACGGCACCATGTACTAATTAGGAGTAGAATGACAGTTTGAGGAGAACAACTGAACCCATTTGAACTCTTGGAGTTCAGAGTTCATGTACATATGGGAAAAACATCTTCCGATTTATTTCTGCAAATACTCTGCGCATATCATGGAAAATATAGGTGATATGAACAGAGCTGGTCCTAATGGCTCCTGTAGATGCTTCAGATTCCAGCCAAAGAGGTTTGAAATGCTCATTTAAAGAAAACATATACTGAAATGGTTCCATTGGTGATCACACACAGAGTTGCACTGATTTAAATGAAAGCGTTAATTTGATACCAGTTTAGATCTACACAATGAATGTCCTAAGGCATGTTAAAGCAGGCTCATTCCAGTTCACTATAAGTCAATGAAGAAAGTTTTCAGCTACATTAGAAAAAGAATGCTACACAGAGCTACATGGAGTTGTGCATCAAATAAGTGAAAACAGTGCAGACAAGGCCCTTGTGTTAGTTACACCAGACACCTCAGCGCTTACCTTCAGTCAAAAGTCAGTGTTTTTTTGCAACGTTTATGTAATAATAGCAATACTTAGTGATTGTAAGCATGTATCTTACACCATTTTAGCCAGGTGTGTAAATTGTACCAGGCGCACACATTGATTTAACTTCCTCAAATCAATTTTCTTATTTTGATGACTTTTATTTTGTCCATTTAAAACTACACTTTAGGTGCTGGCTTTGAGCCACTTCCATTCCCAGTTCGGAGCATCCAAATATTGACTTGTACCAGCTTAATGAAATTGATTTTGACTTCTCACCTTTTATTATTTTGGCGGGAGGTTGTGTGCAGACCAACTCTATAACGAAACTGGATGATTTACTCAAACCATACAACAAATCAGTGCCACAGCTGGAGACAACAGCAGACTTCTACAGAGAACCACCATACAAATTTGACTACAGGTCTTGAAAAGCAGCATACTTGGATTGCCTGAAAGCTTCAGTTTATGTATTGTTTTTTTTTCCAGTCTGTTAAGGAGAGGTTTCTATAAGAATAACTTGGTTCAAATGTCTGTCCCTTTTTGATTCCTGTTCCTATTCCTATTCCTGTTCCTGCTCCTGTTCCTGTCCTATCCTATCCTATCCTATCCTATCCTATCCTATCCTATCCTATCCTACCCTACCCCCTACCCTATTCTTTCATTTTCTGCTCTTCCTTGTAGTGACCATATCACTTTGATATCTGTATGTGACACAATAGAGTAATTTGTTGCTGTCTGTCCCATATGGTTTATTTGTTCTCTTTTACTCCAGCAGTGTCTCAGCCTAAGGAATTTAGGAAGAAATGTTGATGGTTTGGTGGAAGTGTGTTGAAGGTCTTTGGAGACACAAGCAATTCAAAGCCAATCAATGCATCTATAAATCCTTGTAAAACTCATATCCTGAATACCTGGTTACTCTTTCATTATGCTTTGACCCAACAAATGAGGCTGGGGTATTCCTAAGACACTCTTCATTTTTCACTGTGTGTTGCACTTTGTGTTATTTTTCCATGGCATGCATAAAGGAAAAGAAATGTATCTTGTAAACACTGATCTAGTTATTTTTCTGCTTGCTTGGATAGCCTTAAAAATGGACATTTATCTATAGCTTGGATGTCTTAAACATAGGCTGTGTACCCAGACATAACAAGAATGTGGTCATACAGAGACCTCATCTATGGTGAATGTTTCACTCCTCTCACCATTTCCTAAATCTGACTTTTACCTCCCAAGGGAGCCTGCAATTTAGTGTAACTACTTTGGGGGCACAGATTTCTGCAAAGTCCACGATGAAAAGCTACCTTTCTTCAGGAGTTAAGGGTTGAGGCCAACTGTTTCGTTTTCTTGAGGCTGGAAGAAGTAAACTGTAAGGACTTCAGGCAACATATATGTAATGACTGACAGCCAAAATATAGAGACATAAAGAAATGGGTGTCAGGGCTAATGCAGTTCTGCACATCTCCATCACACATTTTAGACATGGGCATTTTTCTTTTTCAGCCTCTGTGTTTTAAAACAAACCGGATTGGGGCCATTGCTGCCTGTAGATTATGGCCCTCGAAGTGATAAACATGCTGTTCCATTGCTATTTGCCCCATGAGATAAACATTTCTGATGGATTTTTCTGACAAAACTGAGAAACCTAATAATCGCAACGTCAGAAAAAAAGTGAAAACTGATTCAGTTTGATCCCCAAAGGACAGGAGAGGGAAAACAGCAATAGGAGATACAGTTCTGTAAGACTGAACTTGTCAACTCTCTTTTAGACTGCTTTGAATAAGCACATCCGCTTGGTATTATAAATAAAGGCATCAGACAGTAATTTGCATGGATTAGGATTGTTAACGTTTATCAATTGCTGGGTTTTAAAGAACTCCCAAATTCTTGATAGGAGTGTCTCTTTGTAGTGAAAGATTCATGGTAGGAGTGAAAAAAAATCTGATGAATTTCAAGCTACAGATGAGAGAAAGCAAAGCCATCCAGATCTAAACTGAGATACCATTAGTGGTTCCCATAAATCAAATCATGTTTATAGCAGGGATACAGTTGAATTACCATCTGGACTTTTTAACCTCGACATTTATTTCCGAACCCTCCTCCAATATTGAAAGTAAACTTAACCCTTCCTTTCATCTTCAGGACTTTGACCTGGTGTCAGTTCTTATTTTGAAGGAATGATCTGATTTTAGATGGGTACGGAATGTCACACGTGGCATGAGGTTGGAAGGACTGGGAGTTTCTTGCAGAAGACAAAGTCGTAAAAGAAATAAAATACACTCAATCTTAAATGAGATCAGCTGAATAGAGGGTCAGTGGGAATGAAGTCAGGGGGAGGATAAAGAAAGGAGGGTTCATTTTAATTCAGGTAGAGGATGTAGATGGGGTCCAAGGACAATGTAGCAAAACATGTAACAGTCAAAAGGAACGTATATTCTCTCAGGATCTGGGGGATTATCAGGAGGTAGATGGGTGATGAAGAGCTGGATCCTGTTTTCGTTGGTGCTAATAACAAAACTGTCATTGCCTTTAAGAGTACATCCACCCTATTCTGTGCAAGTGAGAACATTAACCATTTATTAGCAAAACAAATCAAGCTGACATCAAGCAGTTCTTTAAAGCCTTGGGGAAAAAAACAGCAAGATATCTAGATCCAGGGGTTTTTATGTTGGGGGGGGGGGGGGTTTCTTCCTTTCAGTCTACCTCTGAACTTCCTGATTCAGTCAAGGAGCTGCCAAAGCAGTCAGTAGAAGATACTGTTCTATTTCCAGCTCAAACTGAAAGAAGCATCAGGAGGAACCACAGGAGAGACCGGCTTTGCAGCAAGCCCCTACTGCAGACCTCTCTGCTGTGAATGGTTGGTCAGACCCTAGGGTTTGTTCACAGGCAGCTAGGAGGCATTTCTGAGGATTGTCCTTTCCCATGTCACGTCTCCAAAGTTTTCCTTTCTTCCTCTGCTTAGTGCACAGAGGCTGCGTGGCACAGATGGCAGGACCTGGCTAGCAGTGCTCTGACTCCTCAGAGTCCTCCCTCCTGATCAAGGTCTTCTTGTGCCTGTCTCTCATGTGGGGCAGAGCAGCATTTTGGTGCATCACAGGGTGTTTGAAGAAGTGCACTAACTTTGATGTCTTCCAGTAATAGATAACCATGGTTACATAGGTATATATATGAGCAGTATGAGGCACTCTAGTGAAACCTCACTGCACATACACACAGCTGTGTGCTAAGTATGTATCTCGTGCTAAGCAAAGTGACCATAGGGCCTTTTTAACTGGCTGAGAGGGTGAGATGCAGGTAGGGTAACTAATCCCAGGATCATGCCATGGAACAGTGCAAGTCCTCTGGCCATCCTACCTGGTTGTCCTACCCTTTGATATTAAACAAGATGCTTTTCTTTGAGGCTAGCTTCCCTGAAGAAAAATGCCTTCCCACCAGCTTTCCAAAGCTGTTTTGGTAGATGCCTTTTGTGTCATATGATTCAAAGTGAAATGTAGTTTTCTACATAAGTTCTTGTTAGAGACAATCTCATATATCACTCCCAGGCTGCTGCCAGGAACCTTTTAGTCTATTGGCGACATTACTGCCATTTCCTATCTCTCCCTTTCCTGAATTTACCTAACCCAGAGCTCAGGCCTTTTGTTGGAATGATTTTCTGCCTTCCGGCCCTGCGTGCCGTGTGTCAGATTATGTGCAAAAGGTCGCAACTCACTTCCCCCAGCTATAGACACAGGATGAAGAAATGAAGAGGAGCGAAGTTACTGATTTCATTTTGGAGGTCAGGATGGGTTTTCTTGGGGTAGGGTTGGAGTCCAGAGATCAAATGCTGCCATTTGTTATCCGTATGTTTTCAAACAAACAAGAAACCCCAACAATTATTCATGTTGCTGAATCGGAAATACTTCTCAAAACAGCTGACAAAAAGAACAGGACAATAGGTGGATGGTGAGGAGAGATTATATATACACACTCATATATATAGCCCAGACACAGACATCCAGTTTTGTTGGAAACAGTCTGAAGACATGAGGAGCAATCTGAAGATCATCAGTGAACTGCCCAAAGGGTAGGCAAGCTGCCTTGTTTGCTCAGTAATTCTTCTTTAGTGTTGCACAGTCTAATTATGTGCTAACCCACACTCAGAAACTATAACGTCAAAAGGGTAAGTGTCTGAAATGGTGCCAGGGGGATGTTTTCCAGCACTGGGGAATCCCAAACTTTGCCCAGTACGGGACTGCACTGGCTCCAAGCCAGCAGCCTGAGGCTGCACTGAAAGCACATACAGAAGAAAACATTGAGCCTGGAGAAGAGAAGGCTCCAGAGAGACCTTAAAGCAGGTTCCAGTGCCCAAAGGGAGCCTGCAAGAAAGCGGGAGAGGGACTTGTAGGGCAGGTGAACAAGGGTATGTAGTGATAGGACAAGGGGGAATGGCTTTAAGCTGAAAGAGGGTAACCTTAGATTAGATCTTAGGAAAAAGTTCTTCACTATGAGGGTGCTGAGGCACTGGCACAGGTTGCCCAGAGAAGCTGTTGCTGCCCCATCCCTGGCAGTGTTCAAGGCCAGGTTGGATGGGGCTTGGAGCAACCTGCTCTAGTGGAAAGTGTCTCTGCTCATGGCAGGGCACTGGAACTGAATGAGCTTTAAGGTCCCTTCCAACCAAACCATTCTGTGATCCCTACCGCCTTCTTTCTCTGTCAGAGGGTGGAGGTATCCCCACATATGCTGTTAGGACACGACCTGAGTGGCCTTCTCATGGGTGGAGATGGCTATGCTTCAGCCTGGGGCTGCTGAGGGCAGCCATCCCATACCATGCATGAAGAGCCGCAATACAGGGTGCAACGGGAGATATGCTCATATCCAGCTGATGATTTGGATAGCAGATCTTGGGTTCACAGATGGATTGATGACAGCACATCCTCTTTGCTTACTCCCACCAGCCACCAAACTGGCAGATTGACAATGTGCTCCTGCACAAGTCCAGTGGCAGTTCAGGGATGTGCATCCCAACCTGCATGTTCCAAATTTGCCAGTTTCCTTCCAGATCTGTTGAACTGAGCTGGAGGCAGAAGGAAAACAAACAAAGAAGCAAACAGATGGAAGGGAAAAAACCCAAAAGCCCTTCCTCTCTGCAGGTTGTTGGTTGTACCTACAGCTCTGGCTGGTTTATGTATGCATTCAGAGTAAGTTCTCTAAGGAGTATCCTGCAGTCATTTCTCAGCGAGTGTGAACAAACTCATTAACAGCTCCTTTACTGGAATGATAAGTTGTTTCTTAATGAAGGGAAAAATAAATACCCTCGCTAACCCAGACTCCATCACTAGAAGTCACACATCATTCTTAAAGACTCCTTATTTTCCACCAGAGACATTTGTGTATAGCCCTTAAACAAAATGATAGAGCTTGTTTCTCCTTCTTAGACGCTCTTTTAGATGCTCAAATTGCACAGCATTTTTTAGATGCTTTTCAGAGTTTTATCCCAGACGTGAGTGGCTTAGGTTCAGTAAAATAAGGAATAATGATCTAAAACTTCACCCATTTTAGGAAGGAAGGATTGTAGCACTTAAAACATGGCACCAAGGCCCAAGAGATTTGGGATCTATTCCAAGCTCTGCCATTGACCTGGTATGTAGTTTTACTTGTAAGGAAGTCACTTAAGCTCACTGTGTTTCAATGTGCCCATTTGTGAAATGAAGATAATAATGCCAAGCTCACAAGGGGGCTGTAAAGGTTAATTAAATAGAGTTTTTAGGTGATTTCCCTTCTTTAGGTGAAAACTGCCACAGAAGTATTGTTTATTAATGAACTTTGTGCAAAAATGACAATTGTGAATTTTAGCAGTAAAGAAATACATGGGGACTTCTGTGTGCGTAAACAAAAATGCACACATTACAATTTTTTATGATTATCTTCTTTTTTTTTCCAAGCTGAATAGATTTAGTTTGATGTTCAAAAATATGGCAGTGTTTTGCATCTTTTTGTCCATTTTAGCATGTAATTACATGAGGATGTCTGTACAAGGAACTAGAAAAACTAAGTATCACCGTGCTAGCTATTTTCAGACTTAGGCGTTTGCTTTCTTTTTCATCCAATCTCACATAATACAGCCAGGAAGGTCTTATTCTTGCCAGTTTTCAGACTTCACTACAACCTGGACTGGCAAAGCAGTTTGATTGCATTATTTGGCACATCTGTGTTCTGCAGGATTGGGTGGGATGTGGTCTGCCATCCTGCCCCTCATCTGTGTGGACATGGGAACCTGTGTTAAGTCAGGTACCAACACTCAATCACATGCTTTGCAGGGACTATACCTGCTCCTGTCCCTCACTCAAGTCACTTGGTGAGAGTTTCCACTTTCATGTCTGTCTATGAATATGGTGAATTATTGGGCTTTTCACTACCATTAGAGCTTTTGCATCAGTCTTATATAAAGGGATGCTTCAAAGAAGTGCAAGATAACAGGAGAAGAAATGTAAGATCATCTCCTGTGAAACTTGTTTACATTGAAGCTTGAGATTAGGCTAAAGATTTAAATTATTTCCCTCTCTTTCTGAACAAGGTGACCTACCCCATAACCAGAGAAATTCCAAATGAATAAGAGCTATCGAGTTATCTTGTCCACCTGGCCCCTCCGGCACAAGATTGAGAGGGTGACATGGATTCTGGCAGTGGGCTGTGTACAACCCATAACAATGACTGCACATAGACATGAATCACGTACTTAAAAGGTCCAAGAGAGTTTATTCTGGGCTCCTTACCCTTCCTTATAGTTGGTAGGAATGGGGCTCTAGAACTTAAACAGGTTGGCAAAAGAGATTGAACCTATCCCTGAAAACAATATATTTAATCCTGTGAATTCCTCAGATGCTCTTTTTTGCTGCTAGTGCTTCTTGTGCCATTTTTGCCACTGAGACGTTCCCCTAGGATGCTGCTTTTAAGAAAAAAAAACATATACAAAGAATCCTAACTGTGTAAATCTAGCATCAGTTAGTGGTTTCCTAAGTACAGCTCGCAGGACGGCTGCCTGAGTCTCAGATGCAAAAACAGTTCACTGCAGATTGGAGAGCCCTGTAAACAGAAAAGAGAACCTGGAAAGACAAAGGAAAATGAGTCCTTTCAATAGCATCAAGGGAAATAGCATCTTGATTTTTTTCTAGCTACATAAGGACTCCTTCTCACCCTCCCCCCATCTCTTTCCAGCCACTATGTGTCTTCATACCTGGAAATATTCCCTTGGTATTAAAGACTGAGATTTGTTCAAGCTGCATAAAAACATCTGACGTGAGCTTTGGGCTCTCTGAAAAAAAACCCTAAAAAGCTAATTCACATATAAACACACTCTAGCTGTTATCCACTGACAGCAACATGAATTGAACCAAAATGCAATAAACCTCTCCAAGACTATCATGGTAAACCCCCTCAGTTCTCTGGAGGTCAGGGTGAAAAGAAAGTCCACTGCCAAGCCCAGAAAGCTCTTGGGTGTGAACAGTCCTGGACCAAAGCAAGAAGGGATTTTTGAAAGCAAGAACCTGGTTAACAACCTTCTGACTTTAATTGAAATTGTCTCATCTGCTGATGGGGCCTATAGAAATGTCATGGGCAGCACAGGGAGGAGGAAAGCACCTCACCTGGCCCCAGTTTTCTGTGAATTCATCAGTGGGAAAAGCTGCAGCATATTTACAGCTTCTTCCTTGCTCTCCTGGACTTTCTTTCATGCATTTCTCTCCTGGGGAGCCAGCTAAATCCCATTTTCCCAGACTGCAAGAGTTAGGTTTGCATTCAAGAAAAGGGCCAAACAAGCAACAAAGGTGAGAATCGGGGAGTTACCAGCCATGGTGGAATGGACTCTTGAATGGTTAGTTGCCAGAGTTGTGCTGAACTTTCCTCCTGGATACTGTCTGGGTATAAAACTGAGCTTAAAATTTCTCATTGCTTTCTTATACATTGGTGAGAGGTCTGGAACTTTTTAGATTATTTGCATTGAGGCTGTCCACATTTTCTTGGGTTGTCACTGACAAATATTCATATACAGCTTGAGGAAACCAGTTTCTCTCAATATCTGTCTCCCAAAATATCTTCACTAACAATTGGTGGCTGATCCCATTGAAGTCTTTGCCTATTAACTGTTGCTGGATCAGGATTTCACACGCCATTCCTGCCATTCATCTTTTATCTCTAGTCCTTAAAGAAAACGGGCAATTAAGATTTTCACTGTGAATATTGCCACCCTTTCTCTGTTAGCATGGCTTTGTTGGTGCTTGAGTTGTGTCAATGATACTAAAGGACTTCAGCTGAGTGCTCAGTTGATTGCTCTGGGGGGGGGAAATGAAAGCAAAATCAAAATCCTACCAACAAATCTGATGCATTTGCTTGAGTTATGGAGAGTGACATGGATCTAAACAGTTTACCCAGGTGAGGCCAAAATTTGGTTTCCTTGCATATATGTCAGGGCATGTGGGCGCATGTAGTTATATGTTACTGTGAACATCTTCTGTGCTTCTAAAGAGAAGTTTATAGAGTTGCTGACACGATTTGCTTGTAGCAGTGATCTGCAGAGTGTCAGCTGGGAGACCATTTTCTGTTGGAAAAGAAACAGAACAAAATAAATGCATTTGGTCGTCTCACTGAATTCTGGAATGTAAAGCAGGTTTCCCCAGCAAGAACGAGAAGAAGCTGTGCTCATTCTGGCAGCAAAGATGTAAAGAAAATGGCAATCAGTCTTAGTGGGGTTTGTGTGTGGTGCTTATTAATCTGAATTTACATTTCTTCTGTTGAAACTGGGGGGGTTACAAAGGGATCTGAATTAACGTGAGCTGACAGTTGCTGTGCTTACAGACCTTCAACACACTGTGTACAAGGGAAATAGTTTCCTTTGCAGTCTTTGACATTCTCTGCTCAGAAGATTTTTTATTTTAACCCCAGTCCTAATTGCCCTTCAGTATCAAAATTAATTGTGTTTTCTGCTAAAAGGCCAGTGCAGTTTAAGGTTACTCCAGGGTCCCAGCAGCCGATGCATCTTCTGTAAATGGCTTGATTGCCGTCTGTGGAGAGGAGTGCTGGGAGAGATTTGCTTGACCGAGGCTATACATTACAGTCCAATTAGTGTGAAGATCACTACATGAGTCTTTAACTTTATCTAGTAACTGTCGGAATCTCTAATGCTGAGAGTGCAGCGAGGAAGAGGGATGCAGAGCCCACCTGGGCAGCCATACAGAGACCATGCAGATTTCCCGCCTCCCCTCTAACCATCTTGCAGGCAGCAGAGGGAGCAGTTGGAGGATGGAAATACTTTGAGCTGCACTTCTCAGCCTAGGGATGCTGAGATAAATATCCATTTTATCCCCTTTACTTCTTTGCTGCTTTACTGACATATTAGTGTATGGTTTTGATTTATTTTTTTTCCCTTCTTGAGACTGCTCATCTGAGGCCTGGATTCATTTAATGTAACCTGAGGCAGTGGGCTGAAGTGGATGGGAATCTGCTAGCCCTGGGTCCTCTGCGCTAATGAGAAGGACAAACACATCTAGAAAATGAGTGAAATTCCCACAGTGATCTTCAGAGCTGGTTTTCCCCCTGTCCCTTTGTCCTACAGCCAGATCTTCAAATTCAGGTGTTTCATTGAAGTATTCAAAAGTGACCAAGAGTTAGATTTTTAATTGCTCTCTGCTTCTCTTTGGTTCGTGGTAAAGTCAAGCAAAAATACAATTTCTCAGCAGAAAGGCCAGTTCTAACATTAAATGCACTTTGCAGACCATAGAGTAGATCTATAAGACAGGTAGTGCAGATAATCTCCTGTGAATTAGAAATTACTCCCTTTTTAATCTTGCAAGGATGAGTATAGGCTGTGATTTACAAGTGTAATTATAATTATGAATGGTCAACTGAAACCATCTCAGTGTAGTCTTGAAGCCTTATAGCTTCACATCAAACCCATACTGTGCAAACACTGCAAAACACTGGCACACAAACAGGCTGAAAAATGGGTCTAGAATATTCTCATCCCTACAGTTATGTTCATACAAGTTTAGCCTACAATGCACGTAAGATCAGCCTCTATATTGCTGTCAATGGTTGCTACAAAGCAACATGATGAGATACCAGGTTCTGCCTTATCAGAGGCATCTGGAACATCTGGAATCAATTTTTGGTCACTCTGTGGCACAAGTCATAAGAGTTCTTGTCTGCAGTATCTAGGCCTCATGTCTTCCAAAATGTCTTCTAAAAGTAGCTGGAACAACTGATATTAAGCAAAACTATTAAGAAATGTTGAAAAAGTTTGAAAGCTCATGATAAATAGAATGCAAAGTCCCTGACATTTTTCACATCTCCACCCTTTATTTTTCAGCTAATTTTAATGCTTAATGTCTTCTTTTCTGAGTCAGTCTCCAAACCAGGAAATGAAGAGGCAGCTGCAAAAGTGGAAAAAAACATGGGGAGAAAAACTTGTTATATGACACCATCTCACAGAAGTTCCAAAACAGTGAACTTTCTGTAACAACTCCATTTCTCATTACAATCTCATCTGACACTGGAGCAATTATGACTAAAACAACAACAACAACAAAATCTACATCAGTATTTCAGCATTTGGGAGCTTACATGTCACCATAATGTGTTAGACATCACCCCCCTTCTTTCATTTCTTTTTTTTTTTTCCCTGATGTGTTAAACATATTAGTTGTATTAATGCAGTTCTGGTATCCACCAAACTAGTTCTCATTTCTGTGCACTGCAGAAGCAGTTGTCTTCTTCAGTATCAGGGACACAGCCATAGACCTCAATCATTATCTTCAACCCTGTTTTACCTGCTGGATGCACATACTTAGAATTCTGCTTGCCACCAGTTTTTCTACGTGGTTCACTACAGATCTTGTATCAATGTGCAGTGTTGTGTTTGCACAGCTCAGAGATAAGGGAGTCTCTCTCTCTCAAAGGCATTTTAGATTAAATAAAGCTGGTAATGGGATGAGAGCTGAGTCTTTCATCCACTGTTCTTCTAAAGGTTCTTTAAAATGACCGTGAATGGAAAGCTCACTTCAGCTGGCTCAAGCAGAATAGCCATATTGAACAGTAGCTTTTTTTTTATGATAAACAAAGTTGTAAGTTGCTCAAGGTAGAAGCAACTAAGATTAACCTTATTAGAACTTACAGAGTTAAACATCCGAGAAGAAATAATATAACAGCATAATTAGTGTTTCCCACCACAAAATTCTATGGGATGGATTCAAGGGAAAAAAATTATTTGGGAGAGGGGCAACAGAAAATAATGTGGTGGATAGCTCACCTTTCAGATATGTATAAACTTTGGTTAAACTCTCTTCAGCATATATAAACTCAATTAACTACAGGTAACTTCCTGCTATTTGGGTTTCCCATTATCTGCTCCTCTTTACTGTATGAAGAGAAAATGAGCTGTTACAAAAGACAGCAAAGAAACGTATTTCAAAGCAATATAAAATAGTATTTCTAAGGACCAACGTAAGCAGGTGGGTGAGGCTGTGAAAGAAAATATCCTGTTTGTAAGTGCCTTTTAGAACTGGTCACAAATAGGTTTCTTGTTCCTTTTTGGGAAATCCTGAACCGGCTAGTCTTGGATACAGGACACTGAAGCTTGGGGCCATTACCATGACCTCCTGTGTGATGAGAATACAAATAATAATTAAAGATTGCTCTAATTCAACACTTATTTGTGGCTGCAGCATTTCCAACCTCTCTGCCTTAACAGCACGGAAGGAATACAAAGGAAAATTCTGCATGTCAGAAAGTTATGAAACAAAGGCAAAGTGGAGAGGAGACAGAAATATAAAGTCAAAATGAAACCCTCCATCTTTCTGTCAAACTGAAACAATAAATAATAATGGCATCTTGAATTTATATAGAGGTTTTCATCCAGAAAAGCTGGGAAGCTCTTTGGAAACTTTACAAACTACTGTGGAGGAATAGGAATGATTTCATACACTGATCTATTGAAGGCTCCCACTTCTGTAAACAGTTACAGTCTACAGCAACATTACATCTCCAACTGGGACAGGTAGAGACTGATCTTGAGAGATATTGGATGGATCTGTAGTTAGTCAGAGTAAATCTTCAAAGTCCTGTGGGAATTTACACTGCTGACAGTTATTGTTCCTCATGATCAGGTACTTGGTAAAGAAATAAAATTACAGATAGATGAAATAGCTGCTGATCCTAGTCTGTGAAATGCGGCAATAGTAACCAGAGCTTTACAATTAAAATCCCTAGTAATTCATCAATTGTGAGATGGTAAACATACTCATTTTAAGGAGTCAGATCCTCTGTCCAGCCATTCCTCACTGTTGTCATATGGCTGACATCCTTTCTTCCTTATTTTTATCTATGTGTATATATAGAAAAAAGTGTTTTAAGAGCCAGCTGAAAACAACACAAACCTTCCAGATTTACATCTCTGTCACATTCAATTGTCAGGCAAAGCACAGAAGGAAAAAAAAAGAATGAATAATTAGTAAGGTGAAGAAACTTGATTAAGCTTTCCAGTTCTATCATATGTTTCACTTACAAAATCACACCAGATACTTAAGAAGTCTGTTGGATATTAAGAGATGGCATAAAGATCCTCAATGGAGGAAAATGTTTTCTGATTTTTGTGGTCTTTTTGTTCTAAGAAGGATCACATAATTTTGGCTCTTGAATAATATGTCTGTAACTAGCTGTCAGCTCAGGAATTCCCTGTGTGTGAATGTATTTATCAGCTGCCACAACGTACTTCTGCACTGAAGTACCACATTTATAGCATCCGTCCAGCACCTCCTAACGGTGACAGCAAAAGGTGAATGAACGAAACAGAAAAAAACAGTTCCAGGAACAGCAGAATTAAGGAAATGCCTTCAGATTTGTGTGTTTTCATCTTGCTGGCCTCTGCAGGGTGTTTTGATGGGATCACATGTTACTGGCATGAGTACTGCCTGAGCTTGACCACTTATTTTCATTACATTTCAAGAAACACCACTCCTTCTAAATTTGAGTGGATGGAGGCACTAAAACCATAAGTCTCTTTCTGTTCATTTATTTTCTTGTCTCCTAACACTTCCAGCGTCATGCATCTTCCCATTCGTGAAAGTGTAGCCAGAGCAATTTCTCTTGATGCCCAACCATGACTCCTCACCACTTGAAATGACTTTCCTTACTCCAACATAGAATCACAGAATCATAGAATAGTTAGGATTGGAAAGGACCTTAAGATCATCAAGTTCCAACCCCCCTGCCATGGGCAGGGACACCTCGCTCTAAACCATATCACCCAAGGCTTTGTCCAACCTGGCCTTGAACACTGCCAGGGATGGAGCATTCACAACTTCCCTGGGCAACCCATTCCAGTGCCTCACCACCCTAACAGGAAAGAATTTCATCCTTATATCCAATCTAAACTTCCCCTGTTTAAGTTTTAACCCATTACCCCTTGTCCTACCACTACAGTCCCTAATGAAGAGTCCATCCCCAGCATCCCTGTAGGCCCCCTTCAGATACTGGAAGGCTGCTATGAGGTCTCCAAGCAGCCTTCTCTTCTCCAGGCTGAACAGCCCCAACTTTCTCAGCCGATCTTCATACAGGAGGTGATCCAGTCCCCTGATCATTCTCGTGGCTCTCCTGGACTTGTTCCAATAGTTCCATGTCCTTTTTATGTTGAGAACATCAGAACTGCACACAATACTCCAAGTGGAGTATTGTCCAACATTGTCTTGGATGCAACTGGAGTTTGACATCGGCAGGTGCTTTGCTTTAGCAGCCTCTGTAATCTCCTGTTTAACATCCAGAATAGTGTGTGGAACGTTCCCCTGCTTCCTCCCTGTCCACATCCATAGTAGCCCTGAGACCATAGTTTGTGGTGTCCAGCCAAACACACTGCCAAGACTAAGAAGTGGGACCACAATGCTTTGGTTTGCAGTCCTTTCAACCCAACGCTCTCTTGGCCAACGTGTTTTGGTTAGATGGGGAAAAGCAGAAGGAACATGCACTGCTTTAACTGGTGATCTGAGCAATGATTAAGCATGATAAAGCTTTAAGTATCAGCTTCTCCTATCAACACCTGACAAACCCACAGCATAAATGCGATGCAGCCCAAGAAAAAATGTTTAGTCTGCTGTTGAACCAAAGGCAGCTCTCCAGACAACAGCTAAGAAATAGTTATCTCCTCTGTGGGGGCATGTAGCGCCAAATGAAGGTGAAACAGGGACAGAGTGTCTGCACTTATTTAAACTGTTTTCAGTACTAAGTATTCTGTAACAATAGGAAATCATGGAAAGAAATCTGGAGGCTACTCAATATCAGTAGGTTTTTTAGGCTTTTAGGAATGTATTTCTATGCCCCCTAAGGTTTTTTTAAGTCACGGTAGTCTTTTTAGAAACCGGAAATTTAAAATCAGTGCTGTAAATTCAGTCTCTGCATCAGCAATTCCCATCTACATCATGAGACAAAAGAAAGCCTCGAAGCTACATTTTGTTACAAACGAGCTATTTAGCCACCCCGATCAGCATCCTAAATTTTGCACATTAAATTATGGGATCTCTGGCTTCACAAAAGTATTTTACTTTCCAGATGGTAGAAACAGTGCTGGATATTGAGAAAAAAAAAACAAACAACTTTTTGTGAAATCAATGATTTCAAGGTTACATTACATTACTTTGAATCTCACAGGTGGTGTTACTGGTCTTCCAGGTGGTTACTGGGGAAGCTCATCATGCAAAAGCTAGTTTGCTGGTGGAATATAGGTTGATCTGTTCAAAGCCACACAGGGTTGCAATAGGACAAAATTCTGTTAAAACTAAGTGAAAGTCGGATGCTTACTTCTTCTTCACGCTTCTGAAAACCTCCTGCTGTTTTTACTTCTTGAACATGAGAAGGAGGTTGGCCAGAGCAGCTATTACAGGCTACTTCTAACAAATGCTTCATATTGATGGTGACTGGGAGCCCCCAAGAGTTCTTGTCCCACATTTTGCCTGGCAATTAAATAGGCTGAGATATAATTTGCGCCCCATATTCTGTGTTAAAGGCAGTAGGTTTCTTCATTTTTAGCCTAACTCTTCTGTCACCTTCACCAGTTCTACATTATTTATGTTAACTCCATGGCCTAGGGGTGGGAGGGAGAGGGAATTATTCCTAATTTACTGAAAGTGAGAGAAGAATCAGTCACTTCTTTCTTTAAAATTTTGTGGAGGATTGTTAATCAAAGTTAAAACAAATCTGTGTTCCAACGCAGAGGTGGGCGAGGAAATGTGTGCCTAACACATATGCACTTTGGGGCTCCTGCAGAAGGAAACAGAGTTCTGGAAACTGTTGTGAGAAAAACATTAAAGACACCAGACTTGATGCTATGCCACAGACTGGAAATGAGGCTTCAGACAATATCCAGCTATGTTTGAACCTACTTGAAGAGTTCCATTTTATTCTTCGTCCTGGGATGCACAACATAAATTATCCCCCTTTCTTATTTGCCTTGAGTTTGAAAAGAGCCTGGCTTGAAGCAGGACAATGACTTAAAGTAGGAGCCAGGCAGAGAATACATCAGGTATTCGAACTGCAGGCCTATGAAATGCAGTGTCATCATAACCCAAAGGGCGTATCATTAGTCACTGAAGGAAGGAAGTGCAAGCATGCCTGGAGAAATCAATAGAAGGTCCTTGTCTAGTAACACGAAGAGAACAGCACCGATGTTTATGTCTTTGCCCTTCACATACTTTGCTCTTCCTTCCTCTCCAGTCACCTTTTCACTTTATCCAGAATTTCATTTTCCTGATTGCTGAGTATAAACAGAGGAGTGTAGTAACCAAGGATCAGACTGCAGTCGTGTCTTTTCTCAGGAAAAAAAAAAAAATCCATCAAGCCCAGTGTTTCTGTATGGCGGTTATCTGATTTGGCTCCTGCTAACTAAAAACATATGCAACTGGTTATCTCCATCAACACAGTTTAATTCAGCTCTGGTCCGTATTAGTGTGTTTTTCTGCAACTGATGTCTCTTAGTGCCATGGGTGAACTGTTACTGTTAAAATCATGTTTAAATATGATGATCAAACAAATGGTCCAAAGGTTCCTAGCATCTACAGATTCATTAAGCAATACGAAAATACTTTGCCATGTTTTGAGTAAACCTAGTAATTCTTCCCCAAAATATCATCCGCTTGACAAATGAGGAACCAGATTGATACAAAATTGCAGAGTTGTGCTAGACTATGGGCTAATAATTCAAAATTGCCAAGACTCCTTTTAATTCCGTATCTCTGCACTTGACCTGTTCTTTTACTTTTGTGCCTCGATTTACCCACCCATAGAATGAACAAAACAGTAGTAATGTGCATCCTACACAAGCTACAAAGCACCACTCATTACTGTCAGGGAAATGCTCTGAAATTATGCAGCTGTATTCATAGCAAAAACCCAACGAATTAACAAAATATGTTCAGGCAATGCACATTTGTCGGCTTCCATGAGAAAACTGTGAAGTGTTATGAATAATGTGGTTCACTGGTGGCTGGTTGTTCTAACAATCCTGATTTGTATGTTACATGAAGGCAAAAAAAAATAAATCTTTTCAGGCTCAGTCTGACCCTTCCTCTCACTGCCCCTGATTTCTTTCCATTGGCCCTTGACAGGAGTACAAAATAGACATGAAGGACAAGAATAACTTTTTAGACTAAGATAACATTTGTATTATTAGAAGAGGTTAGGGTGTGCCTGGGAGGGCAGGAGGTAAATCTGCTGAGCAGTCTAAAAGCTTTATTTATGGGAATGTCCTTTTTAAGAACAGGGGAAAGAAGGAATATTACTAATAATATCACAATAATTTCCAAGATCCCAAGACAGCCAAGATGTACATGAGCATACACGTGCATACACATTCCAGAAAGACATGTGCAAAGCTCAGAACTTGGATCAGTTTTCCAGCTAAAGCAAATCAAGCTAACTCTATGAAACTCAATGGAATAATGTCTCTCTACCCCATCTGAGGACTGTGACAGTGTCTCATTATATCAGTCAGGAAAATCAGAAATATGATCACAGTACTGGATGCAGTTGCCTCCAATGGGAAGTAGCAAGGTATTTTCTTAACAAGTTTAAGAGCTTCTGCCACAACTGTCTCTAGTCACTTAGAGAACAACCCACTTGCCAGTGGAAAACTCTGAAGTTAACCTTTTCAAGGTCAGTTGAACTCCACAGTGCTTCCTGAAGGAAATCAAGAATCCTCTCAGCTGTTCTCAAGAAATTAAAGGAAAACCCCAAAACAAGCCTCCAACCCGCCCTCCCCCCAAAATGGGTACATTTTGAACCTGCTTATATGATTTAGGAACCAACATCTCTTTTTCCCTCTCTTCTCCCTCTCCTCCCCATATTCATTAGCACTTTGCCTCGAGTCTGTGAGCTGATTTTTGTGACTTTTCACGGTTTGTGAGACTTATCCCTTTGTGAGAGAGAATCCAGGCTGCTGAGTCCTATTCCCTGAAGAGTTCTGAGAATATTACCACTGTCCTATCAAAGCACAAATGGCATGAAACTGTAGAATTCACTGTTATTCCCTATTTGGACCATAAAAGTGGACTACATGGGCAAAGGCCAGGTTGTGAAAACAACAAAAGAAAGCAAAACAAAACCTACCATTGAAACACCTTCAGAAAAGCCAGCCTTCAACTGCCCAACATCGTATGCTTTAAATAGCCTGCCCATACACCTATCTGCTTAGTAGGTATTGGTCTAGCTCCTGAAAGGAGTCAAAAGCTGCAATTCTAAATACTGGGATGCAGACCTGATCCTTCATCTGTCCTCCAAAAGGAGACTGAATTCAGGATCAAGCAAGCTGAATATCTTCCATATCTAAGGGAATTCAACTGCATCTCTCTGCTGACAGCTGAAGAAGCTAAATTAATAAATAAACAAGACATCGTTTGGGAGAGGGGTTTTTTTGCATAGTATTTTATAGCCACATAAAAATATTATAGTGAAATATAACTTTTCTCTCACACCAGAGTGTTTGGGCTGTCTCCTCTAAATATACGCTTCAAACACACTGAGAGCTTTGCGCACTTGAAATATCATTTTATTTTGAATAATAACATTTTTCATCACAGACATGCCACCATGGCTTATTTTTAACACAGTGATGTCACCACATCAGTGAAATCACTTTGCAGGACGTCCTGCTGAGCAGTAGAGGTGAACTGGCTTCAGAATAAATAGAAATTCAAACCATCCTAACAGCATTATATGAATGCAAAATAGAGATGCTGTTTGACACCTGCAGGACAGAGACAATGCACTTTTGTGAAAGAAAATATGTGTGTACCTCAGTTAAGAGAGGAAATTCTTTATTCTAGTAAATCTTATACTTCTTGTGGATATTTGGACTATGTATATGTGTCTATTCTGCAGACCGCCAATGCTTTAATGATAGCAATGTCATAACTCTTCTCATATTTGACAATAACATAAAAGACTCCCACACTGATTGGAAATATGAAGCAAAGATTCCATTGGCATAACACATATTGCCCATATACAACATATGTCAGACATTTTCATGTCAGTTTTACCAATAATTAGATTTTGCTATGATGTTTCAGGCATACTCTAAACACACTGAAGAACATGGTCTTTGCCCCAAAGTAATTGCAGCTGGAAAGACAAATAGTGATGAATTAACTGGCAAATCTGGTTGACCCCTAGATTTTTCAGTTTTTCAACAAGTCCAAAAAATACAAATGTTTTAGGGAGATCAAAATGTCTTTTAAGGATATATTTTCACCATATCAAAACCGAAAACAAAGTCATTTCAAATCAAATTGAGAGGTTTCTCTAGCTATACACCACAGCATGCTCCAGTTGTGGTTTTAGCATATTTTAGTGGTTTGAATTGAAAAAATAAAAGAAGAAAAGGGAGGGAGGATGCCATCTTTGAAAGTTGAATATTGGAATAATCTATTTCTATTTTAAAAATACATATTTGAGTTAGGGTTTAGGCCTGAATAACTGGGCCTAACTGGGACAAATTCTTCAGATGTCCTTTTTTAGTTCCCTTTTCAAAAGTTCCTACTAACGAGTCTCCAAACTCTGCTATGGGTGAAAAAAAAAGGGAGAAGCCCAGAGCCAATTGATGAGGCTGCTCCAAGATTCATAGCTCAATGTTATTTGTTTGGCTGGGGACTCTTTCTTTTTCTTCTAATAAACTATCCCCAAAAGCCTATCTACCTAAAGAGTATTATCTGCTTAATTTCCTGCAGGCTTCAATGCAGAAGCAGGTCAGTTGGTTTAATTATCAGCTATGGAGACATGGAGGAACTTAAAATTCATTTGAAATATACGTCAGCTTTTTCGCCTGGATTCCTTTGCATTAACAAAAATACCTGTTCAAAGAACAGATTGACTCAGCTGTGACTTGAAGAAAGATAAGATTCTGTGGCAGGAAAGTAATAATGCTATTATTGTCCACTGGAGAGAGTATATTTGCACGGTGATTAGCGATGGCTAATACAGTGAAATGCTATACACAGAGAAACAGGCAGGTATTTACCTTCTGACTATCAATTCTCTGGTTTTAAAATGTAGTCCTACTGTCTCTATCCATATTATGCTGTCGATTAAGCACCAGACAGACCCAAAAACATCTTATGAATTTTAGAGCCTTAAATCCATATGATACTATTCAGATGATGGCCTCTCCATTGCTCTGACAGAAAGGCACGCAACAGTTACTCCAGTGATTGGATCCCTCACTAGGAGTTTCCTGGCACAGGAGGGGAAAGCTTTCCCTTCTAGAATAAGCTTTTTCTGTGTCCTAGATAAAGTGTGAGGAAGGCTAAATAAGCAATAGTATGTTGCCATGCCTTCCAAGTTCATTTCTTTTACTTTTTTTCCTTTTTTTTTTTTATAATTCTGGGAGTTAGTATTGACAAGTCTTTATTCAGAGATAGGCATGTAGAAGGAGCATTCATAAGGAAGGAAATCCAATTAATTCTGTTAGAAATCCAATAGTCTCCCAGTGAACACAGACTTCCACCACAAATCTGCAAGTTTATAGAGCTGTTACGGCATGTGGAGCATCCGCGCAGCTGAAAGATGGAGCTTAGGCTCAGTATGGATAGAGTGATATCTGTAATATCCCATTGGAATCCATTGAGAACACTTAGGAAAGCACAATATCCTTTAAACGTAACCTTGGTAATGAAAGGAAAGGGCTCCTGTTCCTAAATAAAAAACAACAAGCCCCGACAGGTTGGAATTGATACCAGCATTTGTTGCTGCCTGAAACTCCTGCCGTGCACTGAATGCTGCAAAAGTGTCTATTATTTTTAACTGTTTGGTTATTGTCCATCTTTAAGGATGGGAGAATCTTAGGAGCGACTATTAATAATAATAGTAAAAGAAAAAGTTTAGTGTTATTGCACATCTCTAGATAAAATACCTAAGGGGCAGAGGTGAGCAAACAAAGGAAGCCAAAAGGAAAAGCAGGTATCTGAGGCTTGTTTCAGAGAGAGCACCTTAGAAACCCCTGAACTGAGGGTTCTTTATATATAGCACCACATTGAGTGACAAAATTGTAGCTGTCATAATGTGCCAGTTAACATGTCCAATATGAGCCGATCGTTTAGTGTCCCCTGGGATTAGAAGACAGAAACATGACAAAGAACAAAGAACTCGGATCAATAATGCTTGGGGAAATAAGACAGAGAAGGTTATTTACTCTGCATTGATCCGTTGCTGCAGTCGCGTAAACTTGGCCTGTTTTTCTTTTGTTAACCTTTAAGCTTGAGTATACTCACAAGCAACTAGGGAGCCAACTAACAGGTGTAGATTAAGGATCGAAGGAGGTCATCGTACCTCTGTCACCACTAGGCACCCATGTAACAACATCCCTGAAGAAATTTAAACATCAATAGCTATAATAAGGGCAAATTTATCAAGCTTGGCCTACTTTTCTGGGAGCCTGGCTGTGTCCAGTCAGTTTGCCCTTGCTAAAGCTCAATTGATTTGGACATTCTTTTACTAGAGTTGATTATCAATTGTGACACAACAAATTTGTTAGCTTCCAAGCACTGGAGTTGTTGTTACCATTGGAGCCTCTGAAGTGAAAACACCTGGCTATGCTTAAGTTTTACTCTTGCTGAAGAGCAGAAAAGGAAGGAAAGAAAGGAAAGGGAAAGAAGATGGAAGCAGAAAAGCCTTTCCGTGATCTCTCCATTGATGCTGGTGGTGTTAAAATTACCTGTACTGTGAGTAGAACATCTGGATTGCCATTTTTGGAAAATTAGGAGCATGAGGAAATATTAACTTGAAGGAAACTGTTTTGAGCAGGAAAAGTCCCAACAGCTGTTAGCTATTCATTTTTTATGTTTTATGATTTGTCACCTAAGTCATATGGAATCATTCCTGTTCCCTGTGTGGATGACAGACTTTTGAAACAAAGAGGTAATGAATACCGTATGATGGGCAGCAATATTCTTTAAGCATGACTATTCAAAAGAAATAATTCTCCTTGCTGAACTCCACAGAACTTGTTGAATGTGAAAATTCATTCACTGATGCTCAAAAGCTGTACTTAATTAGACTAACTGAACATTTTGTGTAGAAACATGATGGGATGGAATTTGTTTTAAATACTGTCCCTGTTTTTTTTTCAGTTTAATAGTAAATGTTTCATGTTGTGCCAATAGTAATAGCAGTACATGAGAAATGTAATTCTGGAAATATTTATCTTAGTTACTTTACTCCAAAACCAAAAGGATTATTTAACATCATTACAGTAGCTTTTCTTTTTTTCTGGATCAAAGTATATGCCCCTTGCCATGCTATAGAACATTTTGACTTGGATATCTTAGAATAAGATAAAATAATATAAAAATGAAAGATTATACTTAAAAATTGAAACTCACCTTTAAAAATTCTGAAAAGAAAAAGTTAATATCATACAGTAGCATTCCTAAACAGATAGTTTACCCAGAATTTGGGTAAATGAGTTGCACTTGTTTTTTTTCCTGGTCAGCTATACACAGCCATACCCAGCACCCATTGTTACCAATTGCTAGTTTAGATAAATAAATATACTGACATGGCTTTACTCCTCATTTACCACCCTGTAGTACTTTTGGTCACTGCTGGCATGCAGGCACTGACTGGCAAAGCTATGGCTCAGCTCAGTGTTGTGCATGTAGAAAGTAACCCCTTATATTACACTACCTATTGCAGCTTGATTTCATAGAGCAGACAGGGATTTGGCCTGTCCTTCATCCTATTAATCTGGCAATGAGAAAACTTTGAATTTCATTTAAGACAAGTTGCACCTTTGCTTTTCTATAATTATGGTTTTGGTTTTCTATAATTTCTTTTTCTGTAATTGTTTTTCTATAGCTATGAGGCACAAAGAAGGAACCTACTGACAAAGAAAATCAGATCCTACTTCTGTCTTAGAGAAGGGAATCTGTTTGCATCTGTTGGCATGCAAAGATTCAGCTTGTGACCCTTGCCCCATCACCCGTAAAAGTGTCACCACACTTTTTAAGAGCATTTAAGGCATTTAAGAGCATGGGAGGGAGAAGGCAGAAGCTTTTAGGGCATCAGAAATGACAGTAATGTGCACTGGAACCATCTGCACAAGCCGAGTGCATTGAGGCAGTTGTTTTAGATCAATCTGTGCCAGAAGGGAAGCCACTGAGTCTATTTCTGTGCTGCAGAATGAGCTGCAGAGTGCACAGTCCTCATTAGGGTAAATGGAGAATCAGTTTGGTCCTCACCAAAACTTTCTACCAAGCAGTGCCTATTCAGAGATTCATGTGAAATGAGTTAGGCCTCTCTTAGTCCTGCCAGGATGATAGAAAGCAAGACCTCAGTTTGCAATAATCAGCATCCTTGGCTGAGGGTCTATGGATTGAGTGAGCATGGAGAATGAATTACCCTCTTTCCACTAGATGTGGTCCTTCTAGGTCAGGGCTCAGGTGAGAGGAAAAAAGTGTTATGGAGCTGCTTTGATTTACAACTGAGGACCTGGTCTTAACCGCTCAATGGGGTTTTGAAGGTGCTTATTTGTACTGAGAGCTTGGGGAGCAGACCTGCCTTACAGAGTCAGAGACAGAGCCCACCTCATGGAAATGCCAAGGGGGCTGGATCCTGCCTTTGCCCTGTCCCTGATCCATGGATCCTCTGGAGAGGGTGGGATCATAGCACAGAACCTTTTTTCCCCTCCCAGGCATGTCACAGCCACATGCAGTCCTCAATTTGCAGCTCTGAAGGTTCCAAACCCCAGGCATTACTGCAAAGCTCTGTGCAAGATGGGTTGAGAAAGGAGGTCCTGAGGCCAAACTGGGGCTGACTCATTCCCCAGGACTAAACAGGGCAAATTTGGGTCTCTTTTGAGAAAACTGCCTTGGTGCTTGCCTCTGTGGTGGAGTACTCCAAAATAACAGTGAGTCAATGGGCAGAACTGGAAAGGATGTAGGATCAGATATTCTTCTAGCCAAAGCAGCTCATTATAAAAACAGCACAAAGATACACTGAAAGAGAAAATAAAATGAGGGTGAAAAGGAAAGAAGAGAGGGAATGTCACACAAGCAACGCTCTATAAGCTGAGACATATGCGAAAAAGCTCCAATTCACCTTTCAAAGGCACTTAAACCCAAGCGTTAGTGTAAGCAAAATAAGCCTTCCAAACTTGGCTGTGGAGCCAAAAACCCAAAGCACATGACAGTGCATTAAGACACCACATTTCCTGGTTTCATGCTTATGCTAGCATGCCTTCCTCACCCAGAGGCCTTGTCCACCCTGACCTGTTCCCTTGTAATGGCCAGTTGGCCGCTTGGCTCCTCTCCCAGTAGCCAGCGCTCTCCAGGCATGACATCGATCATTGCTGTAGTAAGGAAGATGGCACTTACCTGATGGGGTAGGCGGAAGCTCCCTCTCTTACCATATGCTAGGAATTGTCAGTGGCTGCTTGAAGCCAAGGCTGGCTTTTTCTCCTGCCAGGAAACAGGCCTTTTCCAGAGCCTGCCAAAAAGGAACAAAAAAAAAAAAAAAAAAAAAAAAAAAAGGGGGAAAAAAAAAAAGGAAGTTTTTGCATATTACGTTTCACACTGAGCAGTTTTATAGCAGGCTGGGCAGCACTGGGAATTATGGACCACAGTTTCCTTTGGTGCTGGGCACAGATGACAGACAGTGAAATAGGAGGCACTTCAATGGGTAAAAGGGAAAAGAAATAAAAGAGGAAAGACAAAAGAAAGTGTTTATATTGATTCTCTCCAGAAATACAAGATCTGCCACAGCCAAGCAGACTACTGAGTCATTAAAGCCAGCATCCTGACTCCAGAGGTGTTTCAGAGGAAGAGGAGGCGAGGAGGCATGCTGCCAACAGTTCCATGTCCTTTGGAGAGAATCACCTTCCTGATCCCAGCCCAACCACATCCTGGCACATAGCACTTGACTGCTTAGTAACCTTTCCCAGCTCCACAGACCCCATCCCATTTCCCTTTTCAGGTTGGAAGGAGCCTGGTGTTCATGAGTGTTTGCATTGATGGTGGGACCAGCCTCCTGGTCCTTTTTGGCCCTGAACTCTGGACTAAAACCAGCATGGATGACAGAGATGTTGAACTTCCATAAAACAGGCCTGAAAAGTGGATTTGCCCAGGGAAAGTTTGGAAAGTGGTTGCAGTTAGGTGACTCAGATATGCATAGCTGTGACATCTCACACCACAGTGTGGATTTAGTTTCCTCCAGCTGCCATCACTAATACTGTGATGGTCCCCAAAATATCCATCCCTCAAGCGCTGAGACAATCCCCAGGCTTTCAGGAAAAAACAGTTTTCTCAGCTTAGTCCAGAAGCTTTGATATACTCCTACTGCCAGTGGGCAATCCTGAATCCAAGGAAGGAAGACCAGCATATCTGTAAAGCCTCTAGAGACTGAAAAAAAGAAAAGGACTGAGGAAAAGAAAGGAGTAATCTCTTCCTGTGTCTGTGGCACAAACACTGTATTAGAATACATGGGGTTTTGAAAGAGATCCCATCCTCTTTCTAAACACCCCTTCTTTCCTTCTTTTTACCATTTTTTTACAGGAAAGGGAGGAAAAGAAAGCAGAAAATCTGCCATCCAGAAAGTGAAGAGATCTCCTTTGAATCACAAATCACACACACAAAAAAAATGGGTTTTTTTATGGTGAGGGGGTGGAGTTGAAATGTTAGAAATCCAGGCCAAGGGATTACTTCACATTTCTTCTAAGGAATGAAACCTTCTTCTTAAAAAAAGAAGGCCCTATTTATTATTACTCAGCAGTTCTTGTTTTCTTGTCTTCTTACCCTTCTTCTATGGAAAGCTGTTGGTTTTTTTTCTCTAATAACATGTTTATTACACTCACACACACACACGTGTGCACACAAACGCAGAGCTCTCTATAAAGAGAAAATCAGGCTGGCGCTGCAAAAGTGCAGAGAAGATCTTTCGCTAAAATAACCTCAAGGTCAGTTTTGGGGGTCTTTAGGTTTCTATATTCAATCCAACCACGTTTCATGTCTCTGCTTTGCTTGCTTAACTTACAAGAAACTTGGGCACAATTTTGCTTGTGTTGGCAGTTTTTAGGTGTGGATTCATGCAGGCTATTTACAAGATGCCAAGGGATGTCAAATCCTGAACATGTGTTTTTGTCCTACAGTCATTCTCTGACAGCAGAAGTAGTCTGCAGCTTATCAGATCCATTTGCTGATATTTAACATCTTTTTTTCCCGACAAAGGTTTGGGGTGAGATGAAT
Organism: Neopsephotus bourkii; assembly: GCF_033783945.1. NCBI lineage: Eukaryota > Metazoa > Chordata > Aves > Psittaciformes > Psittacidae > Neopsephotus > Neopsephotus bourkii. The sequence goes on from NW_026902048.1 coordinate 4,669,604, forward strand.
TTTAATGTTTCTCTGCACTGAAGCTGACAAAAAAAAAAAAAAAAAAGGAGAAGAAATCTTTATGCATCTAAGTTAGAAAGTGGAGCTTTAAACTGTAAGGGGAAAAAAAAATTCAACTCCCTTATTTACAGCATTTTTACTTTTCCTACACAGATACAATTCCACTTGTCTTTGAAAGCACATGAGGAATTTATTAAACATTTTATTCAATTAAGAGATAAAGACATAGTCATACATAGAACACATATTTTTAGGGAAGGCAATACATTATAATACATATTCCTCATGTAATTGACATCACACTGAAAAATCTGATTATAAATTTTTTAGGGGATTATATATAAACAAATGAGCAAGATACGAAGTTACATTTTCTCCCTTTTTAGCATTATTTTTATAATAATCACAGAATAAATCAAATAATCTTTTCAAATTTAAAGATTTTGGGAAAGTTGTCAAGTAGAAATTACATTCTCTGAGCCTTGTAATTCCAGACAGTCTTAGCAGATAGTGAACTCACCACATTAAGGGTTTTATAAAAATATATAGGTTCTCAGCTACTAGAAGAGATGCTGTGAAAAGAGGATGGAAACTTAGATAAGCATTGATATATATATAGGAGAGGTAGGCATTTTGGAAAATATTTGCATATTATGAGTACACATATGACAAGTTTAATTTTGCAGGCAAAAATTGCTAACGAAAGGTACGTTTTTAATGAATCTGAGTAATACGAAGTACTTGAGCTATGTCTGATACGCAGGTGCCTTTTAAATTCACAATGCCATAACATATGTTTTCATATCACAGTAGATTTGTCATCCCTGCTTTCTGCAGACGTCATTCTATTTAGACCTATTTATCTCCACTAACCACCTTCATCAAGTTCGCTGTTTCAGCACAGCCTGTATGTTAAGACATGCCCATCACTGCAACCTTATGCCTAAAGGTACTGCTCAGAAGAAAAAAGTGCCTAATTTTTTTGTTCTGGAAGAAAAGTTAATCTGGAAGTTTGAATGCTTGGTGTCTTCTCCAAAATTATCCAGACTGCTTTTGTTTGCAGAGGTCAGATTGTGCAAGCTGTTGGTGTGTGGCTTGTCCGGATAAGTTAAGGAGAACAGTCTACTTGAGAGATTTCCAATTAATCTTACTTCTGGTCACGTTAGATATACAATTAGATAGGATCCCTGACAGGTTTTTGGCTTCCTCAGTTTCAGAACAAGCCTTTATTAGTCCAAGCGCATGCAGATGGAAATGATTTATTTTCTGTTAGCTGTTACATGAATTTGATTGTCAACAAAATCCTTCCCAGCTTTCAGCAAGGTTTGGAGTCAGCCTTTGCATTTGAGGTGAGGTGTCCACCTTGGCCAGATGAGTTCAGCTTGGCAGAAGCAGTTTAGCTGATCTTAGCTCACAGAACTTGGAATCAGATAGTCCATACAAACCTTAGAAACGACACATTTCACAGGAAAGGGACGTATGGGCAGAGGTGACTCCTGGGATCCTTCCTGCCTGTGGTTTCCTCTTCTGCCGCTGTGCTGCCAGCTCTTCTCAATATATTGCTGTTCCACTGGGCCTTGTCCTTTACTTTGTTGGCAAATAAGGTAGATGACCCTTATTCTGGCTGCCCATATGCCGCTAACATCATTGGTTTTGTTTCAGCAAACTGCATGAGGATGGTATAGACAGATGCCAAAAAAGAGGGCCCCCATAAGCCCAACAGGCCCTGCTGTGAATCACCAAAGTGCGGGGGTGAATGGCAGCCGGCAGCTCCTTAGTTATTGAAGAGAGCAGCTGTGTCATGTTCGGTTAGTTTACATCATAATCTAAATCAACCATGAAGGATGAAGATGCATAGAAGGAAAGGGAAAAAAAGAAAACCAACCAACCAACACCACAACAATAAACTGGAGGGATGTGTTCAAACACACTTGCTTGCAGACTGCGCTTGGGTTCAGTCCTAACTAAACAGTGATTGCAGGGATAGGGGTGGCTCGGCTGCCAATTGCTCACAAAGTGCCGTATAACCTGAGAGAGAGAGGAGCTTTGTCCTCTACACACAGATGTTTGTGCTCTTATTCTTTCCCCTCTGCTTCTATGTCCTTGTCTTCCTCCTGTGGCCCCGACAATTCATTAGTTCTCACCTCAGACTGGAAGCAGGTCCAGGGAGAACAAGCAAGTTCATTACAGTTTGGCACATGGAGTGTGTTAATTGTGATACATCTAAAAGTTGTTATGAAGATTAAAAACAAGACTGTGACTTTTCCCTCCAAATCAGGGGTGGCGCTGGCACAAGCTTTGGCTAAAAGAACTTGCCTGGCCATGAAAAAATCATACTTGATGCCATATCAGGGGACTGGAGCACCTCCCATACGAAGATCGGCTGAGAAGGTTGGGGCTGCTCAGCCTGGAGAAGAGAAGGCTGCGTGGAGACCTCATAGCAGCCTTCCAGTATCTGAAGGGGGCCTATAGGGATGCTGGGGATGGACTCTTCATTAGGGACTGTAGTGGTAGGACAAGGGGTAATGGGTTAAAACTTAAACAGGGGAAGTTTAGATTGGATATAAGGAGGAAATTCTTTCCTGTTAGGGTGGTGAGGCACTGGAATAGGTTGCCCAGGGAAGTTGTGAATGCTCCATCCCTGGCAGCGTTCAAGGCCAGGTTGGACAGAGCCTTGGGTGTCATGGTTTAGAGCAAGGTGTCCCTGCCCATGGCAGGGGGGTTGGAACTTAATGATCTTAAGGTCCTTTCCAATCCTAACTATTCTATGATTCTATGATTCTATATCATCCTTGGCAAAGTATGATAAAATGTGAACCTAACTTATGTCTTGTAAGTAAGGGGTTAATTTTATTTTGTTTCCTCCAGGTGAAGCTGTGGTCTGATGGAGAGAAAAAAAAAAAAAAAGCAGGGGAAAATGGCTATAAAAGGATGACTCTGAGCTATGAGAACCATTTTGCCTGAGGTCAGGAAGGCTGAGGTACTCTTACACCTTTTCTCTTTGTGTTTATATAGGTAGCTTAGATGTAGATATTTAGGTGCTGTGGTGTATGGTTTATACGTAGCAATAGAAAACAGACTGAGAGGTTTGAGGTGTTGTTCCTCTTTTATACAATCCTACATTGTGAGGCCTAGAACTCTTTTACTATGACATATGTGAGGTTTTAGAGGAAACTTTTGATAAGAGTAATAGGAAAAGTTTACCTAATGAGCTTTAAAATGGGCCTTAAAGTATTCATAATGGGATATCTTGAGAAGCCTGGAAACAGTGATGAGGGTGCAATGAGCAGGCTACAGCACTTAGACCTAGGCTCTTCATTTTGTTTCCTAAAATGAGAGAACAAATTCCTGGGGAACTGTTGGGAGGAAGTTTGGTTGTTTAAAACTGCAGCATTTCCCAGCTCATCACAACTTGTGGAGAATCCCTAAGTAGAGCCAGCACAGGGCTGAAGTTCTGCTGGTGGCCAGGTCATTGCAACAGCCTTTAAAGCATAGGTAACCTCAGTGGATTTTTTTCTGGTAGGAACTTGAGCTTTAAGGGATATTTTCAATGAGCTCCATCTCCTACATGATATATAATGAAGACTGAGGAGGAAGAAACAACAGCAGAAAGAGGCAATTTCGAGGAGGTGATGTCTCTGTGGCTTCAGGTGTTAAGCAAGGCTGAAGCTCTTCTCACTTGATGAAAAGAGTAATAAAGAAGTGAATGCTCAAATCAGGCATCCCCTCACAGCTGCCACTGCTGAAAATCAAATGGAGATCAGCAGCAGCTGAAGGTCTGTGTTAGCTGTCCCCCTGACCAATCTGCCAGAGGCTGTGCCAGGAGCCGTCAGAGACAGGCATGAGGTTTTTCCACTTGATTTTTAATACTGGGGGGGGGGGGGGGGGTGTGGCAACTAGATAACATATGTCTTCTGTAGTATGGCACAGAGTAGAGAGGTTCCTTACCTGCAGCTTGGGTATTTACCTGCAGCCTGTGTCACTTCTGTGTGCAACATGGATAAACGCCTACAGTAAATCCCACATTAAGTGCCTTACAGAGTTTGGATGAGCTTAGATGGGTCTTTGTCCACCCTAGAAGGGTTTATAGCTTACAAAGGTTTCTCTGAGAGTTGCATGATAGAAACATCTTGCTTCTCTGAGTGCCTAAGGGAGGAAGCACGAGCTATGACAGCTCCCTGGGGCTGGAGTAGCAGAAAACAGCAGCGTGCAGGCACAAGTTCAGCTTGTTTCAGAAATCTTTAAGGAAAAAAAGGAAATTGGGGTTCTCTGTTTCAAGTGATCCTTACTTGAGGAGATGGGAGGTTTTCCTGGTCTTTGACATGGGAACTCTAGTGCCAGCTTGCCACAGCAGGTTTTGTAGGTCAATGGGCTGCTTGCAATGGAATGGAAAGCTGGGTTACTTCTCATCCCTTGTAAAAAGTTTCCAGATACAAAGACAAAGAACATTTAAGCCAGACACCTCTCACTTTCCAAGCACAATACATACTTTCCCTTCTTTCTTCAAATGCAGTTCCTTTTGCAAATCTCTGTGGAGAACAATACAATAATCAGCTCTTAACATCTAATTATGCCCTTCCCTTTACAAAAGAAACTCATTCTTAAACAACACTTCCTGGCAGCAAAGAGCTCTGTGGCTCACTTTGAAAGAGAGGGGAAAACAATGCAACCCAACCCAAATATCTTCAGATCATTAATGTACAGGGAATTGGGTGCAGAATCCTTTCTTAGCCTCATCACCAGATGAAAATAATACTTACCCTTGAGTGCTTGGCTGTGTTCTTGTACCGAATACCGACAATAATCTAATCAGTTAACAATTCTCATTCTGATGATCATTTTCCTGTGAATTGTTTCAAGGGTAGGAAAAAAAAATATAAATAAATGAGACTCTTTTGCGGGAAAGATGATGGCTGACCAAGATTCTGCTCTTTTGTGCTTGGCTCCTTGTAACAATTCAGATTCTTCTCCCTGCTGGGTGAAATGTCAACTTGCAGGGCAGTAAGCTAAAAAAGGCCCTTTACACTGAAATCTTACCCCTGTTTAGCCCAGAGGCATTTCATAGCATAAGCAAAGCACTTGAGGTCTGCAACTCCTGGCCTACATGGCAACTTCCCTTTGTCTGTGTTTCAGGAATAGGGTTGGGTTTTGTTTTTTAATATAAAGAATGTTTGGGTGTGTTTTTTTTTTTCTTCTTGTGGAGTAAATTTCAGCCCCGAAATGTATGATATGTGCTGCATTTGGTGCACTCTCCCCGAGGCAAACCAGGGGATCTGTAAGTGGTACTATTTTTCCTATCAGCCCTGGAGAGTAGTGTGGCAGCCCTGCGTGTTATTAATGGATAAAATCTGAGCAGCAGCCAACCCCAAGGTGAACCCTATGCATTTAAAACATTTCATCAGACAGCTAAGTATTTTTTTTTTCCTTCACTACAGCGGATATCTCTACTGCCACCACTCAATAGATCCCGATAGAAGAGAGCAATAGCTGGACTCACTAATGTGAAAATTGATAGTATGAGCTCTCCAATGAAATATAAACAGCTCTGTGTTTCTTAAGTGTCAATATCACGGGGCTGGGCTGAGGAGGTGGTGCAGTGGATTAACCCTAGAATTATCCAGGAGGGGGGAGAAGCTAGTAAATAGGAAATATTTGTCCAATCAGCCAGGGCTCATTTCTGAAGTGGATAAGATGGGCTGCTGTTGACTCCCAGCTGCTGTCAGCTAGAAACCCAGCTACAGTTTACAGCTCCTGTAAGCTGCAGTGTTTCTGGAGGAAGGTCAGGCTGGACTTTTTTCTCTTCTTTTAGCCTCCCATTTCGCCTTGAAAAATTGGGTAGAAGAGGGGACAAGGAATGGTGTGAGGATTCAGGCTGCAACTTTGCGGATGCGCAGACAGGAGTGCTGCATTGGGAGCAGCTCCTGGCAAGCTGCAACACTGCTGTCAAAACAGCATTTATTAGAAGAGCAGCTTATTCTGGAGGGGAAAATCTGCATCATGCAGAACAAATACCCTTGCTAGAGAAGAGCTGAGACCCTGCGTGCTCATTCTCTCTTACACTTAGCATAGCCGAAAGGTCTCTGCATGGGAAGGAAGGTTGGTTGCCATTTGGATGTTTTCAGGGGTCAGATTAGCTAAACTGCTTCACTGTTATAGTCTCCGTGTATGGATGATGGAGTGTTACTTTGCACCTTCTGCTGTGGCTAAGAAACTGAAAACAGCCAAGGCCATTCCTTTACTGGCATCAGAGTCAACCTCCTGGTGCCCCTCTGTTAGCTGGACATTGCTAGGTGTGGGTTACAAATAGCCCAGAGCAATGTTGTTCTTGTGACAAAGAAATGGTTTCCATGGAAACTTTTTAAAATATACCCAAGATTATGTAAGTTTATATCCAATATACCTCCAGCACATTCATATTGCTAGGTTGCAGAAACACATTTTTAAAAAGAATTTACTTCAATTTCTTTGGCGTTCACTCTATTTGAAGAAAAACAAGTGATTTTTGCATACTGCTGCTCTGTATTTAACTGAGGTGATTAGTGAGCTAAGTGTGGATGGTACACAATAAACCCAGCTTTGGCTGGTCAGGGTTGTGAGGGAGGGTAAGAGAATAAATCTTATAAATTGTCACAAAGTCACCAAAAACTTCTTTGTAAATAAATGTTATATAAAGTGCTTTTCATGCCCACGTGGCTGGAGACTTGGACTCCTTATCTTGAATTTCTCTTCTTCAGCTTGTTTACTGAGTTTGCAATCTCCTTGTTGAGGCTTAAGGACTCTTCTACTTATAAGCCGAACCTGGAACCAAAGCACACGGTGGGGATCATGCCTAAATTGAGGGTCCTTAATCCTGAGTGAGCAGACTGAAGATTTAATAAACAAGCCAAAAAATGCTTAAGGTGACTGAGCAGCCCTTTGGGAGAAAGGGAGAAAGGGGAGTGCAAGAAGAAGGAAATCATTTAAATGCACAGGAGTAAATATGCAAAGAGGGCACTCACTCCCAGTGCTTAAATCAGCAGGGTTTTATAAGTTAGGCACCCACAGATATGGGTTTTCATCTGTGCAAAGGAGCTTTCAACCAGCCCCAAGTCACTAAGAAACTTCTCGCTAAACTTAATCAGTACTATGTCTTTCCCTCCCTGCACAAGAAAACCTGATCAGTCTCTAAACTGAATTCTCAGTGGTGTAACTCAGAGCTTTGTTTCTATTGGAGCCCAAATTCTAACTCTGTGCCTCTTTTAACCCCCAGGTTTCACCAGTCCTGTTTCAGTATCTGCAGGCTTCACACATGTCCAAAGTTTCCCCAGTTACAACTGCAGAGCAACTACTGAGCAACAGAGATGTTTGTTAGTGCATGGATGAGGTAAGAAAACTATACAGTATCCTAATGGGGAGGGCTTGCATCACTCAGAAAATTGAGATTGGCCTGGGAAGCAGAGGTTAATAGTTCTAATCTAAAGAGATAGCATGTCACTTGGAGCTTTGCTGTGGTTGCTCCAGTTTACAGTCAGAGCTGGTCAAGTCTTTCCTGGTTTTGCTTTCTTAGCATTTTCAAAATACTCTATGGTTCAAAGATAAAGCAGTTACAAAAATAAGAGGAGATAACAGTATCCTTGCTGGATTTTTGTGCGTGTGTGTGATTGAGAATTTGAGATGCCAAATAAAAATAATAAAAACAAACAAACAAAAAAATCTGTATTTGGAAATCTTTAGGCTGAACTAGGGAAAATTAATTCATACCTTAAATTCGGATTTATATAAAAGTATATACGAAAGTATATAAAATTCATAAAGCATCCCCTTCTATCGAAAAGTGTAAGACTGGTTTGAGCATAGTGAGGTTATATGATAAAAAAGTAGTTAGCAGAGAAGGATTACTTGTGATTTTCTTATCCAGTGTTTTTATTTCAAGCTTCCATTTCCCTGTGTATAGACTAGAGACCTTTAAAGCAATCTGAATTTCATGCAATACCATGACCTCAGAAGTAAGGTAAAACACTAGATGGGAAAAAGTCATGAAAGAAGTGGGACTGAGAGACTTTAAATCTGTGCCCATAGATCTGGTCAAGGCAACTCTGTGAAGTCCAAGGACTGTTTGCTTAGGTTTGCATGAATTTGTTGTATGGGGGAGCTTCTCTGCTTCTCTCTTTGAGAGGTCTCCCCTCTGTTGGGGGGGGCTGGAATTCTTTATTTGATGAAATGTAGAGTACATGTGACAATATTTCAGGTCTGGGTTTTATGCTTTATCAACAACGTTTTTTATAGAAAACAATTCATATTTTCTGGCCAACCCTGGTGAGATCTGAGTTTTCTGTTTATTATTAGTGAACACGTCCAAAAGTTTTGCTGATGTGTTTATTATTAGTGCATCAAAGCTTGATTGATAAAATAAACTAATGTGGTCAGCAGTTGAGCTATTTGAAGTTTTTCTGAGTGGCTGAAACAAAGCTGAAGAGAAAGCTAACTGCTGCCAGCTTTCACTTCTTGGTTGGTGGAAAAAGGCCATCAGACAGCTAACACTTCTCCACTCAGAATGTGGTACTAAGAAATCATCCTGGGCATCCAAACAGGAGCAAAGCCAACATCATTCTGTGAGGACTGATGAATGTGGTTTAAGCCAGAGCTCCTGTGTCCTGATGACACGCATTGCTGTCTCCCTTTGCCTTGTTTTCCTTCCTTTCCTCCTTTTCCCTGGCTGGAGTCTTAGGCAGTGGTTACCCGCCTCTGAAACTGGTATTAGCTGAGAAATAAAAAGGCATTACAAAAGATAGTTTCATATGAAGGAGGGAAAAATCAGGAAATTAAACACTGAAGGTGGAAGACCTATACATAGCTCTTTTAAGTTCATGACTGCCATTTCCACCTGGATAATGGCTGTGAAGATATTGACTAGATCTCAGAGGAAGAGTAGACATGTGATCATAGAATCATAGAATAGTTAGAGTTGGAAAGGACCCCAAGATCATCCAGTTCCAACCCCCCTGCCATGGGCAGGGTCATCTCACACTAAACCATGTCACCCAAGGGTCTGTCCAACCTGGCCTTGAACACCACCAGGGATGGAGCATTCACAACCTCCCTGGGCAACCCATTCCAGTGTCTAACCACCCTCAAAGTAAAGAATTTCCTCTTTATACCCAATCTAAACTTCCCCTGTTTAAGTTTTAACCCATTACCCCTTGTCCTGTCACTACAGTCCCTAATGAAGAGTCCCTCCCCAGCATCCCTACTGCCCCCCTTCAGATACTGGAAGGCTGCTATGAGGTCTCCATGCAGCCTTCTCTTCTCCAGGCTGAACACTCCCAACTTTCTCAGCCTGTCTTCATACAGGAGGTGCTCCAGTCCCCTGATCATCCTCGTGGCCTCCTCTGGACTTGTTCCAACAGTTCCATGTCCTTTTTATGTTGAGGACACCAGAACTGCACACAATACTCCAAGTGAGGTCTCACGAGAGCAGACTAAAGGGGCAGGATCACCTCCTCCGACCTGCTGGTCATGCTACTTTTGATGCAGCCCAGGATGCGGTTCGCTTTCTGGGCTGTAAGCGCACACTGAAGCCAGCTCATGTTCATTTTCTCATTGACCAACACCCCGAAGTCCTTCTCCGCAGGGCTGCTTTGAATCTCTTCTCTGCCCAACCTCTAGCTGTGCCTGGGATTGCTCCGACCCAGGTGTAGGACCTTGCACTTGACATGGTTAAACTTCATAAGGTTGTCATCAGCCCACCTCAGAAACTTGTCAGGGTCCCTCTGGATGGCATTCCTTCCCTCCAGCGTATCAACCAAACTACACAGCTTGGTGTCATCAGCAAACTTGCTGAGGGTGCACTCAGTCCCACTGTCCATGCCACCAACAAAGATGTTGAACAAAACAACAGTGATCAGTGAAACTTTAATGAAAATGAAATAGTATTTGAAGAAGCTTTAGATGTGGTGGTTCTGCTGGCAGCTTGGGAGAACACCTTGTTCTTACTGACCATACACTGTCACTGACGTAGTGTGTGTTTTTGTCAGTTAAGTTAATTTTAGGGAAAGGCTGATCACTTTTGGAGTTGTAAATGCACAAGTGACAATTCCTCTCTATTTTCCCACTGAGCTTTGTTTACAAGTGCAAAAATGATTCCTTTCTTGGCTCCCACCCCCAGGAAGGAAAAGAAAAGCTGATGAAGTATTTAGTCCATTGACTTGAAAGGGCTTTACAAGTTGTCACAGGTCCACAAAAAGATCAGCCAAAAGCTGATGCTTCTTCTCCAGCTAATAGTGGCAATGCAAACCAAGCAGGTGTGAGTGACCAAGTGTCCAGAAGTTCATTAGTGTGTGATATGATAGAATAAATGTTCCAAGAAAAGGTGACATTTCTTGTCTGCCTTCTCCAAGCCCCCATACAATGTCCTTAAATCTGACAGCTTTCATCCTGGTACTGAAAAGAAAATAGTGGCAACATTACTTCTTGGGAAGTCTGATTAATGAACTGCACTCTGCGCTGGGGAAGGGGTGGTTTGGGGCAGCGGAAACATCTTTTGATTTGGTCCTATTTGAGTGTCTCTGAAAACGATGTTTAAGATGAGTACTTTAACTACTCTCTATAAGGAGATGCAAGCTTCATCTGGATTTAGGAAGCATTTCAATGTAAGGAGGTCTAGTTTTACCCTTTCTGAGTCAGTGTCACCCAAGGACTAAGAGGAGGGGCATGCTGTGGAAACTTTTCAGAACATCTCCCTTCCAACAGGCCTGTAAAAATGCTGAGCTGAAAGACGCAAAGCAACTCACTTGAGACTCATTTTCAGTGTGCCTAAAGTTCTGAAACCCAGACTGCAAAATCTCAGGAAGCAGCTGGGTTCCTAATTAAAACAACTCGTTAATAGATTTAGCAGGCCAAATTTATGCTTTTCAATTAAAAATGCTATTGGGCTTCTTATCTGCTTGTGTGCATGTAGGCGCTCATGCATGCTGGAGATAGGCGCAAGTTAGTGGTGTAATGCAGGAAGGGATTGGGTCAAACTTCTCGTCCACAACACGTGCTAATGGATTCAGAACATCTTGGTAACCAGAGTATAACAACTTCAGAGCAGAGGAGCACATGTCAAGACAAATGCAATGTCAAGGACACTTTTTGCACTTGTTTCCTAACCACGGAGTTCTTATCCTTCTGCATGAAGGCAGTCAGGTGTTTTCCTCACAATAATTTGTTTTTATTTGGAAGCTAAAATTGTTTTACAGTTAGCATGATGGGTCCAAGCTATTGACTGACTGGTGGTCACCAAGGAAGAATCTGTCCTTCAATTAGCCCTGCTTTTCTTCCTGTACTGCTGAATTTCACACTTCAGACCAGAGGATCTATTTGTTTCTCTAGAGTGGCTTTCATAGGCAGTTCACTAAAACTGGGGTAAAAGCAATTCTGTTGTTGTTGTTATTTAAATTATTTTTATAGTATGACAATAATTCTCATTACACCAAATTTGATGAACTGATTTTATTTCCATCTTTTTTTCTACTGGAACAAAGATTGCATCTGTATGTTTTTGTCGCAAGAAAGAAAGAAGCCAGCCATGTGTTGCCTCAAAACATTAAGCAGCCGCGAAGTACTTTTGTTGCTACAAAAATGAGGCTAGCATCTCGTATATTTGCTTTTGAACAAGAATAGGCTAAAAACTGCTGTAATTTTGTAGAAGCTAATTTCTCTTTTCAAGTTAAATGGAGGGCTACTTCTATAGATAATTCCTTCTCAAAAAAAAAAAACAAAACCCAAATTTCCAGTTTAGTGTTTTCAAAATGCTGATAAGCAGAGAAACTTTTCCTTGTGATGAGTTGTGAGGCAAATTTAACATTTAAAAAACCTTAAAAATAAAAAAGGACAGGAGACCATGTATGTCCCAGAGCCTTTCTGTCCTCAGCTGATCACGGGACTTTCACCGTGCCTGACCCTGCATGGTGTTCATACGAAAATAGAACCTCCAGTCCCACCTCCAGTCCTCTGACTACATAGATATTTGTTCATTTGTGCTATAAATGGGGAACTTGGGGTTACGGGTTCACTGCAGCAGATTCCAATGCAAAATTGGGCCCCTCTCTATATACAAACATTTGTAACAGCAAAAGACTCTGTGGGTGCTATGGCTAAATGCAGGCTGGCTGCTCCATCTGCCTAAAGATTTGCTGCAATGCTCATATTTAGTACGTTGCTTCGCAAAGTGCTTTCTGAGATGTCTTGACGGCGAGCAAACAAAATTCTCCTGTATTGTATATAATGGGCAGTACTGACCTGATTTATCCTCTATGAATAGCAGCGTGGCAAAGGTGCAGTGGTTTTGTATATTCTAGAAATGTGGCAGTCGCAGAGGTGCATTTGGGGTTGTTATGCTGGCAGCAAGAGGGGAGTTGGAAAGGGGGAAAAGCTGGGTAAGTTCCATGGTGCTGCCTTTAAACCCTGGAAAGCTCATTTAGTGAGGGATTAAGCTTTGGAGCTAAATCTGAATGTGAGAAAGGAGAGGAAAAGCTATTGAAAACTGAGATTCTACTGCTGACTATGGAGGCCACATGACCCTGACACATAACTTTTACTGAGTTGACTATATCTCACTTCCTTTAAGTGCCTGTCCCTCCTGCTCACTCTCAAGGACTTGGCCAATCTCCTTTTGTAAATAGAACAATGCTTTATATTTCTCTATTACTCTGGAGTGACTATATCAATAATGCAGGAAAGGCATCTGTCCAGCACAATGAGGCTATTTTTCTGATTTTGGTTGACAGTTATGGTAATAGTTTGGCAAAAAATCCACTCCACCACCAATGACCACAGGTTACAGCTGGTTTTAAAAATCTCAGCCACTCCTGGAAACTTAGAAGATTGATTACATGGATGGAAAGAGACGGAAAGATGTGTCAAAAGCTTTTATGGCTGAAACTTTAAACTCTGCCTTGCTCCCTTTTTTTTCCACCCGGATTCTGAAAGTCGATGTTCAGTCTTGTAGTTGCCTTACATCAGTCCAGAGCCTAATGAGTTGAGCAAGTAAACAGACAATTGTGTTGTGAAGGGAACTGAGGAGCTGCTCAGCACCAAAGCCCTCAGAAACAAAGGTGGGAGCTGTAAAGGTGGGAGTGAGGTGCTTGTGTGGCTCTCCTGACCAGGGTGATGGGAGCTGGGGAGGGTGGCCAGTCTGCTTGCCTTGCCCTGCATGTATCCTGCCAATTGTGTGTCAGCAGGGGCAGGCTCTGGGTCAGAAGGGTTCCTGTGTACAGGTGATATAGGCAGTGTATATGCATATGCATTTGCTCTTGAAACTTGATTTTTTTTCCCCTTCACTCATGGCTATCTCAAGCTCTTGTTGGGCAGCAAATCAGTGGATTTGACTGAGGCACCTTCAGGTTTGAAAGAAAATCCCTGAATAAAAGCATAGTTTCCTTTCATTATAAATATTGTTTATCTCACATGAATCAAAACTGGGACCTTACAGTCAAATGCATACTTAACACTACGTTAAAGCACTCATAACTGCAAATGGCCAGAGTAGGAAACACACTGTTTTGAATGTAAGTCCCCTTTATGCAAAAAAAAGGAATCTATGTGTCTAGCCAGCACTGGGATTTCAGATGCCAAATGTTCACAGTGAACTGCTCAGGGAAAAATTTGCAGTACAAGAATTATCCTCAGAAATTATTTAGCAGATATTTTCAATTTGAGTAACAACAGAGGAGAGAAAATCAGAGGCTGCTTGTGGACAGGGCCGTGAACAGAGGGGAAGAAAAGAGAGGAGGTCAATTCATCAAATAAATTATTCCCTATGAATTATTCACACAGGTCTAACTTAACTGTTATTCCTTCTTTCCCAGCCTCACTACAGGGGTTGACAATAGTACAGGTTTGTCAGTTCCTGGACTTTGATATTAGCAGAAATAAAATCTAAAAGTGCAGTTGGGTCTATCAGAGTCAGTCAGGAGGTAAATTTGGTCCTAGAAGTTGATTTTTCTCATTGGCCATGACATTGGTATGTTATCAGCCATCCTGAACCCAGAAGATGCAGTCAAGAAGGTTAGTCAGAAAAAGCTGACAATTACAGCAATCTCCTGATATTTCTTTTCCTTCTTAGTTAAAGAGCAAAAACACTCAAAGCAGTGGTGAATATGGGTTAAGAATCTGGCCGTTCAAACGCTCAAAATTCAGGTGGGTTCATCTGTCTTATGAACTCTTCACCCAAGCCCCAATTAGTATTATATTAACCTCCTTAAATATGGGATTGCTCTGATCTTACAACACTCCAAAATGGTCTATTAGCTACCCCATTTCCTGGCTCCATCAGTTGAAAATGTCTGCAGTAGGTCACCTGAAAGCATTACTCAATTAATTCAGCAAGCTGCTGTGGGTACCCAGGATGTCTACCAAGCACAGGGAGTTTAGAGGACTTCTATTACACAATCTCACATTTTTTACATTAAGAGTGCATATAAACATGATCTGAGGATTTATGCACCCAGATTCTCTAAAAGAACTAAGCCTTGACCTCCTGCAGAAATTGATAAAAATTAGGTGCACAGGATCATCAGTGGCCTTGGACTAAGTCCCAGGCAAATGAGATTATTAGTTCTGGATGCTATGAACACTGTATTGCACCAGCACATATTCTGTGCATAATGCAGTTTACAAGCAAGAAATAAGATATTTCAATTTTTAGATTTCCACAGCATGCAGGGTTTTTTTTGTGTAGGCTTGGGGGAAAATTTTGTTGGTTTTTTTCAGCCTATATGATCATCTCCTACTGAAAGTTGTTCACACTGTTGCTTTGAAAAAGCCCTGTGGTAACTAGCCGTATATTTCAGAATCTGACTTTAACTAGCTTTTGCAAATGCGAGTTAAGTTCTCAAGCCAGCAAGGCATGTTGAAAGTTTTACCTGAGTTGCCTGTTGTAATTCTAAGACACCACATAAAAACTAGTGCAATTTGTGGAGTCATGGCATTGCCTCCACTGAATCCTTGCTAAATCAATCCAAAGTGCCGTTTCCCATCTCCTTTCCCAATCTTGGCTCATTAAGCATCATGCACAATGTAATCTATTAGCAGCAATCTCCTTGGCTGGTGAGAAAATCAGTTATGAGTGGCTACCTTTTATAAAACAAAACAACAAAAAAAATCAAAACAACATTATAAGGCCTGCCACTATTAAAGAGATTGAATGTGAGAGTTGTGTATTTATTCCATTGAGCTAACTTAAATGTTCATAAAGACGATGAAACTTCAGTATCCTGAGTCGCTGATTTCAAGCTTTGGGTCAGAGACAGATGACTTCATGCTGAGATTTATTACTAAGAGGCGAAGCTTTGGAGTTTGTGTCAAGGTGGGCTCATCCATCATGGGAAGAATTCTGCCATAATAGTCTGCTGTCAGATCCCATATACCCTTGATCAATCTATCAGTTGGCCTGCTTAGGAAATTGTACATAAACCCAATATAATCTGATTAGACATCCAAAAGCACCAACAATGGTTAATCATGCAGGTAAATTGTAGTGTGCTAAATATGACTCCGTTCCCAGTGCATACGCATTGTGTTAGACATAGCAGGGGAAAGTCCTCACCTAGCTGCCTGCCTGATGAATTTCTTAGTCCTCTGTGCCTGGGGAATTGGTGTTAGTGTTGTGTTTCTGTTAAAAATTCAAATGCTTTTGAAATCAGCTGCATTTTGTGTGTGTGCAGATAGGCACTAGAGTTTGTACTTGTAAAGTCTGTCTCTCAATAGTTCATTTTGCAGGTGCAAATACTGGTGTTTATCAGCAGGTATGGATGATGGGCTATTTCTAGTGAGGATGGTAATGTTATCAACGTTTACTGGTATCTAGTTGTGAACTTTGTGATATAGTTCACAAGGTCTTTCTGCTTTCTGTAAATGCCTGAAATCTGTACAAGCAGGGACAATCCTGTTCATTCAGTTGATCAATGTATCATCCCAGACCTGAGAACTCATGAGTTGCTACAACTCTGCAATGAGGATACAGGTGGATATTGCCCTCCCAGAACTATACAAAGTAGTCTAAGGGCTTTGTAACAACATCACCTTCTATAAGAAGTCAGTGGTCCTGGGTTACTTGAGAGTGGCTTGGTCTTCACATGCATCTATCCCATTTAACTGCGTGGCTCTTAGAGAGGTGCTATTCCCATGGAAAAATTGTTATAATGCACAAGTTGGTGGTTCCCAGGCACTCCAAGCAGGCTCTGTGGTGGTGACAGGAGCCAAACTTAAACAGGTGGATTTCTGAACCTTATGAAACTTTTAGACAAAGAAATCGCTGCTTCACTGGTGAACTTTGCAAAATGACTGTGAAGTCCCAGGAATCCTTCACTATGTCAGAACAGCTCCTCAGAGTAAGACAATCATTTAAATGTCTTCACACTGAGCATGCTTGTGAGTATCATTGCACAGGAATATGCACACAGTGAAAGCATGAAATGGTAATTTCCCTCTGTTTTGAGTCATGTCTCCTACTTTACTTCTAAAGAAAGCCTCAGATCACACAGTCCAGAGCAGATCCTTAGCCCTGTTCTGCCAGTTTTGAGTACTGGGTCCCTTCAGGGTGTAGCTGAGATCTGGGACTGCTGGGTTGCAATGCTGAGCTCCCACAGGTTATCAACTGATGCTGAACTTCAGTACGGCTAAGACATTAAAAGAGATGAATTTCCCAAAATGAGGCAGACCAGTGAACTGTGCTGGCAATGTAATTCCATTACTTTCAAAGGAGTTGAGTCTGTTGTAGCCAGTCAAGTGGAACACTGTTGTACCTTAAAGAAAAAAAGGTTGGATTTTTATTATTGTTATTACAAATATTATTATTGTTGTTGCTGCTATTATTCCTTCAGTGTAAGAACACTAACATAATGAAGTAGGTAAACAGCAAGCACAGCTCCAAAGGGAAAGAATTATAGCTGTTCTGAGGGGTGTAAAATAAGCCTGCTCATAGTTGAAAAAGTGGTTGCCAGTGATCCCCAGATAAATTGCTCTGAAATGGAGTTAGGAAAAACTTCACCTTCTGCTTTGCCCATACAGAGCATCCTCTATGCCAAGTGTAATCTTGAAAGTTTCCATTAATTAAGGGTTCAAATCCAAAGAAATATCAAAGACAAGAAGGCTGAGGCCAAGGTGAGACTTGAAGAGCTACTGAAAGGGACTAGAAGCTCACCCCAAAGCCTTTTGCTTCAAGTGTCTCTGACTTGCCTGTTTGGAAAAGGAAAACTATGCAGATTGTCTAGACATGCAGAGACTGTTGGCCACATCCATCAGCTTTATCTGAATTTCCCTCTGAAAGGTGGCATAGACTCAGGTCATTGGCAGTGCTGTGATGACAGAGGACATTTCTCATCCCTTCTATTCATTTCCCATTCTGAATTCAGAATATGTGGAAGGTTTCATCAAAGAAGATTCAAGGGGAGTTATTCAAAGATGGGTTAAAAGAAAGTCTGTGCAGGTACAGATGATGAAGAGAAGGTGGTGGTCACCACATGTGGTACTTGGGTGAGAATAAAAGGATGGTGAGAAATGCCTTGACAGACTGCTGTAACCATGGAACAACACTTTTCCCACAGAGGGATCTGTGCTTGGGGTTTGCTGGGTTGTGAGATTCACTAACCCAGCTCTTTCCATCCCCCTACACACAACACATTGTACAACCTGAGCAACAAAATCCTGAACAGCAAACAGGAAAAAAATAAAGCCAATATTTATAATGTCCTGAAGCCTGTAAAACACTGAATTGTTTGAAAATCCAGCAGGAAGGTGCACTGAAGCTTAGCATCTACATTTTGAAATAGAGGGAAGGCACTAAGAGCCAGGGGCATTTTCCCTGGAGCCCAGCTCTGAAATGCCAGGCTTTAATGGTTTGGAAAGAAACACATTTCAGCACTACTGTGGCACAAAGTACAGCAGACATAGTCAGGAGTGTGAGCAGGTCTGTCTCCTAAATACCTAAGGGGAAGTTTGTAAGCGTTCTGACCCTCTCATGTGCCTCCCAAGGGCAAAGTGTTAACAGTGCAGTGACCTTGTTGGGGTCGGGTGCTACCATGTATTACACCACCAAAATTGTACCAAAGCAGCTACGGGGAGGGGTTAGCTAAAGGTATTTGACAGCTGCTGTTACGCTGAACTTTACTTTTACCACTGTGCATTGAAAATGAACACCAAGTTGAGCGGTATTGCTATAGGAAACCATTACCTCGGTTCTGTGTTACTGGCCTGACAGGCCCCCCTATTTTAGAGATCACATTATGTGGACTTTTTTTTGCAATGATTCCATTCAGCTGGGGTGTTATGGGTGCTTCGTTAACTGTCTTGCTAATTGTTTACTCCCTCTGGGGCATTTTTGCTTAAACTTCCCTCTATATCTTTAGCCAAAATAAGTACAGTACAAAGTACGTATTTACAATGGTAACTGTTGCCTGGGCATGTGATCAATTGATTTTTTTAATCATTGTTTTTACTGTAGTTGATGGTTATCTGCCTCTGGATGGTTTAAAATAGTGCAAGACCAGGCAGTCTCATGATCAAATTAATGTTAGAGAAGTGCTTGAACTCCAAGGACACTTGCAATCACTGGACAGAGAGTTCTTTAAAGGCATGTTGATTTCTTCAAGTAGGGCCCAAGCTTTAGCAGGTAAACTGATTTATTCTCAAACTGCTACCCCACCCTTGCCAGCATCAGGAAAGAACTTGAAGGTTACATTCCAGTAGAAGGACTAGGTAGCTCCAAGACATGCCTTGCTTGAAAGAATTCATATATATCTTTCCTTTCCCCACCACTCAGTTCTGGCTATTTGTTTGAAGGTTTCTCAAGAGACCAGTTGCCTGGAAAATATGATGGATGAACAAATAAGCTGGGTTTTGTGGTTTTGTTTTGTGTTGGTTTTGGGTTAGTTTTTTTAAGGGGGGAAGGTATTAAGTTTCTGTCTTCTTACAGATGCTTTTTAAACATGGGAAAAACATTCGTTTTCCTCAGAGTTTAATTCCCAGTGAGGAAATGGCAAAAATAAATGATTTTAGTACATACATGGTTTGGATCTATACCACTTTGCTGTGCCATGTGAGCTTTCCTTTTTGCATTATTATCATGTAATGAAAATAACCCTGAATAGCTCCATTGCAAGTGTGTCCAGACTTAGGCACCCACATCACCATCTATTATCTGTGCTTATGGATAGTCAGCACTAGTCTTCAGTATGTTTCCAACACTGACTTATACTGTGCTTTGTCATTTCTTCAAAAAAAAAAAAAAAAACCCAGCAAAATCATGCTCTTCCTTATAAATTGGTGAGGATGGTGTAGAACAAAACCATTCTGTTCCTTTATAACAGAAAATGAAACTGATATGTGGGGAAATCATGACCAGTGTTATCAAACTAAATATCCTACAGACATCAATAAAAACTACAGAGTTTCATCAGTCTTGAAGCCTGAATTTAGGATACAATAGTACAGAATTAACTACAGATAACTAACTTCAGGTGCAAATTTAGTAGCGGAAGGTGAAAGGGCCTTTGGATTTCTAATTAGCATCAGTCATTGGATCCAGCCCTAGCTATTAAATTTAATCTAAGAGGCTCGCCCAGGATCACAAAGGCAGTAAGAGTACATCACAGCAAGAATTGGCTTCCAGTTCTTGGCCCCAGCCATTTCCCCTTCCTCCACCCCAGCCTTCCCTTTTGTATTTGTATTACTTTTGTCTGTGCAAGTGAATATCTGGCATCAGTATTTGTGCATATCTGGAGATCACTGAGCCAGTTGGGGTTTGCATTAAAAGAAAAGAAAACAAAAGAGAATGGTTAACCTTCCCCCACCCTGACACCCCCAGTACATGTTCTTTACTGTGCTGGATTCATTTGTTTTTATTAACCAAACTCTGGATTGGTAGGACAGCTAAAGGGGAGGAGGCAGTTATCAATAGTTAATTATGCTGCTGTGGATTAGAGTCACTTAGCTATGTATTGTACCTTTGCTGTCCCAAGGGTATGATTATATCCATTGGCTGTGCTTTAAATGATGTTAAAAACACACTGAAGCAACTGATATCCCTTCCAACCCCAAAACACATGCTAAAAGGGGAGATTAACCTCTTTTGGCAGCTGATCACTTACCTGGTGGTGAGCCACTTTCATTAGAGGAGGAAGGGCAGGGCTGTGTTATATATACTTGCTGCTAACTTTACAAACATGGGAGGCATATGGTTTCACTAGCTCTGTGTTGTCCTTTGCAGCCTTGCCTGTGGATAATTTTGCCTGTTTATTGAAAAATGGAGGGTGCAGGAGTGAGAAACACATCAGGCAAGTATGATATGGGATAGCTAGAACCCAGTGTCCTGGTCATCTACCAGATTCTACTACAGCCATAAAAATCCATCTTGTAGTTGTGTAAGTGTAGTGAAAGGCCTTTGTCAATGCAAGAGATGCAGAACAATCTGATGTTTTCCCTATAGGCAGGGTAGTGAGGAGCTCCTTGATCTCATCTCAGTTTCAACTCCTTCTGCGGCCTTTAGAAGGTCACTTCACCATTTTTTTCTCCACCTGGAAAATGGGAATAAAAATAAATCACATGCTTATCTAACTATCTCCTGGGGTTGGTGTGAAGTTGTTCATAAAACACTTTAAACATTGAGCACGCTCTGTAGGGTTTGCCTTTATTATGAACTTCATAAGTGTGTCCCAGATGAACCACTGCTGATGGGAGGATATTACTCCCACAAATTTTTCTGCTGTGGAATCTGGCAATGTAAGGGGACAAGAAAGCAAGTGATGAAAATATGGGGGGGAAACAAGGTTTATGAATATGTTCAGAATAATTCCAGGTTATTTAGTTTGCAGGTCTGCCTGACTCATCACAGTCAGCTTCCTTTCAATGCTCTCATTACATAGCAGGACCATCACTCTCTTCTCCGTCTCCTTCACCTGCACATCCCTGTCTCCAAAGCCTGTACTGGTATGTTTCCAGTAACAACAGCTCCCCAGGCCATCTAGCAGCCCTGTAACACTCTCTACGATACAAGATACACAAGATATTGCATATCCTCCAGTAATGCTTGCCCTTGCACTAGATACCTCTTCCTCCAGGCATTTTTGATGCTCAAAATGAAGCAAAAGTCACAATATTCTAAACACGGCTGGTCTGGTTGCATAGTTTTTGTGCTCTTCTTCCACCTCTTGATAATTAGCTTACTCACAAGTTTAACTTTTACATGAAGCGTTGCCTTGTGTTGACTGTATGAAGCCTACGTTCACCAAAGCCAAGTAGTTTTCATGTTAATTTGTCCTATGAGAAGTATTTGAACAGGAGTTGAACATTGCCTTCCTTTATCTGGCTTCTTCTGTGTATTTCATATCTTCAAACACTGAAATTTAAATTTTTTCCCTTTTAATTCCAGCACAGAACTTGGGCCGAAGGATATTACTCCCTGAAGGAAATAATCAATAACAGGCTTTAGTTTTGTGGGGGTTTCTATTCTTGTTGGTTTTCACCCATACACCCCCACTTTTCACTTTCATTGGAGAGACCAAACCTTTTAATACCCAGAATCCTTCTGACCCATCACTAATTGTTCCTATTTTTTAGGAGATCTTGGCAGGTCTAGTGACATTATAAAAAAAGTTCTCCCTAAAGAGCACTGCCAATTTCAGCTTTAATTCCATCAGTAAACAACTTTGACTGTGTTGGGAAAATTCCATTAATCATTCATGTTCTGCGAAGAATGATACACAAAGGAGCTGTCAAAATCAAGCAGCTACTCTCCATTTGTTTGGTAATTAAGAAACTCCAGGCCATTCAGATGGTGCAGGGATACAAATTCCAAGTCCAGCTAGAACCACTTCAAATGAAATAATATGGAATCACCTGCACTTAAACTGTATAGGCCAGACTTTAAAGCCCTCTTTCCATTTCTGTACTCTCAGTGGGTGTATTTAGGTCACTTGCACATCTAAATGCCCCACCAGGTATTTTGATATCTAAATTATGTCAGCTGTTCTTACAACTATTTGTGGGAATACACAATAATGTGGAAGGTCCAGAGCAAAGAACATGATTAAAAAAAAAAAAAAAAAAAAAGAAAAAGGGATTAAAAAGTTGGTAAAACTTTTTAGTTTTTTGTTGTTTTTTTCTTTTTTAAGAAAAAGTTGGGATTTGTTCCTGGAATTTTTCTTTAGTCAGCTCAGTTTTCCTAGGGTCCAGCCCTCCCCTCTTCCCCTTCAGTTTGACCACTGCTTTTTCCTATCACGTAACATCTGCTTCTTGATAGCCTTACTGATTTCAGTGCACTACTCCTGGAGTAACACACTATGGAAAGGGGGGTAGAGAATCTACCTGCCAGACATTAGATGTGGTTGGCTTTTGAAATATAGTTAAAAGATTATTTCTTTCACAATGTTTTTAAACATTTGCTGTAAAGGCATTCACTTGGGTTTTAACTGAGGCAGGACTTACATGTTAAAGATATCTCAGAAATATGTCAGACTGCTCTGCATAAGTATCTGCAACTAATCTCTACCTTGTTTGAACTGAAAGGTTTTGGAAAACAAGGCAGATTCTACCAGGTTAGTGCTGAAGGTAGCTGCAATGCTCCTTGGTGAACTGTTGGTGATGGTCCAACCTATATCCACATGGGAGCCCACTCCAGCAAAGAGACACAATTAATAAGACTTTAATGTGCTGGGTCTGACTTGCTGATGGCTGTTTAGCCACTCTTCGTTTATACTGGAGCTTTATCCTGATAAAGCTATGCTTATTATGGCCTAAGAATGGCAGGGCGGAGAGTTAATAATGTATGGCAGCAGACTAGCAGTTCAAACACAGATTTGCTCCCTACAGTATTTCCATGTAGACTAGAATGGTAAACATGTACTGCTGAATTTAGCCAACAATGTTCAGAAAGAAGTGGGCTGAACGATGATCAATCGATTAGTGGATTTTATAACAGACCTTCTCTTCTTATCAAGCTAGAACTAGAGGTTTACTAATAAAGACATTGTTAAATCTTCATATTATAGAAAATTACTTCCAGTTTTACTGGCTTAAACCAGGAAATACTTGGTTTTCTATATAATAAATATATGCAATATTTTGTCATATATATTTTTAAATTATAGAAATAGCCTATTACAGATATAAAAGTATTCTGCATTGCCTAGTGTCTAACTGCTATCTAGATGTCTACCTGGAAGCTGCAAATCAGGCAATTAAATGCTGTGAAACCCATGCACTTTGATGGTACAAGCTCAACTGAGGCCCTTCAGAAGAAATCTATGCCTTCGGGGTTAGTAGTACTGCATGTTGCTGACTCGGCTGCCTGAAGCTGAGGGTGATGTATTATTTAAGAGATTATTATTAGATCAGTAATGATGATCAGTAATTCACTGGTGGTGCTTGATTCTGGGCAGATGTTCTGGAATCAAAGATGTTCGGGGAGATGTGTGAAATGGTCTGATTTTTATGCTGAGGCCAGTTTGCCTTGCACACTTCCCAAGCAGTCTCACCAGGCTGACCTGGTGGCTGTGATGAGAATCCCCTAGGAATTGCAGCGGGACTATCACCCTCCTGCCCTGCTGCTCTTCTCTCTCCACCTCATGTAAATGTCACCTGGAGAGTTCCCAGCCAGGGGAAAGTCTCCTCCAAGGTGGGGTTAAAAACTAGCAAAACCTGCAGTTCTTTCTTTAAGAGAAAGATGTAGTAATCCCACTCATTTGTTATGAGTACCAGAAACACGACCCCTTTCTGACATTTAAATGTGACCTTTCCTTAAAACCACAATGTACTCTCTTGCTTACATGGTACTGGCTTTGACGTTCATAACCCATTTATGTTGGTGCAGTTGAAGAGAATCCACTGGCATAACAATATTTAAGGAGATTTTGATATTTTTTTTTTTGTTCCTCTAAAATCTGAGCTTCACCTCTGTTTTCTGAGGTCCTTAGAAGCCCTTCTTTAGCTCTGTCAACAAAGACTGTAAAACTCCTACCGTTTTGGAACAATGCATGGTCATTAGGGCTCATCAGCCAAGTGGGCGTTTCTTCTGTCTTATCCTAATATTGATTTCCTAGAAGATCATTCTGAAACCATGAATTGCATTTTAGGGGTGGGAAAAGATAGCAAGCTGATTAGTTCTTAATCTAAATTAAAAAATCAATCAATCAGCATGTGCTTCCATTAACAGGCCTTATTTATTTCGGATTAATTAGGGTGGTGGTTTCCAATTACACATCATGCCTGAAAACAGGTTAAAAATCTATGCTTCTGACCTGCTACCAGGGAACTGTAGCATGTTATCACAGGTCAGCTGGGCTGCAGTGATTTCCTGCAAGTGCATTCTTCTGCCTGGGGCATATGCAAAATATTTCACTTCACTTTGCCTTCTTTCGTGGCAGCCTGAGCTATACCATGTAAACCAGCACTTGCTTTCACATAAAAGCATGCCAAGGGATGGTTACTGCAGCTTAGCTGACTCATGGTAACTTGTTGAACTGTTGTGATTTAATCATCCCTACTGCTTTTTTAATGAAAGCTGAGTTTTTTTCATGCTCCTCATTCTCTGAAGCTGCTACTTTGAATAAAACTGCCATCAATCATGAAACTAGTGACACAACCACAAAAGTGGGCAAAACTGCTCTTCTGCACACTCTTGTAGCTAATGGAAGGCGTTTAATAAATTCCTTAATATCAGATGGTTTTAATCTACATGACTGGTAATTGAGATCCCTACTTGGCATACATTCATTCTGCACCTCATCTCTCTCTCCTATGTATATCACATCGTATCTTAATTAGAAAAGTGAGTAGGTCTGCCTTGAAATAGGCTAGAAAAATGCCTTTTGAGGAAAGAAGCAAAGTCCTGTTCCACACACCATTTCTTCTGACTGCAGAGGAAAGATCAGCAGTTACAGCATGTACATCATAGCTATGAATTTTTCTACCTGGTGATACTGGATGCTCATTCAAGAAAGAATCATCAGCCTTTTAATACCTAAGTAGCAGCTTGTTGAAATGACTGAGGAGCTGAGGTTTTGTTACACTCCAGCAAGTCTGGAGTTGCATTTGGAGCATGAGTCAGGCGAGCTGTCCAACACAGGGAATCAGATGAAATCAGGCGTGAGTTCACAGCCTGAGACCTAAACCTGGGAAGTTACAGGCCCCCAAGGGGATCTCAGCATAGCAACACAGCAAAAATAAAACATTCCAAAACAAAACCCCTTCTTCCTTCTGAACATGTCTTCAGCACTTTTCTTTCTCAAGACAAATCTTATCTCTTCTTCACCACAGCCCTTTGGAAAAGGGGTGGCCTTCATTAAAGATATACTACACATCCACAGATTTAGGATCTGGTTTTCAGGAGCAACTTGAGTCAGACTATTTACCAACCTTAAAGGCAGAATGATTAAAACTGATTAGACGCTGTGTACTTCCATACACTCAAATGTACGGAAATGCAAATGCTAACAGTCAGCCTAAGATCTTGAATGGCAACCAGAATTTCAACAGGAATAAAGCTGAAGGAAAGAATTGGTCAGACTGATTAGCGATTAGTGAATCTGTCCTTAAAGGACAGCTGTGACCTTGAGTAGGTGTCCTCAAGGAAGGTAATCTGGGAGGAGATCAAAGTCTAGCACTGGCTCCTCTGTCTTGGCTCACATCAGCAGAACGTGGATGGTCTCAGCACAGTCAATGGATTTCCAGGGATTGCTTGGTTGTCTCTACAGAGGGTTGACATAAAGACTTCTGCACCACCTAAGTTCTATGTGGACAGCATATATGGTTGTAAATAGCCTTGTGCTGGCATTGCTCACAGCAGTGGATTTCATTTCATGAAGACAAAAGTAATCCCTTAAAGCTGCATAGCTGCTAGTAGGTACGATAATCTCATTCAGAGCACTCCCTTGATCTCACTTCCACCACTCCTGCCTTTCCTTAGGCATGCAGAAAAAGCCTGTGATTTTTTAGTTCTTTTATTATTTTTTTGAATGCCCTGTTTTCAGTAGGGCACATTAAAGGTCAAGTAAGACATTTGATATATTTTAACACAGGCAGCTTTAGAGATGAACAGATTTGACATATTTAAATAAAACATCCTAATAGTGTGTTCTGGCCTTGAAGGCCTCAGGCAGCATACATTGTATTTGTTAGACACTATGGCTTAATTACTCTCATAAATGAATTATACCCATTTCAATTTAAAACCATAAGTGTTGCATTTGAACTAGGGTCAAATTAAACTTTCTGTCAATTATGCAGATTACTTAAGCAATTATGTAAATTGTTAATAAGTTCTTAAATGGAGGGAATTTTTTTTCCTTGCAAAAATATGTATTTTATGCATTACCGAGCTTAAACACTTTTAGAGGATGAAAATATGGGAGAAAAAAAAAGAGATAGTGTGGCTTTAAGTAGCTATCTTGGGATTTGCTGCACTATCTCCACCTTGCACACTGGTGGGTAAGGGGTCATCTGCCTTCCAGCTGAATCAGAAGAAGGGCCATGGAGTTAATGCTAGGTGATGGCTTTTCTTTCTCCAGTGGTATGAGAAGTGCCACTGGGCTTAGGGCAGGGTGCTGTGGTGGTAACAGTCAGTACTGTCACAAGGACGTCAGGGTAAGCTCCCCCTCTGTCCCATACTATATAATGCATTTCCATAGATAGAAAGCTTTTGGAAGTAGTGACTATGTTTTCCATTTAATTTCCTTTGGCTTTACTGTTTGACGTCTGTCTCCTTCAGTGAGAAAGAAGCAGAGCTTTGCTATTGATAGAATATGTTGGTTAAAGTCAAGAGCAATGAAAATAACAGTAAGTAATAATCAAAACCCTTGCCTTCTCTAGACTTGCATTTCCTTCTATACTCTGACCCCTGAGGGCGAAATCCTATCTTGCTTCCATGAGGAAGAAGGTGGAATTACACAGTTATGACCAAGGAACCATCCTGCAGAATTTAGGCCACTGCTTGCTGGATGTGTTTTGGTGCAATTACGCTACATTTAGTTCAGTGCAAGAGTGACTGAAATTTTAAGGGTCCAATTTTAGTCCTGTTATCACAAGGCTCAACTCTCCCAAGACCTGCTAGTCCTCTCACATACACCAGTTTTATGCTAGTGTAACTCTATTGACTTAATTAGAATTACTCCCTGCAATGAGGGGAGAATCAGGTCCATTAACTTCAATGGGAACTTTCATTAGGACTCAGTTCAGTCTCCAGGGATTTCTAAATGAATTAAAGCCACCATTTTGTGCCCCTATAGAATACCAGAAAGGTGCAAGTTACATTCGTGTGTCACCTCCAACCATTTTAACACTGACTTGCACTCTGTTGTTATTGAATCCTGATGATTTGTGTTACTCCCAGCCCAATTTTTGCTTGTCAGAAAACCACCGAGGTTTCCAAGTTTCTTCAAAGACATGTATGTGATTTATCTGGGTCTGGCACTCTACTCACAGCTAGTCTTGTTTCTGCCGTGATGCAAGTTGTTCCAGTGCCGGGTGGGGTAAGAACTGGAAATCCCACCAGAAAAAACAGGAAAGCAGACCAGTGGTTGGGTCTAGGAGTTCAGGAGCTTTTGCATCTCAGCTTTGGCAAGGGCGGTGTTCAAACCCAGAACTTGGGCGTTTCCAACTTGGCCCGTGACTAATTGAAATCCTAATAAAGAAAAGGCCTCTGCCCTCAATCCTCCGGGCCACTTACCTTGAGCAAATTAACATTTTAACATCAGTTATAAAATGTGCTACATCTCTGGGAGGTGGGTGGAGTGGGACATGAGGGAGGGGGAAGCATCTAATGCAATGAAATATGCATATCAAAGCCTAAAAGGAAATGGGAAAAAATTCAATGAATGCTAAATTATGGATCTACAGAGGGCTGTCTGTTAAAATCTACACGGTGATATCTTTAAACTCCAGAGTATTAACCAAAGGCATGGGGGGCAAACATACCTGGCAACCCTTTACTTTTTATTCTTTGTGGCACAGAGAAAATACTTTATAAAATATTAGATGAAAGGGCCCTTTCAAAGCTACTTTGCTTTTATGGTGCCTTTCTCTCGAGCTGTTCTGCATACTTAAAAGTCAGAGCCACCTTGAGTGGATTACATTAGGGTTTTTTTTAAAGTGCATTATAGCTTTTTTTGCAGCAGCAGCAGCCGACGTAACAGCCACCCGACCTGCGTTCCCAATGCCTTGTTGTCATCATGATAAGCATTTACTGTGATAGGAAGGCAAAGAGAATCAACCTTTTTAAACACACACAAAACCCTCGCTGCTTTGTTGAAGCAAGCGGCAGCCCCAGCTCACAGGGATACACAGGGGCTGTAGACAGAAAGCTATTTAGAGCATTGAAAACAGGCTTATTACCCTGCTATTTTTTTGTGCACAGGATTTTTCTCCCCCTCCTTCTTTCTCTCTCTCCCTCTCTCTCTCTTTTTTTTCTGTGACATTAGAGAGTCCGAAGTGACATACATTTTTTATAGCTTCATAAAGTCGTCTCCTGACCGGGTCACCCTTCTCATAACTAGGGAGCAGAACGCTTGAAAAAAGCCATTCATCAACGTGAAAGGAGCCGCTGTCTACTGGCTCCAATATGCACACAGTCTGGCAAGATTCAGCTCAGTGCAAATGCTAAGTTACTCCTTTGCTAATGCCAAATGACCCGCTCACTTCTATTAGCACACAGAAGGGGACAAGAAGGGCATGGCTGCTGTCCGTGTCTGCATAAATGCCTCTCAAGATGCAGACCGGGATCAACACTTCTTGCTAAATGTACTGAACACATAAAAAAATTAGTTTCATATTTATACTAATTAAATATTCAATTAAACAAAGATAAAATTATGGGAAGGAAATTTGTTCTTGCCTAATGGGCTATGTCCCGTTTATTACTTTTCCACACATATACCATTAAAATCTCTGCAAAGGGATGCAGGATTGTTACTCCTGGTTTATGTCTCCCCCCTGCTCCCCCCACAGCTCTTTGTTCTGATCCGAGCCCACAGGACTGCATAGGTAAAATCAGACAGAAGGACAGACTTCCCTTCCTGCTGCAGGAAAGTTCTCCATTTAAAGACTGTTCTGTGAAATACAGACATCTGCAAGGGGCGTGCATGTGGGAATATACCGATACATAGGGAATAGGGTATGATTATCCTGGATAAGGCCTCTTTTTGCTATTAATGATGACCAAGATCAGATGCCTTCAGGGAACACCCTGGAGACCCTCTAGTGGGCAACTCTGGGATGACCTGCCAAGAGAAGTTTCTTCCTGACCCTAAATAATTAGGGTTTAGATTTCTGCCAGGAAGCCTGAGGGTTTACCCCAGCCCCTTGAAATAAAAAAGTATATTAGAGATGCTTAAAATTAACAGTAGCTTTTGTCATTATCAAAATAAATGTCAAATGGCTCTTTCAATCTTGCTATTGATTCCAAAGAGTCTTTGTGGCAATGAATCTCATAGGTTAATAAGCCACTGGTTTAAAAACCATTGGAAGCAACACCAAGGAAACTGTTTACTTTTTCAAATTTAAATTCACCTCTTTGTTCTTGTGTGATAGGAAGAATGATAAATCATTTCTTGATTTATCTTCTTATGTTGTAAAGTTGTAAAACTCACTCATTTTCTCTCTGACTCATCTTCTCCCAATGCTAAAGGGTCCTCATGATTTTTGTTTGTGATATGAAGGAAGTATTTCACTACTTTCACTACCTTTTTGCTTTTGTAACATTTCTATGAACTCCCGTATCTACTTTGTATACGTTTTGCAGAGAAACTGACCACAAACTGCTTACACAATGAAGTGGTATCACTTATCAAGCTCGTTACAAATCTTGTTTTATTTTGTCTTCTGCTTTCACTGTCACTATACATTTAACCCTGTATTTATTTAGCTTTCCCTAATGCCAAAAACATTTTTATCTTCTATAGCTTTTTTTCCCCTGAAAGTTTATAAATACCAGGGAACTTCTGGAAACTGTGTCTATGTAATCAGAGCTATGTGCTTATATGGGATTTCCCTTTTAAGGAACCTAAAGTTTTACAACAGCTGCAGGCTTGTTTTGCTTTTGAAAGCAGAATGCTTTTGCAGGATGAATGCAATGAAGCTCTTTACCTAGGGAAACCTGAGTTCACCGTAAAATTTCATTTGTAGGAGTAGTTTGTTGAGTACTTTTCTCATTATTAACCAGAACTAATTGTCCTCATCTTTCTCCTGGACAGGGTAGTAACTTTTACAATAACGTTTATCAGAAAACAGCCTTCTCAGAACAGATTGGGAGTGTATTGGCAGCAAGGCAGTCCAGAAGAAAATTAAAGTGCATTGTTAGCACTTCCTGGATAATGTGCTTTCCAGAACCCACCTAAGCAGATCTCAGATATTGAGTGGAGGAGGAAGGCTAGTCAACAGAAACTCAGAAGCTTTTATTTTGAGGCAATCATCATGGTGTTTCATGTGGGCCTTACAGGAACTGGCAGTCAGAAGCAGCATCCCAAACTGAATGGATGCACATAGTGTCGCAGTAAGTCTGTGCTACAAACTTCAGAGATGCAGCTGATGAAAAAAAAATTAAACAAGCTTTTATCTTCCCAAGCTTTGGGTTAAAAGTTCCAATGGAAAATTTTGAAGGCCTTATTAACCCTTCTTCTTTTGTTGTTGCTGTTTAGGAACCTTCTCTAATGAATAGTACTTCTTTCTTTCAAAAGCAGTTTTCCAGTTAGATACATAAAGGTCAAAGAAAGGCAAAAAATGTAGGGGAAGTTCAAGTATGGAGTAAGTGGCTAAACCCAACCTGATGACCCCATTCCTTAATGCACATAAGCTTCTGCCTGCTTTAAACTGCCTGTGCAGGAAATAGAGAATAACACACATAAAGATACTTGGGTGTCAAGACAGTCAGGCTGTAATTGCCAATTATAAAAGGAGATGGTGAGGCTGCAATATTGATTGAGTTTTTGGAAGAGAAACTAAAGTAAACATAGTACCTTCTGCAAGCATCACATCTTCATTGTGCCAAGTTAGATAAAACAGGGCCAGAGGATTTGTGCTATGGAAGTTTGTCAAATGCTCCCTTTGACAACTGAGTCTTTCCCAAAATGGTCTTCAGAGGGTTTGCTTCTTTTCCATACCATTTGCCATGAAGCAACAATCTCACAAAGATAAAACAAAGAAAGCAACCCCAAAAAGTCCTGATTGGTGTTGACAGAGATTCTCTGTAACATTCCAAACAGTTTCCAACTGTTTCAGATTCAATGTATTTTCAAGTATATGTGGAATTTAAAGCACACAAACAGTTGGACAGCACGAATGGATGGAGTTTAAGCATCCCTCATTGCTTTTCTGCCATCATCATAGTGAATGCAGTATGACACTGAAACCATGAAGACGGACACTACCAGCCTTTAGGAAAGGTCAAATGTCTGCTTGGATCAGCTAGGTTAAAATTCACCTGCAGGCTGCCTATGCCATTCTTGTGCTTCCCCATCCTATACCGGTTCCCAATGTCTCCTTGTCTTTTTCTGAGCATATTAAAATCACAGCAGAAATCAGCAGGCAACAGAGGCTCTCAGTCTCTCAATCTAATCTTAAAATACAAGCAATAAAGAAGAGTTATTTGTGAAGCAGAAGGGAATTTGGGGTTTCTTGTTCATTGCCGAGGATATCTTCAGAAGCTTCAAAAAGCCGGATTCCAAAAGCAATGAAAATGTAGCTCCTTTTGCTAGTCCCTGTGTTTTCTTTGCTAGACTTTTTTTTTGAGGATGTGTTTTCTTGTAAAATTTGCTAAACAGTCTTGTTACAGCCAGTTTCATATTCACAATTTCCTTTGGTTTCACTGTGACTTCCATATGAATTTGTGGGCAGAACTGGATGACTGAGTAGTTTATAGAGGAGGTCAATACTAGATTTGTGTGAATAATTGATTTTGCAGCTTGTTTGTGATTTTTTTTTAAATAGACTGTTTAGAGTCCAGCTGAAAAAGAGCCTTTGTTAATGTCCTGAATGCCTCAGTGAGCTGCAGAAAAAAACAATCCACACTGAAATAGTGAAATATTTTATTCTTGGAAAGTCTTAATTTTAATCAACTTAAAGAATACTGAGAACAGAGAGATTCAAGTTGAAAAGGAAAATTAACAAAACATTTGAGCTTTTCTTAAAGTTCTTCAAAAGAAACAATTTGGTCAGTTTGACTTTTCCCTCTCTTTGCTCTTAAACGAAAAAGGCGTTTTGAAAGAAGCCTTTACAACCAAAATATTTGTCTAGTTTTAACTGTTGTTGAAAATGACTGCCAAGCATGAAGAAATCGAGTTTTGTCTGTTCTGTAATTTCTATTACTCTTAAAGTCTTTGGTTTTGTCTATCAGATCTTGAGCTTTTAACTTAAATGTCAAAATATATTTTGTGTGATATTTTGTGAATATAAAAGTGAGCTGAAAGAAAACATTGGGTTTTGAGCAACCTCAGATACACTAAGGGGGACTATTTTTGTTCATTTTAATACACTTGTAGTTTTACTGTTAGCTGAAGCAAGCAAAGAATAACCCTTGCAAGTAGAGAAAGAAGTAGCATTATTTGCAAATAACCCTTTTTTCCCCCATTCTGCAGTCTGTTCTCTTTTTCAAGTACACTGGAATATGCCCACTACCTTCAGGTTTCTATCCACCATGTCCCACCTAGATTGTGATATTGCCACCTCCAGCTTCTATATAGTTTTTCAGCCATGCTCTCACAATATCTCTCGTGTCTTTCAAGCATACATACCGCATTCTTCTATTTCTTTCAACAGCTTTGCCCCAATCTCTCATTTCCATTCTTTTGCAGCCTGCTACTTTTCTCTCATTCCCTGACACATTGTCCTATGTTTTGCCTCCCTATCACATCTTGCTGTTGGATCACTTCGTGCTGCATCACATTTGCATACTGAATACTAGCAGAGACAAGGTACCAATGTCGTGGGACATGACCCGCAACATTTAGATTGAGACGCACATTTTTGGATCACTCACCCTAATCCCAATTGAGATGAAATGCATCTGAGCCACAACTTTGACAGATGGCTCACAAATCAGGTGTTTTCAAAATCCCCCCCAAAAGTGGGAAGCATTTGTGTACGCTTTGTAAACTCCAACACTCCCCTGGTGACAAAGGGCACCCAGGTGGGGTTTAGTTTTCAGGGGATTTCCCAAAAAACAGTCTATCTAAAACAGCCTGAAAGTTTTGGGAAAGGATTTTAGAGGGCCTTTGGGGAAGTGTATTCTTGTTGGGATTTTTTGCCTTTTTTTGTCCCTTCTGCCTATTTAATTTTTGGAGCTCACCTAAACCTCTTGCTCAGTCTCCTGCAGATAATTAACTTGAATGCCACTTCCATCCGTTGTGCTAATGTGAAATCAGACAACGTCAGGAACTGGTAGAATGGCTTTTGAAATGAGATTGCTTACTTTGTAGGTGTGCAGAGGGGATTTAGGCTGTTGGGTTTTTTTTTTTCTCAGGACTTGGGGAGCTGCTAGGAAGATTGCTTCAGATATCTTTCTACTTGCTTTTATTAACTACACTGCACAGAATTTGCATCAAGCCAAGAGCAATACACAAACGGCTGTGAGAGTGGAAAAAAAAAAACACCATTCATTCCCTTCACTCAAGGCAAACATCAGTGAGAGGGTTACAAAGGGTAGTTATGAATCATTTAGAAACTCTTGTTTTGCAACTGTCTTTTAATAGTTGCTTGTCCCCCGACAGTTGCTGCCTGCCCTCTTCCTGGTGGTATATGTATCAGGCAGAGATGTGTTAATCAGCTTTATGAAGTCTGACCGTAGCAAACCTCCTGCCTATACTCAGTCAATCAACATTTGGCCTGATGGTGCACTTCTCCTCTTTGCTGTTCCACTGGTTGAGTTCATTGTTCGCATATCCTTGGTGGAGTCACCCGGGAAGGGATTCTGCACGAGGTCAGGATGCCTCTGGTTCATCCTTGTTGTGAAGTTTGAATGAAGCACAGCTGAATGAAGCTTCTTAAATAAAGTGGCTGTTATTTCTTTTTCTGATTTGCCTCCAGATTCCGGGGAACAAGGGGCTTAAGTTTTGCTCAGTGTTGTAAGTTGGGAGGAACAGCAAGAGAGTCACAGATTTACACAGTCATAAAGCGAGTGGAAGTGAAACCAGAGTCTCCAGTTCTTTTATCCTGAACACAATGCCCTTTTGCCTTTTCTCTGCTTTCCACTGAAAAGAAAGATCCCTACACCCACCACCACATTGCTTTCCTACCACCTCATTACTCTTCTCTGAATGCTTCTTGCTTTACCATTTCAATGGGGAACGGATCTGAAAAATTTACAACAGCCCACTTGTCTCCAAGGGAGGACAGAAACCCTGTAAGGTGCTGCATGAGCTCCAAGTCCTCCCATTTCCTAGAGAATGTGCTTAATATCTTCTAGGCTGAACCTCGTCCTTAAGCTGTGATCCTACAGTGACACGTGTGGGTCTCTGCCTCTACACTTGTTTGAAGCCCTGTACCAGAGCATGTCAGTGCCTGTCCCTTGCCCATATCAAGGCTGCAGACATCGAGCAAGTGTAAACCAATCTTCAGAGGTGCGTGATGCATGCATAGCAATTTGTTAAATTTCTACATATGACACTTCCTTCCCCCGGCATCTCTCCCCACATCTCCTCTCAGCATAGCTGAACTTTAAAAGGCCCGGGAGAAAAAAAGAAATAAGACTTTAAATAATTTATTTTGGAGAAACAGTCAGTGAAGAGGAACAAATAATGTTTCACTAAAAGAAGCGGGACCTTTGACACTCCCCTTTTCGCTCGGGTACCTGAAGGCCTAGCCGGATTGCATTAGTGAAATTTTCATTTGATGGCATTTTAATATTCTGCCTTGATGACTTTTTAGCAACATTTACTTTCAGAGGTCTTGAGTGCTCCCTCGGAGGAAATGAAACATGTCAAAGCCCATTACAAAAATCAAAATTTAAATACCTCGGCCACGTTGGGGCTCACACACAATCCCATCAGCGCTTAAACTGCGGCTCACAACTACTCATTCACTTGCTCAGTTGGTAATGAGTACATTTGATGAAGCATTCTGGGGTCATGGAACATACGTTAGTGATCTAAACTTAACCCATTGATTGCTTATCCACAGAGGACTGAAGGAAGAGGGTTTTTATTGAAATGTAATGTTAAAATAATTTCCGTCAGTGCTGAAATAACTTTTTCTTTATTTTATTTTAACAATTGCTTTGATGAATTGGAATGTTAATAAGCATGATGGGAGGGCTTTATTTAAGGTGGGAAGGAAGGAGCCAAGCTGGGAATACAGAACAGTTAGCTGAGCCCTTCAGCCATTGACAGGCAAGTACAATACTGGGGTTCTCTTCCTATGAGACCTGCATTTGGGTTTCATTGGAAATCTTCCTTGTTCTATAATTTACCTTCTTTTATTACTATATATTAATTGGTGTGGTAAAGACAAATGGAGATGTCCTGTGTGGGATAGGAGAATGGTAGCAAGGAAGTGCTAAATTCTAAATATCATAACTAAAATTTATTGACACAATGTCTATAAATCAGCTGTGCTATATAAGTCAATCTGTACCTGTACTTCATTTTGTTCCAGTGTAGAGGTTGCATTTTTTCTCAACCATTCCCCTTTTCTCCTTATTTTTCAAGATTATCTAGCACAAATGTCTGAGAATGTCTATCATCCTCTTCTTCTTTCTCTCCTTCCCCCCAGAATGAGACTCTCTTTCTGATGTATGTTAACCTAGTCCACAGGATATCCAGATGTCAACATACCAGTGTAAGATTTTTATTACTGCTATCATCTTGAGTGTATGATACATAATCAGCAGCTCAGCAGTGGTTCCAGGAGTTGTCCCAGCCTAATTTTTTCCATCTCCAAAGAAGGCTGGCTCCAAACTGCTGTTTGGCATCTTAGTGCAATCAGAAGTCTGCTTGGTTCATCCAGCAATTGGTGTCCTTTCAGCCAGATAGCTTTTCTCTGTCTTCATCCTTTTAACTGCAGTGGTAAAACCAGCAGTCAGAAGGCAAATGTGATGCAGAAACCAGGAGTTCGTTAGGATCTAGAATAACCTCTTATGCAGGAAAGGCCAGACATCACAAAATCATTAGAGACAACTTTGCATCCATGAAAACCACTTTGATCCAGCCAACACTTGTGTTTCAGTATTGAGGCTCATGTTTCACCACTCAATTTACTCCTGTTCCCATTTTAAATTTGTCTCTGCTATATTTGTCGCTGCTAACAGTCCTGATGAGATGCTCTACCAATAATGTTGAGCTGTTCTTGGCACTGGGGTCACAGAAGGGACAAAAAATTGTCGTAATAGAGTAATTTGTTGAAACAACCATTAGCAAGCTCCAAATTGCTCTGAGTTAAGGTCAGCTAAAAGTCTAAAACCTGGGGAACGTTGCAAATACGCTAAGCAAAATTTGGACCCATGATGAAGTTCGCAAAGGACAATCACCTTTAAAGCTGATTTTACGTGTGAGTGATAAGATGCCAAACAGCCCTTGAAGATGAAGGAATGATCAAAATTTGGAAAACAGCTTGGATCTCACCTGAATATCAATGACCCTTTGAGCTGATGGGAGACTTTCTCCCTCACACACAATTAGATAGAGATTAGGCTGGGCTGGAAATTCCCAAAGGCAAAATACAATAAAAACATTGTACATGGGGAAGGTTGTAACCCTTTCTTTTTGATGAAAGAGAAGCATAGCTCTAAGGATTCATAACATTAAAGAGTTGTAGGTATTGTGAGGAGACCACTATTAAATTGAATCAGGCCCTACCACTATTTTGTTGTGGGCTTTTATTGCTAGGAAGAACACGATGCAGGAAGCATCTTGAGTGTAAAAGCTCTTTCTGGGATTATGAAGGACAAGTGGTTCAGTGCAATTTATACATGCTATAAATGTTGTCAAAAGTCCAGTTGCAGCTTCTTGCCAATTACTCTGCTTTGCACTAACCATCAGCTGAGGAGGGAAAATGCTGGTTGTAATAAACTTTAGGAGTTCCAGTTATTCTATCTTGTCTTCTCTTAGGATATTACACAATTCGTTGTGGGCAATGTAACTCTAATTAATTTGAACTTCTTTTTTAGTCATCTTCCAGAAATGTGATTGCCAACAATTTTTGCAAGTAAGAATAGTTAGCAGAAACCAGGTTTAACCACATATATTTAGACAATGTCAAATATCATGGCAGGCAGTTAGCAAACTGAGGTGAAATTCTTCAGTGGATTTGTGTAATGAATAATGTTTACATTCTGCAAAGAGAAAAAGGAGGCAAAATCCCAGAACTTGTTATGGATTCTTCACTGAGCTCTGTTAATAACTAGGCAAAATCGATACAATATGAATGAGGGATCCTGAAATCAGGTAAACGAGACAAATATAAGCAGGCTTCTGCAATTCTTATTCTTAGTCAGCAGCATCAAACTTTTTGCCTTTGCAGGATTTGTCAGTGTCTCCATTTCAGAAACAGGGAGCAGAAATTGATCTGAGAGAAATGTCTTCATCACATAGTAAGAATGCAAAGCAAAGGACCTCATGTGCACTCCAGACTTTGACGTCTTCATGCTCAAACCCATAGAAAACAGCAGCCGAGCAATTTGGCTGTGATATGATAGATAGTCACTCTGAGGCAACATCACCATTGAAAAGCAGCCTGGTTGCATTTGGCCTGGTTCTGCCAATTTGACTCAAGACCTGTCTATGAATTTGTTGACCCATTTCTCCCTTGTTCTGGTGCCCGCCCGGCACAGCACGTATGCTATAAATCCATCGTGCGGTATGCTGCACTGCTCTTCTGTAACATG
The DNA here is from genome assembly GCF_033783945.1 of Neopsephotus bourkii. Taxonomy (NCBI): domain Eukaryota; kingdom Metazoa; phylum Chordata; class Aves; order Psittaciformes; family Psittacidae; genus Neopsephotus; species Neopsephotus bourkii. Next base: position 4,707,423 of record NW_026902048.1, read on the forward strand.
AATTTATGCTAATGGCTGTCTGCATATGCTTATATCACATATCTATATTAAACTTAATAGTCTGTTACATTGCTTCTTAACCCTGTGTCCACACATGATTAACTTCTCTGATTTCTTTCAAAACCGTTATTAACACAGTGTAGCATTTCACTCAACATGTCACTAACTTTCCCTGCCTGGTGCGGGAGTTGGGGTAATTATGCAGCCCTATAGCTCTTCCAAGTAACACTGTACACAAAGAGTTATGAGTTTATTCAGAGCTTTGGGGATCTGTGCGGATGTGTATTTATGTATACTTGCCTTTGTTTAAAGATAAGCAGTGGTAAAGGATGATCCTTCAAAGGCTGCTTTTCACTTAAATGATTCCTAACTAAGCTCCGTCCTTTTGGGGCCAGATGTCAAATTCAGAGGAAAGATCATTCGCATGCTTGTGTTTGTAGTGATGTTCATGAAAGTCACCTGAAAGTTGAAGCTGGAGTTTAAAGGACGGTTCAGTTGATACGGAACTCATTTGCAAAACTTTCTGGAGACCTACAAGGAGCCAGACTTGAACCACTTTGACAATGCAATGATCACAATCATAAATATTCTTTATACTTAAATATTTAAGCATTCTTCTTTCTTAACAAAAATTAATTTATTTATGGCATAAATTTTGTATTTGCTCACAGATGTGTAGTTTCATGGGTACAGATGCAGACTTCTTAATTTCTGCTCAAGGGACCACCAGCACATTTTTGTACCTTGCAAGACAAATGGTCTCAAGAAATTTTTCACACAACTTCACGTTAACAGGACCACAAGTTTTTACAGACTTTTCTAATAAGTGCATGCTAATTTCAAAGTGGTTTTCAGATTTCCTGTTTATCTTGCTTTAAAGCCTTTTGACACCAGAGTAAAGCAACACAAAATAATAATAATAATAATAGTAGTAGTAATAACAGTGGGGATATTTTTAATGGCACAAAATTAGACTAAATAAGTCCCTGTGGATGTTCAACTCCTGTCTCCTTTGCTCACTACATTTAAATCCTATGCTTATGAAGATAAAAGTTTCTCATAATTCACATAAGCAAGAGGTTGTTGACTGGCTAACGTGACAAAGCAGTTTCAACTATGCTGTAAAGTATCACAAAAAGGGTCATTTTCATCTGACACTAACCAGAGATAAACTCCTAAGTGAGTGTTTCTGCTCCAGAGGCAACTCGCTCTATGAAACTTTGCATACCCATGTCTGACCTCTTCTCCTACCCTTCCACAGAAAAGTAGATCCACCTCCAGCCACAGAGCTGAATGTAAAGCACCCTCCACCATTATTTCCACTGCTGCAGTACTTATTTCAAGCTGAAATAGGTATTAGGGACAACACAGGAACCTCACTAAGGAATTTTAGTGTAAAACTGACTTTTCATGGATTTTACAAAATCTTAACATGATTGAAAGTAGTGTCAGATGCGAGTAGATTGGATGTCCCTACTTCATGTACCATTGCTCTGCAAGTTTTTGGTTGAAAACCATCATCACTGTCTTGTGTAAGGACACAATTGAAACCACGGAGCAAGTTAGTGTCTTAGCGTTGATGAGGAATAGGGATATACATCAGCATGAATTGCACATTTTAATTACAAAGATAATGACATGGTTCATCCTCTGAAGAGATTTCAGCCTTGGTAAACTACATGTGAAGTAAGAGGGGAGGAAAAAGGGAAGCTAGTGAAGATTAGTGCAAGTTGTTGTTCCCATGCTCTCTTCTATTTTCCTGATTAGCTCAGTGTGTACAGAAGTTTTGTGAAGTTTATTAATGACAATGTTATTCAGCCCAATTTTGAAATCAGGAAACTAGCTGCGTTCAAAAGCCCCTAAAGAGAAATCTACTCTAGTTTTTGCTGAGCAGAGTCTTGAGAGGCCAGCTGTAATAGCCCCTGCCAAATACAGTTTGCAGGTTGTATTCAAATAAAGCTTTCAGATACCTTGAAAGGTAGGAAAGACAGGGGCTCCTCAGTTACTTGGAAGGAAATGGCACCCATCTTGTGGCAACACTCTCTTCTTGCCGAGTGAGGTGGCGTTTTTTACACTTACTGGGTGGACAAATACATAATTTACTAGCTTATGTGAAAATGTATTTCTAGCTTCTGCTGGATCAGTTCTGGCTCACAAACTTCTGCTCCAGTATTTGAACTTCCTTTATCCTTTAGTCTCTGGCCAATAATTTTTATTTTTACTGGATGACAGTTCAAGTGATAGAATTATTTCTCTAACATTATGTATGGCTTAACTGGCAACCATGAAGCTATGAAGTCATTGTAATTATGATGCAAAATCACTGTATATGTTGTTTTTAACACCAGTTTGCTAAACAGAGAAGCTTGCCAATGCCATTAGAGATAACCTCCATTGAATTGCTCAGATCCTGGCCATCTGAACGCTGAAAATGTATCTGATCCAGCTCACTCCCATATTTAAACGTAAAACAAGTGGCAGCCAAGTCTATATGAGCTCTATGAAATGTTGAGCACTCTGATGTAATATACATGGCCATCATGAAACAGATTGGGCGGGGGGGGGGGGAGCAAAAATAGAGTGAAATACTAGAGTGCTCTTGGGATTGATTGTATCACGTAAGCGAGCAGGGAAAGGATTTTTGGTAGTGGAAAAAAATGTCTTGGCAACTCAGGGATGTGTTGTAACAAGAACTTGAATAAAATAAATAGGGAGCATTTTCGGGCTGTGGGGGCTGAATGAGCACAATCAATCTTCCCTGGGCTGGAACTGCATCACTCTCACCCACAGCTCTCTCTACTGAATTAAAATCTCATAGTAACTTAAGCTACAGAGTGAGACTAACAAGGGACATTCACTGAGAACTCCATGGACTGTGTAATCATATATGGGATTTCTGAGCGGAAGGTTTGGAGGCGTTGCAGCCTCCCATTGGTACTAACCCACTGACCATGTTTTGGGGGTTGCTTGATATGGGCATGTTCAAGAAATCCAGCAGCCTCCCTGTTCGTGCTGGTTCTACATCCAGGCCATGGCAAGAGAATAAATTAGTCATCAAGCTAATATTGTACCATAATTTTCCCTGCCTCCTCCTAGCAGGCCTTACTCTTACGTCCAAGTTCTCCTTACTTCCAGATTAACACATTTCTTGTCCCTTTTAGGATGTTTTTGTCTTTCCTATTTTAGAGAAACCATGAAGTAAATAACAGAATCTTTATCGTAGTGCCACTAATCCTGTGGCACAATAAATAACAGAATCTTTATTGTAGTGCCACTAATCCTGTCTTTGCTTGTCTTATCACATCACAGTGATTTTAAGGTCCTGAATTTTTGGTGGAGGAAATGTTTTTCTCCCATGCTCAGAGCTTGGTAGGTAGCTTCTGAGCAGAGAAGCTGCGATCAGGGCTTCTAGGTGCTTATTCATCCAGGTGGTAGAGAAGTTATGATATTGTGCTTTAGGGAGTTGCTGTGTCTTACTTTGTGCATTAACTAGTGCCATGTGGCTCTTTGGCTTTTTAATTATTATTATTGTGGAGACACCTAATATGAGACAAATTCATGTGAGACTCTTGAATAAAAGATTTCATTAAAAACCTTTGCCTGTCTATTTACAGTGCTGTTGAAATCCTGGAAATACAGGATGTCATGTGGAGGAGTCAGACCTTCAGCTCTGCAGAGTTTCTTCTAATTAAATTGCTAAGTGTGTCTCTTATTAGGGAAACCACAAGAAATCCAGAAAGGAGAGGGAGGGAAGTGCCCATCTTATCCTTTCCCTGCAGAGCAGCATTTGGCTCACCCCGACCTCCGGGTCTCAGAGAAGCTGGTTTCTATCCCATCTTGGCCAAGGAGCGAAAACGAGGACAGGCAAAGAGTCAGAGCTGGGGGAAGCCTGTGGCCAGGAGTTCAGCTGGAGACTTTGAGGCAAAACTTGCCCTCCTTAGACACACACTTCATCCTCTCCTCCCCCAGCAGCCCTGTGCATCTGACATTTCTGTCAAAAGATACCCCAAGTCTCCCCTCCTCCTTCCCCCTTCTTTCTCATCCCTCTGCCCTTTTTTTTTTTCCTCCTCTTCTTTCCCCTTATATGTGAATAGTGAGAAAATGACTGGAAACAATGTGCCAGTTTGCAGCACTTTACACTGAGGCCCTTTTCTCCTCTCCCCTGACTCGCGAATGACTGGGAGTTGTTTTATTGTACAAAGATTCTCAGAGAAAAGAACTTTTATTTTACCCAATAACACAAGAATGGGCAACAGGCAAACAGTTAGTGCCTTGTTCCCAGCTGCCACTCAGGCCGCGGCGGGGGAATCACTAATGGGGTCTCTGTGCTGCCTCTCTCCTCTCCTCCGTCTCTCTCTGTCTAGCTTGGCTCACGCCTCAGTTGGCTGCCTGTAAGCGAGGGTGAAATGCTTCCGAGATAAGAGTCTCCATGGCGTTTAATAACTCCACCTTTAGTTTTCCAGGGCAAAAAGATTGTGAATTTTTATCATCAAGACTTGGGAGTCGAGCATACAAGGGGGGAAGGCCGTAGATGTAATGACACAACTTGTGATTTGTCCCCTTGCACCTTGCAAAAGGGGAATGTAAGAAAGAGGAGAGCAAGCTGCAGCAGAGGGTGTCTATGTTAGAGAGGAAAAAAGAATCATTTCCACTAATACTTTAGCTGTTGATTCATAGTTGATATCTAAATGTCAGCCTTTTACAGCTTAATCATGGCTTTATTAACCCCTCTTTTTCCTAGCTGAAAGGCAAGCAGACTAGAAGGAAAGAATAATAAGGATTGGAGGATGGGGAAGCTGAAATGTGAAAACTGAATTAGACTTGTTTAGAAAAGAAAAGACTAGACAAGAAAAGACAAGCTGGGAAAGAAGGGTGTGAAAAAAAACCTAAGAGAAAACATGATGCCATTGGCTGTCCAAGTGTTTCATATTCTCGGCAGCAAAGTACGAAGTGTAGTTGTCGGAGACATTGAGAATTTGGGAAAAAAAAAAAAGCTTCTACTTAATTTCATCCATAATTCTCAGAGCTTGTCTGTCATTTAAAATCCTTCCAACTTATTATACACCAAGTCTCTGATTATGGATAGGATTTTCAGATTCTGATGAAGTTAGGTATTTAAACTCAATGAGGCATGAATCATCACATTGCCTTTGAAAATCCCACAGTTTGGGGTCTGTTTTGATTTGTTTGATTTAGCATGATGCTGCTAGATTTGTAACAATATCGGGGCCAAAGAAGCTTCCATGGTGGACTGTTTTCCTGAGACCTTCTAGTCATATATAGCATAAGCAAAATACCTTATAGCTAAAGTTGTGGGACACTTTTTTATTACAATATTTTTACCTGTTTATAAAAACTTTCTGATCTTTCTGAGCATACCTCAGGTTGCGGTATTAATTTTTATTATTTATATTTTTCAGAAAAAAACCCCAAGGTTTTGATCATTTGGAGAGAATAAACTAAGTTATGTTGCTTGCCTAGGTTTAAGAATGTGCACTACTCATCTCCACACAGACACATGAAAAACAAGAAGCTTTTTTGGATGCATCTTCCATTATGATTATGATGTACCTGAGCTTCCTTCTCTGATGGGAAGAAAACCTTAATGTTATGCTTCTGTAGTCATACAGCCAAACATGGCATTCTGCCTTTCCAGAGGATTCCTTGGCTTCACTAGCAGCCAGGTGGAGAGAAGTAGACTACCATGGAAATTTTGCCAAAATAATAAATTACTTCTAATTATTATATCAAATGACTATAACATCCTTTACATATTAAGTAAAAAATAATTGACATGCATTTAATGTAGAGAATTTTAAATTAGGGTTAGATCTGTCTGAATGTCTTTTCTAAATCCTGGAAAAGCTGGGATGCTATTACTAGGAAAATCCAGGTGCATGGGAATCAAACTTGCTCTAGGCCAGGTGAGACTCTCTCTTTATAGATGCAAGATCATTTAAATATCTTAATCCATTTTTGAAATATAAAGCAGGCCTTCACTAAAGCCTCTGTGTTTCAGGAGGTTTATTTCCAGGAGTGTTTTAGGTGCCAAGTAAGAAATGTTGCATTTATCTTTCATCCCATTTAATCTCATTCTCCCTCTTATCATGGATAGGAAACATTTTTTAAATTGAAAAGATACAGGCTGATATCTTTGAATTCAAAGGCATCTTTGCTAAGCAAATAGATAGCCTGTATCTAGCTGTATTGATTCTGCCCTATTTTTCTTGGCATTGCAGAAAAGGGGAATACCTTTCATACTATTGATGTCAAAAATTTGTGAAGCACCATCTCTGACTTCAGTGTAGATTTTCCACAGAATATATTTAGTGGCAGGATTCTGTAGAGATTTCAGTAAGGTCTTAGAGAAAGACTAGGGAAACTTGAGATCAACATCTGTACAGCTGCATTCCCCAACTTTCTGAGTTGGTGGGCCACAATATAAACTCAGTTGTACCTTGGTCACAATGCAATGCTCAGCACAGTCATAGACCATTTGGCATCCTCACATCACTCATTTCAGGGATGCAAATTTGTGGGAACAAAAAATTTGGTCCTAGTCCATATGGAAAAACAAAGGGAGTGGCAACAGCCCTATGGGTATAGGGCTGCTAAAGCCTGTGGAACCTCCAAAGTCTAATTAAACCTTGATGCTTTGCCCATAAATTTCTCCAGGTAAATGCTGTACATTGGCTTAGTCTCTCCTCCTTTCCTGCTCACATCTGTGATAATCTCCACAGTGAGTGTGGTCTTAGTTAACTGTTGCTCAGGTTGTAACTCAGAGAAGCAATTCAGGCTGCGAGAGCAACATTTCAATTATACGAATAATCAAATTCAAAATGTTATTTGAATAATTTGAGTTCTTAAATTAAGCAAGCACTTTTTTGAAAGTGGTCTATAAATTACATTTTCCGCTACATTGGCAGTAAACGGGTAATTAATATCTCAACTTTTCCTTCTTAATGTTGATTTAAGAAAAATAAAATAAGCTTAGAACATAAATGAGCTTTGCTTTCATAGCTCAAACATTACTGTCTCTGCTCAGCTGTGTAGCTGTGCTATATTTCTCTTTCCCATAGCTGGACAGATCTGTAAGTATACAGATCCTTCTGTTTAATTTAAACAGAATTCTAGAACTAAAAAAAAAGGACAACTAAGTTGTAGTATTTTTTCTGTTGATTTCAGAGAAAATACGCCTTCATCTTCAAAATGAAATCATGTGATTTGTTAACCCCTACTGTAGATATTATGATATTTATAAGAAATACATTTGCTCATAGTGTGAAGGTTAAACACTTCCTGTCCTCTTTCTAGGGTTAAATGTAATGAAGTTTCACCTGAGTGACAATAAGATATATAAAAGACAACAAGGGAGACTAAAAGGGAAGGGGGGTGGGGGTGTGGAAGAGACCACATGTTTCCTAAGCTGCGTTTAGAAATAGTAGAAACAATGCAGGGGAAATAAAGCTATCTATTTGAAAAGGATTTATAGTTTCCATTTTTATTAAACCAATCACTTTATTCGTACACTGAAATGGCTTTGAAAACAGGTATGTTTCTTCTAAATTGTGAGGGGCGCATAGGAGGTTAATGATAGCCATTCTCTTTATTTGTACATTCAATTTGACCATCCTTCCCTCTTTTAGGAAACTGTTATTGTTTATAAGACTTGTTAAGAAACTATTCAAATCCACTGAATTCTGAAATTCTTTCCCTCACAGACTCTGTTTCCCTAGTGTCTGCCTAGAGCTACAAACTGAGCCAGAAAGGTGGTGTGAGACAAGTGAAATATCAGAGAGGGACAGTGAAATTGGTTGTTTTAATACGGAGTTTGAGAGATGAAGGATGGCAGAAACTGGGAAGGGGTGTGTTTTTGTCTACATAACTGACAAGAGGCTTCATAATACACGAGAGGCCCCGATACACACACAGCAACACAGAACCTGTATGTGACCCAAATAGACATTTCAAATCAGATTTTCATATAAAACAGCAGTCTCCCATAATCGCAGCTTTAAACAGAACCTGAATTCAGCATTTGTTTGCCCCAGTGCATCCCACAGGGTAGTGGAGGTCAGAACCTCTGAAGACCTTGGCACAATCACAAACTCCTGCACGATTTGCTGCAAGTCCAGTGAGTAAGCTACTCTATGCTTCCAGCTGACACACATCTCCAAGCCTCGATCTTATGGAATATCGGAGAGTATTTAATTAGATGATTTTCTACCTGTTTCATAAACCTAAATAGATACTAGGCATGAATGTTTTCTGCTACTTGAGAAGATGAATACAGGATCAGAAATACTAGCTCTATCCTTTCCTACCGGTCAGAATCGGTTGTTGGTTAATTATTCAATAGACTCTGGTGCTGCTGCCAAACCCATGCTTTCTTCTCAGAGACTAATAGACAAGCTTGTTAGAGCAGCTTTCTTTGGACTACCACTTTAATGTTGATATGGGGTTTATTGAGATGCCAGCACTTTAATTTTAGTTTATTCTTTTATTCTCTCGTTTCTATCATTAAAAATGTGCAACTTTCGCTGCATATTTGTGCTGTCAAGCTAAACTATATTAATATTACCTTCACTATATCATCACATTCTTTCACAGAAATTATATGCATGGGTTAATGTCTTAGAATTTTAGAATTAATCTGTACCTCTTTCCTGGTACCGCATGTTGCTGTTTTTTACTGGTATGGAAATGCATGTAATCTTATGCCCTCTGTGACATGCGCAAGTGCTCTACAAAAAAGCATCTTTGACACTATCTTTTATACTTTAACATGACCAAAGAGTTAGGCCCTTAACCACTAGGCCTTGTACTACTTTGGGACTGGACAAAAGGCAGAAGTCTTGTGATAGCAGTATCCATTTATGAGTTTGCATTATCATTTCATAAGGCAAAACAGAAGGTGATATAAGCCCACTGCCATTCCTTAGTTTTTGACGGAACATATTCATCAAAAAAGCATGCAGTCCCCTGAGCTTGCAGCCATATGCTACAGGAAAATGTCACCAGTTAAAGATGTATTCATTTGCTGTTTTGAAAACTCTGTTTGATATTCATGCATTCCAAGTGTTTTGACCTAGATTTCTGTAGAGGCATTAGATCCAGTACTGAACAGGAAGCTAGACAGCTGTTGCTTGTGTAGTCAAAGGAAGAATTTAAAGTGAGGGGGAAAAAAAAAAAAAAAAGAATAAAAAAATGAAAACATTTATTAATGCATGCCAACATTTTGCACAGCCAATATGTTTAATACTAGATTAACTAATATAAGCATATGGAGATGCATTTGTTGCAAAGCTTTAAAGAAAAGAACAAAGAAAAAAGTTGGATGTATCTAAAGTTCACATAGAATAGAATTTGCACTTTCTCCTATATATGAAAGCCTGGTGAAATGGCAACATACTTTAATTATAAGCTACTTGGTAATGTCACAACATTTAAGTTTGGGGGCTATATTGTAGTACAAATCTCTCAGCGTATGCCTTCCCTCATCCAGAAACCTGCAGGTAATAAAAATCCTTACTGAATTCTGCAGCCTTTGCAGTTTATTTTGCCCTGAAGTTATATAAACTGTTTGCTTGTTGCAGTTGTAGATTCCTTTCTAGTAAATCCAGGTACAAAACAGATACAATGTAAATACATCTAATTATGAAATGCTAGCATTCATTCTACAGCTGTAGCAAAGACGCTTCACGTTGTTATTGGGTTTATACAGATATAGTTCATCTGATGTTCAGAGGTCCTTTGGTAATTGAGTAACAACTGTAAATAACATCAGAAACAAATGTTATCTTGGGTTGATGGGGCCTTATGGGGGTACTCATCTAAGCCAGCTTTAGTCAACCAAAAGCCAGATGTCAAAGCTACTTGTCCAGGTTGTTTCTCTGTAGCTTTTTATATCACCTACTGCAGATGTCTTGGGATAGACAGTCCTGGAAAGGAGTCTGTTTCTTTCCTTTGGCTGTCAAGGGAATTTGTTTGATTTGCCCAGAGCAGGTGCCAAACCTTAAGACAGCTACAGACGAACAGTCCCCTTTAACGCTAATAAACACAACCAACTCATTTCTTAGTATTAGTGGGAAAACTTTTGAACTATTAAGCTCAAACAGTAATCTGTTACCAATTTCAGAATTTTCTGTTAATGGATTTTATACTGAGACAGTCCAAAAATAAAGGAAAAGGTTCAAATGTTTCCCCTCCCCCCAAAAATGGTTTCTATTTTTGCAGTGAAAAATACAAAGGTGGATTTTTTTGCCCAAATAGCTCTTTTCCTAAGTGTTTATCAAACAATTTATGCAAAGACATTTCAGCTTATGGTTTATTTATAGGCAGTTCAATTTCATTCTCCACAAAGGTGTGGAATTGGTTACCGAAGCCAGGTGCTGGTTATTTATTTATTTACTTACTTATTTATGACTGGGTGAATGAAACTTTTTAAACAAGGGGAAAATGAAGGAAGAATAGTAAAGGAATTATGCTACCATTCAGAATGAATAAATCAACAGGTCTAAATGTCACAAAACTGAATTCTTCAGTATCTTCATGAATAGTCAGTCAGGGTACTCATGAAGGTCTGTTGACAACTAAACGGTGTGGTTGGAATAAACAACCACATAAATACATATAGGTATACAGCTTTGAATGATGTCCCATATGAATGTCCTGCCCTTCTGTTCAGATGTGCTGCACATGCTGTGGGCATACACCTACACAAATAGATCTGGATAGAAAGGTATGTGTGCAGTGATAATCACTCTTCTCAAATCACACTATTTGCCCTTGAGATAGAAAAACTTCAAATGTAATGACAAATCTCAGAACTCTAATGAGATTTGCCTTTCTAATTCATTCCCCTAGTGAGGCAGGCCTTCACCATTAGAAGTGATGATCAGGCAGTGATTCCTTGCAATCTCAGAAGGCAGTTAGAGGGACAAGGGGTTTTGGGACCACAAGCCATCAAAAATTTCTGTCACAGGATTGGCAGGAAATTCACTCTACAAACCCAGGAAATTGAGTAACACTTATTGAAGATAGCTAAGAAGAGCAGTGGAAACATCATGGCCGTGATGGGAGAGACTGAGTAGTGATGAGAAAAATCTGCCTTTGGTGGTTGTAGCTATAGGAGTTTGCAGCCAGAGTAAAAAGAACAAGAAAAGTCACAAACACTTGCTTTGCTGTTGATATATGAAAACCAGCTGAAGTACCTTCCTGGCTACTAGAGGAAGTTCTTCCGTTAAGTAAATGCATAAGAATGAAACAGTGGACCTCTTGTCAAGTGTGGAACATCTCTGTATATGGCCTTTATTTCCATAGCAGTATCATGCGAATATGTTTCACATAATTCTGTTCTGTAGTGATTACTATTGAAGGTGAAGTTTGATACGTGTGATACTTCCCTTTCCCAAACCAATCTTCAAGGTTAGAGGTCTTTCCAAGCCTAGTTGACCCACTGGGCTTGGTTGGGTACATAAGAGAAATGTTTGGTTAGTCTGACATCTGGTTAGCTTTGACACCCACCCAACTGTCCATGAATTCATTTATGTCTGGATCATCTGGGCACAGGACCAGGATGAAGCTTGAGCTCATTTGTCTGGTAATAAGATGTTTCAATCCCTCCACCCTTACTTTTCTAGTCAGAAGACACGCTGCATCTTAAACTGACATATTTTCAGGTTTTATAGCCTACTTTTGCAAGATCCTTCCATATGGTTAAAATTAAAATTCACAGAGGCTATAGATAGCTGGGTCAGCCTTTGTATTAATCCAAAACATTCTGGCTGAGTTAGGAAACACTAGCTCTGTACAACAAAACATGAAATAATAATGCTTAGTTCTTTGCTAGTAGCATACCTGACACAAAATGTCTTGTTATCCAGTCTGAACCACTTAGGAATTAGCAGTAGCATACTGTACTATAGCCAGTTTGAACAGATGGATTTAGAAATGGAGAGTCAAATATATCCCTTTTTGGAATTTGCCTGCCTAATTTACTCATGTTACTGTTACAGAGATACCAAGATAGCTGCTGCTGCTGATCTGCACTGTATTTACTCGGCTGCATTGCCACACAGAAATGTGATTCATAGACTCACAGGAATTGCAGTTGGTAGAGCCATATTAGATCATTCAGCCCATCTCCCTGCTGATGCAGAATTGCTCACTACAGCTACAGTATATTTTCTAGTGTTTTGTCTGGTCTAGTTGTGAAAGTCCCCTGACATGGGACTTACACGGCTTCCCTTGGGAAACCACTTCACAGCTCATCTTTCAAAACTGGCACTGTCAGAGACAGGCTAGAGAACCAGCAGGACCATTGACCTGCACTCAGCTGGGAATTCCTACCTTCCTAATCACTAGGTGACCCTGCACGAAGATGCTGCACCATTGAAATCACATGGTGCTTGTGGACATGTCACAGATTTACAGTAATGCAAGATACACTTTGTTTTTTCAAACCTACCAACTTCTGTTGCCTGTTTATCCCAATCCCCCTGGTGCTTCTTCCAGTCCCTCACATGGTCTAAGCAAAGACTTGACCCTAAAACACATCCAAAAATTCTGAGTTCCTCTCTGGATCCCTGAACCATCAGTGCCAGTCTTTTCCCTCCTACCAGTGGTATGTTCTTTCTTGAGGGCTTAGGTTCCTTTTTTACTGCTAAAGTAGCCTCTGTTCTATCCTATAAGAGTAAGACAAAGGAATTTCCAGTTTTCTGCGTATTCAGAGCAAGTCTGGCCAAGGAGGTGGGAACTGTTGTCAGCCAACACCAATAAACAATTGCCAAAAATGTCAGCAAACCAAGAAATCAGAAAGACAAGAAAAGAAAAACAGCCTTGTTTGACTGAATGTAACGTTACACTTAAAAACCTGAGTACACTGTATAAACATTTAAAAAATCAAAGGAAATACTTAGAATTTTGGTGGGCATCTTTTGAACAGAATACTTTACGTATGTGACTTCTTTCAATAAGAAAAAAGAGCTAGGAGTCAAAGTTTAGGTAGACAGTTCCAGTTATCTGTAGTATGCTGGCTTTTCATTCTCTCTAATGGGGTGGTATGACCATCCTCCTGTCCTTCTTGATTACTTACTTTTACCATGACTCTTACCAAAACAAGGCAGGCCTGTGTCAAAAGATTCCACTGGAATCAGATGACTGTCTGATGAAAAAAATCCAGTTTCTCTGCAGTTCAGGAGCAATTAGGAAATGGAGACTGGAGAACGAAAACTAGAAAAGTGAAGATCAATTCAAATTTATATAATATAAAATATATGTATATTTTTGGTTGCCAATACTTTTTGCCTAGATTCTGAGCCAGAATTGGATACACCAAATACCAATCAAAAGGGCAGTTATGTCAGTAATTCTAGTCCATCTGGAAGCAATAACTAGTCAATCACAAAGTAAATCCTTATCTGATGAGATTTCCAGCCCAATTTTTTTAGACACAAGAGGTTCAGATAGTTCAGATAAGGTTTGGCAGCTGAATTGGTATGTGTCCCAAGCAAACCTCCAGAGGTTCAGCAGTCACTAGTAATAAATGAAAGCCTTTGTAAGTTTATGGTTATTTTGTGGTCAACAGGAGATAAATTGGTGGTGCCAGCCCAGGTCCTACAGGACATCCGTCTATATCCGAATGCTGTCACCAGCTTGCTACACACCTCTGCAAAGGCACTGGTACCTGAATGTTTTAATGAACTTTACAGCAAAGCAGGGTGGCTTTCTGTTTTGCCCTGAGATAGAGTGGGAACCCATTTGTTTTCAAAGGACATAGATCTAGCACATTCAGTCAGTGGAGCAAATGGCTCTTTGAAGGAGATATGAGTAGAGAAAACAAGCTGCTTGGGATGCAATACACACTGTGACATCCACATCCATTCCATCTCTTTCATATTAGCTTGTTTGCCTGCTATGCCAGGTGTTCTCATTAGCCATATGTATAAATATTTGTCTAACTTTTTTTTTTCTATCATTCTGGTACTGTATGTATAGGAAGAAGTGGAGCTAATCTGTGTGTAAAAATCGGTTTGAATATTTCCTTTTGGCTGCTAGTAGCTGGGGCCTCTTTTAACAGCCCCTGTTGCAGTTGGCTCTTATCTCAGAGCAACTTTTCCAACTCTTAGGAACCAAATCAGGAAAAAGAAAAAAAGAAAAGATATGGATGGGATATTGACCTTCCACGTGTCGTACATTTTACCAATAAGTATTAATGACAAAGACACTAAGGAGTGTAATCTCCCATCAATGAATCAATACAAATCCCATTAACACTCGATGAGAGGATAAGATAGCCTTCAAGAGTTTCACAGTGCTCTTTGTATAGGACTCCCTCTAAAGGTTCTGGAGGTCCTTTTTCCCTCAGGAACATCAGTATATTGTGATTGTAACGAAGTGAAGAGGTTTTAAGAGGCAAGGAGACTCAGCAGATGAATACACCTTACAAATAACAAGCCTGGTCCACACAAAACTTGAATGATTATTTGGTGTGCATTGATTCTGCTGGAATGTGGAAACTGAGAGGTCCATAACATCACAGGCTGGCAGCAAAATAAGTGAAAACCAGCCACAGTTAAACACTCATTTTCAAACTTATTTATTATTAGAAATAACAGGCTATCAGTTTTGAGTCAGCTGTCTCCCTTCTTCCTCACTTCTCTGTTTTATCTTGTCCCTCCAGTTTCAGAAGGGATACCGAACACCCACCCTTGACCTCTTCCCTTTGAGATCTAGAATCATCTGCAATAATGATTTAACACACAGTCCCTGCACTGTATTTTTTCTGCTTCTGCTGAAGCCAAAAACTGGAGCTAAACTTCATGGGAACTTAGGAGCATCTTCAGGAAACAGATTTAACTAACTGAAGATAGCCAAGGAGAAATTAGTTAAAGAAAGCACTGATGTTACTCAGAGCAATTGGTTTAAATTAACCATTAGACCTACTGGGCAACTTCATCAAGTTCTTAAAATGTTTTTGACAACAGTGTGCTGGGAATAAGAGAAGAATTGCTTACATATATCTAAATCCTCTGGGCAAAATCTTCATACCAAACAGTACTAATTTAGGCTGATAAATCGGAGGCGGGGGGAGGGGGGGAAACCCAATAACCAGAAAACAGATTCTGAGTTCTATGTTTTGGTTTGGAGGGGTTTTTTACTTTCCTTTTCTGAAGTGGAGAAATGCTGGTGGAGAAATACTTAAAGCTTCTGAGAGTGATTTGTGTTGAATATTAATTGGGGGGGGGGGGGCTTAATTCCTTTTTTGCTCTTCTGAAAGCCCTTCCATAAATCTAAAGTAGATTTAGGTACCATGGTATCAATGAAATAAATAAAATCTTCTTCCTTAGTCTTATTTTTCCCTTTCTTCCTCCACTATCCTCTATTTATGTCCCTGAAAACATGAAGCAAAACCCTGCCTGCAGTTCCATTTCTTATTCTCTGGTTTTGCAATTAGATGTGCAGTCTGTGTTGCCAGTATCATGGGAAGACAACTGGACTGTCTGCCTCCTTCCTGGCTGCCTCTAAATCGCTTCAGCCTGCAAAGAAAACATTGTGGGACTTTGTTCAGAACAGTAAGAAACTAAATATTTATCTTCCCTCTTATAATTTATGCAGCATGGGATTAATATAGAAAGTACCAAGACTGAAAGGTCAAGTGAGCTTCCAAACAGTGTTTCACGATATATCATTGTACTTTCACTGTGGTCCGCTTTCTAGAAAACAGAGCACCAGTAGCAAAGATGCACCTAAAGAAATCATCTTCCCCATGCTATGGCCTGATTTTCTGTTATGTATTTATAGTTTCATTTACATTTCCTGTAGGGATCATTATCGCTGCTGGAATTTTTAAATCAGCCTTAGTACCAAAATGTCTACATTTGTGAGTTACCCTCTAATTGTTTGCAGGCACCTGCTGATGTTTTAATTACTCAGTGGACTGGCTATGACATGATGATAGTGTAGGTGTGGAGTTTTCTGGTGTTGGACTAAGTCAGCACAGCTCACATCCCTACTGCCTGTCTGGAGCAGAACAGAGAGTAAAATATCTTATTGGGAATACCTGGGTTTCCTCTCAGCATGGAGGTCCTATAGGAGTAAAAACATTGTCCTTCCTCATGAAAGACCTTTTAGATGGACAACTCCCCTCCCTCACATTTATGCACTAGGGACCTTTCCAGTCCCTGGGACTTTCGTAATACTTGAAGCATTCCCTTTTATCATTGCATGGCCAGTATCATAAGGACTTTCAGGCAAGGCCAGTGCAAGCCATCAGGCACACTGTACACCACAAAACCAGGGATGTATCTCTGCTAACTGAAGCTTCCATCAGTTTTAAGTTGGTTGAATCAGATGACTCCTTACCATGTCCTTTATACATCTGCTTGGTAGAGCTACTCACTTAACAGCGCTCTTCTTCTGAAGCTGGAAAAGACCTATGAGATTGCACCACCTGTCAGAATCACACACCAGTTTCTACTCAGAAGATATTTTAAGTGCTTTGCTAAAGTTAAACGACCCAGGCTACTAACAGATATGGTGGGTCCCCTTGAAGTCTTCAAATCAGGAGTTGATGCCTCTCTGAAAGATATAGTTTAGCTGAAAATGATTTATTAGCTCACTACAGTGGGAAATGGGTGAAATAGTAAGACCGGAATTAAAGAGCAGCTTAGCATAGGTGACCTGATGACCCCTTCTGGCTTTAAAAATGTAAGAGCTTAGCTAAAGATCTAAGAAGTGAATATGGCTTTTTTATAGGCATGATGTAAACAAGTTTATGTGCATGTGTGTGAACCAGGACTCAGTGAGGTTTTGCTAGGTCAGATTTGTAGCACTTCAGAGCATAAGTCCTGTTCTTCACAAGCACAGCAACCATTAAAGAGTAATTAAAAAAAAACAAAAAAAAACAAACAAACCAAAAAAGTCATAGGTAAGAGCTAAATAAAGCAATGGCATTGTTTTCCCTTAAATGTCACCTCCTTTGGAGCAAAAAGAGGAGTGGAAAGTTATAGGTGTCTGGCCAAAAACAGGGAGGGGACATGAAGCAGGAGGAACATCAGCCATCAGAATCTTCTGGTTTGCAGATAGGAGGGGAATGAATGACTTCCTGCGCACAGGGAACTGAGGGCCTGGGGAACCAGAGGGGCTGTGGCCTGCTGGGAAATGCCAGAACTGTGTAGAGAAACAAACAGCTCCCGCCTGGCACAGAAGTCAAGAAGAGGCTAGCAGGGGCCATTGAGGGGTGATGCTCCAACCGCTTTACTGCCCTGATGGCTTTAACAAGTCCAGCAGCCACATCAAAAACACCCTGGTCCTTTAGATGAATGAGCTGTTTGTTTTTCTTCCCGATGGCTTGATAAGAGGTCACAGGATGTGTTCAATTTATTTTTATTTTTTTTCTCTTTTTTTCTTTTTTTTTTTTTTTTAATATAATGAAACAATAGGTTAAGAGAAAAGCCCCAGCCCAGTCCCAATAGATCTCTCCGTCCCCCATGCCGCTTCATTTCCTGCCTTTTTGAAGCAGACATCCCCCTTTTGTTTTCCTCCAGCCCAGCCAGCGCGTGTCGGTGCGGCGGCCACCGAACAAATAGGTTTTGGCCACCATCACCTCTTCTCCTCCGCCTACCCGCCTGCCGCCACTTGCTCACGGCCGACAGCTTCCTGAGGCCCGGCAGCCGCTGCCGACCCGCCGCCGGCCTCGCAGGAAGAGATGGAGAGGCTTGAGCTTTTCCCGACGGGAAATCCCTGCAGCTGCCCGATTGCACTCCCGCGGCCGGCGGGAGGCGGCTGGGGCGTGCGGGCGCACAGCGAGGGAGCCTTCCTGTTGGCCCGGCCACGGTTCTTCCCCCCCCCGCCCCCCAAAGCTGGAATTGGTGGCATGCCGGCTCCCACACGCACGCCGGGGGAAGTGCTGGGATCTGGAGATAAGCCCTCTCGCTGCTCCGGCTGCCACCCGGCTCTGCCGCCGCGGTGAAAGTGGGAAACAAAGCCAAGGCTCCCGGGAGACTCCCCTTGTTCTTACCTGGAAAGGGACACTCAGTGTCCCGAGCGATGGTTTATGGGAAGGACAGCGA
Organism: Neopsephotus bourkii; assembly: GCF_033783945.1. NCBI lineage: Eukaryota > Metazoa > Chordata > Aves > Psittaciformes > Psittacidae > Neopsephotus > Neopsephotus bourkii. The sequence continues at coordinate 4,725,497 of NW_026902048.1, forward strand.
CCAGGCGAAGCGCTGGAGAGGAGATAGTGTGGTGGGAGCCTCCTGCCTCCTGGCAGATGCATAGAGAAAGGATCATAAAATCGTATATCAAGTAGGGTGAAAGGACCTTTAAGATCATCAAGTGCAGCTAGCCTCTTGTATTGAAATTTTCACACCCCTTCCAAGTCTGTCAGCCTGTCCTAAACCTGGGGTACGAATTGGTTGTTCCAGATGTACATAAAATCCATGGGTTTCTCAGGGTTTGGTCCCTACCTTCAGCCAGGCACCAGTATGACACCAGACTTCCAAAGGATATATGCCCCTAATCACAATAAACAGGGTTGGAATTCAAAAAGCAACCACTGACTTCTTTAAAAGTCCACACACCCCTGTTTGTGCCAGGAGTTGAGGAGCAATGGGACAAACAAGTTTCCCCTTCTGTCTGGAGCTGCCCAGAAGGAAGGATGATGGCACATGCAGGTTCCGGGCATCCCTCAGGTGTTGGATCTCTGCTTGGTGGAGGGATGGAAAGCGCATCTTCGGGATGCGCTGCTCCTGCCTAGACCTTCCCAGGTGAGCACAGTTTTCTGCAGCCATGCTGCAGCTCTGTGGTTTGCAGGAAAAGAATGTGATTTATAAATCTGTTCTCTACCAGCCCAACTCCTCATTTTGGCTTAAAATCATGAAAATTGAAAAAAATGTGAACTCTTAAACTGTTTATTAAGATTCTCAATTTTCAACCTTCCATCTGATGACCTCTCTTTATAATTCCCCTCATACAGGTGACCTTTTCTTTTGAGCAGACACTGCAGTGCTCATCTGCGAGGTAATGCAGGAGTTAAAAATATATTCATATAGGCAAATTTGAACAGTGAAATAAAATTGTCTTCCTGAGGTTATTGTCTCTATAGACCAAAGTGAGGGAGGAAGTGCAGGAATGTGATGCTGATTAAGATACCACATGCTGGGCAGGTATCAGTTTAAACACTTTAGACTGTTACCTGCTCAGCAGGGGAGACCTGAATCCACATTTGATGATTAGGCCATATTTATGTCTCAGCTCAGCAAGTCTCTATACATTGGCCTGATGAGCAGAGTGTATAGAACTCCTATCAGTGTCTCCATATTAATCAGAGGGGTGAAAAAAAGTTTCACAGGTATGTTGGATTTCTAACGACGTGGGTGTCCAGGGCCCATTTACCCCAGGCTGTATTATGGGTAAATGACAATCCACCTACTCTGCCCCTTTCACAATTTGGATGAATCATGCTCTGAGCTGAATCACATCAAATTAATACACGTTCAGTGGCAAAGGCAACAAAACTGATAATGTGCTGCCTGAAGAAGGGACTTTCTAGTACGTGGAAGACTGTGCATATATATATACACACACACACATATACAAATATATACATGAATATCTATAAGCTAAATACATATATATAGACCTATGTATATCTATTTTGCAACTTTACATGAAAAGCTGTAGCTATGTTACATCATACAGTATCTGAAGGTCTCAAACTCTGATTAGCATTCTTGATGGGTTCTTTCAGCATGGTTTACTCAGGAAACAAGGCTTATGCAATCACAGTCTGTGTATGTGTGTATGCGTCTGTCACCATTAGGCATCAGATAATTTACACAAGAGAGAGGAATTATGAATGTCCCTAGACCAGGGAAAGCTTCCCAGAGAAATAGCTTCTGTCAGTATTTTCACGTTAAAAAACAGAGAGAACCCAACTACAAGACATGTATCCACTAAAAATATTCATTAGTCTGTGTTAAATCCTGCACTTGTGGAACTGCTTGCTCCCTATCTAAAGGATTATTACAAACAAGAAGTCATAAAGGATGTCACCAAAGAAACAAAATGCTACCCATATTTCATATTAATCTGCTACATTTTTCACTGCAAAATATATACATTTTTAAAGGGTTTATATTTCAGTTTACAGAATTCTTCTTTTGTCCCTACACAAATAGGTTTGCAGCTCTGGGCAGAGCTCAGCTTTCAGGATGCTGCACTTCCACATTACCAAAACCATCTCATGTGGCACAAGGACTAATATTACTATTTGGAGTTAAAGCTCTCCTCCAAACTTTCAAGAGTGATGCGTGAGAGAGGTCTTTAGCCCATATGCTCTACATTATAGAATCCTATAATAAAGTCTGGTTAGTGCAACTTCTGCTGATGGTGCTGGGTGTTCCTTCAGCTGTAGTCCATGACGATTAAACCCCATAAAATACAGTTATGAACACAGGATTTAATATAGTACAGCACCTTAATTATTTTTCTTCTGGGGTTTTTTTTTTGGTTTTTTTTTGTTTGTTTGTTTTGAGGATTATTTTTTGTTTTAATATCTATCTATCCAACCTTGGCACTGGGCTTCATACAAAGAACAGAGAGGCTGCAGTATTGCTTGCACAAAAAGTCCAGCTCAGACAGCTGTGATTGCATGTGGAGAAGTCTTGGCTTCTGCCAAGTCCATCTCTGACTTGGAGAGCTACTCTAGTACCCAGTTAGGCATTTATACACAGGTACATGATATTCCACTGCCTCATCTCGATGCTGCAGTTTACTGGAGCTCTTCTGGGGGCAAATAATCCAGTGATATAGAGAAGCCAGAAAGTGAAAGAGAATTAGGGTTTGAATTGCTGATATTTCTAATGGAAAAACACCAGTTGCCATGACAATAAAAATGTGAAATATTCAAAGAGGTCAAAATTTAAATTCATGATTTGTTCTTCTTGAAGAAAGTGCTACATACACCTCATGGATTTTAGTTTTTGAGATTCCTTTTACTTATTTATATATTTATTTATTTATAGATTCAGGACCATCTCTTAGAGCATCCATCACCCTTCATACAGCCTTCAAACTGACCTCTGCTGTGAAGCTCGTTTCCATAATAGAGTCCTTGTGCTTTCTAGTCATTCCCAGAAAAATTAGAAAAGGTGTCAAAACACCTCTTGCCCATCTTTACATCTGTGACTAAATAGGAATGAACAGGCCTGGAGAGATGGAGAATCCCAGCTGGGAAAAGATGAGAGCGCTTGCGTCTGTAATATTAATATGTTGGCAAAGAGACATGCATTGGGAAGGATAGGCCAACCATCAGTGCTTTGTATTTCTTTTTTTTCCAGTTCTCTGGAGAGGGAGGGCTGTTTTTTCTCTATTTTTGTTTTGGTTTTAGCCTTTCTATGGCCTATTTCCAGTTGCAATATAGCCACTTTGGCACCTTCCTTTTTCCTTCTTTTAATGCTGTCTTAAAGAAGACTAGCCCTTACCAGAAGCTTATTTCAGTAGCTGCATAATAAAACTGTTCAGAGGCTCCATCCAAAAAAACTCCAATACTCTCTTGAACCCTCAAAATATAAAACCAGATTTTTATTCTCCATTACCAAAATGAAAGAGGATAAAAGGAAAAATCCCCAGGAACTCCTCCTACCAGGCTGGGATTGATCTCTGTTTACCTCGGGGGTTGCAGACTGGCAGGAGAACCTGCCATCTGACCATGGCATGTGCCAAGTCCTGCAACTGATGGAACAGGGATCCATCCAGAAGGATCAGTGAGGTGTAAACATCAAAGTGTACAAAGCCTCTTTTGTTCTGAACTAATTATGTTGTTACTAGTGTCTGTGCTAGGTTGGAGATGTCCAAGGAAGAGCAGCCAAGAAGTCTCTACTACTTTCACCCTTGGTCAATGTTCAAGCCATAGGGGATGTAGGTGGTTTTGCCCTCAGGGCAGGGAACTTCAGGAATTCACAAAACTAATTAAAAGTAACATGGTACATGGGGGTAAAAGGGAGGAGAAGGGTGGGAAGAGGGACTTAGCAGCCTTCCTATCATGTGGGTCTTGCTGAGCGTGGTGTGGGTAGAGAGGGGAAGGGGGCAATGCTTTCTCAGAATCTCTCGATTTACTGAAATAAGTTGAAGAGGTTGAGCCACTTATAATCAAGTTAGCTTCAGTGACTGTTCATTTGCTGTGCTTGCTCAATAAATGTCACCAGTCAACACCCTTATTCATAACCATATTTTGAAGACATTCTGCTCTCTGTGATGCTGCTCTAAATCCTGACTGCATTAGTTGTGCCAGATTCCCTTTGTTCATATCCTTAGCAAGTTGTTCATGTATCTTATTCACTAACAACTAAAAAACAGTTGAGTTATTAAGTAATGAATTTGGGGCTTCAGCTTTCTATTTTTTATTATTTTTTTTTTTTTTTTAGTCATATAGAAGGCTAGTTCCTCTTCATTCATCCTGCTCAGCATACAAACATACCTAAAATGTCCTGAGAGAATCAGCATCTTCATGGGGAAGGGCTGATCTATGACTTCCCTGGGCCATAGAATAAGCCATAAAAGAAGAAATTTTATTAAGAAAGTAAATTTACCATCAGAAATCTTTGAATGGTACCTTTAAATTCTTGAATTTGGGGCAAAATATTATTTGCACAACAGACTTAGCTGTCCTTATCTCCATAGCCTGAAGTACTCCCAGTGTTGCCAGCTGCATGCTGCATATCTCATTGCAGTACAGGGTGTTCTGAACTGTGCCAAGTAATAAGCTATAAAGAGAGAAGCAGGACTCAAGCAACACAAGGATGCAAAGCAATATTTTCCGTTGACACCCAAGGTCATGGCATAAAGAAACGTGGAACAAGGGAGCGTCAATTTTCATTGAAGATGCAGGGTACAGTGCTGCTGTACCAAGCTAACAGAAATAAATTAACGTGATGGCAAACTTAGAGTGTCCTCTTAAAATGTGTTTGTAAGTGTGTGAGTGTGCATGTGGGGGGATGATGCTACACTGCTCTGTGTATTTTCATGGCTAGCAGAAACAGGCACCACAGACTTAAAAAGAAACACTTTTTAAAGATAATCTACTCTGTATATACTATAAATACCAGCACACAGTTTTGCAGGGAGCTCTGGGTTAAAGAGCTGAGAGGAATAAGTATGGTTTGCTGCCCAGTGAATTACTCATCAACACGGTCTTAACTCATTACCAATTCCTAAACAAAACATACACCCAAGATGACTTTTCAGGATTGATAATACTCACATTTGTGCCCCTATAAAGGTAGAATAGCCACCGTTGCATTCTTCCATTTGTTTGCCTCCACAGTAAGAACTAAATATGTGCATAGGGAAACAGAAGAAACCTTGTTTGTCTGTTTTGCTTTTTCAGTGGTATTATGCAGTGTAAATGAGGAGCAAATGTAAAAGACGAGTTTCTGATTGCTCTGTGCCCAATTTGGAATCCTGTGAATTCAATGGAAAATCCTCCATTGACTTAGATGCGGTTTACATCAATCCCTTGAACGTTATCAAGCCAGCAAGAAGGATTCATAGCATTCACCATACGGTTCCAACTTACTTTAATTCTTTACCTAACATTTCTGAAATGCAGACTGTAAGGGAGCATTCCTTTATAGTTAGGAAAGCACATGGTGCTTAATTTTAATGGAAAACTCTTTTTTAAACAGAGATGGATCCTGCTGTGTTTGACAAATATGTTCCAGAAAGAAGCTCAATCTAGATGTTATGTGTAACTTTATCTTATTCCCTTTTGAGCACTACTGTTCTTGCAAAGTGATCTCTCAACTGCCCAAAGTCATTACACTTTTTCCCTTTCACATTGTACCTCTGTAAATGTCAGGCATAACTACATTTTTATTTGCAGAGATACCACTGCTATGAATGAGTAAAAATTTCCTGCTCCCCCGCCTCCTTCTCTTTACCCTGTGTGCTTTCTGCTAATATGATTTGTTGAACAAATTGTTCCATTAATCTGGGGCTGTTTGACAGAGTGAGAAAATAAGTGCCAAAGTGAGAAGATTCACAAGAATCGGAAATCTCAGTCCCTCTTTCTCAAGGTAAATAGTTATTATATCAGGGTGTCAGACTGGTGAAATGGATGTACTTTCATTCTCAGTTTGTAAATGTCACTTTTCCTCAGCCCATCAGGGTGACAAATGAGGTGTGGGTTACAGTAAGAGTTCATTCCTTGACAAAGTTCTTGCTGGCTTATTTCAACAGGAAGGTAACCTCCCCTTTCTGCCCCCCACCCAAAAGCAGGGGGAGAGGTGCACATCTTTAGTCCAGAGAGGAACAAGAAACAAGGCAATCTGGGCTTGAATAATGCCCAAATTTGTTCCATTTGCTGCTAAAAATTGCTAGAGGTTTCTTCAAACAACAAGTCATGGTACACTTTGCTTGCCTTTCTCCTCTTTTCTTGCTTGTTGTTTTTAGCGAAGATCCATATGACATACTTTTGCTGGTCCTTATGTCAATATTTATTGAACAAGTGGTCAAGGGAGGCCACTTTTTAAGCCCCATGCTATCTGGTTGTTAATTACCACACTGCAATGTGTTAATGAAGAATAACACCCTCTTCTTCTGACAGATAATTGATAAGAGATCAGGAGGCCTGATGCCTGACAAGGAACATGAAATGACTTCTTTGATTGTTCTGCAGATCACTGCATTTGAGCAGTCAGAGGACTAGCAAAGAGCCCACATGGCTTACAGGGAAATGCAGTCCCAGGGTGAGGACCGTGGTAACAAAAGAGCAAAGGATGATCTGAATGGTTTGAGCACAGATTTTGATTTCTGAGTCTATAATAACCCTATGGTCTCTCACGAAAATAGGATTTCCAGTAGCTCATAAAATATCCTCACCAAGGCTAAGACAGTGTCTTGAGGACATAGACTTGTGCTTTTTTTTTGTTAATGGTCTAATAATCATGAAAGAAAGTCACTCCTGCCTGAATTTGCCATAGTAGTGGTTAAGAAAAATATGTGTTTGATGGATTTAACCCTTTTCTTTCTGCTTGTAGCAGCTGTGGATATTTTGAGCTATCTGGTAATTCAATTCAGATTCTCTCCCTGAGAATGGTTTGCAACAGAACTGTGGTGCTCATGAACAAAATTACTATGAGTCAAGCAGATATGATTTTGCTAGAAATTCTGGAGGACACATAAGGAGAAAGTAAATATGGAAGGATGTTTTTTCTTTTTCCTTTCAGAATGAAACAGATTTTTTTGACAAAAACTAGGAATGAAAGCAATTTTTCATAATAAATTTGAACTCAGAAGCCAATGTAGCAAATTAGTAGGTCTGTTTCTAAGGCTTCCACGTATTCAAGGATCTGAATTATGAATGAAGATTTTCTGTTTCCTTGGTGGGCGATGGCTGGGACCAGATCTCACATATAATCAGATCACAAGTCATAGAATCATAGAATTGTTAGGGTTGGAAAGGACCTTAAGATCATCAAGTTCCAACCCCACTGCCATGGGCAGGAACACCTCCCACTAAACCATGTCACCCAAGGCTTTGTCCAACCTGGCCTTGAATACTGCCAGGGATGGAGCATTCACAACCTCCCTGGGCAACCCATTCCAGTGCCTCACCACCCTAACAGGAAAGAATTTCCTCCTTATATCCAATCTAAACTTCCCCTGTTTTTAAGTTTTAACCCATTACCCCTTGTCCTATCACTACAGTCCCTAATGAAGAGTCCCTCCCCAGCATCCCTATAGGCCCCCTTCAGATACTGGAAGGCTGCCAGAAAGTTCAGTACTTGCAGGTCCTCAAGCAAATCCTAAGAGCTATCAAGCAATCTGAATGTAAAGCCCACCTGTGTTTGCTTAGAAGCTTATCAAAAGCAATATGTTTTCACATAACATTTTGCTTTTGGTGAATCAGCATTTTCTGGTGAAAACAGATTTCATTGCAAAATGTCTGCCCCAATGGCGTGTAGCCTGTCACATGTCATAAGAAATGAAAAGGGTTGAGGGTGAATGGGAAAAGGGACCTCCAGATCTGGATCTACTGCTTGAACTGAAAGGCTCTTAAATGAATGGCTATCATAGACTCATGTGTGTTCAAACCCTCAGAGGGACGTATTAATTAAATATATGTTACATGTTTCTTTTCCTGACTGATAGAATGTCAGGCTTTGAATTAACTTGACAATGACAATGCTTCTGATTCAGAAATGGAAATTTGCTTTTCATTGTTAAGAAAACTGCTGTTCTCCAACACTCACTTAAAAGTAGCTATTTCTACAAACACGTCCTCCGCTAAATTCCCATGCTAGAATATTTGTGAGAAATTAACATTAAAAAGGAGACAACACATAATCAAAGCAAATCTATCTAATTTTTCTCTCAGGGTGTGCATTTCCAGTGTATTTATCTCTGTGGAATCCAGGCTGCAGATAATACTGAAACTTGTATGACATCATGCCTATTTTGAAGGTATCACAATCTCATAAGCCTGCAATTATGATTTACCTAACAGGTCAGGGACTAAAAGACGCTACTGAAGAAGAAATTTCAGAAAGTAATTGTACATTGAAAAGGAAAAACAAATCACTTCATCCTGCAATTTTAATTGTTTTAAATGTTCTTCTTTTTCCCATGAAGCTTGCTCCTGCATGTAAATTGTTCTTTGAAGACCTATTTTCTCCAGTACTGGCTATAATAAGCAGAACAGTTACAGTCAACAATATTCTGCCCACTTTGCCAGAGCCTTCATAATTTATGTCTAACCTGGATAGGAAAAGCCCTTATAAATTTCAACAAATGTCTCATTAATTAACACCCCATCTCCCTAAGCCACAGAGCAGCTGGTGAAAAGAATTGTGTAGGTTGATTCTGTAGATATAAACTAGGTCAACAAGAGGGATCCATACTCACTATTGCAGGCTGATATTTCTCTGGAGGGTATTAATAGTTTCTGGGATCTTTCAGCTTACACTCGAAACTATTCAAAGTCAACAGTATAAAGCTGCTCAGCATATGTACTTCAATTTAACAAAAAAACCCTAACCCACAACACATTTCAAGGCTTATGCGCAATGAGATGCAATGGGTCAAATCCTGAGATCCTTACTTAGGCCTCTGTCCAAGACAATCGGACACTTTCTATTGATTTAAATGAACTTTGTATTATGACCTTTTTCTTTATAGTGCTTGATCATGCAAACTCTTTACTGATTATGCTATATATTCATTGTAAGCCTGAAGTCCTGAGTCAGGCAAACTCTTTCTTCTTGCCTGCATGATAAATTATCTATAAAGCATTATTCTCTGCTCATTTCTAAATACTCCTTAGCCTATCCAACATGCTAATTTTAGGGTAATTTATTTTTTCTATAACTGTGCATAACTCTAATAAAATCAAATTAAAAATATAAATCTGGACTGTGAGGAATTAGTATTGCAGTTCTATCTAATGCAAGGAGTGAATACAAGGTGGGAAAATGAAAGGGAGAAAATGCCTGGGAAGTATTTCCCTAACTATAGATGTCTCACATATGAGAACCTTGTCTGAAGTCATCTAGGGAGGCAGGCAGGCAGGCAGGCAATTTTCACCTATTCTCTCAGTTTTAGTATAGCCTATATCATGATCAGATGTAGGGAAAGGAGAGGAGAATGTCTAGCAGTAGCTAGCAGTGAGAGATTAGTAGTACAAAATTTAAGCAGGATCTGATAACAGGAGGGGAGGCTCAATGGGCACGCAGGGCAGAGGAAGATGTTTTCATGCTGGCAGACTAATATCAAGATGGGGCAGAATTAGACATGCAAGACCAAAAATAAATGAGAGTATGAGGATGAGCATTTATCAGGAAAAAAGGGAGAGCAAGCAGGGAATACACCAGGGTGTAAAACCAGAAAAGCAGTCAGGAGCAAAGCCATAAAACTCCTCGGAGGAGGTAATCCTGATGCTGGTGAAGTCAATGGGAACTTTGCCATTGACTTCAACAGGGTCAGGATTTCACCCAGGGAGTGTTAATGTGATGTGGAAAGATAGGAAGATACTGGAGATACTCAAGAGACAGAGCAACATGGTCATAGCATATAACATTAGCATATTAATGGCTATGGTTGTTTTATTTTACAGCTCTGTATGAAGCATACAGACTATAGGAACTTCAGGAATACTAATATATCCCTCATTATTAACTAATGCAATGGCAGGAATACTCACAATATAGATTCCCTTCCGCCATTTTCTCCTGCAATATCTCATGAGGGATGCTGAGTCAAGCTAATTTTGATATTAAAGGAAGAGAAGTCAGAGCAAATATCATCATGTCCAGTAAGCCTAATGTATCGATTGAATCCAAGCTGACCACAGAATTTAATTGCAGGTCCATAATTATTTGAGGTTAGGGAAAGTTACATTATAGTTTCTCAGTTAAGCTAAATAGATCAAGACTTTTTATCTTGAAAAAGAACATCTGAACAGGGGGAGGAGGAGGTCAGATATAGGTCTTTAACATTCTGGCTAGCCTGGTAATGGCTAATAGATAATGAGTGTTCACTGTCTCTAGAAATTTAAGACTTAAGAGTCATCAAACGAAAATAGCAAGGGGTATATTCAAAACAAACAAGACCTCTAGCACAAAAGCAATTTGTGAAGTTCCTCGCAGCAATATTTAGGGGTGGTTGAATAGTTTCAAAAACAATCTATGGAGAAATTCACAGAAGAAAAACACACTGAAGGCTATTCAATGCATGAAGGTCTCTTGGTCAGGGAGTTTCTAAGCCACAAGTCACTGAAAAACAGCAGAGGATTTTAGATAAATATCCTTGTATTGTTCCCAAAGTGTCTGCTCCAGCCAAATCCATAGCACATGTTGGGTTACACATCCCCTAGGTCCAACGTGGTGCAGCAATACTCTATTCTAAGGCAACAGAGGCTAATTTATTCAAATAAAGCCTACATCTCTTCCATTTTAACAGCATTTCAATGGGGAAAATCCTGTAATATATTTATTTGTTCCTTCAAGCTTTCATCAAATATTATGGGAGTTCCAGGTGAGGGGTAGAACTGTCTGCAGGTAAAGGCCTTGTCAGAATAATTCCACTGGGCAGTTCTGCAAGGTTTGGCTATGCCACTGCTCACTAAAAGGAGATGAGTGTGCCAAGAAATCGACAGCTTTGTTGGCTGGGTTTTTACCTTCTACTGGAAATTCACTTAGGAGCTAATCCAAAGCCAACTAAGTCAATGAAAAACTCCCATTAAGTTTAATGGGTTTGGGATCAGGCCCTTAAATCATATGTAGGCAGCTAAATCTGCCAGTTCTTTAAAGATGCATAAATTTACCTGCTATTCCCCAAAGCACAACTGCATCCCTCCAACACCTGTCTGACAGAACTATTGAGCATAATAAGAAAACCTTACAGAATCACAAGTAAGCTGTGAACACCAGACTGCCACCAATCTCTTCCTATGCCGTGGTAGTTAGTACCCGAGACTACTAAAAAACCATAATCAGGGATGGGGCTGATGGAGACATGAAATACAAGTATTCCATCTGTTTGAGCCGAGCAGCTCGCAAAACATTAGCCAACTGCTAAGTTGCTGCTTTTCTACAAACTGAGTCATCCTCATCACACATTCCGTTGGGTTTAAAATGATTGACAGGAAAAAAAGCTAAGAGAAGCAGCTATTTCTTTACATTTAGCTGGTTTGTCAGGGCATTTGAAAACTTCTGGATTAAGGTGAAAATGCTGAAGGATTAAGTGGGGAGTGAAGGGAAAGGGAATGAAAACATTTTAGTGCTGTGAATTTAGAAGTCAAGCAGACACGCTCAGGAGAGCTAGCAAGACCTTTACCAATATGCTGTATCTAATCAACAATATCGTTTAGAGTTTTCCACTTTATGGTGGAAAAAAAAGTAATGTTTGAAGGTTTCTCTCGCCAGTGCTGTATCTCATCAGGTTCCTTAATGTACTCAGCATGTGTTTTGCAAAATGAGATTTTGCAAAAATCAGGGTCGCCCCTTGCACCCAGGCAAGAGGTATTAAAAGATATTAATCTTTACAAAGAGTGTCCTGAAATGATGGAAATAAATATGAGTCTGAAGAACTTTTGAGAGTGTTACCAGGGTCTCAATTGCACCAGACAGTTGTGAATCATAACAAGAAATGTCTAGGAATGTGTTATTCAAATGGAAGTGCTGATATTGACAACATTCACATTTCAAAGACTATTTTGGATTGTTGTAATGTTGTTAATTACATGAATAACAAGCAAAAAGGGGGTTGCTCTCTGTACTCCTAATTTCTCTGTACTGTGGTAGACAAATGGTGACTTGAAGCGGTCAGGAAATAATTATTTAATTCCTTGGCCTATTGCAGGTGTCCTGTAATGGTTTGAGTACTTGGTTTCCTGTGTTTATTTCCCCATGTAGTATTTTTGTGCAGGGAAAAAAAAACAAAACAAGGAAGACAAAACTGATATTATCAATTTTGCAGAGAAGCCTGGAAAGTCCTGTCAGGTAGCAAGAGATTAAAATGATTAAACTGTGGAAACTTGATTCGGAAGAATATAGAAAAAATGTAGCAAGTTTTTCAAATACTTGAAGTAAGTTTAAAGACTCCATGGAGGAAAAAGACAAGTAGGAGGAACAGGAAGATTTCATATTATCACTTGTAGGAAGATGTTTCTTTTGTGGAGACCCCTAGAGCTGAAAAAAAACAGAAATAGTGAGTCATTAATTCTCAGTTCAGTTGTTTTCTTTGATGTTTGCTATTCAGAGTAAGTAGTTTATGTCCATTCTGGGACCGGAAACTCTTGTATACACTGTGGCATCATCATCATCATAACTGAATAATTTATATTTTAAAAAACCTTGCACACTTTATAAAACAGTATGTAGCCATTGCTGCATTTGCTCTTATAAAGGGCTACACCACCTCTCTTCCTTAAATTCAATCCCTAGGAAATGTCCCAATCCTCAGAGAAAAAAACTGTAGAGAACCAAAGCTAATTAACATCTATGGAAACAAAAGTTGATGTTATTTTCGGTTTTATCAGCAAAGGTTGATTCATCTAACACCCAAATGTAGCAGCTATGATTCAGACATCTATCCATCACAGCTCTAAATATTTCTGAACTTTTTTCTTGGAGCAATATGAAAACTACTGGTCAGGCAGCTCAAAAACAACCTGATACTATATATGTCAATGTGTTTGTTTGATTTAATTTGTTGGGTAGATATACACTTGTCAGGGACCCTAGACGCATACTTATAAAAAGAATAAAAATGACTAGGGGCTTGAAAGGTCACAAAAATCTGATTTACTAATCAGCTAATCTGTACCCTTCCAAGCCCTGTAAAATACATGTAGGTATCTACATGTATCACTTCAAAATAGGTTGGGGTTTTTTAAGTGTGGCAGGATTTTCACTGAGTATTCCACTCATCCTGCATTCTGGACCTTAGAAAATATGTGTATATAACATAATGTCGCTTCCTGATGTACCCACCTGGCTGCAATCATCTATCACATTCTCAGACATTTCCACTTCTTAGTAGAAAGGATTTTCTCTTTTTTAAGTCTGCAGATGCGCTTAATTTTACATGAAAAATTGCATGCATAGTTAGGGATAGTGACAATAAAACATCCACATTTGAAAATGTCCTACCCAAACCCACACAATTCAGTGGACATTTGATACCAAGGTTTTCTAGTAGATGGCAGTCCGTTCTCCATTAGTTTTCAATCAACTCTTCTGTTAAATGCCCTGTTTCACTTAGAAACTACACAGTAGGAAATTAAAACATGTTGATAGATTGGAAAGTTATTAAGCTTCCTTGCAGTGTTAAACAAGAATTTACAAGAATTCGCTCTCCAGATTTATCAGGGATATATTTACAGTACTTGAGTAAGTGTGAATATTACTCACTGGAGATATTTAGTCACATACTGTATCTCTCTGAAGGGAGACCATATTGCATTAAATGTCTCCACCATGTTCTGTAATTTGAAAGATAAATCCTTGAGTGCTGATTAGTCATATATTGATACAGTACATCTATTATTTTGGGTCTATAAGAAGATTTTCATCTCTGTAATATTAATTTCTTGGCTATCATCATGGTTTTTCTTAGCAACCATCTTTCATTATCATAACTCAGGCCACTCGATATTGTTAAATTTCCTCATGTACAGTGCCAGAAATGACACTGAAGGTGGGGGAGGTAAATCTTACTTAAATTAAATGGTTTGGTGTGGGCTTAAAACAAGAGCAGACATTGCTAAGGTTTTGCATGAAGTTTTTCCAGTGACACATTTTGTGGCATTAGGGAAAAAACACGGACTCAGAGGGGTTTCATTTCCACCTTTGAAAAATGGTTTGTAGTGTAACTTCCTGGTAACTTGGCAAGATGTTGTCTTTATTCCCAAATTATTATATAATAAATTAGTTAAAACAGGGTCCAATAGCTAATATCAAAACCAGTATTTAGCAGCTCTACTCCCATTGAATCCAAGTATCTGATTCCCCTTGGGAATCCTGTGAAGAAAACAACTAGGTGGTCTGTCTTGTGTCTGTATTCTTGTTTAGCAGCAATGGTGACCAGAATGAAATCTCAATTTAACAAAAGAAAAGGTGAAAGAATTTTGATCATTTTGTAGGTAGTGAGAAATATCAGCTATATCTGATACATGAGCTTTACTTGGTACTCAAAGCCAAAATAATATCCCATAGCTCAAAGTTGAAGGTAGGAGCAATTTTTAAGCATTGATTTTTGACTAACCATCAGTGTAGCACTAGATTTTTCTGTCTTTAAATCACAGTTGGGAATGGTATTCTCAGAATACTGTGGTTGAGTAAGAATCAAAGCTCCATGGAAAGTTACTTTTCACAATGCAATATTGTTCCTATACATCAGAGAAATATCGGTTCTCCTCTTCTGTCTTCAGCTCACTTGCCAGGAGAAAAATTGTCATGTTTTCATCTTTTCTCATTTTTTTTCCCCTTTCCACTAAAATCCAAGCAAACCCCTCAGTAAAATAACTCTGCCCACTAACAGTGAAAGTTAACAGAGAGACTCTAATTTACTTAACTCCAATCCAAAGATTGCGTATTTCAGGATGAAGAAGATTTATTTTCTTCTAGAGAACAGATGCAGCAAAGGCATTCCGTGCTAGATGCCCCCATACTGCCCTCTTAACATCTCTCAGCTGTGGGGCAGAGGGAGTCATACCAGGGGTGACACAGGATCTCATTCCTCTGCCTTTTCAGCCTTGTCTCTCTGAGATGGTAGTGATCACTGTAAAGTAGGCAGCTCCAATGTCTTTTGTGATCAGCTCTAACACCAGCAATTAATTTCTCCTGTTGGGACATCAGGGGCTTCAAGCAGTTCACAAGCACAGTGAAATAAATGGCAAGACTCCAATTTTCTTCCATGAACTTTCTAGGGCAGAAATCAGGTTTTAAGGGCATAAGAGATCATACTGTCTGACTTGCTGCATGGTCCTGGAAAGGAGGCTTGTCCTAAGCTGACCAGCTTGTGAATTGAGACCACTGTGCTTTTCTTTAGTAGATCCTGCAGAAAAACACCTTTTACTTTGGGCTGAATGCTCAGAAAAAAAGGGAAACAAAAGGTAATGTGAAGAAAATAAAAAGTGAAGAGAAAGGGAAAGGGAAAAGGAAAGTGAAAGAGTGGAACGAGTGGAAAGGAGGAAAGGGAAAGGGGTATTTCTACTGCATTAAACTCAATTGGATATAAACCCGCCATAATTTCACACACAAATCCTAACCTTTCCTCCTTCAGCTCAGCCTGCTCCACCGTAGTTCACAAAATGTTATCATTGAGCTGAGCTGGCTGCACAGTCACGACCCTCCAAGCACTCAGACCAGGATGAGATAAAACAGCTGTGCCAAATCCTGAACTGAGGCATTGCCATGAGGTTCATCTGTTTTAGATCAAAGGGCTATGGGGTGGCTCTCAGCAGAAAGTGCTGGGAATAGGAGACCTTAAACCTTTTGATTCCCACAGTCCCTTGACCTCCAGATACATTAAAATATTTAATCAAAATCTAATGGCAGTGATCTTGTTTGTACAAATACTTTATTATCCTCTGCATTTTAACCACAATCTGCCTGGGTTCCTAATGCAACCTAAAGAGCCAGTCGGCATTTATTAGAAATGCAAGGCAGAAAGCTTCTGGCTCAGCAATTAATCACTGACATAGAGGAATTTCTTTTCTCCAGGTGGGGAACCCATCCAAAAACTAAGAAAAATAATCGGGCTAATTAATTCTTATCTGCAAAGAGCAATTAGATAAATGACCTAAAAACAGGCCTGTCACCCCTAGTGAGGTGCTCAGCTTCTAAATAGAATAATGTCTCTTTGCCAGGCCATCTCTGCAGTGAAATGGAGATCACAGAGAGGAAGGGGAAAAGACGGCATGTGGGGAGGGAATGGACTGATAGGGGAGTAGGTTAATTAGAGCTGAGACCAGCCATTGATATAAAAAAAAAAAAATTAAACCAAATCTCTGCACTCGGGTAGATTTGATATGATCCCATCACCTTCACAGCTATGCCTTTGTGCATCCGGAGGTACGAAAGAGAGTAAAGTCATGTCTCCAAGCTATTCTTGTAGAGGAAAACCACTCACCAAGCTTGTGTACCATTGTGTTGCATTTCACCTTGGCAAGCAGCATCCCCGACATGGCTCTCTATTAACTTTGAACCATGCAGCACTGGTACAGACCGATGGTGCCAAAGTGAGATGCAGAGTACTGTATTTCAATTAGTTTGCTATGTCAGACTTCTTTGGCTTTAGGTAAGAGATGTACAATGCATAAATCTTCATGAGGAAGCCAAATTACTTTAAGTAGCACAAGTGAGAAGTTAACAAGAGCATATGCACATCAGACCTTTGGTCAACTGTGTATCACTAGTAAAAGTCTTGCTATCCTTTCAGATGTCGCATAGCCAGACATAAGCAACAAGGGGTGATCAAAAGAGAAGAGAATGACCTTTACGACAGTGAAATATACAAACTAGCATTGTTTTTGCAACCTTTCCTGATTATAAGGTTTTCTTTTTGAGAGGCAATGAGCAAGAATGCGAAACACCCTTCTTTGCATATGAGAAGCCATCTTCCAAGGTCTTTTGTGCGAACATACATCTTGCTCAGTGTGCGCAAGGTACCATTTCCCTAATGCTGCTGTTCTGACCACTTATATCATGACACCATGCCATTTATGATGGTAGGAGACAAAGGGAGACATTAGAATAATTGATTCAATTTTAAGTATTTACAGAAATAAGCCTAAATGACCAGACATAAAGCACTACAGCAGTCAGATTAAGACAAACCACTTCAGTTATACTTAACCAGGGTTTTAGCCTCCAAGGACCTGGTTTGAGACTAACAAAGTGTTTTCCAGCTCCCAACACCCATGTCAATCACATTCCTCCTGCCTTGGAGCCATTAACACAACACCAAATACGAATGTAAATAACAAATCTGCAGGTAGTTTTACTGTTTCCAAGATCCAAAGCCTCCTACAGTAAAAACAAATCACAATCCCAAAAGCTACAGATGCTGATAAAAGACCTTTGCCTCTCTCTGAAAACTTGTGTGACCAAGGTTCCTATAATTTATACAAAGCAGATGTCTGCTTAAATGCTTTACTCAAAGCTGTCATGGCTCCTACATCCAAGCAGTTAACAATAAATTATGAGGACTAATGGATTAGATCAAGATGCATGAGAATGCTGTATATGTTCTTAAGAATGATATTTCACCTACAAAAAAACTGTGAATGTTTTGAAATGAGAAGGGATATATATTCCAGTTAAGTACTTTGCTGCTTGCATTGGCTGAAATGCGGCAGCACAACAAAAGCAACCATCTGTGTTTAAACACAAAGGAAGAGACAAGCAAGTCTGTGTCAGTTTAAATTTATATTTCTCCTCTATGATGTTAATGTGAGGTTTAAAGCAGACATGAGCTAAAGGATGCCTAAGGATCCTTCTATAAGATGGATGAATGTGTTGAACACGGACAGCTCAGACCCAGGCCTGAGCATCCACAGGACTGAGGATGTTCTGGGGAGAAGCCTTGCTGCAGAAGTAGGGTACACTGCAGAACTGGTGTCTACTTTGTAAACCTCAGCAGAGTTCAGAGCAATAAGTTTCATTTTAGACTTTGTAGCATATATCAAAATGACAAGACTCCAGGCGCTGGCTGTTGAGGGTGGCTGATTGGAAGATTTCTCTGATAAACGCCCTCTCTTCATTTTTTTGCTATGATGCAGCAAAGTTCTCAAGAATTGTATATTCAGACAAGAATGTGGTGTAGAATGGATATTTGCTAATAATTCTGGTTCATAATGATGCTGAGAAAATCTGAAAATAACACTGGAAAAGCTGAAAAACACACTGTGAAGTCTGCAGGCAGGTTGGTGTTTTCAGATAGTGTTGTTTCAAGAAATGCCAGTGGTACATTCTTCAGAGTTCCAATTAGAAGGATTGAATAATGCAAATCAACAATATAATACCAGAACAGTATTATATGTGTATATATGTCTACGTATTTCTGAGCCTACTCTAACATTAGGAAGAAGAGCCAAAACAAAGTCCATTCCTATGTTATGGAAAGTACATTGACTCCAAAGCATTAGTAATATTCATGCCCACAACAGATACAGACATTCAGAGCTACTTGGAATTGAAGATTATGGGGGCAGCTGGTTTGTAAGGGTTAGTCCCCAGTCCTCTGCAAATGTCTACAAGCGTTCAGTTTCTTCCACATTCACGCTGTACAATGATTTGGAGGTAGGGAAAATAGCTTGGGTTTTTTTTTTTCTTTGCAACAGACTCACTTATGTTTAATTTATACAGAAGTAGGTACAGCCTCCTCCAGCACCAGAGCATTAGGGTGTTTTAATGAATAACTTAGAAGAAACAGTCACCTGCTAACAGGTCAGCCTCCCTTTTGTGTTTCATTCCAGTTTCATTAGTAAAGAAAAAAGGCCCTTGTTTGGATTAATGGAAATAAAACCACAGGGACTAAATTATAAAGTATCCAGTGGTTATTTCTAGTAGCTCTTACTTTCAGCTGGGACTGTGATTTTTATAATCCCAAGCTCAAAGCTTTGTTGTGTAAGTACAAATATCTTGGACTGCAACATGGAAAAGGTTTTGCTTTAGCAGAGATCACATAGCATCTTTCTTCATTGATGCAGCTAAACAGCCTCTGGTTTTAAGGATATCACCCTTACTTGATCCCTGAGCTGCTGGGATTGCTCTCAGCAGCAACTTCTGAGTGGACTCACTTCAGATGTTTGCCTTCTTTCCTCCCCTCCACCTTTTTCTTCTTCACATCCCTTCACCATCATCTTCCAGCAAGGGTCTATTTATATTTACATATTTATTTCTTTTCATTGAAACTGCAGTATCTGGAGGTGGCTACAGGCAGAAAGCAGAACCATATGCTCGGCCTAACTTATATAAACAGTGTCCTGGGTGACAGCCTTTCCAAGCCCATCTGCAGCTGCCAGGGAATCCATTATTTTTCTGGTCCCTGGGGAGAAAAAGTTCTTGAGCATCATTACTCCTAGGCAAATGTAACTGACTCTACCATGCACCCTAATTTGCTTGCCATAATTATAGGTCGCTCACCCCCCTTTGCTATTTATAAACCCTTTTTATTTATTTTTCTGTACTTATCAATAATGAATGGAGGCCAGTGAATCATGGGGCTGTAATATTTGAATATTATGAAAATGCTAATAACAAGGTATCATAGGCAGCAGCACCCGGGTCTTATCAGCTGGTCAGATGCTCTATTAAGCAGCCAGTGAGGAGTTCAAGCAAATTGGTTATGTTAATGTCCTGTAGTACTTGGGGAAGACGAGGAGTCAGCAATTAATTTTTTTTCCCTTCCTCTTAACAGGCTGCAAGCCGACAAGGCAAATTTATATTCCTCTTATTCTATGGGACCCCAGCTCAGAAGGGGGGGCAAGGTGGAAATGCAAGAGGCTACCAAGAGCTTTCTGAGATCTAATTGAATGGTGCAACTGGAAAAAAAACTGGTGGGAGGGTAAGGAGGTGCCAGCAAGGAATGAGTAAATAAATATATAAATAAGCAAGCGAGCCCCAAAACAATGGGAACGCGGCGTTCTTCCCCATTCATTCAGCTGACAGTGCTTTTGCAACTTAAACCTGTTTTATTAATTATGTTTGACATTTCCTTAATTAGTTTCATTTACATCCCATCAGCCCCTACCAGACGATTGCCCCATACATCATTTCACTGGAGGACTGAGATGCCTACAGAATTACAAAAACAGCCCCCCCTCCCCAGTCTCCAATAACTCATCACTGTACATTTCACAGATTTTGGGAATTAGTCTTTTCACCTCTTATTTTTCTTAAAAAATAGACCAATATTTCATCATCTTTTTTAAGAGATTATGACATTTTCAAAGGAGTGTGATGCTGGGCTAAATTTCTATTTGCTTGCATGCACACAGTTTGCTTTGTTTTACAGCCCCTACATGTCTTGACAGTGACAAAATATGGACTTTACTGAAGGATTCCTTTCTATGGACCCTGTCCTGGCTCCACTGAACCCTGCTAGTCTGCCCCAGTGCTTCCCCAGATAGCTCTGCATACTCACGGTAGCTTTCTTTAATGTATAGGCAGGTTCTTGTTGTCCTCACCGTTGCTATGCGGTTTTCCATCTATTGATTAATTTTCACAGAAGCCATGATGGACTTTTTACAACTTTAGTAAGAATGAAAGGATCGTTTGGCTGTTTCGTGCCATTGCTCTGACTTAGTCTCTTGTGTGCTTGTCCTGCCTATTCTCCATTCTTTCCATGTGCTGGTGTATGGGCTGTCACTTTGCAGAGATAGGGCTAACATTATAGCCAGGGATTTTAAAAGACATAATATTTTAGACTCAGTTCAATGTGCTATGCACTGTAAAGAACAGTGAAATCAGGAGTGACAGAGCCCTGAGCCTTGCAGTGGGGCTGGTCAGAGATCTCCAGGCTAACACACATTGTAGTTTAGTAAGAGGAGGAGTGAGCGCTTTCAGCCTGGAAGCTGCAGAGCCAAATTCATACAGTGCTGCATCACAAAATCAAGTCTCCTGTGTGGAAACAGCTCGCCCTGCACACCCAACCTGAGAGCCACCTGGCAGGAGGCTGGACCTGCTGCACGCTTCGGCTGTCAGATGTCTGCTGCGGAACCCGGCTCTTCTGTCCAGCACTCAGCACAAAGTGACTGACTGTTCCTGACTGGGGTAAAGTGACAACCTGTTTGTGTTAATCCCAGAACGTGCTACCAGGAGCTGTCATTTCAGAGTCATCACGCTCTCTGTTGATATCAGTGAAGTTAATCATGCAGAAGGAAAAAGCCTGTATTAAAGCAGATAATTATTCCCCAGTTCCTTAATAACACATGCAAGGGAAAGCGATTCTTATTGTCTTGGCAACCTATGATATTTCAGCACATTTTCTGCTTAGTATTGATGCCCAGGCATCCTTTACACTTCCTAGGTCAGGGTTGCACTGTGCAGCAACTGGCCATCCACACAAAAGAAAGAGAAGTTTCTTTATCATGGACTGTTATGTGTCTGATACAGACCTCATACTCATTTCAGAACATAAAAAAATGGCATTGTGAGAGCTCGTTGACAGTAAGTAACCTCCTTGTCTTGGTTGATTTGAGTAGTTCATCTAATTAAAAAGATAGCTGAGGAAAAGTTGTCTTTATCCAGCCATCTACTCGTCCTTGTAAGGGCAGTCTGGGTCTCTGTGCAACAGCACAGAGCTGTTATCTGCCAGCTCAAGCCCTCCCAATACAAGTACCAGATGGACTTACAAGCCTCAATAAAAGAAATATTCATGCAACATATGGAAATATATTAACCAAAAGAAGCACAGTCAAAGAAATATTGATGGGCTTGCTTTCTCAGGGGGACTTATTTCCTAGGGCAAAGAGTGCTTCAGTGTCTCTTAACCACGTTTCTCAACCCTTTTGGCTTTGGGACCAGGTCATGTGAAGCCAGGCAGATATTTCGATGCCTGCAACAGGATCCAGATGTTACAGATGATCCTGGTCCTCTGTCTTCTCGAATCCCCATCTGGCTGGATCTAGCCTAGGTTATGCCCAACTGTCTCCTCAACTTAAGTTTGCCCAGACCTTTTAGAGCTTACTTTCATTAAATTCTCCCAGCCCTTGACCCTTGGAAGAGAGGTAGAGGGGAGAAGATGGGGGAATAATGCTCTCAGTTCACCTTAGAGATTATTACATCTGCATTCTGGGAACTAGCAGACATTGGGGCTAGACTTCCACAGTTGGACTAGACATAAAGAAAAAAATCTTGCAATTTGTTCTGAAACTGGAGAGATTTCATCCTGTTTTGGAAGCTTTCCAGGTAAAAGCCATGTCTGGGACCCTATCCAGATTTTCTGTAAAGCAATGGCTGTTTCATTTCCAGATCATTTCAATCCTCAAGATCAAAGGCAGCCTGATTTTAAAAACAGGAATTAAGCACTGGCGGAGGAGGAGGAGTTTTAACTTTGCTGTAATCATGCACAAGATTCACAGAGGAGTTTAGTCCAAAAAGTTTGGGGGGTGGCGGTTTGGTTTGGTTTTGTGTTGTTGTTTGTCTCTTGCTTCATTCCTTCCCTTGTTCCCTCTTATCTTTGATCCAAGCGTTTCACAAGACACTGCAAGAACAACGGCGTGAGAGGAATACGAAGCAGATTGTAGGGAAATGGTTGATAAGATGCATTCAGTAGTTCCTGGTGGTTTTCTTTTTCCAGAACGCAGCTCAGGAGCAGTTCAGAGGGAATTTGGAGAGATGAAGAGAGGGGATGAAATACATATCCCTGTAGGATCACTAACAACCCTGGGTGTTGCTCTGTGGGCTCTTGCTTCACACAGGGGTTCTATTGGAGCTATGTTGGCTGATTTTAGTATTGTCCTCTTTGGCCATTGATGCTCTTTCATGGCATGTTAACCTCAAAGGGTTTAGATCATTTCCCAGCTTTCCTGTTTGGATTCCACTTCAAACACATGAACCTAAACCCCAAAACCTCCAGTTCAATTATGCACATTTAGAAACTTCCACTGAAATAGTTTGGTAGATTTCTCAGATGCTGCTGGGGCTTCAGATTTATCTGAAATAGCATCAAATGGCCAAAAAAAAAAGGAAAATCAAAATATTTTTCTGTCACATGCTGTCATACATTGTCAGAGAACCTTGTGCTGTAGCTGCAGTGAAGTTGAATCTGATTAAAAGATCAGCAAACAAGGCAGGTTGAGGGGAATTTGATCTCATCATTGCTATGCCTGGAAATACCTGTCATCTTCTAGGTTGTCCTGCACTGTGACACTCTTTCTTATCCAGTTTGCCAATGGACATTCATGGTGACATTTGGTGCAAGCAAAAGGGAGAAAAATAATAATAAGAAAAGAGACCAAATCCATTCAATTTTTATCTCCAAGCTCTGTATTTTCACTCCTCTGAGATCAAGCCTAAACATAAATACCAATTATCAGAGCTACAGACAAATGAATAATTTGATGTAAAACAATCCTGCTTTATTCAAATGAGAGTAGAGGTGAAATTAGAGCTACGCAGGATATTATGTTAAAAAGCACACACACACACAAAAAGAAAGCAAAATGTCTAATTTTAACATAGTGTTGTTATCTGTGATTAATGATTTCCGTGGGTGTATAACTCTTATGCAAAAATGCCATGTAATCATGTACATATTTGATTAAATAGCTTAATTTGTGTTCATTTAAAAAAAAAAAATAAAGCCAAATAAGCTAGATAATGAGTGGGCGTGTTGTAGGAAAAGCAGATGGGATTTGAGGCGCTGGCTGTGTTCAAAGGAAGCCACCAATTTCACTTCAAGAATATTTGCGTATGAAAGCTGATATTTTCTAGAAACATTCATGAGGAGAACACAGAGGGAAATTTTGCCAAAATCTGCTGGTTTTAATGAAGGGGAAAAAAAAGTTCTCCTTGGGAAGAGCATCTTTATTTATTTATTTTTCTATATTTACTGGGAATGTTTTCATTCTCTGTGTCAATTATACCTGAAGCAGCCTTTTGTTTACTTGGGAGTCTGTGACAACAACCTTCCCTTTCTTTGCCTTCACCTGTGGAATTAAACACTTATTTTTCCTCACACAATAAAAAAAAGACACCTCTCCAGACTGGAAATAATGGGATTCTTTTGTGGGTAAAGCTGTGTAAATCACAGTGTCAAATGAATGGATAAAGCTTTAATGGGGCTAATAAACACGTTCCTCTGTATTGAGCAGGGGGGATTTTTATGAAAATGATCAAATAAAGTAATAAAAAAGAAGGGGCTTCCCCTCTGGGTTTATGAGCTCTCTTGTTACACATCATGTATGACACACTGACTGGCAGAATATATGATGGACTGTCATACATTGCAGAATGACTTCAATTAGGATGATAAGATGACAAGTTCCCATAGTTCATATCTGAGTTGGCTGTGGGGTTTTTTTCAACAGGGCTTTTACTTTGACCTCTTTCTTTCTAATGTTTGATATGAAATTTAAAGGGCCGGATGAGGTCGTAGGAGACAAAATATGACTTATGTCAGGGGAGAGAGAGGAAGGCCATTTGCTTCTTTGTTTGCTCTTATGTCCATGGATAGGACCCTGTAATTCAGTGTCCATCTCACTAGTAAAAAATATTAATGCCAACAGTTCAACCCACATGTGCAACTCCACAATAATAAACCAGCAAGTGCAGCCTCCTGCTTGCCATCAGCTACAAAAATCATACAACCTACAAGCAGATATGGAGGCACATGAGACAACACAATGCATAAGCCACCATCTACAAGTGTCATCATCAATTGCTTTATACCGCCTAGTTCAGCGTGTAGGATCACAAAACAATTCTTTTATTTCCATGAGGAGGAGGTTAACTTCAGGCCCATAAATACACGCTGGAAGAAGCAGAATGCCGACATGATTTGAAGGTAGTTCTGTGATCATCCAGCTAAAAAGCATGGCTTGTCTCTCTCTGAATATTCAGTAACTGAAAGCTGCAAAGCTGTGGGCTGAGACAGGCAACTCTGCTTGAAGAAGGAGCTGCTTCTGAGATGGATGGTGAAGTGGTGCTGTCAGCACTTTGAACTTTAAAGAAGAAAAAAGGCACAAAATATGAAGTATTTAGAACTTACTGATGCTTTTATGGACCTGGCAAACCTCACCTGTAAAAAAATTAAACAGAAAAACCACATGTGCAAGGACTTCTTTTAGGGATATTTTAGAGTTCTTTAAATGAGGATGTTCCAATGGTCATCAAGAGCAAATATTGCTCTTGTAGGACCTACATATAATACTACTGGGTCAGGATCAATCTCAGACTGCTTCTTCTGTGGCAGCTATAAAACAGACAGAATGAAGATGGAAAGCTTTTCATCCTCTGCAAGACTAAGAGGACTTTGTGATATTGCTGATGCCTGAGACCATCATCTGTCTGACCCCAGGGACAGTCTGTGGCTGGACAGCACTGCCTCATCAACTCAGAATCTGACTCAGGTATTTTACATTGTCGCATAATTTGAGAGTGTCCACCAACCTGGAAAAGGGAAATGTTTTCCAACAGATCAAATCTTTTCCAGGTGGCCTATTCTGCAGACTCAGCATTATTGCAAAGTATTTGCCTGCAAGTCAAAAAATTGCTTGTGTACCAGTCTCAAAAGCAAATCAGTAAGTGGAAGGAGAGGGATAATGGAGGCACTTACTGCTAAACAGTCATAGGTTTGGTTTGCATACATTCCGGTGGGAATGACTGTGACTTTGAAGAATGGCACATGTCATGGTATAGCCACAGAAAAGAATGTAACTCAAACATGATGAAAAAGAAAAGCCTCACTAGGTAGAAACTGAATAGCAAAACTCACTTCACGTCTCCTCAGCTCTGCTAAGTCACAAATATCAGTAGCTACCAGGAAGAATTTCCTTGGCATCTACTTCTTGGGATAAATTGAGGTCTAAATCTAGAGTAATGTGCTCAGAAGCTCCTGCTGGAGGGAAAAAAAAAAAAAAAAAAAAAAGAAGGAAAGGAAAAAAGAGAAGAATAAAGGGGAAAAATTCAGCTGAGTTTAATCTGAACAGTGTATCCATCACCAAAAATGATACAAATCAGCTATTACTGGATCATGCAAAAGCAACTCCACTACCTGTGATCCTTCCTTTGCTTTCTAAACCTCTTTTCAGCCCAGCCTAATGAATTGTCAGAACTGTCAGACAGCTCCAAGGAATGACAAATGTCTATGATTTGCTGCTGCTACTTTGCTGAAAACACCTGATGTATATAGTCTTGAAATCCTCTGTTTTGTATTAAAGGCAAGGGTAAGCTGAAGCAATCGGTGTACATGTAGAGCTATTTTCTTCCATTTTACATATATGTACCCTAATGAGAAAAATAGGATAAAAGAAAGTTCAGGTTGAATACTAAAGCATCACTAACCCAGGAAATAACCCAAAGGAGGCAGAAGATGAAACCTCAACTGTATCTTTTTTTAAATACTTTATAACCCCATATTTAGTTATATGATTTCATATTGTGTAAAATAACTGTCTATGACCTGACATAAACTTGCAATGATGTATCTATCTCTGTTCCTGTATGATGTTTTCTTAATCAAAATTATAGATAATAAAACACAGAGCATTCTAACTCCATAAAGAAATTATTTGACAGACAATAAGATCAATCAAATAATTAATCTGACAAATATCAGAGTTTGAGTTATACAGGCTCCAAACATTTATTAACTTGCAGCCAGATTCTGTGAACATTTGTCATTGACTTAAATGGGTCTAAGATTTCACTTCTTGACGAGTGACAGGCCCTGATGGGTATTTAGTCATTTCTGCTATACCAGATTGGCACTGTACTTAATACATTTGCTAATTCTGTCATAGAACTTACTCCCTATAACATTCCCTGCACCTACCCTAAAGAAGCTCCTGTGAAGCTGTCCTTTCAATAACACACAGACAAAAAAACATGGTTTTGGAAAACAGACAGTATGACTCTTGCCTAATTAGTCACTTGTCCAGCACTGTAATGCATTTTAAAAAGGCTCCTATTGACTGGAGAATACTTTTGTTGCTTCAGTGCTTGTTGGACAATATTTTCACAACAGCTCCCAGGCAATCGGGGAGTTTTTTGCGTGACTTTTACGGAAAATGACCTGCATTATGTAGGTACTGTTAGAGAAGAGACATACAACCGTGGTGCTAACTATGAAGGTAATGGACACCGGGAACCTCGTCCTAGTAAGATTAGTAGTGTCGCAAATTGGGTTCCTCAGCTGAGAGATTGGAGGCAAAGAACTGAGGTGGTGGAAAACTGAACCAACTGTGTCAGTGAACAAGGACCTAAGCAAAGCTGATCATCCCTCTACCACAGGGTGAGGTTTACTGTCATAGAACGAGCTGCCTCTGGGGGCTGGTCCAGATTCAAAAGGCTGCAAGAAGTAGGAAGCTTAATGAAACCCATAAGGACATTTTGTCATATTTCTTGTAGATCAACTCATTTCTACCCTGGGAAAAAAAATTAAATATGGTTTGCAGATCAAAAGACACTCCCAACTGCTCTTCTCCCAGTGTGCACAGTGAGCTCCATGAATGGTAGAGCCAAGGGCAAGGCTTCAAAGATGGGAAATAAGGCTGAGCTAGATCTCAATGTTTTATCAATGTCATTACCACTTCAGGCTTTCTGCAAGCCAAGAGCACCATCAAAACTTCTTTCTGAATGAATCAGACCTAGTCCAAAAGAAGGTACTTGCCTTGCCCCTGTGAGTCTGATTAAAGTGAGGGCTGAGAAAAACAAACAAACAAACAAACAAACAAACAAAGGCCTATAAAATTTAAGTTGATTAATTGACTTTCATGAAAGAGTCCAAAATAGAGGGCCTTTGGGCTGTGTGTCTTACAATAAAACACCATTGGCACACACTAGCACAGCTGCTACATTGGTGTAGCCTGTCTGCAGATGATACTACATTGCCATCTCTCCAGATATCACTGCAAGGAACACATTCCTCCTCAAGCCACTCCTGTGAGTCTTCCTATTTTCCAGATAGGGAACCGAGGCACAGAGAATACAGGTAAGGACATTAGTTTGCTGGCATCTATTGAAATCAAGACCAATCAAGCCTCTAAAGAGGGGCTAAGCTCTAAACAACCTGGGGGATTTGATCTGAAAGGCTTTGCCCTCAGGGGTCAGTTGTAGGAAACCAGGGGGTAGAAAACAGGTCCCTGTTTATTAAGTGATTGGCTAAATGCTGGGATTGTGCATCCTCTCCCTTATGAACAGGGGTGATTTGGGACTATAGTGGTTGCCTGGGTGAAGAGACAGGATTATCATCACCCACTATGTCATATCTAAAGCAAGTTGATAGGACTATCTGAGGATCAGTCAGGGCATCTGTGCTGGTGGATAAAAAAGGGGACCCGGTTCTCTGTCAGCAACGGTTGCTGAGCTCCCACAAACAGCCACAAAAGGGCAGGAGGAAGCTCTGAAATATGTTGTTAGTCCCATAGATGTGCAGCAAATGAAGATCTGTATATTCAGACAGGAGAAATACTGACAAATACATGCTGAGGAGGTTACTGTGTTCCTCTCTTAGATTAAGTCTAGGTTGACAGCGGCTGGGGTTTGGGAACTCCTGTATGATTTAAGAATAAGAATTCTTCTCTAAGTGGCCTAAAACTCATTCTATATCATCACTTGCTGTTGTCAAATAAATAATCACGCAAAATCAGCTGCAGAGAAAAGTCTCCTGTAGAACAGAGTTCATGCATGACATATGATATATCTTTTCAAAGGGACAGATACATCTTTCTTACAGCCATCATGCAACTTCCTCCACTGCACCTTCCCTCCCATCCAAATCACCTCAAATAAATGTGAGTTCTGCTGTGTTCACAGTAATTCCTTCATTTTTAAACACATAATGGAAATGTATAACTAGTCCTCATAAAAATTTATATCTCAATTCGTCCCTTTAATTTATAACAGGCCCTCCAGGCAGTTATTATTCAAACATTAATAAAATGCCTATGGATCACCAAAAGCATCAATTTTCACGTTCACCTCCCCTCCTATTTGTACATACATAAAGCCAGATTAGAGTTAATGCCACTTCTGTGTCTAACAACAATTACGCCTTTAATAAGATAGGAACAAATGATATATTATCTTAATCATGTTAGGAATTTGAGTTCTTTTCATGAAACAAAGTTGAATTTTTTATGCCCTTTGTGACAATTGTTACTTAACAGCCTATATGTTTGGATATTGCAGTTTATGCAAATGTTCATGTTCTATAAATTTTAGATTTATCTCCATTTATCATCCCACACGTTCTAATATACAGGCATTATGGTTTAGCGTGTTACTCTGCACACAGTCTAAAATATGATTAGGACACTTTTCATTTATTTATACCGTAGCAAAAAGGAGGGAGAGGAGGGGAAATAGCTATTGAATGGGTAAGATCTTAAACTTCCATAAAACCATGTACTGTGCAGAGCTGCATCTTACCACACTGATATAAATCTACTGAAGAATTTGGTCTTTCATTTGCTAGCCACTGAATTTTAAAAGATTAAATTTTATAAAGGAACCCTTCATTCTGTGCTCTTTGTACATCACACTGTAAAAACCCTTGCTCAAGAAAGTAATTATTGCTAATAGGAGCTCTCCCATAGAGAGGCAAGGAGACAACTTGCATGCACAATGGTTTTTGGTTTGAAGCTCATTTAAGAAGAGCAATGATCATTAAGGCCATAAAGATTTGCAGGAAAGAATTCCCTGGGATTTTTCAGTTTTCTGATGGGAAATTTAAAGTCTCTCGAATTTGGAGCAGAGGGTGGGAGAAGTAGATCCTAGGCCATGGTTTTATTCTGCATAAATCACTACAGTCATATCAACATCAAGGAAACAACAGCAATTTATGTCATTTGAGAAGCTGACCCTTTGCACGGCCATGAAAAAAACCCAAGCAAAAAACCTCACCCAAAGAATCTGAGCTCTAAAAGAGATTAGATTTATTTTTAGACTTCACTCTTGGGAACTACTAGTGATGTTTCAAATGGGTGCTAAGCTAAGGGGAAATTACCACAAATAGAGATGTCATTAGTTTCTTTACACAGGTAAGCACAGCATATGGGCAGGAATTCAGTTCTACCACCTTGTCTTCATTATGGAACCTGTGTTTGTAGCAGTGTTGCAAACAGGCATTAGTTGTCAGGAAACCTGTCTCCTTGCAGCATGGGCCTGGAACATTTTATCATGGTGTCTTCCACCCCTGCCTGTGGGAAGCTCCCATTTATTCACTAAGGTGCTCCCTCCATTTCCCATGCAATGTAGGAAATGCTGATGAAGACTCAGGGAGAGACCAAAACTAAAGTGAACCCCATTAAGATGGGAGCTGCCTTCCTGTTTGTTTCATTATTAATGCTGAGTTCAATTACTCTGATTTCTTCTGTTGATGAATTAGTATCACCAGAACCAAGTCCCTGGCTGATACGCATTTGTCTTTGCTTATAAGTGCTAATGTGATCCTGTTCCTTTAAAATCAAACTCCTGCTTCAGTCACTTTACATCTTTGCAACACTAACTGTCTTTTCACTAATTGGTTCTGTGTAAATGAAACAAGCTGAAAAACACTGTGGCACCAATAAATATTAATAAGTTATTGTTTGTTTTCTTTACCTTGCTTATGAATTCATACAAAGACAGTGCTAAGACATTAACTCCAGTCTATTAATTGCCACCTGATAATTGCCACCTGATACTTTTCTCCTGGATAATTAGGTACCCATTAGTTCTAATCAAGTAGTTACTTAATTATTGCAGTAATTAGTCTAATGGACTAGCAAATTGAAGCTTTATCACTTTTGGATACTTAATGTTCCTGACAGAGTACTTCTCAAGTGTCAGGGTTCCTGATTCAGCAACCTGCCATAGATGAACCCCCTGCTGCCACTTCTACCCCACTCACACAGCTCCCCAGCCACATGAAGCACAACTTTGATATGTGAAGCCAGAGGCAACAGAAATTTGAGTCCTTCTTCATTCTCATTCCCCTTCCCATCTCCATCTATGTCTCCCCTCCTGTGCTCTTACTGCTCTGTTCATTCCACGCCAAAAGAACTTTACTGGGAAATTAAATAACATCTTGGCATGGAGATCACATGCATTAGGCTGTACAGCAGCATGTTTCAAAGGAAGGAGCTAATGTTGGCAGGTGTGGGAAGAAAAAAGCAACTGTGAAGGGACAAATAATAAGGAGCTTTCATGAATACTCATAGACAGCAAGGCATGGAAAGAAAAGGGAGAGGAGCAAAGCAGACTGGTGGTAAATGAAGGCATGGCTCCAAGGTCTGGGACTCATAATAGGTCTCTCCAAATTGGAGGTACAAATCCAACAGAGATTTTTAGCACATAAGCCCCATAGAAAGTCTGGTTTTCTGCCCATGGTCTCTGTACCATAGAGTTGGTGGGCAAGAGGCCATAAGGGTTACCCTGCCCCATGGTTTGATAGTTAATACCTTACTTAAGTCTAAAGGGCTGTCAATCCCACACTTCCACAATATTCAATTCAGAAAGGCATGTGAAATGCCATCCTGACCCCTGTACTCCGTCCACATACTAGTTCATACCTTGTCTTTGCCCATCATGCTTGTTTTTGGATACTTATGTGTTTGGGGTGAATACAACACACATAGACACTTAGGAACATTAAATGTGGATTTATCTCTCCCATTGATCATCTAATCCAGATTCCCTCCAATCTCTTCATGTCAGATTTGTATCAGAATCGATCATCAAGCCCTTTGGCAAGCGTCATCTGCCCCAGGCATTGCAACGTATAACACAGAAGCACTCATTGTACTGGGAAGGGGGGGAAGATTGATCCTGACCAGAAATAAGGAGGCTTAATTCCATTCAATAATGCTTGACAACTTGCTAATGGTTAAACTACTTCACATATGTGGTAAGATTATGTATTCTAAAATAGAAGTATTTATCTGTCTTGATCAGATAACTCATGTTTCCATTGCTGCTAACACTGTAGCACACTCCCAGATCTTGTCCAAAGAAACAGGATCTGAAACATGCCTTGAGTGGGTCCTGCTAGAGGGTGCTGGATTTCCAAACAACCAGGTACTTGGATTTGCTTTCACTGGGAGGCAAGGTACAGGCTGGTGGCAGTGAGGAGAAATGACTGCTAATCACCTGGGGTTTGACCTACTATGGAACTGGAACAAGGCCAAGTTGTGGGTCAGGTCTCTTATGTGTCAAAAGCTGTATAATTGAGGTTACCACACAGAGAAGAGAATCCTCTAGTCTGCCACGTAATGCATATTCATAGACCAAAATAACCCCCCACACCCTAGTGTCCTCACAAACATTGGGATTTAATTTACCTATTGACCTGTCATAGGTATGTTCATATTAACAGAGCTGAGAAGCCAACATTTTTCTGGTGGAAAAAACTAGTAACTCCTAATTCTTCTCACTGCACGAAAAGTAGTGTCCCTTTTTAGTTCCTTTGCACTTTTACCCAGAATACAGCAGACCATGATGAAAAGGTCACTGGCTCCTGAGTTTTCTGCCATAGCCTCACATGCATCCATCACACTGGCTGCCAATGCTCATTTCCTCTGAAGTTACTCTTTAGGTAACAGTCAATAAAACCTTATGCCGCTACTGAAAAATCACACAACAAAACTGCTTAAACACCTGCGTGAGGCCACAAAGCAATAACAATCCCATGCATTGAAAGCGAAATTAGGCAAAACGTAGTTGGCCCATTAAGAAAACATATTGCTTGAAATTACAGTGCCTCAGGATGCCTAGATCTTGTTCTTGGAGCTATGTTTCGAAGCAGAAGGATGCCAGCCCTGTTCAGCATGGGACTTGTACTGACCTGACTTCAAATACTTGGAACCGCCACCTTTGTCAAAGTCTCCTGGTGGCAGAAATCTAGTAGAGAAAGCATTTGATGGTATGAAACAGCTAAATTCT
Source organism: Neopsephotus bourkii (assembly GCF_033783945.1). Classification (NCBI taxonomy): domain Eukaryota; kingdom Metazoa; phylum Chordata; class Aves; order Psittaciformes; family Psittacidae; genus Neopsephotus; species Neopsephotus bourkii. The sequence continues at coordinate 4,758,377 of NW_026902048.1, forward strand.
AGTCCATCAATAGCTGTAAATTGTAACTGATACTAAAACGTAAGCAAAGGCACCTAAGGAAGGCAGAAAACCTTGGAAAAACAGTGGCTGCTGTGTCCACCTGGGCTCATGAGTAGTTTTGCTACTGCAGCCCTAAGTCATACATGTGTCCCTCAGCGTGCAGCTTCATCTGGTCTCCCCAAACTGCTTGGACTTTTCTCTTGCCAAATTTGGTCCAGAGGCGCTTCTTTGGACTGAGCTGGCACTTGGGGGAACAGAAAGCAGAGGGGCAGCAGGTTGGGAGACCCAAGGGGTGGTCTCACGCATATTGTGCCTGCACTGAGGCTAAACAGAAACTGTCTGTCTCCAGCACTATCGATCCAGCACAAGCACTAAATTCATTTTAAGGATGCTAAGAGAGTGCGAGTAAACTATATGTGACAGATGTTAGTCACGTTGCTTAATGTACTACTTGGAGGTGTTCAGATGTTCTGGTGATGAGGGTGCAAATAAAACCAATGCAGAATAGAGTGAAGCAGGCAAAAAAAAAAAAAAAAAAAAAGAAAGGGGGGGTAGTTCTAAAAAGCTAAAAAGGCTTTTTTAGCTTGAAGGGGAGTAAATGTCATAGTCTTCACATCATCGATTTTCCCTCTGGATCTGCCTTCAAAGCACTTGTACAGTTCTTCAGAAATGACACTGAGAGAAGCAAATTAGAAGACAAACAGAGAATACCTTTTGTGTTGGAAATACCAGGAGAAACTGTCCAATGATTACGGAGAAAGATGCAGAACTCATTAAAGCACAATTTCTTGGAAGGCTTATGATAGTGCTGCATGCAAAAGAAAAGTAAAAAACCCCTTAAACATAAGCAAAATCCTTAGCATCCTTTCTCTACTTCTCTCTATGCACTTTCTAGCACTTCAGTTCACAGGCTTAGTTGCAATCAATTGTAGCTTGTAACAATTCAGCAGTTTAAGATCTCCATAATAGTTTAGACCACCGCTGTTCAATGGGTTGCACAGCTTTTGAAGAAGCCTGCATGTTGTGCTGGGGAGGGGTATAAGTGCAAAGGGAAGGACGAATCAGGGATCAAGCTGCTTCCAATATATCTATCCAAATCTAAGATCTTTTTATGGGGTCTGGGTTATTATTGGAAAGATCTCAGTCTTCACCTCTTCAAGGAGTTCTCTGAGCACTTCTTTTATGCCTTTTATAATTTTCTTGCTTTTGCACACATGGAACAAATGCCAGCCCACAGGGTATAAGCGATAAGACAACATCAAAGACAATCATTCAGGCTTCTGCCACTGAATAAAGCAGGGTTGTTTGCCTGTGTGAGAAAGTTAGCAGCATAATATCTACAGGGTGACATGCGAAACACTATGTGGTTCCTCATGAGTACTTCTTGGTGAACATTAAGTGCAAGATACCTTGAACAAAGGTAACGGGAATTTTACCTAATATTAGCTAGGGGTAGCTAAATCAACGATCAGTCTGGCCCTTGCTCCCATATCCTGACTGGCACTAGCAGCCGCATCCTGGGTCCTGCTGATGAGAAGAGTTGGCACCCAAGAAATCCAATGGCAAAACAGCAGTGACCAGCATGCATAGCCTGAGGAAAGCAGAGTGATAATTAGGTTGGAAAGACACACCAAACCATAATTTCAACCTGCTGGCATAACTGGACAAAGAGCTGGGATTATGAGAAAATACACCCCTGGCCTTCAGGAGAAGCACCACTGGACAGAGGGGAAAAGGTGGAATGGGTGGTCCACCTTCCACACTGCTATAAGAGGCTGAGGACTAGCCCACGCACACCAGTGCCAGCCTCCCTGTCCTTCTGTAGCTGATCATTGTTAAAATTTAGGGACATGGCAATAGGCAAAGGATATAATCTAGCTCGAATTTCTCATTCTGGCATTTGGGTGAATCCAGGTGAGGTAAGCATCTAATGCTCAAATGCAGTTCACCCTGCCGGACAGCTGTCTTTTGTTTAGATGTCCTCTCATTTGTCCTCTTAAAGCAGCAAGTAATCTGCTTTCCTGATAATCTTGCTTTCGCATTCTCATTTAGACCATCCTAGTGTAGGTTCAGTGTTGAGATGATCTCAGGGTACAGGTGAAGAGGGAGGAGGACTGATGATGTGTATGGATGGTTGAACCCCTGGACTTGGGGATCTTTGTTTTTTGTTGTTTCAGGGTTATTTTTGCAGGTTGTTCTCAGCTGCCTGTCACACTGGGCCATGATGAAACCCAACATCTTGCAGAGACATAAAATGGAAAACAGGCAACTCATCAGAGAAGTAGCAGCTGTTTTACACCATCACAAAACAAAATCATCATACACTAAAAACTAGATTTAGCAGTTTAAAAGAGCTGCTAACACAAAATTAGCTGGAGACAACAGCGTGGTTTTGTAACTGACAGTGCTTCACTCAAACGCCCTAATTCATGTAAAAACAACTTAGGAAACATTAAACGGCTGATGCTTTTGGAAAGGGGAAGAGCATTCAGACTTTCAACGGCTGCTTAGGAAGAACATGCAGATTTATTGCATCATCTTTTTTTTTTTTTTCCCTTTTACGAATGTTAAATAAGCATTGTGTCAAAACTGCCACCTCTTAAATAACAATGATGCTATAGTCCTCCTGAGGAGGGAGACACCAGCTTTTATTGGCAAGTCATTTGTATTTACTGCAGGCTGAAAGCCAGTAAAATGGTTGTACAAAACTTCAACGGTGAATGAGATGGAATAAGAAGGCCTTGAGCACTTTGGATCATCAAATATTTCAATAACTGGATGTGGCTGTTCATGCAACCATAAATTCATACACATGGAGAGGATATAAAGACCCAATTGCCATATGAATGGACTTTCTGTTGCCTTCTGGAAACTCTTATGCATATACAATCTGTGCTAGTTACAGGTGCAATACAAGCTTTCCTTTGGCTCAGCTGCATTTCCTATTGAGGATGAAAATTTTCCTGTGTTGTAGATACATCCTGCCCATAACCAACACAACTCCTGAGGGTTAGAAGTTTGCCTGGCAAGAGATTCAGGTAATTGATTTACTACCAAAGGGTATGTGGCTTGGTCAGAGGTCTGTCATCTTCTAACAAAGAAGGGGTGATTCTTGATAGCCTGGGATTAGATTAAATTTATCCCTACAATTAGTAAGATAAAAACTTGGTTTATTTTTAATATGAAGCTACTCTAGCTGAGGTGCTTCTGTATCTCCCATAGTGGCAAGTCCCTTCTTCTGTGTGATCTGACCTTGCCTGTCTTGGGGGATTCTCCCATGAAGTCCCATCAAACTCCTGCTCGAAGGAATTCAGGGCTCGATAGAGCATAAGAGAGGAATAAAGTTTAAGCTGAGGTCTGGCTATTTGTTCTGAGCAGACAACTTGTGGCCCTGAAAAAGCCTTTTGTCTCCTAACAAATTGTGGGTGCGAGAGCATAAACAGTGCCCTATTCTTCAAAGGTATTTTTGCTTAGATCTTACTCGTTATAAGACTATATATAGAAATAAGAGTGTTACAATCCAAAGTTTGAAAAGTTAGCCTCTTACAGACAGTCTCTGATGGATTGGAATTTTTCAGCTAGACAACATCTATGCTCTTGACCTGAGACCTAGATTGCACATTTCAGGAATTAATGCATCATTTTCTAAAAGACATTAGACCAAGGCTGGGCTATCCGAAGGATGGCTTCAGGATTTAGATGAAGACATTGTCATGTCAAGGAGACTTAAAACCTGACATACCTTGTTTCTGCTGAAAAGCCAGACCTAGTTTGTTATACCACATTGTGGCTTGTTATGTGCAGAAGGCAATGGAAAAGTGGAAGTTGTTCAGGATTTAACATCTCTTGCAGGATTGTCTGCACTAACAGAGCACAAGGCTCTGTGACCCAGGTGATCTGGCCTTGTCTTATGTTACTCTCTTCCCAATTTATCCTAAGACTGTGCCAAAAACCTGCCAAAATACAAGGGAAATATTTGTGACCTCTGCCAAACTGTGAAGCCTCTGGATCTGAGATATCTCAGATGATTTAATTAGACTGAAAAGGTTGAGCCTCAAGAAAGATTGTGAAAGGACAGGAAAGCTGTTTCCTACCTGCACCTGCAAAGGCATGTATCTGAGCACTCGTCCTCCTTCCATACAGAAATCCTGTTTTTCCCAGGAAGGTGTTCAACTTGCTTTAAAAAAAAAAGAAAAAGAAAACTGTGATGGGGCAAGGATAGGAAAGCCTTGTCCTTGAAAGAGCCGTATTCAGCTTAAAAGGGATTGAAGCCCTCATCTTTCTCTTGCTGCAAACACTGAAATTTGGGTTGTATCTCATAGGTGCATTCCAAACTCGAGTGTTCTAGGATCTGGGCAGCCACTACAACCACCCAGACATGCCACTGCTGCAGAGCTCGGGAGGGATGAACAGAGGAAGGCACAGAGCCAGAGGAGAGATTGACTGATCTCGTTTCAGATCAGATGGATGGCTCTAAATGACCTGTAAAGACACTCCCTGAGCCCTGAGCCACAACATTAAGAGCCAAGACACCACTAGCACTTCTGAAGTAGTTATTAGTGACTGAAGTAGCACTTGTCAACTGCACCTTCAGTTTCAAGTAATAGTTTAACAGCATCAACTTGAAGAAAGGTTATATCTGTGTGTCTGGTGTGCTGCTGACACTTAAAGGAAATAATTGGTAGACTTAGAGCAGGGGCAGACGCTAGTGGTAGAACAGGAGAGGAGGTTGGATACTCAAAAAAGAAAAACCCTTCAACAATACTGTGTGAAACAAGAGCCAGGAATCCATCCTAAGCCCTGACATAAAGCGCATGGGGAAGCTGTAACCCAGCCTGCAGAAAGAGTTCTGTTCTCCCCACCATAAGCTGTTCTGCTGTGACATTTAAGGACTCATCTACAGTTGCAGTTTGCAGCCCTAACAAGAGGACAAAAACATGTTGCCCCTTGCAATTCTTGGCCAGCTTTTCGGAAAGCACATGTAATGCTATCTCCAGCTGATTTTTGGCTTCAGGACAACAAAGCCCAAGAGAAAGTATATGTGTGTGTCTGCATGTGTGCTGTAGAGAAGACAGGAAGTAGTTGGAATGAAGCACACAGTTTCATTTTACCTGCAGTTTGGCCGTGTGATGCTAAAACAGGGGAATTAGCATGCAAATCCAGCAGTCCCTTGGCTGTCATCACCTTCCAATTAGTCACATTTGATTTTGGTGGGCGCTGATGGGTTGTGTCAGCAGGGGAGGTAGGATGTCTGAAAGGTGCTCTGGCTGCCATGGACAGGAGAGGGCTTCGTGTGTACATGTTTTCCCCCTGTGCTGGTTGCTGGAATGACGCTGGCCTGCCAAAATAAAAGCACTGCTGTCACTCACTGGCTAGAGGAACTGATTCTGATCCTGGTTTATCTTACCTTTCTGCAAAGGTTGGTGTAATAGCCAGAGCAACTGGAGTCAAGATGGGCTTACCCACCAGTTACCAAGATCAAAGCCTGCGTGTCTCAAACACAAGGTTTGAAGCAGTGTTTCTGCTAACTGCCCCATTCTGTTCCCCTACTGCCATTTCAAAGCCCTTTTCTAATTTATATTATTTATTACCAACATTGCATGAGACGTGCCACAGTCCCCTTCACAGAGGTTAGGGAGCCACTGTGCTTGGCATTATAGAAATATAAAATCCTGGTTTTGCCCCAGGAAATGCACAAGGAAAACTAAGGGAAGAGGAACTGGGAAAAGAACAGAGGAAATAACATGATAACCTGCACCAACTTAAGATATAGCTACATCCAGGGAAGGAGAGCTTTGCAAACACACTTCTTGCTCTCATAAGGAGACAGTGTGTATGTTCTAGCCAGCCAGCCTGAGAGGGTGGACAGGGCTTTTGGTCCTTGGTTGCTGCTAAGACCTGCTCTTGACTGTGGGCAGCAGACCAAGCTAGAGTGGTAGTGTGTGAGTGCATCAGAAAAGTGTCTTCAAAGTGAAAAGTAGCTTGTATTTGTTGAAACAGAAGAGCTGTCATGGAAAAAGTTTTTCCTTCCAGGGGAAGGAAGCCAAACTTGGTCACACCAATAAGACAGAAATTACATTTACAGAGCAATTTTGAAAAGCAGGGATGTGATCCAATTTGTCCAGAAAAAAAGGATGTTTCCACACATAAAATGCAAGTCATTCTGAGCCTTTGTAAGCTTCAGCTGTGTGGAGGACCAGGAAATTCAGCATCTTTTCTGTTTGTTATAAATAAAACTCAGAAAGTCATAGACACATTCTGTATGTAATGAATTAGAGGGAGGTGAACAAGCTGAAGAAATTGCATACCCTAGAAGTCTTAGTAACTGTAAGTGTGGGCCCAGGTCATGGTAGAAAAAAGGAGAGACAAAGAAGCAGGTTTTTATAGTGTGGAAATTGGAAATTCATGGTCAGCTAAAGATGATGGTTCACCATGAGTGAGTAAATGTCAAAGGCACTGCAGTGAATTCTGAAGCTGACTTCTGAGTCACTGTCATAGCTGTGATACTTGAGTTTGTATACGCAGATAAGGTTGCCTAAAGAAAAGTATGGGAGCATAAGACGAAGAGACTAAGGATTGGTATTTGTGAAGCCAACACAAAATTGGAGGGTGGGGAGATGATGAGGAGCCTTCAGTCAACAAGAGCAACATCAATAGAGGACTGGGATGAAGATGCTCAGAAGAACAGCTTTCAAACAGTAAGCAATAATACTGAAAACTTCTGATGGGTCAAGAGGCTGGGGCTGACATACTGCTGTTAAGTTTTGCCCAAGAAATATAAATAGGTTTTGTTGAGAGCTATTTCAGAAGGATGTAAGGCTGTGTACGTAGAACAGAGAAGGTGGAGCAAGCACATTGAGAAAGACTAGGTATTTTCTATAGCAAGGTTTCCAGAGAGGCAAAGACAAAAAGAGATGTTTACAAATGGAAGGAATAAAGCATTATATTATGAGAGCTGGAGAAAAGAGAGCAGTGAAAGGTTCAGTAGCATGAGAAACAAAATGAGAGGGGAAAGTGAAGATCAAGAGATGAAATTAGACTTTTGGGTTATAAGGGGAAGAACAGAAGAAAAATGTTTATGACTGTGATGGGAGAGGAAAGAAGAAGGAAAAACCAACCCGATTCAGTTTTCGACAAATCAGCAAGAGCCTGTACACTGTTGTAAACAAAGACAAAGAGGGGAAAGTTGAGGAAGAAGTAAAATATGCAGCTGGAAATGTGAGAGATGAGGACCAAAGGCTGGAGGTGAGGAAAAGGGGAGAAAGTGAAGCTGGAGTAGACCTGGTAACTGTACCGACAGAAGGCCAAGACAGGACAACCTTGAGGAGGATCCAGGGAGCAGAATAGATCCCAGCTCCAGCTTGACATGCAAAAGGTCACTGAATTCATTCTAAAAGCAAGGAACAATGAAATAATTTAAGCTACTGCTAATAACACAGTACTTAACTGTAACAATAATACTGATGGTATTCTGAGCCATACATCATCTGTTTCTGCTGATTTCGATTATCTTAAAAGAGAGCATGCCAGAGAAACTTAAAAGAGCACTGCCACCTTTGGCACCTACCCCAAAGCAGGCCTGCAAATCCACCCTGTGTCTCACTCAGATTGAGAGCTTCTGTCCTTGAAATGTTAAACTCATTATCTGGTAGGTGTGGACAGTCTTGTGTCTCACAGAGCCAGGAAGAAATTTGACATGAGTATGTCACGGGGGGGAAAGGAGGGGGGGGAAACAACTCCTAAGACATGTTGAGAGTGTGTGTATTTTTGGCAGAGGATACCAGCCAGACATGTCAGCTGATAGAATCCGTAGAGCTGGAAGACTGAAAATGAACTGCATTACAACAAACAGAGATTTCACAACTGAAAGCGGCACACTGACATTTATATTAGCTCCGTTTGACGTGACCTGATGAGCTGGGCTGGAACAAAGCCTGCTGCAACATTCACCCAGTCCTGCCCCAGCCCATCAGCCCTCTGCCCTGTGCCTTTCTCACTGTCCTGGGAAGGAAGATCATACACATCCTGAAGCTCTTTGCTGTAGGAAGGCCAGGCTCTGGGCCAAATGCTCACCTAGTGAGCAGAGGCAGTGCTTTTACCTTGTCCTGAATGAGGGAACCTTGTGACAGGCCACGGCTGTCAGTGCAAGTCAAGCAGCTTTGACAAGCTCCATCTATAGAAGAAACGTGGTGGGGTCAGGAAAGGTTCCCCTCCTCTAGGCTATTCTGCACTTTGACACTGAACCAGAGTGACTCCTTTGACCTCAGTGGAGTTACCCTGATTTACCTGAAGATAGTAGGGAACAGAAACCAGCCCAATAAATTATATTGGTTTTATGGGCTTTGCATATAAGAGAAAGGGAAGTCCAGACCCTCGGTCCCTTGGGCTACTTTGGGGCCTGACTGTCAAGGTGTGTTTTTTATTGTGTGTACCGCTTGTCTGATGATAGGAACTAAATTGAGAAGAGGCTCATTTCTCACAGGCCACTGAGCAACCAGAATGTGCTAACTGTCATACGTAGGAAGCACTCAGGTGTCGGGATTGTCAAGAGAGAAAGTGCAGCGCTTTTTATTAACTGCAAGAGCAATCAGCTCTGTCTGGGTCTGCTCAGTCTTGTGGAAACACATAGTTCACACTGGGCAATGCTCAGAGGCTTAACACAGGTATCAACACTGTGCCTCTGGTAATAACTTCACATCAGAGCTGTTGCATTATGGGCTGCTGCATAGTCACAACTATACTTGTGGTGCTTGGTAGTCTGATCTCCTGAAGGCATTTGTTAAGTCTCAATAGGTCAAATACTGCATGACTCAATAGCATGTTTAAACTGTCTTTTGTCTTGCCCTCTGAGATCTTGCATGGTTTATGCAAAAACACCCCTTTTGTTTGGTATGTTGCCCTGCTCAAGGGCTGGGTGGGCTGGTTAAAGCTCAGGTCTGAGCAAATGTGGCTGTTACAGGGGTTCAGATCAGAAGGATATAGCTAGGCAGCTTGGTGCATGGCAGAGAGACTCTAAAAACAATGGGGGTGATGAAGATGATTGCAAGACACTAGTAGTCTTTTCCCCAAGCTAAGGACAGGTCCACTGAGCCCTTCCCCAAAGGCTATGAAAATATCCTCAAATTTTTGGAAGGAGCGGTTAAATCTGATTTTGATTTGAATTTGACCAACTTGATTTGAATGAAAATGGGTTTACATTCAACATCAATTTAAAAAAGAAAATCAACTCACACTTTATAAAACTGTTTCTGGCAGCAGCATCAGTGCCTTTTCCAGTGGTAAAAAAAGTCAGTTGTGGTCCAGGTTTAATTTACACTCTAACACTGTCTCACTACTGACTCTGTGAGAGGAGCTCAGGGGCTTTCTTTTCTCAGCTGGGAGATCTCCAAACACCACAACCCAAAGCCATGATCACAAGTAGATCCCTGCAGCATGCATAGGAAAGAGGCTAAATACCCCTCAAGTCCTTGAATTGCTTCCTCCCTGCCTAGAGGTTATCAGAAATGGCACAAAAAGTTCAGTCTCTGTGAAGGAGTCAGTACCTTTGTGAGAGCTGTTACATTGGGGGATTGGACTAGATGATCTTTTGAGGTCCCTTCCAATCTCTAACATACTGTGATACTGTGATCTGAGGAAGCACCAGAAGTGGGGAAATCTCTAACCTGTTGCCTCAGCTGAGAGTTTTCTGCCTGAAGTGATGGGTCTATTACATTTCCCTAGCACAAAATCAGCACACAATTAAATATATATGCATGGGCAAAGTTCCAATCTGTTTACTTCACTACTTTACCCAGGGAAAGCCCCAAGAACAGCATTAAAGCAAGAGGCCATCTGGGCCAACAGAAATGTTCACGGCTGGCTGCAGTGCAGCGCTTAGTTGCAAACACGGGAAATAGCCCACTACATCAGAAAGAGAAAAATGAAATCCATGAGGCACGCTGGCTGAGTCGCTCCCTTTTCACATGGTCGGGGATGCTGAACATCCCTCTCTGATTACTCCAGAGTGAAATGCTGCCTTGTGGTGCTGTATGAATGCAGAGCTTCAGATTCCCCAGTTTATCAGGGTGGGCTGCACATTTGGAGGACAAGTGAAGTGACACATCCTGTCTTCAGAGAAGAGTCGGTCAGCTGTACCGTGGCTTGTGCCCTTAGCAGGTGCTTCAATGTCAAAGGTATTAATGCTGGTTATTTTCAGCACTGTGCCAAGTGCCGTACAGGCTTGTTCCTCCCCTACCCCCATTGTAATTAAATTTATAGGCCGTGACTATGAGCTAGGCTAAGAGTTGAGCTGTCAAGTTAAAAGAAGCACCAGCAGAGCAAAACCCTCCAGCTGGCAAGACAGAGTTTCTGATGGTGGCTGTACTTTCTGGAAATTATCTCTCTAGTCTCATCTCTCATATGTTTCCCGATATACCTAATCTTTGCCTCTCACACACAGCAGAGGCACATGCCCACTCTGAGTTATGTGCTAGAGTGCCTTGCTTTGGTGGATTGGCCCTGTCTTTACAGGAATATATACAACATAGCTAAGGGCTCTATCCTTCTGTCAGCTACATCAGTGTAGGAAAGACTTCTCCAGCAACGAATATGCCTTGAGTGATTTAACCTGAGATACAGGCAGATGTTCAGTGGGGCTGGTGAGAACAGCAGGGTTTGCAGATTTTAACTGGTGATCCTATGACTACATGGTGCAAAGTTGTCCCAGAGTCCACCCCTCATCTACCACCAGAAGACTCATTATAACAGTGCTATGGGCATGTCCTTGATAAACTGGGACAATCTTGGTCACAGCTTGAAGACTACTTTCCTTAGCAAGGCAAAAACTGAGGTTACCACCTGGTTTATGGTAAACATTTCCTACAGCTTTCAGTGTTACATTACACTGTCCCTCCAGGCCACAGTATCCCAAAGGATCTCTCTAACACTGGCTGGGTAGTGCATCCAGAGAAAACAGCACCTCAAGGGACGAGGCAGGACAGGTCCTATATGATATTCTTTTTCCCCTCTTGAATTGTCCTTCAGGAATTCACCTGGCCTACCCCTGCCCTAGAATGGGAGATGCGATAAGACTGCAGCCAGCTGTACAGTGGCAGCATGCCAAACAAATATATTTCTACAGTCCTTTCAAGGATCATGTTAGGAAAACTACTTCAAGCTAGAGTGTGCTGTTGCCTGCAAACCCTGTTGAGAGCATTGGCTGGTCTCTGTGTGGCACGGCAGAGTGTTCATCCAGTTCATTTCCCTCTGGCGAGATCAAAGGGGGATAACAGTTCTGATAAAGCTATCCCATCCAGAGGCTGATCACAAAATCACCAGGGAAGGGAGCTTAGTGGAAGTTTGCAATGTGGTACACATTCCAGTTGGCTTTGAAGCAAGTTAAACAAACTGGAGGATGATGTGATTCTGATTTCTACATCTCCTTGATGAGATGCTGTACTGCGGAGCCCAAACTTGATCCCCAGAGCTTTCAGAAGAAAGATTCCCTCAAACGTCCCACTACCAGATTCCTAAGACAGTTTTCCAAAACTGAAAAATCAGGCAAGGATGAGGGGAAAGACATTGAGGGACTGAGGGATAAAAACAAAACTCAAACAGTGGCTCTCAGTGTTAGAAAATCTTTCTTAAGTCACCACTGGTAGTTCGTTCAGAGGACTGAGTACTTGTGATACATTGGTACCCTCTTTAAGCAAAACCAAAAGACAAGATCAGGGGCAATTTAGGTCTCCTCATGAATGGGTAAGGTTTAAGATGCTCTGATATAATCTGAACAATTTGTCATTCCTTTCTCCCCCACAGAGAGGATAATTAACACTGTGAAATGCAGTAGGCCTCGTGTACCCCTTTCTGATGTCAGGGGCCAATTTTAAGGTCAGTGATTGAAATGCTCTGATGGTGTCAGCTGATCTTTTGCATCTGTTGCTAGGATTTTACTCACCAAGGACTCTTATGACAATGTATGTTCATTAGTTTACGAGAAGATATAATTACCCATCAAAACCATACCATGTTTCATTTTCTGCTAATCTTCTGATTCACCCAGGTAGGTGGCAATGAGTGCATTTGCTAACTTGTGATTACCAAATTAGTTGCATGGCAAACCTTTTTGCACATACCTTTTAGGAAACAAAATAAAATTAATAATGGGTTGATCTCTCCTTTCAACATGCTGCAATTTTTGCTAATTTAACATGAGCTAATTTACTGGGGGGGTTGGGAAGAGAGGGACAGAGCTTGTACTCCTTTGAACTCATGTTGTAAAAGAGGCGAACAACAGGAAAATTTCTGAATGTAGTTATGGTTTTAAATCCACATTAATTATAAATCCACTTATTCTTTGCAAAGGCAGGGACTACAGCCTGGTTGGGGGAGGGAATGGGGGGTCATGTATAAATTGCCTCCCAAGGACCCCACTGAAATTTCCATAGCATTCACCATATGACACTGATGTGTGAAAATTGACATGAAGATTTGAAAATTGGGACCGAGGGAGACCAAGCATAAAATAACTTCAATTTTGCGCTCTCTCTGTCTCTCGGAGGAATAGTGCAGTGGACTGACCAACACAACACAAACAAGCGAAGGGGAGAGAAAAAAATATTCAGGGAGAAGGATAGGAGTTATTAAAGGGAAAACACACTCCTCACTCACACTGAGAAAGGATGATCAATGGATTTAGTCACAGAGAAATTCAAGCAGAAAATTGCTGCTGTTTTTTATCTGAGAGGCAGAAAGTTTAACCAAACCCAGAGTTCTCTCAACTCACTCCAAGGCAAACAGTGAAGAAAACCACTGTATTTTGAAACAGGAGAACCGTATGTGTGTGTAAATTTTTGCGTGTGATTTTGCAAATGTGATGATGCCAAATGAACTGCAAGGTAAAGTCTTCACCCCTAGAAGTCCTCAATATGGAAGATTTTATTCTAGCTCTTTTCTTTCTGTGGAATCCCAGACTCCATACAGTATCCTCAGAGGGAAGACTTACTTTCCAACTATCTGTTTCCTCATATTCAAAACTCATACACCAGAGTGGCCGTAACTACAAGGAACCTATCATATAAGTTACAAATTCACTTTAGGCTCTCAGCAGTACCATCAAACCCTGCTGTGCTATGACCGGATACCCTACCTGTAAGCCCATGGAGGCTTTGCAAAACCTAGATTTTTTATAACCTTGGTCTTAAAATACTATGTCTGAGCTGGTCTGCTCCATATAGACACTCAACACTTACCATCATCACGAACACTGAACATAAGTCCTGTTCCTAGTGCCGCTATTTCCTTTTCAGATCAGAAGTTGATTGCAGGTCTCTGTTATCCCCAAGGTATCTGCAAGACAATGGAAATGCAAGTCTATGCATCTCTGCTATCTATGTATATAGAGATAGCAATGAGATAGAAATACAAACCATAGCATTATCTTTAAAACTAATTTTTCTCTAGTCACTGCAAGTCCTAAGGTCATTCTCAGTCTGAGAGGATACACTGTACAGTCCTGAACACTCTGCTGTCTCACCAGACTATTTTTCTCAGGCTTACTTACTTTATTTTATTTAGCTTTGTGGCACAGAAGGTTCCTTGTGCTTGCTGATATGATGATCTACAAGACCGGTGTTCACATGCTATGGATCTCATTTATTACGAAGTGAAGTATATAATAATGAAAAATAGCTACAGCTATTCCTTCTCTCTCCAGGGTATCTCAGCACCCTTATGGATGACCGCACACATAGTCAGCACCGTAGAAACAAATGGAGGGGAAATGGCAGCGTACTGCTCAAAGCTGGAGGACTGAGTGCCTTTGGTCTAGAAGCATACTTGATCCATAGCTTCTGTTGAAGGCATATTACTGAGGGTACTGAGAAAAATATATTTATATTTTTTGAAACAGCATGCCTAGATGTGGAGCAGATGGGCCTTGTAGGAACTGGGGAGCAGGCAGAAAGGAGAATTCTCTACTATAGTAGCCTGTAGGAAGCATTTGTCAATAAACACCTTGAGGATTTTCAATAGCATCCAAAGGAAAATGCCCCACGAGTCATAGACTAACACAAGAGCTGCCCATCATTGACTCTTAATGCTCTACTGAGCATGAAAACAACAGCATGGAAACAATATGAAAAGGCCTCGCAGGTAATTTCACAGGGTAACAAGGAATGCCAGGCTTATTGTAATTGCTGGCACTAGCAACAACGGAGTTAGTTTAAATTAAATGCTGGGACCTTTAGGGCAGCTTCTGTGTTTCACAGTGCCTGTTTTTTGTACATTTTGCACTTTGACTCATCTGAAAGAGTTATATAAAATCAGATGGTTTGAGCTGCACTCAAAAATGCTATTTTGAACTTCCTTCTACAACGAGGAAAACTAGGAAGTTATATTTAAATAAAAGAAATACTCCCGATGATCACCTGATGCCAGCAGCTAAGGCTTTAAAGAATACCATGAGAAAACAAGATTTGTCCTCATTAAAGCGACAATATTAATGATGATATTAATAAGGGTCAAAATTGGGATGTCAGAATATAGCCAATACGTTTATTAGCACTTTTAAACTACTCAGGAAATCATTCTAAGAATAAACTCCTAATTCTAATAACAAAACTAATTCTTATAATGTTTATATTTCCCCATTTATATTTCAAACACTCTTTAAAGTACTTGAACCTCTTGCCTTTAGAACTCTCTTGGTTTCTGTATGATCTTTATGGACTTTTTCCTCTAAAAGGCCCACTCATTCCATCAAAAAGGTGATTTTTAAAAAGATTTCTTTATTTAATTATAATCATAGTACAGACTGCATCAAATGCTTTAGAACATACATATAAAACACTCATTGCTGTTTTCATGCAGTTGGGAGATAGTAATCTCCCTGTGAAGATTGAGATGAAATAATCAAATAATAAGAAAATAAAAAGGATAGCACCTACCTTAAAAAGGTCTTAAGAAACCTGCTGGGGGGAGTTTGAGGAGGAAAGATAGAAATAATATACGGCCATTTTTGAGAAAGGATGGAAGAATAGCCTTGATTACTACCAGGGAGAAATGTTTTCAAGGTTACTTTCAAGTCTAGAGCAATAGTAACAAACAGTTTGCAAGCTATCTGAAAGATTTTAACTAGAAAAGTGATATTCACAGAAGGAAAAAGACAGCTATAGGCCATCGGGTGCACCATAATTGGCACTCAGCCCCAGCCACTGAGGTTGGAACTACATCCAAGCTTTCTCTAAGTTTGACATAGGGCATATATTGAAGGAGGAGGCTGTTTAGTGAAAGCTCATTTTCTTGGACTGTAAGTTCTGTCAAAATGTAAGAGCTTCATGAACAGCTTCAGAAGCAAAGATGAAAAAATGAAGTTCCCACAAGTCTGAAATGTTCACTTTTAGTAATGTAGAAATAGAGTAGCTTCATATTTGTGTTCAATTTTTATATATGTGTGTTTTAAATAGTTTATATACATATAAATCCCCATAATTTTATATATACAAATATACAGTTTGACATATGTAGGTTTATATATAATATATGTGTGTGTGTGTAGAATTTTCTTCATTGGAACTTTCAAACTGGAATTTTCCTTTATTGGAATATTTTCTTCATTGTAAAATTAGTTTAAAAACCAAAAAGCAAAATAAAACACTGTTTGAAGAACAAATAATCTTAAATTTCAAATATCTCAGAAAGGAAAGCAGATTGCCTCAAATTATTTTCCCAAGTGCTGATCTGTGATGAATTAATTGGACTTTTTCATTTGGAAGGAGAAAGAGAAGGAAGAAACTATCTGACTAATCTTTAAGGTGCATGCCATCGGTAAAATCAACAAAGTTTATGGAGTAAACAATCCTTCTTGGTTTGTAGACATCACATCCTTTACAGACAGACAAGGCTTCTTAAGGACATTCTTGGTATCATAATACTTCAATCTTCTTCAGTGTCATTTCTGAATGAGACCATTGTTGAGGCAACAGTGAGTTGCATAGCTCCATCAACCTTCTTTAATTTGCTTGGAGATTATGGGAAAATCTCTATAAATCAATTTTATGACCTAATGAAAAACTTACAGTTGCATGGCATCACTTGCATGAATTATGAGGTAGCCACAGAAAGGACCAAAGATGTCAAGGACATTAAAGTGAAGCTTTGTGTACTCTGGGACATAGCATCGCATTTCTCAAATCTACAGTTGGTAAAAATAATAAAGGCAGACACAGAAGCTAAAATTCTTTATCCTAAACACAAGACAGTGATTTGGAAAGGCTGGGGAGGAATTGTTAAAATGGGCTTGATGAGAGTCATTACTCTAAAGACGTAGCAATTTAATTCTTCATTAGCATTATAAAAAAAATCAAAGGTACGCAGAAAAACATATAGATACCTAATGAAAAAAAGAGTGCAGGTCAGATACTCCTATATTTTTTTCAAACCAAGTTTGTTTGTTTTAATTTTACATAGTATCTTTCACTAGAAAACTTCCTATAGCTGCAGTTGCAGCCACATATTTAGTATTTTCACAAAGCAGACTTCCAGTTGCTCTTTCCTGGAATTCCTTCTGTTTTCACATTACATTTCAATATTTTGCTCATATTTGTCAAAACCTAATCCAAGCGTCACTGAACTTTATGGTGCTTCATGGTACTGTAAGCCTAAAACAAAGCCTGAATTCTGCAAATTTAGATGATAGCCTTAGAGATGAACACCTGGAGGTCAGGTTCTCTTGTAAGAGGTGAGATAGCCATACATATCCTGACTATTAGGTGGTTCCATCAACACTGAAAGACTTGATAACACCAAACTGATTTTGACACTACTTCTTTTTTGATGAAAACTGCGAGAAAGCTTCTGACTGTGCTATTTGAGGGGACACAACAATATTTGGCTTTACATTTTAATTTTCTATCATATACTTGAGAATTACTATTTTTTTTTTTAATAATAAACCCAAGCAAAGTATTCTGGTTTTGTCAAAACATTTCTTTTTCTTTTATTGATAGCAAATGAATCTTATGATGTTTCCTGGCATGAGTACTGAATGTTTCCATTGTCAGTCCTGTTCAGAACAGAGCCAGGCTCTCAAATCTCAACCTCCCTATGCTGAATAAAATGTTTATCCTCCACCAATGGCAGCAATGCTCAGCTTAGGCAGCCTAAACATAACCCTGCTGTGAGTTCCCAGAATAGAGGAGGCGGAAGGTCCCGGGCTCAGCCTATGTGTGCCTTGGCCAGGCTGACATCTTACTTCTCCTCTGTCCCCTGTAGTCTTGTACAGAGAGGGGGTATAAATGTAGCTCTGTACCACTTATAGAGGGAGGATATTCTTGCTGTGCTGCATCAGAGTGTTCTGTGGCCATTGGAGGTGGGGTCAGACACTATCCACTCTCAACCCTGTTTGATTCCCACCTTTCCCCCCAATCCTGCCCTCACTGCAGATATCCCTGGGACTTCTCTTACATCTTAGACCTGAACAGACTTTTACTCCAGGAGAGAAGCAGCCACAGGATACAAGATATCTGGGCTCAGTGTTGTAATTTAAATGAGCCCATTTTCTACTTTAACCGGTCTCAACATCTCTCTGACACAGAGAGATGATGGATAGATAGACTTTCTGCCTTTCTACCCTCCTGAGGTCTGCTCAGCTTTCTGTTTCTTCTAATCCTCTTGCTCAGGCCCTGCTGTTCGAGTTTCTTCTCTTTTTCCCCCTCCCTGCCATTATTCCAGGTGGTTACCCATCCCATTTCACTTCTCCCAGAGTGTCACCAGGCTGCTGCCAAAAGCTCTTCAGTTTTCTCTCCTGTTGTGTTCACTCTTTTTCTTTTTTACCTTTTAATCTCAGCCGTAGGTGAGGTCATGATGAAGCTTTCAGGATGTTAGAAAGTAAACTGCTGGAAGAGGTCAGCAAGAGCAGAAACCAATAAAGCACAAGAAGGAAGTTTGATATGTACGAACAAAGCAATTGGTAATGATGTGAAATAGTTGGGTCAAACAAGGGCTGTGCACAAATGAAAAGATTCACCTCCAAACACCTGGAAAGTTTACCTAACCTGCTTTGCCTTGACAGGAGATAGTCTGTTGCCATGAACCACTGCTAACAGCTTTACACCCTGCTTTATTTGCACATTTCAGGACGCACATGAGCATCTGGCCATCAGCAACAGGGTGGGTTCATTTTTCCCAAAGAAACTCCCTAAATCCTATAAGCTTCCTACTTCCTTTTCCATTCATTGATGCTTATTATCTGAAAGGTGTGATTTAAGACTAGTATTCCAATATCCTTCCTTAATACCAGTAAAACCATTGAATTCAAAGGGATGGCCTCTGATGTATGGAATTGTTCAGTGTAAAGGTGCCTCTTTGAGCTCCTATAGTCAGATAGCAATCAGATACTTCAGCTTCCATTAGGGAGGACAAAATTCCCAATTTGCTAGCCATGGGAGGTTTGCTTACAAAAGGAAGATGCTTGTTTTTAGACAGATTTCACGCCTGGATCCTCCTAAACTACCCGTAGCAAAAAAAAAAAACAAGAAAAAGAAAAAAGGAAAAAAACTAAGAATTTACTGTTGCTTCAGATGAACCTATTTTTATGCTTAGCCAAAATTAAGTTTTTAAAAATAGATGGTGTAAACCAATAACAATAGTGAGACATTTTGGGTGCAGTATTTTAGTGATTGTCTCCTCTCGTTTCCTCCCTTCTGAGGTGGTGGCAGTGCAAAAAGAGGCATATTTTCCCTCCTTTAGCACTTGCAAGCCAAGGCCCTCCTCTGGCTTTGCTCTCGGTACAGCTCTGAGCAAATGCTTTCCTGAATTTTCCTTAGAAAGCAGAGAACTCCCAGTCGGTCCCCACCATCTCAGTGTCATCGCTGACCTCCTCTAAGGAAGCATTCTGGTGTTTCCACAATAGCTGCCATACATTAACCTGATGGGAACAAATTTCCTAGAGCTTTGCTCAGATATCCAATTCGACAGGACTTTTCCCTACTCTGGGAAGGCAGCCAGCCTGCCAGCTGCAGCCCGGGCCACCCCTTGGTGGACCTGGAGGGCACTT
The DNA here is from genome assembly GCF_033783945.1 of Neopsephotus bourkii. Taxonomy (NCBI): domain Eukaryota; kingdom Metazoa; phylum Chordata; class Aves; order Psittaciformes; family Psittacidae; genus Neopsephotus; species Neopsephotus bourkii. Next base: position 4,777,410 of record NW_026902048.1, read on the forward strand.
TCCTATAACTCAATGAGGACAGCCTTTATTAAAAGGAAAATTACAATATTAATAGGAAAATTATTTTTTTTGCTAATGACAAAGAACTTAATTTCTTCATACGTGGAAGCAGTCATATACCCAACTATGCCAATCTCAGTATTATCTCAGATAGGCACTTGTTCCCTGGAGGCCCTTAGGGGAATGACCTTATGTCCCTCTACCTTTGATAAAGCACTGCCTGCATGCATATAAATCAATTAACATCATCAACTTATGCTAATTTTGAATTTAGATGGCATGCTGGAAATAAACAAGGGTGTTTATGCCTGTCTAGAAAAGAAAACACAATGACAAGCTTCCCTCCTCTCCACCTTGCACACACAAATACACCCACACTAGTATGCACATACACATTGGGATCTGGCAAGCCCCTACCCTGCATGGAGCCTTCATTTAGCTGCTTGTGCTCTTTCTCTTTTCGAGGGGGATTTTGACAAGCAGAGCAGCCAAAATAACACCATGCAATATATAAACATCCCTTGTCAGCCATTTGCTCCCATTTTGCTCCTGTGTCATTCACTTTCCTTGTTTTGTTGTTGTTCTGGTATCGCTTTCTTTAATTTAGGGTATTCTGGGGGTTGTGGTGTTACCAGACTGACATGGAAAAGACATTTAGAAAGGATTACCCTGTTAATGAAGACTGCTTCCTGTTATCATAGCCTGAATATCAACAACAAATAGCACATCTCAGGCTTCCCCCATCCCACTGGAGAGCACAACTTGCTGGTGTTAACGATCAAGAGCCATGCTGAAGCGTTGGGTCCAAGCAACAGCAATGAACACATCCTGGAGGGAGACCAAGCCTTGAGACACAGAAGATTGAAGAAGGCCCAGCAGCCTTTGTGATTAGACCAAGTGGAAACTTCCCTCCTGACCTCTTCCCTGCCAATCAGGCAAATGGTGGCCAAAACACATGAGAAGCATTAAGGCCCTAGAAGCTCATCAGCAGAAGCTTCTTGTATTCTCATTCTGGAGGACTTCTCCTTGCCCAGGCTCTGTCTGTGTCTAGACAATGAATTGAGTATGAAGGTGTTATTTGGAGAACAAAACATTTCACTATACGACATGTTTTAGTATAAGATGTGCAGAATTGTATGCTGAGAAGCTATTCGCTACCCCTGACATATCTTCATCATAAACATATTCATGAACTAGTGATAATTTTTATCTCTGATTAAAGCTGCAAGCAGGCACAACTCTCCCAGTTGACAGCTCTGGGCAAGGAATGGATATGGCAGAATTGTCTAAAATACAAGTCAATTTCCTTGGATCCTGCAATTCTCATCAACATGGGCATTTTCTGACGATCTGATTTACTTACCAGCAGTGCCCAGCCTTCTATGCCAACGCAAATTAAAACAGAGGACATATGCTGAAAAATTTGTAACATGGTCCCCTAATCAAGTGCTGGCTCCATCCTGTATCCTGTTATAAATTGTAATCTACATTGTGTCTACTGTACACGTGTCATTATTCTTTCCTCTGGTACCTCAGACAGCTCTGCCTGATTGCATTTAAATACTTTTAAGCCATTATTGGTTGTCCTCTTATTTATATGTTGCTTGGCTTGGTGCTTATCTCCTTTTCTTATTAGTACAAAAACCCAAGGCTACTTTAATTCTCTATATCCAAGGAGCCACTTAACTTCCAGCATCCCCCAGTGCCATCCCAATAAATAGAGGCTGCTCTAGCCATATTTCCTTCCACAGGGAAACCAGGATGTTTAGCCAGTTCTGAATCCACTCTTAGCACTACTTCATGGTTGAGATATTCAGAGGATGGTCTCAGCTGAAGCACTGACCACTTGCCTGATTACTGTGTGCGCTGCTTACCTTGTCGCTTTGCTATTATGCTCAAAGTATCTGTGTATCCCTTCCACTCCCAGCTCAAAGAGACCCCATTTCTGAGCAATATTAGGATGAGACTATCTCTTGTTGGAGGGGAAAAGCTGAGGGGCTTTTTCATTTTTAGCTTTGCTGACAGCACGCACTCTTCTTTTTATCCCTTTGTGCAGCCTCCCTACTTCCTCCTTACTAAATCCACAAAATACCCTTAAAATTATTCATCTTCCATTTAAAAATGCTGGGGGCTAGAGTGGCCCCTGTGCGGTCTGGAACTAGGAATTAAAACACCACAGCAGCTTTCATGGGAACAGCTGTCCTAAAAAGAGAGCGAGGCACAGGCACACCCTGGGCAGATCCCCTCCATAAATAACATGGCTCGAGCCCTCTTAAATATCCTCAGTAAGTCCTAGTGGGGTGCCATTATATTCATTCAAGACTGTGCATTAGGGTGGCAAACTGGTGGAGTAGCAGCAGTTGTGGCAGTGTCTGCCTTTATGCTGTGCTCTGTCCTACTTTTGCTAAACCTTCATCCTTCAGCGTGGGGGAAGGCAAGACTGCAGGTGGTCACATTCTCCAGGACAGGGAGAGTTATGTGACTGGAATTTGGCCGAGTCCCACCGTTGCTTTACGCCATCGCAGCTGGTAGCACTACATCATCCCTGAGAGCCAGGCAGGTGCCTCGGTGCTGACAGAGAGGGAGGGCAGGGATCAAGCATGAGTCAAGGTCAGGAACACAAGCAGCAATACAAGAGGAGTGCGCATCATGGGGAGCCAGCTCCATGTTGAGCCCAGGAGCAGCTCAGAGAGGATGTTGTCAATATAGGATTACTCAGCTACGGCCATGAAACTGGACTTTCTTTGAGAAATTAGGAGAAAATGAGCCATCCTTCAGCCAGCAAAGCAGTATTCTGGTTAGACAGCTAAAGGGGAGCTTGCTGAACTGGGAGGCAAAACGGTTCGGGATGAGTGGCTGCGCCAAGCTTATAGTGAAGGATAGAGTGCAAAATCTTGCTGGCCAATGGCAAGAAAACCCTCCATTTGTGAATCTAATAGGAATGTGACACACACATGGTGGTAGAATTTGAGCCTTCCCATCTGGCACTTCTGATTAATCAAACCAAGGAAACCTCTGAAAATACCCATCGACAAGAGCTGAGACTATGAGAAAGTAAGACAACTCCAACTGTGTCTGCAGAGGCTGTGCTTAATATTAACAGGTGGTGATGAACATTGTATGATTTAGAGCTGAGGGAAATAGGAATCTGAAAGATCAAGTATCGTTCCAAAACACAGACAGACTCTGGGACCTGTACATTCAGGCTTAGTCTTCCAGGACACAGCTGAAAATGAAGAGAAGTGAAGAAATGGCCTCCAGATCAGCATTTCTTGCCTTCAAGTCCTGTTCATTATAAATAGCTAAAAAAGAAATTATTAGTCCAACTGATATGCCAACCTTCTTTAGAAAGCAGAAAAATTCAAGTCTGCTTTTGTTCAGATCTTAGACCAGTATTCAAAACCCACTTCCTTCTACCAACAACACTTTGCATCCGTTACATGTTAAGTTGCAATGACACCTGTACCCATACCCCATACAAATGTTGACTGGCAGGATGAAGACTGGCAGAAGTAAGATCTACAAGTGATTTATGAATGCAATTCAGTGCCTCTTGTCAATATGCTTTATAAACAGCCTGGTTTGTTGAATTGCTGTACGCATCATTTCTGCAGAGATACATGCAGGTCTCAGGTGCTCTGCACTCAGCAAGGACTCTGTAAAGCATCAAGTGAAGAAGGGTGGAGTAAATGAAGCAGAAGCTCTGGAGAAGAGAAAATTCATTTCCTCACAGTTGCAGGACTGAAGTTCAGCAGTGGAAGAAGCTCATGGCTTGGCAAATCTGGATTTTGCCACAGGAAAGCACTTTGAGGCTCCATTACCGCTGCCTCAAAATCCTTACCAGCTAACATACCCTGTTCTTCTCAAGCAGAGAACTACCTTGAAAATAGTTTATCCATCTTGCAGTCAATATTAAGCAGTAATATTAACCAGCCCAGTCACTCCTATCAAACTCAGTGTAAATGTGATCTGAATTGGTGCTGACGAAGATAGGGTGGGGAGACTGCAGAGGGTGGAGAAGAATTCGTTTGCTTTTTCTATTGTGTCAGAATGAACATTCTGAAAAGAGGACGGTGCAGCTTTAATAATAAAGGGGAAAAAAAGGGAAAAATGAAAGAAGGAAAGAAAGAAAAAAAGAAAGAAAGGTGCCTCAGTTGTCTCGGCAGCTGATCAACAAAGGAGCAGTCGTGAGCTGTAACCTCTTGGAGCTGCAGTCTGGAACATGACACATGTCAGGCTATGATAAATGGTGCGGAGTGTGTGCAATTTCAAGCGCAATGCCCTTGAGATGCTCAGGACCCCGATCGCAAATGTTATTGTTAAATTAAACCTTAAAGGAAGGATTGGAAAGGGGAGGGGTGGGTTTGTGTGTGTATGTGTGTATGCGCGTGCGTGTGTGTGTGTGTGTATTTATTTATATAGAGAGAGATATATGAAATACACAGAAGAGAAGGGAAAAATGGCAAGGTGAAGAGAGAAAAACTTTGTATTTCTTTTAATTGAATTGTGCATCTTCTAGGTCTGGCTGAGCTATGGGAGAACTTCAGGCAGGATTTTCTATCCTACAGGCATTTTATTACTTTTGCTCCATCACAATTTGATAGCTAGAGATCAGCTAAAGTAGGCAGGTCTGAGACTGGAAAATATATAAATAAATAAGAGTATGCCACAGAAGTGCAGTTTCCTTAGTTCAAGTGTTCTGCATCCAGGTATGTCTGAATCCAAATGAGTGAAGTTTCAGAGAGTACCAAGTGCTGATTTTTGGGAGTCGCTGGTCTCTGAGGGCTTGTTTGTTTTTTAGGTTGTGTGCTTGTTAAGTCTGAGGCAAATACTCATGCTTAAAAGCTGCTCTGAGAAAGAGGCGGTGTTCACAACCATAACATGCTGTGGGGAGCACAGGGACTTTGCAAGTCCTCCTGGCAGATTTCATCCCCAGTCTGCAAGAATGGCCCTGATGTGCAGCACACTGGTGTCAGCATCCTACTTTTGTCTGTAGTGAGAGAAGAGCCAGTAAGGACATGTTTTAGGCAAACAATTGTAATAACAAGAGTGGTCAAGGGGTATGAAATAGAGAGGGAAACAGAATGAGTGAGTTAAAAAATAACCAGTTCCATATGCTGGATAACCTTTAGCAAAGAGAGGTGGCAAGGAAGGCTTCATAAGTCTTTCCTCCAGCATCTACATCAGATGGGTGAAGTGGAGAGAAGGGGTCAGGCCTGAACTCCCACCTCTGCAGTTTCTAGGTCCCTCTAAAGAGATGAGAACTAACATGTCTCCACCCTGAAGTTGTCTCTGGTCACCCCAGACCTGGACTCCATCTCTTCCTCTCTCTGCTTCCTTCTGTTGCCTATTTTATGTCTTCTGTCTTTCACATACGCAAAATCTCCAGTTTTAACTCACTCAGATCCCTCAGAAGTCCTTTCTTTATCTTCTCCCTCTCCATACTCCCTCCCCCACCACATCCATGCTAAGTGCAATTAATGTAGGCAGTGCAGGAAACACAGTGGAGAATGGAACTGTGTAAATGAGGGGGAGGACACAAAGGGGGTGAGGTATGGGGTGGGGGGAGCTGGAAACTGTTCAAGGGGAAATGCTTGCATGACTCGTATAATTGAAGGGAAGAAAAGAAAATGAGCAATGTAAACTCTCCACTGGAAAAGGAGATGGGAAAAGCCTTTAAATTGTAATAAAAAGAAAATTCAAACAAGCAGTAAAAGGTAACAAAGGACTAGCACTGACTCATTATGATACATTGTTTGTTCTAATTTATACCACATACAAGATAAATCCAGTAGTCAGGAATAACTGGTATCGGAGATCTCCACGACCTATTTAAAACACTTAGGACAAGGAAAACAGGTAGCAGAGATATGGTTCCACCAGCAGTAATCCATCTGCTTATTGCTCCTGGGTGCCTTTACAGTAGCTCATTGTCCAATAGAGCCTTTAGAGTGACATGACAGTATTATAACCAAGGCTTAGATTTGGGAAATATAATGAATACAAAAACCACATTAGATACCAATGTTCTAAGATTATTATTTTTAGAAAGCATCTTACGAACATCCTACAGCTTGTTTTGTACTTTTTGGCTACCGTTGCCTAGCGTCCAGGAAAAGTCAAGTCCTTTTTCGGTTCTTTGGAACATTTTCCCCATGTTTCTTGTTATTAAAGAAAATAAACATTAGACAAAAGCGGACTTTATTGTATCTATAAATAATTCAATGCAGATGGATTCATGGAAAATACCAGCAGGCAGATTTTCAGAGAAAAAGAGAGAGAAGAATGCTCTAAGGTTAGGTGGTGAGGAAAACAGAAAGGGTGAAGTGGCAAGAAACTGCAAGATGCGTTGAGAAGAATAGACACAAATAAGAAGATAACTAGTGAGGGGTAACTGCAAATAAAGGTAACTTGGCAAGACAACCCAATCCCTTTGAAAAGTTCATATTCTTCAGTTATCAACATGGATACTTCCTGACACCAAGGAAAAGAGGACATTTGCTATGTGTCTTCGGAGGGTACCGGAAAGTCACATTGAATTGTATCTCATACAGATATGTTACCTTTACCCTTTCCCCTTTGGGAACAATAGGCAGTTGCCAATAATGTGAACTTTCCCCTTTGGGGACAATTGACAGTTGCCAGTAATGTTAAGATGTTTACTTAACAATGCATCCCTCTATCTAATAATTGTTTTATGTGAATCTGAGGAAAAGAAAGATCTTTAATGGTCACATTCTATCAGTATGAGAGTGAAGACCAAGCGTTTTTAAGGCCCAAACAATTCCCCTTTCCATATTTCCCTATTCTTGTCTTCTACCTCTTGTACTGTCACTTACAACTCCCATTATTGTTCCCAGAGTTCCTCAACCCATTTATTTTTTCTCCACTGCTTAGCTACCTGAAACAGCATCAATACATGGGCACTGCAAGTCATAAGGAACACAAACACAGTCAGGAACTCTAAGAATGTAGAGAAGTAAACTGATGTCAGAAAAAAATTAACATGGAGAAAAGCTTGTGCCACAGTTAGGAGGAGATGGTAAAGGAATCAGTGGTGGGAAGGAAGAAGAACATTTATAGAAGGAATGGAGCAGCTTTGCTTGATTGTAAACAACCATTTCAAAGCCACTACTTTTGCTGATGTTGCACAAGAAAAGCGCAAGGCTTCCTTGAGGTATATCTTCTGCTGGGCAAAGTGAAATAAAAGAAAGTTAGGAACTTAGCTGGAATCAATAAAGCCAGTATAAAGCAAAACCCCACTGTATATGGGATAACTCCATGCACCATAAAAGACATGAGGCCTGCTTGTGATGTACTTTGGCACTTTCTGTGCATAACCAAAAGGCAATGGATACAGAAGTAGAAGGCAGAGGAGCTGTAAAACAGGTCTGTGAAGACAGCTGAATATGTCTCTTCTTCCCAAGGCTGCTTTAGGGAAAGGTGCTGCAGTAGCGAGCTATCTGCTGCAAACACAAGGCATAAGGAGAGGGAGACAGAAAGGTTTCCAGGGAAGAGAAACACTCACCTGGAGGTGGGAAGAAATGTTTGCTTTGGACCAATAAACATCTGAGAAACAAAAGTAGAGGCACAGGGAGAAATCATCTTCTTGCATTCTGCTGCTTTGCCACACACTGGGGGAACAGCACATTGTTCTCCAGCTGAACAATGCCTCATTCCCACCACGTGCAATGGGAAAAGAATGTAAGCTTTGCTTTGGTTTATTATCAACTCTGTGCAGTGTGGAGATAACTGCACAGGCTGGCTGGTCCCTGTAAAGCAAAGATGAATTTTGATCAAAATTGGATTACGGGGCATTTTATTTCTACTTACGAATGGTTCTGAACTGATTTCCCATTGACTCAATATGCAAAAAAAACCTCAACAAAACCCAAAATAAAAACTGTCAAGACTGAATAATGCTGCTGAAAAGAAAAATAAAGCCCAAAAAATTACCGAAAAATAATTGGACTGAAACAGCTCCAAGACAGATTAACTTTAAATCTTCTTAAGAATGATGAAGGCTCTTGCAACCAAAGGCAAGTTATTTCATTAGGTTGATTCTGCATATTTAATTCTCAGCCTGCCAATTTAATGCCATATTTTTTTGTGATCGGGGCAGTTTTTTTCTTGATGCATAATAATGACATTGCATTTGGTTTAAAAGTAGCAGTCCACAATCAAGGCAATCACAGACTATTAAGTGTTCAGTCAAGTCCCAATCAAACTGCGTTCAAATAGGTTAAAGGGAGATGGTCAGAGCTGCCAATCCCAAAATACAACCCAGCCCTTCAGCCGATCCTGCGGCCAAAGGAATAGTACTCTTTTGACTTTAGCAGAGTATGTGATGGAAAATATTTCTGTCCAAAACAAAATTGGCCTGTAATCTGGGTAAACTATTCAGAGCAAACAGTGGCAAATTTAGCCATTTCTCCTGTTTGCAAATCATCCATCTACGGACTTTGTTTTTTTAATGCCTTTGCATGTATTTGTCTGACAAATACTATATATAGAAATATTGTAGCAGACTGCTGACATTGATTATGTCCTGTGTTATCTATGACAGATTGTTGTAAATGACTGGTCCTCTAGGTTATGCTGCAATTTAGCCATAGAGCAAATATGCTAAAATACCAGTGTAAAATGTACTAAATCAGAGCCTTATGAATTTTAAAGCCCAGAGTTTGAAGCTCTTCCTCAATCCGCTACACCAAATCAGTGTGGCTGCTCCCAAATTAAAGTGCAGTGCCCCATAAGCAAGAAGATCAGAATTATGAGCTATCAGAATCCTACTTGCACTTGTAAATTGTAGCTGATTCAGCTGTAACCTGAAAGCAGCTTTTAGGACCACAGTATTAACATATCTGAAAGTTTACCCATCAACCTTCTAGCCTCCAAAATCATCCAGTGTGCCAGGCCGTGCGTCCTGAGCTGAGCAAAGTGTCTGTCCTACACCTATTGAGATGCAATAAAAATATCTCTTTGTTTTAAAAAGCTTGGTTTCTAGCAACACGTTTGTAATGTGTGTGTGTGTGAGGTGATCAGTTGAAAATAAAGTTATAGTAACCAAAAGAGGGAAATTTACATTTTTGCCGAACACTCTAGAAATCCTGTATAATAAGGTCAAATATGGTGGCAAATTCTATTTAAAGGCTGGAGGGCTCAGCCTGATGGCACAGAAACCTTTGACCATGTTTGCTACCCTGAGCCCAATTTGCTCAAAAATTGCCACTGAGGGACTTCTGGTTTCACCTTTTCATGGAGGAGACTATGCACATCTGGTTTATGGATCATTCGAGTTATGGATTCATCTGGACGCCTCATTATACCCATGCCAGCTCACTCCCCTTTCTTTTGGTGCCAAAAGGGCAAAGCCAAGGCTATACACATCTCCCAGGACCAGACCAGTGAAGAGAGAAGGCTACCCTGTAAATGCATAGTGGATATCCATGCAGATGACTGGAGTATATCCACACATTCATCATACCCTGCATGAATGTTCAGGCAAGAGAACAGTTGCTCTCTACTTACAAAAACCTATTTATTACCTGGGAGATAATCCGATCCTTGAGTGTGTGTCAGTGAGAGTATTGCATGGGTCATGTTGACCCCTCGTTTGATGCTTACTTGTGTTTCTCCTCAGGAAGAAAACTTCTTGCTGATGTGCCAGTCTCTTAGAAAAAAAGACAAAAAAGACAAAAATTCCCCTTCTGCCGACATTCCGACATTCCCTTACGAGTCTGGGAACCTCTATTGTCTTTTCTCTAGTAATAAATGATAATAATTAAAGGCAAATACACAATAATTAGTCACACTAGGTTTATCCATCTGGCATACCTGTATCTCATCACTGTGTCTTTGAAACAGATGACAAGCACCATATTGCACAACATCCTGCTAATGGGTCTGAGCAGGGAAAAAGAAGGTAAAAGGGTTACCACAAAAAAAAAAAAAAGGAAAAAAGTTTAAAAAAAGGAAGAGAAAGTAAAAGAAAAACAGGTCAGCAACAGGGGCTGGCAACATTATACAGCATTTACAAAATAGTGGTGGCTGGCTGTCAAGTTATAAACCACTTACCGGCAGATGTGCTTTCACGTGGGGCTTAGGAACACAGGGAAATGTACATCTCTGTGCTTAAACTGCCTCCTGCTTAAAATACCTGTACCTGATGTAGTTAATGTTGAAATAAGGATCATTTTTTTTGGAAGGTTTTAGCTGGGTATGCAGACATATGGGGAAAATGAGCTATTTTAAGAGCTGTGCCTGGCTTCCTGAAAAGTTTGGGGTTTAGTGTGACATTAAAACGTTATGGACAAAGTAATCAGATATTTTGATTTCTGTTCCCTAGGTTGATTGATGCACACCAGGAGTCTCTTCTTCCCTATCAGAGCTGCCTGACAGAAGGCAGAGTAAAATTAATACAGCTAAAAATTTTCAACAAATATTTACTCCTTTAAAAAGTGATCATACAAAGCTGGCATTTGGTTTCTGGGAGCTTGTGAGATGCAGAGATTTACTTGTATAAATAATCAGAGAGAGCCAATTTCAGTCACTTGTATTCCGATTTCGATTAAACCTCCACAAGTGCTTCAACTCTCTTTCAAACAGAGAGCAGAAACTTGCATGCACTGAGAGCTGATTGTCTGGTTGTAATGATTTTCTGGTTGCAATGCAGTCATGCCTAAGACAACAGCCGTGGAGCTGGGCCCAGCTATGTTACATAGCTGCATAAAAACAAAGAAAGCAAACAAAGGGAGTGCCTGAAGAAAAGCCTCTACAGTCTCCATATAAGATGAACATCAAGTGATTTTGTGCTTCTCTAGATCTAACCTGCCTGAGCTTTCCATAGCTGAAAGCTGTCAGTCGGCAGTCTCTAAAGCAAAAAAAAAGGTATAACAACAATAGTAATAACAACAACAATCATATAAATAGCTGTAATATATTAAAAGATAAAAATTGGTATTTTTTACCACTATCCATGCAGGCTTCAAGGGAAAAATGATTCTTCAGAAACATCAAGCTTCTCATCAAACTGCTCTCGTATCTGTGAATATTTGTATCTGGCTGGGGTTTAAGGAATATCTTAACTCTGTCCTTACAATGAAGGCACCTGTTCTGTAGATGTTATTGAGCTTAAATTCATCACAAGTCATAAGGTGGCTGATGGGATGACAGCAACTGAAGTGGCCACTCTTGGACATCCCATTCTCAGGAAGAGAATAATGATGAACTTTGCCAAGTTTGTAGGAACTTTAATGGCAAATATAATGTAGAAATTTTAATGGTTAGTTTTCATGCAGTATTTCTTGTTCATTAGGAACTCTGACCAGACAGAGAGATAAGGAAAATAATGGGAAATGTATTTTGAATGCAGTTTTACAGCTGGTGGTCCCTTAGCCCCTCTTATTGGACTCTTCACCTGATTACGTTAACATAGGGAGTGCATCATTAACTTTGTTGGAAGAACAGATATTTTGTTATACACCTGGAGCTTATCTATCTTACACAAGTTTGCATCCCAGAAGCAACTGCACTTCAGCCTAGCTAAGCCCACTGGTGTATATCACACAATAAGCTGCGATGCTCTTGCATTAGTCTGCAAATGAATTGTCTCCCTCAGTCTGGTAAGCACTGCAAGACTCTGGGATAGAGAGCTTATACAAGCATAGAGCAAAAGCCTGGAGTTGGTTATTAATTCTTCCTAGGTAAATTAACTGGGAACAGCTTTTCAAAATACTTCCTGTACATATTTTCTATACAAAGAGACCTTCTCTTGTTTGTTTCTCTCTTCCTCCGGACAGTCCCTAGTGATGATTTTCACAGCTCTTCTGGAAGCAGCTCATTGTTCTGCAGAGACTTAATTAAAGTGTACTTCCATGCGAAATTAGGCTATTGTATTTATTTAATCTTTATGGTAATTGCTGTACAAGGGCTGTGGCTGCCTGCATCCTACTCCACACACCCACATCTCTCCCCACCCCACAGTCACCACTCCCTGAAGGAAATGGCTAGTCATTCTGCCCTGGTTGAACTCCTCATCTACTCAAGTGATGCATTTGAACTTTAACCCACGGACAGCAATATTTGCTCACCATGCCAGAGTCTTTCATGGATGAAAGGTATGCTGGAACAGCTCTGGAAAGAGAAATACGTGTTTCTCGTGGTTTTCTTCTCTCAAGCTTTAGGTAATACTGTATTGAGATCTTGCAGAGCTCAGGTGGCATTTCACACTTCCTGTGCCAGTCCATACACCTCTCCTAGGCTGGTTTTTGTCCTGAGACTGAGTATTCTTATTGCCATGAGGATCTTAAAATTAAAAGTTTATGAGCTCTAGCCCAATCACCTGCAATATTAAAGATATAATTTCAATGAAAATACAGTTGCCAGGTATCATTTATGTCCAAACATTGTGCAAGCAAAGCATAAAATAAAGCTCTGGCACTTGATTATTCTTTTGGGGAAGAAGAAATGGCTTCAATTTGTTTCTCAGAGCATTTCCACAGTGAGATGACTCTGTTTTTCAAAGCGATGTTAGTAAATTGAAAACAACATCAGGTTTCATTGACTCCACTGTGACTGGAAATGGCTGAGTAGAGTTGCAGTGAGGAATAAAAATCAAATCAATGTAATTAAAGCCTCCAAATGGTCTGGTGCCAATGTGATTGGCATTTATTATTTCATCCTCAAAGAATGAGCTCCCCAAAAGCGTTTCTCCTGAGCTGCACCAGCAGACAGGCAATCTGCCCCTCTCTGAGACCATATCTAAAGTTCAAGTCTGACTCAAGAGAGCCCAGTCACACCACAGGAATAGGAAAGTTGAGATTTCTCTGGCCCATTGCTGTAAGGATGGAATTGCATTTTCTGTCATACTCCAACATCCTGTTTAAATTAATGGTGCTGCAACCCTCTCACATACAGATGCTTCATATTTAACATTTCTTTTTTTGATTGGCTGATTAAAACTCAAGAGTCCAGCAGTTCATAAATCAGTTGTCTGAAGCACAGATTATAATCCAAGGCCTTTCCAGAAATTATCTTGTCTGTTTTCTGCCAGCTCTGTACTTCATGCAGTCGATAACCTAGACTTTCTTTTCACATGAACTGATTATTCTCTTTCATACTGTCCCACAGGGCTCTGTGCTGGCCATTGTGCTTGTGAAACTCTGAATTGGCTTCCTCTTCTAAATCAGCATGAGGAGTGAATTATTATTGCAACATCCTATCACTATCACTCAGATTTACTTTGATTTATCTGCTGGCTGATCCCAATAGTCCAGCTCTCCTTTCTTGCTGGGAGGATGTGTTGATGCAGCTATTGTTTCAAATCTGGTGGTAGACAGACCATAGCTGTGCTCTTTCTTTGCAGTTTGCCTTTCTGGATGATAGGCTGTGTAGCTCCATACTGACATAAGGGACACATCCACTACTTTGGAAGAAGATATGAGAAACCCCTCACTTGGCAAAAATGGAATAACTCATCCCCACTGTAAAAGTTTTAACCTAATCCTTTAGGCACAGAGAACAGTTTTAACTCAAGATTTTATAGTCATTCGAAACTTTTTTAGTGTTACCTATTCCTCTTCTCTGCATACGTATCTGATGACTACTATAGTCATCTATTTGATAGTCACACTAAAGTGTGACTCTGGCAGAGTCTTCCAGCAAAGTTAACACTTCTGGCATTCTAATACCTGATTTAGCATTTCTTGTTCTGTTTCATTTTTTGTTGCAACCATAACAAGGTTACAAAGGATGCTGCAAAACTTCCAAAGAGGCATAATGTTCAAAGGGCAACATCTGGAAGCTCTGGATGGGGTTTGAGAACAATCTATTCTAGGTGCTACATTTGCATGCTGAAGGAGACATATTGCAGTCTGAGAAAGCTTCCCATCTTAGGAAAATACCAGATTTAGCAAGTACCTAGAATAACCAGAGACATTAAAAAAAAACCTGAGTAATCTGCTCCTTTGCTTGTTTTTCCCTGGACTAGGCTCAGTTTCTAGGTAGAAGAGAATTTGGGGGATTTTTTGTGCAACTTCAACTTGACTTGGTTTTGCTCCATAGCTGTAACCTCAGCTATCTGCAATCTGTTCTTACACATTCCTTCTTGTGCAGGTCTGGGAAACTAGGGCATGAGCTCAGCATCTCAAATAAGCTTCCAGTTTTACCTGCACCCCCTCCTGCGTGTATCTCCTTAGACCCTTACCCCATTTTTAATTTATCCATTAGTACAATGCTTCCTCTCCTCAGAGATAGTATCTTTTACTGAGCTTATTTTTGGACTCCAAAGGCGCTGTCAGGAACGGCAGGGATGACAGTTCCCTTTGATGCAAACCTGGTAACATGACTGCACTTGCTGGCATATCGTACCTACAGTGGTGTAGGGGATGCATCTAAGGGGATATTTGATATTCCATGACTAGCTCTTATGATTCACTTTTTTATAAAAGGTTTATATACAGCCTACCTGCACCCAGGCAGTGCTAGACAAGGACTGATCTCAAACAAGACTATGGCAGTGTTTTTAACTGTCTGGTTTCACCCTTCAGCCCCTGAAAAATGCATGGGGCCACACCTTACAGGGCCTAAAGAAAAGAAACAAGGGGAAACAAAACAAAAAAGCCCAGCGACTACAAGAACGGGCAGAAACTTCAGCTCCATTATCACTTCCCTTCATCTGCTCAAAAACCCTCGCTGCAGGGGTTGTCATGGTGATGCAGGTTTGACCTCTCACTTTTTACTCTTCCAGGAGCTAAAAAGGTAAAAATGAGCCATTCTGTCTAGAATGAAAATCAACCTCCCTCAGTCAAAGGAGGCCGAATCGCTTTTTCCCTTTGTCAAACCTGAATGTCTCCATAGGCGATATGGAAATAAATACATAACCAGCACCAGGCACTGAGGAGCACCCGTGGGTTCAGCAGGATGCAGCAGTGGTTGTGGTAGGTGGGGTTTGGCAAGAGCAGTCCATGCCCAAGTTTCCTAGAAGTCACAAGGTCCCACATTTCCCCTTGGATGTCTCTGCAGCCAGCTCCTTGCTCAGCTGGTTTAACATGGGGTTTGTGTTTGTGGCAGCTCTAGGGCAGAAAAATCAAACTATTGATTGAAGTGTGTAGCAGCCTCATAAGGAATTATTAGCAGCCTGCTGTAAGCAGGACCAGAAAGGGTAAAATCTCTTATTTTTATTAATATTCTCGAGAGTTGGGCTTTAGCAAATCTGCTGTTTGGCCAGGTTGGGAGAAAAGTGAAAGCATCATCTCCTTGAAGCTGGTAATGCACAGGGAGGTGCTTGTATTTGTATGAGGGGGTGGCCTAATTTATTGGGTTAGAGCCCTTGTCTGGACTATGAGCCAAAGTAATCTCCTTCTGTCGATTACTTTTGAATCTAAGTCCTCTGCTTTGATAGCCAAATCCTTCCCTACTTGCTCATTCCCCCCCTCCAGTCTCTCCTCCCACCACTTTCACACAGTGCCAGGGTAGCTTGACATGTGAAGCCAGCACGACTTCAAATCAAATATTCAGGTTAACGACAAGCTGCCCTTGAATGAAACATCTGAAGAACCTCTGATGCAAATTCCCCAATGCTTCATATGGCTCCATCAAACCTTTTCCTGCAAGAGTCTCTCCCAGTTCCAGCTTAAGAGAGAGCTACTGAACTTATCTGACAGAATAAAAAAAAACACTATATATAGGCCTATATATAAATACACATGCACACTCATATATATATATTTTGTATGTGTATTTATATATGCCTTGTATATATAAAGTGCCAGCCTTAAAATCATATTAAACTGCAACTGAAGTCTAAAGTCATCTGAAGTTCAAATGTTTCGCATAATTTTAGTATTAAAGTTCCTGAGAAGCAGTGTTTCTGGACCCATGTACCATTGTAGAAGGTCTTCACAGCCCTAGGCAACATGAATTCAGTCATCTCCGAACACTGTTGCCCTCAGACAAGGGATCATCTCTCTGGAGACCTTTCATTAACACATCCTTGCTTCTACTTTTCTCTCTTTATAGATTAGTCTTTAGTGAACCAGACTGAACAGATGAGGGCTGGTGGTCCTTTCTCCCACCCCATGTGCACTCAACAACCCCCAGACACACCCTGGTGTCTGGGCCGTCTCCCTTAAAGGTCAGCTGTTTCAGCAGAAAGAAGGCACTGCTGCCTTCCACATGCTTCAGAAGCATGACTGTACTGAACACTGAATTGCTTTGGGCCCAAGACTATCTCCCAGTCCCAGCCGTGGGACCACAATGACCTTCCAGACCTTCGTTTTTGCTCCTTTGCAAATCAGCAGTGCTCACTGAGGCATTAGATGCCCCTACTTGTCCACCATCCCAATTAGCAACTTCAGCTTTTCTGAGAGAGGAAGAATATGGGCAAACCCCTGCCATGACCTACCTTTCTCCTTCTCCAGCCTCCCTGGTGCCTGCAGGCCTTCCTGTCCTCATCGCACACTGCAGCAGCCCGGGATGTCGTCTTCACAGGTCTCATGCTGCACCCTCTTGCCCATTTCTGGGAATAACTGCAGCTTTTCCCTTCAATGCCAGAACCTCCTCCAGCACCAGCAGTGACCATCACTGCAAAAGTCACCACAACCTCTACATTCATTCAGTGGAGTCATGTCATGAAGGGACACAGTAGATTGCTTCTTGATCTCAGCTAGTAGGCCACTGATGCCCTGAGTTATGAAGACAGATGGCATTAGGGCCAATACTTTGAGAGCATCTCATGGAAGGGCATTCCACAGGTTAATTATACTTGTAAAGCTTTTCCCTTTACAACATTGGAGCCCAGTGAATCTGGTTTGCCTCTGTAAAAGATGGTTGTCATATTACATGCAAGCCATTTCTCTAGCACAGACAGGCAGGCATTTTCTGAGATTAAGCTTTACGGGGGAGGGGGACAGGGGTGGGGGGGACAAATAATCTCAGACATACCCCTTTGTCTTAATTTCAGCTATACCAGAGACAAATCCAGCTCTATTTAGGCTTTGGGGATCGGGGGTGAGAGGAATTAAAGTATATAGTGCCCTAATCCCATTGTTTTCATATCATAATGCTCTGGAAATAAGATAGCGGAGGGACGTTAGGTAGGTGCTAACTTCTGTATATTTATGATCCTGTGTTCAGCCCTGAAATGCAAATTAAAAAGAACTTCCCCACCATCACCGCTTTCTCTCTCTCTGTTATCCTGCATTTTCCACAACCTGAAAGATGTAAGTCATTAGATAAATGACTGCCAGTGGAATGCTATAGCTGCAATGTAAACTATGGAGACTAAATCCATAAAAAAAAATAATAATACATCCCCCAGAGAAAAGCTCAGCTTTTCACATTTAAATGTACTAGTTATCAGCTATTCCTGTTCACAGGGCATTGAAATACCTGCTGCTTCCTAAGCCTTGATGCAGCTCTAACCAGACTCAAGCTTGGAGCTAAAATAGAACTTACTTTACAAAGAGGTGTAATGTAAAACTGTTGTCTAAATGTATCTCCTCCTTACTCGGTCTCTGTAGGGCTTTCTCCAGAGAATCCTGTTTCTTCTTTATAGCATCATCATTTATGTCTTTGTTTATTAGTGAAATGAACTTGTCAGTAATTATCTTCCCACCAGCCTTGTCCCAGCTCCCTACATGCTCATCTCTCCAGCTTGGGTCGGATACAATGGAGACTGCTCCTGCCAAAGCAATTTCAACATCACCCATTCAGCATGCCGCAAGGCAAGGAGGTCACTCCTGGAGCCTTGCCAATGGCCTCTGGAGCTCAGAGGTCACTATCAGGCCCAAGGAACAGTGACCAGGGCTGCAGTGGTCGTGTCCAGTGGCTCTGCCCTCCAGAGCTGGATGATGAAGATAGAAGGAAGCTTGGCAAGCAGGTTACTGTATTGGCAGGGTGCCCTGCACACACACACACATGGACCCAACCCAGCCATGGGGCTGGATGAGGTGTCTGATGCGATTCCCAGGATGGATGGGTGCCTTGTGGCTTTGCAGAGCAAACTCCTGCAGATTTGCTGGGCTGGCCTGTAAGGCTCTGGAAACAGCTTTAACACCAAAACCCCTGAGACATGAGAGTGGCTTTTAAATGAGAGGACTCACCTTCTGATTCCACTACTCTAATCCACCACTTTAACCCATATACTGCTTGGATACATCCAGTTTATTTCCTCCTGATCTTTTGCTTTTAACTCTCAGCTTCTGCTTTCAAGGCTGTGAGGAGACTCAATTCTGATTTTGAGTCCTGCCAGAGATTTCCTTCTGAGATTTTTAGGTAAACCACTTAGGATCTGGCCAACTGAGAGAATCAGTGGGTGATAAACTCTTGCCTAAAGTTGCAGAGGATTAACCACACAGCACAGCACCCTGTGAATCTGCTCCTCTCCTCTGAGGGGATTCGCCATTGAGAACAACTCACTGCTGGTTAAGAAGGTGCTGCATGTCAGATGATCCATGGAAACTGTCTGTCCATGGCAAATGTGAGATAATTTAAAGGAGTTTAATCCTTTTTCTTTGCCAGTCCACATGATGAGTTCGTGCAGGGCGGTTAGTATATAGTAAATGCACACCGTAATTTACTGTGTACTAATTTCCCCAAGCTTTTAATTTCACAGTGTCTCAGTTTCCTCATCTGTAAAAGAGAGATAATAAATACTTTCCTTTCTGGCAGGAGTGCTCAAGATCTTTCAGCAGTAAACATAAAAGCAACCGTTCTAAAATAGTTGCTTACAGAAACTTAATTTTTGGTGTAAGCAGTGATTTGTGTCTGATCTTACACTACAGCAGCATGGAAGCAAATCAAATTTGAGAAGTAAATAACCCTACTAATGTGTAGAATAACTAGGAGCCTGACCACAATAATATTTATATGCAACTGCAATTGCAAACATTATTAAAGCTTTCTGTTTCGATCCACCTGTGATTTCTTTTAAAGAGAATGAAACTGAGATGATGTATTTGCAATAAAGATGCACTAAACTGCTTTCTTTAACAAGAAGCAACATGTGTCAGGAAGGCTTAAGCCCTGTATTTCTTGGGAAGCCCTAAACTTCTTTTTTTTTGACCAAGTGATACATGATCAGACCCAGAAAACAGTGTGGTTTTTATTTCAGATTTTTCTAGACTAATAGCCCAAGGGTATGTGCTATAAACTGAAGGAGTTGGAGGAGACCCGTTTTTAAGAGGAACGTGGTTAGGTTTCTGTTTCTGATTGGAATGTTTGTTTTAAACTTTTCTTCTAAGGGAGCGTTTCCAAACTAGTCACAGTTTCAGTGATGGCTATATTTACATTGTAATCCCAGGTCTTGAAAATTGTCTTATTTTTCTTGTACAACTGAGACACCAAGAAAGGAAAATTTGCCTTTAAGAATTATTCTCCATACCGGAATTAAGAGTATAGTACTCAAACCTAAAGACTGTTGAGGGCAGGAAGCAAAAGAGGAACCAGGAACTTTTTTCATTAGCACCCATATAATGGATATTCCGATTAACACATGAAAAGGAAACACTTGAAACTTGCATATATGGATATAAGATTCTTTTTTTCCCCCTTAGCTGCTGAAGCCAACTTTTAGATCTGCCCTGTTCCACTTACAAAGCAGTTGTTTAAATTGAAAATCTTTCAATTTCTTCCTTTTTTTTTTTTTTTTTTTTTTTTTTTTAATTCTTCAGGTATTTCTATGTTTCACATAGGCAAAGAACAGCTAATTTCAATCATCGGTTGCCTCCTGGAGAGTGTTACACCGCGGTGCAAGTCAGCTTCGTTCTGTATCGTGATGCTTAACTGCCCTCCACTGGATACGAGACGCAAAGGCAGGATCTCTTTTCCACTATAAAAATCACGGCAAAATAAAGTAGGAACTTGGGGTGTATTTTGTTTATTAACTGTTTTCTTGCATCTCCCCAACAGAGACTCCCCGGAGTTAGAGGATTGGAGTTAACAGTTCTGAGAAAATACAACTGCCAAAAAAATAAGTTTCACTGTGTCTTCTTGGCCATGTGACCATAATAATGACCATCCTCTAGCCACAGTCTTTAAATCCAGTAATTCTTCATAGCAACATGAAAAGAACGGAAGAGAGAAAGAAGAGAAGGAAAACTATGTTTTGGGATAAGTATCATGATTTAATACAGTTAGGATCCTTGGAGTATGGGCTTTTACAGTAGAAAGCACACAGGAATCTCCTTTAATGTGCTTATACAAAGGCTCATTTCTCAAAAGCTCAGTGATTTAAGAAAAAATGATTTTAAGAAGTCTCAAAGTGTTGAGTGCAATAGCCCTAGCAGCAGCAGCAAACAGGCTGGCTCCAGCCAAAGATCTTGTCCATCTGCCCGACATTTTGATGCCTCAGCTGACTTGAATTAAGAGTGAATAACTTGGAAGATTTTTCCATCCATCCAGCCCCAAGTTAAGAGCGTCCTCTGAAGCAGTGACTTATATTGCTTAAGCCCATGCAGGGAGCTCCTGGTTATGCTCCTGATGGCTTTATTAGAAACATAGTGGTGGATCTCTGCGATATAAAAACCATCCAGGGGAAGAGCTGCAGCACCTGACCTCTGTTTGCAAGCAACTGAAATCTTCGGGTGCAAAAACAAAGCAGCTGAGAGTGCTTCACCGCTCCTCATACCTGACGTCACCGTGCCCTTTCCCCCCACAAAGACGCATGCCTCCCATGCAACACATGTTGGAGTGAACTTTTGCTCCTCAGAAAATGGGATGACACACTTTCCCATGCAGGCGGGTGAGGATGTTTCCCTCCGATTCATGCGGTTTGGAGCTGAAGGCTGCAGTGTTCGATAAGGTTTAAGATCTCCAGTGCCTTGAGATTTAGCTTTTTGCTTCTGGTGAGGCCCTTGACAGATGAGATGCGCAGCTCTCTGATTGTCGTTCTCCATCACACTCAGGGAAAGCAGGGCTGGGAAGTTGGGTAGAAATACCTTTCATTGCCTTCCCTTCTGTAGGAGCCTGGCTTCTGCTTTCCTAGTTTTCTGCAAATGCTGCAGTCCTTGCATAGACAAAACCCTACCAACTTGGAGGTTTAGTTTGCCTGGATAAAGACTGCAGGATTTGACCTCTGGAAGCTTGTGCTAAATCCTTGAAGCTTCCATTCTGAGCTTAAGCTTTGGCCTGGAATAACAATGACTGTGAGGGAAGCAATAGGTTATGAGCTGGGTGAAATGATACCTGCTTCTTGCCAGGAAGGCTAACTGTATTCAAGCAACTTCTGTCCTCGTTTTCCTTTAAATAAATATATAAAGATGTTCAAACTTCCCATCTGAGCTACAGTAATGAAAATCATGTGCACATTAATTTGTACGGGGGTCAGTGAGTCTCCCCAGCTCAACGGTTTTCAAACAGAGTGCGTAGTAAGCCCATAAAACATTTATTTTTCATAATTTATGGAGCATTACATATTGTGAGTCCACAGTGCCAGCTGACGTAATATGCGATAAATTTGAAATAACAAAACATTTCTCATGTATTTTCCTCCTGATGTGACAATGTGGGACATAAATTCAGAAGAAAGTTGCCTTGGAAGACAAAAGCAAGGCAAAAGAAAAGAATGCTCTTAAATCAATAAATGCTTCAATTCCACCAATCATTTAGTGAGCCATTCCCCCACTCATGGCTGGAGCTCTCATCTTTTTGAAGCCTCTTGCTACCCCTTATTTCAAAGTTGGAATGAGAGGCTGCTAAGGGTGGGTCACTCATGCCCTGCCATGAGCCAAGGGGCTGGCACTGCCTGTGAGAGCCCTGCCTGCTGCCTATCCCTCCTAAGCCAGCCAAGATCTGAGTGGAGCAGGCTGCTCACTGTCCTGCACTGAGCAAAACCTACCAAGTAATGACAGGCAGTGGGGCAAAAAAGTCAATACTGTGTAAAAGTAATTTTCCTCCTTAACGATTAACATTCCTACATTCTTAGGAAGGATAGCAGTGAGAGTCTTTGCACTTTTGAAGATAACTTTCTGGTGGTAATTGAGTAGGCATGCAAATATGCAATTGCAGGATTATAATACAGAACACACAGCATTGAAGAAAAGACTAAAACCTGACCTACATGGCTATGAAAAACAGCTGATAAATTCTCATATTACAGAAGACACCTTATGGGCTGAAAGTTGAGTCTTTCAGCATCTGCAAAATTGCCGAATGACTTCTTCCAAGCAGCAAGGACTCAGTGCTCAGTGCTATTTGGTTTCATTTGGCCTTGTTTTTGTTCAATTCAGTGCACCAAAGCAACATCGTCTTCAAGAAAATGCTGCAGTCTAAGGAAGAAAATGTGGAAGTTATTTGAATGCATGATGTAGAACAGTGTAAAGCAGTTCAGGGTTTTTGTCTAGCGCCAGTACTCTAGTTGCCCTGTCATTTATAAATAAACACAGAACTATTTATTGATAGTGGAAAGAGTGCTTTGCAATGAAAGAATGAACTTTCTTTTTAATTTCATCTTTTGAAATTTGTGGGGCTTGATTAAACTTGACACCAGAAGCCCAAATAAGAGGAGAAAAAAATAAATAATCCATATGAAAAATTCCCATCAGGAATGATGTGAAGTTCAGTGTGTTGGAAGTCAGTTTTCCCAGGGAAGACACAGCACATCTACCACAGCCATGAGTGCAGGGACATCTACTGGCAGAACAGCCGGAACTGGCCCTTCCCCTTCTTGAGTGCAAGTCTGGCTTTGCATAAAACAAACCCCCATCGGCTTCAGTGACAGCAGAAAGTTTGGGCTGATCTGTAAGAAGAATGTATACGGAAAAGGAAGAAAAAGACACTGGCTTGACCCAAGGGAACATCAAGCTTCTACATAGCACATCCCTGGGTAAGGTGTCCAGCTGAGCAACCCTGGCTGCAAAACTGCTCCAGGCATGCAAGGACTTTTGCCTCTGGAGGAAATTTTGGGGCATGCTGAGCACATTATGAATCTTCCCCTTTCCAACACTATTCCTGAATCTCTTTCCTGCTTATTTGGCCCTGTGCATGGAGGAAACAAGCTTCAGGTATAGACCCAGCCCCACCACAAAATTCTCCAGCATTAACCTTGGGTACAGCAGTGAGATTTAGCTGTTCTTTCTTCCCTCTCCCCCAGCAGTAGATACCTCAGGCAACCAGACGAAACACTGTCAGAAGTAAAAGGCTTCTTGCCTCCTCTCTGCCCTTTAATAAAATCACAGGAGACAAGACTTATTTAATCCCTACTGCAAAGATAAATACACCAAACTGATTAGACAGAGCAGGAACCAGCCCGACCCTACCATTTGAAACACTATCTATCCTTCTCAAGACAGGATGAGGATCACAAGCCAGGCAGTCTTACTGTGAAAAGCTACTCAGAAGTGTTTTTCTCATCTCAAATCAAGAGAAATTTCTCAACGCCTTGTAGGAGTCCTGGTTCTATAACTCATAAATGGAAATCAGCGAGTGTCTTTCCCCCACCCATGTCGTCTTCTCCACATACTGTTTTCTGCCCTCAGGGTATCTGTTCTATACTTCCAAAAAATCCATCTGGTTATTTTACTGTAACACACTTACCAGAACTGTAAGATCATAGAAAAAAAAAAACATTTAAAAAGGACCTCCGGAGGTTTCTAGGCCAACCTCCTGCTTCTTGAAGTTGCATTAACATCAACACCAGATCAGATTGCGGATGGTTTTGTGTAGATGATCCTTGAAAGCTACCAAGGAGATAAATCCCACCACTTCCCCATATGACATGTCCTAACGTTGCACTGCAATCCAGGTGAAGAAGTTTAGTTCTAGTTTTAAACATAAGACATGAAAGTAATCTTGAGGGGAAACAGCCATCCTTAGTAGCTAAACATAGTACAGAAGAGGAGGAATGGTCTGGCAGGTGTTTTATATGTTGCTATACTATTATTTAATGACACACATTGGACATTAAGCCTCAGCCAGGCCAGACATTGCTCCATAGACTAATATTCAGTGCATTTTAATATATAGATCCCCAAAGGCTTCCTTTGTGAGCAGTGCTTTGGCAATTGAATTTCTACTTGAAGACATATAAACAAATTATTATATTTTGAAAGTCAACTCAGATTTTATATGACATAAATGAAACAAATCCCCTCCTAACCTGTCCTCAACTAGAGATGCTATTTAAGTTAAAAACAGCAGGCAGAGCTGGAGTAAAACAGGTTAGACCTGCTGTAAAAGAAGCCATCTATCTGCGCTTAGCCATGACTAAATAGGATTTGAATAGTCAAGTTGCTGGGGGAACAGAAATGGGACTTAGCAATAATATTTGAATGCCAGTATGTACCTGTATTTCAAAACCGTCCACTGGATTTCAGCTTCAGTTCAAGCCATCTTTTCCTCCAGCACTCCTCCACAGAAAGGCCACAACTGGGTTAAATCCAAACTTGTAGCAAATCTCCATCAAGCAGTGTGGGAGTAAAAAGGTTTAGAGGGGATAACAGGGCAGGAGAGTTGGTAAGCAAGGGAATGTAGTGATGTTTTGATGGATGAATTGGCAATGACATGTAGTGCTAAGATGGCACTCCTATAAATACCACGGACATGTGCTATCTCTAAGTCCCATTTCAGTACCATCCACCCCAAATACACTCACCCTCCCTTTGATTAGACATGGGGTTTGCAGGTTTTTCCCAAAGGCAGTTGCTGAAATCCAGGCAAGTGAGTCTTTAGAGAAGTAAAGTACCTCCAAAGTCTTTCACTCGTGCGACATTATGAAGATCAGAAAATGATACATAGGAATGTATTCCTTACAGTTCTATACCTCATTTAAAACATTTCAACTGCTTTTATTTTTTCCCAGTCATTACACAACATCTGAAAGATAAAAGAGGGAAATCATTTTGTTACTTTAAATACTTAGCTCAAGCTCTCATTTTGACTACATCAAATACATTCATTGTGCTAAAAAATGCACAAGGGAAAAATTCCCAAGGATATAGCTAAGAGATCGTGAAAGGAAAAAAAACAGAAAACAACAGCAGCAGATCATAGAAGAAGAAGTGTCTAAAAAATGAGAAACGACAAAGAAAAAAAAACACCACAGAGCTATAGCATGGTAGAAGAAAAAATAAATATACCACATCATCTATTGCAGGGAGAGTTCTGAAGAAAATGTCTTGTGAAATAAGAGGAAATCATAAGGACAAGAGATCTCATTCATATCCAATCTGTCTTGTGTAAAGAACTAGGCAATAATGTTCAAGTAAGTGACTCACTGCAAGATCTCCCAGTTCGACTGAAGATTGCTCAATAGAAATAATAACAAGCCACGGAAAAAAGACAGTGTAAGTACAGGTGGGAAAGGGATACAAACTCAGAGCAATAAGTACATACAAAATACCGAGATTGCTGTGGAGAGTAAAAGCATGATATGCGTCCTTCTCTGTCTTAGAGACTACTTTTCCTTCCATGCCTCTCTGTGAGAGTCGAAGGGCTGCTAGAGTGCCCAGGATGACAGCCTCTCTCTGGCCATGCTTGAGACAGCATAGATGTACATGAGTTGAATAGAGGGGGACCTATTTATAGATCTGGAATTAGGGCCTTCTCAGTGAGGAACCGTAAACTCCATAATCTGTTCCTCACAGTGAGCCATGACAGTCCAGGTCCCAAGAAACATCAGGTGCCCTTCAATGCCACCACCAACCTACTGGCAGAGGAGCAGAGGATCTGATGACAAGTGGGTAATTCAGGACTCTTTCCAGTCCAGGATTACAGGGCTAAACAGGAATATCCTTATGACTGCTGGGTTTAGCTGCTACAGATATTTGCATAACCAGGCTAGAATGCAGTAGGAACACTGTTTTGTATGTTCTTGCTTCCTTTTCTTCCTACTACCTGGAGGTGAGGCAGCAAGGAGACAGTGACAGACGTAATGCAAAAACCAGCTATGGGGAGAAGGCAAGGAGGATGTGAGGGATGGGACAGGATTGAGAAAGATGAGGCATCAGCCTGCAGCTGACATTTGCAATGAAACCATCCTCTCCCTTGGCAAAGCAAATATACTGCTGACGAATGTGTCCCAGCTCTGGCTGCTGGGTGGTCCAGCAGCTCCCGGTTGGAGACTGAGTTGTAAACTTGAAGACTAGGAAGTTCTGATAAGCCAAACTGTTTTGAGAGAAAAAGGCTATCGGCTCACATTTGGAGAGATGTCCTCTTGTCTACACAGCACTACATATTTCAATCTAAATTTGGAGTTTCGGCTACTGTGATTTTTTCAGAGTACGGGGTGTGGGTGGGTATTTTTGTACAGGATAATGTATATCTAAAACGATACAGATTGTCGCTAGAGCCAGAAAGATGTTTACAATGTCAGAATTGTGAGGAGAACAAAATATGCATTTTAAATTCTGAGATATAGAGAACATCATCACCACCCGACTGACCTAACCAAGGTTAGAGCATGAGTCAGTTCACAAAGGCAGGCAGGGAACTTGCTCCTGTGCTCGAGGTCACAACGCCTGTGCCTTGGATTCCACTAGCTGCAAAAACCTCAACAAAAAGGATCCTGGGGAGGGCGAAAAGAAGCAACAAGTGTTCCCTTTTCATGAACAGCATTTACTGAAGCAGCTCAAACTGCAACCATGGAAAACTTTACTATGGTCTATGGGTGCAAACAGTGTAACAGATGATGAAAAACAGGCAAAGAAAATGATACCTGTAGTTGTGCCCATATCTGCTTTAATTGCTTAGCGGGGCTCCCATGGCTAGCTGAAGGAGTCAGCCTGGGGCTATGCCTTCTTGGTGACACAGGCTGCTCTGGCCAGGGTGAATATAGCAGGGAAATGTGGTGGTGGCTATTAAATGCTAGCACTTGCTGGCAAAGGAATGCAATTACAGCTATGCAACTGCATACACAAACCTATTAAACACTGGATTTTTAAATGCAATTAATATATTATTTTTAATTTGATACCTAAGATCTCCCATCTCGTTCTTCAGCCATCACAAACGTTTCCCTGGCAGGGGATATATTGCTGTGTTCGGTACACAAACTTTAGCTGGTCTTATTCTTTTAAATCGCAAATATTAGGGCACATACCTTCAGTTGCTGTAACATCTCAGCTGAAGTCAATGGAACTATGAAAGCCTACACAATAATTAAGGAATTACCTCAAGACATTAAACTTATCAGCCTGACTCTTGATATCATGGAATTAAATGAGAGAGAGAGAATAAGCATTTGTGAAATCTTGCTATCAAAGAGGTGTTTCTGACTTCTACTCATACCAAAAATCTCAACACCACCTTACACAAGTGACGTGAACCAAAAAACAGAGCCGAAAAGTGAAAAGAAATAGCATTCATTTTTAACATCCTGATTTTTTCAGACTGATTTCATGCTTTTAGAGAGCTCTGTGATGACAATACAAACAGTAGCTCATTTCTCAATCAAATTCCACCCACATCAGTGTGTCACACTTGTGCCTGACAAGCAGGAAAGGGGTGGTGATGGGGTGTTATATACCCAGAGGCATGTAGACACACAAAAAATACAGGTACTGCAAGCCCCTTCACAAGCTTTCTTGTTTCTGCTCTTGCCCTAGATATAGGGTTGGACCAGCAGAAAATCAGGTTACCAAGTTCTTGGTACAAATACCACAATATTTCAAAATTTCAGAGGCAAACATACACTTGCATATTTAGTTATACTTTCTGATATGTTTCTGAAATAAATCCAGTAACTGCTAATTTCTCTCCTGACAGTAGGTAAACCGAGGCTGACTGACCTGGTCTGCCCAGTGTGACTTCTGGAACTGAGCTCCCTCTCCCCTTACACAACCAATGCACTACTCTTTTCCAGGGCATAATTACCACATCAGTAATGATGAGAAGATTTTATTTGACTGAGGGACTGCTTGAAGTGCCCAGCTTGCAGGTTACGTCTCACCTGCAGGAACTTAGTGGCTATATGGACATTTGATTTCACGATTCATTTAAAATGATACAAAACACTGCTTTGAAGCTCCCCTTTCCTCCTTCACATCTGATGAGTGCACAGGGAGTGGAATTATACTCAGCATGTCACACTCCAGTGGACAGAGATAGTTTGTAAAAGCTGATAAGCCTTGTTAGGGTTTGCAACTTTGTGTGAACTTCAGTGATAAATACTGCGTTCATGAAATGCCAAATAGTGCTGGAATGTTGGCATGAGCACGACAGAGATTACAGCTAATGTGGGAGCATGTAGGTACACTGTGCAGTAAATTACAGTCATGATAGGCATCCACTTTCCATGAAAAATGTAGGTGTTTGAGCCAGGGGTATTTCCTATAGCTCAGCACACAGGGATCTAATCGTGCTAACAACTTGGATTTAAATTAGTGAAGTGAGAATGTGACGAGGATCCTGCATGGCTACAGGGGGAAGCGGTTGTCAATATTTGTTCATGGCTTTTACTCAGCTTTACCTGCTCTGGTTAGGATGTTATGGACACCCCCAGTCAACGGCTAATGACTAGAGAGACTCCTTTTCCCTTGATTTTAACAAAGAGATGACAACCCCAGCCACTAGCAAACTTTCAAATTGTCTTCCTTCCCTTTTCTTCTAATTGATCAAAAGGAATTTCAGAATGATGTCCTGTACACAGATGAAAGCAAAGTTTGATGTTCTGAAGTGCTAAACTTCTCTGCTTTGACCCGCAGGATTAAGATGAAGGAGAATTTTGTCTTTAGTAATTAACATGACAAATAACTGTGAATGGGAACTTGCTGTTCTGAATGACAGCGTTGTCTTCTGCTTCAGGGTGAGAAACCCGGGGCCAGGATCCTGGGGATCTATCCCTTGCTTCAGTCTGACTTTTAACAGGTTTGAAAATCTCTGTCTCTCACCTGATGGAGACAAGAAGGGAGGCTGGTCTCCTGCAAGAGCACAGCACCTTTGAATGCATTCTTGCTACATCCTGTAAGATACTGGGGGGGGGGAGGGGTGGGGGGAGGATAGAGTTGATTGCCCAGAAAAAGAATAATCACCGGTGGCTAGATTAAAGGTATTTCATGAACACTGCCTTTCACGCTGACAGTTCTTCTATAATCATTCCCAGCATACTACTTTACCTCTGTCAGTATTCATCTGTTGCCAATTGCCTTGGAGTTACTTTGTGAGTGTGTTAGTTGGGGACTCTTCTTTTGTTCTTTGTTTTTACAGCCCACAAATACAAGGGATCCTATAACTGTGATCCTGAATGCTTTGAGGCACCTAATAAATAATTGTTAGCATTCCAATATCAAAACTATGCTTTGCAGTATTGGGAAGTCTGCATAGCAAGAAGATAACTGGTATTAGCTAATTGCTAGAGTAGCTTTGATGTAATGGAGCATGGAGGTTTTGCTTTGTTTTCTTGTGGGTTGGGTTTTGTTGTTGTTGTTGTTTTTGTTACAGAATGGAAATGCATTGCATTTAATCACCAGCTTCATAGTATATGGCTCCAGCAGAGAGTCCTAAAGCTTACCAAACCATAGAAATAGGCTGAATTGGGTTAGCTGTAATAACAGTGCATAGGGGAACTTGTACTACTGTCTATGCCACATCCATTCTGTGCAAGGCGTTTCTATCTTCAGACATATCATTTTGGCTCTTCTCACCAGATCTACATTATCTACAGGAGATACTCCTCAGCAATGCCCACCTTATTCCTCTTCCCTTTCTGCTGGCTTGTGCCTGGTGGAAAGCAAACAGCTTCTGAAATCCTGCCCCAAGCTGCTGGTAGCAGCAGCATCCATGTAGCTGTGTAGGATGAGAGCAGGATCCTCCTTGCCCTTCTCCAATTAAAACTTCATCACCAGTTCCAAGATAATGCAACAGAGAAAGAACTGGAAGCTGTTCTCACTGGTAACCAACATGACCTTGGAGCTCAAAAACCCCAGTGCCCTGTTCTTCTCCCACTATTCCCCTATAGCCTCACCCACAGTGCCCATCAAACAATCAGTCACAAACCCCATCTGTCAACACAGGGTCTGCAGTTCATGGAATCTGCCTGACCGTGGTGTTCTATTACTGAGACTCTGTAAACAGAGGTACTTTGAATGACTTGTCGTCTCTTACAAATTACACAGGGAGAATGAAGGCTACGGGACTGAGTGACATAATTGTAAGACAAAAATTACAAAGGCTCTTCTTTCACTTACCCTGACAGTCTTAGAACTAAGTTAGACTTTCACACACAGTGCCAGGGCCAATCAAAGCTGCCTTGTAAAGGGTTTCTTTCTTGTTATTTGCTAGGCGTCCTTGATGCTAAGCAAATTTACATCAGGGTTACTTTATGCATCGCAGTCCTGAATACTGTGATGTCCAAGTATGCTCCCTCTAATGTTAAGTTACTGATCTTGAAATTTAGTGTGAAACCTGACAAAATACAAACTCTTAACATTATACTTTGTTTTTATTTTGTGTTTACATCTTCCCACTTGCATGTCTTCCACCCCTTTCTTCCTCTTACCCTTGAGGCTCATGTGTCTGACGATAATGGAGAAAATCTCCACTCTCACCTTCAGTCTAGCCGGTCACATTCTCTTGAAGTAGCTCTTTTGTATCTCAGTCCTGTCCCTGGGAAGCAAAGGTCACAGTTAGACTAAGTGTCCAGATGTCAGAACAAAGGGACCACATTTGTTTAATGGAGTATGGAGTCCAGAGAGATATCTAGGATCTAGCGATACTTCCAGTGGGCCACATATTCCATGTATTTGTCATGTTATCCATCTAAAGAACATACAGTCTAGCTAGATGCCACTGTGACAGGTGGCTCATAGCTGTGTGTAATAATAAAAGAAAGCAGAATGCAGTAATGTTAACAAGAAATTACATTGGCTTCGGAGGTGTTTTTTGTACCCCCATGTGTAATGCCATAACAACTTTTTTGCTTACGTGAAAAAGATATGAGACTTTAGTAAAGCAGAAGTCATCACCACCAAGGGCTTAATTATATAATAAAACATTCTTGAAGCCCTCACATTAGCTCACTGATGCTTACTGGAAAAGGCATTACCTAGCAACAGTCACTAACAAATCACAGGAAAAGAATAGAGATTATATGCTACATCACTCTACAGAGTCAAAATTAGTAGCAGGATGTGCTTGCCCTTCCATTTCATGTGCAAAAATCCACTGTTTGCAGGTGTAAGGGTGTAAGGGATGCACTTTTAATGAAGGGCCCATTGACCTTTCATTAAAAAGTAGTCTTTAGAAGAAACCCAAATACTGTGAGAAGCATCAATCTGGCCAGAGATAGCAGACTACAACGCAGGCACGACAAAAAGAAATGGCAATAACCACAATTTCAGTTTTCTTTTTTCTTTTGTTTTTGACTCCTCAGAGAAATTGCTCTTCAATACGTCATGGGATGAGCCCATTTTTTAAGAATTTGGGAAACTCAGGCCAGAATTCCCAAACACCAACGTCCTGCATGTGACTCAACAAGTCAGCACTACCCTGAGCACCAGACTTTGGGGGATGTTGCCTTTGTGTTTAGTTTCCATTCTAGTTCTGTGCATTATAGTGGCAAAAATTCTTAGAAACTGCAGTAGAAAGGACCACTACAGTATATAAGAGACAGAGTTATTAGAACCAACTCCATATTGCAAATGCAGCTAGCAAAGAGAGAGCTGGGTTTTATTCCGAATTATGCTTTGTTAACAAGTTGTTAACTAAGTTCTCACTCCAGAATATTTAGAGCCAGCTAAATAATATGTGTCAAATCATTGATCTGACAAGTTTCACAACTTTTTTTTTTTTTTTCCACTTTAAATTTCAAATATCTATTCAAAAAATAGCATGTTCGGTTTCTTCGCTCAGTTTTAATTACTGGCGACAGCAGGGGAGGGAGAAAGAACAAAGCTGAACGCACAGATCCCAGAGGGAGTTTGCAATCTCTGACCATTAGGGGAAAAGGCAAAAAACCAGCATCTTTTCACTTGGAAACTGAGCTCGTTTATCATGGAGGTCCTGGGAAGAGAGGAAATGTGGAGTTCTCCCAATGAAGGAATTCTTTGCTGACGCTTTGCTGTCACACCTGTAGCTGGCTGTTGAGGCAGTAAACCTGTGAATTATTGGACTGAGGCAGAAGTTCTGCAAGGGTGCAAAGTTTGTTGGGTTGGGCATAATATGGCTGATACTGGGGACAAAGGGAAAAGCTTCAGCATGGAGCTCTGCTCTTTATATAGAAAACTGGTCAGGGACAGGTGACTTAAATGTACAGGATTGTGATTTTATGGAATGAGACTATGGCTTTTGTGTGTGTGTATCTATACAGGCACATATGCACACATCTATCAAGATTTGTTTTAAACAGTAATGAAAGTGTTTCTGGTTTCCCTGTGCAATACTCAAGCAGGTGGCTGTGGCTCTGAGCTGTAGTTCAGAGCAGGCACGTGTGAAGAGATTCCCCATGTTCTCCATCTCCCCTCATCTCACATCAGCCCCAGACTCTGATGATGTTGTTAAAAGCCACGTCCGTGAGACTGCACTCAAGATTATGCTCTTGGAGTCCCCCCATATCAGAGAGGGTGAAGCAGGATTTCTATATGAAGTTGAGAAATAAAGGCATATTTTCTAAGTGAAATGCCTTCATCTAGCTTGTTTAATAAGCTGAAAACCCAAAGGTAGGCATAGCCCTTTAAAAGGTCCACTTATACTGAAGTTTAGGTAAGGCCACAACTTGCTATTCATAAAGACTTGTGCTGTGTGACAAGCTTCTCTCCCTCTCTCGGAGATCTCAGAGCAAACAGGGCTGCTGTGAATACGATGCTGCTCAACGCACGTTCAAGTAGCACAACTGGATTCCTACCAGCTCCCTAGTAATTATCAGGTATACACGAAAGAGCCAATCAAGCACCCAAAAGGACAGGCTGCCCTCTGCTCCCCCCGGGTGCAGCTGGCTCCTTATTTCAAGCACCATCTTAAATTACAAGGAAAAAGGATTTGCTGCAGAAGCAATGTTGTTTGCCATCAAAAAAGATTCCTCCTTCCTTCTGCCACCTCCCCCCATCTGCTTTTCATGTTTTATACAAAACTTGCTGCGCTGAACACTCCTGGATTTTCTCCCCTTCTAATAATAAAGATGCGAATCTGATGTCTCCCTCTGATGGCTTTCTAACCTTCAAAAGCATGTGTTTATCATGAGTTTCAGCTATCCAAAATAGTTTTGACCTGAGGTTACAACGCAGGCTCAGACCGCTTCGAAGCGGGTTAAATGGATGATAAGCAAACATTTCATTACAGACCCCCAGTTGTTGTAAGGATGTGCAAATCCCTGAGAAAGATTTTCAGCATATCCTCCAGAGCAGCGTGGTGCTTTGGACCTGGGAGGTTCACTCAATCAGAGCCCTGCTGTCACTGTGCAACTATCTCCTCTGACTGTACCCTTTGCAAGGCCCTGGGCAAGCAGCAGGACTGGGGAGAGATTCCTCCCGGATGCACTGTGAGGGCTGAGATTTCCAAGTCTTAATTGAAAACACTCACCTTTTTGCTGCCCTGCCCCTTCTCTGGTTTCTGCCTGAGTGGAAGAGTGTGGAGAGATGCTGATGGAGAGTTGGGTGGCCCTAGGGGAGATCAGTCCTCCTCCCAGCCCCAGCCTGCTGCATCACTAGTGGCTTGGAGCCACATCCACCCCACAGTCAGCAATTTCAAACCTTCTGCCAGCTACACCCCAAAATTGTTTTGAGCAGCACCATGCCAAGTCCACTGATTTATTGCTGGGCCACTTCTGTCTCAGGTGTGAATGGTCCAATGTAGACTATCACACAACCTTGCCCCACTGAGGTGGGGGGCAAATAGGTACCATCGTGAAAGTAATGCTCATTTTGCATCTTCCTTACAATAAAAAGACAAAGAGGTGACGATACTAGTGGCTAAACAGCACCCCATACCAGCTAGGCACATATATAAAACATCAGGTACTTCGCCCTAGCTCTGTGTCTTCTTCCTTATTTAACCCAAACAACAGCACTTTATGGACCAGCACTCGCATTAATCCTAAGCAGGATGCCCAGACCCAGCTGTCCAGCCAAGGACCATGCCCCATTTTCTTCATTTCTACTTCTCTTCTACACCCACACAGCATAAATGTTCTCAGGGTAAGGGCCTGAGCTAATTAATGGTAGGGAAAGATGCAGCCTGCAAATTTGTGGTGTGAGTCTGAGACAGGCACTCCCTATGACTCTGATTCCAGCAGTGCAGGGGATGGATGAGTATAGACCACTGTGTGCTCAGTCCATGTGCTCAATGAGATATCCAACAGCTGCATCTCATCTCCAGTCAAGTCAGGAGGTAGGTGCTGGCCCAATGCAGCATCAAGTTTGGCTGCATGTGGCCAGCTTGGTGTTCAGACAGACACACACAGACTGGGACTTTCCTTCCCTTGGTGAAGTTAAAAGTTCCTGCCTCAAAATGTTAACATCCTCTCTAGAACACAGAGAGAAGCATGAAGGCTTTCTTCCCTTCTCAAAGTCAGCTGGCAATTTAAGGTCCTTTAGCTTTAGCTTCCAGGTTGGTTGTTCAACCAGAAAAATGTTGTACTTCTGTCAGTGAAGTTTCCCAAATCCCTAATTCCAGCCTAACTGTACCAAGGCAATCAGTACCTCTGCTCTCCAACTGCATGAATGACATGCTGATACAGCTTTGCTAGCTTGCTTAGTTTTATCTGTCCTCAGCAACTATTGGCCTCCACAATTCTTCTTCAGCCAAATCCTTTGTGATGTAGGGCTACAGACAGCAGTGTCAAGTACAGCCCTTTAATTCTATGGTATCACTGGGATTAACATGGAGTTACCTTTTTTTTTTTAAGGAAAAGTGTGCAGGAATACATCTAATTATGCTTTGCTAAATATTAGATGTCCTTCCATTTAGCAGATGCTTGGGCCCTACTTTGACCTAACAGAGTGTTTCAAGTAAACTGCCAGCAGCCCCGTCAAACTGTTGTGGGTAATTTGGAGTATGAAATGTGTTAAATTATTCAACGAGCTGAATAAGCATAAACAGGCAGTACAACAGGAGAGATATGCATACCCAGCGATGCTGGTGTGACATTTAATACATCATATTAGCACTGCTGTTGGTACAAAAAGCTGGATGCCTAGCACAGCAGCCTGAAAATTCACAGTCAAAACACAATATAACTGAATAGTCTTCCTCCAACTGCTTCCCTTTGCAAAGCTAGATACTGCTCGCCTATAACCAAAGGTGAAAGTTGGGAAGCAAAATTTGATTCCTCCTTGAAATGCAAAGTGCATGAGGTCAGTCTCACCCACCTTTGCTTCAGGCTGGCATCAATCATCCTGCTGATAGCAACTGTCTGATTTAGAGCAGTGGTGCAAAACGAATCAGAATCAGGCTCAGAATTGTCTGATACGGGAAGGTGGACCCCCAGACAAACAGACTCTGCTTAGTAATAGAGACAACGCGGCAGAGAACACACACACGATCATAACACATGTCTAGTTCAGAAATACATATAAAACCCCGTGTCCTGGTAAAAGCTAACACTAATTCAAGACAAAACCTTGCATTTTCCCTACTGTGGAAACAGTCCATTATTTCTTATCCTTCAAAAGAAAGAGTGTTTTCAGGTTATGGAGTATTTCTGAGTTCTCTAGGGATTACAGTTCAGGGGATGAATGAGATGCTTCTGTAGTCAGAGTTTCGTGATGGTGAGCAGGAAGGGGGAGATGATTCTACACTGAAAGCTTTTTCCCGTTCTCAGATGAAAAAAACCCAATCTCTACTGTGGAGAAGTTTGGGCCTGGCAACCCAATATTTATTGCTTGGTTTG
Source organism: Neopsephotus bourkii (assembly GCF_033783945.1). Classification (NCBI taxonomy): domain Eukaryota; kingdom Metazoa; phylum Chordata; class Aves; order Psittaciformes; family Psittacidae; genus Neopsephotus; species Neopsephotus bourkii. Next base: position 4,813,168 of record NW_026902048.1, read on the forward strand.
TCAATGAAAATAAAACTTAAAAAATCCATACAGCCAACTCATAACAAATAAATGGAATGATCTCTCCTGAGAGTGAATGGGAGCCCTAGCAATGGAGTTAAAGTAGCCTGGACAAAGCACTCATGGATGTGAAAATAGTCAGCAGCATGCCTGGATCAGCAAGGGATGGACTGGCTGACCTAAAAGGCTTTTCCTTGTCTTTTTATCCCCCCCACCTTGTTTTTTCTTTTCCCTCCCTACAGTTTTAAGTAAGGGAGTGTGGCACAGTAGGATTACTTTGTGCCAAGGGGAAATCCGATTTTAAATGGTTCTGAAGCTAGTTTGCTACTCCCTTGTTTTAGAGTCACTGTTTTCTTTCTATTGATTTGTCCTGTTTGGTTTAGTTTAAAAAGTGATTTTCTTCTAACATTCCCTTAGAAGGCTAGAAGAGACATTGGTACATTTTCCCCATTCCTTTGGCACAAATACATTGTAGGGTGTCTCTTGGCTCTCCTTATCCCTGCTTCTGAACTCCAGGTAGAGATAACCTGGGATTGATGAGTCTAACTCCCCGAAAAATGTTTACTAGTTTTGTTATCATGGGTGCTTAGCGATAGTATAAGGACCATAGCTCAGTTTTCAGATGGTGAATGGGAACCTGTAGTATAGGCACCTGGAAAAACTCCATTTGAATTTGCTATCTGAGCCAATTTTTGTTCCTTCTGGAGAATGAACTAGAGAAAAAATATGAAATGTCAACTTGCCAAAAACATAACCTCTGCATATAAACACAATGGAGATGGACAAACATTGTGCAGGGAAATGCCAATTCAAATTTAAATCCTAATACAAATTTGGGGTTTGCAAATATTTTAAGACATACATTTTCCCAGGGAAATAGCCAACTTGTATCAATTATTTAGGAGTGTTTGTGGAAAGCTGTCTTAGATTCATAAGAAGAATATCAGTTCAAGAAATATGAATCTAAACATCAAGTCCATTTAGTCAGGGAACAAGAACAAGCCAAGTGACCTCTCGATCCAAATTAAACCAGATAGGCAACATCCAGAACCTCCTACAGAAATTATGTGATAACCATTTGAAATTATGAGTTGATACAAAGAACGTTTTGCCTCCTCTTAAATGTCTTAAAATGGGGGGAAAGTCTCTATTCTCCATTTCTCCTGTTGTTTACACCAGTCTTTCTGATTTAGGGAGCATCATTTCTCTGAGCCAGCTCTCCTTCCTCACAAGGGAGCTGCGAAGAGGGAAATGTAGGCTGTGTCTATATTTGTGTGTGTTTGGATTAGAAATGTGCCTTTATCTCCCAATCACCCCCACAGTCTGCACTGCAGTGCATGTTACACATGGTCAGATAAAAATAACAAACCTTGCACCCAAACTGTTAAAGGAAATTCATTTTATGGGCCCATAGTAGAGAAAGTCAAAAGCAAATCCACCCCCAGATATCCATAGCCTAGAAATCAGGCCCACAGCATCAACTGCTGCCCTCCTAGCTCTTAAATTGTTTCACTACTTATTGATATACACGCAGTCACACTGTAGGCAAAAAGGTCTAGGGAAAGACTGGGAAAGGCAGTGAGACCATTGAGGACAAGTTGACATAGCCTGGGAGCCAATGTAAACTCAAAGGTTCATCTGCTTCCCAGCACCACAGCGATAAAAATAAATCCAATTAACTTCTATCACAATTGAATTCTCATTCAACTCTGCCACAGTAGCCAACTCTTATTAGAGAGAGGGCACATCAAGAGTGTATGCTTGATCTGTACTCCAAATTTTATATGGCACCAGTCGACATGCTCAGGTAGTGAGAGACTCAACAGGCATGATTGATAGTTTCTGGAAATCAGTTCAAAAAGGTTGGAGAACACTCTTATGAATCTAGCTGGCTGCATACAGAAGCAGAGGCCCTTTCCTTTGCTGACTTTACATGCAACAAAAATATCATGGAAAATGCAGTGGATTTAACAAAGAATAAGTAAGTACAGATTAATTCTTCTAAACATTTTAAACTACCAGCTGCACGAGATCAATTAATAAAAGCTAAAGATGACAAACTGGCAAAACTTCTTTGACAGGGAAAAATAACTTTAATGACCACTGCTATGGTTTAAAGCGGAATTGGGAGGGTCAGGAGAGGCTGCTTTGAAGTTCCTTAATCCTCCAAAGAACACTACTACTGCTATATTTCTATGATTCTACATTTTTTTTAAATGATGCTCATTCTCAGAAGGCCAACTATTTTGTAAGCCACCTGGAACTGGTTTGAAATGTTAAATACTACAATGCAGAAGCCTTACTACATCTGGCCTCACTGCAGCTCCATCTTAGTTCTACATCTCTACAGGACTTTGCTTTGGATTGGGTTTTTTCATCTCTTTTGGGGGGTCCAGGGTGTGTGTGAACCTTGAAACAAGTTCATAGGTCTCCCTGCAAAGCATCCCCCCCGTGCAAAAAGTCTCCATATATTATTTTGGTTTTCTCATATGTATCAAACTATTTCTGGCATTCTTGGGCATGCTACATAAAATAAGAGCAAAGAGAAGCCCCACAGCTAAAAACAAAAAATAAATCATTAACTTTCTCTTTTCTTCCTGCTTTACTTAGGAGTAGGATTTTGCACAGTTAGTTTCTCTGCAGTAACCAAGATGCACTTACTGTTTTCTTTAATTTGCCAATAGTTGATCTCAGTGATGTCTATATACACACTTTGTCTTGACTAGAAGAGCACAATAACAGCCGAAGCTGGACAAAAATTATTGAGAGCTTTATAATAGCTTTTATTGAGCAAGTTTCAAAGAGGGCTTATTTTGCACTTTTCCTGTATTTAACGAAGACAATTTCAACATTGAATTGTCCTCAAGCACTTTCAGTTTTGTTTTCTTCTTCTCACTCTCCTTTCTCCTTCCCCATCAGTGAACAGATACAATAGCAGTAGGAAGCCAAAATAATCATTGTGCCCTTTCAGTGGAATGTAATGATATTGAAGACTGCATACAATATTATGCAATAGTGTAAATAAAACTCTCATATAATAATCTAGATTTTATGGGTCATTCCTGAGAAAACTATACACACGTCTATGCAAGTTTTCCACAGGTACATACAGAGTTGTTACCATTTGGCAGAACTTTTTCATTTTAGTCCTAGAACTGTCATTGTCAAACCATTTCTGTGTTTCTTATTGACTGAAAGGCAGCACGAATCCATACTGAAAGCTCTCCAGGGGCTTTAAAAGGGTTTTGAGTCTGTAACAGCACATCTATCTAATCTGCAATGGTCTGCTCACTTAAGAACACTAACTGGTAGAGATAAGCACAGGTTTACAGTTTCTTACCTAAAGGGCAGTGGTTAGGCAGTTCATAGGCAAGATGACCTCAGGTTGTTGCCAACTTCATCTTCTTATTCTGGGTGCTTGCATAAATGTCTGAAGTTGTACATGTCATATTAGCAGCCACTTGAAATGCTGGATGTGCTATCCATTCGCCTCCTCCACAGGAACAGGGTGAAAGCAATGGGAATGTATTCAGTGCTTCCATCAAGTGCTGTGGGGAATGAGGAGAACAAAGTGAGCAACACACATTAACTTCGTTAATAGATTTTAGTGCACAAAACCAATTTGCTCTCAAGAGCCAAAACTAGAAAATCGTAAGTATCATGCGTGAAAACACAGAGTCCAGCTCAACTGAAGGATTTCCTGGTAGTCTTAAAGATATTTCACATAGTCTACATAGATTATTTGAGTTTGATATATCTGATATGCAGCGTCTCCAGATTCTCTACTGTTCCTTTGTCCATCAGTCCCACCTACCATGGTTACCGTGTCTGCCTCAGATTCTTGTACATCGAATAGAAAGTTACTTGGATACAGAATAATATGGATATAGAAAAATATACACAGGTTAAACTGGGACCCCCGAATCCAGCAGCTGGAGACCTCTGCATTGCTGCCAAGCCTGAGGCACAGTTGTATTTTACTCAGTAAGAATGTGGCCTGATGGTACTTCAGCAGCATCACACCACAAATGGGTGAACGTGACATGACACAGTGCTATACCTGGGTGGAAGAAAAGAGTATATCCAGCCACCAGCTACAGATTTTGTGGTTGCAACTCCAGACAGTTTGATCAAGCCCCACAGAATTAGTAAATGAAAGTTCATCTACAAGAAGACATGCCCTGAAAACAGCTTCGTATAGCAAACCTCTGCTTTGCTAATCAAAATAAACAAATACAGCACTTGTGGTTAGTCTTGAAAAGCAAAGAGCAGGCAGGTGAATATGGCATGTGCTTGAAATTTTTCCCATTCCTTCTCTGTCACATGATGAAGATACTCTGTACTTGTAAAGGAAGGTATTATAAATTAAATACCCAAATTTTCCACCCTGCCAGCAATTGTTTTAAGCCTGCTTCTTTTATCTCTCTTACAAATCTTGAAGGGAATAGGATTCATCAGTATACAAATGGCCTTTATTTCTGGCTGTTAAAAACCTGATGATGAGCAACATTTCCAAGGAAGAAAAAGCAGACAATTTCCGAAGCATGTGCAGAGTTAATGTCTGCAGTAATTGCGACTAAGTACGGTAGAGCAGAGATGCACTGCCAGCTGGAGCCAGGGATTAAAAAGGAAACATCTGTGCTGAGATTATAGGAACAGAGGAAGCTGTGGGAAGGAAGGAAGCAAGAATGCCCATGTAGGTCCACCTACCTCATTTGAACTTCTCCTTTTCCCCATGGTTTTGTTTTCCTCTAACTAAATTCTATGTATTTACCATCCTAACTGCAAAGAAAACTTGTCCGATTTCTCTGCCGATTGACCTTTCCCTTAGACTAACCTCATGACCACACACATCTTACCAAAATGAATTCTAAGCAGTGAGATTTGAACACATGCTTAAAACCGAGCAGGCTTTTAAGTGATTTGCTGAGCAAGGATACCTTTGAGCATAATGACTTGAAAAAAACTTTGGGCCTCAACCAGCAAAGTACTTACAGCGAGTCTAACTTTAGGCAGACAAGAAATTCCCTTATTCTCAACGGGACTATATGCAAACTTAAATTTACGCATGTTTAATTATTCAGTTAGACTGGGAGCTAAACAAACAGGAAGGTTACAGTCCAACAGCATAGTATTGCTCATTATATTAGAATCCGAATGCACCATTATAGATATTGAATACAGACTGTATTCTTTAGTCTGCTTTCAATAAAGTGTTCTGAATCTAATGACAATTGTATTTTTTCCAAGTGTCAGACTCTTAAAATCTGTCCTTCCTTTAAGAATCTGTTTCCCTTCATTCCTACTGAAATAATGAAAGCAAGCTACAGGAGACGCATTCTAGTAAAACAATAAATACTCTGGTGGCTAAGGAACATATTAAAGAATATGAGACACACTTAAAACAACTGTAAAAACATAGCTAGCAAAAATTTATACACACACACATTTTGCTAGTCAGCTTAAATTCTAATGGAACATCATGCATTGCTTTTATCCCTTGCAGTCTCCCAGTACTGAAGATTTACAAGTTTTGTGTTAGATTTGCAGAAATTGCCTGTTGTAGAGGACAGGTCAAAAAGAGATTAGAGAACTCTTTGCATCTGCAATATTTTTTATTACTCTTTTTTTTTTTCTACTCCAATAGCCTTTGAACTCCTGTTCCTCAGGAGCTCTGGTGAGGTGAAAATGCAGGGATGAAGGAATTGAAGGTGGGGAGAAGGAGGGAGGAGAGGAGAGAGAAAAGCTAGAAGGGAATTACTCCTTTCAAAAATAAATCAATCAATAGAAAAGGCACAGAAGTATTACTTTAAAAAAAAAAATAATTCCCAGAGCAAGCACACACACTCCATTTCTACTAATTGGATTGTGATGTGTGTGCCTTTAATATGTGCAGCCAGCCCCTATGCCCTGCCTTGTGCACATGTCATGTCCTTTCAACATCAGCAGCCACTGGCCTGATTCTCAGTCCTTGATAACATGTTCCCAAGTAGTATCGTGTAACGAGGGGGGATGGAGTGGGAAAGGTGGGGGAGAGCAGCCAACACCAGCACAAGCCATTGGTGGCTTTCTTGAACTGCTACAGAGAATTCCCTTCTAATCTCCAACCCTTTCAGTTTATTTCAATTCTTTGCTCCTTGTTGATATGCCAAAGAGAGGTTACATCAGCCATAAAACAAAAGGATGGATTCAAAGAAGGGGGTTTCCTTAATCTTTTCTTCTCCTTTCTCTCTTACCCTGCTTTCAGCCGATTTTCAGTATCATTAGTTTGAGTGTATGCAGTTGTCTTTTCTTGTTTAGAAAGGGAAAAGCTGTCAGACACCACAAAAACTTTAATGGGTTCAAACCACACAATTCTGAAGAGCTACAATAGCATTGATCAAATCTTAAAAGAAGATCATGGCTAAGGAAGACCACAACCAGCAAAAAGAGGACACCTGCAAACTCCATACTCTCTCAGGCCAAGTTCCCATTTGCTGCTAGACTTTTGGACTATTTTATCTATTTATTTTAAGTAATGCTTAAAAATAACATTCAAGGATCCCCTTTGCCTACCCAGGAGAACACATTCTCCATAGAGCAACCATCTGTGTTCCACGGCTGCCAGAAAAATCAGAAGAAATTTTGAGCTGCACCTCCAAAATATTTTCCTTTCCCTTCACACACTACCTCTGTAAAAGGCACCATATAAAGCTTTAGATGCAAGAAGTATTTTGCCAGCCACCTGGGGAAGGAAGCAGGTTAGCCATTTAACTCTGCTGTTTGTGAGGGCAATTATCCAAACAGTGCTTTTAAAAGAAAGGTTTTTGAAAATGACTTGTTTACAACATCGTTAAAAATTAAACACATCTGAATAATATCTACCTTCTTTTTAAGCATGTAAATGCTTCTGCACAGGCTAAATGTCAAATTAAAACCTGCACTGACTTCTTCAGTGGCATATGAGCAGAAATCAGACAAGACCCAGAGACCATGAAGCAGACTATGCACTTATTCTGGAGCCATAGATGAGTGCCTGACCATTTTGCCTGATTTTTTCCATTTGATTTGTAGAAAGAGAGCAGTGAAGTTTGACTGGGATACATCAGGCTGCAAATTACACTGGACTTTGAGGTCTCACTGGTTGACTCTCCAGGGTTTATCTGAACTAAGTGCACATTGGGTTTGCTCAATGGAACCTTCTCCTAAATGTAGTTTCTTACAGGGTTCCTGGTGTGTCCATATTGGTGTGAATAAGAGATACCTTCTGGTTCAGTGAAGGTACAAGTTTGCCTGAAAAGTTACTCAGTCAACATCTACAATGTTTACTTTCTACTTTAAAATTACTGAGAGGACTTGCTGGATATGTCAGGAACATTTAACTCACCTATAGTGGCTTTTCTTGAAATCTGAGAACCTGAGTGGCGTTTTGCTTATAGATCAGTCCTTTAATATCCTGTTATTAAAAGCACAATTTAGTAGTTAATAAAAGCACAATTTCATTCAACAGGGACCAAAAGATAAAACAAAGGTATAGCCTTCCTCACTGAAGTTTTAACAAGTAACAAACCCTGTATATTCCATCTCCTTAAAAAAGTCTTCCTGGCACTTTTCTGTGTAACACAGGTGGTGGTGGTGTGTGTGAGTAATGCTTACAGGGATCAGCCCATCTTTTCTGGTCTGGGTCTCAAGGACCCTGATCAATAGCTAGGTGTTAGGTACCTGCATTTAGCATGTTTCATTATATTATTGGTTAAAGACAATTCCACAGAAGCAGCAGCTTTAAAGTTGTGTGAAGAGACATCCTATGGATGGCCCTATAGATAAATACAGGTCCAGCATTTTAGCCTGCACAGCTTTTATCACTTTACACAGCTGAGCCATCTGGGTTTTTAAACTGCTTTGACCATCTCTGTGAGCAAGACAAAGTAATCCAAAGCTTGCAACTAACTAATGACAGACACTGCAGAGAATAAAAGTGCACCAGCATGGACCATTTCAAAGAAAACCCACAAATGTCAACTTATAAATATCCTTAGGAGGAGGGGAAATACGCTAGCATACGGGAGCTGAGCACTCAACTCACTGTCCTTAAGGAAATACTAATAGGAATAAAAATATCAAGCCACTGGGAATTACAAAGGAAAAAAAAAACCCCACCTCTAAATCCTTAAAACAGGAAGGATCAGGCTGATGCAGCTTGAAACATCAGTTGGGTCCACCTTTGAACTGTGTTTGACTGGCAGAAGTGCACATCCTGAACCTCTAAACCTCTTCTGTGTCCCATGTGTGTGGTGCTCAGTGCTACATCCAAGTTCTGCTACAGTGGGTATAAGCGACATTGGCACAAGCTGCTGATAATCATGGTACCTGCAAGCTGAGCCTTTGCAGTGCCATGAACTACTTGGACGTGCAGCTACCAGCGTGCTACTGCAAGCTAAGCCCTGTAATGTAGCACCTTGGCAAGGGAATAGTTTCCCTTTTATCTCTTATTAAAGGGGATCAGGTGTTTGCCCATGAGAACTGCACTCTAAGCTACATGCCTTTTTTTCTTTTTTTTTTTTTCCTGGAATATGCCCATAAACTAGATATGTGTCTGTTTAAATAAGCATAAAATTATGAGTATCCTGCAGCAAAATGAGACAGCAGCATTCAGGAGCAACATGGATGAAAAAGCCCATTCTCTTCCCCTTCCATGACTTTGGTGGTGAACTTTGAGCCTGTTGAGAATATTAAAGGACACAGAAGAAGAGTCCCTACAGTTGGCAAAGCCTTTTTAGAACAACTTTTTTAGCGTATTTGGTCAGCAAGTAGCAGTATAAATTATGTGATTTGTATTTACGTGCACATATAACCTCCCCAGGATGCTGGCAGCTTGCTAGGTTAAGGAGCAGCATCTCTCCGCAGGTTTGACAGTACACCCTCTCTACTTTTCCAGTCAGCAGAGAGAAGTTTGCTATTCACTGAGTCAAAACCAAACAGTGTTATTAGTTGCACCGGCTGCAGGATTCTCCTGTTCTTGAGCCTTCTTATTTTAAAGCCTTTCATTTCCTGAGACAGCTGCAAGGTGTCCTTTCAAGGATTTTGCTTTTTTGATTTATACTTTTATACACTCGAATCTCAATTGAGATATCCCAGCCTCATTCCATTTCTGACCTTACACTATCACACTGGACTGACCCTCCATCTCTCAGGGCTGGGCTGGATTCCAACCCAGGTTATGGAAGCGCCAGGGCAGAGCTGCAGAGCAGCCCATCAACCGAATCCCAAGGAGACACTTCATACAGAGCAGCTGCTGGCCACACGAGCCCGCTCAACTCTCCACCCTTTGAACTCCTGACTCCACTCTTGTTTTTAACAGAGGGTTTGCTTTGGATTCGCTTTGTTTTGCTGAGAAAATCCTGTCTGTGCTGAGCACGGTGACCCCGCAGATGGCATGGAAGTGGATGACATGGGACCGAGATCTGCAGACAACACTGAAAATTGTCACCATTCTGGTTGAAAAAACAGCAATTTCGGCTAGAAGTGAGCTTGCTGGCAGTGAGTCAGAGTTCCTGAGGGCCAGGCACCTGCTTCTGGTCATTGTTCTCCCTCTACCACACCTGTAAGCATGAGGATATCCAGGTATTCGATATCCTCCAACCTCAGCCAAGAAGATCCAGTCTGCATCAAGGCAACACCCAGGGGCTGACACTTTGGTGTCATGAATCTGCAAGTGAAACACACCCAAATCAAATAAATACCTTCTCATTACACCACTCTTTTTTTCTTAAAAAAATAGGAAAAAAAGAAGGCTAAAAGCCATGGATACTTTCCTGCAATAGCCTTATTCCTGACTGTCAGACTCAGACTGAAAAACCGCAGCTGCCGTGTAAAGCTCCTACCAAAAATCCTTTTACTGTCAGAAAGCCCCTGTTCTGCTCTGCACAAGATACTCCACTCAAATGGACACCTTTAAAAAATCAGTAAAAGTACGAGAAAAGCAACTTTTATTCAGGAGAAACTGAGGCAATTTGAGCCTGCATAGGCTGGACGAGCTTCCAGCTTGGAAGTCAGTGAAATAAACCCATGAACAGTCCTTAGTACTTGCTTAAATAATAAAGGGCAAAAAAACTCCCAGAGGTTTTAAAGCTGGAGGTCTATAAAATCTCTATTCCTGTCCTATTCAAGAGCCACCCTCAGCTGCTGCTGATGAGAGCAAAATTGGGAGCAAATAATACTGCCATCCTCCTTCCTCAATAATGCCTTTAAAACATATAAGTGCCAGTTGAATTAGCCTATTTATAAGACTTCTTTTTTCCCCCTGACTGTAAACTCCTAATGACTCTCCGTTACACAATGCAATTCAATATGACTCAAGCTTCCAGGGGTCTTGATCCCCTCTAGATAGTGTACCACAAAAGTGATTTATAAACTACAGTCTGAGAAAGTCACAGAGACTGAAGTGATTTGAGAAAATAGTTCAGGCTTGTAAGTGAATACAAGTGCTATGAATTCCAATGACAGAATAATACCCCCTCCCCAAATCTTTTCCTAGCCTCATTTCATACAACAGAGAAAAAGGTAGTGTTGAAGGAAAGGGAGGGGGGGAATAAAAATAGCCCAAAGGGAATAAGAAAATGGAGAGCTGTACAGTGAGGGCTAATCAGGCATACACCAAAGTAAGCTTTCTTTTTTCCTTAGTATGAAAAAGTGTAATGAGAGCCTGTTTGCATTGCAGATCATATCTGTGAAACTGAGCAATTTTGAATGGAGCACTCTGGCTGAAGGAGGCAGGGAAAGAGGTAATAAAAGGAGAGACCACTGATAAGCTGAACTTGGATATCAGGTGTATCATTGGAGGAGAAAAATACATATTTGTCATCCTTCCTTCCCCCCTTCCCAAACAAGTGGGCAGTAAATCTATATTCTTGTATTTTCTTTTCTTGAGAACGAGCCTATATCTCAAAAGTTATTTTTGATTGAATGGGGATGAAAAAAAAAAGAAAGGAAAGAATCCCTAAGCACGCAGTTCCTTCTTGAAACACAGATTTTCCTATCCAAATTTCCAAAAGGGGCTGTTATTTTGGAGTCTGTTCCCTTCCCCCTCCCCTTATCGCCTCTCCCTGTCTTTCATACTGAGGCATTTGGTCTAAAGACAGCCAGGGAGCTAAATATATATTAATTAGAACTCTTGAGGCTGCCATCAATGAGATACAATTATCCCAAACTGTTGCTATTACAGGCTCTGATAGCTTCATTTAAATTCCTGAATAAAACATGAAATATCTTTAATGAGAAATGAATATAGTTGTCAGGAGGGAGTAGTTGTGATATTGTTACTAGTTGAGATATAGAAGATGAAGACATAATATGAATACCTTCGACTTTATATAAAAATGATGGCTGTTAGCAAAAGACAGATCCTCCTTCAGAGACTTCATTTAGGCTGCATATCAAAAAACACACAAAATAGAAACATATCTCTTGCAAGGAAACTGCTACCCAAAAGGCAGCTGGGACCACTGTCTTAGAGCAAACTGTGTCTGTCACAAGGTGTAAAAAACACCTCACCATTAAGGAGAATGTAAACAAATCATAGGAAGCACAGTGAAATATTCCCATTGTCATGTTACTCAAGGGCTGGCCAGGGGTTTCGGTGTGGAAAACCGTCTCTCCACCACTCAACCGCACGCTCCCTGGGTTTTCTTTCTTTTCTTTTTTATTTATTTATTATTTTTAAGACAAATGCCAATGAGGGAGCAGAGACTTGCTTCTCCCTCCCTTTCAAGGCAACTGAAAGACACAAGGCCAGGCCAGCAAAGAGCAGTTCTTTAAATCACATTGTCAGGGAGATAGAAGCTGCAGCAGCTCTTCATCCCTCCGCAGCTGCTTGATGGACTGCACTAGTCGTACTAAAAATTCACCCTTGAGCTGCAGCGGAGGTCTCCTCACCTGATGTTATTTTACTGAATTTACAATGACACAGCTCCTTTATTTGTCCCTTTTTGCTTAAAGTGAGCTTTTCTGCATGTTTAAGACAAAGCTCTCCATTCCAGCATCACTGCCGAAAAGTGGTTGATTCTGGGGTGGAGCATGGCAGCTATTTAACAGCATGTTCCTTCACTTATACTTCAGTGTAGGTCGCAAAGTGAAGATGATTATCATACTAATTGAAAGGGCATGGGGAATGGTAAGGAGGCAGAACATAATTATCCAAACTGGAAATTGCCAGGTCGTTCCCATTCTTGTGGGATCCTCTAGTGACCACAGAGAATGGTCAGGACCTCAATTTAAAGTCTCAGCACAAGTTTGTATCAAGCATTTTTACATTAAATCAATTAATATGTATGTCCTGGATATTATTTTCTTGAGATACTTGAAGTGTGGTGGCTCAGTTTCTTCTACAAGCATTGGTTTGCCCATATTCTCTAGACACAGAGACAGAAAATTATCTCAGGGATACAATTCAATTTCTCTTAATCAACACTTCTTTGCTTCATCGAGTAAAGCATGTTTAATCCATTTAGAGTTCGTTGTTAAGGAATACACACTCTAATTAATATTTTCCTGAAGATGTTTATGCATGACAGTATAATAAATTAAACAAAGAAAGTGAAGAGTTCCTAACTGCCTCTGCCAGACTGGACCAGAAAAGATACCTCCATGGATTCTGTTTCTCTTACACTTGATCATCTAGGGAGATGCCAGTGTCAAGACAAGACCTTATAAGAGGTAAATTCATGTATCTAATGTGGTTTCTATTCTTGGCGGCTCACAGTGCTGTCTAAGGATGCTACAGTTATAACGATGAATTTCTGGGTCTCAAAACTTGCGCTTCCAGAAGTCGATCAAAACTAACTGGCAGGTTCCTAAGATAAGAATTGTCTGATTTACCATAAAACTTACATCCTCGTGTTTGCATTTTTGTACGCTTGAGGGCTCAAAAGCTGAAACATGTGAATTCTCACCCCAGGATGTGAAATGAGTTACAATTCAACTCTCCAAAACTGGCCACAAAAGACCTTGGAAGTAGATAAGTACAGTCACAGGACCAAAAATACAATACAACCTCAACCACAATACAACCACAAGTAAAATACAAATACCTGAATGTCAACCTAAATATTTATGCCACATTCACATTCCTTAGATTTATGTGAATAATAACCATTCCAAGGATCAAAAGTCAACTTTAAGGTGAAATATTACAGCCCAAAAGCAAAAAGATTGTATTAACAACTCAGCCCTTTACTTTTATGGCAATTTTGGGATCCCCTTGAGATAGTCAAACTTGCTGAAACAAACATTAGCCCCTCACTGCATAAGTCACACTTAAGGAACAGAATTAAAGACCTCGGAGCCTGACACCATGAACGTCAAGCACAATTTACAGCCCTAGAATCCATGAAACTAGAGCAATATTCAATTATACTCATTTTATTTATGTAGTTTATTTCCTCCAAAAATTAATTTTATGTTCCTAAAAATTGCTGGGTTAATAGCTGCAGTAACGGAACCCATCCATCAACACAGAATATACAGCACAAACAGTGACTCTGCAGATTTTTTCCCTCTCTACTATTTGTTTTAAAGCAGGATTCACAGTGAGCACGTCTGGAGAGTGATGGGATTCTCCAGAGACATGCTCAATGTTTTTACCCTTTTCTGAGACAACGTCTACGATGTCAGCCAGCTATGACCACTCAAAGTGGGGATATTCCTGATGGGAGCAAGCATTTTTCCATAAGGCATTTGACAGCAATGACTTTTCAACAGGCTCCTTCCAGTCTCTCAAATCTTAAACTGTAATTAAAGAGGAAAAAAAGAAGAAAAAAAAATCATTAACCAAAAAAGATAGATATTTATTTCAGAATCAGAAGTTGTTTTCTCTGTTCAAACTCTCCCTCTATTTCCTCATTCCAGCTGTTCCCCTTGACAAGATAGCCTCACAGCATTGCTGTGATTGGATCCTCTCTGGTTTGGGGCTTATTTCTGCTGTGCCCTGGGCAAAGCAGGGAAGTTTTCTGTGAGAAAGCTTCAACCATGTGCATGAGAAGAAAGAGAGCCCAGAGTGGCTGGGCTGTGACACTGAGAACTCAAAGGAAGTGGTGGATATATAAGCTATATGGACAGTAGCAAATCTGAGAGCTTACCATTGGGCTTGGTAGAAATAATTAATTAATGTGTGCTATTTGTACTGAATTCTTGCCTTCAGCTATCCTCGAGAATCAAACTTGCCCCCCTCCTCCTTCTTTCACCCCTTGCAACTCTTCCCAAATTCACCCCTTGCTCCTAGGGCACGCTGCCCTGGAAGGAGTGGGCAGAGCAGACAGCTTATGCTCTGATAAGACACACACCTTTGGCCTCATCTCAGCAAGATGTTGCTTTTCTTCTCTTTTTTTTCCCACTGTTTTCTTAATTTTTAAAATAGAAGCCCTTTGACTGAAGGTACCTGTTTGTTCCTATATCCTGAGAAACCTCACAACAAAGCACTCAGAATTACTTATTGTTACGGCTTGGGAACAAGATTACATCTCTAACTTTATAGAGCAGCAGCAACATTTGCCACTAAATACAAATGATTTTAATAATCAGCATTATATTTGCTTCTTTCAGCAGGGTGCCTTGTCATTACTTTAACGATAATAATACCCGCTTTTCATTTGCTAAGTGTTATTATGATTATTATTCAGAAGCTTTACTATAATTAACTAACTGAGCCTCACAACACCCCTGTGTGTCAGGTAAAGAAAGAATTACAACTCCCTTATTTTTTTACCTGGAATTGTGGCCGTGGAGAATCTAAGTATTGTAGCACAGAGAAGGCTTGGATTAAAACCAGCTTTTCTTGCCCCAAAATCCCATACACAACCAGCACCTTGAATTGCCTGCCTCCAGTTCATTGTCTAGTGCTGTTGTCAGTTCATATTCACCAAGATGACGTTTTGGAGATTCAAGAGGAAAAAAAGGAGAAAGAAGAAAAGATATGGCAATCCCTAACAATGCTGAGCCACCTTGTGCTCTGCAGTTTAACAACCTCCTTTGGCAGCTCCTGTTCCCGCCTGGTGTCAGTTCCTGAATCCCGAGCGCTCATGTTCACTGCGCGCATTACACACATCTGTATCTATACAGGCGACAGCTTCTGTCTATAATAGCCACCTGTGAGACCAGGGGAGAGGCATTAAAAATTAAAGAACTGCAGAGTAGATTGGAAGCCAATCTTGGGTTTATAGACAGGGAAGCGTTTGACAGGTGGTCTCTGCGAAAGAAGTGGCCTTAGAGACACATTTCTCTTGATTTTATTTTTTAATTAACTTTTATTCTCAGTATTACCATGCCCTCCCCACATACACACTTCCTTTCCTCCTCCTTTCCAGCCTGGAATGCCGTTTAACACATCAGACTCACCAGCATCGCAGGCCAGCAGGGATGCTTTAAAGATCTTTTCTTCTATCTACGTCCTAATGCTAGCCATTCACCCAACAAGCCCATAGAGCTTGATATACACACATAGTCAAATCACAGTGCTTATCAGCAAATTAAGGCAAGAAGGTTATCCTGTAACTTACTACAGTGGCATGCCCAGCAAAGCCTGTAATTACAGGGGCTGCTCAGTGATGAGCAGCAATCCAGGCCCTGGCTCAAGCATGTGCCTGTTAAGCTCTTCCACATGTGCCATTCAGGCCCTTCCTGTTTGGGTTTCACGTACTGGTTTTACACCTCTTGCCTCACATAAAACCAGATGACCCTAGAGAGACCAGGAGGGTCATCTCCATCACTGTCTACAGCATAGACTTCACCTCCTGCCATAAAAATGCTTCCTCACCTTCCCTCCCGCTCACCCCTGGCATTCCCGCTTTCAAGTTAATTGGAATAACACATCTGCAGTGAAACAACAGAAACCAGTGCATCCCCTCCAGACCCCTCCACCCGCTTCGCACCCCCTCCCCCTGGCTTTGCTTCACTGACTCCTCCAAACCCACCACATTTAGATGGGAGCACTTAACCTTCTGCAGAATATCTTTATGCTCCATTTTCCTTTCCATTAGGAAGGAGATGAAAGCAAGCAGAGAATGCTTTTGTACAGCTGCTGCTGCTGCCAGCAGATGTGCTCCCCCAAGTCTAGATGTGTTTTAAGCATAGACTTGAATACCTCTATGTGTGAGGGGGTTTGGTGTGGAAGAGATGTATGGATGAAGATTAAGCAATGCTGAGTTTAAGCCAAAGGCAATAGTTTATACCCAAATCTGTATAATTTGTACTTATGCTGTTCTCCACTTTCTTACCAGAGACTCTGATAATCAAAGCTGCTGGACTTGCAGTATTTTGAGTATGATTTTCCAATTTCTGTGGAAGCACAACAAGGCAAGACTAATACTAAGAGTAACTGAAGGCCTTTACAACCTGAGTAAAAGATCCTTTATGAGCCTGCTTAGATTTATTTACTGCTTTACTCCCAGGCTGAAAATTACTTCTGTGGGTTTTTCCTAAACCCCATTCATGGCAACAAAGGGAAAACATATATATTTTGAAATACACGTTCTAAATATATAATAATAATTTTAAAAGATAAAAATTAGAAGCTTCTGTGCTGAGAAGATACAGCCCATGTGACTGATGAGCACTAAGTTCATGTATATTCCCTGAAGACCATATTGCATCCCACTGATAATCAGTAATGAGTCAAAGCTTGGGAAGATCCAAATGCAGGAACACTGGCTCTAACAAAGGCCATCTATATTGTGTTCTCCCAGGAGGCATTTCACCCACCACAAAGATGCCAGCACATCTGGGGTAGGAAGCACCTACCTATGATACAGAGGGAAGTGAAGAGTCTTTTCTGTAGTTAAACTGCCGGATGTATTTCAGGTAGGAAGACCATGTTTGGAAGCTCTTGAGTCCTATGTCTACTCTTCCTTATATTCTGTGATTTAAAGCATGCCTGGTTGTAACTTGTTTTCCATCTCAGGGTAGAAGGAGGAAGATGGTGTGGGGATGAGCAGGGGGTTAGCTCAGGACCTGGGTTTCTTCAGTTCAGGCTTTGTGTACAGCTTGGTGGGGCAAGTCATTTAGACTCAATATCCCAACTCACAGTATTATTGCAAGTGCAGATACTGCCAGGGAAGGAAGGAACATGAAAGAAGCAGAGAGTCCAGAGCAGCAACAAACACTACCATTTATGATGAATTGGAAGGAAAATGTCTCCTGTTCGCTGGTACCTAACACAAGTGAGCTCAAGATGGTGTTAACAAAGCTATAGAATATCCAGGCTTTGGAAAGGCATGTTTCAGTTAAATATTTCAGGCAGGCATGAGGGGAACTCTGTGAGCAGGGCACTCAGGGGGAC
Organism: Neopsephotus bourkii; assembly: GCF_033783945.1. Lineage (NCBI taxonomy): Eukaryota > Metazoa > Chordata > Aves > Psittaciformes > Psittacidae > Neopsephotus > Neopsephotus bourkii. Next base: position 4,830,476 of record NW_026902048.1, read on the forward strand.
CCATGTCTGTGTGAGGATCAGTCCACAAGCAAACTGGTTTAGTGGCTTGCCCAGCTCTGACAACAACAATCACTCTTTTCTCTCTTTAGTGCCATCAGGACCAAATCAAAGCTACATGAATTTCTGTCTTTCTGTCCCTTCCCTTATTGCACCAGAGGCTCAGAGAGGCTGGCTCTGGCTTACCAGTCTCATTGTATTAGCTTGATAAACCACCCATTTACCTATAACTCAACAGACTGTAAAAATCCTTGTGGCTATTGCACAATAAGAAGAATAAATAATAATATGCCTTAACAAGCATCAGTCGAAATACCCAGCATTTGATGGACCCAGTGATAAACAACATATTTACTTTCCCAGGAATGCAGACAAACTAATCAGATTCAGTTGGCAGCTATGAAAACACAACCGATGAGAAGCTCAGCACCGGCTCACGCAATCCCTGCTAACACAGAGGGGCATGAAAGCAAAGGACATTAAAAAGATATTGTATCGTGGTGTCCCTGTGCTGAACGCAATGCCCTGGCACGCTGACAGCTGGCTGGCAGCTTCCCATCCCTGGGAAGGGTGATACTGGTCTGCACAGCCCAGACAGCAGTTTAACCTCAGGGTCAGAGGGCAGTCAGGCGTTATCTACCGACTGGGCGCATTTCCTCCGCATCTGTGGCTTCGATATTCCCGAAAAGACACTGACAGCAGGATGAGAGCTAATGGGAGCTCTTCTGGTATTTAGAAATTTAAAGGCTCTCATTCATTTTTAATGACCTTGGAAACTCACTTTAAAAGGAAAAAAAAATAAATACCTGCACAAAAGCAAACAGTCAAAAGCAATTTATATTGTGGGAGAGAAAGAAAATTACTTTTAGCCTTCCCTACCTGATTTTTCAGGATTTCTAGCTGTTGGACAAGGAGAGGATTGCTGTGTGCTTTTGTTAACTAAAGTGTAATTTTCAGGATAACATTCTGAGTATGAGATGAATTGTACTGTTGTGCCTTGGATGTGCACTATTAAATTTTTATCACACAGGGTGAAAAATAATTCCTACCTTAGTAAGGTAAAAACCATCATTATCTCCTCCCTGTTCTTCAGCACAGGTAGGGTTTGACAGACCCTTGTCAGTCTGCATGAGGTGTAAGGCTAGTTTCTAAGCTAAGTACTTATTTGGTGCATCCCTGAGATGTTTTAGAGCCACTCTAGGTTTCCAAGAGTGTCTTCAAGGTTCCAATGCTGTCTAAATTGAAGCAGCCTTAAATCTCATTGCATTTATGTTGCCTGCAAACCCAACAAGTAGCTCTCCAATACCTTGCAGCCTTGGCAGGCAAATGTGGTCCTTGATTAGGTCCCACCTGCCCATCCCATACCAGAACTGAGAGGGCAGAGATGTCAGTAAAACCTCCTTCAGTGCCAGCAGCTCTCTGTTTGTGGGTGCTCCAGGTAACCAACCCTCCCACTGGGGTGGCCTTTTTCCATCAGCCAAGGTTGCCAAGCAGTCACTACTGCTTCAGACCACAGGGCCAAGGTCTGTCAAGAGAGATAGAATAAAGCCACATACAATTACCTTGCTGTAGTTGAGCTCCTTTAATTGATTAAACTACGGCATTAATTTTAAATAATGCAGCTGTGGATGGAGCCAAGATGACTGTCTCCAGCATAGGGCTCTCCAACGTTTTCAGGTGTACTGCAATTTAATCTTTTCTTTTCTTTTGTTATCTTTTAAGGTTATAAAATGCAAACAGTAACTGATTGGGCACTATTAATGGACCAGAGAGTTTTCCCCACATGCTTAGTTAATTATTATACAGACCTCACTAAAAAATAGTGACCAGAAGACACGTCATAAGGGCTTTTTTTGCCGGTTCTCATGAGTCAGTGATATTTACTGACTCCTAACCCATATCACAAAACTATCCTTACAATTAACATCTTTCCTGGCATCCTCTGTGGAGGGGTAGCCAACACCAACATAGCCTCTGCATTTGAAAGATGACAGAGATGGATGAGGTCGTTTTCCCATCCCTCATGTCATTTCCCTCCCCATCTCCAAGGCTGGTCCTTTGGAGAATATCTTAATGGGGGTTTTGTCTAGACAATCCTTTAATTGACATGAGCAACAGGACTTCCTCCATTTCTCCAGGGAGATCATTCCACTGCCCAACAGACCTTGCTGCCAGGAAATGCTTCCTGATATTGACCCTACCTCCTCCTTCCTCAGTGCCATCGCAGGAGCTGCACTCCATTAATGTTATGTACAACCAGAGCTGTACCTCCCATCCATCTCAACAATGTACCACACTTGGACCACACTTCCACCAGTCCTTTCATTTGTCAAGTTGTTAAACTTTTTTCCTTTCAAAGTCTTAGATGAAAATAATGATTTTCATTTATTCCCTTCCCCACACATTAACTTGATTAGCTTATGGAAAAGAGTTTTGATAGCAATGGCAGAAAGAATACAACCTTTTGGGAAGCCATGAAAAATAATTAATCACATGCTTTTAATTCACTACAGGAACAAAAAGATACTTACTTGGTTTCTTCAATAAAATCAAAATTCAGAATCTAGGAAAATGACTTTTCCAAACGATTGTTTCAAAAGAAATCACTTTAGATTCATTTACTGTCAGGGTAATCACATAAACAGTGAACAACAGGTTAATAAGGTAGTAATAGACATATTAATAATGAGTAAATCAATTGTTATGGACTGTTCAATACTGTGCTTATTAGCCAGGTTTATATTCATCTATGCTACCAGAACTGATGAGCTTTAAATAATCTATAACATGTTATTCATGACTTGAGTATTCTTCTCTATTAATAATTTACTAACACTTTATAAACTATTTATAATTGCATTCTTCATATAAAAACATGATCTTTGATTCAAAAGTGAATGATAACTTGGGACAGTCTCTAATGTTCTAATCTAGTGACACACATGAAACAACCATGGAGCTGCCGAAGCACCATCTGAGCAAATCACACAGTCACCATAATTTGCTTCAACTGATTTTGTGGCTCTTAGGAAACCTCACAGGCAACAAGAATTAGCTTGTAATTTTGTAAAACTCAGTACTAAAAGATGCTTAAAGCATAACTTACACTCACTGTGTTTGAAAATCCCTTTTCAGCTGCTGATTTGAAACCACACTAGGAACAAAGACTAAGAGGGGATCACCTAGACTATCATTATACCAGTGGTGGTGGTGGTGGTAATACTATAACTATTATTACTATTATTGAATTGTCACTTCTCTTCATCTTACCAGTTCCATTCAGGCACAGAAACAAACCCTTCTCTGCTCAAGCTCACCATGCTGAAAGTGGCCGAAGAGGTGCCAAGAACACATGGAGCAGTGAGACTTCATCAACCAGCAAAATTCAGTGGTACTCTGGATCCTCAAAGTGGAATTGCCACAGCTGCACTCGTCCAAAGATCCGCCAAGTCCTGGAGAAAGAAATGTCAAAGCCTTGGGAAAATGTAATCCATTAAATGCCACAGAGGAAAGAAAGAATCTGGTTTTTTGGTCAGCCAAGGAATAACAAGATTGCCCTAGGAGAGGTGGCTTTGTTAAAATCAAAACTTACGGTATCAATGTTCAAAGCACTAATACCAAATTGTGGAAGTATTTAATCTAGTTTTGGTGCCTGTATCTAAGAACAAAAACCTTACTGGGACAAGTGCAGAAAAGGGTATAAATATGTAACAGGAATGGAATGACTCTCTTATGAAGAGGTTAAGGGACTTTTTAAACCGTTAAAGACTAAAAATATGTTATGATGGCACTTCTTAAATGAATTCAGGGTTCAGGATGGTGAGGCCAGGGGAACAGTGAAGAAAGATTATTTAAATTGAAGGACACTATTGGAACAAGATCAGTTAATTATAGATCAACTATAAATAAACTTAAGATGAAAACTGAAGTACCAGTATTGATTATTTGAGTATTGAAACCCTGTTATGGCTTTCTAAAATTAAGCAGCTATAGGAAAAAATCTGAACTGTAGTTTGATAAGCCTTTGGAAGGGATTGTATTGCGAAGGAGACATGAATCTTGAACGCCTGCATATCCCCAAAGGGTTGACAAAGGACTGAATTGCTCTCTATTTGCATTGTATTTGTCTTATGCATCAAATTTCTGTGGTTACTTTCTGGAGTGCAAGAAGGATTTATCACTTCTTCACCCTTTTTGTCTTCTGACAGGCTTGTGGGTGTTTGCCTGGGTTCAGTTTTGGCCTTTCTTTGAAGTATTGCCAACCAGCCATTATGAGGAACAGGGTATGGAAAGATGTAGTGGTATACTTACAGATCCACATGTCACCAGCTTAGATGGTGGCTCAAACTGATGGATGAACTCTTGGGAGAGGAATAAAGTTTGCTGAATATACCTAGATAACATAAACATGTTTTATTTCTTTAGATAACTCAATAGTACAACATATGAGTGATGGGGTAAAATAGAAAATGGAAAGAAAATTCTTCTGGGTATTTGTACTACCTAGATTTGATTTTGAACTCAATCCCCACATGCTTGCTAGATGGTCTGTCTTAGTTTGTGTCTGAATGACCTTTGAAGGCTTAAATATCCTGGACCCTTTTGAATCAAGTTTGGGGCTGCAATTCTCCCTCTCTGGAGGAAAAATAACTTCAGAGAGAGCTGGAACAGAAGAAGGATTTGTTACGGTTTGTAGATTGAGTGATTTATCCAGTTTGGAAACAGCGACAAAAATTCCTGTTTCCATAGAATAAGTCTGAATGGTGGAGAAAATTAGCCAACTTTTTTCAATAAAGTTTCTTTTTCCCCTTAATTACTATTATTGACAGCTCAGCCCCATCACTCGACTACACTGAGGAGATTAACTTTTTTTTCCCCTTACAAAGTACTTTTTAACAATACTTATTAATTTTGCCGGAGGAGTGGTCCAAGTAACTGGAGTGTTCTCCTGTTCTGTCCTCCCACACACAACTCAATCTTCCTCTGCGCTTGCTGAGGAACAGCAGCCTCCTCTTTCATACGTCTGTGCTATAAGTGGAAGGAGGATTTGACTTGAAGGGACACTGACAACTGGTTTAAAATCTTGAGTTAATTTGTTGTCAAAGTAATTTTTTTTAATACAATTTGGGGGGTTTCTTTTGAGTGATGAGAGAGTGAAAGATCTGTAAATGAAGGAGAATTAATTATTCCCAGCCATTACTGAAAATCCAAACACAACCAGGTTGTGTTGCAGCTGATGCAATTGATTTTAAACAAAAGTGAACCTGACCATTCGTGTTTCATTGTCTCCTCCGTGGTGCTGACAGCAGCCCTTCTCTGAGGCGCACTGCCTTCTCTAAACTTCACTTCTCATTCGACAGAATTTAGTATTAATCTGGCCACTTTTAGAGAAAGCTAAAAGATAACCCTATTTGCTCAGACTGTCTCAGCTGATTAAGTCTTGTTTCCCAGCTGATTGGGAAGATATATAGGGGTGACAAGCTCTTGTCTAGCAGAGATCTTCATGTTTAAAGCTTTAAATTCTCAGCTTCTTTTACCACTCCTGTTTCTCCCTTTAAGGAGGCACAACTTAACCAAACCCGAAATTTAGGAAGAGAAAGCTCCAACTTCTGTCTTCCCAAAAGCCTTTCTATAACATTTCTGGCACTTCTTTCTTAATCTGCCACTTGACATTATTCCTTTCCTGCTAAAAGATGTTGGGCTATAACTTTTGTTGTTGCTTGTTTTTAATGAAAAACATACTATTAGATCCATTTGCATAGAAAAACAACACAGCAGTAAAGACGGGGTAGGGGGTTGCTAAATGCTGATGATAGCTGAGGCATATTAACCAAGAATAAATGTGCTGCTCTACTCTCTGGCTTTGAAATCACCGCTAAAAGGCTTCAAACTCTTTCTCTCACAGCCCATAACATACACAGAGTGGTGCAGAGAAATGTAATGTACTCCACCTCAGCTCTTCCCTGCCTCCGAAGCTGCATTAGGAATGATTGTGTGAAACCAAGTCAGAGTTATTCTGTTAACAGAAAAAAGAAAAAAAGATGGCTAAATGAAATGTCTCCTGCCATGTGTTTCTAGCCCCAGAGTCCCTTCAAACCGCAGAGAGACACAAAACCTCCATTCAGGGGGATGCCTGTGGCTTCAAGGTGGACAGTGGAGGAGATAGGGAAGTGGAGGAGCACAAGCCAGCAGTGGAGTGGGATGCATGGGGTATGCAACCCCCCGTCTTGGTAACCCTAGCAACATGTTTGCCATTTCAACATTTGAGAGAGAAAACAATGGTTAAGAGATACTGTCCAAGGCCACTGAAAAGCAGTCAGAGCTATTTAGAAGTCTAGAGGTGGGCTAATTTGAGTTTATGGTACATTGCTGGCATAACACCTAATTCAGTGGCCGTAAAAAGAGCCCAAAAACATCTTGGAACCTGCACTGGGGCACCACTTGCCCCAGAGACAGAAGTGACAGCTAAGCTACCCACGTAAGACACTACTCACAAGCAGAAACAATCAGCCTGGGTAAAGTATTTCACAAAACAGTTTCCATCAGGTGCCAGCAGCTTTTTAAATATTAACCAGATCTGCTGGCTGCCTCTCTGGGATTACCGTCTCTGACACTGGTGATCCCAGTGCGTCAGTGTAATTTAGCAGCCAAACCCTGGCTCCCAGCGAGCAGCTTGCAGATGTGGATTTTAATTAAAAATATTTAATTTTCAGCTCTCACTTCCATTTGCTTTACCTGGCATTACGGTTTGTGGTGCTCATCACACAGACCGCTGAAATGCTCCTCCAAGGAAAACTCAAGCAGGTTCCTCCGCCTATGGCAGCTCCATCGAATGGCCCCGTTGAGCCTTGTTTTGTGTTCAGCCATAACAACCAAAATAGATAGCTAAAGAAAAAACAAACTACATTAGTGGCCCAGGACCTACCTTGTACCAGAGCAATTCACTCAGAGATTAGCCATATGGAAAGCATACCTTTCTGGCTCCTCCAAGACACATCCCTGGAGAACTTGTTTATTGTTTTTCCTCCACAAGAGACTTTAAACAATGGGCATTGCTCAAATCTAGGAGAGAAAAAAGCTAAGTTTAAATTGGCACCTCGGGGTTGTAGCATACAGTGTTTGACAACTAGCTCCAGAGCCCAGGTGATAGCGTGTCCCTGTTCATTGAGATGAGGTGCTGCATTCCCAGAGCTCCTGCAGCCTCATAGGCTGCACCTCATATGGTCCTTACATAGTTCCTTCATTGTGCTATTTTCCTCAGGAAAAAGGTTAAGACCATTCTCCATTGAAAAGATGCTGTTTCATTTTTGATTAGTCACCACTTAATTTACCTCATTTCATTTCATTCATAAAGCTTTAGCTTTATGCAAAATTTTCACTAACAGTTTTCTACATCTGCAAGTGCACTCAGTGAATCCCTCATCAAACACAGTTGGAATAGGCTCGAGTGCAGGTCCTACTCATAAAACAGGTTCTACCTTTCTCCTCTGACTGCACCTTTCAAACAGCACACACAACATTCCTCCATAGACAGACACTTCTGAACTCAGCAGATAATTTGGAGTAATTTGCACGTCATGGTTAGTAAATACCTGAAAAAAAAATATTTAGGGATTACCATTAAGGTCTCATGTTGTTAGGGAATGTGGAAATACATTTTCCTTATGTGGAAAAACAGAGCAGAAAGCAAGAAAATAACCCAAGGACAAAAGAAGTGTCACTACGCTAAATATCCAAATCACTGAATTTTGAGGTGTTGCTAATTATTACTAATTTTGATTGAAAATATTGACTATGAAGGATGTTTTGAAAACTTATTTGTCTTTTTATGTCCTGTTTTATTTCCAGTGAGGAGGTTCATACTTCTCCAGTGCTTTTGGGAACAGAAATAAAGAGTCCTACATTCTCTAAAGGAACTCCTATTAAAGGACATGAAAAAGTCAGTGACCACAGTGGCAGTGAAAACTAATCCACAAAGAACTGTTTGGGGGAAGGACAGTACATGGTTGTATAGCACCTGATGCAAGGGAGGCATGACATATGACCCTTATCACAAATGGAAAAATAAACATCAACAAGACAGATTGAAGAACACATCAGAAAGGGTAAAAATAAAGTTAAAAATAATCACTGATAACATTTAGCCTGGAGTGCTTTTTGCTTTGTTATTTTATATTGACAATCCCACCTAGAAATGGGTCTCTAAGACTTTTTGACTTATAGACAACCCAGTTTGCTCTACAGACCCCAGTATATCCATTGTCACCCATGGGAGGGCCCCAGGGTCTTTGCTGTGCTGCATCTTTGGGGACGTATCAAATGGCTCCTAGACGAGAACAGAACCAGACATTTTCCAACCAAATACCTCTCAGGTCACTGAGCAATGCTCTGGTGGCTCTGCCTCGCCAGCAAATGCCCATGTTGAGGCACATCAATAAGCAGCTTTGCCTGAGGAACTTTCCTCCTTTGGGGTTTCTGTGCTGATGGCAGAAGGAGATGTATGCCCTTGCCTCGGCCAGAGCCATGCATGGGCTGGCTGAAACCACTGACACAGGGTGGGAGCTGAGATCCCAACCTGTGAATGTGGTCATTGGCAGAGGCTTTGATCCACCAGAACCACTGGTGAGGAAGGAAAAGTGAGCAGAGATGTACCTGGCTGAGGAAGAGCAAACAAGGAAGTGCACAAGCCCCTCGCTAATTGCCACAGCTCCTCAATCATTGCTGCTGAATGCTACCAGCCCCTGCAGAGCAGGAATGCAAGAGGACTCCGAGTGGAAGAGTTTCAAGCTGGTCTTTAGGGTGAATTGCATCAGCCTGTTGCTGCACTGAAGTCCCAGACACCAGAACCCCCATGCCAAAAAAAGCCAAAACAAACCCTAGTCTCTCATTGTAACAACTTACAGCCTTGGGACATATAATTATTCATTCAGATGAGGCTTCATGTCAAGAGCTACTGCTTTACAAGACTATCGGGTACTGCTGCAGATGACTGCTACAGCAAGGATGATCTCTCAAGATCACCTGGTGAGTGCTGCTGCAGGATCCAGAGCACAGATGCTTCATCACTGTGCTGCTGGCTGTCATGTTGAAGGATAGTAAAATAATATCAGGTACTTGTTTCTACTCTATGGAAATAAGCTGTATTACCTCTACAGGGGTCAATTCTACAGCTAAATCACACTGCATAAATACATGCAGAGCGAGCGACTCTTAAGAGTCCCCAGGAAAGAGCAGCCATGTTTTACAGGGCACCAAACCTCGTCTGCAGCCATCTCACCTGACAGACTGAGCAGTGGAAACCACACCATGCCTGTGCTCCACACTAGGAGATCACAGACAGACCCTCTAACAACCACTGCTGGCTTTTCTTTGTGTCCTGGAAAATCCACCAACAGTGACTGGTGGATTGGAATTGCTACACTGGGTGGGCAAAGCTAAACAAGGGATACTGTGGATATCAGGCAGTTTTCCCATCCCTTCTAAGCAACTCCAGGACTTAAGTAGATTCTGAGCAAAGATGTAGTGTCCAAGTCCGTCTGCATGAAAGTCTCCAGGCCAGTTTTCAAGGCTTTTTGAAGTACTGAAAGAGAAGTATATCGAAGTGGCAGACATTGACAATCATCTCAGAGCAAGAACATTCCCTTTCTACTTATCTCCTGCCTGCCCCACCACAGCCAACAGTTTCAACATCCCTCCTTCCTCACCAGCTATGCAATGAGTAGCATATCTTGTTCCCAGAAACCCCAGACAGGGGCAGATCCAAATCTTTGTCCAAAGCCAGGCGATTTCTCCTTCCCCAGTCAGAAATGGCATGACTTTAATATGGTCATGATGTTCTGCATTAAACTTGCTCTCCAAACAAGGACCAATCTGTCATTAGACAGAAATGGAAAAGGGTCAACCTTTCCTGCCCCTTCTGCAGATAATTCCCCCTTTCAGGAGGAAAAGGCTTGAAAGCTGCAGTTATCGAAGACTGCTTTCCACAAAAAGCAACACCTCCAAAACTAGACTCCTTTTTTAGGCTATGAACAAGTCCTTGGTGTTTTGACCAGGCCACTTCTTCAGTACAGCTTTTGTCCTCAAGAAAATAAATAAATAAAAATAAAAATAAAATAAATTTAAAAAAAAAAGGAAAAATCTGCTTTTTTTTTTTTTGAAAGTTCTGCACATACTTTATGCCCCCTCTTTCTTTTTTCTTTTTTTATTTTGTTTTTCCCCCTTCTTACATTCACACAAGCAAAACAACAAGAGGGTCCTCTGATGAATGTGGCGGATCGCCATGGTTACGGTTCAGAGATGCAGCAAAAAGCAATTATGGTGGGACATAGTGGAGGAAAAAAAAAAAAAAAGGGAAAAGAAAAGCCCAACAGAGAAATGCACCTCTTTGTCAGAATTTCAGAACAGCTGTAATAACACTTCTGCACCCCAACCAGTGGAAAGTAACTGAAATATTGTGGCATGTTAAATGCCAACGCATTAAATACCAGGATTTCAATGTCACATTATTTAAAAAGACAGGAAGCATTAATTTCCAGCTGCACTTTCAGCTTGTTAAGTCATCTAGGGGGAATAGGGAAAAAGGAGCAAGTCCATGGCACGGGGCCTCACATTTTGAGGTGTGAAATAAAACACTGTTCAGCGAGGCAGTGGAATGCACTTGTAACAGATTTAATCTGACAGCAGCTGCGGTTTCCTATTTAAGCTTTGTGTGATTTATTTTTCCCCTTGGTGTTGGAGCTCCTGAAAGAGATGGCAACGCTCTCCTGACCTTTCCCAATCTGAGGATCTCAAAGTGCTTTACCCCTGTGCATTCATTTTCACAGCCTACAATGGGTGAGGGAGGTGGGATGTCACTGTCCTCACAGAGTAGGTGACACTCGCTCAGGTCTGATCTTCCTAGCCCCAGGATCACAGGTGGGATGTCTCGGTTTGGGCCTCTGCAATGGCTGGGAGAAGCAGGAAATTCCCATTTTACATGCTCTTATTTTAAGATTATATCAAAAATAAAAGCTGGATATCACAGGCTGGGATTATCTGTGAAGCTCATGTATGTCCCTAACCCTTATTCCCATGCAGCTAGCAGAAGAATAGGGCTCACCTCTGCTCTTTCTTCTTTGTATTTAATCTTGAGGGTTTCTATCATCAGCCTTGCAGATCTATATTTGGTGACAACGGCAGCATAAAGTATCTCTCTTCCTTCTCATACTTGTTGCATACTGCAGCCCCCAGCTGCGTTCTTGTCTTCCAGGCTATGAATCATATCAGGAACGAGATCCTGCTGAATTTTAACCCATGGAAAGAAGTAGAAAGTGAGAAATTACTGAAAAGGATCTGTTTCTCACCTTGTTCACCAAGAGGTACTGGAAATTGTAGTGCAAAAGGCCAAAGGCAAACTGTGAAAAGGTATAAAGGGTGATGTGCATGGTACACTCTAGATCCGACAAAAATAAGAAGGGTGGGCAGAGCAATACAATGACAAATAGACAAAACAGCCCAAACAGGACAAAGATTAACCACTTCACAGATTATTTACCTCTTTTCTGAACACTTCGCTCCAGTTAATGCTTCCTGTCTCTTCACCGAAAAGAGCTCTCAGATTACACATCCCAGTTCCAGGTTTCCTCCATCTGGTCACAAGAGCAAGCTGCTCCATCCAGCCATCATTGACTCACTGATGGGCTGAGAGAAAAAATTACATTTCCCAATTGGAGCAATGGCCAATTATTCCTTTCTTCTTTTTTCCTATATTATACCCAGCAAAATCAAAGCTCCAGGCTGCTTCCTCAAGCAAAAGAAATCTGATAAAACCTATGTATGAAAAGATGCTAAATTTGAAGGAAAATGAAGTATTGCCAAGTCTTGTGGTTACATATCACAAGACTTACGATATTTTTTTCCTTAGCACTGGCTTCTAAAAGCAAAAAACAGTATGAATATCTTAGTATGGGAACAGAGGAGAAATCGTGAAAAATAGAATTGAAGGGACTGCTAAAGGTTTAGCAGTGAAACAGAGCCTAAAAAAAAACCCCACAGAGCTTTAAATTCTTTTGCTTTTTTAAAATAATACATGATTTAGAAAAACCTGTTGCAATCTATGTTGAGAAGGACTGAGTAGTGGGGTTTAAGTAAGTACTGTCATGGGAGAAATGCTCTATGGAATGAAACCATGACCTAATGTTGCAGGTTGTGCCTTTAATGACAGCAACAGCAGAAGTCTCAAGAGCTAAACCAAACCCCAAAATGAACTCTCCTCTAAATCCAACAGCTGGATGCACAGGGAGGTTGTGGTTTCTCAGAGTACTCCTCTGCTAATACATCTTCAAGGCTTGTATTCTTTCAGCACTGGGAATGTAAACCTGAAAAGAAACAATAAAATGAACCTCTGGTTTACATTTGTACAGAAAAAAAAAAATTAAGACAGCCTCAGTTTCCCTAAGCAATTTGATGAAATGTGGTGTTTGAACCCATTAAAACATTTTCCTCTATTAAAAATTGAAAAGATGATCAAAGTGACATTGGAGACTGTTTTCCAATTAAATTAAATTTTGGCCCAGAGCAGCTTCTTTTGATAAACTCTCAGAGGAATTATCAGAAACCCAACACCTCAGGGAGGCTGGTTTAGCTTTTCCATTGTTAATTCATACCTTTAGAGATGTGGTTTCCATCATCTTTTCTCCCATATTATGAGCAGTTCCCAAGTGAGAGGTAACCAGCCTAATCAATGGGGCAAGCTGGATGACTATCACCAAGCCTGGGGTTCCACCAAGACTGTGGTACCTTGTCAGTGAGCATCAGAGCCAAAGCCAACTGATGAGGTACCAAGCCAGAAAGGTGGAAAGGTGGGTGAAAGAAGCTCAGCTCAAGCTGGGTGAAAGCAGAAGGTGTTTGCAGAATGTGTCAAGTGCTCAGAAGAAAGGTCAGAAGTACAAGCTAGTTTAGAAACTTTAAAATCCATCTCTCCTTCCAAAACAGATTAGAGATACTAAAGACTGGAAACCTCACAAGTGAGCAATTTAGGAAACTCTTGTTTTGAGCATGGTTGTACTTCAGCTCAGCCCCTGAGCCAACTATGGAGGAAAAGGATCATCAAGCTGAACAAAAGCCACGTTGCAGCAGCAGAGCTCTAAAAGGTGCTAAATTACCCCAAATAAATAGGATCTAGAAGTACACAAAGCCATTTCTAATCAAATAGTGTCTAAATTGATAACTCACTAGAGATGGACTCTGGAGATGGAAAGCAGATCAAAACAACCAAAAGTGCCACAACCCTCTGCAGCAGCGAGTACCGTTGTCAAGGCATGCTTTGTGCTATCTGCGCTTGGCATTTATATGAGAGAGAGATAAAAGAAGGAGTTTTAAAACAAAGGCTTCATTGCAGATTGCTCCTTTCTCATTGCTTTATTATTTGCTCTATGCACATGTCAGATAAGTGGACTTGTGAACAGCTTTAATTAGAAATGCAGATTACATTGGGCCAGAATACAGTGGACACTTTCTCTCCAGCAATCCTGCTGGGAATAGACATGGCCAGTTTCCTAAGAAAAACTGAAAGTCAAAGTTAGCTTCATTTTCAGGCTATACAGTGGGTGCAGTTGCTGTGCCCAGTTCATAAATCTAGCAGCTGTGAGTAATTCCTCATTCTTAAAGAATCTAATGCAAGAAAAGAACTGTGCTTCCAGTAGAAATGCCCACTAAGAGGGACATGAACCTTCTGGTTGCTTTATCCCTAGGTAGGATTAGACCTGATCAATGCTGAACTGGAGAGCTGCAACCAGAAAACCAGTGTGCTGTCTCAGACCTAACAACAGGCTTGAATACCTGAAAGCTTGTCTCCCCACCCACAACTGAGATTAGTTTATCAAATAAAAGATATTAGCTTTGTCCACACCCCTTGGCTTACTTGGCTTACTAACACTCCTCCTATGAGTGGGACTCTTCCTTCTGAGCATGAAAAGGGTAAGCACTACTATACAGAAGCAGGGCTGCAAGTTGTAGGAAGAAATGGCCGTTTTAATTCCTAATGACAATTTTAATTCCTAATGGCCATTTGAAGTTTTGCAGGGGAGTTCTCTGAGATTGGCCCATAGCTTCTTTTGACTTTAGCAGTGCTTAAAATCCACATTGTATTACTGAAGAGATCTGATGATCAGATGCCTGTTTCCCCAGCTGCTGCTTTGCAATCATTATCAGGTTCTGAAGCAAGCAACAGTGGACAAAAGGGATGAAAAGAAATTGTCTGATTCCATGATACATACATCATGACACAGTGCACTCACCTGCAGAATAGAAACTGCTCCAGTCAAAGTGAGGTTCACATACTTCAAGGCAGAAGCTGCTTGCTATTTCACTCCCATGCATCATGTGGCAGAGCTGAAAGGTGGGACCACACCACAGTAGAGTCCTATGTTAATCTGAAGACTGAACCTGGGAAGAGAGCCCTAACAAAGAAGCTGTAGAAATGGTATGCCTAAAAGAAAAGGTTGTTTGGAATGACTGGCTGTGGATATGGATTTGGGGGATATTTTTGCTTTTGTTTTTTATTAATTGTTGTGACTTTGTTGTATTTACTAAAGCAAGTTAAACATTTCCTTATGATAAAGAGAAAAATAATGCAACTGGTTTTAAATAAACCACTGAACATTTCAAGCTGAAGGGAGCTATGGATGCACATCCAAATAGTCTGCAAAGGCTATTGTGAAGATCAGGCTCATTCTCACAGGTCCATATATATACAGGAATCCTCATTTCCACTAGTAATGTTTTATGTGCCTGTAGTTGAAAAAAAAAGGTCAGCAATCTGCTCAAAATGATGGTATCATGGTTACAGCACTGGGCTGACTGTCAGGAGGCTACAACTCGATCTCTATGCATGTCACAGCCCTCTTGCATGACCACAGGCAAGTTGGTCTGACTGGGTTCACGAGGGGATAACCCTGCTACATAAGCACCTCTTCAGACAGATATCACAGCCTACAGTGAGCTCCCACAGCACAAGTGTACATAACAATCTGATGTTCTCAGGTAAAGCTGAAAGTCAGGTGAGAGTTGCTGTCCTGATCTAATTTTATATATAATTTTGCAGGCACAAATCAGAGCACAACTCTCAAGTGTTTTAAATGCAGTGGACTAAATTTCAGACTTAAACCTAATCAGTCACACCTTGTAAATGCTTCATTCTAAGTAGCATCAGTGGAAGAACTGTCAGGTATACAGAGGACGAGGAGGGAATTAGCAGATCATTTCAGAATGGGAAAGAAAACTGCTTGACAGAGCTCGACAGAGCTCAACAGTCCAGAATGTTCTTCATGATTCAAAACATATCTCCTTCCATAATGTTTTGAGGAGATTTCCAACTTTAAAACTTTCCTCATTTATTTACTTACTACATTTTGTTGTCCAGGAAGGTCTGTTGAGAGGACGCATTTGCTCCAGACGGGTATGGAAAGGAAAGGACAGACCAGGAGAAGGGAATGCAATGAGCACTGGAAATGCACAGACATGATATTGAAATGCTGACCTTTCTGACAGCTCCTGGCTTCCCATCGGCATTGTGCCAGGGCCATGACTATCACATTTCAGCCTGTGCATTGCCTGCAACAGAGTGTAACTATTGCTTTATAATCAGTGGATTTCTTTTTCATAGCACCTGAGCAGAGTCCTGGGCAGGGGGAGGATGTGGAAAGCAGAGGATGAGAACCTCTGTTCTGGTGAAGTGGGAGCTACTCAATTCTGGTTAAACAGAACTGTGCTTATTTATAACAGCTACATTGCAGTCCAAGATCCACTGAACTTCTCCTCTCTGTTAATGCAGATCTTAAGGGGTTAAATATTGCTTCCCTTCAAGTCAGTGATAAAACTCTCTCTGGCAATAGTGGGAGTAAAATGACACTGAAAATATCTAATACTGTCTCTAAGAAAAGGTTTGGGTGGGAAGGATAATTGTTGATATTTTTTTTCTATGATATCTTATATTGAGTTATTACCAGAAATATTGCACTGTTACAAAATATTTCCCAAAGTCCTGTAATGAAACATAGCTGGAGATTTAAATAAAACAGATTAAAAGAGCTTAGAAGTTTTAACTAAGTTTGCCACTTTCCATTTTGGAAATGGCAAAAGGATCTTGGCATTTCAGAGCAATGTATAAATTTGTATCATAGTACTTACTATCAGGTTATGAACTGATTTGTTCCTCATACATAATTGACATCTAGAAACCTAGGACTAAAAGAGAAAATCTAGAAGCATTACTGACAAACTATGCAATATAAATTTGAGCTCTATATCTATAAAGACACAGAGGTAACTTCTAGCAGCACACACCCCTGTGTACCTAGTAATGATTCTACATCCCTAGGAGCTCCTTAAAAGAAACTACTTACTGAGTGGTGAGAGATGAGATTTCTTGATAATATTTGTTCTCTGTTAAGTTCATGAAGTATTAGACTTAGGTAAGGGTTTTAAACAATGTTTCTCAGGTATTTGAATTCACCTGAATTGCTTCAATGGTGCTGATACTACTTTGGTGTTTCATAGGGTCAATTTTACAGGGAAAAAATTTCATGTGAAGTAAGGGAATTTAAGATACTTTGAAAATACAAATAACCATAAGTGAACATCAGTATCAGGAACATGATTTCAAAATTATGTTTAATATGCCAAAAATCTCCACAGACCTACTTGAAATGATAGGAGATGCATTGGAACTAGCTATGAACTTCTTAAGAACTTCATTTCCTCCTAGGCCAGGACCATGACCTCCTCTCAGGTTGCTAGCGACAATCCCCTAGGACAAGGTCTCCATGTGATGTCATTCAGCATCCTAAAATGTTCATTTGAAAGCGTTTGGAACAATATTTCCCAATAATTATGAACAGAATATGTAGAAGAATAATCTCAATTATATACAAAGAATTATTCATTTCTGTGAACCATTTCTGTGGCCTTTTCAAGGCCAGGTTGGACGAGGCTTTAGGTGATATGGTTTAGAGCGAGGTGTCCCTGCCCATGGCAGGGGGGTTGGAACTTGATGATCTTGAGGTCCTTTCCAACCCTAACTATTCTAGGATTCTATGATTCTGTGACCATGCGAGCAAACCTGCATCATTCTCTCTAGACAGTAACACAACCTCTGCCTAGATGATGCTCGGTAATCCTCCTGTGAGCATCCAGGCCTATTTCTTTTCAAGAAGCTGTTCAGGTTTCTGAAGTCTAAGCCACCATTCTCTCCTCCCAGGTTGACCTTGCAGATGAGCCCCATCAAGCACTCAAGTGTACGACTAAGGAAAGCAGACAACACCCAGCTATGGAGGAGCTCTGCAACCCCAAGGGAATGCTGGATTTCTCACTGCAAGAGATGCAAAACTCTTCCATCTCTCAGCTGCCAGAAACATTAGTTCTCTTGCGCTAGAAAAAAACCCATTAGCTTCTATGAATAAAAAACTATTGTATCCCTATATGCTAACCATTTATCTAAAAATCTTTAAAAGTCACATAATTTTGGATGTCTTCCTGTCTCCACCCTTTTATTTTCTTCTAATCTTTGATTTCAGTATTCTAACATTTCACAAGGAAACTCACAGTGAATCTGAAGCTTTAAACAAGCTGCATTATTGCATTAAAGACCTAAGTAAATGTTTCTTTTGAGCAAGATAAAAAACAAGCAAACAAACATTTTTCTCCCCCAAGTCTCCTCTATAAAGCAGGAAAAAAAAGTGAGTTTATAAGAAGCAATCATTTCTACTTATTGGTGCTTTTGTCACTTTTCCAAAACCCCAATCCCTGGTATAAGGCATCTGGCCATGGATTGCTGAAGGTATTAAAGTTTTACTTCTAAAAACTAGCATTAAACTTCAAAGCCATTTGATCAGGCAGCTTTCTCAAATTTCCAGTTTAATCTAAAACTCTATGATTAAGGTGGCAAACTTGCATAAATTTGGTTCTTAATGTTAGGACCATAAGATGTATCCAGTTCTGTTTTCAGAAAGGTGGCCTCACTTGGGTGCATGCTCATCAAAGCATATGTCCAAGCTTGTAATTCAAATATACATGGACTTAGTCTAGCACTGAAGTAGGAGAAATAGTTCTTGAAGAGTAAAGGCAGCTAAAAAAAAAAAAAAAACCAAACCAAACTAAAACCCAAAGGCACAAGATTCAGGCTCCAGGTTCTGTTTACAGAGCAAAAAATAATATTTTAAGCATTTCACACAAGGCCAGGTATGAATATCTTAAAGATATTGAGCAAGGAGTATGGGGTGACAGCCTTCCTTGTCTATCTTGGACTTGCAAAATTAGGGCAGAAACATGGACTGATTCTGTTTTTGGCAACTCCTTGGGACTGGCTCTCTAAGGTTTTCTGTCCCCACCTCTGACCATCTCAGAGATTTCCATATATTTGGCAAGTACAGTTAAAGCAAGAGCTGCAATGCTATGGTGTGCAGTCCAGAACAGTGGTGATGTTTTAATGTATCAGACTGCATTTTGGTGGCAGTGGTGGTTGGGGTTTCAGCCTCTGTTCATCATTTCAGTGGGTTTCAGTCCTCTGTTCATCACCCCCACTTATGGGTCCAAACCCTTTGATCCCCCAGCTGCAAAGGACATAAATTCATTTCTCAGCAGTATTGCTTAAGACAAAGTTTTGCCCCATGAAGTCAGTCATTGGATTTCCAGACAACAGATTCCCACCAGGGGGTCAGCTGCTCTCAGCACTGGTAGTTTACCTTTGTGGTGGATGGAAAACACACTAGCAGAGAGTTTGTTTTGGCCCCACAATACAGGGCTGGTTGCGCTCTGCATCCAGCAGAAGATTGTTGTTCCAACAATGGAAAACGGAAGGGGGGAAGAGATGAACTCAGAGCACGCAGCACACCGAAGCCAAAACACACACTGCAGACGTTTCTGCTACAGTGGGATACACAGGTTAAGCCAAGTTAACACTCTGCAAGTCTAAAACCTCACACTCTGGCAAGTACCAGCCCTCAGCAGACCCTGACAGAGCAAAGGCATATTACTATGGCAAGGCAACGAATAGACGGGAAGCTTGAGGGTTTTAACAAGTTGCTCCTAAGACTTAACATTATATCTTCTTCTCTGATGCATTCCCTTCCTACAGCCTATTCTGAGAAGGAGGTTGTGCAGAGTTAAGTCATTTGGCTGTGAGACAAAGGAAGAGGAGGATAAAGAGCAACTGAGGGGGCAAAAGATGAGAGCAGTGGGAAGGCAACGCAGCTGCAAAGGAGAGCACTCTCCCAGCTATGCAAGGGAGCTGCTGAGAGCACAGATGGGAGGGAGAGATAACGCAGGAGAAGCCACTGTCAAAGAAGGTTGTCCTCCCCAGACTCTACAGGCGAATTACGATGTGAGGATGTATGAAGCAAAACCCACCGCTAACACACGCACTCAGGTTCACTCATGGCAAAACAAAAGCTACTTGACTGCAGCTTCCCCAGCCTTGTCACTGTGAGAAAATACACTAAGCATAGTCCCACTCATTGCAGGACATGTGAATAGCCAGAGGCTGTGTAGAGGTATTAGTTCAGCCACAAGTAGTGGGAAGTTGGTCAAGGCTTCCTCACCAGGCAGGTCAGTACCATTTACACACCCAGTTACATATCTGAAGCCCTGAACCAGCAGGACTCTTTGACTGCAGGGTATCCCACCCTCTCCCTCCCCTAGCTGAAGCTCAAAGAAGATAATCAAAGCAGAAGAGGGTTTTTCCTTCATCTTCTAAGCTGTGGAGATACAAATTGCTTCAACCCAAATACCAAGCACTTCAGCACTGCACATAGCCTGGATTTCATATCATACCTCTTTCTTCACTTGTGCTTCCTCTCCTTCTCTCTCCCTCTCCTCTCACCCTTTCCACTGGCCCAGGCTGAAATCAACTTTCCTTCTACCCCACCCTCTCTCAGCATCTTTTCTCTGGGCTGTGATCACTCTTTGTCCCCTGGTTTTGTTTTCCATGGTCTCACCAAGCTCAATGCAACATCCCAGCATCAGCTGAGCTCAAGCAAAATCATTCAAATATATCATTTAGGATTGGATGAAATTCAAGCTTGGGAATTCTGTATATCCTCCATGTATTCAGCTTCTACAAACAGCAGTAGATATTTCTGTCCCTTCTACACAGGCACACACACTCTCTGGCTCCTCTCATCCCTACAGGCATTCCCCAAAAGCCACCTAAAAATTATTGTAAATGCAACACCACGTTATGTCTTCTGGAAAATAAAATACAGTAAAATAGTCAAACCCTGGCATATCTCCAGAGAGGAAAGCGTCAGATCTCAGCTGGTAAATAAGATGTTACTGTGAAGCTTGTAAAACCAACGTTATTTCTCCTTTGTAAAGGCTCTACCTGCATAACATGAAGGGGGCTCAGTGACAGACACATTAAAACACCATTAAACTGTGAAATAGAACACAGTGTGAAAATAGATTTAACCTTCACAGCATATTGATCTCTACCCCGCACCGTGCCTAAGTTCTTGGACAACTGTTTTATAATAGGTTTTACTTATTTTCCTGTTGCTATTCTGACTTCCTCAGAGGAGGGTGTTATTTCTAAAAGCTCCTGACAGCTCAGGGAAAAGTGGGCTTGTTTCTTAGTCATCGCTCAGTGCTCGAGAGTTGCTGCTGCCAGCTGCTCCATAAACAGAAATCAGTTTTGTGTAAGTGAAGGATGGGTCTGGGCAGCAGTGATTGCGGTGGGATGGGAGGAGGAGGAAGGGGAAGCGGAAAGGGAAGAGGAGACGGGCTGTTTGCAAGGACTCTGCTGAACAAAACTATGCAGGATGCAGGCAACCAGGCTGAACCTCAAATGCCTTTTGAAAGGGACAGCGCCAAGATTTATTTAAGTGTGCAGGGACTTGGACTGTGTTTGTGAAGATAGGTAAAATAATTGTGCACACATCTGCATATTCAGACGGGAAATCCTTCTGATGAATTGACTGCTAGGGGTCATGCTGCTGCCAGCCAGTTCTTATACTTTCACTGTGAGATAGGGACTTCTCAGTGATGAGTTATGCCGTAGGACCTTTGAACCCCCTGTCACCTCCCCTCTGACCATTCATCCATCTCCCAGAGCCTTTATGCTAAGAGTTCAAACCTCTCCAAATGGCCAAGTATTTTTCTTTTTCACATCGGTTCAACAAAAATGTTCCACCCAGCTCTACACTGGGATTTCCTTTCTGACCACCCCAAAATAAACCCAGCCGGAACACGGGACAGATAATGTCCAGTCACGTCCTGTAGCCCTGAACAAGAGTTTTGTAACACCCATGCGTGAACTAGATAAAATTTTGGGGGTGTGGAGGGGTTATTTTTACGGAAATGTTTCTAATGCTTTCCCCATCATGGTCATCTGGCAAATCTTTGCCTGGCTGGAGATCTCTAAACACATGTGAAGGGCAGGCTGAGCTCATCTGTCAAATATCCCTGACATACAGTATAGAAATCAAACCCCTAAACTGGCTGCTAGGCTTCGCTGAAGCTGAGTGTTGGATTTCTGTAGCCAGACCTTGCCAGTAAATTAGCACCATACAGACACGTTTATACACATGGTGCATGGCAATTTGCAAATTATCTATGAGACAGCCATGGAACTGCCACAGAGGTGACTACCCAGCAATGCTGTCTGAGGTCAATTCCTGAACAGTGGGAGAGTTGTGTTGACTTCAGGAGGACTGGGATGGTGCTCACTGAATTTAACTGCCAGTTTTGGTTAAGCAGTCCAGTTTTCCATAATGTCACATATTTTGATGTAGCATAAATGCCAACCATTCCCCAAAACCTGCAGTCAACCCAAACGCATAACAAAGTTAAATTTATCTCATCCACACATGAACTCTAATAATAATAGTACTAAAAGAATGGGAAGGCTGAGGGCAAGCAAACTGACCTTAAGACCTGGCAGTTGGAAGAATTACTTCTTGTACAATTTTCTGGGGCAAGCGTGAGTTTTATAGGATTCTCCTGTTCTGAATTACCTTAATTCAAGTCACACTGTGATGACGGAAAAGTATGAACACAACAGAAAATAGCTATTTGGAAATAAATTCCCTGTAAAGAAGCCTAATGCTAAGCATGTGCAATAGAAAAGTGCAACAGAAAAGCTGTAGAAACCCCACTCATGTCCCTGGAGTCCTTGCTTCCTCAGAATGATTGCACACTGCACACATGGGTGCTGATTCTGATATCTCCATGATTCTGTAGACTCACAGAATGGTTTGGGTTGGAAGGGACCTTCAGATCATCCAGTTCCAACCACTGCCATGAACTTCCATTAGACCAGGTTGCTCCAAGTCCTGTCCAACCTGACCTTGAACACTGTCAGGGGTAGGTCAGACACAGCTTCTCTGGGCAATCTGTGCCAGTGTCTCACCACTCTCACAGTCATCCAATAGACCCATAGTTAGGTTTACATTTAGGAATACCTTCTGGTCTTGGAGACTTCAGTCACTGTTGCACTGAAATGACTACCTTAAATTGAAAATACTTGTTTATTGTTCCCATGCTACACACTGAATGGATTAACAATGCAAAACAATTATGTTCTGCTGGTTTGCAATGCAAGCAGAAAGCAGGCAGTAAGTTCATGTGGCCTTGGATCTTGATGGGTCAAAAGGGAAGTATTTCACCTTGGCTGTAGCAGATCTGGGTATGGGCTGTCCTACACTGGCTTGAGGTAAAGCTACACCTGAAGTACTATCTTTGCACCAGCTTGGAGCTCTCATGGGTCCTTGTGGTTTTTGAAACAGCTGCTGCCCAATTCTTTGTCATTGAATCAAGGCAAAGATTTTTCTCCTCTTCAGAAGATGAGAACACCCTGGCACGACGTCAGCAGGGCTGGCCGGTTAATCACCACCATGAAGCAAGAAGGTGGACAGACTGCCTGAGAGCAGAGCACAAGCTCCAGCCCTCTCCTCCAAGCTGGTGCAAACACACAGCATTCATAATCAAGTGACAACTGCTTACAGCAGTGTTTGCTGCTCTTTCCTCACTTAGTAGTGGTCATGTGCCAGTTACAAGAATCATTCCCAAAGCATGTCACATTTATGAATGCTCTTCCAGAGCATCACCATCTTCTCTGTATTAGATGCACTTAGTTAATCAGCAGCAAATTTGGCCACTATTTATCCCTTTCACAGAGGTAGCCAGACTGATCCATGGCCTTTGAGCTCAGAAGGCATTTGAGCTCAATGCACCTCAGGCGCAGATCAAGAAGAACACCTCAGTATAGCAATGCAAGTGCAAAACACTCAACTGTTATTTTTTTTTTTTCATGTAGAGAAGTGGCTCTATTTCCCCTACAAGAATCCTAACAGTGCTTCTGTTCCCTGAAAGGAATTCACCTTTTCCCTGAGCCTTCCAGAGAGCAAACACTCACTCCCCAGCACAGCTTAAGAAGCTGTTTCCATTTCTGATGATACTAGATCAGAAGGATATGGCACTCAGCCATTTGACTGAAGGGCAGTGAAAATTAAGACCTTCATCTTCACTCATCCATTCATGGACATCACTCCTCTGTTTTTAAAAACATTCCCGAAACTTCTGTCTCACCATACAGTGTCCTACACAGATGGTTCACGGCTTCTATTCATATACCCAGACAATCCTATATAATTTCAACACTGTGCTTCTAGTTTACCCTGCTCCCAAAAAGACACCTTAATTGACTGTTCTGGTTAGCCTCTATTTTAAGAGCTCTTTTGAATAATCCTGTCCTTTATGACCCATTGCAACTTCTATCAGCTCTTACTTCAACAGCAAACGATGGGACTTAAGAGGCTTTCCTCGTGTCAGCACTCACTTCTCTCAGCAGGACTCCAACACAAGGCTGTTGCTAATCCTGGGCTTCCCTGTGGATAGGACAGCTCACCAGGCAGGGGGGAGCAGCAGATCCTGATGCTGGATCAATGCCCCATGGAGGATGATAAAACCGGTTTGGTACTTAAGTAGAAGAAAATGTAAAGACAAGGAAAAGAAAGTCTAAACCAAAATAATCCAGGGTGCTAATCCTTTTCCTGCAGAAGACTTGCTCTGTGACCTTGGATAAATGCTTCCTCAGTAAATAGCTGAAGTTTCTCCACTTGCCTTCTGATCTTCTGATCAAAAGGCCAAAATCTTCAGGATGGCACCTGAAGGTGACACATCGTGTTTGGATCTCCAAGTTCAACTACTTAATAAACCTATTTAACTGTAATCTCAAGGGAAGAGCCTGAGATGCAAATATCTCATTCAGAAATGTATTCTGAAGCAATAGACTAGCCCACGACTATGGAAAACCAATGATAATAGCGGCTGCTTACAGCAAATGGTATTGCCCAAATTGATATCATATCATACTCAAAAGGTCTGAACAGAAGCATCTGGGCCATCATGGTAGAGTTCAAAACAAGCCCATCGAAAATGGATAAACAATTAAAAATGTATTGAAAGAAGAAAGAAAAAGAGAAATCATTCCTAATTAATTCTAGTGCCCTGTACAACCTCAGACTATTTGTAATCCTACAGGGAACATCTTTATTGATCTGGGGGACGCTGCAGCAGACTTCTGATGCTTATCTCAGCATAAAAATAGGCTCTTGTGATGAGCAGTGATTTAATTACATGACAATCACTGCTAACAATGCATGGCGAATACCAAAAATATGCAGAGCAAGAGTGGCAGTGATAAATGCAAGGCAATGGCATTGACTTTCAGTAAAGTCGTCTATTGCCAGAGATGGAGGGAGGCTTCACCCCCTTTCCCACCCCTTCTTCTAAGGTTGTAGCTGCTGTGCAGCTCCAGATACTCACTCTGTGGAGTGAGCCAACCACAGGCAGACAGAAGGTGGAGGGAGAAATCAGACAGCCATGATTTAGCACACAAGTCCCTGGAATTAACAGTCTTTTTTTGTCTGTAGGAACATATGCTCTTTCCACTGTGCATCTCCACTTAAAGATGAGATTTTTTTCTCTCTTTTGGAAGGTGGCAGTACTGAGCAAGTGAATAATCCATGGTTTTGCTGTGCATGGTCTCAGGGACTTAGAAGCAGTTGCCCTAGATGATATTGAGAGATCAAAGATCAATTAAACCGTATCTTTCACATACAGTAGCTAGAATAGAAGTAGCAGCAAGTGTTTGCTCAAGAAACAAAAATAATACATTTTGTTTTGTTTCTATCTCCTTAAAAAAAAAAAATACCCACAGTAGGAATAAAGGGTAGTGTCACAATGATAAACCTCTTATATTTACTTACCATTATTGAGAGTACAACGGATGTATTTGCCAGCATCTTTGAAGCCACTATAACAATGCTGGTGAGTAGATCTTGCACTTCCCTGAAGGAGTTTGGATCAAGCACCATTTTATCCCCACATCCCTCTGGTACTGAAGGAGAATCTAGGCTGACTATGTATTTAGAAGTGCAAGGCCCAACTCTTATGGTTTTGTCATCTCCACTTGGCAGATGACACTTAAACATTTAATATCCTTCCCATTATAAAAGTCACTTCATAAAAATGCAGAGATCAAGAGCAGAGAAGTTCTTCATTCATCTGCTAGAAATTTGATCACAACAAACAGAGGAGAAGAGAAATCCCTAGCTAAGCAGTCCCCAGGTTTCCTGGGGAAGCAGTCCCTAGCACAGATTCCCTACAAACACCCATTCATCCACCCATCAAATCACTGAAGCCCAGTGCCTTATCCTCCCTCCATGGACTGAAGGCCACTATTCAAATGTGCTAGCTGAGCCATTCTAGTAGCCAGTGATCACTGGTGTGAGGCATAGTCTCTTGATCATCTGAATCTGACCATGGTTGGCCCTGGAAGCCCCAGAACCAGACATATGTGTCCAGTCTACGAGCTTGTCCTGCCTCAGTACTGTAAGAAAGTCCTCAAGAGGTTAGAAGGCTGTCTGCAGGAGGACATCAACACAAACGAAGTTTGCATGCCTTCCAGCTCTTACTTTCTTCCCCTGCAAGAGGCACATCGCCTTGTTCAGCCAAGAGGGAAATTGCAGGTGTTCAATCCAACACACAGAAACCAATTGGCAGTGTTCCTTCACGTAAAATTTAACAAGAATCACCAGCCCTCAGGTTAAAGCCATGCTGAGAACTTGAACTCATGCCCGCCCAGGTGCTGCTGCTGTGGCAAGCACTGAGACCTGCATGCTGCCTCCTGCTTCCCTGTGCTCAGTTTCATGATTCATGTCAGAAGAGCATGTTTTTTATTCAAAGCAAAATGACCTTCTGAATTCTCTTGAAATCCTGCACTGTCTTAAGTCAAAGCATCATGAAGTATATTAAAACCACTATAATCTCAAGAGGTTGGTTTTTTTAAGTCCAACATTATTTCTAAATGCTTGTGAATATTTACATTCATCATAAACATATCTTTTGCTCACATGGTCTTTGAAGTATATAATCACTGATGCTGCTGAGAGTCTTCCCCACTGATAAACTGTCAGGCAGACTGTCCCAAATTGACTGAATTTCACCTGGCTTAATTTACCCCAATTTGAGAACAACTAAAACACTCCATCTGCAACACAGCAGATTAACAATCATTTATAATATCTCAGCTTTCTTCCAAGTTGCTAACTTTAAGGATGCTGAACAGCAGATATTCTTATCGTGTCTCTGTGTGATTTGAAGGGGTAAATGCACCAGAGTCCTGACACATGTAGCTTTACAGATAAAATACATATACAATATTTAGTCAGAACAGGATTCACTTCTAACACATGCCATAGTCTCTGAAGTCAAAGCTAACATTTCTCAAACAGTCTATCAGCTTAGTTTAAAGGATGGGAAACCTAAAGGTTAAGGTTTGATTAGAATGAATTTTGTTGATTTTTTTTTCTTAACACGTAAGACATGCCGAATTCCTTCCTGGTGTGAACCTACCGGTCTGATGGGAAAATAACCCCAGTTCTATTTGTGGGAATGCTTGCAGGATCAGGCCCTCCAAATTAAAAAAAAGTAAAATAAAACATAGCCCCATGTAGAGTACAGGAAATTAAATGGCGAGTCTCTGTTTGCTAGTGGGACAGCCCAAATCAGGGAGTTAAGACTCTTACGCCAGGCAGTGAATTAGCAGCAGTAGTCTAATTTCTAGGGAAAGAATGCTTTCACTTTCCCAAGCAAATGGGTTTAGGGTGGCAGGTCTGCTGAGCAGTGTTCTCCCGTGGGAGCTCCAGGTCAGCAGGACAGAGCTTGAGCTCTCCATTGCTTTGTGGGTGGCTCAAGAGAGGACTGGGGGCAAGCAGAGGGAGGAACAGCTACAGCTGAAGGTTAAAACCGGAGCTTTGCAAGCAGAGGAAATAAAAGGTGCGTGACATTTCCACCAGCTTTGCTTTATTCAGTTGTTCGCTTGCTTTCCACACTGTGCATTTCAATGACTGAGCTTTACTGACAGTGATCCATAGGGGAGCTGAGTCCTCAGTCTTATTTATGATTATTCAAGAAACCAGCCTTCAACAGCAGCTTATGTTTGAGCAAGCCTGAGTACATATTGCATTTGCACATGTCAAATACAGTTATTTACACAATTACCTTTTTATTTATATTTCAGTATCTCCACGATTCTGTAGACTCACAGAATGGTTTGGGTTGGAAGGGACCTTCAGATCATCCAGTTCCAACCAACGCCATGAACTTCCACTAGACCAGGTTGCTCCAAGTCCTGTCCAACCTGGCCTTGAACACTGTCAGGGGTAGGTCAGACACAGCTTCTCTGGGCAATCTGTGCCAGTGACTCACCACTCTCACAGTCATCCAATAGACCCATAGTTAGGTTTACATTTAGGAATACCTTCTGGTCTTGGAGACTTCAGTCACTGTTGCACTGAAATGACTACCTTAAATTAAAAACACTTATTGTTCCCATGCTATACACTGAACGGATTAACAAGGCAAAACCGGATAATCTGCATGGGCAAAAGGACACACAGAAATATCATCAACTGTATCTCATTTTAAGAATCAAATGAAAAATCTGAATAAAGTGTTATTTTGACTGGAGTGTGCAGTAAAGGCACACAACCATCCTTTCCTTTAGGTAGGGCCTAGGAAACCCCACTCAATAATTGTAAGCAGGTGGGACTAGATTTTACCTGATCTCCTGCTGCAGCACAGTCTCCATTTCAAGTAGCCTCCAGCATCAGTTCTCACATTGTCAAGTGAAGTGCTTGCTCACCTTGTCAGATACAAAATATTATAGTACAGTAAGCAGTTAGCAAAGAATGGGAACCCGTGGATGGGCAGCAACCCGTCCACGGTCGGGTACCCATCAGGGGAGCAGGACCCCATTGATGGTTGTTCAACAGCTTTGTCGCTGACATGGACAGCCGGACTGAGTGCACCCTCAGCAAGTTTGCCGATGACACCAAGCTGTGTGGCTCGGTTGATACGCTGGAGGGAAGGAATGCCATCCAGAGGGACCTTGACACGCTTGTGAGGTGCGCTGATGCCAACCTTATTAAGTTTAACCATGCCAAGTGCAAAGTCCTACACCTGGGTCAGAGCAATCCCAGGCACAGCTACAGGTTGGGCACAGAAGAGATACAGAGCAGCCCTGCAGAGAAGGACTTCGGGGTGTTGGTCAATGAGAAAATGAACATGAGCCAGCTTCAGTGTGCACTTGCAGCCCAGAAAGCCAACCATATTGTGGGCTACATCAAAAGTAGCGTGTCCAGCAGGGTGACGGAAGTGATCCCGTCCCTCTACTCTGCTCTTGTGAGACCTCACCTGGAGTATTGTGTGCAGTTCTGGTGTCCTCAACATAAAAAGGACATGGATCTGTTGGAACAAGTCCAGAGGAGGCCACGACGATGATCAGGGGACTGGAGCACCTCCTGTATGAAGACAGGCTGAGAAAGTTGGGGCTGTTCAGCCTGGAGAAGAGAAGGCTGTGTGGAGACCTCATAGCAGCCTTCCAGTATCTGAAGCGGGGCTATAAGGATGTTGGAGAGGGACTCCATCAGGGAGTGTAGTGATAGGACAAGGGGTAATGGGTTAAAACTTAAACACAGGAAGATTAGATTGGATATAAGGAAGAAGTGCTTTACTGTGAGGGTGGTGAGGCACTGGAATGGGTTGCCCGAGGAAGTTGTGAATGCTCCACCCCTGGCGGTGTTCAAGGCCAGGTTGGACAGAGCCTTGGGTGACATGGTTTAGTGTGAGGTGTCGCTGCCCATGGCAGGGGGTTGGAACTAGATGATCTTAAGGTCCTTTCCAACCCTAACTATTCTATGATTCTGTATCTCATAATATGGATAAATTAAAAGCATCAGCTCAACCTCAAATGTTTATTGCATTTCAAACAGCATTTATCAAAACAAAAAGCTCATTACAACATATATAGGTACTGGACCATCCAAACCCATTTGTTTGGTATGCCTCCAGCATAAGAATCTAACACAAATTATTCTGAAATACAACATATCTATACTAAAAAGAAAAGACATCACCCTGTCTCCTGAAGAGAAATCAGTTCCACATGGAAAAATCTATAGGGGGAAAAAAAAAATATTAAATTATCAGTCTCAACTTTTGAATAAATAAACAATTTTCCTGCAGTGGAATGTTTTCACTCAAATAAATGATCAGATCTCACATGCCTACTTAAATATGTCTGACTTCGGTCCTTGCAAAATGACAAGACCTCAGTATGATAAACCAGACGATAGTTTAAAGCGAGACAATGAGGCATTGTTTACAGAGAAGATTGAGAAACTGGTTTAACAAAAGGGGTGCGTGGACATCTATTGTATGTACAAGAAGGATATTTACTGGAGATTTTGTAATTTCTACAAGGCTCTTTCCAACCAGCTTCATTAACTTTAAGTAAATCAAATCATGCAGAGATCTGGCTCAGCCAGAGAGACATGCCGGGAAAGATACAAAATGAAGAAGAACAGACGCAAGTTGATAAGCTTCAGAATCTTTGGCATTTTTCATAAACATCTTCAAGGTTTTAAAATCTTTATATTCACCCATTTTCCCACACACACTCGTCTATAAATACATTATACATGTACTCTTCTTTATACACAACTTTGTATATGTATGGGTACACAAGCACACGTGCAGACAAAGAGGTGTTTTTGTGGCTTTTAAACCAAGATAATCTTTTTTCTGTCCTTTCCACTCGCAGCTACACATAGCTTTGCATGACCAAAATACATTCCTTCTCCAATCGAGCCTATGAAATGTGCCTCTCTCATTCAAAGGCACAGTGTAGCTTGTTACTTTGAAAAAGAAACTTCTTGAAAAATCACTGAATCTGCGTAATAATCCAGTGAAAGATATTCTGGTGTTAATACACCATCTTCAAATTCATGCAACAGGCCCACAAGATTGAATTACTGAACCACATAGCTCAAACCCATTTGGATCACTGATCCATAAGCAAGGTTTCACCCGCTTTACCTTTAATTACATGAATTCCAAAGTCATCTTTTGTTAAACATAAACCTGTCCCTCAGGATTCTCTATTTCTTCATACTGTGAACTACCCCAGGTGATGCTGGTGGCAACCCCTGCCTGGGAACTACGAGCGGCAACTCCAGGTCTTGACTTACTGTGGTGACAAATTGCTCCAATGATGTCCTACAGCACCTAAAGGACTGAGGGCTACACTCTCACCAAAATGAAGCATGTTTACATAGGATTCTGTGTTTATTTCCCCTGTCAAACAACATGAATAATGCTGGTTATCTGAATTATATAAAGCAGAAGCACAGTAGCCAAAAGCCTGGTAAGCAAGCAAGAAATCACGTTCTCTTCAGAACAGAAAATGGGGTCCTTTCTTCTGCCTCTTCGCTGCTCAGTTTCCATATGACTTCACTTTCTGATCCTCTCCTGGTTAGCTACCGGGAAAGAGTCCAAGACATCAGTGGTGGACCAAAGTCTGCACTATTGCACAACCACATTTTCAGGCATTATGATGTCTTTCTGCACAAGCACTTGTCTCTTTAAGGCTATCATGTGTTTTTTCTCTTGGATGTGTAGTGTTGACCCCTTTGGATTTAGACAGGAAAACAACAGCTATGCTGAAAATATCTGATGAGATGGAATTATAAAAGGCAAGTCAACAGAGTCTTTTCAGGTCAGTGAGTTAGGCTTTTCTACAGTCTCTTAATCCTTTTACAGCAGAAGGTTCTCGTGCATCCATTGCCAGCAATGGATCTCTGATGATTCCAGTAGCCAAAGAGTTAAACACACAGTAGGCTTTAAAAAAAGAAGGGGGGGGGGGAGGGAAGGAAAAAAAATGGGAAAAAACCCCACAAGTGCTGGATGAAATATTGAGATATTGTTGGAGCTCCTCACTCTTTCTGCTAATTATGATAAAAAACTTCTTAAAATGTACATTGCTTGAACAGAAGATGGGTATCAAAGATTCGTTAATTCAGAGCTTAAACCTTCCTAGGCACAGTGATTTAACTCCGAAAAGAATAGCTTTCATATCTTAATGTAAATCTGCTGGATATGTTAAAAACTGGTTCAGAGCATCTCCTCACATCAGCTCAGCTGATCTGCTACACTAAGCGGAATTATCTCTTCCTACATAAAAAAGGGAGTGCCGCCACATCCAGCCTCTGCAACCAAAGGGAAAAAATAAAGTAGTGCAGTTGCACCATATCCTCTCCCATTCTCCTCCCCACCCAAAAAAATAGTTCATACATCCCACCTTGCTCTTTTTTGGGCTGCAACTCCATGCTCAAAAGGCAACCCAAAAAGGACAACCCAAGACAGGTGTTTATAAAAAAGCACATCTTCAAATAACAAACAAACCCCCAAAACAAAGTCTGTAGCAGTGATTATAGTGTTGTTCTGAAGCAAGAAGGGGAGGAGGGAAGCTCATGTTCATGCATAGGGGGTACGGAGGGAGATGCTGCATTCCAAAATCACGCTGCATCCTATAGTGCACTCCGCTTCTTCCTAATGGGACTGGAGCTGCTGTATGGTTTCAATTCAGCATGCTGCACCTGTAAAAACAAACAGACATGACGTTTGCAGTTAGGTAACTCTAGCTCACTACAGTGTGTGTTAATGGCTCCCCAAGGACAAACCAAGGGAAACTAAGGAAGGTTCAAAAGTAATGAATCATTTTCTAAACACAGGAACATGGGGGATTAATTGCAGGAAGGATTTGAGAAGTCATGCATCATTTCTTGAAACGAAAATATTAAAAGCAGATTTCTCTAATGAGATACATGGGGTTCTACCTGATTTCAGCAATGTAGGCTAGATCTTTTGGGTTTGTTTAGGTTTGGGAGGTCTTTTTCTTATCTTTCTGACATTAACCTGTAAGTTTAATGAACTTCTGTCAGGAGTTTCAAGTGGATCCCAATACACAGTAAGATGACAGTTGTCAAAACCATCCACAGATCTCAGGATGCTGAATTAATCATTTCAAAAAAGGAAAATATTTTCCCAAATAGAACCTGGACAAAGCTGCCTCCACCTTTCAAACCAATTCCAAACACAATATAATGGTTAAAGCATGTGTTATAAACAGACAAGGATGGTGTAATCTCCAAATCATCTGTTCTACAGAAAAGTATTCCCATCGAAATCACGGGGCAACTTCTGCTGAGCATGCCACCTTTTTCATTCCTCTTTTGTCCAACACATGTGGGTTGTATACAAATGGCTGTAGCACAGACAGATGTAATTTCTTAACTCATCACAGTACCACAGTGAAATGATGATGCATTGATAGCATGGAAAACTAAAAACATAAAACACTGATAGCATGGAAAAGCAGGCAGAGGGACTTAGGATCTGCCATGGATGAGCGTATAGCTGTCACATAAGCTCACTATTTTTAGGTCTAGTGGAAAACTCTGAGAAAGTTTGTCCCAGCCTAGGAACTTTTATCATTCCTCCCATAGAAAATAGTTATTTTCCTTGGAAAGCTTAAAGGATCCCCAAATAATGGAAACCACTCAAGGAAATGTTATAAATGTAAATGTTAAATAAAGCATAAAAAGAAAAGCAGCTTATCTTTAAGCATAAACACTAAAAGGGCATATGCAAACCATCACCGCAAATCCAGCGTGCTTTACAAGAGTAATGACAAAAATAAAGAACACACTGAAGCTTAATGTCTCTATGATCATTTCTGTTTAGCTTTTTTCTCTCCCACCAGTCTATGGCGAGATTTCACTCAAGATCAAGACCAACCAATCTGGTGGCCTATTGAAATAAATGTCACCAGAAGCCTTTCCAACCTCGTTTCTCTACCAGATGCCCCAACACTGCATGTCAGCAATTACTTTTCTGTCTCCAACAGAGTAAAATCACTGTAGGCAAGACTGCGATCCCCTTATTCACAATGACCAGCACCTCACTGTGAAAGTACCACAATTCACAGAGGAAGGTACAACATAAGTGGGATCGAGGGCATCAGGATCAGGGCCTGAGGACACAGATTCCAGCTGATTAAAACAAAAGGAAGAATCCTTTATATTTTGTGGCTTCTTTACCCAGCAAGACTATTTTCCTTCCTCCAAGAGAAATAAACAGATCCTGACATTCTGAAGGACTTATTGTTCAAATAATTCCCAGGAAGATAGGCAAGATTACTAAGACACTGTTGTTGTTTCAAAGAAATAGAAGAGACTTGACTGAAATTGAGGGAGGACAGACTCTGGTTAGATTAAAACTTATAATTCTATAATGGTAGAAGATTGATCTGATCAACTGCAGAGTTTTTAATACACATCTCAAAGCTGTCTTTAAAGGAAAAGATGAGCAGAGCATTGTCCAAGGGAGGCCTGGAGCTCAAGCACAAAGTCACAGAAATAATGCCCTCCCCCCCTTTTTTTTTGAGAAAAGGGAGAATTCAGCAAATCCTTTTGGATGGTTATCTCTATCAAAGAGACTATTTTCCCCTTCCCTCCATACAAATACCGGAGCAGAAAGGTGACGGAAACCACAGTTCAGTAACCATGCTGGGTGATTTTCCAGATAATTTTAAAGTAGGTCTTTTCAGGATAATTTTTTTGCAATCATTTTATCCTTCTGACAAAGGATTTTGGCTCCCCTCTCTTCTAACACCCTCCCCCTTCCACCTTTGTGGATTTTCCTCAATTCCTTATCTTCATTACTCAAAAGTGCACTGGCATCATGGTCCCCAAGCAGAGCACTAGCCGCTCTCAGTGCTGCTTGTTGCCTCTGTTGGCGGTGGCCATTCATTACCTACCTTTTGAACATCAGATGGTACCCTGGAGAGGAAATCTAGTAGCTCATTATTGTCGATGGCGTAGGGATTTCTAAGCCTCTTAGTAAATTTATTTATGCCTAGGAAAAAAAAAGGCAAACAAAATAATACAACCCTTTTCTAATCCCTCCCTCCCAAATCATTCAGGCAAGGTGAAAAAGGGAAGAGGAATTCACAAGTAAAAATCAGTGTGAAAACAGTGCCTTGGACTTAAAGCCATGCACATGTTCCCTGTCATGTGGAATCATTCACAAGTGCCTCCTGGAGGATGTAGAGGATGTTATTTACAAAGGTATTTCTCTACATTGGGGATTGATTGTTGTCAACAACGTGGCAAAAAGAGATTGGAGCATGCATTTATTTTGGGGGATATTGTGGAGAGAATACATGAATTAAAAGCTGAGAATGCTGTTAAATCTTCTACCCTCCATACCAAAGACATTTCTTCTCCTCTTGCCCTCCATACCAAAGACATTTCTTCTCCTCTTGCCCAGGGAACTGGAGGGCTATGAAAATAATTGGGCAGCATAAAGCCTTTTTCCCTTCGATTTCTTCTGAAAATGAAAGCTTCCCATCCCCGCCATCTCTCCTAGGTTATCCTCTCTTTGCAGAACCAGATTTGACAAGTTGGCCATATTATTACGCTGTGTGAAACTGTAAAAACTTACTGCACGATTTACTTTATTTTAGGGTCTTAGGGTAAGTAATCTGGCTTATTAAGTCCAGCAACAGAGGTCCCTGTCTCCATGGACTTAGTTATGCTTCAGATGTCAGAGGCAGTCCCTAATCTGGACAGAAGACCCATGGGAGTGTAGCATTTATATTAGTGTGTTCATGAGGTCTTCTCTTCTCCTCCCTTTGAGGAAAGGCCCTCAGCCAGAACCACCTCAATTGCATGGGCCGGGATGGTCAAGTGAGAGACGTGAGCATCCTTCCCAGCTCTTCCTTTGTGCCAATGCAGCCACTTAACACCCTACGGCCACTATTTCCCCACTAAGAAATAGCAGCTGGTAGTGCGGTTACCTAAAGGTGCGGTGGTAGAGGAGGAAAGGAGCAAAGGAACAATGCTCCTTTCCTAATAGGTGAAATCAGCTAACCCACTTTAAAAAATAGCAAAAAAAATATCAAATGTTGTTTGCCTCTGAGCATCATAATACAAGAATCAATTCCATCATGCCCCTGTCCAGTGGTTTCCCTGAAAGTGATTTCAAATGTGATGCCTGCTCCAGCTTTCTCCTCTCTCTGAAATGTACCTGCTTCATGTCCAAGATTCAGCTTTTAAGCCATATACTTGTAGCAAAATGCCAACACAATTTTCTGTGTACCTGATTTTTAAAAAACAGAAAATACCATAAGGTCTTTTGAGGCCTTGCCACAGGGTAGTTGTTTAACATGTATCATATTTGAAGGCCCTGTCAGTCTAGATGATGTTGAATGGATGTATAGTTTTTATGTACTCACCATGTCTTCCACACGAGCACAGCAGTATTTTGTTACTGAACTTTTTACTCCTAGCAATTTCTCTCCTTCCCTTTTGCCCTTTCTTTTATTTTAATCCTTTATTTCTTTTTTTTTTTTCTCCCCAAGAGTGGCTGTTTGTACTTCCACCTTTTCATCACCTCCCTTTTCTGCCTCCATGAGAGACAAGGCAGCAGCTGATGGCTGAGCCCTGGTGATGTGGGGTCCCTACAGCCCAGAATTGCACCGGGGCTGATTACAGGAGAGTTAAGACCCAAAAGGCTTCCAGGGTCCAGCTCTCCAAAACACACCTTGTCCACTCCCTACCATTTCCCAGCTGGGAGGCTCCAGCACCAGGAGGCTAGTTACCCTCCTGCAGAACAACACCACTAGAAGTAGTTCATCTAGGCTAATGCTCTTGTGGTGCTCATGGAAACTTATAAAGAACCCTAAGAAAAGCAAATCATTGGATCATCTGGGGGGTGCAGGGGAAATGGCAATTTTAAGAAGTTCATAGCATATTTATTTACCTCTAACCAGCAGCACTTGATTGCCTAACAGGTCTTTTAAAGCTTGTTTGACTTAATTCTGTAGATTTATATCATATTTACTGCACGCAAATAAGACACGGTGGAGTACTTACCCCATATTAAAATGATGTACCTCAGTGGTATGAAATACAAAATAACCGTGGCTGCTGCCAGGACCAAGCAGGCCAGGACAGAGAGGAAAGGCACCGTCCAGTTGAATGTGCTGTAAAGGAAAAGGAAAAATCCTTCTCAACATTTCTGCTCTTGGGACATTGCTTGTATTCTGCTACCCAATAATAACTTAATGACCTCTTTGCAGTGCTCAGTGCATTCAGATCACTTAAATTGCAGTCTCTTTGGAAGGTGGATATGCAGATTCCTGAATCGGTATAACAGATTAAGGGAGATATCTAAGAGGCTGATATCAAGTCTCTGGGGAGCTCAGTGGACTTGTAAGGCATGTAGCAGGTCGGTTTTGTTTCTTCTTTATACATGTCACACTTGTTACACATCTCTGCTCATCAGTCAGATCTCCATTATTCATGGGCGGATTATCTGATCTGGAGATGGGGCCACACTGCAAGCGTGAGCTATCTGAGCTGGCTCCACTGGGCCACAGTGGAGATGACATGGGATGTGTGTCAGAGTACGACATGGCAGGCAGCCAAACTCAACCCCACCGACAACTTCAATGGATTGATTATGACAGATGCTAAACCTTAAAAGAGCAGTTAATTTCTCTGTATCATATTAGGAAATAATATTCTATATAAACCTCTCAACACATATATCTGCTTCTGTTTCCTTGTGTTTTCAGCAACTCCTGACTACATTGTATATAGGAGGCTGCCTTGGGTAAGCTGAAGTATGCTGGCAGTAGCCACACTTCTGCACACCACCAGCCTGCATCAGATTTTTCCCAAGAGGAGCACTCAAGGGGCTTAGCTACTACAGTCTTTCAGACTTTTGCAGCATTATAGCACAAAGTGGGACTTTTTTTTTCCACTCAGACCTTTTATTTCTAAGACCATGATGGATTTAAGCTCAGCAGCTGTTGCTAACAGATCTTTGATGTTACTTTATCCCCCTGGTCCCCCATAAGACACACCTCTACAGCATGCACCAAATATTGAGATACCTGGACTACATGAATGCCAGTTAGTCCATGGGAGAATTTACAGATCTGAGTATGTCTGTTTAATACAATCTGCCTGCTAACTTCATCACATCACAGTGATGGGGAGTAGGAAGAAGAGAGAATGAATGTGGACCCACTTATCAGGCTCTAAAATAAGACAAACTTCCCTTGACAGATAGAATTAATAGGATGCTAAAAGAATCACTTTTAAGCTTCAATAAATGTATTAAATATTAACTAAAGATAGGTGGGAGAGGACACACTGTTATCAATCAACGTAGCTTAAGTTAAAGGAAAAAAATAGCAAAACAGCTCAGTTCAGTTAAACTATTAAAACTCCCTGTGATTGTATGACTGGAGTGACAGACGGAAACTGCAGCACAATTTAGTCTGTCACTGACAAAAAAAACTTTGGTAGCAATTTGTTAACGGTACATTACTGTTGAGTTACAACGGAATTCTTCTGAAATTACATTGGGCATCTGCATTAATACCCAATGTGTTCTTTAAGGCCATTGTTACCAAAATGAACATAAGAATTAATAGTACTTAAGCACTGTGAGTCTTCCTGCTATGCAGCTGGGCAGAACAGTGCCCTCTTCATCGGCTGGAATACATCTTTGGGCCACTTCCACCCAGCTGGGGTGTCCAGCGTGGAACCACTGCACATGCGTTTGCTGTATTTTTAGCTTGAACCCAGCTCCTCATTAAAGTGTGGCTCGATCACAAACCATCACTTTGTTTTCAAGACAGAAAACAATGTGGGTCAATTAAGATTGAGCTATAAGAGTTTGTGTGTGTTTGTGTGTGGGATTTTCTTTCTATTTTAGGCTCTTCACCTCCCTCCTTTGTTAAGGTCAGGAATACCCTATGGGCCTCTCTATGCAACCCTTTGGTCTTCTTCACGGCACCAGCAGGAAGCAGACAGCTCAAAA
Source organism: Neopsephotus bourkii (assembly GCF_033783945.1). Taxonomy (NCBI): domain Eukaryota; kingdom Metazoa; phylum Chordata; class Aves; order Psittaciformes; family Psittacidae; genus Neopsephotus; species Neopsephotus bourkii. The sequence goes on from NW_026902048.1 coordinate 4,868,747, forward strand.
TGGGAAAAAGAGAATAATATCAATGTGTTGGGTAGGGAAATAAGTGACTGGTAACCTCCTGTAACCATGGAGAGGGCGTGGGAAAGGCAACACCAACCATCAATTCCTACCTACTTTCTATGAAGAAAATGAAATGCCCAATACTTCTGTGCCCACATCTTCAAGCAATTTTTTTCCCTTACGTGGCATTCATGACTCCCCATCCCACCACAGACAAGACCAGAAAACTAGACAAATGTGAGAGGTACATCAGTAGAGCATATGCTTCTCCTCTTCTAAGGAGATAATACCTAAAAGGGGCCTACAAGGAATCTGGAGAAGGCCTTTTTACAAGGACATGTAGGACAAGGTGAAATGGGTTTAAACTGAAAGTGAGATTTAGATAAGATATTAAGAAGTAATTCTTTACTATGATGGTGGTGAGTCACTGACACAGGTTGCCCAGAGAAGCTGTGGCTGCCCCATCCCAGCAGCGTTCAAGGCCAGATTGGACAGGGCTTGGAGCAGCCTGGTCTAGTGGAAGGTGTGCCTGCCTCTGGCAGAGGGGCTGGAACTGGATGAGCTTTCAGGCCCCTTTCAATCCAAAGCGCTCTATGAGACTATGACTATATGCTTTGGAAAGGTTTCCAGAATAAAAGACTCTAAAGGAAGAAGCAGTGGTGGGACTGGCCACGTTCTCCTGCTGCACCTTGCAGTCATTTTCAAAGCATGACATCCGCTCCACCTTAATCCTCCTGGCTGTGCAAATCATGGCTAAACAAGGAAAAAATTCTCACTTACTTTTTAATCCTCTCTCCAAATGATGCTATTTCTTCTAGGATGCTTTGAACAGCTATGATGATCTCTTGGACCATGTGGATTCTCTCAATTAACCCCTTTTTCTCAGATTCCTAGCAAAAAAAAAAAAAAAAAGAAAGAAAAGAAAACCAAAACTTGTAATACATTTGGTATTTGCTAGCATGTTCACAGAAAGGTAAAGAAAGTCACATTCCCAGTACTCTGGACGCATCGATAAACTCAAGTGTATCAGTGAAGGAAGAAGAGAATACACACTCTGGGTTTATCACATACAATCAATGCAGATCCCCGTATTTTCTTCTTTTCCTTAGCACACAGGCAGAGATTTCATCATCACCTAACACAAATCAACTGCAGGACCTGAGACCAGACTTTCAGTGAATAACCGAGTTGCATATCAAACCAGAAGCGATGCTGAGCACCCCTGAGTCCAGCTGACCTGTAAGGGAGTGCTGGGTGCTCAGGACTTCTCAAGAACAAGAATATTCCTGTGCAGAACTTCTAAATATCGCTTTTCTGTGCTTTGTAAGCTGCCATCAACCATGCTGTTTTCTGTATATGGATTAGCAGCAAGATAGTGAATACAATATTTTTTGAACATTCTGTATACAGAGACCCATTCTTTTACTGGGGGAGGGAATCAAAGGAAAAAATGACATTTTCCTTTTACAGCATCCATCTCACAACTTCATTTCTTACTGCTTATTTTAGGCAACAACATTACAGGACATTACTACACATGTGCAGAAATAAAAAGGAAGCACAGAATGAATTAAAAATCAAAATTACTTAAATCAGCCTTGGAAATCAGTATACAATTATCAGCATTCAGCATTTCTTTGCCAGCAATCTAACACACATACAGGCATGCAAATTGGTGTGGTTGCAGATATTCTAGCGAGAAATCAGCAAAACATTCACTTATTACAAAATGCAGAGGCCTGGACACTGATTTTACATCACATTTAGACACTCAAAAATCAGCTCAATTTAGGGGGAAAAAAAAAAAAAAAAAAAAGGACATTTTAAGCTGCATTTTAACCAGTCAGTGCCCAGAGAGGGGAGATGCTGGTAAAATGCACATTGGATCCATGTTCTCTGTGGTCCTCACTGGCTGGGGCAGGGGAAAGGATGGGTAGGAGTAAGGGGCAGATTCACGCTGCTTCTGTGTTGTGAACCCACACTATTTCTCCATGCAGGAAAGAGGGTCAGAGGCTACTTAAAAGTCACACTGGGCCAGAGAGATCAAAGCTCATTCCTACAGCCTTTTGGCACTACCATGCTGTGAAAGGGTTTGTGTGCATCTGAGACAGGGGACTGCACTCATCGTTGTGTGCTGGAATAATGTAGGAACCATCCTTGGATACTGAGAAGCAAACATGGCACTACAGCACTTGTAACCCTTTAGAACTGCTTAATGTCCATTTCTCTCCACAGTAATTTTGAAGATGAAAAAGCCAGCCAAAACCACCAGAGTTATCAAGCTCCAGACATCTGAATATTTGCCTTTAGGTTGCAAGTGAGTGCACAATGAATAGACGCAGCATTTTAAATAATCACACATTTGGGTGTGAAAATGAGTATTTTTACATTAATAAAACAACCAACAAAAATGAAACCCTTGGGGTGTGAAATAACCCCAGAACAAAATAAATAAATAAATAGTCAGTTTATGTGAAAATAACACTAAAAAGTCATTTTCACACAACTCCAGTTATAACCTTGTTAGGCTCAAATTTAAATGACACATTAAGATTATATTTAACTATTCACTCACTAGAATGGTACAACGGTCCCTTAGCCAGAGCTGGCTTTTTTGCACCAAACTTGGAAGTAGAAGCTGGGGAGCAGTTCATGGAGAACCAGCCAGTGGGAATTTCATTCCGTTCAAATTCAGAGGGGTAAAGAAAGCACTTTAGATAAAGTGATATTCCAGGGCAAGCCTACTCTTGCTACCCAGAGCTGCAAGGAAGATCATCTGTCAGCTCTATCTGCATCATGCTGACTTCATTTACACGTCTTCGATTGAGCTTAGAAATGTGGTGATAATGCAATTTAACCAAGACAACATAACTTCTGCTGCAGCCACCAAGCAGACTAAGCAAATAGAACAGAAACTACAAGGTCCTAGGACATAACGACAATTGCATGCACATTCGAACCTAGCATGCATGCTAAAATCACCCCTAGACAAAGGCGTTTTCAATTTATAAGACAAAATATGCCCAACCAAAGAAAAAGCAGAGATAAACTAGGATTAGAAAGCCTAGTAAATGAAATCAGTTATTAGAGAGTAAAATAGGCTAGCAAGTGCCCATTCAGTATGCACTGCAGTATGTGTGTAGAATCACTTGAAAATCTGGAAGTTTGTCAACATCATTTCTTTGTTATTTATTTGGGGTATTTTGTTATTTGCTTTTTGGTTATTTGTTTTGTTCTGGCAACCTGCAGTCTAAACACATCTACAGGATGATTAGGTCGCTGGTTAAGCAAGACAGAAGCAGACAAATGAAGTACAGCAAATGGGTTTTTCCAAATTATTTAGGTTTGGGGGGGCTGTTTCTGCTTTCTGAAGCTGGCACCTTACAAAACACTGTTGAAAGCAGTAAGAGTTAATAGTCCATCAAGACGACACCCACCGGTACTTATTTATTAGTAAGTGGGCAACTCTCAGACAGAAAACTGTATTTGAACATTTCCATATTTGTGGAAGATGTAATAAATAATCTTAAATATGTCTTCCACTAAACACGCTTTCCCACCTGTGCAAGGGCCCATCATCCAGACAACTTTTCTCCATCCTCCTCAGGTATCATTCCTTTCTGATTTCTTTTGGACTCAATATATTATGCTGCTTGAAAACAGGATTTGGATACCCACGGTTTAAAATCACAGCTCAGAAGCTTTTGCTTGAATTAAAAATAAAATATCCTGCCTGTTTCTGGCATTTTTTTCCTAAAACCAGTCGTGAAACTTCCATTCCTTCAAGGCCTTTTGCGTCTTAATTTCTTAGGTGATTACAGCACTGTGGGTGGACCAGAACTAGTCTTCAGCCTCTGGGAAAGAATTAACTCCATCAAAATGAGTTTACAACTGAGAATTAATTATATAATCAGTGTGTTACTTTAAATCTTCCTTGCATATACTGATTTAGAAACCTTCATTTCTACATTAATTGCCTGAACAAAGCCACAAAAGGGGACTTAGAAAAGATTAAGCATGTCAGAGAAGAGGGAAAAAAACAACCACCACCCAGCAAATTCAGTTATTAAGTCTTTTGTGCCCAGCTAATGCACACCAACTTAAACTTGGCAATGAAGACAGCAAATCTCTGCTGCACTGAATGAAATGTACTTCGAGACTTTTCTATTTCTGAAATACGTAACAGCTAATAAAGAGGACATGTAAACGCACTCAAAGGGTTACTACAGCTTTGTGTTATGCTGCTGCCAGACATTCAGGGACAGTTGCAGAAGAATCTGCCTCACTACCCCAAAATTGAGGTAATTCCTACACCACAGACTTTAAAAGCATATGAAATATGGGGCAGGACAGGAGAAGACACCTTGAGCATTAACATGGCAATTCATGACTGGTGTGCTATCATTCTGAGAACTGGGCTTGCAAGGGGAAAAAACACAAGATCTACAGAGAGAGACTGAAGGCAAAAACTGTCTGGTTTTCAAAGACCAAGTAATGCTAGTTACTACTTCTGCTCTAAAAAAGCATTTGTTACCAAACTGAAAACTTGGATGGTGGAGATTTTCTAACTTATTGTGATCATTTGTTTCAATGATTAATAGCCTTCATCCTTACCAAAAGCTGCTCCCTATTTTTCCAATCTGTCCTTCAGATATTTTTCCTCCAGATATATCCAAACCAGTAAGCAACACTCCAAATGCATAGACAATTTTTAATGTTGTTCTCTAAGTGTATTTCTGATGTATGCTTCGAATATCAACTGCATACAACTAAAAACTGATGCTTGAAGCCATGAGCAAGTTCTAAATACTTGCTCACTTGGATTTCACATAAAACACTTGCACAGAAAGAAATCTATGTGACTTTTCAGACAAGTGGTATTCATCAGCAGATCTCTGGTGTGCCAAGGGAAACTCAATATACAAAGCTGAGCAACACTTGGGGGCAAGGATGAGGAAAAGGGGAGGAGAAAAAATAAATACCAATTAATGCAAAAGGAGGAAGAAAACAGGATACAGACAGCTAAGGAATTAAAATCTTGAATATCCAGGAATTCAAAGGAATTCATTGCCCAGCCCTAGGCTGGCCTAACTTTAAGGATTAGGTTGGATTTTTACAGTAGCTATTCTCATTATCCTACTGCTGCTGCTGCAAGCACATTAGGGCAATGTTTTACCAGGATTTGTCCCACATACCAGATAAAAATTCCCCAGTGCATTAGCAACAAACAAGATTGATGGAAAGGGTAAAGAAAGGAAAAAAGTTCAGCCATGCATGTCTCTGCCCCACTATTATTCTGTTGGGTTTTGGTTTTTAAAACAAAACAAACATGCTGTGGTTTAGAGAAAGCAGACTTAGTTGAAATTGGATTTAACTTACAACTTGCTCTGTGCTAGACCACACAACTCAGACCTTATCAGTGTCCAGCAAAACCTGGGCCAAAGCAACACCTTAAGGCCAAAATACTCGTTGATGAAGAACTTCTGAAACCAAATAGATTTTGTTGGCTATAAACAGCAGACCACTGAGTTCTATTGTCTGCAGGGAACCCTTCACTAACAGCTTCAGTCTAGCAGCAGCATGAAGCTCTTGTGGGAGGTGGCAGCCATGGAGTGACAGACAGTCTCTTGGTAGCTAAAATGAATTCCAGACAGAGCTTTGAAAACAGTCACCACAGCAACCTTGAACTGGATCCTGCCTCTGATGGGAGCCAAAGGCAGCTGGAAGGAACCCAGCAATCTGCCTTGCTGAGTCACTGTCTTGCCCTGTGCTGCAATGTCTGCTGCGTGGCAAGGAGACCTTCTCGGAGCTTCCAGGAGGATGGGTACCCGGAGAGGATGGCTGCCAAACTCTCAGCAATTGCCTCCTGCAGGCCTGAAACTGTGCATCACAGGATCTTTTTGTTTATTAACACCATGCTGCAAATGTGCCTGCCTGGCTGTGGAAATTTAGTGAATCTGCGCGTACTTGAAATAATTACCAAATAGAGGAAATGCAACACATACGGGTCAATTTATGCTCTCAGTTAAAAAGGTGTGAAATCTGGAATAATTCCACCAGAGCCAATCGAATCACTTCAGATTGATGTTATGAAGGAGAGCACCATCAGCCTTACTTAGAAGGACGCATTTCAAAAGCAATGGCACATCATCCTACAGCTAAGGCTAGAGGAACACTGGCTAAAAGGCAGAGATGACCACTTCACGCCTTGTTCAGCAACGCTTACACTTTCTTTGCTTACATGAGATGAATCTCATCTGTGTACAAGACACCAGCAAAACCCTTCTAAGCCCAGCCCATTAACAAACTTATGTGGAGAGGTTTAGGTCATTAACTCTGTTGCTTTCTCTCTACACAGGCATGAAATGTAGGGGGGGGGGTTAAGAGGCATTTTCTGTACTTGCTCACATTTTCACAGACATGTAAAGTAACCCAAAGTTGGGTGGTCTTGCTACAAATTTTAAAGCAATACTGGTAGTCTCAACAGAACAAAACACCATTAGGTGAGGAACATAAGAAGTGACAAAAAAGAAGCCTGAATGGAAATATAAAGTCATCAGTAAATCTTTGATTTAAAAAACAAAAGGTGATAAAAATAAAAAGGTCAAAATAAGTGCTTTCTCCTGGAAATACACATGAGACCTAAGAACAATCACATGGTGATTAGAATTGAACTACTGGATCATCATCTATAATCTAGGTAATGGTCTTTAGCAATTTGGGTACAAGAGATAGAGCTATTCATACTTCTGGACAATTCAAAATAAATTTTAACATTTTACATAGTTGGAACTCTTAAGGGACAAGAACTCGCTGAGGTTTGTGTGCTGGGTCCAGTGACCTGCCTACTGCTACTACTTAATGTTTCTCCAGGGATGTACAGAAGCTATGGTGTTGGTTTACCTACCTCCAGAGGAAGAACTTTAGACTGCCATAGGGCTGCTAAGGTTTCTATGCAAGGAGAACCATACCACAGTCCCCAAGATATCTGAAAGTCCTCTGCAAGTCCCTCCTTTCAGCATCTCTCTCCCATCACTTCTAAACCTATGAACTGCTAGGTCAAGATGCCGAGACAAGGCCTGTGACAATGTATGTGATGTCTATGGATAAGAGCAGTCCTAAACAATGCTGTGGTATAAGTAAGAATTAACAACAGACCATTTATCTTCCAGTTTCTTGATGCAGAAGGCTCCCAAGAAAAGAACAAAGCACAACCAGAGAAACCCCTGCACTCTGTATTAACAAGTTTGATTGGGTTAATAAGAAGCCTGGAGAAACTTACAGAAGCTGTAATTGTGTCTTCAGTGATACCTGGAAACTTGTATTACACTTCAGTCAAGATGGTTGCAAGACCGGATGATTATGTGTGCTTGGAAGTGTCACATCCTCCAGCTCTGAACCAAGCATAGCTCTGGCAAGTAGCAGAATCTGTCCCTTCGGCTTCTCCATCACTAATGTATTCACAGTCTGTGAATATGTTCACAGAAGCAAGCAGAGAGAAGCCACTAAAAGCCAAATGAAGAAAGAACAGCAATTTAAGGGAGTCCACACCTACAAAAACACACACCTGGTGGGCTCTCTCGTGGAGAGCCCTTGCTAGTCTGAACATACGCTATGCACCATGGGGTATTTTCAAGTCTTTATCATCATGCCTCTTCAGCAGTCTTAATGGGGGATGTTGAAATGCTATACTGCAATTGTTGTATTGAAGAGAAAAAGAAAAAAACTAATGAAATTATTTATACTTCCAGGGAAGAAAACAATGAGATGATATTGTCTTGATGACCTTTCCTAAGTATGGGGATATAGCATCTTACACAATAGACTCTTGGTTCATGTTTCAATTACTGACCTTTACAGTGGAGAAAATTAATGCAATTTTCATCGTAATCCACCCGTACAAATAAGATCCATACGGAAGGTTTCCACATGCTGAATCTAACTCCAACGGAAAATGTCAGCTGTTTGCTACTGGATGAATTTGACTGTAATTTGTTTGGCTGGAGTCTTTCTGAATTGTGTTCATAAAACTTTGTATATTTTTTGTACCTATTTTTGACAGAGAATTTCCTACATTAGAAACATTGGATTTTTGGGGGGATTTTTCCCACTGTTCTTTTTTTCCAATACATGAGATATTAAACATTTCTTGGAAGTTGCCAAATAACTTGGCTTAAAGCCATGGTGTTGTCTGATACTTCCCTATTACATCCCATTAGCCAAGCAGGGCTATGTCGGGTCACCACTGGATTGAAACCATCCAAAAAACCCAAAACCAAACAAACACTGAAACACACAAAAAATACCCCTCAAAGCACAACAGGAATTGCTGTTGATTTAGTTTCTCTGATTTTGATTCAGTTACTAGACCTGGAATTAGTAATCATTTAAGTTTTGTCTGCTTTGGAAGAGAAGAAAGCTTTTATCCATAAAACTTAAGATCATCAGAAGACTCTTTAAAGCCTGATGCTATGACACACTCATTAACCAGGGTAGCTGTCTGCTCTTGAAGCTATGCAGTCATTGTCAAAAAAGGAAAAAAAAAGGAGTAAAATAAATAGACATGGTCAACAATCAAACAACTTGCACTGAGCTACATGTAACTTGTCTATACCTTCCTACTGGCAGGCAAAAGATGTTTTGGTGATGTAATTTTAAAACAATCCTTATTCAGACAGTTTGACAGACCCCAGAGCTGACAAGATGCAGCTTGAACTCCATGTCCAAGATGGCACAAATCCGAGAAGGCATTCATCCACCGAACAGCTTGTGCCAAAGGGACAGAGCTCTCTTATCTTTTGCAGTCCTCCATGCTGGTATTTGGGGAGGGCAGAGGGGGAGAGAAAGGGGGAGTTGGCAATTAAGCCCTGTCATTTAAGACAGATAGTTTAGGTGGGGGGAGTTAATCTGCTCTTGGGTTTTTGAACTAAGTGTCTGTGTATTTCTAATTTGTAAACAGTTCATCTCTTAGAGGGTGAGTTACAATTCCCAGAAGCATGGTCTGTTATGTCTAACATGCAGCAGAACCCAGAAAGGCTATGTGTGTGAGTATTTTGATACAGCACGATGATAGGAAACAGAAACAGTGACCTTGTATACCACAACCCAACTAGCAGATTCCAACTTTAGGAGCTCTTGTATTAGGCAGGAAAAAAAAAACCACATAGACTTCTTTCTAAAGTATAATTGTCTGTTTAAATGTTGACATTGCTATGAGATAATGTCATAAAATTACATTTTTTCTTACACTCCCTAGAGAGCATTGACCACCCTCAGATTTGGAAAAGTCACTTGGAGTAACCTAATGTACTTAAACATTCAAGTCATCACAGTGCAAGCATGGTCCGTAGATGATGCAAAGGAGGAATATACCCAGGACAGGATGGAGACACTAAGGCAATGCTGCACAGCACTTGACATGGGACACATTAGTGGCTGGCAATTCTCTCTCCTGGTAATTCTGTGTCAGGATTCCACAGACCCATAACACCAGTATATCAATTAATACATGTTATGAATTATTATTGCTGTAATGTTGGGATATAAATGTTATCTTGATGAGAAAGCCTGCTGGAGGTGTCTACTGCTTTAGCCAGTGCTATCAGCTTTCCATTTTAACGAGCGCATGCAGGAAACTGAGATGGAGGCAATGCTGATTACAAAATGGTAGAGAACAGCTCAACACTGACTCTCAGGAGTTTTCCCACACTGGCGTACTTAGTTAAAAGAAACCAAGAAAGAGGATTACAGTGGAACTGCCTTGGGAGAGAGGCTGAAGGGGTATTGTGGCAAAAATTCAAACGGATCAGATCCATATTTAAGTGGCCCAGTTGTATTTATAGATAGAACCAAAGCCACTGGAGATAAATCCAGGGTAAAAGTAACCTAGAATATTTTGGCTTTGCAGCAATAAATCTCTTTCACAGCACAGGAAACAGAGGATTAAATACCTATTTAATACATTTTAACTTGTTTTTTTTTTCATCTCAGCACTTGCAAATGAGAAAGAGGCACATGAAAAAAGGAAGACAGAAAATGGGATTAGTTCCAGCAAGTAAGTTACACCTTTAGGCATCACACAAATAAGATGTAGCCTCAATATTTACAGGTGTCTAATTTTGGGTACCCACAGAATACAAATTATTGACTTTTAGAGAGGCACAGTGTTCCTTTGGAAGAGATGCAACTTTCATTTAACAACTTCTGGTGAGTCCCAGATATTGGTCCTTTAAGTTGTCCAATTTTACAATGCAGAGAGTAAATTATAAATGGGAACATTTAAACACGAAACCTGTAATTCAACTAGGTTGGCTAAAATTCACGTTATAACTTTTAAGCAATTTCTGGTTTCTCATTAAAATATAACCATAGAAGAGCAGGTTAACCTTATATAACTACTCCCATCAATTAGACTGCTAAGCTTCAATTCTAGTGTCTGCAACTGAGAAGAGTTAAGGTGCACTTGTTAACTGTGGTATTGATTTACTTCTTAATGATGAACAATTTCACTGCAACACTTTTAAAACATAGAATATTCAAGAGTCCTATTAACTTAGTATGCAATTTGAAAGTTTCACATTGCCTTGTGAACATTTTCTTCCTAACAGCTAATGTTCCCCTGCATGCTGTTGCTCGTTAAATAATTCCTCACCTTTTAGCTTTAAAGTATTTATAGATTATCAGATCCTCCTTCACTTACTTATGTTTTTTCAAGCTGTATACATTAAGTTCTCTTAATCTCTCTTGAGATGTCATGCCCTCTAATCCTTTTATCATTTGTCACTGTGGTTTGATAAACTCAAAAAAAAAAAAAACCCAGTGAATTTTTCACAGTGAGAAGAATGAGTAAGTATGCTCCAATGAAATACAAAACAGGCCTTGCCAATTCCAATTCTTTCTACATTTCAGCCAATGAACCAAACCCCAAGCTTTTAAAGACATGTTGAAAAAATTCTAACCAGTTCTCCACATATCACACCAATTCTGGCCAACAAAAACGAAAATGTCAAATCTTCTGGGGGAAGCCATGAGCACAAAATGTGATCCAACACTGGAAATTCAAGTGGAGGATTTTACAAACTCATGTGTGTCTTTACACCTTGCCTACCCATACGCACACCTATCAGTACACATACATAAACGTGTGCCTGTTACGATTTCAAACACAAAGTGGGGACTGCTCAGATTAAGTTAATGTTCAGAGAGCTTGCATAGATACCACCACTGTGGAATGTTACATAAACCAATCTTTTCGTATTTTCTAATTTGCCAATGAGCAAACTAGTACCAATTGTTTTTTCCACTTAATACACATAATACATGAAGATCTCATGGAAATAGGATGGTGGGTGTGTGCTCTCCCACATTCCTTCTGATTCCAGCTAACACAATCGTGAGATACACTTACCTTATCATCTTCATCCTCATCTTCATCCAAGCCCATAAGCTCCTGCAAAAGCAGATGTCCACATTTCAAAATGCTACACTTATTTTTCTGTGACAGGCAGCATTTGTAAAGCTTCTGATACTCCCACAACATTTCATTACACAGTTTTCTCACTTCTATTGCAAGTCATCAAGAAACCCCACTGCTTTCACCTTTCAGAAATAACATTTTGTATTCAAGGACTTTTTGGGGTTTTTGCAGTATCCTGAACAAAGCCTGCAATACCCTATACAAATTTTAAGTCTAAATAAAGCATTAGTGGCTGTACCCAGTAGTTTGAAGGCAACAGGCATTCAAATTCACTGACAACTTATACTGTCTGTAAACAGCTTTGTTCTTAGTCTGACAAATGAACCAGCTGGCATGTCAAGGATGAGGACTCTATACTCAACTTGTTCCATCTTTGCTGCTACAATGACTGTTCCCTCCCTTTAGGGCCATTACTGAAACATTAGACTTTAGAAAACACATTTGGATGAACATAATCAATCTCACAAATCACAGTCAGATTTCTATGCAGCATTATTTTCTCCCTTTAACTTTTATGCTGACAGGTAGGGGGGAAACAAAAGACTTGGCTAAGGCTTGAAATGAGGAGCACTTGGCTTTCAATTCAGGTATTTAATAATCTGAGCCTTTAACAGGGTCCTCCAAGTTCTTCTTGGTTATTTACTAGGTACATTTGAATCGCTGCATTACATGTTTAAATACAGCAAACATGCAAAAAATGTGAAGAATCACAATAAAAAGATGGTTTGGATTTGTGTATTAAAGCAGTTGCATCTAGTGTGCTCAGATACCCAGATTTACTCTTTGGCTCTCTGGAACACCCCAAACAGCTGAATTAACACTGAGCATGGTTTACATTTTCACAGAAACATCCCATCTGTAAATCATAAGCCATTTTACCAATATTCATGAATTTAGCCTTCTGGCAACTACATCATGCGTACAAAGTTAATACTGTTATTTTCATTTTATAGCACAGAAATCAGAGTGAATTCAAGGTCCACTTTTGCAAGGAGTGTTACTTGCATTATGCACAAAATGTGCATGCTGGCACACAAAAACCAAAGCTAGTACACATGCAGCCAAGGCCTAAAGAAGCAAGAAAAGTAAATAAATGACTGTATAAAAAGCATCAGTATTTTGAAGAAAACCTTTTCTCATCTGCAGGACAGATGTGACATAGGTAGCACCTGATTGTCTATTTCTGACCTACAGATGGTTAGAATCACAGGCATACATAAAAAAGAAATCAGGTAATATTAAAGGCACTTTGACTACTTGTTCCATATGATCCCAATCCTGCAAAGCACTTAGGCAGATGTGTAACTCTGCTTATGCGGAATGCACGCCTGAATTTCATGGCAATGCACCGCTCACAGGATGTGTGACAGGAAAAGGGGCAACTTTCTGATGGACCTTTCTTCAGTATTACTACAATTAGCCTGTATTTTCATGCACAGCCTTTTGCAGTACCCACATAAATGATGTACTGCTCAATTTTGCTTACTTATGTGAAATGCTCCTCACTTGAACATGCAAACTCATCACAGGATGAGTGACGGGTGCTGGAAGGTTTTCTCTGTGTATTCTTTTCTGGGTAGGTCATTATTATTTTTTTATCACCTTTTGTATTAAAAACAAACCCACCTGTTTGGCTGGGATTTTCTTACATGTGAAGTTCTCATTTTTCAGATTAAATGAAGTAGTTACTGAAGACACACTGTATCCTTCTATGTTATTCTGGACTTAGTTGAAATTGGGGATAAGCATTTCTTTCACCATGTTCTCAAATCAAGTCTATATTCTAGTCTGGATAATGGAATTTTCCCTATTTTCTAAAGATCTTTCCACATCGTAACAGTTGAGTACTGAACTAGGAGCAACTTTTCTCACTAAAACTAATAAGCCAGCTATCATCCTTTTTAATTCTAGGATATTATTTCTTTGCATAAAATCCACTTGATTCATTTGAGTACAGGTATTCTTCATGGGTACAAATGTCAATCATCTTTTTATACAAAGTTAGAAGGAACCTATAATTCAACCTGTATTTCATTACTGGTTACACATTTTAAACTAGATTATTATGGACATCCATGAACTTATTTTCATTTCTAACTGTAATTACCATTGTTCTGTAAGTAGAGACAGCAGCCAACATCAAACAGCGTTTCATACACCAGCAGTAGCACTTTGCCACACATATTGTAATTATTTTTATATTTAAATCTTTTTTTCTCCCAGATCAAGTTAAAAAACTGAAGGCTAAATCTCGAGGGTGGGGGGGCAGGGGGGGAAGCATTTGTCATTTAAAGAGGGGTGGGAAGGAGGAATAAGGGCTTCCTAAAGTCTCAATCACAGGAAAAGTTATTTTTAAAACTTCTCTTTTGGCTTCTATCGACTTTCCTCCTCTGTGAATCATGAATCATTAGTGTGACGCAAAGAGTACAAGTAATAAGGTCATGGGTTTTAGGAACTTGTAAGTCTTTGTAAGTCTTACTTATTTCAACTTAAAAACATTTGTAGTTATTTAGTAGAGTAAAATCCCCATCCTACACATTCTCGTTGCTTTCTCCTACGACTCTGAATGGATTATTGCTTGAACTGAATCATGAAAATTGAGAGGGTTGACATTTCTTTTCAGTAAATTCAAAATAGAAATGCTATTTAGCTACATAACTTGCTCAATGCCATTAAAATATGTAACATTTTCCCCATGAACAAATTCAAGCTGGGGATGCTAGAAATGTTACTGCCACTTTACTTGCCTGGGCATCTTGGGTGTTGTTGATCTTCCCTGTTGTGATGAGGGAGAAGTTGTATGCAAACAGCACCAGCAGAGCCAGGGGCACCATGTACAGTTCCACGGTCCAGACGGTGACCACAAATACCTGGGAGAAATAAGGCAGCAGAAGGGAACACATACAGGTGTTTAAAGTGAAAGGCATATAGGCAAGCCTTTCAGTCATTATTCCTATTTACATTCATCCTTGAATTTATGTTAACCTCATTCATATTATTATTTTGGCAAAGAAAACCTGCTCTCAAAGCATGCTCTCTTTCTATTCTGTTTGAGCCCATTAGGCTGCTGTTTCATAGCTTCTCATCCCCTGTACCTGGTGAAGTACAAGGCCATGAATATAAGGGTAGTCTGAAGGTTTTATTCACTTCTTCCTTGGACCCCCTCAAGCCTGAAAGACTTTTGTCCTTAGTACTAGTGAATAACAGACCCACTTACAGAGGTAAACCTGCTCCACTTGATCAAACCCTATTTGCCATGGGATCTTTCACAGGCTAGAGGAGAGTTTCATCCTCCTGTGTAACAGGAACCATTCAGCTCCCTTATCACTGTAAAGGGGACAACCAGCAAATGCATCTTCACCATTAATGCATCTATGTTCTTGCCATAGCAGCATCATTTCCTTCCAGAAGGCAAGGATCTAGGTTGCACATAATTTTGGAAAGGGATCCAGTAAGTCTCTGTTCTCATACCCTTACCATTTTTCAGCATGATGTATTCTGATTTCACTGGTTGCTTGAAGACTCTCTACCCAGAAATGGTAGGAGATCATGCATTTGGAGTGGTATCTGACCAAATCCACTAACAGCAAAACCAGAAACCAAGTTTTGAAGTTCTGTTCAAACTGGACCAGCAAAGCACATACATGATGGGGACTTAATTAGGATCTAAAAAAAAATTATACCAAACCAAGCTGCAAGCTCATCTTGCAGTACCAACTGTACCTGAACAGACGGCAAACTTGGAGTGGTTGGCAATGCAAAGTTAATAAACTAAATCCAGAGCTGCTGTAAAATGCATGTTGTGATCCCATTTCCTTTTCTACTCATACATAGTGTTTCCAGAAGAACTGCCTAATGCTGGTGGAAACCTGAAGCTATTTTAAACAATGTTCTCTAAAGACAAAGCACAAACACATTTAACTGTTTTTTCTTCCTCAAAAGGAACCTGGGTTGATCAGAAACACAAAAACTCCACATTTTTTGATTAATACAAGTAGGTGAAAATTAGTCAGATCCAGTTAAAGTATCCCAAACTGCAACAAAAGAGAAACTCTATGGGTAATCAGAAAGCTAAATCTCTACCACCCTTCATCCCTGGCCCAATAGATATTACATATATAAAAGCAACACTAGCACTTGCAGAATAGGATATTTATGGCAATGCATTTTTGTGTTATGTATCCGAAAGTCCAACTGCACTGTACCAAATAAGAATTTCCCACTGCATTCAGCACAGTGAGAATTTATACCACTACAAAACAGCAGCTGTTGTAATTTCAAAACAGAAAGACTTGTCTGACATCAAGCAAGTGGTCAGTTAATATCTACCAAGGGCCAAACATAAACCAAGAAACAATGACTGTATCTGTAACCCTCCCCAAAACAGCAGTTGCATTTTCTAGAGTGAACCTGACTTTATGTTATCTGCTGCTATGCAAGGAATTAGACTGTCATCCTGTTCTTGGCATTTGTGGGCCAGTAAAACAATCTCTGAGATATATTCACTTATAAAATGGGCTGACATCCAGACAATATATTCCTATACCATTGATTTGCAGCATAGGAATGTAGAAGAGGATTTGTTTTGTTTTTTCTTTCTGATCCTGATTTTCAACATGCTAAAAAGTTAGGAGTGATAATGATTCCAACTGCCACATTTTATATGTAAACAAGGCAAGAGAAACATAAGAATCCTGGCCAAGAAGGCATGGTACTTGGTCTGTCTTACAGACATCTTGCGTGGCTTTAGTTAATAAAGACTTCAAAAACTGTTATATTCCAACCTAAAAAGTCCTCCCTAAATATAAAAGTTCTAATCTGAGCAAGTTCCTCTGAAGCTATTCCAATTCCCTTGCTTTGTAAGACAAAATGAAGCTGATACCAGCTCCTATCCTACTTTAAATGTCACTTTAAAGAACAAAGACTTGTTACTGTACACATCTATACAGATATCTATCTCAGGTATATATGGAGAGATAAAAACAGACACACACACATAAATACATCTGATCCTTATGTAAACTACATCATGGAAATTCATATTGCTAGGTATTAATTCAAAACATTTGCTTCAGCCTGTTGGAGGAGGTTGCATTTACATCGTCTCCGCGGGGTATTACAAACTCAGTCTTGTCTTAACGCAGCAAAAAGACTCCACCAGCAGTCAGCTAGGCAAAGTCCTACAGGAGTCAATGAAGCTCTTGAAGAACCTCTCTTCATTCATTCACTTGCAGGACTTGAACCAATTTTAGTGCATCTGTCACCATCCTATATGAACATCACCCTGCTCGGTTGCAAGTATAATACAACCTTGCAATCACAGGTCATTTAGGCAAGATACAAAATCAAGACCTTGGTGATTTTAGATCCAACAGTACATTTTGTGTATTATTAAGTTTCAGACCTTAAAACTTAATTACAAAATCTCACTGTAGTCTCAAATTGATAGCTGAGGCATACTGCCACTTCCTTTCTAATGCTGACTGGTTAATCGGTTGCTGAGTTATATCTCAGGCTGTGATGCTTTGATAGAGCTCCCACATCTCCTTAAGAAGAGTAGCTTTACTGCTACGGCTGCAGTAAAGGGAACTTTCATTACTGTGACACAACACAGACACAAGACAAATTGATTTAGCTATTCAGAAATTATTTAGCCTCGGAGGTATGGGAAATGATTGCTGTGAACACAGAGTACATAATAAAAGTTCAGAGGGTGTTTATAAAGCGAATAGAAATATTTCTGCATTCTAACAGCCTTTTGAGTAGTTCTGCAACACTGGTTTTCAAAGCAGTTCCCAAGCAGGCCCCATGTCCTATTTTATCAGCTCTCAGGCAGCTCCCTGACACTGACTACAGCATCAGCAGCCCTGTGATATGGACACTCACACCTCAAATTACAAGGATCTTGATCATGCATGTTTTTGTTCTCTCCCCAGTGATACCTTAAGCCTAGGAGAAGCTCTGCCTTCTCCTCCCTAAATTATTTTCCTATAATATTTTTTTTGACAAAACTCAAGAATGGTTCAGTACTGAATCATGGAATAATAGAATGGTTTGGGTTGGAAAAGACTTTAAAATCATCCAGTTCCAACATCCTGCCATGGGCAGAGACACCTCACACTAGACCAGGTTGCTCCAAGCCCTGTCCAACCTGGCCTTGAACACTGCCAGGGATGGGGCAGCAACAGCTTCTCTGGGAACCCTATGCCTCTCCACCCTCACAGTAAAGAATTTCTTCCTTATATCCAATCTAAATCTCCCCTGTTTAAGTTTGAACTCAAATAAATCCATATATGTGTGCCTATAATGGCTACTGCAAGGAACAGTATCTTCTTGATTTCTTCTAAACCTCTCAGCCTTTTGCCTAATACATAGACTGGTAAGGGAAGTCATTAAAGGTTCAGATCACTTGTTCAATATCACAAATGTCAGCAACAGAAACCAAGCCTCTGTTTCAAATGATCCAGTTTTAACAAACCATACCTTTTTCTATGTTTCACATCATTGTTAGACCAAGTTCTGTCACACATAATCCATTACATCATCAATACCTTTTCTGCTGGGCTTCATACTGTGCATGAGAGAAGTTAAAAGGACAGAAGCCAATTTCTAAAATAACACAAGTGCAATCTGGTTTTCTGCGTTACTTCTTTTCATGCAATTGGAGAGTGTAAAAGCCTATTACAGAACTGAGCATTTTAAGTCACAGCATTATAAAACAATGATCAGAATAGAAACAGCAATGGGATAAACGTATCTAGAGGGAGGGGGAGAAGAGCTGTTGAAACTAATATTTAGATGAGAGTTCTACCTAGAAGAGAACAGCAATATCATAGCCTTAGAGAAAGGACCACTTGATTTCAGCTGATTAATGTGTTACTATTTCAAAGGGCCTAATAACTACAAGTTAAAGCTCTGGAGGTTTGGAAGCTGTTTCATCTGAAAATCATTGAAGAGGGGTCCAACTGTTCCTGTCAAGAAGCATGGAGTTTGAACAACCATAAGAGTGGCCCTTTTGACAGCAGTACAAAAGATGAGAGAAGGCAGTCTCAACTGAAAGTAAAAACAAACCCTTAGAAACACGTTTCAAATCTGGTTTTTCTGCCCCTCTGGTTCCAATTTAGGATCTGACTATTAAGAACAGATTTTAGACGGGTGTCTACTAAAGTATGCCCATAAAACATTTGTCACCAGCAAACCCACAGTCATGGGATAGAACACGTTTAAGAGGTTTAGAAACCTGGCATTAGATAAGATTTTCTGTGTAATTTTTCTAAGCAGTAATTATATAATACTTTAAGTCTAAAAAACAAGCTGGTTTTGACCTGTTGAATCTTTGTGAAGAAGTAGAAGATGCTGTGCTGTGTGACGGAATAATCCTTGGAAAACAACAGCGACGGGAGAAGGAGGGATACATTCCATCAGATGGAAAAAATAAAAGTGAAAGGAGATTAAATGCATGCAAGGAACCTGCGGTAAAAGGTTATTTTCTCAGCCCGTGTAGGCTCCAATGCTAATGAAATGCCTCATCAGCAGAGCTGTGAAAAATATGATTTGAAACTCCAAGTTTCAAAACCACACGCAATTTATCCGTACTTTAAACTACTAACAGCTTCCTCAAAAGTTTCCTTGCAATTTATAAACACGCTCAGTGCAATTCATGCCGCCCAGAGAAAAACTTGAGCTGATGCTGCTTTGAATGGCCAATTTATGTCTTGAACTAAACCAAAACACTGATTTCAACTAGAGACACAAAGACATGATCCCCTTTATTTACAGGGTAAATGAATTACATATTTTTAACTTATCTCTGGGTTATGTAGTCTTAAATTGTCGTGTTTGCACAAATGGACGTTATTAAAAAGGAGAAATCTCTGCAGCTCAATATTCAGGGACCAACGCTAAAGCATGTTTTTTCCTAAGCTTTCAGTCCCTCTGCCCCAAACAAAATGCAGGATATTAGCCAATAACATAAGATACTGGCTCCCCAAAAGGGCATTTGAATCCCTTGGAGGCAATAAGCCTGTCGACAACAAATTATTTCTGACAGATACTTATTCCTGCCCTTAGAAAGGGAGAGTAGAAGAGTAGAGGAGAGAAAGAACACACTCACATAGAGCAGTGCGTTTGTGCTTGTGCTTTTGGGCGGGTATGTTGGACTAGTGAGAATATTACAAAAAGAAGCCTATAAGAATTATGAAAATTAGACTAATACAGCCCCACATCAGGGCATGGCGAATACAGGTTGAGGCAGTCACGTTTTATGTATTTACCACTAAAGGCCCTCTCCAAAAGATTCACTTTTTTCTTTAAGAACACAACCTCTTCCAAAGATTCATTCAAGAATTGCTTGTACTAATAGTCTCCTTCCCACATCCAACTGAGAGCACTCCAGTGCCACTTCACAGCCACCAAGCTGGAGCTCAAGGAGGGGTCAGTTATGAGCAGAATCACTCCTTCATTGCAAGGCAGTAACAAAGAGCATGGCAGGAAGAGAAATTATACTTAAATAAACCAGCAATGTCAGAAGAAATCTATTTATTTTAGATTCAGTTTTTTGTGTCCCCAGCCAAAGAACGCAGAGCATCTCAATAGCAGCATGAAACGTGCTCTGTATTGAACAGCGATGACCAAAATCGAAAATGACCAGAAGGAATAGAGGTCTTTAAATATTTATGCCACATTATCAATTATTCCTGCATTGCTCCACATACACATCAGTGTACAATTTACTAATTGTTAAGGGTGTATCAAAAGCAAAAAGCTTAGCTCTTCTACACAAGCTTTTCATAGCAAATGCAAACACAACTGGAATCTAAAAACAAAGACACAGAAAAAAATCCACCTAAGAACCCCAAATCCAAACCAAAACATCGAATTGTGTCCCAAAATAACTCAGTCTGTATAACATGCATGACCACACAGAACTGAGAATCAGGAATAAAAGTGTGTTTGTATAATTTACTACCATCTAAATCCACCTGATATTTTTTTCAGAAGATGCTTTGGGTAACAAACAACATGGCCACATTTGCCCACCTCTGTTGTCTACATAGGCTAAATGACACAGTGCAAAGCCATGTCCTGCTGCCATATCCACGTGTCCCTTCTCTGCTTGTCCCAGATGCGGCTTGCTGAGAAAATGGTCAAGGATGAGGTTAATGGGTAGGAAACAAACTCAAGACATCCAACTTGTGCTTGACAATTTACATTACATGTGAGGATGCAACAAGGAAAAGGAATGACAGAATTCCTTTGGAGGACAGGAGCTTTGGTCATCAGGGTCACAATTTTAACACCAGTTTGAACGCTCAAAAGGGAAAGAAAAACCCAGTGCCCCCACTCCCAACAAAATAAGACATGAAATAATAAAAAATATACCCAAAAGAACACAAAAACTCTCATACAGTTTAAGTCAATATGTGTTAGGGTCTTTTTTATCACTGTCTGGTTTAGACTCTTCAGGGGGATCTCATTTTCTTTTCTGCTGCCAGGAAGTAGAAACTCATTTGTGTTTTAAATGAAAGCTGTGATTCATGTGCAATCACAGGACTTTAAGAAATGGAGCTTTAAGAAAAATCATGTTATTCTGCAAAAGTAACAGTGAAATCAGAAGAGCTGACAATACTACAATCTGTTCTCCACCACCCTCTTGGGACACTGCTGCCGGTAACTTCATCGGGGAAGGGTGGTTTGCTACGCTGAAGACTGCAAACACAAAATGCTCACACTCTGATCCTGAATTACTTTTTTGTCAGCAACATGTTTAATGGATTAATTCTTTATTCATAACAATGCCTGGAATCAGAAAGAGAGGAATAAAAATAAAATAAAATAAAGCTAATTAAAAAGTGAGAGTTTTCCTTTATTTTGATTATTTTGGTTATAGTAATGAGATTAGACAGCCTAGAAAATTAAAGCCAAGATCCTCAGAGATCTCTCTTCCATGAGCAGTCAGAAAAGAGCCGCTTGGTTCAAGCTTATTTCACTGAACTTAACTTACAGGTACTTAACACTTGTTAAGTTTATGCAAGTTAATATTCACATATTGCATTCCACTTGTTTAAAGATTATCTGTCAAACTGGTCAGTGTGGATGATAATTTTCAACATAAAACAGCGTGTGACTCGAGGTGTCATCTTTGTCCTTTAAGACACCCATATTTAAAGCCAAAAGCCTAACAGCCCATCACAAATCTAACCGGGTGCCTCTATCCAGTCTTCTTGCGGCTTATACTTACCCTTTATCCCTAACCCAAACCAGCTAAATAAAAAGAATAAAAAAAAAAAAAAACAACAAAACAAACTACAACACTACAAGGTTTGGGTTCTACATTTATGTACATACAACAGTTTTAGGGTAAAAGATTTCAAATCCTTTTAGGCTGCAGACACTGAAGAAATAGCTGTTTGCCATCATGCTGACTGGTCTAATTTTTCCCTCATGCTTTTATCATATTTTACATTCCTGTGCCAAGTAAAATACAGTTAAGACCCTCAAGCAATAAAGCTTAAAATTGAAAAAAAGCAGGGAAAAGATATTACAGCAGTTTTCTATCTTTTGGGGTAATCCATTGGGAGTGGGTCAGGGGAATAAATCTGCATGTTATTTCTATCACAGACAAAGGCAATGGAGTAAATCCTAAAACAAAGAGGAGTTGGCATGCAAAAAAACAAACCAACAAACTTGTTTTATATTGTAGCTAAATTAAATGGTCATTTTTATCTCTAATGTTTTGGTTTGTTTATCAGCAGAGTCATAGTTTCAGTATTACTCTCATGCAGAAAGTTATGATCTATCTTCAGGGAAGATAGGCATTATGCAAGTTAAAAGCCTGATCTTATAGTAAATAATTCTTCCCAAAAGTGTCAGAAAAAAAATATCTGGGCTATTTAAAAGGAAGAAAAAACGTAGGTTAATTTTATTTATTCTGGATAAGGTGAACACCTTAAAAGGGTCATGAAAAAATTTATCATTAGCTGAGCTGATAAATGTCCACTTACTTTGGACACATATTTGTTAACACTGTGAGAAACATTAGCAGTGAGGGTCACATGGTGACGTAATTGTACAGGGGTGGAAAGAGGATTTGGTGGAAGCGTTCTTTAACTTTTGGCTTTCAACAGTGGGTTCCAATTGGTAGCAAATACTAGGCTTAAATGATATGTTCAAACTACTTTAATGACTTCCTCCTTCATATTCATACTGTATATTAGATGTGAATTAGTAAAGGAAAAAGGGCTCTTTAATAAAGCAAGTCTGTTTAATTAGACTTCATTCACTGTTCAGCAGCAGAAAGATCACACATAAGGTTATTTCCCTGACAATCTTCAGCTATGGCATTAAAAAGTATATATGAAAAATAATAATCAGGTTGCAGTAAACCCACATAGATGCTTGTATACTCTAAGGCTGCAAAACTGTCCCATACCCTCCTCTCCAAAATTTCTAGTCCTAAAGAAATGCTTTCAGACTGAAACCAAGCAGAAAAAGTAAATTAAAATAAATAAAAATCATTAATAATAACAACAACCACCACAAAACAATAAACTCAGGTCACAAAACCAGAAACCTAAGAACACCTACAAAGCACATTCAAAGCAGTATGACAATATCCTTTCAGGCAAAGAATTTCAGGCTATTCTCTTTCCTTATGATGTACATGGGATTCCCCATCACAGCCCAATGCCAGAGCCCAGAATCTCTCATCAACCCAAGATCCATTTTCCACAGTCAAGAGGAGCACAAAAATGGCAGTTAAACCCCAGCCCTTCCCACACCTGACACACACCAAGAGCAGTGACAGAAATTACATCATTTCACAATCTGCAGTGTGACAAAACTGCTTCACTACAGAACAAATGTATGAAGATGACTGGAGACTCGCTGTAATTATACCCTAAATACGTTACTATTGTAAGCTAGCAACAACAGCAGTGGCACAAAAAAATCCCAAGCACTGACAGCACGACTGTGTAACAGAGATTTTCCATTAGCAGACCTATAGCATCTTGTTTTTCAAAACACAGAACAATCCGAAAAAAAACCCCAACTTGCAAGACTCTTGCAATTTCAGGCAGCTGTTCAGGTAAAACTACAGCCAGAAGATTGTTTGTTTTAATAAAGCTATTATATGTGCAGTTCCAAATTAGGAATGGCAGGAGACTAGGGGATGCCTAAACCATCACCACCTGTTTGCCCTGAAAATCAATTAAAGTCACACTATCACAGCAATCCCTTCTTAGCTAATAAAAGTTATACAGCTTCAATGTGCGACTTTAGGTGCTTTGTGGGAATGTGCCTGAAATCTAAATCCTCAGTCTCACATTACTTTGGTACTAGACACAACTCTGAACTAACCACTGTAAAACTTGCCTTTTTGGGTTAGAGAAGGTGTTAAGGGAAAAGACACCCTGAACTGCTGTTTTGATGCAGAGGATTGAACTAATATTCAGTAAATCCTAACAATCCAGCCAAGAACATAATATAGAGTTTTAAGCAGGAGAAAACTGAAGTCCTTTATGACACATGCCTGTTCAACATATTCTGTGCTGCAGAACAGATCCAACTTTACAAGTTGAAAGCAAGGGCAGTAGAGACATCCCAAGTGTTTTAGTAATTAAACGAATATGCATAATGAACCATATGCCCAAAGGGCCTGTTCTTCATATGGGCCAGATTTTTGCTTGAATTTTTAATTTTTATATACAGATGAAACATTTCATGTAATATAGCAACAGTGCAAAGGAACATGCTATGCAGGAAGGGAAGGAGGAACTACCCATGTGAGAACGATCAGAATACACTTGATGAATTCTGCTCCTCAATTTCCGATTCAGAGCCAAGAGGGCTTTTTCTTAAAAAAAAAAAAATAAGAGGAAAAAAATCCCTTTCTCCTTTGAACAGCTGTATTAGTCATCTGCTCAGAGCCCAGAAAAGAGGCATTGAATAGATGTATATTTATATAGGTCAAATTTATACATTTGGATGTGTGAAATTGATTATATACACCAACACATTTAGATGCTGCAAGACTAGCAAAAACACAGACACTATCAAATTAAAATGCTTCTGATCCACCAGGAAAAAAATAACGACAGGGTGGCTTCTCTGTTCAGCAGGACCTGTCACGCTGTGGGAGCTGCAGTGAAACAGGACACACTCACATCTGTGTGGGAAACAGGAATAGACGTTTCTAAAGAGATGGGTCAAATTGCACTCTTGTTGCACTAACATTACCCTGCTGTGAATGTGAGGATGCTGTGGCCTTGTTGCCCAAATATTGAATCTTCCAAATTCTCCTGGTGTTGAGCTGTGCTTCTCTCCTTCCTCAGTAATTCACCTTTTTTAATCCCCTGCTCTTAAAGCTCTTTGTTAAGCAAGAGAAGCATCCTTTGCAAACATAAGACATTAGAATAGGCTAGTCCTCTAAACCAGCAGCAAAACTACTTGGTGCTGATTGACAAGTAGCTACACTTCAAAATAAGAAGCTTGTTCTTTTAATTGGTTTCAACTGGGCAAATTTCTATTTTGCTTCATAAAGCCAGTGATGGGGGTGAGGCACTTGCCAGTGTGGACATGGTGGTTAAGCAGCAGAAAAACTTTCTTGCATGAGCTTCTGAGTCAGCTTTTATAGGATTTAGATTCTATGAACCAAGGGAAATCAAATTCTTATCAGACTTCATGAGGGAAAGGAAAAATTAGTAGTAAATAACAAACAGTGCCTCACAGTAGCTCAGGTTTAGCACTGTACCTTGATAAATAAGCAGTAATATACATAATGGCTGTGGCTGTTACCTGCACTGAAGTGGTACCACAGAGATTCAGTGGGGAAACATCAGATGTGCTCTAAGGGATGCAAGCAATAATGTGATCCACTTAGAATTACTAAAAGGGTGACTTTTCATCAGACTCAATGAGTTAAACTTTTTGTGGGACTTTGGGAGCTCCCATCACCAGCACAGCATGTGAAAGCATCCTGTCCCCAACCTTAAAGTATTTAAAAGCTGAAATAATGAAGTTGTAAATAATAGCATTCATTGCTCTCAGTCCTAATTCAGGTTTTGTGCTTTTGACACTGCCTGGTTTATGTGATGTAGTGGTCTCCACGGAAAGACAGATAAACTTCAACAGCTGTCAGAAGACAAAAATTGAGAAGGAGCATCACCTTTCCTGCCTGTTTAAATCCTTTAAGGAAGTGTTGGAGCAATTAGAGAGGGAGTCTAATCTTTGCAGAGTGCATTAACACTCTCCGACCTCCCAGACAATAGATCAGACCTCAGACACATAATGCTTCCCTAAGGCTTTTTAACCAGAGCATTTGATCTCATAGTCACTCTGTATGTGTTACTATAGGTATCAGTGTGTGAGGCGGTATTCATTGGGCACTAAAGGACCACTATCTCTGCTAGTATTCATACAACTTTTAAAACAGAAAGCAGAAGAGCCACTGCAATGCATGCTGTTACAGAAGTACCACTTCCCAGAAAAAAGGGGAAAAAAAGATGAAAACAATCCAGAGTAGCTCTGCAAAATGTCCTCATTTTTATTAATCTCATATTTCCTTTCTACCACCACTGTTTATTTCCCAGCTTTGGAACCTAAATCTATTTTTAAAAAAACAGAGATTAGCTTTTTATTCATAGAAAGAGTTATCTGATAATAATTTCAAAATACTTCATGTCTTAACCCCCATGGAGGGACTTGAAGGAAAGGGAATTAGGAAGTCAGGTCCAGTTTATTAAGGAAATTGAAATATATCATTGCAAATAATTTTCCCAAACGTGTACATGGAAGTATCTGGGGAAGTTTTCTTCACTGCTAGCACAAGACATCATCTAATTCATGATGGGCATCTTTGGTAAAAAAAAAAAAAAAGGTAATATCACTGTATCAATTATGCATTTCCCTATTTAATATTCTAAACATTTGAAGAAAATTTTCTCAGTGCTGTTTTTTTCTAAATGGAATTAGAATTTCTTGCCATCATGTTCTGAGAGAAGCCACACCTGAACTGTTCTCATATGGATAATGCATAATGGGGTTTTAAAAACAGCTAACTGGATTTCTGCCCACTGCTGCAGTCCCACTAAGCAGTGGGTTTTCTTCCCTCTATGCAGCCTATTTGAGGGACATTGCTACCTAGCAATACTTGTATAAGTCTACCAATGCTTTGCATTAGCTGCTGGATTTTGTTTTTACCTTTCTAGACCTCTAAAAAGTGCCTTTTGTGAAGAACCTGCATTAAAAATAGTTTTTGCTGCTGTTTAAATGGGTATCTCAGATTTGCCAAACCAAGTGCATCACAAATGACAAAAAGGTCACATATACCTCGTATATTTAAAAACAAACAAGCCTTCAAAGTCAAAGTGTAATGCAGTTATTTCTAATCCGAGCAAACAACAGAATACATCTAATGAAAGTTGACAATTGGCTTTGATACAGAGCTGTGCAGCTCCTCTGCTCCATTAAAAGATGAAAGCTGAAGGGACATACAGAAGACAGCGACTTCTCCCAAAAAGCAAGTAGAAAGTTCTGAACCTGAGCTAGTAGAGTAAATAAAGGCTGTTTTAGTGGAGACTTTTGCTCACATATGAACTCATCTTTCAGTAAACATGCTGACTTTACATGGGTAATGTTAAGGCTAAAATAAATCAGCATATTAGACTTGTACAAATCAGTACATGTTTTACATACATATTAACACTTCTGAAAATCACAGCACTGCCTTGAAAACAAACAAAAAAATCCCCACCTCAAACCAAGTGAAGCTTGACTACAGTGTGGATGTCACAAGAATAACAGACTCAATTTTCATGAAGTAAAACTCTATTGATACTATTGGTACTGGTGTAATCATTTACTGTGGCAGTAGTAAAATTTATTAATAATTAATAGTACAGATTGTTAATCAGATTTCTGGTATTTTTCAATAATCCCATTGCTCCAGCTTTATTTTCTAATGAATTCCAAGAAAGAAATAAATAATAAAATAATGGAAGGGACATATCCTAACTTAGGGTATTTTTGTTACTATTGTTATCCTTAAACAACCCAAGAACTTCCTGGCTGCTTAAGACTAGCCTCTAAGTCAAAGCACATCTTTGTTGCTAGTGAAGGAAAGTAAAATTAAAAGAGAACAGGCTTTTAAAAAATGGATTTGCTCTGTAGCTCCTATGCTAATCCCCTTTTATTTCAGATCTTGTAAAGGCTCCAACTCTTTCTTATTTAAAATAAAAACATCCAAAAAAGCCCCACAAGAAGAGGAAAGCCTTAAGAGAAACCCCTCAAGGTGAATCTCTCTCCAGCATAAAACCAAAACTGTGCATTACCTTCAAATAGGAAATTTCTTCCAGTTGTCACGATTTCTGCAACTAGTGTTAGATTAAGCGCTGGGAGAATGGGTGAATTAAATTAAAAATAAAAGAGTTCAAGCAAGAGAAAGAAAACCTGCCAGAAAAAGCTGACAAAAGCCTGAAAAAGCCAGAGCTGGCTCATTCGTGAGGGTCCATCGCCACCTACAGGATTTTCTTCCTCTTCAGAAAAGCTGCTGCTCCAATTCACACAGGAGTTGCCCCAAAAGGAGTATGGAGACTTTTAAGTGATGTTAAAAGTAACATCAGTTTGCTGAAAGTTAACGGAGTTGCAGTGATTGAAATCACCTACAGATACATTTCTGCTTATCCCCTCATACTAAACTAAAATATAGATAATAATGATTAAACTTGCATTTATGTTTCAAGGGAATGCATTGTTTTAAGCTTCTGTCTGATTTAAAAATAAAGGATTTGCCTTTTTTAAGAATAAAAAAATAAAAGGGAAGAAAAGAAACACAAAATACTGATAGGGTTGTTTCACCAATGACAAGGAAGATAACAGTCAACATCTACAACCTTCCTGTCAAACTCAGTGCTTTAAAGTACTTTCCAAGAGGTGCCAGGTCAAAGGAATGTGAATAATGAGACAAAACCAAGTAGATCCTGACTGAAAAAAAATCAATACACCTGGGTTCTAGGGGAAAAGAGCACACTAAGTAGAAGAATTCTTACTTTTAACGATAATTCCACTTCGTAATACATACCTTTGCATAATAGATACTATGGGTTTCCTACCTTTATTATTTTTTTGGTTGGGCTGAGCTGAATGCCTTTTTCCATCCAGCTTGCATAGTGCAATTCCATGCCAAACTCTGGGAATTTTACACATAAGCTTCTCAAATTCTGGTATTTCTAATAGCGGTGGGTAAATAGCTTCTCTCTCACACCCCTGTTTCATGAGTCTCACACAGATGCAGCATCATTAACCTTAGAATACTCATTTCATCTTTGTTTATGCAATTTCTAGTCTAGGAATAAAGTGAGCTTTCCAGAAAGGCAGCAGGAAAATTGGGAAAATAAAAATTACTGGATCCTGATATGGAACACGGTCTCTTCAGGACCACATAAGCTAGCAAATGGCTACAAATAAATTCCTCTTGTTTTCCAGCCTACCAGTCAATTGATAAGAATTACAAATTACTGCTTTCTCACAAATTCAGAAGGTGTGCAAGACATTCAATGTGAAGTTCCTCTAAAGAATCTAAACTGCAAAAAGAAATGCAACACAAGAGAAAAGCCTCTTTGCAGGTACTGTGCATTTCAACCTTTTCCACAATTTCTTGTAGCAAATTCCTAACATCAGGATGAAGGTTTGTAAGGTAACAGTAAGAATCATGAGTTAAATTCACCTTTGGCTTATGCAAATTATGCAACTGTATTGAGAGTAAAAGAACCAGCGCTGCCCTCATGGGTAGCGAATTTGATGTTTCATAAAATACTTGAATAACAGTCGAAGATTAAAAAACATATATATACAAAATTAAATGCTAATCTATGATTAGTTTCACAGCAAGAACACAGTATACCTACTAAGGAGTGGTTAGAAAGAGTTCAGCTATTTTAAATATACAAATAAAGCCAGCAACAGGCTTTTACCCTGCCAGACAAAGCAAGATAAATACAAGATATGCAAAAATAAATAGGCCAATATACAAAGCAACATAAGGGCAACAATAATCTATCACAAAACTTCAGAACTTCAGAAGACACAAGACTTTATATGTTAGGGGTTAATAAAAAAGGCTTCAGAAATCAAACAGCTGAAGTACAAAACAATATAGGAAACTCCAGCCAGACCACAAAGAGCGTTCGCTCTTCATAAACATCAGATCAGGCAGCTAAAATTATTACCAAAGCTCTCTTGTAACTGTCACCTGTGGTGGGTATAATTACAGGCTACTGCTGCAAGCACGCCCACGTCATATGGCAATAAAAGGACCTACAGCTTGCCAAGACCAAGCAGACAATGGAGAACATACACCACCTGACGAGAGCCCAAAAAGATCAGCCAGGGAGACTAATACAAATGACAGCTTCGAAACAAATGACAAAGCTTCAACCAGGGGAGGAAAAAAAAGGCAATATCAAATTAGCTGGGAACACAAGTGCCTAGCAGAGTTCTCCAACGGGTCACAACTTGAGCATAAAGGCAGGCAGAAGTGCTTGAGGATGCTTTCAGTTCAAGCTTTACCTATAAAGAACCCTTTAACATTATTTTTTAATTAGATAAAATGTTTGCACGGCTTTGTGGGCAGTCATTCAATAGCCAAACAGATGAAAACTATATATTTATAATCCGGTTATAGAGACAGATAGCTAGATAGATATGTGTATTTTAAGAGACACCTTATTGGGATACATCTATATATCATAACAAAGCTGAATTTCCTTCTCATTGCTTTAATTCTTTACTGGATGCCTGCATACACATTCCTGCTGACCAGCTATACTCAGGCTTATCCTCCAGCAGGACTGGGCTTCTACTTGAATATTTTGACTATAAACATACACAACCGAGGTATTAAAAGGCTTTATCATCAACTAAAAACAACACAACGCAATTGAAGAGTGAGAGGCAGTGATTTAGGTCTGTTTCATTACCAGGGCTGAGGGAATCATCCCTATGTGATGCATGCAAGTACACAGCACAGAAAGCACTACTATTGCTCAAAAATATGAGCACAGCATAAGCTTAAATTAAAAGGAAGCTCCCCAGCCCCAAAAGCAAGGGCCTCTCTATACAGACTAAGTACCTTGTTTAAGCAGGCCTGTAGGAAATGAGTATTAGTCCTCAGATGCAAAACATAGTTTTGTTTTTATTTTTATTTATTATGGCACATTTTACTGGTAAAAAAACCAAATCCCTAAAACCCCTGAGCTGGAAACATACAACCATTTATCCTTTTCAAAGTTAAAAGGGATATTTGTACTGGTCTCTGCTCAATTCCACCTCAGCCAGACTCAAAAGCGTCAAACTTTGCTTTTTTAAATCTTGTTTATAGTGTTGTCAAGCTTCTAAGTGGTTATTTCCCTATTAACTTTGTCCTTGTTTGTTCTTGCATTTTTGAAAGAGCTGGAAATAACATGTGTTTACTTTGCTGTGTGTCTCTCAGCATCATCAATATCACTGTTGCTATTCCAGGAATTTTAACTGCGGCAGCAAAGCAGAGCCCGGGATTTCAAGCTTAAATTGTATTCTCTTCAACCACAGAAGAGTAATACTGGAAATGTAAAAATTGCTGGGAGAAGGGTAAAGCAGCTCCTTTAATTGTCTAGAGAAGTCTGTTTCTCATCTGAGCAGCTACTCACATGTGTCAGGTAACGTGCTCGTAACGCTCTGCATGCACAAATGGTGCGTTCTCACAGGCACTGCCACGAGCAGTGTGGAGGAAGCAGGATGTAAACCTTCCCTCCGTCACTAGAAAAAATGCTTTTACTGGGATCTAATAGCTCGGAATAAAAACATGCCTCTGATCCAGCCTTTTCACTGCCATCTGAGACAATAATTTTAAGGATGTGCCTTTGCCAGGGATTTACAGAAGGGAGGAAATGTTAGGGGCTCTGAAGAATTACTTACTAGGTCAAATTCCTGAAACCCTGCCTTTCACTGCTCCTCCAGCACCAGCTCTGGGCTTAAATATGAACAAATTATTGTAGCAGAGTGTTATTTTACACCTCTCCTATTTAACTATGAGCTGCATTTTGTCCTTTTGCCGACTGCTTCGTTAAAACTGTAGCAAAACACAAGCTGCAAACAGGCTGAGAAAAGCCCTTAGCAAAAGCTCTACAGTAAAGCGGAAGTAAAGACCATCTCTTTTGCATTAATACTTTTTTCTTCTTTTTAAAGCTTTTTCCAAGTTTCTATTCAGTGTTTGAAGAATACTCATTCTTCTCTCTTTAGGATTACATCTATTCATTTTATTTAGCTTTTTAATGTGGAGACATTTTAATCTACCATTACTTTAATGCTGTTCCCGACTAGTCTGAGAACAACGATTTATATTTTGTCTTCAGCTATGAGGAAGAAAAAGAAGGGGGGAGAAAAAAAGACTGTACCCTTGTCATCAGTTACACATGTACTCGTGGCAGGGTGGTTTGCACTTTGTATCAGGGAACTACTTGCTCAAAATTAGCAGACAATTCATGGGGAAAAGAAAAAAGATCTTAGGGAAGCTTGCGTATGCACACATCTTCCATCCCCACCCTATAGAAGATTGAATTAATCCCATCTATTGGTAAAACATAAGCAAAGTCTCAGTTAAAATTAACCTCTGTTCTCTGCTTGGCTGGCCAGAGGTTCAAGAGATGCTTGGTGATTTGGCCCCAATACTAAGTTGTTTGGATTTCATAGCTGTTACTGCTCTCCCAGCCCCACTGATTTCCTCATATGCCCTCTTCAACTTTTGTCTCAAAAATTTCCTCTTACTGATCTATAATTCCCCTCCCATCAAGGAAACAAACAAACAAACAAACAAATAAAAACCAGTCTTGCAAAACAATGCAGGAGTTAAACAGGATGTTTTACCCATATATTGTTGTCATGTCCAGGGTTGAATTATGCTTAGTACAAACAGGACTGGAACATTTTGTGTTTTTCTTGGGAAAGTCTAACCATAACATGCAGGACACACTTGTCCATATGCAGAATGAACGGTTTACCCCAAGTAAACCCAGAAGACTTAGATTTTCAGTTAACAAACATCTTTCCTGAGGGAAAAGCATATTATCCTCTTACTGATACACACAATTACCAATTTTAGAGGACACTGTCAACAAGTTAATGGCTTTTTGCCTGTAAATCATCAGTATAAATATAGCCCATCTCAAAATGGGTAACAAAATTGTTCAAGTTTAGTAAGATGGTGTCTAGAGTTGAAACAGGACCCAGCTCACATACTGCAAGCTTAATTTGCAGCATGTTAAATGGCACACACAGAGATGCCCACAAGTTTATGGGCTACACATTCTAACCCATCTCTTTGTTGATATCCCAGATTAGGACTGAAGCAAACTGGCACAGTAATGCACACATAAGCAGCCTCACCCAGCTTGCCCCGTGACTCCTCAGGCTTCCAGTTCCCACAGCCCAGACCCTGAAAATGGAGCATCTTCCACATCTCTCTGGGTTTAGTAAGTTTTGGAGTTCTTAATGGAGAAGGTGCCAAAATCTCACTTCTGCAGCAAGGAGCCCAAAAGTTTAAGTTTGCGTTTCCTGCTGTATCCAAAACCCCCAGCAGCTCTGCTGAGCACCCACAACCCCCGAGCCTTCCCCGCTCTTGCGTCAGCTGGCTTTTTGGGAAACCCAAACTGCTCCAAGGAATCCTATGCCTTTAATTTTTCCCAGCTGCCCACCATTAAACAACTGCAGTTGGTTTGACCAGAAACTCTCTATTTCCAACACATTTTGCTGCATCACCACATATTCCACGTATTCCTTCCTTTCCTCCCGGTATTAACCCATCATAAAACAATTATCAGACACACAGCAATGGCACTGCAAACTGTCTGTGCGTGCTGCATTCCTTGTCTGGCTGGCCTGAGCTACCAAGATAGGAATGAGCCTGAAAAATAGCTCCCACCTGTACCCAACCCTGGCAGCAGCCTTGATTAGCAAGAAGCCTAAACCTGATATGGTGGGAAATGCTGCCAGTAAAAATGAAGCATGCTGGCATGGGTAGAGTGTGCAGGGACCATGAACCACACCAGCAGCAAGCATTGCCACTCACACTGGAGGTGCTGAGGTGGCTGGTTACCCATCTCTCCCCTGCTCCTGCCAATGTCCTTTGCAACTATAAAGCAAACTTCAAAAAAAATACATATGATAGTAAAAATTACAGTCAATATATCCTTTTAATTTGCACCAGATTATATTTTTTAATGCAATTACTGTAATTCCATTAAATGACATAATTACCATTAATGCAGAGAAAACTGTCAACAGAAGGTGTAATTATGTTGTATAAAATCAGAAGCACAATGTGCAATGATGCATAATTCCTCAGGAAAATCATTCTGTGACTAAAATTAACTTTTATAATATTTTTAAAATACATATTGTACAGCAAGAATGTTTTGGTTATTATGGACTTAACTTCCATGACCAGCAAAGAAGGGGAAACAGAGCAGGCAGGGAGTGTTTGCATGTGGAAGAAAGGACCAGAAATTTGGTTTTAAAATGATGAGAAAGGTAAGAACATGAATTTCTATATGCACAAGTAGAAAAACAAACAGCTTATAATCACACAGATGTCCAGGATGACTCGGAGCAGACATTCCTCTAGGCACATTTCACCACGCAGCTCCAGCGTTCTGGACACTAGTAACACAGCGTGGAAGTGACGTCTCAATGGAGAAAGGTGTGACAAAAGGAAGGAGTGATGAGGACGAGGCTAAAAACACAACATTCACCCTGGAAACTGGGACCAAATTGTCCAGAGTAGGATATGAAAAGTATAAGACACAGGAGCAGAAAACATACAGGGATGTATTAGATTATGTCTCTGGGTATCTTCAAAATAAAGATACTTGAGAGACATTTTGCAGTCAAAACACAGCGTATCGGGTTGAATACAGAGGTAATTGTCTCAAAATAAAACAAAGTCGGATGCTTGAAGAGCTTTTTTGGTCTTAAAACTCTACAAATCCCACCAAATCCTGAACTGATGGAGAACACATGGACAAAGTCTTTTACAATCTTTTCAGGGATATGAACACTATTAACTCTAGAGGCAACACCTTCAGCATTTCAGAATATTCCCGATATTCCCAGGCATGTGCAAGAACATGCATCTATTTTTCACACCAGACCACTGATGAAATGTACATTAGAGAGAATCCTGAAAACCTGTGTATGACTCTCCTCCAACCCCAGGATGTTTTATCTAGAATTTGTGTGCCAATTTGCCCCAAACCCCGTGTGCACAATGCAAACATCACCAGAAGTGAAACTTTGCTTTTCACCTCACCTCCTTTTTAACCCTCTTTCTAAACCTCTAAACCTGAAAAATCTCTGATTTTATTTGTGCCTGAGCAGGCCCAATCAGCATTCTCTGTCCCTACATAATTAACTCTGATTTAAAAATCATCAGATTAAAATCACAGAATGCTGATGAAAAATATGGTTTCATTTTTATAGGAAAAAACCATGTATCTACTCACATGTTCTTGGACTGCCTCCTCTTACAATTACAAACTAATAAAGAAATTTATCTTGGGATGATGTCTCTTAGGGTTAGGGTAACAGCGTTTTTCTCATTCACTTGCATCCTGCCTGTTTCCTCCCTCTTTATCTGCTCCTCTTTTGTGCACCCAGAAGTAGTAGTTAATGTCCTTGTCTCTCTCCCTCACATACACACACACACACACACACGAGCTGTCAGCACTAATAGGGAGGGAGGTGCACTGTAATGAAGACTAAAACAGAAAGGTGTAAGATACCATGTCCTTGCCTATTGCCATGCTCTGATGCGCTCACAAATATTTCCTTCTGTCCAGCAGTGGGTTTTGCCTGATTGCTTAAGAAACAAGGTTCACATGATTATACCATCTGCTTGTCTTCCTTCTCCTCCTTCCCTTTATTCCCCCTTGGAGGAACGGTCAAGGGCTACCTCTAGAGGGAAACCAAAGGCAATACAACAGGGGGAAGGTCCTAAGGACCACCCAAAGTCTGTGATTATCACAGTGAGGATAAGTGAAATATGTAGAATACGGTCACAATGGTTATTGCCGTTATGGGTTATTGGGTTATGGCCCAACGGACAATGTCTGTAAGAAACAAAAGGCAAATAAAAGGGCATTTTAGGGTTTTCAGGGCTGGCACTTAATCTACCAGCCATGGTTTCATGAACACAGCTGAAAAACTGGTGAGAAGCTTTGTGCATCTTCCTTGCCTCTGGTGTTCAGTATCAGCCACAAGTGGATCATCAATAAAGACAAATTCAGTACAGGCTAAATTGATACACAGCCAGGTACTGAAGGCATATAGATGCTGTTTGCTGGGGAATGAAGGTTTTAAAAATGCAATATTTGGCACACCTTTTATTTAACCTGCTAAGAGTGGGTTTTACACACAGACTGGGGCAGGGAAGGATGCTACACCTACCACGCTGTGTGCGTATTTTCAGTACTACAAACACACATGCTGGAAATAGTGAGAGGGAGATACATAATTAGCACTTCATTTTAAGTGCCAAAGCTGAATTATTTCCATGTGGAAAAAATCAGACAGACATTTTGGTTTGTAAAAGAAACCTGCGGTAATTATTCTTAGAGTCATGTATTTTTATTCCTTTCCCATTACCCACTTTCTTTCAGGAAATCAGCAATATTATGGTATCCAGTAAAGATGTTAATAATCTGGACTGTGGAACTTGCCCATCCTTCTTTTCACCATGAATCAATTCCTTTTTCTGTTGCCCCACTTTTCCACCTTCTTATTTTATTGCCTCTCCACTACCCCCAAACTTTTCCTGTCTAGAAAACTGAACTTCATAGCTGCAACTCTTTTGAGGTCCCTTCCAATATCTAACATACTGTGATACTGTGATACTGTGTGCACAATCTCTTAAAAGGAAATCTCTTAAACATGTGCTTAGATTCTTGCTGTACAGTGATGGTAGGACATCAACACTGGCATTTTACATACATCCTTTCCATACATCCTTTCCAGCCCCGGTGTGGATGACTATCCTATTCCCTTGTGCAGAACCATGGACCTCCCTTTGCACAGCCACACCTGCTTCAGCAAGGTACCAGCTACTCGGCTCTCTACCAGCTCTTGAACATTAACTTTAGATACAATCTAAATCAGCTTTGAGCAACAGGAATTAAAAAATACAATGAAAAGACCCTCTCATCCTACCTACTCTCATGTACCAATCATCCCTCTAACCTGCAGGGTGAAAGAAATCTCCTCTGCTTTTGCTCTGGATGTTCTTTCAATCAGGGATGGTCTGCTTTACTCATCTACAGCAAATACACTGAAGTGTTTTCCTCAAAAGAACCTTTAAGCAACTTATAATTCACAGACAGTAAAAGGGGGAGAAAATCTTGGAGATGTGACTGTAATGTGACTGTAATATTGCTTAATAAACACTCAAAAAACTTTCTTTCTGCATGCTGGACCGCCACAAAACGATTTCGCAACCTTTAATGGCATGCCAAACATTTCAAGCATGAAGAAAATGTCACACTGCAGAATAAAAAGCAGGCAAAACCTTTTTGTGCTTGAGTGGATTATGTGAAAACTGCGAATGGGGTGTTTACTACCGAGAGGAAAAAGAAGAGAACTAAAAAGTGGGACAGGCAGGTGAAGAACTTGGCTTTTTGTTTGCAGAAGGCAGCAGAACTCACTGACCAGCTTTTTCCTTTTAATTTATTTCAAAGCAATGTATTATTACTATGAACAGATCTGCCACAGGGATGCAGGCATAGCAGGCATTGATAACATTTAGCAAATTGCTGCCTCATTGCAGTAGAAGGTGGAATGGACAAGACCCATCAGCTCACTGCATCATCCATATCAAAGGCATCTCCCTGTATCACCCTTTTGGCCACCACCTCCTTCCTTTCCTACCACCCCATTGCCATGTTTAAAAATAAAACAATTCCAGAACCTCCTCACGGTCACAGCCTTCGGAGGGTGGCATCACCCACCCATGGGCATCCTTGGCGCCGGCTGGTGAACATCTCTGCACCAAGCAAAGAAAGGCTGTTCCTGGCAGTCTAATTTCCATGTCCATCAGGCCCAATGTGGGCCAAGCTGCCTTGAAACCCTCAGCCCTGTAAGTCACATAGCTACAAAATATCAATGACAGCAAAAGATAAAGGGCTTTATACCGGCGGAGACGAAGGCATGGCAACACTCGAGATCTTATACCACTTAGCCTCATGCAATAAAAGAAGAAATCCACTTACCACAAATGCTACCACGCTCTTTACCGTGGACTCCCAGAGAAAGCAGCTCCAAAGGAATTGTATTGTATTCCATATTGCCATGGTGATTTTTTTCACGCGATCAACATTTCTTGATAAGATCTGATAAATATTGAGTGGGAGGAGGGGAGGAGGAGAAGAGTTTAATCAAACACTCTAATATCCTACTATTGCTTCAAGAAACAGGGATAATTTAAGCTACAAATGCATGCCAGAGCACATATTACAAATAAAGCCTCTATTTCAGAGACACACTCCAGCTCCTGTCTGCTTTTTGATTACATCCAAACCTTCCAGGTTTTCCTCATCCCTTATTAAAAAAAGAAAAGAAAAAGCACATCTTGATGCCAAACCTAAATAAAACACTAATGCAAACCTACCTTCATTCCCCTTCCATTCTCAAAATACAGCAAGGAAAAGGGCCCAAGAGAATGTAATCAAAACAACCTCTTCTCTACATGTTTTGGATTAGTCCATAGAAAAAATGGGGAACTTTAGCCTGTTTATAAGGCACCTTTATTTAACAAAAGGATAATGGCCAATGTTCTAAAACCATATCGACTTTTAAAATAACTAATTGCGACATGCTTTCTTCCCTCCCAAAGGAGGGAATAAGATCCTTATTGAACTTCAGGTGCTACAAACTATGCTACATCCACATCTATCCTTTTCCCCGCTCTGAAGCATGAGGCAGAACGACTGATGCAAGCTAGATCAGAAAGCAATTTCATGTTAACACAAACAAACCTTTTAACACATACAGAAATACGCAGGATTTACACATGTTCGGCATTTTATGCATAAATAGGTTTTGTTCTTGCAACCTTGCTACAGCAATTCAAATGTTTCCGAAACTGATGCAAGAGCTTAGTCCAGACACAATTGTCACCTTTTTAGAGAATTTGCGGTTCTCCTCAGTAAAGCGCTTTTCCCGGGGCTTGAATGTTCTAATACTTGCTTTTATCTAAAAAAAAAAAAAAAAAAAGAAGTCATTAAAATAATAATTATTATTATTAAGAAAATATATTTCAGGTGGTTTTGAGTGTGTTATTTCAGCTTTGTATCTCCCGTGTTGGTTTAGGAATTTCAGAATCTTTCACTCTTTTCAGCCTCTCAGCAACTTCAGAGGAGCTGCTAGGAAAAATATGGATGTGTTAAACTGGGCAAGGCTGGAGTCACTTCAGCATGAGCAGAGCTGTGGTGCAGTCCACGATGGCCTTAATAAATAGGATTTAACTTGGTAAAAGTCTGTAGGGCATAAACAATTGAGAGCGACTCAGCCACCTAAAAACTAAGCACAATGTGTCCATGCCTCATTAATTTTCCTGTCAACACCCTGGAAAGAGAGCATCACGGGTCAGCTTTTTTGGGAAGGAAGGAGGTGTTAAAAATAACGTATAATATACTAAAGATTAAGCCCTTTTTTGGCTGTTGCAAATGAAGCTGTGGTGTACAGTAATCAGCACCTCCTTCCTAAGGCACTCATGGTCACTTCTCAGCCCAAAAATACCCCCATATTGTCCCCACCCACTGGTAGGGCCATCCCAGAGCTCTGATGTCCCAGTAATACTTCCCCACCATCAGATACAGCCAGGTCAGGACTTACCTTGCTTACCTCCCAGTGTCTAAAGCATCATCCCCCACCCTTGTCCTTGCAGATTGACACATTTCTTAACAGCAGTGATAAGCAAAGACAAATTATTTCAACTTACAGGATTAAATAGGACATCCAGCTCCAAGTAAATTACTCCTTTTGAAGCACGTTCCAAGTCTTTATTCTTCAGCGTGTAACAACTTTGTTTACCGTTTCTAATCTATAGTTGGGGAGGGGGGAAAGAAAAAGCATCAATATTTTCCCACCTGTAATTCACAATATAATTTAAAGAATAAATAAATAAATAAATTCCCAAGCACACCAAAAAAACCCTCCCCCAAACCCTGATAATAGACTCAGAGCCTGAAATACAAAACAACCATTGGATTAGAGACCTATAAAATTGCAGATTAAATCTCTTATGGTCCAACTTTAATTTACAGACCTTGTACTTTAGAGTAGAGCAGTGCATGCAATAACCAGTCGGAAAATTCTGCCCTGCAAGCCAGTGACTTGATGGGAAGTAATCAGCCTCCATTATTACAGGTTTAAAATGGGATTTTTTTTTTCTTCCCAAATTCAGGAAAACAGCCACAACCAACAACTTACCTGCCTATTGCACACTCCAGTACACGAACCCACTTCTTAATGCTTAGTTTATTATTAGGTTGCCAAATTATTATCCAGGAAACAAATGCAATACAAAGAAATTAATCAGTCTAAGTGGAGCAAATGCTAATGTAACAAATGCTCAAAATTAACTAATTTGAGTAGAAGACTTCTCTCCCTACCCTACCCCTGAATTTCAATACATTTTCTATGCTCTAATCCATCCCATTATACATCTCTAAAAAACATAAATAACCAATAAAAAAAGCCTCCCTCACCATTTTTTAAACTGTTTGGCTCAAATGAAAAGCATTCTCTCTTCAAAAAGTGACAGCAGAAATGTATTTATTATACACAGTAGGATATGTATTGATTAAACATTTGGCTTTTTAGGAAGCAGACCAGTTAATTCCAAACAGCAGTAACATAAAAACTGCAGCTTACCAAAAAGCTACATTCAGGGACTGTAATGATCAAAGATTAAAGATAACAGAGGAAATTTGGGGGCATGAAATTGCAACCATATTTAAAATGGCTATTGCTGCTCTGGCATTTAGAAGAGGCACTCATATATACCGTGGTAGAAATGAGTAAGGGAAAAAAACAGCATAATAGGAACCAAGTGATTTCATGAGACAAGGGAAAGGTCACTTTTCTTCCCAATGTTTCTCCACCCTTTCTGTACCAAATAGCTCATAAAAAGGTAGATGGGTTTTCTGGCTAATAATTAGAAGAGGGATCCGTAAGGAACAATTTCACATCCTCAGTGGTATCCAACCAGGAACTCCAGCTTTTAACTATGCTCTTATCCAAAGCTTTACTTAACAGGATGCTGGCAGTAATGCAAGCATATATGGAATGTATTTAATAGCAATAAATAACAACAATAGACACTGTACTAAACTAATCACAAAGCACCTCTGCTTTACCTGCCAGAGGATGCTGCAGCTGCCAAGAAACGGGCAAGTAAAAAACTCTTATGCAGACCAGCAGGCTCAGATAACTTGCAGCCCCAAGCCAGAAGAGCTGCTGAAGTGGATTCTCTTCTAGGGCCAAATAGTATGATATCAGAAGGTCCTCAGGACAACTGTCATATACAGTATTGTCAGCCCATCATAAACAATCCTGCTATTTCACCTGCTTCTTTTCCCCCTTAAGCAATGGCAAAAATACTTGTAAAAGTTACGGAATAAAACCAAAACAAATCTTATTTGGAAAGTAAAGATCTTGTTCAATTTCCCAAATTAACTGAAAAATGGATTTACTGATGGCAGAGATACAGGGCCTGAAGGACTTGGTTTGGGGTTGTTACTCCTTGGTCCAAGGGGATGCCATCAGTAGCAGTTTTAGACTGAGCTTTGATTCATGAACTCCCCTGCAACAGGACTGAATATACATTGTTCCCAGTATGCCTGCAGAGATCTAGGTATCCAATATATATATGTATATAAATATATAAGGATGCTGGGGAGGGACTCTTCAATTAGGGACTGTAGCGATAGGACAAGGGGTAATGGGTTAAAACTTAAACAGGGGAAGTTTAGACTGGATATAAGGAAGAAGTTCTTTACTGTAAGGGTGGTGAGGCACTGGAATGGGTTGCCCAGGGAAGCTGTGAATGCTCCATCCCTGGCAGTGTTCAAGGCCAAGTTGGACAGAGCCTTGGGTGCCATGGTTTAGTGTGAGGTGTCCCTGCCCAATCCCTGCAGGGGGGTTGGAACTAAATGATCTTAAGGTCCTTTCCAACTCTATTCTATGAGTCTATGATTCTATCACACAACATCATAACTCTGGATTCCCCACAGTTATTAATTTGGTAACTGAATTTCCACATTTTTGTTACACATTTCTCGTAACATTTCATGCTATTACCGTAGAAGCAACAACTAGGGGAAAGTTCTCTTTATACTCGTTGGCTTGGGGTATGCTTTTCTTATACCTTTCAAGAGCACAACCGACAAGGAAAAAAATGCCACATTCTGCTAAATTGGTAGAAAAAGGAAAATAATTGCTGTCATACTGAGAATGTCCTGATCTGATATCATGGTATTCTGAATGCAACGCATGCTTCTGACTTTGGGGGAAAGTCTCTTCTTTTTAAGAGCTGGAGCTGAATCAAACATTTGGGGTGTGCTTGCAGGTGTGTTCACACAAGCAGTTTCACATCAGCAACAAATAACTTCCATCTCTCTCTGGATTTGGAAACGGGGTTGTTTGTTGCTTTGGAAACTGTTTTAAATGGTGTCATTATTATTGCTGCTATTCTAAAACTGAAAGGGCAAAAAGTAATGCAGAGTAAATACAGTTTTACTTCATTTGGCTTCTTTAATTCCATGTGTTTGACTTGACTGCTAAAAGATATGCAATTACAACTCAGCCTAAGACTAAACATTCATGCAGATATCCTAGCTTTTGACCTTCTTCAGAGGGAAAAAAAAAGCAGAAGAGAGAAGAACTGGCTATGAAATGGCGAGTTCTCCATCGTGTTTTCATTTGGATAAAAAGAAAAAAAACCTGGAAAAAAAGGTCAAACAAAAGTCTTACAGTTTTGGCAACGTGCTAGGCCAGTGTGGTTCAACAAAAGGTATAGGGTAATTCTAACACCCGTGACTTCACGGAGATTAGACTAGGGCATGTCTCAACCATGCCCAGAAGAAAACACGCAAAAGAGCTTTTTAATACTCCATATTTTCACTGCATGCTGTCTTGGGCCAGAGTTCAGATTCTGTTCAACGTCTCTCTCAATCTTGAGAGACAGCCAGTCATATTAATTTCATTTTGGATCTATTTCTTTCCCCTCTCTGGGTACTTTTCCCTAGTCTCTGTTGTTTGCAAAGACTGCTTAAATGCCCTCTCCAGCTGTGGAAAAGCTGAGCAGCCAGGGCTGGGGTCCTAGGATGAACCTCCATGTCAGAGAGATCAGGTTACTTCTATACCTGATGATCTCACATGGATTGCACTCAACAAATATTCCTGAGAGTTGTGCCCAAAACAGACTATCTCTCTTACGAACATTTACATCTACTTATGGGAAAAGGGAAGGAAAGGAATATTCAAATTAAATGAGAAAATATCTGCAGGTGAGGTCCTTCAAGAGACATAATCAATATTATTCCTTTATTGATGAAGCTTCATATCCTCACTGAACACTAATGCCTGCACTCTCTTAAAGCTTCTTAATAGCACACAACACAGTGGGGCTCAATCACCAACCCAGACTGCCCATAACCATGTGATTAACGTAAGGACAGTAGTGCCTACCCCACTGACATGCTTCATTTTGCAAGGTCACCATCAGAAAAGAAGTCAAGTTTTGCATCCCATGGGAATTCCTGACATTTGGGTCATTTCCCTGTTCTGAATCAACCCAGAAAGACAAAATATCAGCATTAATATTTTCACAGAACAAACTGTATAGTCTATATTACAGTCCCTTCTCCATACAGGACCAAGCGAAGGAAATCATCCGTTGGAAGAAAAGCTAAAATTCTTTGTGGAGTAAGTGTTTCAACCTAGAGGCACTTCAGACAAAGCACTGCCAGAAGTTGCCTCTAAATGAAAGAGATGTTCAGGTATCATGAGACCACCATACAGTCAAGGCCCAAAGTGCACCGGGTTCCTTTCAAATGAATGAATATATTTGCTAAACTCTTCCCACAGATGTCCCCAGTAAAACAAATGTGACTAAACACAGTATTGATGTAGCCAACCAATGCTAAATCTATTA
This sequence comes from Neopsephotus bourkii, assembly GCF_033783945.1. Taxonomy (NCBI): domain Eukaryota; kingdom Metazoa; phylum Chordata; class Aves; order Psittaciformes; family Psittacidae; genus Neopsephotus; species Neopsephotus bourkii. The sequence continues at coordinate 4,912,462 of NW_026902048.1, forward strand.
AGCAACAACCTTCTGACCGCTTGGGAATTCTAATGAAATAGCAAAAGCTGAGATTGATAGAACACAAAACACAGAGAAGACAGGACCCTTACGCAGCAAAGCATGTTTTTTCATTGCTCTTGTCTCAAAGAAATATGGTTTAGTGGCTTTTTTTTTTTTACATTGATTTTAAGAAAACTTCACTCTGTATCCAGCTTTGATGCAGATTCAATGTCATATATTGATAATCTGACAGAAGAACACTGGGTCCAACCTCTGTACATCAACACCCATGACGTGTGGAAAGGGTAATGGCTATTCTCCAAGGGTAATTCAGCTGAAGCATCTGGGACCTCTGATATTCCTGATTGAGCACATTGCTGATGCACAGTGTCATATCATTTGCCTTGAACAACATAAAGCTTGTCTTGAAACACACCTACCCTTATCGAAGGACATGTTTCCCCAGGAAAAGAGGAAAGCCAGCCACATATTTGATCCGCCTGGACATGAATAAAGAAGGTTTTGTTTCTCCCTAGTCTCACAACACACACCGATTCTATTTTGGACAAAATGCCTGTTCATCCTTCCCAAAACTATTGTCCCAAACATTTTTACTTTTACCAGTCTTCTGTGAGATCCAAAATAGAATAGAGATTGAGGTTCTTGGTAGAGGACTGATATCCAAAGACCAAATAGATATGAAGCTGATGGACTGAAAAAAAGCAGGGCAGGCACAGGAGTGTTTCCAGGCAGTCTGAAGAGGAGCTGAAAAGCTTGGGAGCAGAAGGGTACTACGTGGTACTCAAGAAAAACATTCTCATTGATACCATTTCAGTAAGGAGTGAATTGTTGGAAGAGAATTTAATTACAGGAACAAAGTGTCATTTTTTTTCTGGAAGAGAATTGGGTTGTTTTTTTTCTCCTCCATTCCAAAATTCCTGGTTGATGGTAGGGATGAAAGTCAGAACAGACGATACACTTCACAGCTGCCTCTATCACATAAAACCAGCATTTTCAGTTTTCACAAACGCTAAAGCTTTCTCCTGGAAAAGGCTGTGCACTTACAGTCAAGTGCTAAGTACTTGCAATTGTCAGGTGTCTGCTCTCTGAATCCAGGCCATGTTTTAGATAATTAAGCTTGCGAAAGACATACTACTTGTTTTCAGTGGATCGCTGTCTACCGACCTGGCTTGGCACTTGCAAATATTTCATAGACCTGTTCCTGTTTGCTGAAAAAGAGAGGGTGCAGCTAAAGACTTCTCTGAGCTGATAATCCAGCAGATAAAAAACATTCCATTCCGAGATACAACTCTTCACTCAAAGGTGGAGGATATTTGATATACTCTGCTTTCAAATTCACTGAAGCACACTATATGCTCCCATGTCTCTAATAACTTCCAGCCTTATAGGAGATAAGAGTCTCTTGAAGCAAAACAAAAAAGACCCTCACAGAGAGAAAACACAGTTGCTTTTACTAAGATCTAGGGCAGAAAGGAGCAGAGAGATGGAAAGAACTTCTCTGAGTATCAGTTCAAGTCCCTCAAAACCTACAAAACTTCTACCAAACTTCTTGCTTGAAGCAATGAAGTTATTGCCCTACTTCTCCTTTCCCCAGGTTCTTCAGTTTCTAGCACAAAAGCCTACTCTGTCCAGAGGTGGAAATGGTCATCTTCTCTCCCTCTGGCCCCCAAATTCGATGTACTGGTACCAAAATCAGTATCTCTACAGTGTATTATTAATAGAGTTGTATGAGAAACAAAGCAAAATGTGTATTCATTCAATACTGCTTCATCACATCTATAAAGTTTGTAGAAGAACATCAAGTTTGCAGCATTATTCATCCTTCGATACCTTGAAACTTTCCTTATGCTGCCCAGTTTTTTATGTTTCTTATTTGGTGCCTGCAATAAGCCCAGTTCACAGTCCAGGATGAACGGAAAGTTTAAGTAATTTCACTATCTCTAAGGTTTTGTGCAGTAAGCTTATTTGTGTGTTAATGTCAATGCAATGAAGGTGTACGCATGTTTACAAAACGTCAGACTCCTGAACACATTTAAACCAAGTTTGTTGTCAAATTAATTAAACATTTCAAATCCCTCGAACGTATACTTTGTTCAAGGCAATTTTTCATTAAGAATCTAGTCATCCATGAACAATTCAAAGTAAACTTACTTCGTGTGCTGACAGCTCACAAGTCAAACTTGTGCATTTTTAAGGGGGGGGGAAGGAGGAATGGCAGATGCACTTCTATTTTCAAAAGAGAATTTAATGCAAGGCAAATACTAGTCCTGATTACCTAGAGAAATTAAACCTATGTGATTTGTGAGGCTTCCTCAAGTCTTTTAACAGTTAATTGTTCTCTTCCAGTATATGTATCTAAAAGGTTCAAAGGATACATTCAAATTTATAGTCATATTGACAACATGCACCAAAATTACCATTTCAAGAAAGAAAAAGAGCTTAGAAAATTGCAGGTCTCAGATCAGACTAAGTTAATAGGTGCAAAATGTTATTTAATCAGAAGCAGAGATGAATATATTTACACTAGATTTGACTGAAATAGGAGACAGAGAAGTTTGGGCAGGAAGGAAGAAGCTCAGTTGGCAAGGGAAAGCATAAACAATTTCTATTTTATTTTTTTGTCTCCAACCTTGGACAAAATCCTACCCTGAATAGTTTGGACATTACCACACACATGCACTCCCCTCCTCTGCCTTGTTACATGCTTCCTAAGGGATACTTGACAAATGCCTATAAAATCAACAGAAAATCCAAATCTAACATCTTCTCACTGTGAGCCCACACAGCCTGCTGCCGATCACGCAGACCATTTGGCAAGCGCCGGATCTGCAGGAGAGCAGCTGCTCCAGCCACTCTCGTCCAGTAACATCAGAGATATGAGGACTTGGGGAAAAATTAACCGAGTGATCAAAAATGGAATAGAAGATGTTAAGAGGTTTTTTCCTCCCTGTAAACATCAAATCATCCTCCATGCCCAACTGACTCTAATATTGCTCTGAAACTGGAGATATTGACAACTCAGGCTGCTAGAATAGACAAACAATCTAAAATAGCCCCAGCCACAACAAGTACTTGCTGTCTAAACCACGGAGGGAAGAGGACTGCAAAGCACACAACAGTCTGGGGGCACCAAGAGCTCAGTATTTACTGCTCAGCCTCTATAGCTTATGCTCTTTATACCCCCAAAATGCAAGGGTTCCCCTGTTCTGGACTTCATGTAAATTGAAAGAGCACACAGTGGATGAAAACAAATACTTCTGTGAAGAGATTGAGAAGCCACATTGCTTTTAATTCACATACAGAAGAAATATACTTATTTAGACAAAATAATAACAAAACTGGGTACATTGGACTATTTCTTTACCACTATAAAGCGTTCCTTAGATTGAGATCGTGCCCTCTACAACAGTTCAAGATTCTTCCTGGGCAGTTCATTATTTATTTGGAAACATTAAATATTTGCAGTTCCCCTCTCTGATCTTGATTGGTCCCTTACTTAAATTATGGTGACTCTATGGGTCTTATATGGCTTTCTTGGATCAGATGGGAGCTCTGCTTTCCCTCTAGAAACATCCTGTTTCTCCAATCTCTGCTAGGACACAGCCCCACCAACCCATTATTGAAAGACTGCCTTTCCTGCAACAGCTCACATCTACAACTGAAAGACAAACTCTTGCCTTAACCATGAAAGATGTGTGCCAGCCTTTCTGCAGAGGTGAATATGCTTTCACAGGGATGTTTCAAAACAATACCGCAATTTTGTACTCTATAATTTCAATCAGGATTCACTGCCTGCCTACTCAAGAGTGCTATTACCCAGAGCATCACACTGTGCATTACCGAAAGCATCTCACTACTCCATATATCACTCGAACCATGTTATACGTTGCAAGCATGAATGTTTGTACAGGGATCAAGGCAGTACTCGCTGCATAAATACCTGTCACACCCTCCTCTGCATAGGGAACCTACTGTAAAACTTCAGTGTCTCAAAATTTAAGGAAACCCCCATGCTCACTGTTAAACGTGTTTACACAGCTTGATTGATATGAGCACGAGTCCCATGATGGTTCAAGCCTCATCTACTAATTGATTTAACAAAAGTCACAGCTGAGAACGTTCTTTCAAAACATTACAGAAAAAGTTACAAGAATCTCTTGTGATACTGCACATACACACGGAGTTGTTTATATCCTCTTGAACTGGTTTACTCGCTTTATTACTAACATCCTTATTCCAAAATTAAATCAGTCGTACCAAACATAATGCTGTTTTTCCCCATTTCTCTATTAATGTCTCTTGATGGCCCTTTTATGTTCCCTTCTCTTTAGCTTGACCTTTTTTGGCTATTTCTGTAAAAGCTTCAGCTCTCAATCTCCACAGCAATGACTTTCCCCTGAGCTTGCTTTGTTCCCAGTTTTGATTTTATACTCCCATAGTAGTGCTCACTGTTCACATATTTGTTTACAGAACAAAAGCCACCAGTCTTTAAAAGCACTATGGAGTAGAAAACACCCCTTTTAGGTAATTTTATTCAGCTGTGCCAATAACAACAGCTATCTCTAGTCAATTCTACTGTGATGTGCAATTACTTTCTTGGAGTAAAAAGAAGCAAGACAGAACAAAGACATGCTTAAAATGTTACCTTCAGAAGATGATGGGGAAACATACAGAACAACTCAATTATGTTTTCAGACCTACATGGCATATAGTACTGATGAAGTACAGACACTTCTGCAATTTCTTTCCAATCAACCAAATTTGTACTAAAATGGGTTGGCAACGCTCATTACACTAAGGAGAACTATAAACACTGCCAACTAAGGCATATATAGATCACAAAACCTGTTTATCTCTAAATCTGTGTTACTTTGTGCTACGAAGAAAAGAAATGCAACTCTTTCCCAGCAAAACCATCAATTTTTGAATGATACACAAGGCAAAGGTAACTTACAGACAGCAATGGGATGGCAACTTTTCCAAGAAAATCAGGGGGTTTATCTCCATCTTCATCAAACACTGTCACTTCCAGAACATCATGAATATCTTTAATCGGGCTGGAACAAAAAGTGCAGACACATAAGAAAATAATACTCAATACACAGGCACATGGTCTCCTCCACAAAGATCAGAGGAGACTGTTTTACTAATTAATTTTGTATTGCCTTGGAGTATAAAATTAACTTTTAATTAAATTCCCCAAAAAATGAATCAAATGATGGGTATTCCCCAAGCTTTTTCCTCACGTTTCAGTCCCATAACTAAGTAAAGAAAGTAACTAACTATCAAATGGTGGTCACAAATGGTGACATCTTCCGTGCACTGGTGATGCCAACAGTGTAAAACTCAGCTCTCCAACAGAGAGAGCTGGTGACTGGGAGATGTCGAGGGCTGAATTCAAACCCAGACTTACTTTAGGACACTAAAGAAATAATACAGAAAACAATATAGGACTTAATACAGATATTCTGCCCCAAAAGAAGGTCATTTCAGAGCTCCCAGAACCTATGACACAACACGGTGGAGTTGCTCCCATTGTCTCTCCAGCTAGAAGCTGTAGCATGTTCAGTGTATGATCTGGTGTCAGCCAAGCCACCATGAAATGCACTGTTTTCAAGACATTACAACATTTAAAATATACTGAAACCTTCCACTTCTGCCATCATACTGCCACATACCACTCCAAGACATTATCATTTTCCATATGATACAGCTACCAGTGGTATAAAATATTAAAACCCCACAGTGACACACACAGATAAGTGTGTTTCAGAAAATCTGCACATGATGCGAAGGGGTCTCTGGTGTACTGAATGCTCCAGCTGAAACAGATTCATCCAGTCAAAGCAATCCACTCTTCTCAAATCAATAGCTTTAAGGTGATTAACTGAAAACCTTTTAAATGGCAGAACTCTAAGGAAAGATGTGAGAGCCTGACTGGCTCTGCAGATCTGATGCTTGGACTAACCACACAGCAGCAATAGGAAAGTTAGAGAATAACCTGGAGCTGACACTTCTGAGACCCACAGGAAGCAGAGACACAAGCGTTCTTTTAAAATAATTTTGGATTCTTATTAGATTTATTTTCTTGGCTGAACATCCAAGAAGACTCATCTGCTGGCACAATCTCAGAGCAAACAGTGATGAGTGGAAGCTTCTTGAGAACAGCGAAGTAACAGAAAGGTCTCCAAGAGGCTTGCATTCAGCTGCACCCACGAATAAAACAGAAATCCAGCAAAGTACTTCTATCAAAGAGATCAAATACTTTTAATTGTGTTCTCAACCAGCCCAGTATTTATCAATGCTGCTTTTGCAAGAAGCCCATCATTCTTAAACTGTTCTTCCAGTGGATAGGTACAAATATCATAAATGCTCCTGTGCCAGCTCTCACAGTTGTCTTCCTTGCCACATACTACAGTCTTAGAGACATCTCTCACACAGTTATTCACAAAGACCTTTGTCAGCATAAAACAAGATTTTAGAAAACTCTGCTGTCAAAAAAAAATGCCTTATCACTTTTTTAATTAAAGTAACAAGAATAAAAGAGAATACTTTGATTTCCATAAAAATTTAAGCTTCTAATTTGAGTTGTTTAAAATCAGAAGATACACCATGAACAACATGAGCTCTAATTTTCTGCTTGCTTACAAATTAAAGAATAATTCTACTACGGTTCAATGAAACATATTCTCTTTTAAATTATGGAAAATGTAGGCGTGAGTATCTGGTCTCTACTTTCTGTTATATTATCTCTTGGATCCAGCTATGACTCCATTACATCTAGGCATGATTCTTCCTATAAATATCACAGTAATTTTTCTTTTAATGACTTCTATTAATAAACTCCATGCAAGAACTAGTAAAAGGCAAAAGGCTTTAATTGAGTTATAGTTGATATTTCTCCAACATCCTCTCTGACTATGAAAAAATGACATATCTTAAACCTGACCTTTGCATTTTCCCAAAGTCAATAGCTTTTATAGTTAAGCTGCTGTGTGGTGTTGCAGCTTGTTTTCAAAAGCAATCCACTTACAATGTGAAAACTTTGTTCCACTCTGGATTGAGGTTCTTGTAAACGGTGTGTGTTTGAAGCATGTCATTTCCCAACTCTAATACACAGAAAGGATCGCTTTTACCTAGGGAAAGAGCAGGCAGAAAAAAAAAATGAAAAAGGAAAAAAATATAAATGGACCAGTTATTTTATTTAGTATTCACACTCTTGAGTTGCAGGAAGGCTGAGGAAGTGGTTGGCCAAATAAAATTAGAACAATTAAGACAACTGTAAATTGCCTTGCTCTGTTGGAATGACTTGTTAAATAAACAGTATCCCGATGCATCCACAGTTCTGGAAACTCTTAGCACATACTTTACAAATCATTCAGGTGGCTTCTCTCTTAATACCTGAAATCTGAGACTTATAGTGAATCATCTCTAAGTCTTTATAGTTAGAAAAATCTTCTCATGTTGACAATTACTCCGATGATATTACAAAAGCAGTACCATCGTCCTGAGCAGTATTACAAAAGCAGTACCATCCAAGTACCTCTGCTGCAGTTACAGCTCTCTATTCTATCTTCTGCTTAGAGTCTGTGGATGTTTTCAGATGATTACAGAATTAAATACCCACACCATGAGAAGAAAAGTGTAACACCATCTGTATCAGCAGAATTTCTTCAATGAGTTCCATGTGAGAAAGCCCTTGAAGCTATGAAGACTACACAGTGCCACAGTTTAAACAAAACCTAGCACCAACTGGAGAATCCATGCATGAACCAGGTATACTGCTTAAAGCAAATAAAGCAAACCCAAATAAAACAAAAAGAATCCAACTTCCTCTCAAAATAAGGATATTGTCATGAAACCTTTTATGGCAAAGACACATTTACTAATGTTTTATTTTTGGTAACTCATATGACATGAATTTGTAGATTTCACAGCTTATTGCAGATCAGCAGTTTCCATCATGAGCAGAGTACCCTTTATCAGCATGTCTGACTCAGTATCTGATTTAATCTCATCTTCAGTGTTCATGTATAGCTCAGACACAGGCACTCCAGCCTGACTTGTACGTAGGCAACTAAGTATGTCAGCAGTGCAGGGATTTAGATAGCAGACAAACAAGATATTTAAGAAAACGCTGTCTTTTATTTAATCCTTATTTTTGGTGTTATTAATACAGAGCTCTTAAGGTTATTACTGAGAAGTTTATAAACTAAACAGGAATCTTTTCAGTATGTAAACTGTGGGGTATTAACTAGTCAATATTGGTAAAGTTTAAAGACCATGTGTATTACTGGAATCTATTTGTCTTCTCCTTTTCAGCTTACATGCCTTTTCTCTGATAAGTGTGGAAAATGCACATAGCCTTTCAGAGAAAACTGCTTGAAATGCAAACTGGTATATGACAGAAACAATCCCACTGTATAATTTGGTACTCTGAATGCTATTTTTTGGTCAGTGAGCAAATGCAGTGTTTGAGAAGAACTCTCATGCGTACACAGAAAACATCCAACAAAGCAGAAAAAGTCATTTTCACGTCAACAAAACTATTATCTAGGAATACAAAAGTATGGAAGTCTCAAACTGAGCTAGCTGTGGCTGAGGAGCTTCTACGTATTTGGTATAGCTGCATGGAAACTAGCCTAAAATTTATGTTAAATGGTGAAATATGGATTTTCAAAACACTGTTCAAAACCAAAGTTTTCTGATAGCTATTATTATAGTAGACTAAAAACTTGAAATTAAAATATATAATTAAAATCTATAATGCCAACAAAATTATAATGAAAACTGAAATACCAATCGCACCAAAATCCAATCTTTGTTATGGGAATAAGGTGGCATTACACTTGTGGTTAGATGACTGGTCTGCAGAAGCTCACCCACACAAGACTCACTACTGTTATGGGACAGGACAGGGAGGGAAAACTACCTGCTCATACTGCTCCTCTTGTTAACCCTTGGAAATCTCTGTAGCTCTTAGTGTCTCTATGATATTCCCTTTATCAGATTTTTAGCTGGACTTTGAATTTACTTTTATCAATAACAATAAATCTGAGCAGTCTCCCTGGCAATGCAGGAAATATGGCACTGCTCTAGGAGGGCTCTATTATGGAAGCCCATAATTGCTACACTAATCATTTATGAATGGCTCAGAACAGATAATTAATCTTTATGTCTCTCATTTCACGATCAGAAATTATGCTATTTTTACCTAAAATGGCTGCATCCTTTTGCAATTTGGTGGGTCTATTACAGCATAATACTAGGATATTTTCAGCACTGCCATTGAAAAACAATTTGTCATTTGCTTCGTGAATCAGGCTCAAAGCCTGGGTTATTTTGAATATAATGACAGACTGAGTAACCTTTTACTTAAGCAGAATTTCATTCTGTGCTATGCACAAGGAATGTGTGTCACATACTCTGTATGAAAAGTTTTTGAATTGCAGAATCAAGAACCTGCGTGTCTCTTCCAATGTTCATTAGCCACCCACATGTTCCTGTTTAAGAACTGAGGGAAAGGGGGCCAAATCCATCACTGATGAAACTGCACTAGCATCAGTGAAGTTTTCCAAAGGATAAATAAGCTTCCAGGCTCAACTCTTTCCCTGGACACTGCCTGTATTAAAACCTTATGTGCTTCTAGATAGCCCTAGCCTTGACATTTGCCAAAGGTTCTGCTTTGCTGTGGTATCCTTATTAAATCTGTTAGTAAGATGCAGTTACAATCCTAATTCCGTATAAATGCACACATTATATCAATTTAGAAATGGATTTCTATACAGGATACCATTCATATTGGCAGGGGTTTGTGTTTATTTTCAAATTAAGTTCTTCAGTTCTCTAAAGCACAGTTTTCTGCACTAATCTTTTTTAGCAGTGCAGGGTTAAGCAGTGAATTGAAAATGAACATAATGATTCATCTTGGGTTTTCTCCTTTGGTCGTTACTTTACGAGTAATGTTCTCTTATACTATGATGCCTTTATGAAGATTGGGGTATGGGAAAAGAGTGTTTTCTCTCTAGCATTTGCAAAAGGGGAACATAACCTCAGGGCAATCCCAAGCACACAGACTGGGTGGATACCCCATCCCTGGAAGTGTTCAAGGACAGGTTGGACAGGACTTTGAGCAATGTGGTCCAGTGGAAGGTGTCCCTGCCCATGGCAGGGGGTTGGAACTAAGTGAGTTTTAAGGTCTCTTCCAACACAACCCATTCTATGATTCTATGACCTTGCATGCCTTTATCAAAAAGTTATCTGTAAAAAAGACTATGCCAGCAAATACACAACATACAATGCTGTCTGTGAATTACGAGCTGCTGCAAGATACAGAATGAAAAGGTCTCCACACTCCTGGAATACATGGTAATAAGAATATCCAGGCAGTTGCTGTATCCATTTGCTACTCCTTCTATGGAAAAAGGATATAAAGTTGTGTTTTTTAAGTTGCTGTCAGGACTAAACGCCAAATTGAGATACAGTTCATTGAAAAATCTATCCTTTTCTTGGAATAAGAGCTAGCTCCAGAAAGATCACCCAAAACTGAAGCCTCAAACGAGCTGCAAGAGAAATCTCACTCACATCCCTATCACTGGCAAACTTTCTTTTTCAGGTGACAGCCTGCAGCACCACCCAAACCCACACACTTAACACTGTGTCAGACACCCTCAAAACCTTTCAGTCTTGCTCACAAACTCACAAGGAACCTGATAAAAGATGGGGCAGCTGCTTTGCAGGCACCATCACTTTGTATCAATTCATATTTTACATATTCCTGCTGGAAAAATATAACAGCACACCATGCTAAGTGTTACCGGTCACACCAGTCAGATCTAGAGAGGAAATCAGATCTCCGTTCACTGGACCTCCTCACATACTTTTGGGAGCAAAAACCATTTCGTATCTCATTTCTCCAAGGCAGGTTTCACCACTGAAGAAATGATGGGAAGACTTTTCTTTGATCAATTGACAGTACTGCACATTCTAAGTAGCACTCACAATATATTTTAGCAACATATGCTGCAAAATAAAAATAAAATACCTGCAAAATCTGCTGCCAACAGATCCACCGCCTTTAAAACTTTAACTTGTAAGAAGCCAATGTCCTTTATGTCCCAAAAGGAATTCTTTATACACTGTAAGGAGGAAAGCATAAAGACGTATTTCTTTTGTAAGTCAGTAAGAAACAGATTATTAAAATACTAAATGACTTCCATTTTTATATCCATTGCTATTTCTGCAGTGTTTCAGTTTAGCAGCTCATACACCTATAAATACATGCCCACTATCCCAGTCTCACCGCATCATGACTCTGAGGTTCACATCACACGCTACCCAGCTCCTATGGAAATTCTCTATTCATGTAAGTTACATGCTAAGCTTATTGGTGGAGACTGGAAGGAGTCCTACATGTTTATGCAAGTATTATCTGCCAAATAAACCAGAAAGTGGGACAGGCAGACCTGGAGAAGCTGCATGGGTCAGGAAGGCAGCACCCTCCCCCCCATCAGGAGTGAGGCATCTTTCCTCAAAACCTTTAGCTTGGTTCAAAGTCCTCATGCCTCAGTCTTGCACCCTGTTTCAGAGAGATAAACTTATTCCTTCTTAGCCAGTTTTTGAGGCATGGAAGCCAGCATAGAGCTTCGTCTTCCAACAGCTGACGGTCCAGGACATATCCTCCCCAAAGGAGGCAAGCAAGCTAAGCTTCCTATGATCTTTCTATGTTATCTGGTGTGTCCCACTTCCATGATAATCTTTTAATACTATTCAAGTTTGCAAAAAAAAGTATTAGCTTAAGACTCAAATACAAGCAGCCAAATTGCTCGGGTCTATCTGACCCGCCAATCTCCCTGTCATTTTGAACAGAATAACTATTTCATGCAATAGTTTTCTCTGGTCGGAAACATGTTATTATGACTGGACAAATTTTCCTTCTTCCTGCAATTTTGACTACTTTCAAAACCAGAGAAGGAGAAAAAAAAAGAAGGAGGTAAAATAAAGCAAACTCACATATCGCTGTGAAATCTGTTGCCGTTCACTGGGGTCTCCCAAAGGGCAGACACACAGATCAGAGATAGACACTCCTGTACATGGGGCAACAGCAATCAACATGAGCAGGGACCCTGGATGTTTTTCCAGAGGCAGCTTTAAGCAATTGGTCTGCTTCATTGGCAGGGCAGAAACATCAACCTGGCATCTAGAACAACATCACCAAGGGTTAATAAAACAAAGGTGGGGAGGGGAGGAGGGAAAGCAATATTTATATTGATTTCAGTAGCAAGCGAGCACCAAAACTCATTGCTTGTTCAGGACGGAAAGAATGCAAAAAATAAGCATCTCAAATTTGGAAAACCAATTAGCCAGTTTCTGCTGCATGTACCATCAAGTTTTGCTTTCTGGTTCACCTACTGGTAAGCAGAGGTAAAAGGTTTGGGCTGCAAGTACAGTAGGAAAACTTCATTCTGGCCTGCCTCACTTCCCCTCTAAAATCCCCAAGCGTTTTGTGATGGATTTGAAACACAATTTTATTTCACCTGGGGGAAAAGAAAAAGGGCAAATGCAAAATTTAAAACATTAGCCTAAAATGGATTAGTTTCTTTAGTCACATACTCCATTTTATGCTACATTATACTGTATGCCCCAATCTCTTTTACAAGCCTTACTAGAGCTTCATTTTCAGTGTACGGTTATATTTCCCAAAGGGCAGGATTGTCTTTAAAGTCCCCCCGCAAACTCCCTGCACTTAATATGTATCATTAACCTGATACTTCCCCTAAAAACAAAAATAAGGGAGAAAAAAAGAGAAACATTCATAAAGAGACAATAATAAAGGATGAGCATGGGCTAAGGCAGGCAGAGATCAGTAGACAGCCAGTTATACATGAAGGGAGCGGTTAAATGCAACAGAAAGCCTAATCACTTGGCTCTGCTAAATGCCTTCTATTTAGAAGCCCAGTAAATGGAGTGGAACTTTTCTGAACCTCCGTGGGTTTGGCTTTTAAGAGCAGGCTGAACAAAAGTTACAGATGAGAAAGGAATAAAACCAAAAACAAGAAAGCAGAAGCTTTGCTGCCCCGGTGCAAGGGGAGTCGCGTTTCTCAAAGGGATGGCGAGCGAATGATGGAGAGTAAGAGCTTTTGCTCCTCTTAATGCCTGCCGACAAGTTTTTATTTAAACTAAACTTGTTAAGGTGTTGTCTTAATAGGCTAAAATTCCACAGGGTTCCCCCAGGTGGGTTTCTTCTGGGTAAATGGTGCATGTAGTGTTCCTGATTGATCCCATTCCAGTAGTAGAGCTGGAGCAGTTTATACCCATCTGCTATAAATTGCATGCTTTCCGCTTCTTAACAGCCTATTTTCTGTGAATGCTAAAAGGGGTGGGAAAAAAAACCCAACAAATAAACCCAAAACATTTCCGCCTGAAAACCCAAGCAGCTACGTTATGAAGTAAAAGTCACTGCTGTGTTGAGTTTATAAGTCATCCAGAAGATCCGTGTATTAAAACACAGCTCTTTGTGCAAGCTTCTTCTGACCAGAATCAGTGGGGATGGCTTTGCCTTAAGTGTGCTCTTTGTTATTCACTGCATTGAAGGTACAACAGGTTGCAAGTTTACTCTTATTAATTGCTTTCAAGTGCTTTGAAAGAGAAAGAAAATAAACCAGGAAGAGTACTAACACTGTTTGGTGTGTAGGCTGCCTCTCAACACAATTTCCAAGTGTGAGAGGCTGCGTTTAAAGCTCGCTGCTATGGCTAGACTCTTCAGAAAGATATCACAAGAGAAGTTACAGCAGAAAGGAAAACAAAGCAGCAACAAAAAAGGCAAGTATTTGAGAAAAAGACCTTACCACTTCCACTCTGGAGGTCATCACCACCTTGGTTGCATTAACACAGTTGCTTCTCAGACCACAGCAGTTTTACTAATACTTTAGGTATCAGTGCAAAAGGGGGAACATATGGATATCTTGGGGGTTATCTTTATTTCTTTTACAGATGAAGAAACTAAAGGAAGGAGGGGGGAAACTCAGGGTCACCCAGCTGGTCTGTGATTCAGCTGGCAATAGAGGCCACATCTCCCACATCAGCATTTCATCCACCACCCACTCAACACAGTCCACAACTGGGAAAAACTGCATTTGCTTTCTTACGTTAAGAACTTTTAATGGGGTAAGAGACAAAAGACAACCTGTTCAGACAACAGTGCATCTCCCACCAATAGATAACCTCAGAAACCTCACAAACCTCTGAGGCAAAGTTAAATATAATTCTAGCTTGTTTGGGCAAATTGGAATTGTTTCTCTTATTAAAAGAGATTTCATTATCCAAAGGTCAAAGAAAAGATGAAGTGTAAGTGTGTGGGGGTAGGAGGGATGCACATGTGGAGGGGAAAACGGCAGGAGGTGGAATATAAGCATTTCTTCCTCAAATCATGTCTGATTTCCGTGCAAACTGACTTCCTTAAAACATCTGTGTTCACTCAAGGTGATGGTATGCCTCTGTATTTTCTTTTGAGGAACTGAAAAGAAAATCCACATTTGCACTTGCAAATGGCAAAAGGCTTAAGGAAAAATAAAAAGGACAATCTGTTTCATTTAGGCTATACAACGTAATTGATCAGGCTGCAAAGAATGCAGCTCAGCAAAACAATTAGACATCCAATTTACTATATAAATTCAGTGGTTTCCACACAAACGCTTCTGCACTATTAAAACAAGTCTAATCATTTCCAAACTACTTCTCTTATCTTCCTGAAACAGAAACTTTTCCTTTCTTTCTTTCTCAGCTTTCTAGCTGGCAAGACCTTATTACAGATAATTATTTCACAGGAAAGTGGGAAGAAACTGTTGTGATTGGGCACAGTACAAAAATAATGGAGGCAATCTGATTTTTTGCTCAAAAGTTGCCTGATGTGAATGCAAAGGGCAAAAGTCTCAGATTATTTGTATTTTAGCTGATGCAAATGATGTTCTGAGTTAAATTCTCAGCACAATAATCCCATTTCAGAATAGGATAGCTCTGCTTGTTACCATCTTTTGCTACATTACGCATTATATTCAGATATAATCTTTCACACCCCTGGTTATATGCATGACCTACAGGGGATACAGTTCTGTAAGTTAAAAGCGCATTGTGCACACAAATGTATCACTATTTTTAACCACAGCTAATTAAACGCTTTCCTTTCTCCTCCTGATCAATACTGAGGTCTACACCTCTATATTAACCTCTAGTTCTGTAGAGGATAGCACCACAGCTTTAGTTTTCATTTAAAACTCTTCTTTTGACTTGTAGCCCTTATCTTTTGTTGCCAAACCTCCCCCCACCCTTCCTTTTTTTCATTCATTTTGCAGAAAAAAATTACTTGAGAACACTACACTGTAAATTTGGGGGTTAAATTATCTGTCTGACTTTTATCAGGTAATCAAATATTAAAATTTCACTTAAAGGTAGAGCTTTGACTCTTACCAGTAGCCACAGAGTTGTACTTTACTACCCAAGCCACAGTTCATCAAATTATAATAAGTAACCTTAAATATATGTAAGGTTCTACAAAAGCATCTGCACACAACATTGCCATTTTTTTCTGTGCAGAGTTCTTGAAAGCCCTACACAGAAGAGGTCAGAATCATTATCACAATATACAGTAAGATGCATCTAGATTAACATTTGAAAAGGAGTTTCAAATGCCACAGGTGCCAGGAATACAATTGATAAGGTGTTATTCTGACTTACTCTACAGATAAATTTTGGTTGTTTTATTCCTCCTCTGGCTTCATAAAATTTAAAGGAAAGGTTTGGACACAGCCATAGCAGGTTTTACTGCTTCATCCCGACAGCACAGCCTTTAAAATAAGGATTGTTTCTTGCTGCAAAGACACTGTTTCCTGAAGGCATTCATCATAAAGATATTGGATGCACTCCAATCTCATAGTCCTAAGTCAGGAATTTTTGTATAACCTCTTTCTTGAGGTAAACATGTGAAGAAAAAAACCTCTAACATTCTGCAGCATCTCTTTTTCAAACCATACTCCTTAGTGCAGAAACCCTCTCTAAGAACCTGGCATAAACAATTTAACTCTGCCTGGACAAATTCTGCACAGTTAACACCTTTGTTTCTTAATATACATTAACATCATCTCCTGTTTATAGCATACCTCATATCCCAAAGGACACAAAAAGCACTCAATAAACGTTACCAACAGTTTTGTGCAGACTAAATAGAGGGATTATTTCACCCAGCATCAAACCAGCCACCCCTCAGAGTCAGACCCTGGCAGCTGAATCACTCAAGGCTGCAGTATTTTAAGCAAGGAAAAGAAGCTGGCCCCAGCTGGAAAATCTAAGGAGAAAGCAGGTAGGCTGAATGCAATAATTCAGCTTGTGATGTGCATTGACAGCATGAGTTCATTTTGTGATAGGAGAGGGGTGACATGAAATCCCACTGAATGTTTCCTCACTAATTCAGAAGCAAATGCCCCAGGTGTTAGTGTTTAGTAGCAGAGGTCCAACACATTTCTTATTCTACATGTTCTGCAGTCTCCACAGACACTTCAGGTCCTATTTCAAGAACAATATTTTACCTTGAAACCAAATTATGCCTGGGAAAAGAGCCATGTTCCAGGGACTTAAGGCATCCATCCTACATGAAATCCTGGGTCTAAAGGAATTCAGATAAATCTTCATTCCACAGAAATTCAGCAGTCTGGATTATCAGACATGACTCCACCTTGCTCATCTCCCCAACTTAATTTAAATATTGAAAATACATATTTAAAGGTCTAAGCAATGCAGTTTAACCAATACAGCCTTAAGGGAAGCGTAATGAATTCTAACTGTATCCACAAATTGACCACAGAATTATTAAGATCAGGCAAATTTTGCCTTGTGCTTAAAATTATACAAATTATTTGAGGGCAGTTGGGGCATACTGTTACGTGTAATGACTGACTATAACCCACAAATATTTTACTGAAGAGTCTTTTTTACAATGATGTTGTGAAACCCAGAAATCTCAAAACTCAACTTGGAAGTCATGAAGACAATAAACATGGCACCTCATAATGCTGGTTTTCCTCCAGAATCCTTTTCCATATTAGAATGCATTTGAACCCTTCATAAAATACTATTTATGGGGTGTCAAAAGCTTCTACACTGTGAAAACAAGACTTGTTGTTATGCATTTGGTGTTTACCTATTCTTTGAAATGTAGTATTATTTTTTCCTGTTTCGATGCTACACCTTGCTGCACTTAAGGCAACAACAGCAATACTTTTCTCTCTTCAGAGACACCAAAATAACTTTAAGGTAAATCTATCACACGCTTCCCCAGTGCTGAAATCTTTAGTAATGTAATAAGCATTTTGCTGGTTATTTTTTGCCACACTGAACACCACCTGCCAGAAACCAGTAGGAAAAATAAAGACAGGGAGAAAAGACTATGGAAGAATTGTTCCAACATCAGGGAAGGCTGAACAGAGGCAAGCCACAAACACTGCTACGTTTCTTAACTCTAAAAAGAATATCAGAAGTAATAAAAGTAACTGTGAGAATGGAAGGAACAGATTCATCTTCAGTCACTTCTCCATGTGATGAGCAGCAGCATTCAGCCAGAAAGCATTTCCTGCTCTGCAAAACCACAAACTTTTGTAGAGCCAAAGGGCATTGTTCTTTTCAGTGAATAGTTTCAAACTATTTGAATGCTTAAAGTAAAAGAATGTTCTTATGTGTTACTGTTATTTAGCCTTCAAGTTGTGAAACCCTCACCAGGTGAGAACAGCAAACAACTTGCCCCTAAGAATTTAGAGGTTGTGGCATTGATCCTGCAAACAGATAAGCACAGGGGCTCACAGATAACCCAAAAGGGGCTCCAGTAAATTAAAGAGTTCTTGGAGCTGCTGCATGTAGCCAACTGTGCAGATGTAGTTTGGGGAGATGGTTCTAGATGACAATACTGCAAGCCAAAAGAATATACAGTCACTACCAGGAAACCAAGACTGCACTTATACTGTTGTATTACGGAGTTACAGTGGAAGGGAAAGAGCAGGGCATAAGAGCAGGAATTACAGTCTAGTCCAAATTTAAAACAAAAGGTTGACTGCTACCCCACAAAAAGTCTCATTTGCTAATGTGGCATAAGATCATTACTTGAGAATCTGAAGCTATACTGGAATAATACAGTGGGACTAAACCAGTCAGGAGATGGGCAAATCACCTGAGGCTGCCCCCAGAAACAATGTCTGAAACACGAGCTTGTGCAACAGTGTGGCGTACCAAACCCACAGAGATAAGCTCTTTTTCGTTGCCGCAGAGGACTAACTGAATGAAGCAAGCCCAGGTAACAGGACCTATAGGTAAACAAGGCTACAAGAACACACCATCCAAGTGTAAACAGAAGAAAGGTACACACCAGTGCCACCCTCAAAAGGAGCACAAAAGATCCCTGAGCTGCCACCAGCCTGAAGCCTGGTATCAGCCCTGCAGAGCACAATGAGGTCTGGAGCAGTATCACCCTGCAACACAAACAGACACTGTCTCTGCGCTGCTGGCGGCTCTCCTGGGAACAGCTGCCACTGAGCTCCCACGGGATTTGGGATTTTACAGCCAGCATATGCAGAGTCAGCATGGGTGTCTCTGCATCCAGGTTGTGGCTTATCAATTACCTATTAATATGTTTTAATAACCATACTCTAGCAGAGGCATCTAGATATGATTGAACTGAGGAAAGAAACAATGTATGATGGTAGGGTTTGGTCTTTTTAATTGATCAGTTGATTTTAATGCTAATAAACCCCAATATTATCTTTTGCACTTATCCCCTTCAAAAACACACAAAAAATACCCCAAAAGACCAAAATAAAAAAAAATATAAACAAAAAAGCCTTACCTTCCCAAAAGCTCCTCATGCTTTTTGTTATCCTTTCTCCAGACCTCAATGTCCAACATATCCTTCCTGTCAGAGAAGTAGTGAAAATCAAACTGTTCCCTCCACTGAGGATTTGCACTCTTACACAGTGTCTAGAAAACATGCAGTTATAGTATTTACTTTTCTTAAACGGTACTTATTTCCACAGTAAAGCACATATCATTTCCTCTACAAGAACAAGGCTGGATATCAGGGCATCAAGTATTATGCTCATTTTAACCAAAGCTCCCCAGCCCATCACAGGCAGCCTTATTTTCCTTGAAGACTCTCTTCCTTCTCTCCTGGTAACGATAAATGTGCAAGTGTAACATGAATGAATGCAAGGTGGATCCACCAGCTTCATTTACAGTGGACTGTGGTGGTTATTCAACATCACACACTGGAAGAAACCAAGAATAAGCCTTTTGAGGACAATCACCTAAATTAAGGAACCTAAACCAGTATTTTTTACCCTTCAGTGTTAAGATATAGGCAAAGAAGATGCAGCCCTGAAATTACTGACATCCAGTTAATCTGAGATCTGTAAATTGCCCCTCTGAGTTCGGTGACATTGTTCATGTGTTCAGGTTACTCTGAGTAGTCACTGGATTGGCACTTAAATCACCTGCAATTCATATCACACTACACTACCCACCATCAATATCATCATGACCACTGAGAGGACAGGAGATAGGATTAGCTGGACCATGACTGAGATTTCTCCCATCTTGTCTGCTTTTCTGGACCACAAGAGATTATACTTCATAAGTTGAATAAACTCCAGGAAAGGATGTGAAGTACTGCCAATCTGAAGAGTTATTAGGGTGTAAAAGCAGCAGTCCCCAACTTTTGCTGGACCCCAGACAGAAATACTAAGCAATTAACTCACTGAAGGCAACACTGTACTTGACCCCCCTTCTTAAATTTCTGTGACTGCAAACAGTGCAGCCTTGAAGATTCACGGCACAGGCTATGGACCATTAAAGAGAAGAGTAAAAAGGGATATTAACTGGAATAACGTATATTTATTCTAAAATAACAAACCCATTTGCTATTTCTCAAAGCTGCTTTTCTAAATAAAAGCATTCTATCATGACCTTGGTTTGAGGTCTGATGTGGCGGACAGAGAGCAGGTTTCAGATGAGCCTGCATCTGAAGGCTATGTTCTGTGAACTTGCTCTGTACAGGAGGCGGTTTGTTTCCTCCTCCACCTCCTGTTTCCACACTTCCAGCTCATGACATGCAGAGCTTGTGCTTTCTCAACAGAATACTATTTTAATTAGAGTCTCTCTCTTTATTAGACGTGGGAGATGCAATGCATATCTTTGGGAACCCCATCCATTTCTTAGATTCCCATGAAATGGTACTGGATACAAGTAAACACAGCCTGGAAGAATAAAAATTACAATCAAAACCATGGAATATTCTGTGTTTGGGGGACGGGTGTGGGTTCTGCTATACATAAAATTGTTAAAGATAGGTGCTTTAAATTGAAAATAATAATAACAGCAATAATAGTAATAATTCCTCTGCACTGGGAACCACTTCAGGTCTGCTTTTCCAGCATACCTAACATTGCAAGCCCAACTTCTGTATTGGCAAAGAACAAAACATGTGTGATGCACATAGCTTTATTTCATTTCATATTAATGGCAAACATCCATCAATATGATGAGTGCGTTTAACGCACAAAACCAGATACACAAAATATTCCTACCTTCTTACTTCAATATTGGCATGTAAAACATATTAGTAAAATGCTAATGTCCCTGATGTGATCTCCTAGATTTGATCTCACTTATATAAAAGAGATTCAAGAATAGTTCCATCTGAGGTAGCCACATCAGTAAAAGCAACACCAAGTACCTTACTGCCTTCAGCCTTAATACCTACCTTACTCTTGTATCTTTGATCTCCAAGTTTAAGGAGAATGAAAATTTCTGCCAAGCCCCCTCCGGGGATGTTCCTCCCCTCGAGGAGAGTGATGGTGACCAGTCCATTCCACAACTGGTTCTTACGCAAGGAGTCAGAGAGTCGCACGCTCCGCAGGAAACTCGACTGAAAAGCAAATCAGTACCATGAAATATTCATATACCCAAACAAACCTCACATTTTTATCGTATGAAAGCACCAGAAGTGATAGTGGTACTCCTAGATACCCCTAGGAGTACAGAGAATGGACAGCAGTAAGATGCTATGGATTTTCTGCCTGTACTACACTACGGCTGCCCCCTTGAAGGGACAGTACTAAGCATCAGCGCAAAAATCACAGCAGGGTTAGTTTAAACCACCAGAGGAGTCAACTTCAGCTAACCTGGCTGGGCTTTGGCAAGAGCAGGCCTCGAGCGTTGAAAGCAATCTGTTAACTTGGCTCAGAGAAAGACACAGGAGAGTGATGGGGAGGAGAGGCAGAAGAGGGGAGAAACTAAAGTAAACTCTTAAATGTCTCCATCTACGTCCATAAAACGCGGGTCTGTTCTTCCCGGGGAGACAGCCCACAAGTCATAAAGCCTATGGCCAGGTGAAAGGCTGAACACACATCTTCCACCTCCTCAATCACTCAACCTCTGTCATCCCCATTAGCTCTTCGCCTGCTTTGCAGAGCCTACTTCCAGAAACAAAGCTCACGAATCAAAACCACTGATGCCTGCTGAAAAAAACACCAGGCTCTTTATCTGGAGTTATAGTTACCTGGTAGCCACATTTGTTACCTTCGCAGCTTCATCCTACATAGCATGGCTGCGCTAACGGTTTGCTAACTGGCAGTATTTTATTGGACAGAGGATGATTAAATAGGCCTTTATTTGGAGGGAGTGAGCTGGAAGCATTAAAACTCAAGGCTATGCTTTTCCTCTCGCAGTAAAAACCCTGCCATATTTTATTCTCATGAAGCAACTTTTAACTCGCCACACTTGGGAGCTTCAATCATGTCATATACAGGTGGGAGCAAGACGGAGGAGAAGATTTCACAAGTCACTTTAAAACAGGACGTGTTAGCTTTAAAAGCAAGTAAGAAATGTTGTTGCTAAATAAAACGATTGCAAAAGCACCTGATGTCTGAAGATTACTTTTTATGGATCAATTACCCAGCAACAAAATTCTTAAATCATGGGTGGTGGACTCACAAACTTTTTTACTTGCTTTCTACTGGTTAAAATACCCAACTCTGAATCCCACAAGCATATTAATATACTTCTATTTAAACACCCCGTTTGGCTTTCCTGGCACGCTGGTTAAAAATTCCTACCTTTAAAAAGAAAACGAGATTTTGATTCACAAATCCAGCTGCAATGTAATTTCTTTTTTATATATTTTTTTGTAAAGTTCGTCTTTCAGGCCAAAAAGCTAAAGCATGACTGTTCCCATGGACATACTTCAAAGTCCCAGCAGATATATTCCTCCCTAAACACTGCAACTATTTCAAAATCCTTTTTATAAAGAAGGGAGTAATGTCCACAAGGGATCAAAGGGCATTCTACAGTCTGGCAATCGCCTTAGAAAAATGGCAGTGCTTCCATGAAATATGCCCTAAAATAATTTTGCAGCTTGGTATGTCCTAATTTCGAATTGGATGTTTATCTTGGAAAGGCTTCTATCTAACTTGTCCATAAAACAGCTCCACTTAGCTCTATGAGCCCTGTGAAAATGGAATCCAAAGCTGGCTATTAAGGGGGCCTGGAGATTGCTTCCATATGGCGTAACAGCATGGGAGTGGAGGGCTAAGGCCTACAGCAGGCGCTGCTTGGCTTGAGCTCCCCATCTATCCATGGACACTCATTGCATTACACCATAACATCTGGATTATTGCTTGTAATGTCCCTGGGAAATATCCACTTCCCATCAAAGCCTTTATCTATCTCAGTTGTACTTTGAACATTTTAGTATTTAACATAGTCATGTTTGATGTGATGTACTTGCTGCTTTAGGACCAAGCATTTTCCCTCCCCCTAAGTTCCTTCCTCAGAGGAGGAAGAGGTATTTGATGTTAGTTCAACAACAAAAAAAAAAAAAACAAAACAGGCAAAGTTTATTATCCACATTACAATTTCTTTTAAAAACAAAGCATCCAGTTCTCTTCAAAGCTTCCAGCCTGAGCACTGAAGACAGTTGTTATCGCTCAGTTCTCAAATTGAATTTGGGTACTTTGCATTTATTAACCAGTCCAGTATTTTAGGGAGTCACTCTGCATCGGGGGCCTTCCTACCCAAGCTCTGTAACAGACATAATAACCCCATCCTTTTATCCACTGACCTGACAATTCAAAGGACTGTTGGGAGGTACCCAAACCCACCCGGATTCCACACAGTCCTGGGAAAAATCAGCACCTGCAGCTCACCATCACTAAAGTATATTGCAATGCATCACCTCTGACCTTCCAAAACAGGTGGTCCCTAGCAAACAGCCTCTTGCACCCCCTTTCCGGATGGCTCTGCAGCTGCAAAAGCATCCTGTGCTCATCTCGGAAGAGGGGCATATTGGTCTCCAGCTAACAGGAGCTTCTGGATGAGATCTAGCATCACTTCAGAGCATCACACTGGTTAAAAAAGCCAAGATGTTTGCAATTGGTTTATGGCATAGTGCTTATCTGCAGCACCTTGACACAGGCTGGATGACTGCAGTTTGCTTCCTACCTCCCTCAGATCAGTTCTGCCACCATCAAAGGCCTCTCTCCAAACACAGCAGCACAGAAGGCTGCTTGCTTCCTGCCCCTGCAAGACAGCCCATCACATTAGGAATGCTTTGGATTTCCTGGACATGCCCAGGTCATTCCCACAGTGTGTGCTCAGCAGGTCTGGCATGTCTTCTATGCCTTCTATCATCTACACACGCAGCAAAGAACTGCTCTGTGCATGCTCTGTGGCCACCTCTCCAGCCTCCCCAGGTATTTGGCAGGCTGCTCCTCTGACCACCCTGGTGGAAATCCCAGCGAAACAGGCAGTGTCTCAGATTCCACTCACAGTTTCTGGAAGGAAGCACATCTGGGGAAACCCAGATGTGTGGTAGACACACAGACCTGAACCATCAGTGAGTCAAACTTAGTGTTGCCTGGGGAAGTTTGCACTATGGAAAATGCCTCCCAGGTGACATGAAAATGATATTGCATTATTTGTCTTAGAAGTTTTACCTCCTCTCTGATACTCCTCACCTACTCGTTTCAACCTGATTTACACAGAGTTAATTGATTAAACTTCACAGCCTCCCTCTGAGTTGGCAAAACTATTACAGAGCAGAGAGCAAGGAAGTGCAGTGATTAGTCCAAAGTTACTCAAGGGCAAAACAAGCACTGAAAGAAACACACCAAACACTCTCCCTCCCCTCCAGCCATCAGTACGCTAACCTGCCTTCACAATGAGACCAGAAAAGTCAAAGCCCTTGTCTATATCAATCAGAAAAGGACACAAATGCTTAATCAGTGACAATTTTAACATGTTTTTATCTATTCAGCTCTTCCCTTTCCCTGTTACATCGCAGACTACAGACGCCTCTGCATTTGGGTACTTCAGCTCCTCCTGCTGCTGAACACAAGTTCTTTCCAGCTGTGCTCCCAGACTGGATGCCAGGTCCTTCAGGCCTCTCCTGCTATATTTTCCTATAAACTCTTTGCAGTCAGCCAGCTCACACTCTGGCTACATCCCAGACCAAAGTAAAAGTGCCTTGCAGAGGTACAGAAAAGATGTCTGAAGCTAGGATCAGGCTATAAGGCTGGAAATTAGGAAACACATGCTTTATGATGGAAGTTGGCACATATATCTAGCTCAAAACATTGGACAAGTTTGCTTATTCCTTCCTGAACACCCCCCCCCCCCCCAATCACTTCTGAAATCAAGACAGCCTCGAGACCAGAATTTGAGGGGTTGTCTCCAGACAGAGATCTGATTTTGGCTGGGCTCTGTGTGCAAATAACCAGTGATACCATAAAGGTCACTGCTGTAAAATGAATAAAAATCTGAACAGAAAACACCCCTCAGACAAGCCAGCCAGAAAGGAAACAATAAGCACACGAATATCCAGAAAGCTTTACTCTAAAAACCAAAATACATGTTTTTAAAAGCCCATGTTTGCTGCAGACTTAGGAACTCTGCAACATCACGTAAGTAATGAGTAATCTCTGAAGCAAAAGTATGGCCTGGTCGTAGAGCAGGACCCTGCCACATAAGGAACAGATGACAGTCCATCTCCCTACTGCTTAGAAAGAACATTTGCCCAGTAACCACTCACGTCTCTGACCAGGAAAATTAGAAGTCAGTGCTCACAATACCATTTTCAGAATCTAGTTCCTGGTTTCAAAATGAATATAAAAGCTTCTCACACCAACTGTTAGGTTTTTATATTATTTTCTGGTTCTAGTTTAAAGAAGAAAGCTGGACAAGAATGAGCAGGTGGGTCATATTCTGCCTTCACAGAGCCAAATACAGGAGATGAGTGAGAATGACAGAGCTTTGGAGGGGAAAGAACCAGCTCATTGACCCAGCTTCACAAAAATCCTTTAGGAGCTCCAGTCTCACTGATAACACCATTTGTATATAATCTCCCTTTCTAGGCACCCAGCGAATCCCCTCTGGTGCATCAGGGCTGCTTTCAGATCTGTCTCTTTTCCTGACACACACATACATGCCCCAAGTTCAAACTTGTTTTTGAAGCAATAAAGAGATGAGGAAAAATTGTACATTTAAATGACACGGTGAGGTGGCCAAGTGTGAAGCAAGCCTATCTCTCACATCTTTCATTTAAAAGGATGAGACAGGACAACAGAAAGCCTGCTGCAAACCCTGTGAAGGGGTCAGCACTGAAACTGGGCCATTTGAGAAAACAACAACACACAAATAGGAAGACTCTTTGGACCTCTCCTCATTAGGCAGAGAAACCATTTTGCAGAGACAGTCTCCCCTTGGGAAAGAGGAGAGGGCAGTGAGAAAGGCAAGTGAACCAACACGAGATTGCTGCTGCGATGCATGACCCTGTGGCAACCGAGTGCCTCTGCTCCATGGAAGTGTCGCTGCCCATGGGGTATTGTGGGAGAAAGCCAAATACAATGAGGCAGACAAAAATGAAACCTAACAGCCCACACAGAGGGAAAAAACAGGAGAGTGAGGGATTTTCCCCTGCGATGAGATGCTGAGGAGCACTTCAGTCCGGTCAGCCTTTCAGCCAATTTATTCAATCAGCTTAGGCTATCAAGGTGGCAATTGCGTCGCTCTTGTTTCAGGACTGAACTGCTGCGGGTCAATCCACCCCAAGCAAACCTGCTTATTTGCTTCATAAATGTTCAACACATAAAGGTTATTCAGCTGTACAAATGCTGGAAATAACATGCGGGGCACTCAGGGTGAGACTCAAGCCACTCAGGACAAACAAGGCTACCGAGCATTGACATGTGTGGCTCCAGCAGAGATGGCTACCAAGTCCCTTTGCGCCCCAGAAAGAGAGAGAGGGAAGAGGGGAGAGCTTGCCAACACACATATATGAGTGTCAATATTAATGCTGCCTAATAGTATCCTTTCCCTTTGCAATGCCACCCTCCATGAGAGAAGAAGAATGCTGCACTCTTGGAGACAGCTCCCACAGAGGACAATGCTATTTCTTAGCTCTCCTGAAAAATATGGGATCTGGATGCACTGCCCATGTCTTGGGAGTCCACACAAATGTGTGATGATTCCCTTCTAGCAGCAGTGAAAAAATATACAATGTGTAATCAACAGAGAGCTGAATCATCCAGTTCAACAGCTCTTGCGCCAAAATGATTTAAAAGACATGCTGAAATCCTTCCTGCATACTATCTGTAATGACTGTGAAACAACCAGAACTAGACTGGAAATCTTGTGCTGCTGCTTTCAGTGTTGTCTGAAAATGTAGCCTTACCCTCAAAAAGTAAGGGAGCGCAGTGTACATGCATAAAGAGTATACAGTATCTACAACAGCTATGTGAACCCCTTCACCAGTGACATGGAGTTGCAACAGGTATTAATGCCATCAATGTACTAAGCATCTGAGGTGAATCTGGGAAGGCAGCAAGAATCCCACGATTAATGTGAAAAGACTTATTTAGGACACCAATGTGCCAAATCTGCACTAAGATAACACAAAATGGTTAATTCAAGTATAAGCAGATTTCTTTCATACAGGCAATACAGATTAAGAAACAGCTTTCCATCCTTAAGTCATTTTGCCTGTATTTGTGGAAGAAAAGGTCAATATTACAATAGAGGTCAGCTACAGTTCAGCACAAAACACCCAGGAAAACTATTTCGAATAGTTTCATTTGCCTAAACCTACAGAGGTAAAATGTAGATCTGCCTCAGCAGCAAAAATGGAAAGTATATGGCCTTTTTCCCTGCAACAACCAGAGTCAGCTTAGTAGCCAAAAAAAGAGACGAGTTTGTGTATCCATTAGAGAGCTCTCTTCATTTCCCCCTACCCCCTTATTCCTGTATCTTTATGTCGTCCAGCAACATTGTTTTCTACCCCATCACGCACTCTGGCTATTCTTCCATAACCTCTTGTGCCTTCCCTAGACACCTATATTCCCCATGCACACAATTTTTCTTTCTAGCCTTTATGTTCTGCCACAAACTGCTAGTACTGCTTCCACAGACCAGAGTTTCCTAACTAAAGATGGTTATTGATGTACAGTACTAGTGTTTTAGTGCAGTAGCAGAATCAATAAACTAGGAAATACTGCTTTGTCAGATTTTTCCAGCGCATGCTGGGAAACACTTTTTACTGCCTTTGGATGGTCACAGAGTTTTCTTTAGAGATCACACTGGAGCATGAACTGTGTCTTCTCTAGGAAGAACTGAAGCTCTCCTACCCTCTAGTGACTGGAACAGAATAGAGCACAGGGTTGCAGCTTTTTTCCCCCTCCTCTTTGAAACAGCACTTTCATGTCTCCTAAACCAGTACCATGCTTCACCATCTCTCAAATTTACTTTAAAAGATGTTATGGCACAAGCGAGTTGGAAACTGAGAGACCTGCCAGAAGGGCTCAAAGCAAAAGGTCCAAAAACCCCACATATAATTATTGAAAATGCAATGAGATATAACATACAACAACAAAAAATATTCCAATGACAGCAACCAAGACAGAATTTTGGCTATTTTGAACAAAAAGGACCAGAGTTTAAAAACCTGGCTCCCTTTGCCGAGACCCAAAGCCAACCAGAGTCAAGAGACAGCTGTGTGTGCACGCATGAGAAAAAGGGGGATCGAGCTACACTGATTGAGGGCACAATAATATCCCGAGCTTTAGTTAAGAGCTAAAGTGCTGATCTCCTCCACTTTCACATTCCATCACTTTCTATCATACAGCATTCAGGGATGCATGGCGGCTCTCTGTGCTGAGTGCCAAGTGAAGGGCTGTGACACCCCAGGACCAGGGCTCACTGAGCTGCCGTCCAGCTCCAAGGGCTGTACTTTGCACTTCTTCTGTTGACAAAAGCATACTTGCTGGCACAATACCTGAGAGGGTTGGCTCCTTTACGTAGCACACCACAGTTATATTGAATCAAACAAGAGGAGGTTAATTATTGAATTTATTTAGGCACATAGCAACATTACAAAGGGGAAAATATCAAGATGCATATTTGTTCTTGTAAGAGCCAAATTCTGCTTTTCAGAGAGTTAGACTGTACAGCTCTCGAGCTGTGTACTGGGCCCTGCAGCCTCTAGATTATTGTTATTTACTCAATAGCAAATTAAAGCTTTACACAACAAATAGAAAGCTACAGTCTGCTTCCCAAACAAATTAATATGTAATGCAAAAACAGGATAGTACAGGAATATAAAAGTAACGGAAGCCTGCAGGGATACTACAAGAAGACCGAGGGAAGCAAGTTGTGTAGACATGTAGCAACACACAAATCTTGGAAATCCTTTTACATTGCTGGCAATGAAAAATCCCCTTCTTGGTATCCATCCCAAGCACAAAAGGAATTTCAAAATCCACAGAGCAAACAGAAGAAATACTGCCTCACAAAATTCCTCCCATTCCGAGAAGAAACCCAAACAATTAGACCAGGATCCAGGAGACCCATGCTTCACTTCGGCACCAACTACCAGCCACCTTTTGGATATCCTTAAACAACTCAAATCCTCTCCAGCTCCCTTTTTTGGTTGAATTTATACCCGTTTCCTCAGTACAGACAGTTTTTCTCTGTTTCTACAGCTCTTTAATGAATGGGCTCTTACTCTCTCTTGCTGCCAGATGCTACCATAGCACCCACAATAAGGAAACAGCACCAATTTCTCATTAGATTGGAAAAATAAGCTCAAGCAAAGGGTATCACACCATGTTAAGACAGGTTGCAACTGTACTTCAGAGTTTCCTATGTTTACTTTCAGTTTTAGAGAGGGCACAGAGTTTTGAGAGGGGACTTTTTTTTAAGAGGAAAAAAAAAAATGGATTACCTTGGATGAAGTTCGTTTCTTCCGACTTGACCATCTCTATTCATGAGTCCCCACACCATTGTACCAAAGAGAAGCCAGAGAGAAGAAACAGAGGAGGAGTAAAATGGAGAAAGAGGTTAGCAAAATAATTCAAACAACAGCTTGTCAAATACATTAGAAAAGCTTATTACTGAGTAGGGGGCTGGAACTATGACTGTATTCATCTGTCTCCCCTCCCTCATGGAATATAACAGCCGCCAAACTCAAAATACCTGCACTGCACCAAAAAAAGAGGAAGTTAAAAGAAGCCATCAAGAATAAAAAGTGGAAGGACCTAGAGCCATTAGAAAAACACATAGCTTATACTTTTGGTGCCATCTGGTTCTACAGTAAGCTAATTTAGAAAGGGAAAAAAAAAGTCATCTTACTGTTAAGTGCTAATGTAGACAGAGCCATTTCACTGTTCCGATTCCACTGGAAATGGCTGAGCAATCTGCATTTGAAATATGAGGGCTTAAAACACTGTCTTTGTAAAAATTACAGTGTGCACCCAACTCTTCTATCATCTGCACTCTGAATGTTAACTAAGCACCCAAGAGTACCAGAAGCTGCTACTTTAAACCAATGTATTTGCTGCCTCACTGGTTAGGTCCGTATTAGGCCATGCCTTCCTAAAAATCCCAGAAGAATTCGTGAGGCTCTTTCCCCTAAACTGCTTTTTTTTTTTTGCTAAAGAAACTTTTTGTCTTTGCTTTATCCCCTCCTGCAATCCAGTAACATGTGTGCCAACAATCTCTTCTACAGGTTAGAGGGAGAATTCACATCCCTGATCAAAGCGATCTCATAATATAGATATATAAACACCACAATAGTGTTTTGAATGTTGTCATTAAGCTTTCAAGTAATCACATATTGAGTTACAAATAACTACACTTATTGTAACATTGAGATTTTACAATGTTCAAAAAAGCAAGTATTTGGAAAATGAATAATGAATGACAGACATCCCACATTAGGTTTTCTTATTTTGCTTTCCAACCCCTTGAAACATTTATGTTTCTATAAATAATCTCACTTAGACTGGAATTCCATACCTATAATTCAATAATGTGCTGTAAACAGCAACTTTCATACTAGACTGTATAGGAGACTTGTAGGAATATTTTCTCTTTACATATGTATTACACATAGTCAAAGTTAGCTCTGGTTTTAATGCTAGTCCAAGTAAATCCTGCCTTTGTTGATCAGGAAGAGGATGAGTTCACCAACACAGGTATGCTTTATACTCTGTGTAAGATACTAGGGTAGGAATCTTAAAAGCTAAAATCAAAACTTCCATGTGCAAGACCTGAAAGTCAAAAACTAAGAGCTTCAGTCATGGTGTTCCCAACATCTGCCCAGGTTCTGGGTTTCTAGAATCACTAAGTGCACCATATTTCAGCACCAGGAGCCAAGTTCAATTGAACTCAGGCAAGAAACTGTCAGTGGCAAAAATCAGGGGGTTTATAAGCAGTATCTTACTCACACCCAGTGTGCTCCTCTGCAAGACTGGTTTAAGTCTTAACGTCAAATCCCTGCTTTTAGATTTCATATGGATAGACATTCATATTGTAATAAAACCAAGAAAAAACAAAGAAAAGAAAAACCCAAATAAGTTTAGTTTGGTTGGGTTGTTTTTTTTATTTTAGTTTCCGTTTGTTTTGTCTTTTTTGTTGTTGGTTGGTTTGGGTTTTTTTAAGTGTTAAACTCCCAGGTGGGAATCAGAAAACAATATGATCTGGAATAGCAGTCACAGCAGGCATGGATCATACATTCACTTCAGCAACCTGCACACTGCAGTGGTGGGTATCACGCACCTGGTACCCAGAGAGCACTGCTATGGTGCACATCACAGCTATGAAGCGAAGCATCCAGCTACAGAAGTCTGCACAACTGTCACCCAATTAAAACATAAGGCTGCTTTTTTAAGTTATGATCTATCTTGATTTCAACATTGACTTTTGTAGGATGAAAATAAAGGTGGCATTTCCCACTTGATCAGATTATGCCAGCTCTTCCCCCCCAACCACATTCCAGCTATAAATTTGATTTCCTAATCCACTTACATTTCTCTTGAAGTCTCCTTGCTTGATTGCTAGACTCAAGTTTAACACAATCACTCCCATGTCATCTTCTAAACTGTTGGGATCTTCCAGTTTTAAAACCTGTTCAGTAGTTCTACAAGAAAAAAAGGGGGGGAAAAGTGCAATTATTGACTCCAGTTAACTCAAGTTGATTATTAAAGGTCACACTGAGCTGTGCAAATTTCAGCTTCTTGTCTGAAATTCCTAATATTGAGTTTAAATGTTAAAACGGGAAATCTAGAGGGTTCCTTCAGAGTTCTGACAAAATACAACCCCCTTTCAATAACTCAGCATAGTGTTCATATAGCATTGCTTAATACTCATAAATCTCCACATCCAGGTACACACCAAATTAAGTTACTACTACCCCAACTTCACGAGGAAGAAGACTGACAGGGAAGCTTATCCAAGTCAAATTTCTAACACTAATGGCTGGAATTTGACTCTGGAGATATTTATTCTTGCCTTATCTCTACTTGCGTTTAATCTCCCTCCATGACTCAGTTCCCACTCTGAAAATGGGAATGCTGGTTTTTACCTGATGGCACTATCTCACAGATAAATTCCTTAATGTTTCTAGAAACTCAGATAACCACGGGACCTGCAATAGACCCACACAGGAAGAACAGATTTTCTCCCCCAAAAAAACAGTTGCACAGCAAGGGAGTATAAAAGGGAGAACTAAAACTTGAATTCCTGGCTTCCAGCTCCACACTGAGACCAAGCAGCAGCAGACAAAAGGAGCAGGGCTTGCCTCTGCACTAAATCAGGGCCAGATGCAGCTGCTGAGGGGATGGATGGCTGCAGGAGGAGAGGCTGGAGACAGGGCAAACTGCTCCCCAGCCCAGCTACACACAGAAAAAGGCACCCCATGATGTTATGTAGGGCTACAAGGGAGTCTCAACCTTCTCCCCCATTTCTTCTTCTTCCATAAATTATTCTGGTGTAGCCCTCCCTAAGCAATGCTGCACACAGAAACTCTTATTCCTAGACATGACAAGGAAAGGGTGCCTTCTGCTGAACCGGGCTCCATCCAGGCTGGATTTGAAGCTGGTACATAACACTGGATAAATCCTGTATGCATACCTTTTTATCTCAAACGATTTCTTTTAAAATGTGCTCCCCACCCTTCTATCAAAGTTTCCTTGAATAGATAAATTCCAAGCTAGAGCAAAAGCATTTCATTATTTTCCTGTTTCTCAAATAAGCTGCATTAATAACCTTTAGTTAAATAAATATATTACCTATTGAGTTCAAGTTCAGTGAGTGCTACAAATGCCGAACCCATGAAGTCTGAAGAGGTTAAATCTTGATCATACACCTGGTAGCAAAATAAAATAAATATATCTGATTTTCACATCATAATCCAGTTTTATCCCAGCCGATAACAGAACAGATATTTTAAGCTCTTTCAGTTCCATTTCGTCTTTGAAAGATCAAAGCTTAGCTATAATTCAGGGATAATTTTCCAGCTCCTTGATTTAATTTGTATTTTTAACTAAATATTTAAAGAGCATTTTGAAAGTATCTCCTTAATATTATGTAAACAGAGACGTGTGTGCTGCTATGGATGGTGCCTGTTCCTTTATGCTCTGCTCGATCACATAATGAAACGCTGCACAGGAATCAGGTACTCCTGGCTACAGATGTTTTAGCAATTAGTGCTCACAACTGGTAGCTTGCGGTTCTGGTAACTGTAACGTTACTCATAATGAGAAAAGGCTTTGCTACTTGTCACAGCTGCATCCCAGGTAATAATTCTGCTCAACCCAGCCAAATTACACTCTTAAAACGTGCTTATGAAACCGCTGTTGGTTTCACTGAGTTTGCATAAGCACAGTAAGAGCGAGCAGAATTTAGCTCCCACCGCTTTCAAACGTATTCAGTCAGGGAGTTTTATTTCAACGTGGGTTTTTGCAGATGGAAAGCAAAACATGCGAGTAAAATCTGGAAAAGACATATGTGCGTTTTAATTTGAAATTGCTGGAACTCTTAAAGTGGATTGTGGTTTATGTTACGCTGCTGCAGTGAATGAAAATCGATATGTTTCTGAAGCTGAAAATCATGGCTTAGAAAAAATATTGATCTTTCAAAAATCTAAATACCAAAACTTAAAGCTTACCTTGATCCAGAGTTTCTGATCGAGGCTCTGTATAGGCAGCACAACAGTTTCATCCCAAACTGGGTTGAGGTTCTTGTAGACTACCTTACTTTTATATAGAGTTTTCCCATTCAGTTTAAATTTCACATATGGGTCACTTGTACCTGTGATAATGAATAAAAAATAGATTAGCAAGTCCCCACAACCTGAAATTATATTTTCATATAATAATAAATAACAATAAAAATAGTAGAGACTTGTTTTATATAAACATGCATATACTTCATTACCTATATAGAAATTCTTAGTTCATACAGGAAATCTATAGAAGAGAACCAGAAAGTTATTTGAAAGCAGGCAACAAAAATTCTTCATCATTTACTTCATCTCTGCTGTGTTATTCTTAAAGAACATTAGTATTTAATAACTTAGTTAACATTTTAATTTGGGCAAAGAGCAAACAGAAGCAGAGATGAAGGACTTTTACAAGCCAACACCACAGACAGTGGAAGAGAGAAAATGTGATCCTGTGATTATGAATATATAAAAAGACCAACATTCAAAAGCATCGTAACTTGGATAGGAGCTCCAAGGAAACCAGTTACAATAGCTGAAGTAGCTGACAAGATTTCATCACTGCTGTGACTCGCCAATTTACTTAAAACTAAAGGTGAAGTTTCAGTGAAAAACACACTGATGCTGATGCTGTTCACCAGCTCAGCATAAAAACACACACACAGAATGAACACCGCAAAGATAAACAATATTCAGGTAACACGTTTTTTAATCCAAGCGGCACAATTTGACGTGGCAATAATGTCCCTATTTTTATGGAGCAGATGTCCATGGACAGAGCGTGAAGCTCATACCACTCGGCAGCAATAGAAAGACTTGCAGCTGTCAAAGGAAAACAGAAGAGGAAATCAACTTTTTATTATTGTTATTAAACCAGTGACATCTGCACTAACACCAACCAAACTGAGGTGTAGCAGCATATACAATTCATGATCCCAAGTGCCGCTGTTCTCTCATATTCAATATTGTCTGTATTATACCTTATATTTGGAATTAAACTTCCCCCCTAACAGTTCCATTTCATTTGAAGAATAACAGCTAACTTGAGGGTCCTGGCTGCCCCCCAGCCTGCAGGGTGGGCTGCTGGCAGACAAAGACTGACTCCTACACCAGACTTCCCATCCAGAATTAATCTGAACCTGTCCTCCCTGCTTCCCACAGAGATATTGGCTGACAAGTGCATGACAGTGCAGGATAACCCAGCATAAGACCAATACTCAGTCTTGTCAGTAGTTTAGTGAACAGTGAGAATGCAAAAACAGCGTATTTAAACATCCAAAGCTCTAATTAGCGTGATATGAAGACAGACTTAGAATCAAAAGAAATATAGCTATATATTCGCATCTATATGGAATTACATAGTAAAGAACTGTGCTCCTGCAACATACAGACTTACTTTTTAGAACTTGCAGAAAGTTTCTCTTATGTTTTATTTCAACAGGGAAGAGTTGTTGAGCCCTCGCCAATTCTGCACATTGAGGTTGTTTGAGGCACAGAAGGAAAATATCAGTTGGGTTTTCAAATATTACCTGCAGCTGATCCTTTTCTTACATAGTAATGGTTGAAATCAACCCCTTTTTGGAAAAAAAAAAAAAAATGCTGCAAACCTAAAAAGAATTTATTTTCCTTCTTCTCTAGGAGAGGATAATAAGAGCCTGATTCAAAGTCAGAGGGCAGCTTATTGCATTTCAATGGCTTAGGACTAGACCTTTCCCAAGAACACTTCTCAGAACTATGATTATGCTCTTACATATACAGCTTAAAGACAGTACACACTCCATGAATGGGAACACATAGATAAACTGTGGCCACACAACATGGGCAGTAGCCCTCCGAGGATGCAGAAATTAAGAAATTGACCTCTTTGGTGTTAGTTTCTTCCAGCTCCTTTTTTCTAAAAAACAGACAAAAAAAAAAAAAAAAGAAACTGAAAGAACTGTTTGATTTTTATTTACAGGATAACCAGGAGCAAGTTGCATATTAGGAATAATAGTAATAATGTCCACACCTATTCTGTGCATGAAATAGCAACTGGCCAAGACACGGAAAACAACTGATGAAATGAAAGCACAAAGAGAGTGATGGAGGCAGGTGGTCTATGGCCATAACTCATCTGCTTTTGGCACAGAAAACCCATGAACAAGGGCAAAACCTGAACAGAGAGAGAAAAATAGGATGCAGAGAAAGCAAACAGCCAGCAAGTTCCATAGCTGCAAGCATAAAACTCCAAGCATCCCAACTGCATTATTGCTCTGAAAGCTTTCCAGGTTGTTATACAGTAAGGGAAAATAAAGAGAGGGGGAAGGGCTGCCCGGAACTGTTCACGTGAGCCAGACTTTAGTATATACATATATATACACACACACACACACACACATACACATAATGTCTTCTTTTCTATTTAACAAGAATGTCTTTCTATTTACATATATTTCTATATTTTCTATACATTTCTATAAAAACATATTGTTGCATAAAAACATGCACATATTAAAGGGACATATATTTATATAAATATATATTTCTGTTAAAATGTATAAAAAACAGGACAAAAAGAGCTATAATAAACAGAGGCCTTTAATTAAATAAGATTGCCACTCTGGGCTCAGGCCTTCATGCTTGTCAGCTTACTCTCAAAATAAACATCTCAAAGCGGGGCCTCAGTGGTGTCACTTATTCCGGCAAGGCACCCTGGGTAATCCCTCGCTATCTTGACAGCTACATAATGTTCAAACTGTTTCACGGGTGAGCTGCAGCACTTGGGCGAAAGAAAATATTAATGCCAGGAATTAATAGAAAAAGGGATGATGGTTTACAAAAGCCAAACAAGGGAAAGGTGTCAAGTTAGTACCGGTGTTAATTGTTAGGGAAAATAATTGCGGTTGGGAGCGGGCTTCAGTGGCGCTCGCCTGTCGGGCTGTCACAGGGGTAACATCTCAACTAGGCAGGCAAGGGGAAAGGGGCCAGCAGTGCGGGAGCACGGCTCCCGGATCATACAAATGATGGGCTGACATCTCTGTGCCAGCAAAGAGACAAACCTTCACCTCTGTGGCACAAGCTGGCACACACCAGGTTTCCATGGCGGGAACTGGGGTAGACCTGATGGCCAAGAGGGAAACAATGGAGGTGATGATACAAAGGTTTCCCCCAAGTTGCTGTTGGGATGTTGATGAAGCTCCTGGGTCACTGTGTCCATTCCTGGTTTTCTTCATAGTACACAGGTAATCAAAATAGGTTATAAAGGACACAGGGAATAAGAAATAAGCTAGATGACAAGCTTCACCTGATGGGATGAACAGCACAGACTGCAAATTAACTGCATTTGAGTTCAAGGCTTGAAGCCTTCTAGATTCAAGATCAGAAAGATGTCTGGATCTATTAAAAAACTATTTATTATAGACAATCTACAACCTAGCCAGAAAAGCCTAGTGATTTTAGGCATGAGCTGATCTAAAGAAGGATTTTTGCTTACAGTTTTCCTTTAAAAATAACAGAAGCTGATAAATTTCTGAAGACACCAGACTATCAAAAAAAGCTTTCTAGCAGCCATTTCCTACTATAGACAAACGAGTCAACAGCTTCTAAGCACATGCACCCAGGCTCCTCTGGCATGCAAGGTCTGAACATGTTCACCTTGGTCACATCAACTGTATCAGTATTGAGGGAGTCACACAAGAAGACTCATTATTCTTGAAGCCAGCTGAGATTTTAGCCTGAGAAAAATACTTCTCTAGTGGGAAAGGCCAAGTGTAATGCTTTAAGGCTAACTTAAATGTTATGCAAGGACAAGAAGGTTCTCACACAGTAAAATGCATGGACAAAACATATATTCCGAAGAAGATTACCTACTTTTTAGCCTAAAAAAAAGCCCAGTAAAAGGAAAGGTTTACTACTAAAAAACAACACTGCATCAGCTGGGCCTGTTTTCCCATTAGAGAAAGAACACACACACCAACAGGGATGCTCCATTGAGTTCATTTGCGTAATATCTATTTTTACTTCTGACACTAAAAAACAAGCAGTGCAGGCAGACCAACCATCAGCTAAAATGCGAGGTAGATTCAGTGAGCAAAAGTTGCCGGGACACAGCAGCAGGAGAGGGCTCAGCAGCCCAAGAAACTGTTAACGGTACCTTTAAATGGATACTGCTGCCCTCTAGCAGCTACCAAGAGATGTATCACATCAACCGCGTGTAATACTACTACAGACTTAAACCAAACCAAACCAAAACCAGAAGACCAGATATCATTTCAAGCCACACACTGTTTTACAGGAGTAAACTTACTGGAAATATAGCATATGAAACAAGTCTCGTTACATAAATAAATAATAAAAAATTACCACCAAGTTGCCTTAAAATCCTGGGGAAAAATATCAAAGAACAGTGTGAAATATAATCTAGGCCATCTTAAGTTTTGGTTAAAACCTAGATTTTAATCTGAAGAAGGAAATGAAGGATTTCTTTTATATGCACGTAAAGAATACATTTCTTCAAGTCTTCCTAGAAATAGAATTACTGGAGTTATTTACAACAAGGAGTAAAAGACATTTTAAAATGGAACACGCATTTTTCTTTTTAAGTGGAAAACCACTATATTCTTATAGTGAAATAGCTGGGATCAAGGCTTAAAGGAGAAATCAGACAAAAAAAGTATTCTGCTGGCAGGAAATTCAGGTAATTTTGGAAAGTTTTGTGCCCAGTTAGTTTTACATGGCCAGATGGAAGTGAAACATTGTTTGGAAACAAGCATCACCAATAGGTTCCAACGGAAAATAAACCAACTAACAAGAAAGTAAGCAACAAAACCCACCACAACAAAAAGCAATAAACAAAAAAGACCAGCGAAGTGTGAGGAGTGTATGAAAACAAACAGCTGATGGGTTAAAAAGATGGGGGAAAAGCCTGAACCACACAGAGACATATTCAGCATGTTCTATGCAAGACACACCAGAAATGGTGTTTTAAAAATACTAAAGGAACAAGGAAAAGCCACCAGACTCTACCAAAGCACCACGCAATACACAAGAGGGAAAGAATATCACAAAGAACAGATGATGGCAAAATTAGCCCCACTGTACACTGTATTCCCAGTAAGGGTTTATGAAGGCACAAGAGGGCAAAAGGACAGGGCACATCTCTGTTACTAGGCAGCACTGAGCACCTTCAGTGTAATGTAGTTGCATCTTCTTGCATTCTCCGTCTCTGGCCTAAGAAAATCTCCTTGCAGGGGTCCCAGAAAGATGCAGTGAAAGCTGTTAAAGCGGAGATAGTTCAGACAGTTTAAGAAAGCTGTGCTCTGAATTACAGTTGCCTACAAAAGAAGAGACATAAGGTATTCTCAGGGCCCTACGTGTCCTCTTCCTGTGCTGCCATCCTTATATCTCTTAATTTAACATTAATTTACCAAATGTAGCTACAAAATATAATAGATTAATTGCTCTTGTTTGACTCAATCTATTTTCCTGAGGTTCCTAACTTAGTGCATTCATTCCCTAAGCCAGACCAGAAGTGATGCTCACGGGCATCATGATGTATTAGGGCAAAATTTCAGCCACACACATTGCAATTCCAGAAACTGGACTTGGCACAGAGAAGTGCTTGCAGCACAAGCAGAGCTACACAAGATCCAGAAAACATCAAAATAAGTACCCAGCACCATTCAAATTCTTAGCAGTTGTAAATTAGCCATGATTACGCCTTTCAAAAAATAAGTGTGAAAAGTTGCCTAATACATCTCAATAATTAATAAATTTGAAGGACTAATGATCTAATTGCAGATACCCTCAAAACAGAGGAAGCCTAAATTAATCAGCGTGTTCGCAGGGAACGATTCAGCCTAATTGCTCTGAGCATGTGATTTCCAAACAATGGTCTTGCTCTAAGCTGACAAACACCCAGCCCAGACCAAACACATCCCGTTCTCCAGCACCCTGGTGTCAGCATGGACCCAGGCAGTGGATAGCCCAGAGCTACGAGTGGGGGGGCTACTGTGGGTTCATTACTGGTTAAAGGTGAAAGTACATGTTATTTTGTCCTTTTTCTTTGATTTTATTTTGTTCTTGGGAGACTTGAGTTTTGGCACAGCTCATACTAATGCTAGGAGCTGCCCATAATGCAGCAAAGCCAGCTTCAGGAGTCACTCACACAGCAAAACCAGCAACATGAGCCCCCTGGGACCCTCTGGGAAGTGTGGGGTGCTAGATGTGAGAGCAGATGACATGCTCTGGATGAGGAGGTGGGATGCACCCAGTGAGATGATGGCACGTTCTGTACTACTTCAGCCAACCCACCCTGCTCCCTCAGTGTGCAGCTGCCTGTATCACGGGAGGAAAGAAAAGAGAGCAAAACCAAAGTGTAGCAACAGGCAACAACAGCAAAGGAAACCTGGAAAAAAAAGGAAACAGAGATGGGGCACAAAGGTCCTGTAAAGTGCTAGAAAACACAAAACCATGTGGCAAAGAGACACGAGAAAAATTCAAGCTGCAGCAATGCAGCTGAGGTTGGGGGGAATAAAAGACAGCAACCACAGCCACTCACCAGCTGACATCACATCCGAGAAACATGTTTCTTGCAACCACACGGTTTAACAGATGAAAGAATATACTCATACTTTGAAAGCACAGGATTTGGAAACAGGGGGTGCTCCTCACCCTTGCAGGCACTCAAAACCCAGTTTCTGTTTTTTCTTATAGGCAGGTTTGTCAGCTCAGTGAAGGTAACACTTCCTTATGGCTGCAGCATCATGTACTGCTCGGTGTCACAGCATCACCATTGTGCACAGGTGACTTGTGAAGGCACAGTCAGAGCATCTCAGAGCCATACGGGAGCAGGACATTTCAGGATTCATTAGACTACTCAAAACAAACATGAGCCATTGCCCTGCCCTATCAAGGTGAACCAGAAAGTCACAATGGGCTCCAGCCTCTCCCAGTTCAAAACATGTGGAACTGGAAGCTGTGATCTTCATCTAAAAAAAAGTCTCAATGGGGCCATAAAACCACTAAGGGTGCAACAAAATGACAACATTTAGAGCACTGGTAATTATGCTTAGTTATTTTAAATCAGATAATTATTTCTCTTTTCTGCAGAAGTACTTACAGTATTAAAACTACACAGATCGCAAACTCCTCACCATCACCAAGATACATCTACTATTACTAATACTAAAAGAAGTATACTATAAATAGCCCAACCTTTTGCTATTGTGCATATAAGCACACAGATCCATAACTTTCAGTGAAGAGAAAAATAGGAGAGAGTAGATGTTAACAGGAATAATATGAATGGGGGGGGGGGGGGAAGTAACAAAAATCTGATAAACTGAAAGAGGAATTTAAATCACACCAAAGGGAACATATGCTGGAAAGAGCAGTACACAGCGAGTCAAAAAGTCTGGAAAAATATCTGGAAAGTTGGGAAAAAGTAAAGTCACATGTTGGTCTTACAGCTTGCAGTTATCAGCAGAACTACAGGTTACCTTTGTTCAGCCAAGTGTAATTAATTCCTACTTAACAAGCGTTAAGCATATAATGAGTGAATTTGCAGAGTAGAGCCAGGAGTTTCCAATGGCAGAAATATTTCTCCTTTGTCACATACCTTAGATTTATTTTATATGTTTCTATACACACATGGGTGTGTACTTCTTACACTGGAAAAAAATAGAGGTGGAGACAAAGACTGAATGCTAGACCAAGAGACTTTGCTCAAATTTGGAGTACTTATCATGTTATAGCATTATATCACAGAATGGCTTGGGTTGGAAAGGACCTTAAAGCTCATTCTCTTCCAACCCCCTCTCATGGGCAGCGACACCTCACACTAGAGCAGGTTGTTCCCAAGTCCCTTCCAACCTGGCATTGAACATCGTCAGAGATGGGGCAGCCACAGCTTCTCTGGGCACCCTGTGTGCACACCTCACCCACCCACAGAGCAAAGAATTTCTTCCTATTATCCAATTTAAATCCACCCATTTCCAGTTTAAAGCCTTCCCCCTTGTTCTACCATTATGTACCATTGTAAAAAGCTGCTCTCCAGATTTCTTGTAGGCCTTTTTAGGTATTGGAAGGCTGCTCTAAGTTTCCCCAAGAGACTTGCTCATCACCTCTTACAATAAAAGTTGTTACAGAGCTGAAACACACAGCAGAGACATCAAGGTATGGTTTGGGTGGGAAAGGACCTTAAACC
Organism: Neopsephotus bourkii; assembly: GCF_033783945.1. Classification (NCBI taxonomy): domain Eukaryota; kingdom Metazoa; phylum Chordata; class Aves; order Psittaciformes; family Psittacidae; genus Neopsephotus; species Neopsephotus bourkii. Next base: position 4,954,233 of record NW_026902048.1, read on the forward strand.
TCATCTTGTTCTAACGGCAGGGACACCTTCCACTAGATCAGGTTGCTTCAACCCATCCAACCCCGTAAGCAATTAAAGCTGCTGCATCCCCTCCCCGCTCTGAAGCTCTGCCCCTAAGGGCATCAGACGCCGGCAGCGGCAAGGAGGAGGGGGGGGAGCGGGGGCGGCTGCTCACCCGGCGGCGCTGCGGGCTCGGCGGGGAAGCGCCACGAGAGGGCATCAGCCACCCGTGCTGCGCTTGAGCGATGCGAGAAGTGGTACCTTGAAATCCAACGTAAGAGACAAGGGCAGGACACCGCACTTGGATGCCATTTCCTTTGCAGTTAAGGAGATAGATAACTTACACCCCCCAAAAAGACCTAAACTGATTGTTTGATGACTGCTTTGAGACTTTTTGTTACCCACACAGCAATTGCTGATAGCATAATAGCTGAATATTAAAGTTCAGGACATTTACAAAACTTAGGTTAACCCTGATTAACCTAAGGATTAGGTCAGCATTCGACTAAGGATGCTGGCACGGACTCTGCACTCGGTCCGTGGTTTTGATGTGAAGATTTTGTTATTTAACATACAGCATACTCCATGCAGTACCTCGAGTTAGTTTCCAGCAAAGCTGTTACCACTAGATGTGACTGCTTTATTCAACTAACAGCAGGACACTGCTACTCTTACCTATGAACTCCAATGCTCCGCTACCACTCCTATTTTTGCACTTGCACACACTAGCTTCAAACTCAAATACACACATAAAACTCAGGACACAACTCACTGGAGAGCTCCCGTGCTTCTTTGCACGCAGAACACCATGGGAAGAGGGACTGAAGCCCTCTCCCAGCTGTGTCAGGCCACACTGCTTAGTTAGCACTAGGGGTTTGCTGTTCCCAAAATGTGAATGAGGACGACCTGGCCTCCTGCCCAAGCCACAGTCTGACTCACAGAACGTGTTCCTATATTCAGATTATTTGGAGTAAGCTGGTATACCCCAGCACAATGGCTATATCCAGCATCGTGGTGGGGGAAGAAGGGGAAAGTGGCACTCTCCCAGCCCACAGGTTTACTCTGATATTTTCTCACACAGGAGAAATGAGCAAAGCTGACAACTTCTCATTTTTGAAAGCACATTGCAAAATGCACAGTGGTTGCAAGCCTGAGTATCAAGCAAAGATCCTAAGTAACCAGGATGACATCAGAGACCTATAAAAGTGTATATCAGCAGCATGTTTTAAGTAGCCACCACTGCAACGTGATGATGACTGAAGAATAATCATTAAATCAGTATTTTCCCCCTTCCCAGTGCCTAAGGGTGGGGGGAAGCAGGAGTTTTACTGAATGATGCATCACCTCATATACTTGGTTTGCTAAATGAGTAGTCATTTGCCACAAAGCACAGAGCAACATCAAAATGCTTTTTCTCTTTGCTTACATTGTTTCACTGTGTTGTCCAATGCTTCACCAAGACAAGCATTTGCTTTCTTACACAACAAAACATAGCCCAGAGCAAACTATAATTTGTCTCCTTTAGAAATATTACTCTGCTGGAATTGCTCACTTCTAGCATCTTTTCCATAGAAACAGCTAGATGTGTTCTGGCTTGTGCTGCCTTCCTCGTAAATCCAATGAACTGCTACACTGTTAGGAAATACATGCTTCAGTTTAACAAGTAAAGATCTTAATCTAAGTACTTGTCATGGTTTAAGCCCAGCCTGACAACTAAATACCATGCAACAGCTTCCTCACTCCCCTGCCCACATTGGGATGGGGAGAAATGGGAATAAAGATAAAACTCATGGGTAGAGATAAGAATAAACTTAATAATTTAATAACAATGATGATGATGAAAAAGGGAGAGACAGAGGAATAAAACCCAAGGGAAAAAACAAAACCAAGTGATGCACAACATAACTGCTCACCACTCATAGACCGATGCTCAGCCAGTCCCTGAGCAGCAACCAGCCATTCTGGACCAACTCATCCCAGTTTATACCCTGAGCATGTCATTCTCTATGGTATGGAATATCCCTTTAGCTAGTTGGTGTTAGCTGTCCTGGCTCTGCTCCCTCCCATCTTTTTGTGCACCTCCTCACTGGCAAAGCATGAAAAACTTAAAAGTCCTTGATTTAGGGTAAGCGCTACTGAGCAACAACTAAAACATCGGTGTCATCAACAGCATTCTCATAGTAAATCCAAAACACAGCACTGTACCAGCTACTAGGAAGAAAATTAGCTATTCCAGATTAATGAGGACAGTACTCATTCACTCATTTCAAAAGCTGAGAGGAAAAACAAGCCTACACTCAGCCAAGAGTTACTGTTTCATGAAGACATGAAGAATTAGCATGGAGAAAGTTAACCGAGATAACAGATAATGGGAATCCCAACAACAAGCACCACATGTGAGAAGTTTTCTAAATCCAGATGGATCCTTCCAGATGCAAACCTTCACATGCCTTTAGGCTGTGCAAGCTTATTTGCTTTAAAACCTTATGAGTAAACCCTATTTCTTCATCTCAGAAAAAAAACAAACTGCTCATGTATTTTGCAATGCAAACACAACAGAACTGTTTCCACATGCAGAAAAAATATGAAATAAGGAATAAATGTAAAATGCAGAGAAAGTGGACATATGGAAGAGTTCTGACAGGTTCAGACTGAAGGTTCTGAAGCAGCTACAGAACCTCTGGTGGAATAGCCCTCAACAGCAAGCAGAGAAACTACCAGCTGGCTGCTCATAAGCACTTTTACGCCCAATTGCAACAGCCTGAGGAAGAGCCAGGCTAACAGCAACAGGCACTTTCCCACAGTTTATCCAGGAATTCCCCAAATACTTTCCAATTTATGTGCTGCTATTTCAGGGTGGGTTTTGGGATTGGGGTGGGTTTTTTTTGCATGTTGCCATCCTTAAATTGCATCCCAGATTAGAGGGGATTGTTATATTACAAGCCCTGCTCCTATGGTTTCCCTGTCAATAAAATCTTTGCAGATAACTCTTTTGTAAAAGCACTCTTAGAGCAGCTCCACCACTTAACAGATTTCAACATATTCTTTGGCCTTTTCTATTTTGTTTGGTTTGGGGGTTTGGCTTTTCTTAAGCTTAGATAGAATTTCTCCAGGTTAATGACTCTGCAGTTCCTGAATAGGTGCAGATGCCAAATCCACCCAAGAAGGTGTTTTACAGCTGCACAGCAGGCAGGAAGAGCAGCTGTCTCCCCTGTGTACCCAAGGTGGATAAACGCAATGGTTGAGTGCTCTGACCTGCACAAGAGATATAAATCAATGATTTGGTGCATCAGAGATGAAAAGAAGCCAACGGCTGCCAAACTGAAGTGACCAATAGGTATGCTGTGTGAATTTCAGAGGAAATGAGTTGAAAGGTGGGGCTCACCACAGCGATCTCTGATAACCAGGTTCCGGCCTTCCTTCAGGTGGATGGTCAGCAGGTAAGCAAAGGAGCTGGGCAGGTCACCCAAGCAATCGTTTGCTTCCTCTAGAACCTAAGGAGAACAAAGAAATTGGTCACTGCTGTGCACCTCCTGAAGTGGACCATGAATGAAGCAGGTGTTCTCTTGGTTTTACAGAGACAAAGTTCTTGTCTTTCCTTAGAGCAATTTTTACAGAAAGGAGGGGAAAAAAAAAAGCTATTTCTTCCCCAGACTTTGTTTAGAAATGGCTAATTATGAGCATCAGGTGCCTTCAACAAAGCAAGGGGTAACCCAAGAGGGGGTATACCTGAAGGTGAGTAGTAATATTAACAATCACAAATGCATGCTAACCATTCTACGAGTCTATGCACAGTCTTCCAAATCCTATCAACATTCTACACTATTATTTTTTAACTGTTTCTTGTGCATTCGTAGACTATCTCAAGTTGGAAGCAACCCATAAGGACCATCAATTTCATTCATACTCATCCATGACCTCATGAGGAAGTGCATGTTTCACATAGCTGTTGAGAGGACAGCATTTCTTTATCCAGTTTAAAAGAAACACAGCAGTGGGCAGTGTTGGTTGTGAGATTTTGCAGTAAAACTCAGGAAGTTTCTTGCTCATGCAAGATGCTGGCAGGTTACACACCTCAGCATCATCCAGCGAAAAGAGCCTCTGGACAGCACTTGAGATGTTATCAGAGAGCAAAGGTAAAGAAGTTCATCCAGACTAAGCAAACACGCGTTATATGCAAAATGTGTGTCAAAACTGCCAATGCCTTTTCACACTGCCCTAAAACTGTTCTTGTTGTCTGACAAACCCTACAGCCATGTTCAGGTACTTGCTGTCTTTATTTTAATCTATTTTGTTCGTGGGCTGCTAGTTAAGTATTTATCCTGATGTTTTCATCCATTATCAGTACAATATAGATATTATAGGCTACTTAAAATATCCAGAATATTTGGGTCTATTTAAAGCATTAGCAACTGCTAAAAAAAAAACCACAAAACCATCATTAAACGAAATCATGGTTTAAGCCCAGCCAGTAACTCAGAACCACGCAGCCACTTGCTCAGTTCCCCTCCTTCTTCCCCCCCTCTCTCCTGGAGGGATGGGGAGAAGAATTGAAAGAATGTAGCTCCCACAGGTTGAGATAAGAGCAGTCCAGTAACTAAGGTATAACACAAATCACTGCTGCTGCCACCAATAATAATAATGATAAGGGAAATAACAAGGGAAGAGAATACAACCGCTCACCACCTGCTGACCGATACCCAGCCCAGCCAGAGCAGTGATCTAGCCCTTCTGGGTAACTGCCCCCAGTTTATATAGTGGGCATGACGTGCTGTGGTATCGAATACCCCTTTGGTTAGTTCAGGTCAGGTGTCCTGTCTCTGCTTCCTCCCGGCTTCCCCTCCTCCCTGGCAGAGCATGAGACTCAGAAAGCCTTTGGTCAGAGTAAACATTACTGAGCAACAACTAAAAACATCGGTGTTATCAGTGCTGTTCCCAGGCTGAAAGTCAAAACCACAGCACTGCACCAGCTACTAAGGAGAAAGATTACTGCTACTGCTGAACTCAGGACAATATCACACTGGTGAAATCTATAGAAGGCTTCTTCACCTGCTGGGTTTTTAAATTTGTAGGAAGTAAAGAAACTAAAGCTAAAGTTGTGCTTCTGATCAAGTTTCAAAATGCTTTAAAATGAAAGGCCTTACCATGTGATCATCAAAAATCTGAGATGATGTAGAAGAGTCTAAATCCATTTCTCCACATGGGTACTATAAAACAAAAACAAACAAAAAAAAATACAATTAATTAGACAACAATAATTTAAGGATCCAGGTTAGTTACAACAGCCCTTGAGAAGTCTGAATATCCTTGGGATGTTCAAACCAGCACATTCCTGTTGTTGTCTCCTACTCCTGAATGTGTTTCAGGTTTTGTTAAGCCTAAGCAACTATTTAAGAACACCACACAGAGGTCTACCCCAAGGCTGGATAGTTATGAATGGTGGGATAGTATGGGCAAGTACTTAGGCCAGTAGGCACCTCCAATGTTTTGGAACTTCACCTCTGAACAAGTGCAGAATTCTGAAAGACTAACAAAATATATGGAACAAGTATGCTGTCACCCTGGCAATTCTAGAGACACAAATCACTGCAACATGCTGGGGCTGGCGCATGCCTACAGAGCCCCGTTCAGTTCTATTCAGTACAAGGCAGACTACACTGAAGCAGGGCCATCATGAGAACAGGAGGACAAGACCCATAACTCAAATGAGGTGGTAGCAACCTGATCCCTATCTCTGAGTGAGCTGTGAGATACGCAAAACTATTTTAGCCACCATCCAGGCATGCACATTGTCACCTGGCTGATCCAATGCTGGGGTAACAGGGCCAGTAGCCTGGAACTGACTCAAGCATGAGTGAGAAAAATGCACTGCAATCACAGAATCCCAAGGGTTGGAAGGGACCTCAAAAGATCATCTAGTCCAACCCCCCTGCAAGAGCAGGGTAAACTAGAGTACATCACACAGGAACTTGTCCAGGCAGGCCTTGAGTATCTCCAACGTAGGAGACTCCACAAGCCCCCTGTGCAACCTATTCCAGTGCTCTGTCACTCTCACAGTAAAGAAGTTTTTCCTGATGTTCACATGGAACCTCCTATGCTCCAGTTTACACCCACTGCCCCTTGTCCTATCACTGGACATCACTGAAAAAAACCTAACTCCATCATTCTGGCACTCACCCTTTACAATCAAGCAAGCCAAGCAGTGGGAGCCTCTCTGGTGTGAAAGAGGGTGACTGGCACTGCAGGGCAAAGTTGAGTGAGGAGCTGTGTGGTGTTTGGCTGCCTGCTGGGTTAAACCACGACAAAAGGGGAAAACAGACGTTGGACATGTACTTTCTCCCACTTTGTGCAGTAACGGGAAGATCCAAAAGATTTTATTTGGTGCCCAGCATAGGAGAGGAAGTCAAACATTTCTTCCCAACTACTGACTCATCTAAAAACTTGAGGCTACGGTGGCACACCGTCTAGGCTGTCTGGACATATGGAAAGGATTCATCAGTCAATACACATCTGATGCTATTTTGACTGCTCTAAGAGTCTATGATCATCACTTTAGCTGAAGAGGACCTACGTGCCTGGGCAACACTTCTGGTCTAACACAGGGCAATCACAGCCCATTCAAATCTCAAGATTTATGCTAAGAATAAACTCAGTCCACAGAAATGCACACAAGGTGGAATTCGATCCTCATGTGAAAATGCCATTATGTGCAATGTGGTAACATCCAAATTTCTCAGACGTGAGCTGCATTGTGTGGAGCACTATTCAAATAGAAAGAAAAAAAAAAAAAGGAACCACCAAAGATCATAAATCTTAAAGATATTGATATGCTGAAATAAATATAAATACAAATACACTTTTGTGTAGTGAACCTCCTCCTCCTCCTCCCAGATACATATCTTACATATCAGGAAGTACAGTAATCCAGCATTGCAAGGAAAATTTCACTTGCATGACAGACAAAATTTAACATTATGGTTCCCACAGCAATCGTAACTTGGCCACCTTGCAAAAACACATTAGAAGTAGAAAAATCATCATCATAAAGAGCAGCAGCAGAAGTTTCTTGCACAACAGAGCTGAGTTACGGCTGCTAGGGGAACCCTAACTGTGAATTTCCTGACTAGTATGCATAAAATCTCGCTTGTGTACATTAAACCTTTCTTGTAGTCTCTGGCTTCACAGAGATCTCCTTCAGGCACCATCATTGGCACTGATAATGGTTTCTCTTTACAGCTTGTTTTACATGGCATAAACACAGAATCACAAAACTGCATTGAAATTATAATAAGCATCCTCTCTGCTAGCTTGATATCTTTTATAATAATATTACCCTCAAAGTTATGATTTTGTGTTTATTCTGCTTTTTGTTTACTTGCATTACATCAGGTTTTGAAGAAAAATTATAACTTTTAAATTAAAAAACTTTGATTTTTCATTTTAGCTCCACATAATGTAAATCGCTATTAGTTTAAGTACACAACTACAGTGAGCCCACTGAATATAGACAAAGGCCTCACTGAAAATATGGTCTTGAAAACTGCTTTTTATCTAACTACAGTGATGTTTCTGAACTTCAAAGTATAAACAAATGTGGCCACATCCACCAAGCAGGTCATAGTTCCAAATACATCTGTGTAAAGACAAATCAAACAAGAGTGTGTGTTTGTGTATGCATATACATATATATGCACACACATATATATAAAAAAATCAATCAAATATTCCTCCTGACAAGATTTGTAACTTTAACTCTTGTTTTCTGCAGAAGAAAGGCAGAAAGGGCACTGAGTGCATCAGCAACGGGATGAGGTTGCCGGTCACACACTGCAAGGTGTTAGTAAGAAACAAAGTGCTGTTAGCACATTTCAGCCATGACATGGAACCAAAACACAGCTCAAAAAGTAGCACTAATAGTGCCCTTTTCAACCTGAATCAACCAGGGTGGATGTGGCTCTGAGCAACCTGATCTAGATAAAGATGTCCCTGCTCACTGCAGGGGGGCTGGATTTGATGACCTTTGAAGGTCCCTTCCAACCCAAACTATTCTAAAATTCTATGATTCTGTGATTCTAGGGAGGGGTTCAATGCAATTTCTATTGCTTCCTCATCCTCCAGTTTGCCTAGCTGGGCTGCAATAGAGAACAGAAATAGTAAATCTCTTAGTAAATGGAAATATAGTAATGTGTCAAGAGCCTTTATGAAGATGGCATGATCTGAGTACTGGCAGCTCTGTACTGAGAGTTCAGATGAGTGTAAAAACCACAAACCCACATTAAGCTCATGCACGATGCTTAGCAAGTATCTCATGGTATTGGGTGACCAGAGATAACCAGGAAATGAGTAGGTGCCATGTGACAAGCAATCCAGGGGGAAAGAAAGCTCTACCTACATTTTTGCTTTTTTTAGTTTGTTTTGTTCCGAGGATCTGCCTTCCTCCTCCTGATTTACCTCACTGATCAGTGGATGATGCTCCCAAAAGAAGGATATGAATTACTGTCGTGCTACTCATGGCAACCCCATCCACTATTAGGAGACCAACAACTTCCACAATAAACTGTTCCCATCCAAGGCACATGGAGTACAAATTTTGTAGTGGTGGGTGAAGTACAGAAAAACAATATTGAGTTTTTCACCAAATTCAATTTAAAACATAACTAAATTTGTTCAATATTCCTTATCCATTTCTACTTTTCTTTGCTTCACTCTCTATTATATATTCTTTAGAAAAAAAAAATCTTTCTGCATTTTAAAGTTGTAAATGGAGACAGATTACAGGAAGGAAGGCAGGATATTCACACAGCAAGATGATTTGCTATAGAAGTAAATACTAAATGATTTACACAAGCACATACACAAATACACATTTTGGGAAAGATATAAATGCTGCAAAGAATCAGCCAGACTCAGACTGTGCATCTGGAGGAAACTTGATTTGAAGTTAAGCTACTCCATTATTATACAAGTACCTCCTTCTCCTAAAGCACTTAGCTTGCCCCAGATCAAAGCAGGATTTAGGATTAATTTTGGTACTGCTGCAGTAGATTCTAGGTTAAGAGTTTTTCATCTACAACAGCAGGAAAGAACTGTGGCTATCAGAGAACTCCTAAAATAATGACACATTCGTAATGTTCAACCTACCATATACTGAGCTGCTACAACTTCAGAGTAAGGTTTAAGCACAGAAAAAGTGAAATTCTATTTCAGCTTTTTTCTTATGTAGACCTCTGAATAATAACAGAATCATACAATAGTTTAGGTTGGGAAAGACCTTTAAGACCACTGAGTCAAGCTGTTAACCCAGCACTGCCAAGCCCACCACTAAACCATATCCCTGAGCACCACATCTACATGTCTTTTAAATACCTCCAGGGATGGCGACTCCACCACTTTCTTGGGCAGCCTCTTTCAATGCCTGACACACCTTTTGATGAAGAAATTTTTCTTCATGTCCAATCTAACCCTCTCCTGGTGAAACTCAAGGCCATTATGGTACAGTCCAGGAAGTTGAAGCAAATTAGTTAACAATTCAGCAACGCTAAACTGGAAGTGATGGTCAGTCACTACCAGTCTGACACTTTCATCACAACAGACTAACACTGCTTTGATAAGAATACACAGACCTTCAAGATGCAGAACAAGCAGTTTTGTATCAGAAAAGACCATTTTCCCCATGGCAGCACTAACCATCATTGTGATCACACAGTTAAAAAATGTTAATTAACCTGTGAAATCACCAGTCCCAAAGGAGGGCTTTAAACCGAAACGTGTTCCCCATTTTTGCAACTCAGATTACTATGGAAAGCAGTTACCGCAGCTGTAACAACTAGGGAATGGGAAAAAGGCTTCAGAAAGTTCAAAGTCTAACCTGCCCAGTGAAAACTCAACAGGAGATAACACTTGCACAAAACATAAATGAAAGAAATTTTGTGTCATGCATTCATCTGCTGTCTACATTATAAAGCAATTGTGGAACTCCACAGGATTCCCCACTTTGCCCAGGCCAGGCAGGAATTACTGGTTTATGCCAGATTTGAAGCACATTGGTCTTTGATCCTCTTCTTCCTGGGACATTATGTCCAGCCACAGAAGTACTGACCGCGGAGGAGGAGTAAATTTAAGAAGGGGAACAAGATGGGGAATGCGGAAGAAACCTTTTGGTTTTGCACTGCTCTGAATAATCACAATGCAAGCCCAAAGGCCAGCCCTGAGCATGCTGCTACATGCTCCCTGCTCTCCATTACATGCTTTCCTTGGTTAATTCCAGGTATAGGCAGAGTTCACCTCACCCATCACCTTTTACCTCTTGCCTTCAGCTGGGCCTTGAGTGGGCAGAAGATAAATTGATTTTGCTATAAACTGATCCTGGTAAGCTATATTAACCAAAAAGGGTAACTATGGCAAATGTGTCAGCAGCATTTCCCAGAGCCCAGAGAGCTGCAACAACTCCTGACTTCAGCAAGCAATTCCAACAAATCTGAAGGATCATAACCTTGCCAGAATAAAGTAAAAACGAACTGGAGCAGGCTTATTTCGTAGCTCCAGACTGCCCAGAAAGCCAACCATACCCTGGGCTGCATCAAAAGGAGCGTGTCCAGCAGGTTGAGGGAGGCGATTCTCCCCTTCTATCCTGACCTCATGAGACCAACCCTCCCCTCCGCAGTCCTGTGTCCAGCTCTGGAGCAACAACCCAAGAGGGACATGGAGCTGTTGGAGCAAGTCCAGGGAAGGCTACAAAAATGTTCAGAGGGCTGAAACACCTCTGCTCTGGAGACAAGCTGAGAGAGCTGGGCTTGTTCATCCTGGAGATGAGAAAGCTCTGGGGAGACCTTCTAACAGTCTTCCCTAAAGGGGACCTACAAGAAATCTGGAGAGAACTTTTTACAAGGGCATGTAGTAACAGGACAAGGGGGAATGGTTTTAAACTGAGAGAGTAAAATTAGGTCAGACATGAGGGAGAAATTCTTTACTGTGAAGGTGGTGAGGCGCTGGCACTGGATACCTAGAGAAAATGTGGCTGCCTCGTCCCTGGCAGTGTTGGATGGGGCTTGGAGCAACCTCATCTAGTGGAAGGGGATTGGAACTGGATGAGCTTTTAAGTTCCCTTCCATCTCTAACTATTCTAGGACCCCATGACTGAAAGGATATCTGAATTAGTCTCCAATAATCTGTATATCACGTATGGTTTAGGTCTATTTTTAGCCCCCATTCACTCCTTGAATAAGGCCCCCTCCTCCATCCCTTTATAACCCTGACAATTAACGAGAAGCATGACCCTGATGGGGCCACAGAGCCTGGCTGATGCCCAAGCCACCTACCTCTGCCCCCTCATCCGTCAGAGCAGCGCTCAGGCGGGTGCTCTGCAGCAGCTCAAAGAGGTCGGTGCTGGGTTTTCTCTTCCCCTCGGACACAGGGCTGCCTGCAACCTGCGCATCTGGGTGGGTGACTGTTTCCTCCGTGGGTGACACATGCTGCGATGCCCATGGCCAGTCCTCTCCCAATGGCTTCACTGAAGAGTTCCTGCTTTTCATGGACATCACAGACCTGGAGAAGCTCTCGGGGGAGCAGTTTGAGAACACCTGAGTACTCACATAAGTCGTTTCTTCTTCTGTAACAGTCTCCACCTCCAGCATGTCGGGCACAGACACACTGAGGCGTCGGTCCAAGGACCGCACCTTCCTCTCCACCATCTTGCTAGACCTCTTCTTTGTCTTCTTCACACTTAGGTTTCGCAGGAATGGTCTGGTTTTCTGTTTCAGGGATCCCCAGACAGATGGTTTATCCAAGTCCATTGCTGCAAGGGAAAGCTCAGCAGTGCGTGGTTCTGAGTTGCTGGCTGGGCTTAAACCACAACGCTCCTGCATGGAACAGCTTCAACAATTCCCAGGGGGGCTAAAAGGAACGTAGGAAGAAGGCAAGTCAATCATAAAAGTGAACAGCAGCCAAAGATTATGATTCATGTTGTCTCATCTTGAAACTTTCAGTCATTTTTCTAAACAGTTACAACAAAGCATACCGCCTTAGTAAGTGCTTCCAAATACAATCTCGATCTGGTGGGTAGGCTTGATTATCTAGGTAGAAAACAGCCGGAACAAGCGTTTAATCCTACACTAAAATGCAACGTCTGCCCACTGCTTTATGATTGCTAATAGGAAATGTTATATTTCTTCTTCTGCCAAGTCCCAGTTAGAGAAAGTTTTGAGATTTATCCAATTTGAAATTGTTTCTGTACAAAACTTACTGGTGGGAGTGAAATCACGATAATGCTAGCACATGAAAAATGCTGTCAGAGCTGGCACTGTAATTTCTGCTGCTGTTTTTCCAGCCTGTGTAGGGGATTGGGGGCTATTTCCTAGGCTACACAGATTCTTACACAATGTGTTAGTGGACAAGCATGACAAAATCAGCTCCACAGACTAAGTGGCTGAGACTGAAGAAAAATCCCAGCGGAGACCCCAAAACACTCCCTTATGTTAACCCACCGCCAGTGAAAGTTGCCACAGCAGAATTAATCTTCCTCATAAAAAAGGCAAATGAGAGAATATGAGGAGAAAAAAGGGTGGGTCACAGATTTTGAAACCTCTTGGCAGGCTCGTCTTTGAGTTGGTTCGCACTGAGCATTTTTACAGTAGGGAGGGACAAGAAGAGACAAAACAAAATCACCTACTGTATCTGCATTGTAAGGGAGCAGCCGTATGGACCCCTCTGTGCACAGGAATATCCTCACGGACAGTGTCTTTTGCAGTTAACAACTGAGCAACCATCCTTATCCTGTGAAGCAGAGATAGTCAAATCATTATCAAAACTCAATGAGAGAAAAAGCTGATGGAACCTGCAGATTTACTCCTTTACAGTCCCAAAGACACACACACAGTGGTTAGAGTGTATACCTACGGCCTTAGAAATGCATACCCATTAACTACATGACTGCTGCTTCCAAAACTCACAGTATATTTACATTCTAACATTTGCATCATTGACCAAAAATGACTTATTCCACAGTTTTCCTGATCACTAGAGAAAACATCAGAACAGGCAATAGAAATACATCTGCTGCATTAATCCAGACAGAGAAATCACTGTCTGCTTTCAAAGAAATCTCTTACATTAATTAATTTGAATGAAATTGTATGACCAGATACTTATTTAATTTTATGACTAACCCCACTATACTTGCAGAGTGTTCAGACATCTACAAAAAAATGCTTTAACTGTATTACTATGTAATTAAAGCTGCACAGTCTTCCCCCTATTTATATTGATATATGAGTAATAACAGCATCATTATATTCCACATAAAATTAATAGGCCTTAATGGTATTACATGCATTCACAAGGCAGTAACAGATTTTGTCCAAATAGGAAGGAGTGCTAGTGTAGATACACCAGCTTAACACAGTATCTTCACCTCTATCTCCAGAATTCAGTCCCAGTATCAAAGAGCACATGGACAAACTGAAATGGTTTTTTTCACCTCACATCATCACTATGAAGCAAAAGCAATTTTCTGAACCTCACAGAGAGAGAAACAAAGGTATGGTGGGGCTTTCTTTTCTTGCTGTGAAAGTACAAGATTAATCAGATTTACAGGGTGAAGTACAAGATGATCAGATTTACAGAGGGGGAGAAAGGAGATAAATGCCGTCCCTACCACATTTAACTGGAGGAGATGCAGGGATGCCCATCTTGGAGCAGCATGCGATACCTGCACAAGCTCAGCAGAGACATGGCTGAATTTGCTCTCATCTGCCTGTGGCTTTCACTTAGGCTTTTCCCTCTTTAAACAAAAGCTTGACAAGGCAGCCACAGGCTTCCTTGGAAGCATTGCATCACATGGCAATAACAGATATTATGAGGCTAAACACATTTGCACAAAACATTATGAAACACACTGCTGGGACTCATTTAAACAACTCATCTCCTGCCAGTGCTCTCCGCTTTGCTCGCCTACATACAAAGAAACACACTGAAGTGAAGACATGGTAAATAAAGGCAGGGCAGCGCTTAGCATCCACTTCCCTAGGCTCTTACTGCTTCCTATTCCCTTCCTGTTATTCTCTACCTGTCTCACTTTGACAACCCACTGCTGTTTTTATTTTGTTTACTTCAAGATTTTGTTTCCTAGCAGTGGGCTTATTCCTGTAGGCTTTCCCAGTTACTTTCCTCAAGTTTAGTGTTTTTCCCAGTTTCATGCCCTCCGCTGCTGAATAGAAACGGCTATGCAGAAAGGATGGTGCACGGGACCATACTGTGTATCTGAGATCCACTTGCATTGAGCCCAGAATAGCAGAGGATGCCTCCAGCTACCTAGCAGCTCCCACACTGGGAAAACACAGAGGTGGTATGTACTGCATAAGCACCAGCGAATTGCCTGAACTGAAGCCACAGAAAAGGTAAGCTCATCCCTTAACTGCCGAGGAGTTTGGCCATACTGCACTTTATACCCACACTCCTGCTGCAGGAGTAAATGTTGTATTTACAAATTTATCCAAATGATGGTTATAATACACAAATAATAGTACGCAATCTGTTCTAGTCTGAGAAAAGGGTGAATACAATCTGCAGGTCAAATGCATCAGCCATTCATACAGTGACACTTTTTGCACTTCACCACTTCAAGCAGAAAAAGAAACATCACCACCATGACCAGAGACCTATTCCCCAAAGAGATCACTGGAAGATCAGGGATGGGACCACCCTCCTTCCCCAGCGCAGTGCTGGAGCCAGGAGTGCCAGGCTTCATGGATACCCCCATGCTACATCAGAACGTATTCACACACACAACTATTCTTTCCTCCTGCATCACTTGATCCTTTACTTTTCCATACTGCACATCATCGATAGAAACACATAATTTTAAAGTTCTCCCTTGCTTGTAAAAAGTGTGTTCTCTGAACCAACATGCTGTTCCCATACTCCTTATCCTTCAGAGGCCAGAAGCTTTCCCTCTTCCTTCCACAGCCCCAGAAGTTTGGTGCCAACCATATTGCCAAATATTCCCTAAGCAACCAGAGGGGAAAGCATACTTTGGCAAATTCTTGGTCTAAGTTTGGCCTCTCTATTCTTTCCCCACATCAATGGCACATTGTACCAAAAATCTGCAAGCAGTAATCAAAGAGAAACATTTCCTGTTATCAGTCTTAACTTTGCTGGTTTTAATTTCATTGAATGACTTCTTGTTCTTATGTAAGGAAAGGAAAAGTTCTTTTCAGCCCATCTTCTTCAGCCTTCTCTTTATATTGCTCAGAAGAAGCAATAATAAGAAGAATAATACTGCTACATCTCAAATGCTCAGAAGAATCCATATAGTTTAATCTCTTCTGTCAGGGAGACCACTTCTGATTGCACTTGTCATTTTTATTGTATGCTTTTCTTTTGCTGTTTCCTCCTCTTTTGGGGGCAAGAAGGAAAGCATTAGTGACGGAAAAGGCAGTCACAGCTCACATCTGACTGATACAACAAATATTACTAGCATTTTATCCTCCTTTAAGTATATACTAATTATGGTCCTTGGGACTTTTTTTAATGTGCTTTGGTTTCTGTCACTCTAAGTCTCTAAGCTCCCCTTTAAGCTGTTCTAATATTTAGAGCTAAGTGATTTTTTTAGATGTTATAACAGGTGGCTATAAGAGAGATTTCAAACACCACTGAAAGCCTAGAGAAACCATTCTGTAATTCTACTTCACTTACTGTCTTGTCAGGAAGCCAGGAAAGCCACAAGTGAGAAATACTACAAGATACTCTGAAAACATTATGCAAGTACCCAATGTAACTAAACTAGCAAACAAAACCAAATTGATTTACATACTGGAAATTATGGAACATGTTGTCTTTCTTCACTAAGTGACAATCCCTGAGCACCCAGCAGTGTATGATGCTCACTGAAGCACCCTGAAACTCTCCCTGCTTTTAAGAAGCACCCTCCAAAGCCAGTGAGAAGATAAAAATGAAACAGAGTACCACCACCCCTACTACAACCTCCATTAAGTCTAGTAATTATTGTACTCAATTTGCTTACCTAATCAAGGTGAAAACATTGGGTCAGTTTACATGCCACACATCTTTGCAATGCCTCATTCATGTTTTCAGCTACAACTAAAGAGTAGCCAACATTTAAATAGTAGATGAAGTTACTAACGGGCATTAGAGGCTGTTAGGAAGATGTTCCTCACTTGCATGCATCAGCACAGGTTCAAACTGGAAGGAACTAATGAAAACTCCCTCACTGCAAAACCTCTATTGTTTCTGGCTGCTCTGGCATAGGATATTCACCCCAATGTCTGCCTGCCTGGCACAGGATATTCACCCCAATCTCTGCCTGCCTGGCACAGATTCACTTAAGCTGAAAACCTAACACATGAAACATTATACAAGCCACAAACAAGGCTAATTACACTTCTGCTATGCAGCACAGTATTTGGCTATTGAAAATTCTAAGAAGAGTATAATTCTTTTGATTTATAATTTCTGAATTCAGTGTGCTGAAAAACACTGACATCAAGGAGATAAGGGAGTGGGATAAAGGAGTGGGATCCTCTTTTTGCACCCTTCTTTCAACTTTTTGCTATAAACCCCATTGTCTGGCTTTAGGAGTCACAAATCAAATCATCCCTCATATCAGGAAAATAGCTCTCAGCTGAGTAACAGCTGTATGTGCTGGGTGGTTATTTCTGTAACAGATTTTGCTAAATTCTGCAGGTTTTTCTCATCACTGTATCTAGAACAGAGTCAAATATAAAACATTACTAATGAGTATAATTACTTTAGAAAAAGAAACCTACACTTCCTTCTTTGCAATAGCTTATGATATCTGGAAATACAGTAGCTTTCTGATAAGCATCAACAGCCACAGCAATAAGACAATATCATTCAAATAAAGTAAACCTTTGTTCAGAGTTACTATTTTATCCTGGAAGACTCCAAACTCAGCACCAACCACACCCATATATATGATATTTAAAACATTTAAAAGAAAACAGTATTTTACCAGGGGCAGGATGTTCCTTGGATTATCAGCACCTTCAAGTGTTGCAGAAGAAAATCCAAAACAAAAGGCTGACCTAGGTGGGCCTGAAACCATTCGTCTCTAGGTCTGATCTCATCCTAACAAGGATGCTGAATTAGATACATACATCACAATACTGAGAAACTAAGACACCTTTTCTTCCTGCAGCTGAGTCTTGCAGCATATGGTAAATACATGAACTTCAATTTGATAAGGCACCAGAAACAGTCTGATTTCAATCTGATGCTGCATAGGCTAATTACCCTGGGGAAATCAGCATTACAATTATTTTTAGTACTAGCAAGCATCAAAGGGAGCACACTGCTGAAGTGTAGCTAAGTCTTCATTGCATCGGTTACTTGCTGCAAAGCAGGGTTATGTCTTGGCCAGCTTCCACATCTTGCCACTGTGTTTGAGCTCAAGCTTCCCTGTAGGGCTGCAAATGACGCCAGTGAGTTGATACAGATCCTGCTTTTATGCTGCCCTATTGTTACAGACTCATTTGCAAAGTGCAGTAGGATGCTAAAGTAAAAACTTGACCTGTTGCTGTCAGCCAAATTAGTACAACTGCTTCATAACAATTTTATATGCTTCAATGGAAATAAGTAGGCTCAAATAAAGCAGCCTGATTTTCTTGATGTAAACTGAAAGAAACTTAAGAAACTTACAGTCCTTCCAGAAGATCACTAATACTATCCAGTGTAAATACAAAGCTTAAGAAAAGCCTACTTATTACATGCTGATAATACAGGCATCTTAAGACAGACTATTGTTTTGGTGGGGTTTTTTAAGGGTTTGGGTTTGTTGTTTTGGGGCAGGGAGGTGGTTAACAGACCCCTTGGTTATTAGGCTCTGGGCTTTCTGATCCCACACTTGGCTTTCATTTTTTTTAACGTAATGAGCTCCATCTTTCACAAACAGACAAAATGAGCACATCTTCCTCCACTTATCACACAAGAGAGGAACAGAGATGCTCAAACTCCTTAGAGACTCTTTTGCACAATCTGGAGAGCTTTTTTCTCAAGGTTTATGAGCAGACAGTAACTGTGAGAAGCAACAGAACCATCAGCTGCTACAAGCATCTTAAAATAGCATCCGATAGTGAAAGTTACCAAAAAAAAAAACAACCAACCCTGCACCTGCCTCCAGCTTATAAAAGTGTTGCTTTTGTTTTGTTTCTGTCTGGTCTAAACCAAAAGAAAACGATGAGTATGGGGGAAACGGAGGAGGAAGTGTTTGGGTGTATCTTTACAAAAGATATTTCACAAGTTTCTTCCACTCTTTCAGCTTCTTTCAAAATACTGTAGCTTGCAATCATACCTCTGCAAGCCAGAAGGCCCCTTCAATCTTTTCAGTCTAATTCCCGGCACTGTACCAAGCTGGTACAATTAAATGTGATCTTCACAGCACAGACACTGTCTGAGCATCAAACCTCTCTGGGGACACCTATGCATGAAGATCTGCTTCCTGCAGCCCTGTGCCACAGGATGAGGTGCACATCACACCAGACTCCAAGAAAGATCCTGGACTGACAGATCCTGCCCCTGGAAGGCACAGTGCCATGTGCCGAGGTCATGCTAATAATCAGGATGCTTCTTCATCACTGGCTAGGGTTGTTTTAAAACTTGCCTTATTGCTCCAAATCAATTCAGGTGATCCCTGGGAAATGCAGTACCTGAAGCAGAACACCTTTAGGAGCAAGGGAAGAGGAAAAGCAGGTAAGCAGATAGGGGAAGGAGAGTTGCCGGTACAAGCAGAGTAAGAGTGAGATAAGGAAAGCTCTAAAATAAATAGAGAAATGAGAGATTTATCAGGGTTCACATGAAGAGCAACACAAGATTGGGAGAAATCGGTCAAAGTGTTGCAGGAGCTGGTGCCCATCAAGAGGAGCTCCAGTGGAGCCCCGCAGCCTCCTTCAAGCCTGTGCTCATCTCTTTTATAACAAAAGGTATATTTTTATAACAAGAGGTGCACAGAAATAGACCATCCCTTTCATAACTCTCAGGGAAAACAAACCTAGGAAGGAAACTGGAGACTCATTTCCACTGGAGGCCAAATCAGCCAGTGCCTTTTACTAGCACTTAAGTCACATATTTAAATAAAAGAAGTTAATGTTGACTATGCAAATTACTGGAGTGTGAGCCAGCAATGCTCCCTAAATAGCTACTATTACTGTCACACTACTTATCAAAACTCAGTGGCTATATAGGAAAGATCTATTAAAAGCTCTGCATGTTTCTTTATTTAACAACGATTTATCAAAGTGGCCTAAACAGAAAACTTTTGGTCTACAGAAATGTCCTGATGAAACTTGAACAGGACAAAAGCTTGTGCTAAGCAGGCTGATGCATTTTGCCCTCGTTCCTTCCTTACTACAGCACGTTCCTCTTCCCAACAGCAATGTGGCATGTGCCAGGGCCAGAGATCACAGTTAAAGCTGGATACACAGGAGAGTTGAGATTACTCTGAATCTGTGTTGGCCTGTGTGATTAAATGTCCTTTCACGTTTAACATCTCAGCACGGTTTGGGTACCTCTGTAGATAAAATGAACCAGTGCTTTTACAGTCTCCTAATTCACAAAGGCAGGAGACTGAAGGCAACTGCCCTTAAAGCAAATAGAGGTTTGGTGTGTTGTAGCGTATCACTGAATGAGAGAGTTGCACCAGTAATAATCATCGCTTTCCGCAAGAACCGCAAGTTACCTTACAGAAAATCACTGCACTTGGATATCTGGGGTTGTGCATCACCACTGAGAAAGCTGAAAGGAAGACTGGAAAACCCACATATGAATAAAGCCCTTTGGAAGCTCTTGCTGAAGCCAAATGTTTGAGGGTTTCAGTGCCATCTCCTGCACTATCACACACAGTTTGCACTCAGTTAACGGCACAGAGACCACAGCCACAAGTGAAATTGAAAGCCTGTGAGAAGCACAGGGGACTTTAATTGAAGAATAAAACAAATATTTAGCATTCAAAGCAGTCATCAGATCCTCAGCCTCAGAAGACACTTACTCATAGCCACAATGAATCTGTGTCTGACCTCCAGGCTGTAACGGGGTAGCTGGTAAACAAGTGTTTATTTGTGGAAAGAAAACAAAAACCCCTCATTGTCACTGGTGTGTTTTTCTAGGGATGTATTGCTGGAAGACACACAGGATTTCTTCAATCTCTAAGCAATCGACTATGTGCAGAACTACTGCATACCTATACTCATGTTACAAGCACAATAACTTAAAGACAAAGCTCCCCCACATAATTCTATTGCAGAATACATGAACATTTAGAAGGGTCACGAGGATGATCAGGGGACTGGAGCACCTCCCATATGAAGATAGGCTGAGAAAGTTGGGGCTGTTGAGCCTGGAGAAGAGAAGGCTGCATGGAGACCTCATAGCAGCCTTCCAGTATCTGAAGGGGGCCTACAGGGATGCTGGGGAGGGACTCTTCATTAGGGACTGTAGTGATAGGACAAGGGGTAATGGGTTAAAACTTAAACAGGGGAAGTTTAGATTGGATATAAGGAGGAAATTCTTTCCTGTTAGGGTGGTGAGGCACTGGAATGGGTTGCCCAAGGAGGTTGTGAATGCCCATCCCTGGCAGTGTTCAAGGCCAGGTTGGACAGAGCCTTGTGTGATATGGGTTTAGTGTGAGCTGTCCCTGCCATGGCACGGGGGTTGGAACTCGATGATCTTAAGGTCCTTTCCAACCCTAACTATTCTATGATTCTATGACTTCATGGATCCTCAGCTACTCTAAATCCAGTTGCAAAGTTACTCTAAATTCTGCTACAGAAAGGGGTGGAAAAGGCAATTTTAAGAGGAATTTTAACCTTCAGTAATAAGCTATGCTTTTACAGATGACAGCAGCTTAGATAGTAAGACTAGGCCATACATTATATGTCTAACTTCATTAAGTTAAGCATCAAAACACCTAGTTTGATAAACAACATCAAAAAGATACATACAAACTAGTCACTAACACCAAGAAAGCATCTCTTGCTTAAGCCCCACTTCTGTGTAAATAGTATGACAAAACTTTCATTAGCAAAACTGTTCTACTCAGATAAGCAACCAATGCATCAAGACACTTTTCTCCTGCAGTAAAGGAGCTTCATCCTCCTTATTCATAGCTGTGATTCTGGTGAAAAAAATTGAATCCTGGACAATAACATCGTACTTTAAATATGAAGAAGCCAACGCACACAACTAAAAACAAACACACTGCTCCCCTGAACTCACAACAGTGAGATGTTCAGCACATAAATGGCTTCATAAACCTGAAGACTTCTTTAAACTTTTTTCCCAATTGAAGAGACTAAAATTTATGCCAGCACACATCTCTAAATGCCAGTCGTTTGTCACAGTACAGAACCAGCTTTGAGGTTTATCTTTTCATACACCCTTTGAGTTTTCAGCCTCCTGGCACTAGAAATACTCACCTTGCCTCTGCGTTCTGTTAGAGCATTATTTCCCCATTGAGAAGAGCAGATAAAGCTGGTAAACTGAACTCATTCTCGTTGGCAATTACACTTTGGCACTTCCTGAGTCTTAACACTGGGGGTTTGGTTTGCTAAAGCTGAAGCCCCTAAATACTGACATCATTTAAAGAAAACTACAAACTACTAATCTAGTAACTAATTTAAGTTTGAATGGTCAGAAATTAAATATAAGAATTTGCTACAACGTATTAAATGAGCTGCTGTAGATTTTACCTGCAGAAGTTCAGGGAACCTCACCTCTATAATAACACCTGGTTTTGTTAATTCTGGTGCTTTCCTGGAAGTGATGTAATCAGAAAAGCTCCCCAAACCAGAAACACTGGCATAGCAGAGCTAGTATTATACTTCTTACTTGTGCTTGATGAAGTAATTCAAAATTCACTTTCATTTCTTCTAAGATATTTGATTTATATGATAAACATGCTCTGTAGCTTTCATTTTGCACACCTTTGTCCTCATTGTAGTTACAGGCGACTTTTACGTAGGAATCAGGCTCATTGGCATTACATTGGGGTTCCAGCCACTTATTTCCTTCAGTGTTTTCTGTTTCTAATCCAGAATTCTCCAAAATATTCTGTCCTCTCTGGGCCTCAGTAAGGGTTTCTTTGATATAATACTGTTCTAATCACATACCCTACCAGTGACTGTCAGAGATCAGGCCCTAGGGACATGGACCTTTGATCTCACCCAGTATAACCACCATCACGTTGCATAAAACAGTTGCTGGAGCTGTTGCCCTGAAGTCAGGGCTAAAGGGGGAAAGGGGGATATCATACAGCAGTGTCTGATGCCTGTCTCACTTCACCACGGGCAGCACAATGCATTAATCATTTACACATCCCTTAATGCATTTTGGAAGAAGAGGGAGCAAGGAAACAATGCCATACTTTGAGGAACACTGTTAATGGACCAGTGATTCCTGGCAGAACTTGCATGCATCCTTAAGAGCATTATTCATCCCCACTGTACACCATCAAATGATGGGGTGTTCACCTTTCATGTTGAGGTTTGGGTGTCTTACGACAACAGAGAAGTATTCTTAACAGAATTTAAGAGATTCTCCATTTAGAGCCTGAGTTTGCTGGATTTTATCCCATTTCAGCTGCATCAGTCTCAAGAACACACATCCTAGGTTGAAACAGAGCTAGTGGAAGCTTTATGCTACATTCAGGTGGTGGACCCAAGATGTTAACATCTGTCAAAATCAAATTGTTTTTACTGGGGAAAACTGCACACACATTAGAGTCCTTAAAAACCACTGTAATCCTGATTCATCGAGGGTAAATTTGCCCTAAGTAGGATGGGATAAAGTTTGGTAAACTTTAAATACCTTGCCTTAAGCATATCTATATCTCCCTGCTCATGCTGCCCAACCGCAGTGGCTGCTGGTTTGTATACTGCTACTCACAGTGGGGTTTTTTGGTTTTAATCCTCCTTTATCCATACAAAGCTCCAGGCAAGACAGTTTAGAATAGCTCAAACTGATCACTACACTTGTCATTATCCTGCCCCATTCATGTATTCTCAAAAGTTAATGCCTAAATTATGACCACTTAGCCCCTAATTAACAAACAAAAGGTAGAGTTTACTAATCCTGGATGTTAAGTTCTGGTGAATACTAACTAAAAGGCATTCTAATTCAGCTATCATTATTATAGCATCATACAATGGTTTGGGTTGGAAAGAACCTTAAGATCATCTAGTTCCAACCTCCCCTGCCATGGGCAGGGATGGCTCACACTAGACCATGTTGACCAAGACTGGTTTAGTTCACAGATTAAAATCACATAGAGCTCAGATCAAAACTTTTGCAAGGTGTCAATAAAAACCTCTGAAGATGCAGTAATGTCTAGTAATGTTTTTGAATGGATTTAAGAGCTA
This sequence comes from Neopsephotus bourkii, assembly GCF_033783945.1. Classification (NCBI taxonomy): domain Eukaryota; kingdom Metazoa; phylum Chordata; class Aves; order Psittaciformes; family Psittacidae; genus Neopsephotus; species Neopsephotus bourkii. The sequence continues at coordinate 4,977,617 of NW_026902048.1, forward strand.
TCCACATTTCAGTTACCTGTGTCTAGCAGATACAGCCAAATGTCCTAAAACAAATGCTTGCAGCCAGATAAATAGTTCGGAAGTTCCCTGATTTGAGCAACTTCTACACCTATGTAGATGAACGCTTGATCTTTTTTAGGTTTTATTTGCTGGGTATTAAAGGCCAGACAGTATTACTTAGCAAAAAAAAAAAAAAAAAAAGAAAGAAAATCTATGAGGTAATCAGGGTTGTGTGGTTGATTTTGGGAACCAGAAAACTTCCTGAACTGGAGGAAATAGGCTGCATTTCAAAATGCTAATGTCTTCCCTGAGCTTGTCATGAGGTTTGTGTCCTTAATCATAGTTTTACAAACCTGAACAAAATTCAGTCACTTATACATTTTAAAAAAAAGGTACTATCACCATTACCACTATCTGAATTTGGGTGGGGGGCACTCATTATAACCACAATCCCAAATAGCAGGATTTCTACAGAATCCACTAAAATATGTAACTGGAATTAGATGTTTGCACTCAAACAGAAGAACAAGACAAAACAAAACTCTACAGTTAATTGTTTCCAAGTACAAGAAACTGGGAACAAAGGCTGCTATTGAATGAGCATTAATTATTTGCCGTTTGGTTCTGCAGATGTTTCCCATGGGGGAAGACAGCAAAAAAACATTCCACTTGAAACCCAGGGAAGCAGCAACAAGGAGCTGAGTTATGTTACTGCATTCATTTGGGTATTTTTAATTTAACTTGTCAAAAACGTTAGGTTTAATAGGATTTTATTTTAAAGGGAACTAGTATCCAATAAAATTTCAAAGATCTGAGCTCCATAATTCCTTCTCACTTAAACCCAAATGCTTTAAAAATAACCCACAGCCATGATAATATGATCTAAGAGAGTCTACTCCATCCTTGCTGACAGCTCCAGATCATTGCTACCTCCACATCAATGGCAACAAATACAAACATATTAGTATGGCCACCTCGTTTGCATCCATCTACGTTAAGAGATTATCAAACAATATAGATTATATAGACCCTGTCCTAGCTAGAGCTTACTTCTAGAGCAGGGTTTTTCTATTTAGTAGCATAGAATGAAAGCACACACCCACAAATCCTGAAAAGACAGAGCTGCTTCTGCTCCTTAATGTCTGGTATCACAGGGACCCGGAAATCCAAATTAGCTCTTATCTCTGATCTTAAGAGAGCAAAGAAATACAATTCCAAGAATTCTGAAAACAATGAAGTCTGACCAAACCTAAAGTTTCCAGTAAAGCAAAATTTACTTTTGCAAATGTAGTTCCTAGGAATGGGCAACAGGAAGAAATGTCAAGGGTACAAGTACTTTCCAGAAAGGAAGGATATGAATAAGATAACCCTTTTTTTTCCCCCATCCCAAAAGGCAAACAAAACAAAGACCTCAAAGCCCACATTGCTTGTATTTTAGCAAGTTGTTTTTGTGGGAAAGTGGAAACAAGCTAGTGAAGGAGCATCTGTGTAAATACATAAGAAACAGGCATCCACCACAGCAGGCAGAAAAGTCATTCTGTGGGTCAGTTAGCTCCAACTCTCACCATACACCAACCATAAGCCAGAGGCAAACAATAAAGCTAACTAGTATTAACTAAGGACCACCAGCAAGTGTTATCCAGAGGCTCTCCTCTGCATCTTGTGCATCCTACATATCCATACAAGGAAACTCTCTGGTCCTCTCTAGACACCTACACAACCAAACTGGAAACATTCCAGCTCCAATTCCACAAGCAGCTTTGAAGACTCCCAGCTCAAGGGTCCAAGGAGCAGCTTAAGTCAATGGGAAAGTGAGGATGCACACAATTCATCACCATCAGCCTTGATGCAGGTTTAACAGGAGGTGGTGTAAGCATCAAAACCAAAGGGTAAAACAATGCCTACAGGTCGGGAGATTGCTTATGTGAAGCTAACAAAAAAGAAATAAACTTCCTTAAAAAAAAAAAAAAAAGCAGTATACATTTAAGAAAACAGAAATCAAACCCAAAATCTTAACATCCTCCAGATTTTCACACAATAATCCAATTATTTCACTAGTGATAAAGTAACAAAAGCTTTGCAGCAGCTGTGTAGCCTTGAAATATGTCAGCTCAATCTGTGCTCTTAACAGATGGTTACAAATAGGCAGTTAATCAAAACTTAAGGAAACACAGCACTGAGCACATTATTTGCCGCAGGTTTTCCCCTAAGTGTGAAAATTGAAGTTATGTCTAACATTGACCCGCATGGAACTGTTCTGGACAAAGCAGCAGTCATCTGAGAAAAACTCATCCAAATTTTCATCACGTATACCATATAATTGGACTACATCACTCCAAATAGTGATTTAGCCCATTAAGCTGCCTCTAACTCTGACCAAAAGCAGATGCTAGAAGAATATAAAGTCAGGAAATCATCATGATTCTACCTGCAAAATAATCTCCTGGCTTCCAGGAATCTGGGATTTAGGGATTGCTTCACTAGAAATTGTACCTGCATCTTCATGATTAACAGTCCTAGCATACCTTTTCCCTATTAATTTGCCTAACAACTTTTAAAATTCATAAGCAACAGAAAGATAATGAAGTAGTGAGTTCCACAGATAAATTGTGCTTCTGTGAAATAGTGTTTCCTTTTACTGATAAGTACCTTACTAAAAAAAAAAATCTACTTTTGCTCATTTATTCTCACCTATTTAAAATTTGGAGTTATTTGAAATTATGAATAATGGCTCTATATTTACTCCGTATCACTCAGATTTTGCCTACTTCTGCCTTATCCTCTCTAATAATTCCTTTTAATTGAAAATCACAGATCATTCAAGGAGCCTGGTTACTGTTATACCATCCGAACAACTGAGCTGCCACACAAAGCAGGCATATAAGATCTTTGGGGGGGGGGTCCCCCCCCCATGAGATAAGTGAGTTGTCTGAATACATCCATTGTGCCTTACTACGGTACCAAAACCCAGGAAAAGATGGAGAACATCTAACACAAGGTCTCCATTAACAAGGCTTCCTTATTACCGATCCCTAAACTGGACCAAAACCTCCTGCCCACACAACAGTCACCCCACTCTGTGGCAATGCTGATGAACCTGTAGTTACACCCAAACTAATTTCAAGAGAGAAATTGCCAAGCATACAATAAGGCGATCGATCATTTGATAAAATACAGGACACTAATCTCAGTTTCTCTTATTCCCAGGCTTCATTAGGATCCTCACGCATAAGGCAATGGGGAATATAGAAAAAAAGCCTTTAGACACAAATGACCTAAAGATGAATATTCCTTCTGCTTCTATGATTTGATTTTATAGCATCAACAGCTTAGAAAAATAGAGGTGCACTCAGGTGCAGCTGTTGTGCCAATACTCAATTTCAAATCAAAGTTCAAGGCACTCAGGCTTCTAACATCTTCACAATCACGCAAGGACCAATTTAGTCTTGAGAAACAGCCCCCTGGGACCCAGGGAACATCTCACTGCTTAAATCTGGTAGGAAAAGATTGAGGGAAAATGTTCCTTTTGCTTATAAACAAGCTTCTATGCAAGTGTGTTATCTAATAAATACAACTGGAAGTAAAATGGGAATGTGGGAAGAGTGCCAATGTAAATCCTCCAAATCTGAGGAAATTGGGAGCAATTTTCCACTCAAGGATGGAAAAGGCGTGGAGGAAATGCAGAGCATATTTAGCATGCTTTCCTCTCCTCTGCTACAGTAAAGCTTCCCTCTCTCCCATGCCAGCAGACTGCTGCCCAGGCACAGGGACCACAACCAGCATGGAGATGATGAGAGACCTCATCTCTGTTCCTTGGCAAACTGAAATTCAAAGCCCACTCCTTAAATTAGTTCATGTCATAGAAATGAGTGACCAAAACACATAAAACGTGAGGTTCTCCTAGCAAATTGATAGCACAAGCTGTTGCCTACATCATAGAATCACAGAATGGTTAGGGCTGGAAAGGACCTTCAGATCATCAAGTTCCAACCCCCCTGCCATGGGCAGGGACACCTCACACTAAACTGTTTCACACAAGGCCTCATCCAACCTGGCCTTGAACACTGCCAGGGATGGAGCATTCACAACTTCCCTGGGCAACCTATTCCAGTGCCTCACCACCCTTACTCCTTCCTTCTGTCCAATCTAAACTTCCCCTGTTTAAGTTTTAACCCATTAGTCCTTGTTCTGTCACTACAGTTCCTAATGAAGAGTCCGTCCCCAGCATCCTTATAGCCCCCTTCAGATACTGGAAGGCTGCTATGAGGTCTCCACACAGCTTCTCTTCTCCAGGCCTTCATACATGTCCCACATGAGGTTCACAGACAGTGTTGAGGGTCTCATGGCAACCTTCAGCTATCAATAAGAAAAGTGTTAGAGATAAGAAGGGCAAATCAGCACAATGCAGACTAAAGCAGCAGCTGCAGACTCTCAATATTGCCTGAAAATCAAAGTAGGAAGAACTGAGAAGTCTCTGGAGTGAGGTTTATCCCTCATTTCAAACCTACCCCGCAAACGCACAGCCCAACACCAGCCTCATCACAGGCAGCCCCAAATCCCAGTGAACTTCAACATTCAAAGTACAACCGCTATTCTCCTCATGAGCATTTCTTGCCCAAGCAGGTACATTTTTTAATAGCTGTCTCTTCAAGTAAGAGGAGTTTCACCAGTGCAGTTAGTTGGAAAGCTGCTGCTTGTATTATTAATGCAAAAGCCACTGGAAAAAAACAACCTGCAATTAAGTTGAGCCAGTTTATGGTATAATTACCTCAAAGGACATGATAAGCAATGCTTCTAGGCCTCTTACTGTCTTATGCATTGGTCCTGCACCGACTGTCAATGACAGCTGTACCCCTTTTCCTGCCCTTGTTTCTTAATCAACACCTTGAACACACAAAACTACATCTATTCTGTAGCTTCTCCAATATAATCGAAGTTTCAAACTTCTTAACAGCACAAAATTTACCAGTCCCATGAAAAAAATGAAGTGCCAAAAAATTTATTACATAAAATTCATTTCCTCTCTGCGCAGTTTTATTCTTTACACATCAACTGCAAAATGAAACTACACCTACTGAATCATCTTCAGACTACATCATATTAAAGTCTATTTGCTTTACGATACGCTGTTTTGTGATGTTATTGAACAGCAGCAAGACAGCAAACAAGATTATCACTCAAATACACTCGTTCATTCTGACACCTAGATATAGCCACTGAACAGTATCATCTCCTGAGAATGAACCAAAATCACTGTAAAATACATGACAAAGTCTACAGCTTAACCATGGAAAATTAATACAAAATTATCCAGATGGGAATTTCTACTTTCTTAATGCCATGTAGTAGTAATTCAGCTTCAAGTGCGCTCTGAACAGCTGACTGTCATAAAACTAGGAGCACCAACTGGTTTCTTGCCAGTTGCACAGTTGTGCTATGGGAACATCACTGAAAAATTACAATATTTCTCATTACAAGCACATGAACAGATTTTTTATAAAAGAATTATATCCCACATCTTCAATTTCCCTCAAAGGTACCCTTAAAGCAACTTTGCTGCATTGTTGCACTTGTGTCCATGTTTCTTCTTTGCTGACTGCTTTCATTTTAGGGATCATTTTATTATTATTAAGTAGCTTATTTCTTTAACTAAAGTCCACAACCAACCAAACCAATTTCAGTAAGCAAGTACACACAGGGATGAATCAGTTCACGGAAAGCTGGCTGGGAAAGGAGAGGATAATTTTCTCACGTAAACAACAACAGAAACATTCACCCAAGGTCCAAGTATCCCATGCAGCATCACGAAAGCAACACACAGCGGAGCACAAAGTAACCGCGAGCTTTCCACTATGAAGTTTGATCTCTTGGATAGCTGGGAAAACATGAACAAGGGCAGCAAGTTGGCTGGCATGAAATGGGCAAAATCCACTAAGTGTCCAGTATTGTGGTGGATTTGGCAGTTCTGGCTAAGGTTGGACTCGATGGTCTTAAAGATCTTTTCCAACCTATTTGATTCTCGAAAACAAAAAAACCACCACCACCCCAAACATAAATAAGGCGGGGAAACCCCACAAAAAACCAACAATATAAAAAGCATTAACATAGATAAATAAATAAACACACACACACACACACACACACCCCTACATCCAGCTGTAGTCTTTCTTCCGAAGTGGATGCCCTCGGTACCAAAGCAGCACGGCAGGACGGGACAAGCCCCAGAGCCGCCGGTAGCCGGTGCCAGGCAGCACCGCGGCAAGCCCCTGCTCCCAGCCCGGCGAGGACACCCCCCCCACACACACACACACCCACACCTTCCCGGGGCAGCGGGGTTACCTGCGTGCCGGGCAGACCCGCGGGGATCCCTCAGCCGCCCATCGCCGCACGGCTCCCCCCCGGCTCTGCACGCTGCTATGAGCGCGGACCCGGGGCGGGCACGTGTTGGTGTCGCTGTCACCGCCACCACCCCCGGGGCGGTCCCGCTGCCGGCACCTCCCTGAGTGCTTCCCGCCCCGGAACCTCCTGGAATTACCGCATCCCGCCCCCCCCCCCCCCTCCGAGCATCCTAGGGCATTTTTCCCCTTCGGACACCCCCCATCACCCTTGGACCACCCTATGTCCCCTCCGAAGATCAGTTCCCTCCGAGCGCCACCACCAGCCCCCCGGAAGTATCCCCAGCTCCAGCCTTCACCCTTCCCCACCTCCCCCTCCGCTATTTCCAGCGGCCAAATCCAAAAGCCAGAAGGTTTTGTCTCAAAAGCCATAGGGAAGGTGGTGGCCGAGGGCAGGGGCTGGCAGCACTCTCCTGGGTGAGGGTGGAGCTGGAAAGTACATAATGACTGCAGGGAAAGGGAAATAAAGTGAGCAGCAGCCCTGCCACGTAAAGGCTTTTCCTTGGCTGTGTGTCCAGGTGCCTAAAAAAGGGGCCAAGTATCACAGCTGTGCGTCCCAGGCAAAGAAACTGAGGCAGGACCAGGCAAGATGATTTGCTTACCTGGCACGTCTACAGTTGAAACAAGGTCCCACACGTTTCTTCGTAAGTTTGTTACAGCATGAAAGAGCAAACGCTGCCCAGCAGCTCCTGCACCCCCAGCTTGTTTCTGAAGAACTCCAGCTCTCACGCTCCAAAACACACCTTCTTGGTTCACATCACCACTCCCACCTGTGATGTTTAACCTCGGTTGAATGTGGTATCACTGCATGAAGTGCAGAGCAATGAGACAAGAAGAAATAAAGAGCTTAGTGATGGAATTTACCTTCCATACCTATCATCCTAATCAACAGAAATTGCACGCTGTCCAAGAGCCTAGCTGACGTAGTGACACTCGCCTCCTGTCATCTACTGAAACTTGGTGATGCAATTGTGTTACGCCATTGCAAAACAGAAGTTCACATGCACATGTGGGAAGGGTTCGTCACAGTGCGAAGAATCATTCCACCAGCCATTGAATAAAAACATGGGGAAAACATCATAAAGGCCATTATTCATTTTGTTCAACCAAATCTGGAGAGAAAGAGTTCATACACATGCACAGCCTCACAAGGATCCACAATATCAGGAGCAAGGAGCTACAGAGAGGTAAGATTATTGCTTTGGACATATGAGCAATTTTACATGATCAAGGGGAAAAAAAAAAATAGCAAAACTTTATTTTGCCTCTTGACTTAAGCATCATGTTTGAATGATCAGATCCTGATGTCCCAGCACAGCCTCAAAAACATTGTAAAGTTATTGTGGTCAAAATTATATCAAGAAGTTTGCAGCAGTCTCTCAAGTGCATGTAACTCCCAAAGCTTTGCTAAATGCTGTTTTACTTAGCAGTATCACTTAGGTCTTGCAATGAGCAATTTAAGGGGAAGTTGGCAGAGAACAGGAAACTAATCACCTAAAGTGGAAGCAGAGAAGAAATACCTTGTCCTGCTAATATTGTTGCCACCCTTTCACCTAAATCAAGAAAGGTATCAGGTTCAGATATTTAGGTAAAGTTTGGAACAAGAGGATAGTCTTCAAAATACTTTTCTCTTAGTTCTGTGATCCCAAAAAAACGTGTATCAAAAATAGTTCTGTGCATGTCTTGTCACAGACTACAGCCAAGAGAGGAAAAAATTGTAAGCATGCCCAAGGGCAATCTAATAAAAAAGACTGATGGGTTTTGGAGTAGCAAGAAAAGCAGCTTGTGCATGTGTCTGCCAAAATGAAATGTAACAGTGCTCCTTGCATGCAGCGGGAGGAAGACAGAGAGGCAAAATTAAATCTTGTACCCAACATGCAGCTAAATGAGAAGAGCTTGCTGTGAGTTAGTGGCAATAGAAAGATAAATCTGTTAACTGTTGCATGACTACCCAACTGTGGGGTCTGAAAAAGATTAGCTTGAGAAATTTTCTTCTCTTGGAAATCATCATGCAACTGTATTCAATTCTGATCAAATATGAAGGTGTCTTTGGTGATAGCTGCTCCAGCTGCCTTGGAACATTCCAGTTATGGGGAGTACGCCAGGTCTTTGTGTTTGTCCCATCAGGACCAGGTTACTGCTTATATTTGTCCTTCAACAGTTCATTTCGACAAGGTGGGAGATCAGCACATGTTCATTGTGTGCCTTGCTGGGAAAATACTAGAATGAGGGAACTAGAAGGAAAATATTATTGAGAAGGTATTGACAGAGCTGAAAATAACTTGTTCTATAACAGCATTGATTTCGCTTGTTCACTGAGACATGCTATTGTTAAGAGGTACTCACAGAGAAGTCACATCTGGGTTCTCGTTCCTGTGAAGGCTGGTGGATGTCGTGACTCAGTACTGCTCAGCCCCTGTAGGCGCTCTCCTTGTTTGATCTATTCATGGTCCTTTTTCCTCTATTTGATAGATTCATAGTAAGCGAAAACGTTTTTTTCCAGAACACCCAACTATAGCAAAGAAACAAGAACTATTGGGACCTTGTCCTGCATTTATCTTACATTTACACCTATTGACTGGTATTTGTGTTAACTTTACATATTTTTAACAAATGCTAATACTTATTTTACTTGTTAACAAAAAGAACCTTTAACAATTCCTGTGAATGGTTTACTACAGTCTATAGGTATAGTATGTCTGAAAAAAAGCTACCATAATACTGTAAAATGGAGAGATATCTCCATTATGTACTATGGTCAGACCATTATGTACTATGTGTCTCCAGAATGTACTAAGGTCAGACCTCAAAACTGATGACTTACTGGAGATATTTCTCAGCTAACTAAGTAGTCCCTGCTGTGTGCTGATCTTTTTTCAGAAGTGAGCATCCCTCACACTTTCTGAAGTCAAACAGTAAAGAAAATACTCACTGCAGAAATATAACGGAAGTGATGGGAGAAATCAGCCCAAATTTGGTGATAGCCACTGTTAGGACAGTGGTGGGATGCTATCTGAGCCTGTAGTGTCCTGAACATGAAAGCTCTTTGCTACTTCACTGCTTACCAAGAAAGGAGAAGGAGGATGATATGGGGCAGATCCTGTGGAGAATAATTTGACATCACTGGCAGGTTGAGGGGGAGAGCGGGGGGGATGTGACACTTCGGAAATATCTCCAAAACCCAACTGAAGGCAGCAAAAGATCAACGTAAAGCATGAGGGAAGCCAACGTGAGGATACTGTATGAGCATATCCAATGCATCCTGAAGCCATCAAGGGCCAAGATATCGTTCTAACATTAACTTACCAAGTACAGAACTTAGGGATAAATACTAATTAAATCCCAGTGTAAAACACACCATCAAAAACCAAATGCAGAGCTAAAACCATAGTAAAGAAACATTTTAACAGGAGAAATGTAAGTGCATATATCTAAACAAGATTCCTTATTACCTTTCCAGGAATACTCACAAGGAGTCACCTTCCCTTCATGCACACAAATGTTTTTCTTCTAGATTTTATTAAGGATGATATTATCAATTCCTTTGAGGGACGAAAAGAGAAAAATATGTAATTGAGAACCAAAGTTGGCATTATCAGATCCTACACAGCTTTTGTGTGAAAGTCTCATTTTCTCATAGGGGAAAGAATAGCTCTCTTCTCAGCAAAGAAAAAATTCAACTTCTCTCTTTTAGCCTCATTTTCCTCATGTAGTCTGACTGCTGAAAGAAAAAAAAATGACTTAATCAGCCTTTACCAAAACCTGGCCAATGTGGTTCAATATGAGGCTGCTTAAGACATTACATTTAGCTGCATTCCTAATCACAGGTTCTGCTGCAAGCCTTCAGAGATGCAGCAAGTAAGTGAAGTATCAGTATCCAGCCCAGCTCTCTGCACAGCCTGTTTCCAGCAGCACATCTTAAGGGTAATGAGGAAGAGACTTGTAGGTACAGGGGCACAAGGAGATCAAATCACAGAAGAAAACAGACCTTCCATGTATGTTAAAAAAAACCTTTTCTCTTGGCCCCATGGGCAGTGTATGTAGTAAAACAAGCCTCTGAGCACAATAAAAATCATTTCAGTGATTCCTCCTCATGGCTCCTATCCCACCATCCAAATGTTTGAAGATCCCCTTATTGTGCCTCTGAGCAGTTCTGTTTGCACCCACCTATTCACCACCAACTTTACTGACTTGCTTAACAGAAGTTTGCTTAATGGATTGCTTTTGACATTTGTTAGCCTAGGGCACGAACCCTCAAATATGTAACTGATAAAGGCTTTTCAAAAACCCAAGGTGGAAGCTTGGGAGAGTTCAGTGCTGTGCTTTATTTCTTTTACTCCAAAGTTGGACAGTTGGGTCGTAAGAGTCCCGATGATGCCAGCACAGAGAATTACAAGTCTAAGAGCAGCTCATTTGCCTTGCAGCTGAGCACATGGTTTACAGGCAGAATTTGGAGCGGGACCAAGTGAGTGCTTGCTCCCCAGGTCTGTGAGCATTAAGCCATTCCCAGAACACAAACTAAGCTAAGTCTTTCTGTGCAAATAAATGTATTCAAGATCTCAAGAGACTTAAGCATGTCAGTTTAAGACATGAATGATTAGTTATGGTTTGACTCCTCACCTTCAACTCGAGCAGTTTACCCTGAAAACACACATATTTTCATCCCACTTGAACTGATTATGATTCACCTTATATGTTAAATGTGTTACATATTGTTTAGAGCTGGATTCTCTACTCCAAAATGTCACTTACCGTTTTTTGTCTGAACAGTGGAAATGCCACATGGTGAAACCCAAGCTTGAATTTCAAAGAAATGAAACCATCACCACCTCAAGTTTCCTCTTCTCTCTATTTAATCACATGCTGGTGTTTGTGTGCAGCTTAACCATTTTAAGCCTTTCAGTGCTGGTTGCATTCTGATCAGCTGTACCTGGTGAGAATGATGTTGAGAACTGTTTCAACCACTCCGGATTTACTAATAGGTTTTAAAAAGAGCTATTTAATCAGGCTGCATTTTGTGGCTGATCTTATAATTTAGTGTTTATGTAGTCATTTTCCTGACACAATTCATTGAGCAGCAATACAGAGGACTGTTTAGCATGCAAACAATGAACTTTAAGAACACTTCAAGATTCAGCTTCTGATTCATCCCAACAGTACCGCCAATACGTGTGCTCCTGAGAGCAGCTGACAACTAGAACAAAAATGTTCTCAGGGAATTGAATAAGCAATTGTGTCCAATAATCTGTGAGGAATTTACCAGCATTAATCAATTAATCCTCACACATCTCAGAAGCGTTGCCATAAAAGTGACTAATATGATCTAAGATTTTGTTTCATGTTTGGCTCAAGGCTACATAGGAAACCAGTGACAGTCAAGAATAGAATATGAAGTTTTGATCCTTCCAGTAACACCAAAGCGTTTGGTAGGAAAGGAAAAGATGAGTGCCTTATTTTGGTTTGAAGCTTCTGCTTGTACTTCTTGAAAAGGGAGAGCTGGTGCCTGGAGTTCTCGGCTTCCAGCCCTGTGTTCTTACCAGAGCTGCAGGGAGGCATTAGGTCTTTAAAATAGGTGAGGCTGGCACCCTTGCTGCTTCCCTGTCCCTTTCTGCTGCTCAGTAGGTGCACCAGGCAATGCTGAGATCTTGCCATGGGAAAAGGAAGGAGGTCCCAGCTCCTGCTGAGCTCCAAACACAGGAGAAGCCCAGAGCCAGAAGTTTAAATCTCCCGTTATTTAACCCACTTCTGCTTTGAATCCAGCTAAACTGCTTCACACATATTCCCCATTCCTCTTTGTCAGATTTAAACCCTATACCAAAAGGTAATACAGGTTAAAACATACACTGACACAGTATTAACTACATATTAAAAACTGACCATTGCTGTACTCACAAATGTCCCCCCACTGTCTCACAAATGGATCTCGTGGGAAGAACATGCAAACACAAGCTCTATATAAGTCCTGGCTGCAGAGAAAAGGGACATGAATTTAAGAGTTGTACTCCCTTCCAGACTCTAAAAAATAAGCTATTTTTCTTCATGTCCATTTTAAGAGGAGAGCACATTCAAGAGAGTATTTTCCTACCTTGCACGATGTCTACTGGAACTGGTGTTTGCTCATATATTGCGATCTGGGATAGCTGAAGGAAAAGTTACACAAGAAGTTTTCAGCATGGGAGAGTTTAACTATGTTTATTATTAATTGATAGGTAAGAAGCAAGCTTTGCATTCCTCATAATAGACTTGAATGAGGAAAAATAATGACTTGCTTTCATTTCTGCTACTGTTAATATTTTTCTATTGCAGCGCTTATCACTTAATTACAGTACAGAGATCTCGTTAAACCAAAACGCAGAGTCTAAAACTGGGAGCACAGCAGACTCCATACATGTTAATATTATCTATTTCCAGTACGTTGTTTAATCAGACTAGCTAGAAATGTTGACTCTGAGGGGTATTAGTCTGTCACATACTTCTAGATGATGAATGAATTATGCAATATTAAGGGTCCTGACCAGAAAAAAATCTTTACATACAGACACAGCCACAAATCTGCTTTGAGCCTCACTTAGTGATGCTCTCCAATCATTATCCCATAGGCAAACTGGAAAGACTTCTAAAAGAAACCCTGGCCTGTGGACTTTTTAGTCTTTTAATTTCAATTAGGTTTTAATATTTAAGACCCAAAATGTCCAAAGATGAGACAAGAACTATCATAACTAAACTTACCAAGGTTTGATGATGACAAGTTAAAGGTGACCAGTCTGCAAAGCCAGGCCAACTGTCACATAGACCCCTAGAGCCATCATACATTGACCGTAAGGGTCTTGATGGGGGTGTTAAAGGCTATCATGCTTCCTATGCCACAGACAGCTGTACTTGCCAAAGAGGTTACCAATTCCATCTGCTCACTACCACCCCATGCCAGACATTATTACACACAGATCTGTCAGCAGAGCTGCAGCTGTGAGATTTCAATAATCCTCTTCTGTCAAAATAAACCTGCACTAGCAGAACCCTATTAATTAAACTGGTTCACCTTCCTCCCTTGCCTGCTCCAGTCATGTCCTAACTAGCTCATATAGGGACATCTCCACAGTCCCCACATCCCTCTCCTGTTCTGAGCTGGGCCAAGAAGGCTGGAGATAACTGAATCTCTAGGAGGTACAATAAAACTCATCAAGCAAAGCACGGTTCTTGTGCTAGAGTGTGATATAATCAGAAATGTTAAAAACAAGCAGTGCCCACAGCAGGCACCAACTGGATACATGCCAACAGTGATCAAAGGCTGTTAACATCGCACAGCTTCTGACCCTGCTCCCAGCCATTGTTCTTCCAGACAGCTATTCCTAACAGAAGAAGTACTTTGCAGAGGGGTTTGACAGTCTTCAAAGCAGATCTGTCATCCAGGCGATCTTCAGAACAGGCTAACAGGAGGGCAGGAAATTGTGTCAGAACAAGGAAATGATAAGAATAACTGCCTATTTTTGTAACTATGGATTTGTTGGTACTGGATCATTCCACTGATCCACCAATTTCCCTGCCCTGCTTCCATCAGAGGCCGGTATCTGTCAGAGGGGAGGAAAGTGGAAACCCCAGAGAAGGCACATGGTGGATTGCACAATGCTGGAAGTTAAGGGAAACTGTCCACTGAAGCTTCAGGAATGGTTTAGTTTGCATCTGAAAGCACGATACCCAGGAGCAATTATTCTAGCTGTGTTTTGCCTACTCCATCAATGTGCTTCAGAATATAAAGAGCAATGCTGAATTATAGTAACTGGTGAATGCCTGTTTCCCAGCAAAACTAGTGGGCTTGGTTTCTCATTCTCTTTGTAAAACAGATCTGATAGCTTCCCAGCCTAGGAAAACCTACCAGACAAGCAAAGAAATGAGTTTTCTCTGTGAAAAGGTGAAGATTTGAGGTTACTGTAGAGTGTGTTGGTGGGAGAGGCACAGGGTGGAGGCATGAAGTGCTGGGGTAAGGCCTCAGCTGCTATGATTTAAAACAGCCCCCAAGGCTGCTCTAATTTACTTTGGAGCCTTTCCTAGAACAAGGTTGAACATTTTGCAGACAGGACATGAAACAAAAGCCTTTTGCACTGGCAAAAGTAAATGAAACAATCCCTGAGCACAAGTTGCTTAATCCCTCCTCTTTAAAAACCTAGGTGTTTTAATTGAGAGCATAAACTTAAGTGAGGCCAGGTGAAAACCCCACCTCTAGGTAAACAGCTATATCCCTTTTCCTCTGGTTTGACAGGATCCAGCTGGAGTTCAGGTAATCAGGCCAAAAGGACAGAGCAGCACCTGATATAACATAAAGATTTAAAAAATGGGTGAATTTGAGCTGTAGAAGAAAGAGACTTGACTTTGAGAGCACTCATTGAGATTCATCTTCCACATGTATGGAGGATCACCACAGCCACTCAGCCCCTATAAACTACAGGTGCCAGTCTAGAGATTTATGGTACTTCAGCCTTAAAAAAAGAAAAAGCCTACTCCTTGTCTCAGCAGTTTGAGACTGATATAAAATGAGTATGTGCACACAAAAGTACATCAAAGCTTGCTTTTTATTCCCCCCGATAAACCCAACAAGTTACTGTTAAAGTTTTTAATATAAACAATTTACTTAAGGAGTAAGGGGAGTCGAAGGGGAGAAAAAACACTGAAGAGTTGAGAGTGATGTTTCCAGGTAACAGCCAGAAATGACTGCCAGGTGCTTTATACATCCAGCTTCAGCACTGATGATAAGAGCTATGTAAGCATCAATAAATTGGGAATAAAAGCATGTTCTGCTTTGCATAGGGATATCAACAAAGGCTATGGTACAGAATTATCCCCAGAACAGATTCTTATGTCTGCACATTTACCATCCTCAGTATCTAGAGTTAAGATACAGCAAAAGAAAGCAAGAATAGAAAAAAACCTGTTGAGTGTGGGTGTTTTAAAAGGTTTCCTAATGCTGAGCATAATACATGCACTTTTATGGCATTTCTATAAATCACATGGCAGGATATTCCAACATTATGCATCATTTAAGCATCTTGTTCTTCGTGTTCTTTATGAATCTCAAATTGAAGCAAACAATTTAGTATCTAAGATGAGGCAGTCAAATGAGAAGAGATCTGGTCTTGCAGAAAACAGGGGCTTTACCACCATAGAAAAATGTTTGCTCCTTGATCACTGTGAACGTTTGTAGGTAGCTAAACTTCTTCTAATTTAATAAGATAAATTTGCCAGTAAACCCTTCACAAAAGCTGCTGCTCAGACAAGTACAGATTCTCAACTCACTCCATGACCATTTAAAGAACAGCTACAGAAGCTTCAACGCTGTAGTACAAGGGGTTGTACTGTTTGCTTTCTAAAGCATATTAACTCCCTGCAATACAGACTCTATTACAGTGCAGCCTTAGCACTGAAGTCTTATTTTTTGCTAAATCATGGAGATAACTGAAGATCATTCCACTGTTTTTTCCGGTGGAGTAGAAACCAGACCCCAAATCTCCCACACTTCTAGGGAAAAGCCTTTCCCCATGTTAACTTTTAAAACATTCTTTCTACATAGCATTTCGATTGCAAGCTGTGAACTAGCAGCTGATGAAGGAAGACATGACACCTCTTACACAAGGAGGATGAGACCAAAGCGTTCTCGCTTACCCTTTAATCCTCACATGCAATCTATAAAGCCCCTTCCTGGGGTGATAGGAGAGAAGAAGGATAAAGGGAAGAAACAGAAAGGGAGAGTCATCCAGCACTAACACAAGAGGTTAAGAGCTGACAGCAGGCAGGCACATCACACATCTCCTCCTTGCTGGAATAGCATTGCAATCGAGGCATTTCTGGCAGCCAGCTGCTGCTACAGACTGTCTCCACCTATGTTTTATGAGAAGGGGACCAAAGAAAGCAATTCTGTGGGATTGAGAAGGAGGGAAGTGAATGTAGACCATTTGCTGGCAAGAAGAGAAGAGCTCAAGTATCTAGAAGGAACAAAGGAAGCTCATGAGAGCTTAAGTATCTTTTTCACAATGCAGAAAGAAACTACACTAACATATATATTCCTGAATGTAGTGCTAGAAAGAGTCAAATGGTGCCAGTCAAACATCCATGTAAGTGCCAATCAAGCAAGTGCTATACTCAATATCCTTGAACTTTGAACAGTATAATTCACTAGGCACCAGCTGGTAAGTGCTTTTATTTATTTTCCTATGCATATTCCTTTCCAAGAGATGAGGCACTCAATTCTGCTGAAGGCCAACTGTGAAATTATAATTACAATGGTGTCTAAGTGAAGCAAACTGGGAATCTTTCCAGACTCTGACCTTGAAAACATGCTAGTAATCTGGGAAGTTAGATAGGGGACCATGGGGAGAAAGGGGATATGGATTTGGTAAAGGAAAGAGTACAAGTTCTTCTCCCCATTACCAGTAAACACCTTAAGATTTAGTTTAGGAAAGAAAGTAGATCACAGCTTTGCAGATACAGGCAACCCTGCTACAGTTTATAATTCCAGAGGATGTCCGCAGCATTTACTCGCTATTTCAGATGCCACAAAACAATCTTATGTTACCTTAGGACCAATACAGATCTCTCTTATAGGAGACCACAAGCTATAGGAAACAGGGTTCCTTGAGCAAATATCAGAGAAAAGCATCTAAAATATTTTATCTCCTACCAGATTTCTTTAAAGGCAAGACAGTAGCTTTGTAAAAACAGCAGACAGTCCCTGAAAGCAGACCCTTGTGTCACATTAGAATAAAGAAAAGACTCTAAAGATCCTTGCCACTATTGGCACCAAATCTAGCAACCCCCCCCCAAAGGCAGGAAATATTCTTCAGTCAATACCTGAATTATTTTCCATGCCCAGCCTGGCTCATCTTACATTGTTGTTCTCCCCGTGGCCACTGCTCCAGGATGTTCCAGAACTAGATAAGGAGGGAAAAAAAGCGAGATTAATATAATCCTAATGAAAAAAGTAAAGATACTGTAAGCAGCAAAACTGCAATAAGCAGGGGATTTATGATCCCAGTGCTTACCTGCTCCACCTAGCAGAGGATGCAGCTCATACCATCCAATTCCCTGGTCCAGGGCATGGGGCCATGGGGACACATAGGAACAGACAGCTCTGCTGCACGCTGCTCTGGGACAGCACAAGATGAGTTACTGCAATTCATTACAGTTCCTTTTCATGCTGATGCAGCTCGGCTTAATTAAAAGGTGCCTTCATGTTATCCTCCCATCCCTTCTAACCCTGTACTCAAGCACCCAACACATATCTTCCTCCTCACTTCACTGCATTTTGCAGTAACTTTGCTAAACAGCTACATGTGGGGAGACAAAAACAAAATGACCCCCAAACCTATTCTACAGCCTTTGTTTCTCCCAGCGTTCATACAAAACTCTTCCCAAATAGACTGGCATTTGAATTCTGCTCTTTATTCTACACATGGAAAAACCTGAACTGGTTGCATAAATCTGAGTGGCTATTTTGACTGATGCAAGTTGAGGATCAGGTTTGGCTGAGTCTATTTCACCTAGAGCTATGAAAGAGAAGGTGAGGTTCAACAGCTGTTTAAAGACTAGCATTAGCAGAAGGGGACTCTGCCTCCTTCACAGCCCCCTTCAGATGTTCCTACTCACCCAGCTCATTCCACCTGGGGAGAAGATCACTCTGCCATAGCCTCTAACGAGGGAACCACCTGCAGCACTGAGATGTGACATGGATAACCTGGGGAACAGTAATATTTTCCAGGATCTTAGCTATATGAAGAGGATCCCTCTGATCACACCATAGGGTCCATTATGGTTTCTTTAAATCACACCTTCTCAGTAGAGTTATTGTTCTTGTCCTCAAAGACAGAGCAGATTAACTAGATCAGACATGGAATCTTACAAAGCAAGCCACTTCCCACCTGAAACCAGTGTCCTTTCTAAAGTTCATTTATGAATACTTGTATTTGTTTGTCTGAAAAGAAAAAAATAATGAAAATATTCCCCCTTTTTTGATACATAGTGCAAGGGAAACAAAACCACCCAAGTGTGGACTACTGCTTCATTTGCCTTTATGAATATTTCACACAGCTGTATTTTACATAGCTTTAAGTCTTAGTGTGAAGGAGTGGGAATGCTGAGAAAGTTTGATACAGCATAGACATTCCTAATGTTTGCAAACTGACTCTTATTTGTGGCCTATCTAAATAGCAACTTTTTCCCCACCCCCAGCTTTGTGCTTTTAGAAGAAAAGGTAAAAATTTGCATGGGTATCAATTTTAGTGCTTCAGTTTTTACAGAGAAATGCAATCTTGGACTATATGTATTTTATGTATATATATACACACACACACACACACATATATATATTGAAGTACCAAAATATCACATTTCCAATAGGAAATAACCTTCCTTTAGAAGTCTGGAACCTCAAAAACTAGGAAAAGTCATGGACAAGGAACAAAACCTAATCTAAAAGTGAAGCTGACCATTGATTTCACAGCTACAACGTTAGACATGAAGGAAAATGCTGCTTTTTTACAAGTCTGTCACTTCTAACAGCTGATATAGTAGCAATGTACATTGAGGATCTTGTTTTAACACAGGTAGTTAAATGGCATCTTTAGGAATCTGCCAAATTTCATTACACAAACCCAAAATTATCTTTAGGAGGACTCAATTTAATTTAAACTGGTAAAGTTATTTTTATACCACTAGAAGCACTACAAACATCCTGTACAGACTACAACATTCATTTCCTCCTATAGCTGTAGTAAGTCAGGGACTTCAAGGATAAACCTTAAGAGCAGGGAAAACAGTTTCAGGAATAGTACTAGCACACAGTTTAAGCACGTTTTCAGTAAGACAGATTGCCTTTTGAGTCATTCTTTTCCTCCATGCTATTCTTTATTCAGAGTCAGATGTTTCCATATGATTTAGTAAAGTTATAAAAAAGCATGAAATATTTCCCTCCAGTATTGGCAATACAAGGCAGACTTGATGGAATTCTCTCCTCCTCCCCCTGAAAAGAATATTTCCCCTCCCTTCCTTAGCTTCTCACAGACAGGAAAACACCACATCATAGTTTCTTGTTGTAGCATATTAATTCCTTCTGGTTATAGAAGACCATGAATTCTATTGCATGTATAAGTGGCAAGTGGCTATTGTCAGATACACATTTCCACTATTGACAGAGGATGATCAGAGCATCTGAACTCTGCAGAAAAATAGCTGCTGTTATTGAAAAGGAAGTTCAGATTCTTCCCTGTTTGTCTTTAATAGAGATTGCTTTATACCTCATTAAATAAGATCAGAAAAGCTTTTTAGCCCATACTGATTAGCATCACCCGATTACTTTCACCTTCTACGACACTAAGCTTCATGCCTATAGTACTCAGGGAAGCAGCGCCACTCTTACATGAGGGTTAATAGAAACACATCTGGAGCATCTTCCAGCATGAGGCTCTAAAGCTATTGGTAGGAGGTTTGTGGGTACCTCTCCGTTTGTGTCAGTTCGCTCTTCATACTGGAAAAAGGCCATTTCTGCAGTGTGCATCAAGCAAATGGACTTCGGCTGTCTTCACCTCAGCATCAAGAAAACACTCCTTCCCTGTTGCAGGTGCTAGCCTCAGATGGGCTGGAAGGTCCAAAAACCAAGGAGAGCAGGTCTGATGATAGAAGAGACAAAAGGTACTACGGATGAGGAAAACACAGTTTTTCAGCTGTGGTACTGAGTAGCCAGTGAGTGTCAACAAAAGAAATGGCAAGCACAGGAGGGGAAAGCAAAGAAATACTGCCTTCTGACTTGCCTGAGGCACTAAAGATGATCAGTTGATACTTAACGGAGAGATGACTTGAGAGGAAGAATTGTAGTCTGCAGGAAATCCATGCTGAATCTGAAAATCAGATAAGTAAGAAAACTGCTAACAAATGGATATACAGAAACATCAAAAGCTTGAGCTCAAAAGTGCAGCTAAAGCATCATTAGTGTTCAGACTTTATAAATGATCCAGTGTCCTGGAAACTTGACTTTCAAGACACTCTTAATTTGTAGTCACATGGTGAGAAGGTGGGCATTGTTTAGACATTTCTGGGGGGCCCTGAACTAGGCAATGTGGTACCAGTCATTTCCATCAGGTCACCGGGATCAAGCCTGGGAATCTCACATTTGCCTAAGCTCGAAGTACACTGAAATTTGAGATGAGGGACAGGACAAGGATTAAATCAGGTCAGAAGCTGACTTTAAGTGGGACTACGAGTTAAACCCCTGGAGACTCTGCAGAGCATGTGAAGCATGAGCCTACAGCTCTGAATACCAACTCACCCCCATCCAAGACTACAGCTAATGAACAGATCCCAGGGCCGTACGCCAGCCAGGAAATACACTCCTGGTTATGCAAACAGCCAGCAAGAGTTCAGAGAACATGTGCAAGCAGGAATGACACCAAATAACAGGATCTGGGCACATTAAGGGGAAAAGCCCAACCGCAGACTTACAGAACTGACTGAACAGGACTCTGGAGAAAGGGAAGTGCATTGACAGCTCCCCCGAACCCTTCATGCTCTGCTCGAGCGTTTGTAGCTTCCCAAAGGTACAAACCAAGAACAGCCAGAGGCTGGTCAAAGCATTCATCAGGCTTGCTTAGGAATAGGGTTTTAAGGTTTATCTCTAATTCCTTTCTCCAGAAAGAAGAGTTCTCATGCAAGCAGCTGGATAAAAAAGAGAACAAGATGTCTGAAAAATGCATGTATGGGGCAAAATCACTGCCCCAGTCCTGCTGGCCACACTGTATCTGATACAAACCAGGATGCTGTTGGCCTTCTTGGCCACCTGGGCCACAATCTGTCTCACAGTCAGCTGGCTGTCAATCAACATCCCCAGGTCCTTTTCCACCAGGAAGCTTTCTAGTCACTCTTCCCAATGCCTGTAGTATCACATGGGGTTGTGACCCAAGTGCAGGACCTGGCACTGAGCCTTTTGCTTAAATCTCATACAACTGACCTCAGCTCACTGATCCAGCCTGTCCAGATCCCTCTGCAGAGCCTTCCTGTCCCTCCAGCAGATCAACACTCCTGCCCAACTTGGTGTCATCTTCAAGCTGACTCAGGGTGCACTCAATCCCCTTGCCCAGATCATTGCTAAAGATACTAAACAAACCTGGCCACAATACTGAGCCCTGGGGAGCACCACTTGTGCCACGAGCAGCCAGTTTCTGCAGGAGAATGCTGTGGGAAACAGTATCAAAAGCTTTACTGAAGTCTAAGTAGACAACATCCACAGCCTTTTCCTCATCCACTAAGTGGGTCACATTGTCATAGAAGGATATCAGGTTAGTCAAGTAGTACTTGCCTTTCACAAACCCATTCTGACTGGGCCTGATCACCCAGTTGTCCTGTATACACGGTATGGTGGTGCTCAAGATGATTTGCTCTGTAACCTTCCATGGCACTGAGGTCAGACTGACACAGGCCTGTGATGCATCATTTCTGATGAGCTTCAGAAGGCAAGAGAACAAAAGTATTAAACAGATCTGTAGTGATACGCAAGAGCTACAGCTGAAAGTTATAGCTTGTACTATAGGGACGCAGCACATCTGTATGACTTCAGACACCTACAGCTTCCTACAGGACAGGCATAAACCAGTGGGCTGAATCACTCTTACTTTACTGGATGAGTCATTTAAATGAATTGCACTATACTATTTCCTATTTAAACTAGTAAATTACTCCATATATAGGAAATGGTGATAATTAAGGAAGATATTCAGATTGTCTCCTTTAATCCATTTACAAGGCGAAAAAAATTGCTTCAGAGTTCACACACCCGGTGCTGCTTTGCCCTGCTTTCCTGTATGACCACATTCTTTCGTGCAAGTGCTCTGCCCATGCTGCTTCTCACTGCTTCCAGAGTTTCATATCTCATTTGGTGATTGCTTAGCAAACAGCTTCTCCTTTAACTAGTGTCCTAAACTAGTTATGACTGCACATAACACACAGGCGTTTTCCTTCCGCTGAGCTGGGCACACTACAGATACCACCAGCTTCTTTTTCTGGTTGCAAAGAAATTCCCATCCTTCTAGACAGAGAAAACTCGAAGAGTTATGAGTAGGAGGTAAAAACCCATTTTGGGTCACACTACTTTTCCCTTATAATAACTTATTAGTTGCCTTTCAGACTTGTTTTCATTTGTTAGTTATGGCTCAGGGTCTTAGGATGAGGGCTGATGGTCCCAAGATGGTACCAGAGGGCTGTGATAAAAACTTGATTTCCAGTCCTACCTGGGGTATTTCCAATGTGGTTTTAGGCAAGAAGTATTCAAGTGCTTGAAAACAGCATCCCAAGGGAACTAAACTCTTTAAAAAGAGATTCAGCTCCAAAGAAATTCTTAGCCACAAAAAGAAAGTAATCCTTTGCTTCCATGCTTTGGTATCTTATCTGTAATGAAAGTGTCATTTCCTTATTGCTTTTCATTTAGACTTTAAGGATTAGTTAGGGGGAGGTTTCATCTGGGTTTGTATAGTACATAGCCTAACAGCACCCTGAACCAATAAATGGCAATATGATGAGACTGAAGTACATATGCTCCCAAATCAGGCTGATTTCCACTATACCTTTAATGCACCCCCAGAGAGGTGCTAGCATCATATTTATTCATTTCTTGGAAACCCACACAACTCGACCAGAACTTACTAAAGGCGTCTAGCAAAGTCTGTGTCACTCCCATCGGGTCTGACTCCTCCAGGAGCAGAGCACAACAGGACACAAGTACCGATTCCTGCTTGTACCTCCCTGATATAGAACGGGGAAACCTATTTGGTTTTTGCTGCCACCGTGTGGCCATTGACAGCAAAGATCTTAAAGCAAAATGCTGTAACTGTCGCACAACTCCAAAGCTGTGATCGGACTCCAGCCTCTGTATTTTCTTTACACGAGTGAATTATATAGCTTATTTGCAGGCAAAAAGAGACATTATCAAATAAATATACTTTTATTTTGAGGAGAAAGCTGAGAAATTGCGGCCTGAGCATGACTGCCCTAGTAAGAATAGTCTGATATTAATGGAAGCTCTCAGTATCCCCAGTGAACGCAGTTTCTGTAGCCCTCGGCTCCACAGGCGAAAGTGGTGCCCGAAGGACTCAAAGTGAGCATGAAAATAAATCATGTTTTCTCTCTGCAGTGTATCTGTTAAATAAGCATCCTCACTGTCTTCCTGTAGCATTTTCTGACTTGCATTCACCAAATAGCACAACACTTTCATGATTCAACTTCAGGTAGACTCTCCAACCACCAAGTATAGCCATCTCTGGGGTAAGACACATGGGGATTTTGAACAAGCCCAAAAACCAAATTAGTAGAGCATAAAACAGTGTGGAGGCAAAATGAAACATGCTTTACTCTCATGTCTCTTTCCAGTGAACATGAGCATAGATGGATGGAAAACATAAAAGCTTCTTCCAGTTCCCATGCTGGTTTTGGGTTCAAGGCTTATGCCCCTGTGAACTCAAAGGCTCAGTGTAACCAAACCTCCCCAAAGCACCTGAGAAGCAGTTGCTCACCAATTCGCAGATAACTGCTGAGTACAGAGGGACAGTGTGAAGCAAAGGGCAGCAGCTCAAAGTCATCTAACTCCAGGTCCTGGGGTCTACATAGGATAAACAGAAATGTGGAATATTGCAGGCAATGGGAACAGATGATGTGGCAGTTTCTAAGAGCAGCTGCTTCCCTTTGACTTCTGAGCTTTTGCTTCTAGTAACAAACAAACCTGTGCATTTTGTACAGCTGTAAGCGACCAGAGCATCCCTCCAGCTTTGTTAAGCTCCCCCACAGCTCGTTAGCTGTAGCACAGCAGAAGTGGATACAAAACGCCATTTCAAACCCCCCAAGTTCAGGGTCAACAGAAATTGCCCCCCTTCCTACCCATGATTTAGAGCAGTCTTAAGTGTGCTTTAAATTACATTGCCTATACCTGACAACCCAGAGTGAGCTCCAGGAGCCACGGATTACCACTCTGGTGAGGAAAACCTCTGTGGAAACTCAGTATCCGAGTACCTGCGCTAATGTTAAAGAAATCTATTCTTTATCCTACCTTCTGTGGTGTCAACTCCCATCTGTTTCAGAAACAAGATGAGTCTTGAAATCCTTTCATATGGCTATGATGCTCTCTCGTTCATTCCTGCCTGTAAAACAGCTTTCACAGATGATGCCCGTTGCAAGGTCTGACCACTTATACTAGTATACTTCATGTTATTTTTTATTGCATGGCCTTGAATAATTGGCAATACCCCTATTAGCTGATGGCAAGACCTGGAATACATAAATACACATCCTTGTAGGCATTAAAGTCACAGATTGCCTCTAAGATGGAAACAAAAAAGTCCCATCTTAAAGCAATCTTGTCTCATTAATGCACACAACTTGCTGGTAGTTTATAATTTTCCGTGGAAGCTAAAGCTGATGGCTGCAGTCAGGCTGATCCTGTCAAAACAGTGTTTTGCATGCAACCTACAAGCAAATTTTAGGAAGAAAGGAGGAAAAATGAAAAGCTTAATTTGCAGAGACTTTATAAGTCTTAAAGCAGCAATTCTGTGCATTATCTCCCATCTGGACAGTGTTAAAACCTTGAAAGTGATGTGCCTGAAATAATACAGAACCCTAAGTGCTTGATCATTACTTGTTTTTCAGGGTTAAATATTGGCTGAAATTCAAAATGCAGGCAGCATATCAGCCACTTCTGTGCTTTTACACTGTATTATTCAGAGAAAAGCGTTTTAGGTTACCCTGTAGAAAGCAAACACAGCTTCATCATGAGCTTGCTCAGCTCCTTTCATCCTACAGGGATGTCAGAACATCCGAGATTCCTGTATCCAGTAAAAGTTTGTAACAGTATCCCCCCACCCCATATGTGAGAGCAATAGTTTTTGTGTCCAGCCATCTCAATAAAAGAAATACATGCAGTTCATTATAATTTATGGTCTATGAACACTTATTACTGATAAGTATTCTGCATTTCATTGCATCATGTTGATAAACATGGCAATAGACACAAGTACCAATTTTCCCCAGCAGAAAATCACGGGTTGAAACTCAAAAAACCTGATTTATATATGTGCAAGATAGAGAAAACAACTCAAATGTAACTACTTATGGATCAATGGGGGGGGGGAACCTATTTCTACTCCAGCATTAGGCTTCTGCTTTAGCATTACCTATACCAATAATGGTCTGAAGATGGAGAACTTCTTTACAGATTTTCATCAGTTCAGAGAAAGAAGCCTCTGGAAAACCTGCCCAGCACAATTACTAGATTTGCTTGGTAGAACTGAATTACTTCATTGATCCTCACAGACATCCTCCTCCCTGTTGCAGTCCATGTGAAGAAGGAGGCATAAGGACTGAAAGAACTGGAGTCTAAATGTAGCTGGAAAACAGACTAGAAGCCTTG
Source organism: Neopsephotus bourkii (assembly GCF_033783945.1). NCBI lineage: Eukaryota > Metazoa > Chordata > Aves > Psittaciformes > Psittacidae > Neopsephotus > Neopsephotus bourkii. The sequence continues at coordinate 5,003,438 of NW_026902048.1, forward strand.
ATTACATTTTCCATCAAGTTACCCTGGATTATTGTATTGCAGTCCAAGAATTTGATTAGCAATTTCTCCTCTTCATTCATCCTCATGACATCTGGATTTCAAACCTTTGATCCATATCTGCAAACATGCTAATACAGATTCCAGCTAGGTCGTGTTGCAACCCACTCCTGACATAGTAGGATTTAAGTGTCAGAAACTCCACTTTATTTGTGGTTAACTGGTGCAAGTTCCCCAAAGGCAGAAATAAGGGAAGCCCAGGGCAAGCTTGGATTGATGTCAAAGGGAGGTGCATGAAGCAAGTTTTCTTACTTTGTGTGTGGTGTTTAAGCAAAATGAAGTATTACTTCTAAAAATGGAAAATTTAAAAGTGAATTTCATGCCTTTTGCTTTGACACAGGTCCTGTCTTTAGGTTTGTGCAGTGCTCACAGGCACAGCCAGGTTTTTGGCACATGCTAAAACATGCTTACAAACATCTGAGCTGTGCTTGTTCGGAATCAGGGGAAGATACAGAGACCAACTCACCTGCAGCACACCTCATCCCAGAGCAGATGCTGTGCTGGAGACCGTGGTGTTAGCTTAAAGCCTAAATATCATCAGTTAATGTTATTACAATGCAACTTTACTTGCCACAGGGCCTGTTTGCAAGACTGCAAGACAGATAAAGGAAAAGCTTCCCTACATCCTCTACTACCTGTGTATTTATTTTGGGGTTTTCAGGCCATTTCAGGGACTTATATAAAGACAAAGTTCTCCCAGAGCTTTCTAGCAGTAACTTTACAACCTTCCCCTCATGCAGTATTACTGGCACCATTATCTCTCCAAAGGCAAAGTGCTAGCTCCAAACCACACGGATTTGGTTGCTTAGCCTGATAGGTTACCAAAAAGACAAAGATCCAGCTGCAAATTCCCTGGGGTGTGGGGCTGCTCCCATGGAGCACACCGTAAGCAAAAAGGGAGGTTTGGAAAGCCTACAGGGCATCCAGCTGAAGAGCAACTGCAGGAGGGACCATGAACAGAGCGGTTTTACAGGTGCTTGGCTGCAGGGAGCATTTGTTTTGCAAAGCTCAAGAAATCATCAAGAAAAGGTGGTTTGGGGTTATACCACCTGCAAAGGCAGGGAGAAGCTGGGGGGTTTCACTGCTCAGTGCACAAGCAAGACCGATGCCAGCAGATGGCACCGGGAAACCATAAATCTATCTGCAGGATGTGGGATCACAGCTGGTCCTGCTGCTTCCAGCTCTGCAGCAATCCTTCACTCAGCTAGGCAGCACAGCATTAGATGCAATACATGATAAGTATAATTATTCTGCATGAACTCATGTGCAGGGTTTCAGCTCCATTTATTTACATCCTGCCCCTGCTGTGGGAAGGCTGATAATAGTTATCTACAGAAAGGGAAGAAAGTAAGTGGAAATTTGATGGGGTGCCTGTTGATACATTGAACATTTGGCATAGCAAGGGGAGGTATTATTCTCCTCAGCAAACCCAGCACCCTGCTCTCTTGTCTCAGCTGCAGGAAACTCCCGATGTGAATTTGGCCTCAGCATACCTGCATACATGAGCAGGTGGAGAGGCTTGTAAATATTGTGGTTGAATTGTAATTCAATTATTTTTCTTGATTTGCACTTTATTTAGGCACTCCTTCATGGAAATTCCTCCCCCATTTATCACCTCGCAGAGCACCTGAGATTTGGCTCTCATTTCCACAGCCTTCTCAGGAAAATGACACCAGTTACTGACAAAGGGTGGGAGGGAATCACTTTGCTAAGTATAACAAATATTTTCTTCCCAACTGTTGTCCCACAGCAAGAAGCCAGCGTAGTTTGGCCAGCAAAGCCCCTAAAAACTGTTCCCAGCAATTGCTTCAGAGGCTGGGGTATGGGAAAATGCTGCCTTAGTGACAGCAAAGGGAAACACAGAGGAACAGAAAAGAGCAGCTGCAATTGCAGGGCTAAGCCTTGGCCAAGAGAAGTTGTAGTTACAATATCACTGAACTTCTTAATTTTTACCGTTCCAGATATTGTTCTGTAGCCTTCACCTCCAATTCTTATGAATTTGCTGCAAATTTGATAAAGTCTTTCCCCACAGCACCATTTCCTTCTATAGATCACCCTGAGAGCTTCCAGTCTTAGGGACAGTGATATTTACTTTTGCTGTTGCATACCTCCTTCTAGAGCCATGTCTTGGGGCTTTTAGGAGTATATGCCTGAGCAAACATGACTCTCTATACAGACTTCAAGAAGAGGTAACTCAAGTAAACACTGTGTGACTTAAAAACCTTGAAAGCTAATATTTGGCAAGCTCTTGTGTTCACAACTTTGGAAAGGCTTGCCTCTGGAAATAAAGCAAGAATATCTTCTCCTTGAAAATAAAAGTCAGAGCGGCATATCCACGCCCAGTGCTAATGCTGGAATTCCTGACTTCATACATTATCCTATGCTGGGAACAACCATACCCAAATGCTAGTGTTACAGAGCCAGGTTTTACAGATGCAGACCCCCAGGACAAGACTTTCAAGAGTTGTCTTTGTACCTGCCTGATCTGTATGGGCAAGTTACTTGTGAAAAAGCTGAGTCTCAGCACAGCAAAAGCAGGCCGACTAGAGGCAACCAGGGACTGATAAAAGAAAACTGAATACTCAGCTTCGTGGGGAAGTAGCTGTAAAGGTACTGTGAGCCATAAAGAGTGCCCCAGCGCTAACATTTGTTCCCCATAAGTTATCGCAGGTCCCTCAAAGATTTAGCAGATGCCCTATGAAAAGCTGCATTTGTAAAGATGGCCCTGAACACTCAAACTCATATGATTCCATAGCTCTTCATATGTTAGCCCACTGCTGCAGCAAAGCTTTTGGTTCTGTGCATTAGTGAAAAGGAGGAAGAAACCATAGCATGCAAGTCTCACCGCCTAAGCAATGTTCAAAAAGTACCTTCTTCTTCCAAAGTAATTCAAAGACCAGCATCATCATCCCACTTTTCTAACGTAAAAACTAAGGCACAGAAAAGGGAATGGGCTATGCCCAGCAGGATGGCTGACAATTTGACTGGAGCAGATCTCTCCTGGTTACATTAGCTGTGCATTTGCTTGGCTCCACTGTAACTTTCAGAAGAAGCAAAGCCCAGTTACCTTTCTTTTGCCTCTACTTCCAAACTCCTCAGCAGAAAAGGAACACACTATTGTTTTCCCAGGAGGATACTGGCAATAACACAGAAACACAATTCTCTTGAGCTATCTCAGTGTACAAACCAAAGGAGTCATAATTTGCAAACCAGCTGCACTCAGCTCCATAGAGGTCTCGGGGATTAATTTCTCACACATGTGCAGTGGATATTTATCCGAATTCTTCCTGCACTTCAATGCACTGCAGACTCAGTTCCAGCTTTCCCACTGTCTGTTTAGGAATTGCTTTCAGACTGCAGGTGGTCCTACTCTACAGTGAATGGCACTTCCTCAGGGACACTGGCTATGGGGTACCATAGCCAAGAGCACAGAGCAGGCTGTTGTGGTCTATACCAGGGCAACACAAAGTGTTGCAAGGTCACATCTTGGGCAGGGTCTCCAGAGACCTTCGCAGATGTTTTGGAAACTATTTTGCAGCAACAGCTTCATTAGGAATACTCAGCAGGAACTCTGCACTCTCATCTCCTTGCAGCCCCTTCCTGCCACATTACGGCGTCATATTGAGGCACTGCTAAAAATCCCATGTGTAAATAGCTTTATGCAGCACTCACTTTCACTCCCCAGAGCCACCAGCATTTGAAAATGAGGAGCGATTTCCAACATCATGATCAGCCCCACACCACCATTTTTATTTGGGCATCGCAGTTGATGGTAGCACAGCCTTACTCAAGGGTACAGGTTTTAATCTTTCCAATATGCAGTAAAGGAGCACTAACAGCAATGAGAAAAATCTCAGTGCATACAGGTATTTGGATAAGCACAAAAAGCTCCTGGCACCTATCCAACCTAAACCGCTTTTTCCTTTGATGTTGGATTCCATCTACCTAATGTAATGGCCCACTGGTTTGGTTGTCAAGCAAGAACTGGACCTGAGGCACATGCCTTTGGAGGTAGATGACTAATCCAATTAAGTGGAAGCAACAGAAAGTTGAGATCCCTCTTATATTCTGGACATGAGAGGGAAAGAGGCATAAACAAGGGAATTCTATTTACTGAAAAAGTTAATTTGGGAGTCTTGTTTGGGAATCTTGCCACAGACAAGCATGGAAGTAATTTTACTGGTATAATTAATAATTTACCATCAGCTTATCTCCACATGTTTTCATGGTAGCATGTATCACTGCTTTGATTCTATAGAAAATCAAACACAGATGAAATATCTTCTCCAAATACCATCTTCCTTCCAGACCAGTAGCAGGGCCTGGAAAAATACACAGATCTGAATACCTGCATGTCTAGCTCATGCCAGGTTCACCTTCTGATCTACTTTGATGTCTGTGTTCAGACAAGCTCTTCAGAAGCTTCAAAATAAACCCAAAGAGAGCTTCTAGACTGCTTCACTTATCCACACCTGTATCCCTTTTCCCCCAGCACAATTACTGTAAGTATTGCAAAGCCTGTTTCATGGTGAACTAGATTCTCTTAGGTAGCCCCACTACTTCACTAAGCAGGAACAGCCTTCCTGCAAGCTCTTACATGTAAATCCTGGGAACCTCTTTTGCTCTTTATCCTTGAATTATTGATACTGAGCATCAACAAAATCTCTTCCCTGGATGCCCTTCTCATCAGGCAAGCTGTTTCTTTGTTGAAAACCCTGTGATTCCTCTATCAGAATTGCAGCCTTGAGACATGAGAAAACTTCCCACCCTGTTCTCCTTTCCCTTAGCCAAAGGAGGATGCTGTCAGGGATACAAGTCAAAAGCAGCAGCTGCTTGGCAGCAATCATTTATAAGTCTGTACAGACTGAGAATACCACAGTCCTTGGAGTAGTTGCAAGGTTCCCTCTAGGCAGACAGTACCTGAATATTAAAGACAAATCTATAGTGTTGAAGTATCATGGTAGCAGCAGACAGGCAAGAGCCTGTACACTTACATCATGAGTTCCTAGCTCTTAAGAGCAGGGATTTTTTGGCTCTGAAAGAACATATAAAGGAAGAACAATACAGTATCTGCTTTATTGGATTTACTTTTTTACATTTCTGTTGAACACAAGCCATTATTGATACACTTAATTTTCACCCACCCAGTCCCTTTGGCAACTCTAGATCCCAATTCCCTCCTCCTTGCACTGGAAGTGATCATAGGCGCTCCCTGAACACCAGGGCAAGATGCACTGCTTAGAAGGTACCCAGTCAATTTCCTAATGTGAACAGCAGTGATAGTTGCCCTCTGCACTGCAAGCTAATGCAAAATGCTAGTAGCATTAAGAAACATCAAAACAGTTCTTGAAATGCCACATTTTTATGGATACTTCTTTATGGATCCACAGGAAATCAGTGTCCTGGAATACCATACAGACTCGCTGCCCCCTTAGAGGCAACAGGCTACCAACAAACAGCTATTACACCTCAAACATAGTCACTTAGCTATCTCAGCTACATCCCTGTCTGAGTCCACCCTGAATATTCCCATGTTAACATTCACTGTCATCACTGCTTTTCAACAAGTTGATTTTTTCATAAAGGACACCCCAGCAGCTTTAGGCTCTGGCAGTTCACACACTCTTTAATAAGATAACTGGTACAGCTACTGTGTGTTTGCAAGCTTGGGTAGATGCCCCATTAAAAGACTTATCAAACATAAAGTGGAGCATTATCACAGGAAAAAGAAAGCTTCATACCACTAGCAACTTCATGTCAGATAAAGAACAGCAACATAAAGCCCAAACGGGAAGTCCCTTTCAATAAGGACTTTTAATAAGTAACTCAAGTTCACATAAATCAGTCTGCGCTGTTATGCCTACACACATTTGACTCTGCCAGGGGAATCCATAACCATCACTGCAAGGATTAGCTGTAAACAAGTAATTTGCTCCAATGGATGGGGAGATAAGCAGCAACCACAATCATCTGCTAAGAAATACAAGTATTTCTTATAAATATATATATATAATATATATACTGGGAGCTGGACTGCTCTAAATCAAACTTTGCATTTTCCCTGGGACTGGCATTTTGAGATACAATCCAGATATTTTGTGAGGGTTCTTGCAGAGTGTCTCTGCAAGAGTTCTGTAACTGAGAAATTTATCAGCTCCAGCCATAATCCTATCATTTCTGTTAAGAGTTTATGCACATGTAGAAGAGCTTCACACAGCACAGGTTATAATTTCGCATTTTGGACCCTAGGAAAGAAGATTCCCAGGAAGTGTATCACAAGATTTTCACTTGACCAACCTTTCTCTCAATATTTATAACAGAAAAAAATGGTCAGAGGGTTGGGAGTAAGAGATGAATCCTCCATGGCCCTGTCCTGTATTTACACTGCCAAATACATCCACATTCCCTGCCTCAAAGCAGTTAAAAACATAAGCCTGAGCAGAAGATTTTCTATGCTTTTATCTTGCTTTGAGTCAGTTAGAACTTCTGGGGTCTAAAAAGTTATCTCTCGGTTGAAGCTCTTCCAGTACGTAGGGAATCCTTGACATTTCTGTATGAGTGTTCATGTACAAGCTCATACAGCAGCTACAGGTTCATGGGAGCACTAAGGCTTCTAGGGCACTTGGCTTTACAGAAATGTTCAAAATTCCCTGGAAAAATTACACCAGAAACCCCGTAGCCATATCTCCAAGCTCACCTTTCACACTCAAAACTGTGCTTTCCAGCAATACCACCTCCATGAGAATGAGTTGGCTTCTGGGTTAGAATTACTCTGTTTGACCAAAATAGTTAACTGCCTTCTTGTTCAGCCTATTTTGGGGATATTGCTCATTAAGGAATTTGTTTAAAGGGATGGGAAAGAATCTCCCTTTCTTTTGTTTCTAAATGGATCAAATGAAACATAACCCCAAGCTCTTTCTGTGGCTAAAACCAGTAAGTACAGGTAGCCAAGGTGTGCTGGCAGGCAGCAGATCACCACTGAGTAAGCACACATTACTCACCTCAGAGCAACCAAGCAACCTAACACTTCATTTTGACTCTCAAACTAATTAATGAGAGCAGCATGAAAAATGCAATCTAACGGTCCTTCTATAAATCATAACATATTTATAGGGGAAGATGGAAAGCTTAACAGAGCTGGGCAATTGCAGCCCTTACTCCACACCCAAATTTCTGCTCTGCCTCCCAAAAATCTGCTTTAATACCACTTTTACCACCAGCATGCCTTTACACCAGAAATGCCTCAGTGGAATACAAAGGGTGAAGACAGTAATGTATTTAGCAATAGGAATGGGCCACAAAACTATCGAGCTTGAATCAATGCCCAGTTTCTAGCTAGCCTTTGTTAGTTTATTATAATCGATTCTGTGTTCAGATGCAGAATAGCAGCCAGTCACTGCTGGATTTGTAAAACTACATACTTGGGCCTGAATGGAGATTTTTCCTGAAGTATGCCAAGATCAGGAAGCAATCAAAGCACATATCCAATGCATCAGGTCCTTCTTGGGTAATCATTTTTTCTATCCCTGTGTTCAGACTCAGGTTTGTTTTAGAGGTTCCATCATAGCTCCTTACAAAATACTATAAAATACTCGTCAGCCAACCTCTTTTTCATAGCAAATGTGATGAAGTCAACAGTAGAGGAGGCCAAAAGTCTTCCAGATGAGAACTACAACCTTTGTATTCGGGACATGTGAAACAACAACTTTAGAAAATCTCTCCTTTTTAATTATTATTGCTGGCATAATTAGATCTGTGCCTTGAATATTTGCTTTGATACCAAAGGATGCTCTCAGCCTCATAACATCAGATGAAGAAGCAGTGCTTCCAGCAAGGTTCACTAATAAACCCTGGCCAGTGTTACCAGAAAATGACAACTGTCAAGCTCAGGACTTCAGAGCCAAGCCAATGAACCAAAACCTGATGAAAGCAAGAAAACCCTGACCAGGGATCCCTTCCTTTGGGTGAGACATCTCAGTGCCTTTGTTTCTTCTTTCTACACAGCCTGAAGGGGGGAAGTCATTGCAAATTCAACAGAGGAGGAAAAGCAGTTCTGGCTTTGCCTTTCCCACAAACAGCTGTGCCAATGCACCAGCACCTGGTCCAATTCCCAGCAGACACGAGCTTTCACAGACAAATCTCCTTGCACTGGCACTTCACTGGCAGCCTCGCCAGGGCTCACAGCCCAAAGGCTGTAACAAGCCATTCCAATTAAACCAGTCACCCCTAAAGAGCTTCCTTTTTCTGAAGGAAGGGAATAGGCTCCAATTCCATTGGCAGGAAAGCTGGCATCTTTGCCATGATTTTTTTCTTTGCCAGACATTTTTTCCTCCAGTGCCAGCTTTGCCCCCACAAACACAAAATTCAGCTTCTTCTATTTGGCTGGTTCTGTCATCACAACTCACTGCCAGCAGCACTTTTATCCCATTTTATGGCTTACATGTGCAGCATTGTCTTGTTCAGATTATGAAGGCACAAACACCACCTGCCACTGGTTTGTGGGGTTTTAATCTGCCTTTTCTGTGTGTTCAGGTAACTCATGCTGCCATTTTCTAGGCATTGACAACTCCATAATTTCTGGTTGTTTTACCCGAAGCACCATATCCTGAAATCTTGTGGTTATGAGAACGCTAGGTTTAAGGGAAGAATAGAATTGGCAAGTCACAGAAATTACTTGTAATAACATGAGTGACACCATGCTGAAATAACAATTAAAGAGGAAGCAGGAAGCAAAAGGAAGAGGCAGAAGAACAAGTGGCATCACCAGAAGGATATATACTGCAGTCCAGACTACAGGGGAAAAATAAGAAGCCCAGACAGAAGGTACTTCCATGGCAAGAGAGTCGGAACTAGATAATCTGAAGGCCCTTTTCAACACAAACCCTTCTGTGATTCAACCTAAGCTTCATTCCCAGGGAAGTTTCCAAGTCCTGCAAAGGGTATGTTTGCCTCTTACAAGTGCATTTGTATCAGCACAACTCCTCTCAAGGCTGGAATAGTATCACATCACTAAAGGCCACAGGATCAGGAACTGCAGGAGAAATGAACAGCATCGAACAGTTCATAATTCCTCCTTCCCCTCCTCAGCCTGGATTTCCTATGGCATTTATCTGGGATTAGTGTGATATGCCCTGGTTTCCAGAAATGTGCATTGGGCACCTAAAAAGTGTTTTTTCTTCCAGGATGTGTGAATAGTGGCAGCCTTGCCAGAATTACACTCAGCTGGAAAACTATGAGCCCAAACCTGTTCCTGCACAAGTGTCCCCCATCTACATTTCCTCTCCCATCCACTGCATGCACTTCACTAAAAGCATGCCTGCAGTATTTTCAGATAACTTTACAGGAACCAATCCTACCGTTGAACATGCTTCCAAAAAGGAACAAAGCCACATTTACCCAAGAAAAAGAAATATTTGAAAACTCAGATGATTAAATGCAGCCTGCTGTTCATTTTACCTCTGCGGTCTCCAGTAACTACCATAAATCCTGGTTTCACTTTGAGACAAATTGTCATATTACAGGCCCGTTATACAGGCGAGCACACATTCCTTGCTATAAAGAGAAGAAGAGAAATCCATGCCAGATTAGGACATATGGAATCTCTGTTTATGGATAAATCATTTTTAAACCCCTTCTCTTTCTCTCTCCATGAGTCATACGTGAATTGCTGAAAGTGTCCTGTCAACAATAGTTTATTTACATACAGAACTAATTAGCATTATTATGGCAGACTGGAGAAGCAGGATTATAGCTGGGAGACATCATAAAACGAGCAATGCCATTTTAGGAAGGTTGGGGAATAGGGGTTTGCAGATCTCTAACCCAGAAGTGTATAAATTGGCCACCTTCCAAGGATGTCAAGATGAAACTCATTTTTTAACATATCTTCCATTACCAATAATAATATTACTTCAAAATTAAAAGCCTGAGTTCTAATTTGTATTAGCTTGATGTTTGTTTGCAATAGGCATTTCAGAGTAGAGCCTGCTCAGCTTCTTTTGCTTACAGCCCACTTTCTCATCTTCATATGTTAGCACCACAGTGTTTAGTTTAGATTTGCGGTACCACATATTCATTTGTAATTTTGAAAAGTTTTAAATGCCCCCAAACATTTATATTCCATATTTGAAGATTACTTAAAGTCAGCAACTAAACTTTAAATTAAATTTATACAGCCTCTTTAAACTACTGAGCATAGTACATACAGCTACTCTGGGACTTGCATAGACCTTTCATCATTAATAAGTGCCACAGGATAATTACATGCTCCAGTAGCTTATAGGGGTCTAGAAGTTATCACCACATAACCTGCTTTATAATGGAAGAAGAAATCATCTCTGCTAGAGCTGGGAGTATAATTCAAAGGCATTTCCATAAATACATAAACACTGTGAAATGAATTCAAGTGATGTGCAGGCATTGCATTTTCAGAGCTGCTAATGTGTTTGCTCATTAATTTGTCAGGAATGCTCACTTTTATTTGCTCCATTTACCTCAGGAAGCTGTTCAACAGCAAAACAGTAGAAACTGCAAAATCAGACTGTACAAATAAGGGCATCTTAGGTAAGCGTTACTAACATAGCTTTGTACGGTCCTTGGACAGATGTCTTCCCATTTAGAATAGCCAACTGGAGAAAGACCATGGAGCAGGAGCTGCTCTGAACACTAGAGAGGATCTCCCACCCCACCATACTTGACCAATGGAGATGCTGCCTCCTCTGCTTCATAGAGAGATGATGCCCTTTTAACATACTTATTTTGACAGGATCTCTCCCCAGGATGACACCTCACTCCTCACTGATTGCCAGCCTGCTAGGGCTCAACTGCCTCACAGGCAGTGCTAAAGTTTATCAGTGCACAGAAGACTCTGGAAAAGCTCTCAAAATCTTTGCAATTGTAGCTAATAAATGCTTTCAGGCAGGTTCCAGATTTCTCCTGAGATTGTTTCACAGAATGTTTTGGGATGGAAAGGATCTTAAGATCATCTACTCCCAACCCTCTGTCATGGGAAGGGATGCCTCACACTAGAACAGGTTGCCTTGCAGAGCTTCCCAAACCTCATTCCCCATGCAGAGAGCCTCCTTTGGAAGTCACTGCCTCCCAGCATTGGAGCCTGAGCAGGAGGGAGCTCTTTGCCAGGAGGTGGAAAGGCACTTTGTGCCCTCTACCCCTCATGACAGCCCAGCAAGCGTAAAACACTGATGCCTCAAGCCCTCCGCATCCTTAAGGATGGACAAAGCCAGATACAAGACAGACGAGCTCTCCCACTCTGCAGATATCAGTTCTGCTGTGACAGTCACACATCACAAGCTTTCTTTGTTGTCTGGCACCCTTTAATAACCTGTGCCCACATCTGGCTATGTGGATCTGCCCTGCTCCTGAGCGTTCAGCACCACTGGTTTGAGAATGGGCACTGAACCTTGCACAGGAGCAAGGGCTGGCAAGCAGGAAGCATGGCCAAGTTCTGAGCAAGCAAGTGGAAACTTGCACAGCCATAGATGCCTAGAAAGAGCATGAGGAGGTAGTAGATAAGCACAGAGTATTTCTGCCATCATTTGTTTCTGTTTGGTGCAGCTGTTTACAGTTTGGGGTGGTTTGCTTGGTTTTTTTCCGCAAGCATGTTCCTAATTTTTCCCCCTTGCCTGGAGTTTTCCAGTTTCTGACCAGTTTTAAGGGTAAAAATCAGCTGAGCAATAAAAGGATTTGGATCTGGAGAAGCTGCATTGCTCAAAAGCCAAAGAATGAATCCTTACTCGTGCTAAGAACTGAATTTGACACAAGTGAGGGGCAGAGCCTACTGCAGCGCCACAAGCGTTTCTGGGGGCATTACAGGACTACGCTGTTTTTTTCTAGTGAAAAGAGGACAAACACATAAGCCCTGGCCTGGCAGCAAGAGGAGTGAATACTGGCAAGAGCACTGGCAGCTCTTGCTCACCAGCTTTGAGATCTAGGGAGCAGTTGGGGATGGAAAGGGGTGGGAGAACAGAAACAAATGCTGGGAACCTCAAGGAAGTGTTTATATTTCCTAAGCAAGGCTTGGCAAAGCCTGCCAGGTGAGATAAGCAGGTGACCTTAAGGTACTTCTTTCCCAGCTCCATTTGGGATGGCAATACCCTAGATGCCCTATCCCAAGAGAAGATGCTAGCACCCCCCCAGCTCTGCAGTACTGCTTTGGGGCCAGATCTGTCCTGCAGGTGCACAGCACATGTGCTGGGCTGTGCTTCCAGCAAGTACCGCTACTGTTTACCTTGCACACTCCTCAAGTTGATATTTGAAACTCCAGCTTCCACTTCTTCCCATCTTTAGAGAGATATTTTTGTCCCTTTCCTCTTGGCGTTTTGATCTCTGAACACTTGAATAAGTGGCATTTTGATTGTATTACGATGCAGGCAGCAGGGGTATTCTTCTGTCACTACAGCACATGCACTTAATACACAAGAGGCTCTCAGTGAGTCAGGTTTCACTCCTGACATGGTTTTTCTGTGCAAACCATTTATTATGCTGAATTGGCATTTATACATTCTCCCCCTTTCCCCATTTGAAACCTGAGGCAAATATAAGCTTGAAGTCATAACTTCTTTTCTGCCCAGAAAGCTTAGCTCGTTGGTGTTTACATGTGGCCACCCAAATTCCAGACCAATCTGCTGGAACCTTGTTTCACTGTTCATAAAGCGTGTAAGGCCTGGCTGGTACTGGTTCCCACATTCCTGATCCAGGCAAGCTGGATTAAAGTTCCTCACTTGTAGCCTGCACCTCTCCCCCATGCATCTAAACTTACAGGGATGAATCGACACAAAGGAAAGCCTGAACAAGTGCAAACTAATTTTTCCACAAATTTAAACTGCAGTTTAGCCTCCCCTTCCTGCCTTCTCTCACCACCATCCAGCTGTGCCCATAAACCCAAGTCTGACAAACCAGTGCAGGAGCTGAAGGGAGCTATTAAATCTGTTCCCTGGAGCTTTAACACTTGCAGCAATTTGTAGTGGAATTATTCTCCCAGCTCAGTTTGCAGCCTCCCTCCATGCAGGGTTCAGTGTCAGGGTTGAGCAACCTGCTATCTGCAAATTCTTCCACTCCAACTAAGGGCAGATACTGGGGGCCATGCATGGCTCAGATGGGCACATGCTGGCATTCCAGCTGGGGACTGAAGGCCAAGTTCAGCCTCTTCTTGAAATACATTATTGTTAGTGTTAGGTAATCTGCAAGTTATGCCAACTGTCTGGCAAGCAATTCCAGGCAGCATTGTTTGTTTAGGATAGGATTGGGCTCTGTGAATCCAAATTAGACATTTTTCTTATATCTAGCTCAGCCAGGAATGTTTGAAGGTGTGCTGCGCTTCAGGAGCCAGGGAAACAGCAACACAGGCCACAAGCCTGGAGCTTTACAAGGGCTTGTGTGTTTCTTTTTTTAGTTATTTTCTTGCCTCCTCTTTAGAGCCTTCTGGAATCCAGAAACCAAAGCGTATTTGTATGCTTAATTATCCTTATCACCACATAACAGATGCACTGATTTGTTTTAGCAATAAACTACAGAAACCAGTTTATTGTTCTGGTGGTTTGGGGTTTTTTGTTTCTTTCCTTCTTGCTTTGTATTTTTCTTTTTTACCCCACTCCTCTGGAAGGGCCCTCAAACACTTTCCTGGTGAACACCAGAAAAGAGAAGAAGCAACCTCTACAGTATCCAACCATCCTTCATTGCCACCATTGCTCCAGAGGAAAAGCAGACCCTCAAGTTTCAGTAATGATCAGAGCTGAACTGGCTGGCTCCTCAGCAGAGCATCAAAGTGTTCCAGAGCCCTGAACCCACTCCCCACCACTGCTGCCACAGCTTTCAGGCGTCTCAACCAGGCATCACAACAGCACAACCTCAGCACATGGAATCTCACAAAGAACCCACGCAACTCAAAAGTTGGTGCTGTTTTGCTCTTTTCTCAATATTGCCAAGGAAGGGGAATAAGTTGGCACCAGCCAGAGCATTTGTTTCTCCCCTTCATGCAAAATAACCAACCTAGGAAATCTCAAACAGCCAAATAAACACAAACCAGGCCTCAGCTCAAGGGCTATAAAGCAGATCTATCATAGCTATAGAAGATGAACATTTTATTTAAGCCTCATAATTACTCACTTTTAGAAGAATAACCATTCTCAGCTCCTTTCTGAGGGCAGCTGCCCATGGGATGGAACAGGACAGATGATAGTCCTAACTCCAGGAGTCCTTTAAGCTTTCCTCCAGAGAAAACAAACCTACATACTTCTCCCCTTCCAGGCAAACTAAACCTGCCTCTTCTCCCAGCCCTTATGGCCTAATCAATCTGGCTAATTACAACTCTCAGCTGTTTGATTGCTGATTAACTGGTTCTCTTTAACCCTTTCCAGTCTGGTGCCATGAGGGTCATTATCTCATATCTGCTGCCCACAGGTGGGCAAGTCCAACTATTCTCAATCAGGTGCCCCTCCCTGCATATCCCCAAGATGCTTTAATCAATGCACAGATATAACTTTCATTTTGGCTAATTAAGCTTTAGCCTATTTGTATTCACATTGTTCTCAGACATGTACCAAGGCAGTAGAAATACATCTACATGGGCTTCCTTCATAGAGGTTCACAAGAATCACTATAAGTCTTTCTTTCTACTTGAAGAAATCACTTTACAAGAAACCTGCTTGGAATTGTTATGAAGAGCTTTGTTCACCAAATCTATTAGTATTTAGTGCAAAGCACCAGCTGGTCTCTGAACAGCCTCATAGAGTATTTTGAAGAGGTGAACCAGAAAACTCCATAAACCTGGAGTGAACACTCAGCAGGAAAACTGCCCTGAAATTACCCTCTAGGATCTGCCTGTTGTGACAGGGTGAAGGATTTTTGCATAATACGCTTGCATTTCTTTGGAAATAAATGGCAAATATCTCCATTTGTCTTTTATTCTCCTGTTAATGCTTGAACCTGGAGATTATTATCCCTGAAATGCCTAAGGCTTGCAGATGAAGTGACCTCTTCATCTGGACAGGATTTCCGTCATTTGGGGGATACCTTTCATCAGCCCATTCAGCCTTTTCACCTATACTTTTGACCGCATATTTTGTTTTCAAGCAGCTGTTTGAAAAGTTTGCCATTTTAGCTCCATAACTGTAATTTTGCCTGAAAGGACTCCTGTGAACAGTTCTCAACAAACAATATCCACAGTATAAAAACAACCTTCATAAGGATGAGCACAGGCAAAGCATAAAAGGGCAGCCTGAGCTATCATTATTTTTGCATTAGCCATTTCCAGCCACTGCTAGCCACTTATCCAATGTCTCTGTTCACCCCCTCTCAGAGTACCTCAAAGAGGAAATGATTGGCAGAATGAAAAAAACCCAGTCCAACCTCATAAGAGCATGAAAACATGACTTTATCATTTGTTATGTCATCAGTGATATTTGCTATGGATTCGGAGTTTTCATTCCCTTTTTGTAAAATCTAGGTATTTTAACTCTCATCCCAAACATCTGGGGAAGGGCAGGGAATGAAGATTTCCTAGGATGCAAATTATGTGAAATACTTGATATTTAAAAAAAAAAGAAAAAGAAAAAAGTGACTTTTTTGAGAAATAAATGATGGTGAATAAAAAATTCAGGTTCCTGTGAACACGAACATTGTCAAAGATCCCAAGTTCATACTTTTCTCCTTATTAACCCTACAGCAAATCTGGTTATGTGTATTTTCCCATTTAATTTCTTCCCACTTCTCTCTCTTTGATACCTACTCCAGCTGTCCCTTTTCTCTCTCCCCTCTTGCCTCCAGTTTGTGCTTATAATTAATTATCCCTGCAGTAGATTGTGAGTAAAAAGAATTGAGACTGCTTTGAAACATTTGACCCTCAATAGCGAATATCACATCAGTGGAACAATGAATATGCTTAATCCTGAAACCTTTGTTCTCATGTTTAAATCAAAAGGTGAAGACATTGATTGATCCAGTTTTTAATAATGAATTCACACCTTTATTTTCCAGGGAGGAGCAATAAATTTCCATAGGCTGGGGAAAGAAGAAAGGCTGCTCCTTGGAGGGATTCTTGTTTGTGATTGTATTTGTTTCCCTTCTTTTCATTGCCCTGGCCATCAACCCCAAAGTCCAGCTGTTTCACCCAGAAAGTTGCCGTGTTTCTTACAGATTTTTCAGCATGTGCTACTTATTACCAGCCTGTAGTCTCTGCAGTGATCTGAAGATAAGTAACGTCCAGTAAGTGATGTGCCTCACAGTTTCACACCAGTGTTTCTCTAGTAGTGGACCTCCAGTGCACCTATAGCTGACTTAAAGAGTCAGCAAGAGGAAAAATAAGCCTACAGCCTCAGTTACAGCAGGGAAAGAAGTGAGAGGCACAAAGAAGCTCAGCAACTTGAACATTCATTTTCACAGAAACACCCCTTGTAAAGAGGAAAAAAGAAGGCAGGAAACATGCTGAATCATCCAAAATGTTGCCGATAATGATTCAGACCTTGCTGAAAGGAGATACTCATTTCTCTGTGTCATTTTCATTCTTTCCTACAGATTGCCTTAACCTTGGACACAGACAGAAGAATTCTTTTCCTTTACTGCAGTTTCTCTTCTGTCAGAGAAGGCGGCGTAACTCAGTAAATGCTCTCTGTTAGAGTAATCAGAATAAATGGACAAGACATTTATAGTAGTTCTACTTTAATATATGTGGCTGCCTACAAAGAGGTTTGTTCTTCCAAGAAAATACCCTGGCACGCTGGCAGCTTGATGTTTTCTCTTCTTCTCCCGAAGAATGGGCTAAGATGTTGGGTTACATGAATTCCAACATTACTCCAGGAAAGACACACCTTTCCAGAGCACCACTTGTCAAAAAAGGACTGGTGTTGCAAGAAATAATAACAATAATGTTTATTTTGTTTTAGGAAAGACACTGTGGGTTTTTTTTCCCCAATGAAATTAACCACAAGTACCAGGATCTGATTTGTTTTCTTCCATTTTCAGCTCTCAGTTTTATGTTGAGAAAGCAAAGAGCACACACATGGGAACCCTGGAGGAAAAAAAAATGGGAATATGGATTGAGAAAGCTTAAAAAATTACACCTGAGAGGAGTCATTTTTCTGAAGCTCGATTTTGATTTTTGCAGGGCTTTTTTGCTGGAATATAAAAATATATGCAGAAAGTAAGTTAATAAGGTTTGGGCTATAATACAATATTGACCTATTTTACCTGTGAGAAAGGGGAGGAATAAATCTAGGAATATATCTAACTCATAGTACATCCTGTTGCAGTCAGCTCTTTTCCTGCATCAAAGAGGTGGGAAGTAATGGCTGTCATCTTCATTGTCATTATCAAGATACTTAGGAATGTTGATTGTAGTTATAGTACATGCCAGAGAGAGCTGTGAAGTGTGTTTTACTTCTCACAAAATATCCTGGAAGTGCAAACTGGGCAAAAATATGGTTCTTTTGTCTGTATATTTCCATGCTCATTTTAGACATTTTTGAACTTAAGCGTTAGAGAAAAAATCAATGATAGCAAGATAAGGTTTTGACATAAAAATATTTTTTTAATTAAGTTACTTACAGGAATGCCTTTCCTGCTTGACCTAAAGGATGTTCTAGGTGATCCAGAAGGACTCTGGACCAAAGGTGTGCAGTTCAAGGCTTTGTGTTGTGAGATACAAACATTTAATCAAGATAAACCGACTCTTAAATGAGCAAACACATCTGTTAATTGTTTTCTGTGATATAAGGTTAATGGATGTATTAGCAAACTCCAGATTCAATAAAGGAGAACAGATAAGCTCCTCTTGTTGATAGCAGTTCAATTCATGCACACAGAGGACACAAGAGAGCAACATGTGAATTAAATATCAAGTACTCAAAACCATTTATATTGTGACTGAGTCAAAGAAGTAAACTACTATGATTAGAAATGGAAACAGACTGTGAGTACGGAGTCATGTCAACGTATTGCTTGCAAGGGGCTGGTATCAGAAATTATTCTCCTTAACCACCTTATTAAATTATTAACTTGTTCATTACATGTGGTAATCTGTGCCACATGTGGGTCCCCTACCCTGCTAAGCAGTCACTGACATACATCCAGAAAGGCAAGACTGTTGACAAGGATGTTTCCATGATCTGGTAGTACACTGAGAGGAGGGGAACCAAGTATCCAGGATTTTGTCACAAGCAGGGTTTATTAGCACAGAATTGCTCAAAGTGCCGTCTGAGAAGAGGTGCTTTATTGAGCTTTGAGCTGTGGTTAAGACATATGAGTGTTCAAGCTCTCCCTTCATTTGGCTCTCCAAAATCAACGGTAACATGAAGAAATATGAAGATTTTCATGTACAGCCTATAGGACACAGTTAACACATTTGTAGCAGCAAATACTTCAGCTGCTTTGCCATTCTGTACTGTGAGCAGATAATATTTTCTTTCCCTCCTCTCAAAACCCATTTCCCAGATTTACTTTTTCCTTTGTAGAAACTTTGAATCCAAACTTGGGGAAGTTCACATCACATCTTGTCTTGGACTTTTAATCCAGTATCATCACACTCTGGGTTTTCTTGTACACTAAGGTGTTTGTGATAATTGAATGAACTTAACCTCAGTCAGTTTTGATTTTGTGTCAGCAAAATGGCTCTGCAGACCTTCATGAATCAGGCTCCCTTCTCCTCCACCTTTTTCAAATTCCCTTCTGAGAAAACCAAGGACCCTTGGGCAACATTTCCTATTTATTTCACTGTCTGAAGCTAATTTGAACAGATGCACTGAGAATGACAAAAGTTAAACAGCTTGAAAAATAGGTTCCCAGCCCCTGAGGCAAAGGTTTAGACTACGTTTTTTTTTTTAACTTTTCTTTTTCCCTTTCTCAAACCAGCCTGAGAAAACCCTGCTGCTGGTTAAGTTAGAAATTGCTGCATTCTCTTTTTTTACTCTTTAATCAGGTTTAAAGTGAAGGGTTTGTGTTTCAGATACAACAAAACGAATAAAAGAAGTAATTGCAGATCACTGTCGGGTATCACCAGTCAAAGAAGAGGAAACCATTTGTAAAATTCTTCCATTTTGCAGGGGTGATGTACCTTGTAAACTTTTATCCTCTCCTTAAAGCTCACTCATGCAGTTCAGGGAATTCACGAGCAATGACAACTCTGATGTTGCTGCCTTCCTGAAGATCTCATGGCACTTTTTGAAGAGTTCTGCCCAAATCAGATTCTTCCTTTCCATCCAATTCTTCTTTCTTGATGGAGAAGGTGTAGTAATGTAAATCTATCAATAATAAATGCTTTCTTAGTTACCTTCCATGTGACTTATCTGAGTGGCTTTTGGATTCCCAGCACCAGCAATGTGCAAATAACTGCTGCTGAGGCTCAGTTTCACCTTTCTTTGTAAATCCTCTGGAAAGCAAGCACCGTGTCTCTGTGCTGGATCAGCATCTGTCAACTCAACAAGTCTGATTAAACCTGACAGGAGATCCTGTATTATTCCTATCAGTAAATGCTAGAGACAAGCCCATACAGCCTTCACACGATTTGCTCCATTTCTTATTTTCTTCATCCCTTACATCACTCTGCTCTCCATTCATACTGAAACTGCACTCCTCTTTCACTGCATGTGGAGGAAACACGTGTTCAGCAGAAAAAAAGACCTGTTCTGCTAGTTAGGTACTATCTGCTACAGGGTAGCTTTGATCCTTCCTCATTCCTGAGAGGGTGCTTCTATAGGTAAATATCTGACAACTGCATCATAGGAGAAACACTGAGGCCACCAACCTTCAAGTCACTACTGCTGCTTCAGCAAGATGCTGTGTCTAAGCCAGATGGCTGGAGCTGGTGGAGTGAAATCTGGGGCTTCAGAATGTAACCTGAAGCACTATCTCATCTGAACACAGATAATGAACATCAGGTTAGTGCTGATAACTGAGTAAATGCCTTTCAAGTCAAAGCGGCATACCGAATTTGAGCACTTTGCCTCTGAAAGGAAAGTGATGCCTAGTTTTTTGGCTTCCAGACTAGATTTTCTTTCCCTTTTTCCATGCCAAGTCCCTGTCCTTCAGGCTGCTGCCTTCTGCTTTCCCAGAAGAGTTCAAGAGAAGGCCTGGAGTAGAGGAAAATCATCAGTGTTTATGTTACCAGCAGATGCAGGTAAATGACAGATTGGTGACAACCCTCGCATGACGGGTCCCTGCCTGCACTGTCAACCTGTGACATATGAGGGAGATGCAGTCTATGGCACTCACTGGTCAGCTTTGCAATTTGAAACATGTTGTGATACTGTTTTCAAAACCTTCACGCTCAGTGCCAAGTGAAAAGAAAGCAAGGAATCAAACATAAAATGTCTGCAAGGCTCATGACAGCAACGTCTGCGCCAAAGACATCTGGCGTGTCTGAACTCCTCATCCTGAGAAGGGTTTTTTTCCCCCCTTTCTCTCCCACACTTTATCTTTCTTTTCTTCTCGTCTTTCCACCACATCCTGAGGTTTGAGTCACTCTGAGTTGTACTTTTATCAACAATGAAACAGAGACACCTTTCACAGCTGCTGAGCTCGTTGCCTGCTTGGAATTTGGCTTTATAAAGGCTAGTTGTTTGCTTTTGGAGAGTTCACGCACATGTGTACACAGCCTCAGACTTGCACACAAAGAATCCTCCATTTGCTAATGCTGCAGCAAAACAGCACAACCTCACACTGCTGAATCCATCATCAGAGGCGATTGGTACTGTCCTGTCACCCTGGAGTGATGCCAGGTAGGCCAGCAGGTAGCCAGTGTTTAATTAGAACCCTGCAAAATGAAAAATAGATAATATTAAAAACTCAATAGATTATGAGTCTTTTCAGTTTGACAGATAGATTCAAAGTAGCAACAGCAACACGACTGATGTTCCTGATTTGGGATCCTTAGATAGTAAATTGTTTTTAGAGCTGAAAAGTCTTTTTAGAGCTGCATCTGCAGCTTCTCACTTCAGCAAAGTTTCTCATCCTGCTGCATTCCCCAGTCAAAGGGAAATGGTGTTACCTGGGCTGGACCTATGAGTGGGACCAGTTGCTCCTCCAGAAGCACATCCTGTTACCAGCCATCACAGCAGCCCGTTCCCATGTGTGCTGATACCTCTCAAAACCAGTCTCTTTCTGTGCCATTAGAAAACTTGATTAACTTTCCTTCTCGATATCCCTTTCCCCCCCATCCCAACCCCGACGTGCTGCTTTTCAGTTTTGCGCTGCCTCTGCACTTCCTGATTCCCTCTTGTACTGAAAATTATGAACTCCAGCAAGAAAGGCTCTTCTGATGGTATTTCCTGCCTGTCAAACAACAGGAAGCATCAGAAACCTTGTGAGAAAACCATTTATCATGACATTGCTAGGTTAATAAGCAGGGCCCAGATAGCCTGGATAGGTCTGGGGAGGATTCATGTTAGCATCTAACATTAGGATGTTTATCCGAGCTTTTGATCCTGTTGGGGTTTGGCCATCTCTGTCAGGTTCCATGTAAAATTTGACGCTGTCTACCATGCTTTCTCTAGCCAAATGTATTTTACAAGGAAGGATATTTGTACCCTGGTCAGATCAGGGTGTGCACAGTGCTTTGAGCTGCTCTAGTTGCATAAGGATACTCTGTCATGGCATTGCTTCTTGTAGTTTGCTCCGACTTGTGAGGCTTTAGCTCACACATACCCTGACAAGTGGAGATCTGTGTGAGTATGTTGATAAATCCCTTTGCTAATCCCTATGACATGAACAACCATTCATTCAAAACTCTTCCAAGTAAACAAAGAGAAAATTTTCTCCTTCAGTGTGTTTCAGTCATCTAAAACTGGGAAGGAATTACATTGTGTGGTTTAGCTTCACCCATCACATAAATTGAATAGGAAACAGTTGAATCAAACAGTGTGCATTGTCCAAGCTTGTTAATCAATATTGGAAGACTTGAAAGGGCCTAGGTTCCCTTCCCAAATAATTCACAATTCAGAAAAGAAGCTATGGTCCTGCTTGGAAAAGCAGTGCCTTCCTGTGGAATTCAGCATCTACCCTTGACAATAAACACATGCTTAAATCCATGTAAGGCGAGTGAGAGTAAAGAGTGCTGAGCTGGGACACTGTCATGGAACATTTTCAGCTGTTTTCAACCCTGGAATTTTTCCCCTCCATCCTGCAGATGCTGCCGGAAATCCCGGAGGCAGCTGAGGGCATTTGGGCATTCATTTCTGCACGTCAAGATTTCCCCATAGGCTTTGCAAAACTTGAACCAGTTCTGTTTTGTGTTTGTCTGAATGACAACGCGAGCTACTGATTTCTCTTGGAAATGGTATTTTTCCAAATATCAAAGGTTCGATTTTGCTGTAGTGGTAAATGGGAATAAAAGACAGGCAAACAATCAATTTCCTGCCTGAAATAAAAGTAGCTACTGAGATGCAATAAAGAAAGAAGTCAAAGATTCAAACTGCATTATTCAGCAGAGCTTCTCAAGACATACCTGAAAGTGTCTCTTCACTTATTTTTCTCATCTATTCCCAGGTAGACCAGATTTTCTATACTGTGATGTGCTGGCAGCAAATAACATTTTATGAGACAGATACAGTCTGCAATGCCCTGTCTGCTGTTCTTATTAACAATTTTTCCCTCTCATCTATGTCCGCTTCGTCTGAAACAAACAGTCTACATGTCAGATGTTCATTATATTGATGATGGCCCAATGACAACCAATTTATTTTCCTGCCTGCACCTCCAAGAATTGTATTAGTAATGATGTCTATCTGCTCTAGAGATGCTTTGTAAAAACCGATGGTCTGCCATGAGGATACTTAATTACATCTTCTTAAAGGAACACAATTAAGTTTGCAGGTAAAAGATTGCTCTAGGGTTAAAAATGTATTTTCAAATTAGTTTTCCTGGTGGGTAGGATGTTTAATTTTCATTTCAGTAGCCAAACTGGAGAACTGAGCTGAGAGATCTGGTGAGTGAGATGAATCCTCTTAAAAGCAGAGATGACACCCATCAGAGCTGTCAGTGTTTAGCCAATGTGATATTTGGTGGTAAAAGCAGGAAAACAGCATATATATATACATATATATATATACACACACACACATTATATATATATATATATATATATATGACTGTGTCTAGTCACAAGGGACGCCCTGTGGTATATGTACTGTATGCTGATGGGGACAGGGCAAGCATCCCCCAGGACTGTCAGCCAGTTATACAGGGCACTGCTGAAACTGCAGCTCTTGATTTGCATTTCCATCAAGGTTTTCTATGATGACAATGACGAGACCTCAGTCCCAAGAGAGCTCCAGTACTGTTAAAGCCTGCAGAGAAGATCACATAAAATGCTAATCCTGGACACGGCTATGTGTTTGCCACTAAAACTATGAGCACATGGCATTCCCAGGTTTCATGGGCCTCCATCGGACACTTGGCCATCCCATAAAATAGGGAGCTGGGCTTGGGCCACTATCAGTGTCTGGATTCCAGAAAGAGGCAGTGTGACGATACATTGGTCAGGCAGCAATACACTTGTTCACTCAAGCCAACAGGAAGATCTCTTAGTTCTCCTGAACCCTCCACAGGAAGCTGGGGGTCTTTCCTTTGTGGTTTCCAACCTGTCCTGACTCCAGTAAAAGCTGGACTTTCTGCAACAGCTTCATGTGATTCCTTCTTGGGATCATTTGTCTTTCAGCTCAGTCTGCTCAAGTGTTTTCCACATCACCTCTGACATATTTAGTTTCCACATTAGCTATAACATATTTATTATTTTTAGACAAGCAATTCCTTTCTGAAAGCAAATCTCTTTTTCATAGCATTTTGGAAATGAACCCAAAAAGATGCCTGAAAGGAATGTCATGAAAATACATGTAGCAATACTTCCCTGCAATACAAAACA
The DNA here is from genome assembly GCF_033783945.1 of Neopsephotus bourkii. NCBI lineage: Eukaryota > Metazoa > Chordata > Aves > Psittaciformes > Psittacidae > Neopsephotus > Neopsephotus bourkii. Next base: position 5,027,361 of record NW_026902048.1, read on the forward strand.
TAACTCATTTAACATGCAGATCTCTTCAAATGCTGGAAACCACCTGCTTCCCAAAGTACAAAATTCCATAGTCCAGACCAGAAAATAAATAAATAACAGTGGCTACATGCATACATACACACACACATATATAAATCCTTATCCAAGTCTATTTTAGCATGTCAGAAAACAGAAACTGTTGATGTGAAAAAGAACATAGAGAAGAATCTCCTTTGTGTACTACTAATTTAAAAATAGTCTATCATAGTTAGTTCCAGAATGTGTCAAAATCTAATTTAAAACAAATGTTTTGGATGAAAACAAGGTTTTTTTAATTACTTGTGGCAAATAATATCTGTAATAATATTGATTTTATTTGTGGGTTTTTTCTCTCCTGTTTTCTGCTAAGCCACTCATGAATGGAACATATTTACCATACAGTTTGGATAAGTAATTGCCAAGCTTTTGTCTTTTTGCAAGTTGTACTGTATGATATTTTGTTAGTTGATTTTAATAATAATGATTATAGTGGTTGTTTCAATTACATGCTAATATTTCTGTTTCTTAACTGGAGAAACAGAAGAGCTTAAAACTAAACACCAAGAAACAGTAAATGACAATAAATGCACTTCAAGGTGCAAACATCTGGTTGAAAAGAATGACTTTAATGAAATTAATAAGTTGCAACTCATTATAAATATACTGAAGAAATTAGGCAATTATTAATCACAATGTGACCAAAAACTTCACACTGATTAGTTCCTCACCTATTCATGAGGCAACTTGTGAAGCAGGTTTTATCTACTATACCTGCTCCAGCTGACTACAAAACCAGAAAAAAGACTGTTCTGGAAAAATGCTAAATGCAACATTCAAGCCGGGACGTGTTTGGGAATTCTAGGAATATTCTTTGTCTTTCTGGTTCCCATGACTGGAGACCCCTCTCCCTTGTTTAGGCCACTTTCTTGCCAGGTTTAAAGTTTCCTCACCAAGCCAGTCACCTCAGAGCACCAGATCCCATAGATCCTATCCACTGAAAAAATGCCATACTCCAGCACTATGGATTTTCCATGCATGTACAAGAGATTAAATCAAACCTCCAGATACAAAAAAAATCCCTCTTGTTCTGTAGCAAAGTTTGGATCGGGTGTTAGATCCAAACTCCATGGCTTGGGATCGTTGCCAATTCTGTCGTGTCTTTCCATTCCTCTTTCTGGACACAATCAATAGCGGCTGTGCCAGTAGAAATGAGCATTAAAAGCTGTTTTTAGAACTCTGCTAATTTGTGTGAAAGCAAAAAAGATCAAAAATACTCAAACTGAAGCCTTGCTTCATGAAATTTCCATCTCCATTCTGCAGACTTGGGGTTTGGATGAGGTTCAATTTTAAGGTGCTTAACACACAACTCACCACCTAACGACTGCTGCGCTGGCCAAGACCTGCTTCTGCTCCAGCTCAGCACAATTTAAACTCATCACTGAAATCAATAGATGAATTTGAAATTTCACCATAGTAACATGTAAGAAAAATTTAAGAGCCCTGGGAATTTGCTTCTTTTGCTTGATTTTGAATGATTTAGTCCAGTTCTTTACTACATTGTATTGACCCTAGTGCTAAACCTCTTGAAATCGATGGATAGACCAGCTTTGATGAGCTCTACATTCAGCCTTTTCTGAGAAAAGCATCAATCCTTCATATTACAAGAGGAATGAAAGTGTGTGGATAAGTACGCCTGTGAGAAAAATGTTTAAAGTTGTCCTTGTTCTCTTATTTATTTCAAGCATTAACTACAGAATTTATGTGCTCCTTATTAGCAAACTATCTATGAGACTTTTGTTATGTATGAGCCATAAATACTGCATTCAGTTAGGTTACTGCCACATTATTAATAGATATTCTGCTTACACCCACCAGATTTGATAGAAAACATTGCCTGCTCTGTCAGGAATACACAACAGCTACTTGGCACTCATGAAATAAATGCTGCTTCAGAGCTACATTTCCAAAATGTTTATTCAGGGCCTTGCAACAATCTGTTTGGATACACCGCAGCTAAGGAACATGTCACCTACAATGCTGCTGAAGAGGTTCCAGTTAAATCATTTTAATGGTAATATAAGCCATGCTGCAAAGAACCCTTTGCAGAGACTGTGAGCCATGCCATGTTTAAGGAAAGTTGATTTGTTATTTATTTTTCTTTAAGGTGGGATGATAAACTGAGGCATTCGCTGGATACCCTCAGCAGAACCACATGGGGCCTTTTGGTGACAGTGCATCCTTTGGAATGAAAACCTGGGTGCAGATGGCCAGAGGCACTGCACAACTGCCTCCCCACTGCAGTGCCTCCACCTGTTTTCAGCACTTTACTAATTTGTCTACAAAATAATTTTAAAGGTCTTTGGGGATTAAAAGAAAAAAAGACCAAAATCACTAAATGATACTAAATTATCTGCTAGCTTGAGATTTGAAAATCCTAAACTTTAGTGAAGGACCAGGGATGAAAAGTCACCTTCCTATACACAAACCAGTAACAGGCTTTGCCATCTGAGCATCATCCAAGGAATGCCAAACTCAGTGACCAGCCTCCAGGTAAGCTTCCTATTCTCCAGCAGCAGCAATATCTAGGTCATCCAGGTCATTCATTTGTTCCTTCAGAGGCAGTATCCCAAGGACCTAACCAAATCACCCCTTAGAGGGCCTGCACACCATAAAGAGATCCCACTTGCAGCCGGGTGCTACCCAGGAGACAACCAGGCAATACAAAGCAGTGGTGACATGAACCCAGTGTCCCCACCAGACTGCTGAGTGGTACAATTTGTGTGTGACCGGTCCTATGGCATACTGGTTGCCAATCACAGCTACAGGAAGCTGTTCGTGAGGTGCAAGGGGGACAGAAATGATCCATAATGAGCCCTGACTACACCATGGGAGAGAGCGTAGGGATTATTCTTTGTTTCTGAGTTTGACAAGCACGGTGCAGGTGTAGAGCTGGCAGCCAGGAGCAGCAAAGCTTAGAAAATGCTGAGCAAGAAGGAAAAGATGGTGACCCACCATATAATTGCTCTGCAGATAATCTTTCCTCCCTGAAGACCCGCAGTGCTGTCTGCAGGTGAGCTTTCTCTTCAGTCACTCACAGACTGAGTTCATAGGATTGGAGAGGTTCATGGAAATTGGTGAAGCCTGCAAGTTTTAGGCAACAGGGGTTATGGTAGCCCTACACCATTCTGTGGAGCTATCAGACATAGAGTTGCTACAGGGCTAGACCCACATTTATCTCCTCATCTGGTTTTGTTCTTATCCCCTGATTTTTCTATTCCTTGCTGCCTTTATTTCATTGTCTCCTGTCAAACAGAACTGGCCACCATGCCCTCTTAAAAAGAGAATAGTAAAAGCAATGTCTTACCAGGCAGATTTTGGAGATGATTCTGCACGCCTCTGGAAGACAGCAAACCATAAAGTACCTGTGTCCCCTCAGAGCTCCACTTTAACCAGCCTGAAGGTGCATAAAGACAGTGCTGTAAAGGACTGACCCAATTGGCCTGTAGGTAATGTACCAGTGTTGAAGGAAGAACATTTTTAAAAGGCTAGATCACTGTGCTCCTAAAGCTCCCTTGTATTCTCCCTGTAAATCTGGCCACACTCACCATGACTGATCTAAAATATTCCATTTTTAATTAGTTCCAGGCTCGCAAATGTGATTGCTACATCTGCACGACATAGCAGTGCCAAATCAAAGTCTGAGGCTGATGAACGAGTACTGCACAGTTTAAAGACCTGTTGAAGAAGAAAATAGAGCTACTCTACTATTGGAAATGCCTTTTGGAAAGTTTGGAACAGCCAGGTCTCCACCTCAATCTCGCAGTCCTTTTAAAAATGAGCAACTGGGGGATATTCTTCAACTTCTTCCAGATTAAAAAAACAGCCCTCAGAAAAAACCCAAATTCATAAATGCTCTGCTGTTCCAAAGAGGTCTCTGCAAAGGTACCACCAGCAATTGTATCTGGACCTGGGGAATACCTTGATTCACCGAAGTTGTGTAGCTGTCCCTGACTGTGCCAGGGTCTGGGTTAGTTTCTCACTGGGGGCATCCCACAACGCAGGGATGCAACAACCATCAGTTTACTCCCAGGTGACACACCAAATGTCATCTGCTGTCTTTGGTATGGAAAATCTCTACCCTCAGTGTCCTGTTTTGGTAATACCTAAATTGACGCTGTTTCTTTTTCTCTGTCAGGAGCATAAACTGTCAATAAAGATGAGACATAAATGCTGATTGGAGGAATGTTGTCCTGATACCCAAGTGCAACCTTTTCTCCATATATACAAGTTCCTTTACCATGGAGCTCTGTTAAGCAGCTTCTTAACATGCAAGGCACTTAGGGGTGGAAGCTAAAGAATTCCTTGAGAAATTATCTTATAAGGAAGACAATAGAATGAGAAGGAATGCATCACTAATAACAAAGCATACGAGCGCAACTGATAAACAGAGAGACAGATAGTCTGAGGGATAGTTGCCAGTATTATTCTGTGGAATTTTATGCCAATTGAAACTAATGTTTTTGTGGTTCAGAGAGATCATTGCTGTCCCTAATTAGATGTCATGACTAAACCATTATAAGCTTGTACATATGCTATTCCTTTTTCTTCTTCTTTTCCCCCCACTTTTGTAAATGTTCTCTGCCACTCTTTTACTCTCTTGAGAGCAAGGCTAAAACTCTCTCATAAGGAGTAGGAGGTTAAATCTAAACCATTACAAACTGCGGCTTACATAAATCTAACCATATGCACTTTTGGAATGTCTTTTATATTTTAAACTACAGGTCTGTGTGTAACTGCTCTTGCTTTTAAGCCTCAAATCCAAGAAAATACAACTTGAGATTTCTCTCTGCTCTAATAAGATCTCTCATGCAAGGACATGAGTTCCTGGCTTCCCAATGAATCAAAGGTGATCACAGAACCATTTTCCTTGCAACAGAGCTTTCACCCTGTGTGGCTGTGGCCTGCTTACAAAGAGGTGCTGAGGTGGAGCATGAGGTTGGAGGTTGAGTTACTGAGGGTGAATTGTGTAGAGGCAGAGTGCCTTTGCTTTCCTGTCAACTCAGTCTCCAACTAGTTGGAATAACAGCCTGCTGTCTGCTTCTGCCTTGCCTTGTCAGGATTAGCAGTACCTACCTGGGATGTGCAGTGTTGACCGTGGCTGTCAATTAAAACTAAACACATTTTAGCATGGCTGCCAGCCAAAAACATAGAACCTGCCAAATAGTAAACACAGAAGATCTGCCTAGTTTCAAAACAATTGTGCCACCGCTGCGAGAAAAGTGTGCTTATAATTCCACTGTAATCCAAGGGCTGCCTCTGCCAATTCCTAGTTGATAGACAAGTCCTTCAAAAGGAGCCATCCAGAGCTGTCTGCCTGCTATTAGATCCTCTTTCTTCAATTTGAGGATCTCCAGAATTTCTTATTCTGTAATAGCCTTTCCCAAAAAGCACCTGATTTATAGCAGAGCCTTTGCTCAGTAAACAATGTGGATAGTAAAAAGCATTCAACACAAAACCAAAGGGCTCAAAGACCACAACAAGTGGATTTATATTTCTAGAATGGGCATCTATTTTTGACATTCCATGAAAGAATTAAGATTGTGAAATTAACTATTACTGAGTGCAAAATTTTCCCATAAACTGCATTCTGAAGTACATATGACAATCTTCACGTGGTGGTTCAAACTAACAAGGAGTATTGACTATAGAAAAGAGTCTTCTGCAAATCCTAAACTGGAAATGAATACCCACTAAAAGAAATATATCTGAATATTAGTGATTTTGACCTTCCAAAGAGGATGTCTCAAAGCTACTTGTGGTTGTGGCAGTAGTGAAGAAATGGGGCTCAAGGAAAATCCTCTCACCCCACCTCCATGGGCCTCTGATTCAAAACTCAGCTCTAATCCTTTGGAACTTGGATGCAAACAGTTTCCTGGGCTATTCAATAGTAGTAGGAAATACATAAAGAGATCACAGGTGCAATGACAACTGGTGTCAACTGTACAAGCTGCCTACAGTTCTACATAAGGTGGTAGGTAAGGAGGCTTGTGCAAACTGCTGCAGAGTTGATATTAAGATGAATTGAGACTTATTTCCTGGCATCACAAGGGCTAGACCTCGGAATACTGTAGAGTTCTTTTTTTGGTTTGTAAATCATCCTCAAGACATACAACAGAAGAAATATGTCTTTAATTTTATATTTAAAATGGAAACCAAGCAAAGATGCCAGAGCACATTTTACTGTGTTAAACCGAACTTGGTAAAGCCTATGACAACCATGTTTTCTTTTGCCAGAGAAATCCACTTGCCTTTTCAATTAGGCTTAGATTCAGTCCAGAAATATGATGGTGCTGAGCCTAAATAGGGCTCACATGTTCCAGCTTTCACCATTATTACCTCAAATCTCAACCGTGAAGATCTGACAACATGATGGGACAGGTAGATCAAGCAAAAGAAATATGGAGAAGCTAAACTAAATACTCTACTTCAATCCCTGCCTTTCATTCTGAAATCCGCTAAAGCACATTACAAATTGGGTTCTCTAGCTGCCCAAACCATTTAATTTACCCATGAAATAAAACCATCTTAGGAGGTGGGATAGCGAGGAGGACAGGGAAAGAGGCACATGTTTAACATCAGCCCAGCAAAACAATTTTAAATCAGGAAAAAGAAAACTAACAAACCCAAAGACATAAACACCAGGTACTGGGACCCTCAGCTCTTTGAGTTTTCTGTATTGCAGGTAATGGTTCCAGGATCCATAATTTATGAAGTTTTCAAAGTGCTTTGGCAGGGAGTAAAATATTACATATGACTAGCAGGTCTTCACTGAATGCTTCTCTACCCATCCAGGAACGATAAGGACTGGCTTGCTGCAACAGCTTTTCCTCAGGGAAGTACCAGAATATAAACTATCAATCTAGGCATCATCGAGGTATAGGGAGATGCCATACTTACCCTGAAATCTCCAAATTCCTGAGCGGGAATTCTATCACTGAGGAGGGAATAGCATCAGAGTCAGTAATGTAAGACAGTTTTCTATCTGTACATACCCATATAGCAACAATTTCTTTGCTATGTAGGTGCTTATCATCTGTCCTTCCATTTGAGCATGACGGACAGTAGTGGCATGGTATTCTTGGCAAGAAACGGAAAAGCAGGTTGGCTGTCTCTGGCCTTGCCCACCTTCCCTCAGCAGCAGCCTCAAACACTGTTTTGTTTTGACACGTGTTTCCAATAAAAACACAAGGTTCATATTGACAAGAGGAATGCCAGACCAGACCACTGGCATTTTAGAGCAGCCACAAATCCTGCTTTCTCTGAGCCTCTAAGGGTCAATTCCATGCAGCAAGAATCCCTGCTCTCTAATTATTCACGTTCTTCCACAACCAGCCTCATTATCTAGTGTGAGCTACTGTCAGCTGAGGCTGATTTTATTCAATTATTTAAAGAGACACTGTCAACTCAACTATGCTCTATCTACATGCATAAAATCAATAATCTCTTTCCCATTACCTCTGCTATGTCTGCATTAAATACTGCACTGAAGTTTGGATATGGGCAGTGAAGGTTTTCTTCTTTACAGTAAATACTCCAGAGAGATGCTCTGGTTATCTATGTAAGGGCTGGGCTACTAAGACATGTGAATGGAAATGAGGTGGTGATATTGGGATATGTTGCTGGAATACCCTCAGTTTTCATGGGTCAGCTAGAAGGTCAAAGATTTTATTTCTTTTTTTGTCAGAGCTGCTATCTAACAGTTTGTGATTGAGAAAGTTATTTGCTCCTGACTTAGAAAAGGGCTTTTCCTGTACCCTAGCAGGGAACATAAAATAGACTAAGTGAGGGAAATTGCTATCAAGAACCACGGTTCCTGGTTCCCTGTTATAATGACAAGTGATCTGGGTATTAAAGGATCAGAATCCTAGTCTGTGTTTCCCCCCTACTTCCTCTTACAAATGAGTGAGAAGTAGGAAAGGCTACGAGGGTCTTTCGCAGTTCATCCATTTGGAGGAGGTACAAACAAGGTCCACATAGTCTAGGAAGACATCATGCGCTTTTGTACCCTCAACTCAGTTAGAGGGGAATCCCAGCTTGTTCCATCTAAGCATCTCTTCAAGTATACAAAAATGTCCCTTGCAAACCTTCCAGCAGGAATTACGATATCATGAGCTTCTTCCATGTTTCCACAGAGCATCATCAAAAGGATTAAGAAGAAATACAAGCATCATGAGCTAAACATCTCCAAGAATACCACAAAATCCTAGCAGAATAACTGGGAAAAGTGTATTGGCTCATACTCATTTCTTGCAGAGGTAAGAATGATATTTGTAGTGGGTCTCCTTTATTCATCAATCTCAAAAATCCATGTGTTAAGAATCACATGTATGTGAGGAATGAGTATAGCCAAGATGGCTAATACCATGGGCCTTTGCCTCTCACCTTCTAAACAAGTAAAATAAGCATGTTGTGTAGGTTATATTCTAAGATAAATTCTACTCAGATTGCCCAAAACAACCAAAGGAAAACAATAATAAAGAACACATTAATAAAGCCCACTCATGAGACACACTGGTATAACATGCTGTGATTTGCTATGTCTTCACACGTCATATCACACTGGCACGATAATGGAAGCTTGAACAAAACTGAACAGCAAGTCAGGCTCTCAGAAGAACAGTTCAGATTACTTGTTATCTTCCTGCTTTGATGTACTCTAGCATCTCGCATGAAATCAGGCTTCAGTGGGAACAGCCAGGCTCCATGTACCAAAGGCAATGGGCTCCCCTCCTAGGAAGCTAATCAAAACCATGCAGTGTCAGCAGAGGGAAGGCAAAAGCAAAGAACAGCAAATAACTAAATAAATACAATTACTACCCCTTAAATAACCTTGTCACCAAAACACAGAATTACACAGATAACTCAATCCTTCTTCTGAGCAAACACACTGTGCGTGTTTAACTTGACAGGTTTTCAAGAATCATATTCCATAGCTTTCCATATTGTCCTCAGCAGGACACAGCCAACAGTCTGGTAAATCATATCTTCTCTAATTCCACTGCTCCCTCCCCCACTCCTTTTTTTTCTTGTAATCGTCCATATTATTAATAGGAGGCAGCTGGTTCCCATTAATGTTGGGAAAAGTGGTCTATCTCAGGAATTATGGTTTAAATTGGCTTGTAGTCTGGGGGAATTAGCCATCTGCACCTGGCCTAACATCGATATTTTCAGCCATACTAATCATAAGCAGGGCTTTGTTCTAGTTGTGTCCTTGGGTCTCTTATTCTGTTCCTTTTTCCCCTTTAGAGAGTAAGGGGGTAAAAAAAAAATTAAAAAACATCAAGAATCCCATTAACCCTTTCACAGAATTAATCAAAACCTAACTGCTTTGTTAGTGTGCTGCAGTTTATTTTGTGTTTGTAACTGAGCACATCATTGAAGTTTAAATGAGGCCCAGCACAAGTCCTGGAGCTGAACAAAATTGGCAAGAGGAAGAGCCAGTTGTCTGGCAAGACAGCTGTGATTTAGCAATAGCTTCATGACGTCCACAAGAAGCGTAACACCATGTGGGCAGGAAGGGCTGTGCACCAGAATGAAGCTGGAGAGGGGGAGGGATGAAGTGCGTAAAGCAACGACACCAGGACGTTGCAAATTGCTCTGAAGAACATGCTATAATACAATGGGGATGTAGGTTTTGGAGTAGCTTTTTTCCCCCCTCCCATTTTACATCTGTGTTTGGCAAAATGATTGTGTTTATCCAGAACTTTTGGGCTCAGATAAGAAAAAAGGTGAGTGAAAATAAATGACATCATCAGGTCAGACAACTGCTTGCTTTGTCTCACAGACTTGGCAGTGCAGGTATAAGCTCTATCTCATCTCCAAACTCTCTAGGGAATGTATCCACAACTGCAGTTACAGGAATATGTGGTTTATTCTACAGAATCTACCCAAATCTTTGACCACTTCTTTTTTTAGGCAGCTGGATCATTACAGAGATTTATAAAAGAGTGGATTTTCTGTCTCTCCACATCAATCTTCCTGCCTTAATCATTTTAAATCACCAGTGTTAATGCGCTTAAAAACTGTATAGACAAAGTCTGGGAGGTTAAGTTTGTCGATAGCTGTTAAATACACTGATCTGGACAACTCTGGCTAGAAAGTCCCTGAACTACTGCACCTTGAAACCCTTGAGGTTCTGCCAAGGGACTGCTCAGTCTGGTCACGTCCAAATCTCCTACTCTCCCTACAGACAGGATATTGCATTATCTGTGAGACTACAGATGTTCATACACACGCAGTTCTGAGGGGTTGTATCACAAGGAAAAATACACATTTTCATATGACAGTTACAGCTTGATCTATTTGGGGTTTTTTTTCAGAACAAAGCTAGCTCAAATGGCCACTTTCTGTGGTGCAGCATCCCTCTTCCACCCAGACTTACCCCTGGACTAGTGCATTGAGCTGCCATATCCAAATTTGTGTCAATAGACTCTGCCCAGACTCTCTATCAAATGCCAACGCACAAGTCCTGGCAATGCTCATCTTGAGCATAAGGAACCACAGAGCTCCTTACGGCCCCCTCATGCTCCTGTGTGGCTGAGTATCTGGATCTAATGGGCTTGTTTGCTTGCTCACTCATTTTGCAGCTGAAACAAGAAGCAGAAATGCTGACCCGTCATGCAAGAGCCTGTTGCCATGCTATTTGCAGCTTCTCTGGGATCAGGAAGTGCCAAAATTTCACAAAGCAGCCTGAATCTTCCAGGCTAATTTAGAGTCTCAAGAGGCCCAGATAGTTTGGATAACCTACAGTCAAGCGTTACAATTTATGGGAGCTTATCCAAACCAAACTCTGAATCAAGCCACTCACCCATCAGTAACCGAAGCACCTCTCAGAACAAGGTGTGCTGCCAAGTAAAAGCAACCAGCTATGAGGTGGGGCCAGGCAGCATGAAGATGGGATGGGGTCAGATGGGGATGGACTGCTGGAGCCAGGGCTTGGAGGGCAGGGAAGGTGCAATCATATTCAAACATGAGCAAACGGGTGGCAGCAGAAGGAAACAGAGCATAATGGAAGTGGCTTTTAACAAACAACTCTGAAACCAGTTTAGCTGCCCACACACAGACGTAAATCAGAAGGAACTGGTTCATGGGAGCAGGAGAGAGCGCTGAAGGCACAAACGAGAAAGATGAAAACTACATCCACAGTGAAGTCACAGTGGGGTGCACCTGAATGTGAGCACCTTGTCTGCCTAAACACAGGATTTAGTAAAAGGGAATGAAAGGGACAGAAAATCATCCTTAATTTTGGTGAGCTTTTAAGAGTTTACTGAGACACCCACAAACTCCTGGAAAGGAGATTTCCAACCTCATTAGGGATCAGGATTTAGGTATAGAAGCCAGAATAATAAATTTTACACAAGAAAGGTATGTTAAAAAGAAAATAATAGAAATGACACAGCTCCAGTAACTGAGAGAAAAGGCAACTGCAGTCCCCAGACATGTCTGTACTGGAGTTGTGCACAGTGTTCATGACTCAGGCACTGTAACTCAAGGCAAATGCAGACCAAAAGCAATGACTCCCCTGTGATTTACTCTTTGCCTGGTTTCACCCACAGCAAACCAGTTCATGACATCCACCTGCTCTTAGCCTGCCTTTCGTCAGAGCTAGTGTTCAGAGTAATCAGCACAGTGCCTGGTACGCTGCAAACCTCCTCTCCATCTGTACACTGGTTGGACAGTTGTACTTACATCTTCTCTGTGACAGTGCAGATCACAAAGTCCAGATCAAAAAGTGTAAAAGCCAGGCTGAAGATGCAGCTGTGGAATGAACTTGCAGAGGAAATGAGGCAAATCCAGTTAGAGCACCTTTGGGAAACAATGAAAACCATTCCCCTTTTCCATCATAAGCAGGATGACATTCACAACTTCACCATCCCTCCACATCTGAAGAGATCTCTTTAACCATAAAGAAGAGAAGAACCAGAGGTGTCCCAACCTTGCTTTTGCTGACCTTTTCCTTCATGAGAAATGCTCAGATATTACATTGCTGAGATAACCAGCAGGATAAACCATCAGGAAACTCATTATAAGAACATGGAAAATACTGACAGGAAATATTTCAGGATGTTGTAGAGACATACAGTTCCTTAAACCTGTACATGAGACGAAGTGAGACTGGGGAGTGTACAGACAAGGGAACTATATGCGAAGATTAATTTCTGTATCATAAAGACACATGTAAAAAGTCCACAGGCTTAAGGCAGTGCATGAAGATACACAGGGATGCAGAACAGTAACTGGTGCTAAGGGGAGTGCTATGTAGTGTGATCTGGAATGTATCATAGGGTCTTGCTATGGCCTTTTTCTGCCTGAGCCCTGCTCCTGATCTCAGCTCTGCACTCCAGGTTTTTTCCAATCATGATACCTCCCCTCTGGGCCCGAAGGAAGTCAAACCTCACCCCTTAGGCTTGTTTTCTTGAGAAAAACCCTGACTTATGTTCACCATGCTCTTTCCCTTCCCATCCTCCCCAGTTCAAAAGATAACATACTTTTCAAGGCATCTCAGAAATCACCACAACTTTTGGGTATTTTTTTCCCCAAAAGCTTTACTGGCTGTCTTGGAACTGTTAGCAATAGTTCATATAGATCTGACCTAATTAAAATCCTGTTGCCATTATCAATCCTGTCTCCCTTCCTATGTACCTCTTCATCTAAGATGCCAGCAATGGTTTTCTTCTTCTCTGACATTACCTCTCAGGAACAAATAAGGTTTCCAGTCATTCAGGCACTAAAAGAAGTGCTAGGCTTATGGGTATCCACTAAACCAGGGCTCCTGTGTGAGGCTAATTTGACCATGGGACATGTGGTTATTTCTGTTCTTCCTTCTTGATCCTGACTGTGTTTATAGGGAAATGGAGCTGATACTTTCAGTCTTCTTCCAGATGCTGTAGCTAGCTGAAGGGCTCTATGCAGCCACTTATCTGTGGATAGGATTACCACTCTGGTGAAAAACCCTGAAGAATAGTTTGCTTCATATGAGTAAAAGCAGAAAAGATGGATAGGTGCTGAGCAGCACCCAGAATTGAGAAGCCTATGAAATCTGTTAGCTGCATACATATAGGGTCAGGAGACCTGTGCAGTTCCTGAGCTTATGGGAGCAAACTACAAAGCCCTAAATGTCAGACTGGCAAGAGAGAGATAATATGTGGCAGGGATTTGATTTGGGCAAATACTCTAAGGAAATGGGAAATAAAGCTGACCTTGAGATCGAGTGTGTATGGTATAACCTAGATGATGAAGCAGAGATTTTAAATGAGGTTTAGTGGAGATGGAGATGAAGAAAGGATGGAAGAAAGATGGAAGAAAGGAAGTCCACATATAGATGAGCTAACAGAGCTTTTACTTTTGGTTGGGGTTTTTCATTTTACTCCCTGTTTTCAAGAAAACTTTGAAACAAATGGGTAGTAAACTGACAAATTCATGAAGCCCAACATTTAATCTCTGTTGTGACAAGAATAATTTGGCTTCAAAACAAAAGGCAGATGGGCCACAGCTTAATAGCAATCAGAGACTGCCACAGAGAAATTAACCCACCAAAATTAAGGTGGAGGAATAAAGAGCACAGAGAGACATTAACTCCTTAAGGTCTTGGAAGAACTGTTTGTTCTCTGTGTTGTGATGACCAAACAGAACAGAGAAGGCTCTTATGTGCACATTAAAGGATAGGAAAAAAATAGCTATAGGAACTGGGAACGCAATTTAAAACTTCTAAGTGCTACATCTCCTTGCAGATATTTTTGTGTGTTGCCCTTAGGGAGTCACAGTTACCCAACAGCTATTTAATAATCTACCCTGTATATGTTTCCACCCCATTTCTGAATTGATGTGCAATCCCGATCACAAATAGCCCTTACTGGTGCATTTCAAAACCAAACATTCTGGAACACATGGGCCTTGAAGACTGAGCTTGCCATCTGATCACAGCTGGTGCTTCAAGACGAGGGCGTCACATAGCCAGGCTCATCACACAAGAGCCTCCAAAAATCAGAAGCTGAACACACTGCTTGTAGCAAAATAAATAGAAGAAAAAGTTCCTAATAGCACAGAGATCTAATTCATGGAGTAGATTTCATTATGGGAATAGCACATGTCTGTCTTACAGACCTTTAAGTGTCCCACACGCTTTGCTTACTTCAGAACCCGATTCCGTGAAATGGAATACTGCAGGATAATCATATTTATTTGTTTGGTTTTCCACTTTCTTCAGTTATGCCAGCTTAAATCTAAGCCAAATGTTACAGTAAAATAACCCCATGGACATACATGGCTTTTGATTTACTAACAGGAGTAAGAAAATAGGCTACAACAGCCAAGACCAGAGGTCCTCATTTGTAATCATTTATCCTCATGTAGTTCAAGGTCACCCGCAAATTACAGACTGTGGGTTCTAGCGCCATTTTATATATATAAATATACATGTATATTTGCAACTGCTACGTACTTATTTTCCACAGTGTGGTGCCCAGTGTTTCTTCTGCAGCCTGAAATGGAGCTGCTGCACAGGAAGGTTGACTGGTGGTGTATTTAATATAGAGAAATGTTTTACAGTGGGATGGGAGGAGCAGGAGAGGTAACATGGTAAAATCAGTTCTGCCTGAGATAACCAAAGGTAACTGTTGTGCTTTGTGAGGTCAATGGCTGCTGGTGCCCTGGGTGAAACAGAGAAACAAACTTGGAAATCCTTCTCATAAAGAAGCTACTGGTTTGCAACTATTTCTATCCTCTTTTTACAGGTAGGAGAAATTGGAGCTGAAGCTCTAAACACCAGAATGTCTAAATAGCAATGAGATTTTTGAAGTATTATAAAAGATATATGAAGTATCGTAAAAAATATAAATTATAAATTATAAAATTATAAATCAAACCATTCTCCCTTAGAGAAATTATAATATTGAAGGAATATTACTTACATTCTCATTTATGATCCTTGAGCCTTCCAACATCCCTCTAGCTCCTGCCATCTGAAAATCTGAAAACCTGCATTAACTAGCCTTAGAAACTAGCCCTAGAAGTGTAACAGAGAGCAACAAGCTTGTACAAATTGATTACTCAGAAAGTTCATGCGGTTGGTGAAATTATTAAGAGTAATTTGTAGTCCCCACAAAAAAAGAGATACGAGGTTAAGCAGATGCTGTGCTACATCTCACAGTTGAGATGTAGCCTCTAGAGAGGTTAGTTGAGATGTAGCCTCTAGATTATTTATAACTTGCATTTGAAATTAGACTTCAAAGCTGACCAGGCTTTGAGCAAAGGTTGGTGTAGATGACCTCTGGAGATCTCTTCCAACCTGAAATATTCTGTGACTTTAAGATTTTGGCATGTATCTCTCTTCAAGTGTATGTGGGGGGGTATCTTTTCAAAATGCACAAAGGAGGCAAATGTAGTTGAGAAGTGAGAAGTGAGTTAAAAAAAATGGGGTTATGTTTGGTTTGAGTTTTGTTTTAGATTTTGACATTTTCTAAGCAGTTCTTCACTGAAATGGTATAGCCTCTTCAATTCTATGTGCTAAGTGAGGTTTATTGCAGGATTGCTCACTACTGTAAGGTATTACACATACTCTGGACTATAAGAGCCTGCTGCAGTAGGTATAGACTAACTCTACATCCCTTTGAACTGCTCCAGCTCCCTCTCTTAGCTTATAGTTTTATTTCAGGTCAGATGTTTCCTGCAAAATCACAGCAACCTTCCTAAGTCCCTAAGGGTAAATTAGGTTTTCTCGCAGATCCAACTGCCCTTCGGACTCTCCTGAGGAAGAATAACTGGAGAAAATATCAAACCTGGTGTTTCTTACAAAAAAAAGAAACAGACTGGTCTCATTTAAAAACCATCCTTCATATTCCAGCTTTAAACGGGCATTTCTCATTTTGCTTTCTCTGTGCTCTCACCCTCCACCCCCTGTGGCAGCACAACAGCCCCAGGAGAGTTGAGCTGAGGAGGTCAGAGAGCAGCTCAGCAGTTCAGTGGGAGCATGGACAGTCCCACACCATAGGTAGTCCGAGTGTTATGTGAATCCAGAGGATAAAGAGGTGAATATATGGAACTCCACCTCAAAGGTGGGAAATCAAAGCATGGCACACAGAGGGCAAATAGAGAAGAAGCCAATCCCCACTTTTCCTAGTTTTCTGCTCCCTTAGAGAATCACACAAGTACAAAACCATGAAAACAATAACCCCAGCTGCAAAGGCAATGAAGCAATTTGTTAAGGAGATGACATTTTTAATGAGAAACACTTGCTGAAGGAGAACAAAAGGCCCTGTTTGGTCAGAGAGATGCTCTTGATACTCTTCTGAAGTGCATGAAAAAGTAATTTCATTTAAGCGTCATACACAGAGCAGCTGAATTTCCTGGGGCTCCAGATGTTGTCCTGTGCAGATGCTGAACAAATGGAACTCTGTCTTGATGAAATGAAAAGAAAAAAGCAGGACTCCCTAAACCAAAACCCATGCACCAGAGTATTTCACATCTTAAAAGAAGAAAGAAGAGAGAGAAATCCATGTAAATTGAGGAGAAAGGAAGTTCTTGAAAGCAGCAATGCAGGACATAGGATAAACTGTTCTTAATTGCCCTACAGATAATTGAAGGAGATGAGAATCTGGATTTGCAAAATACCAAGTTCTGGCTCTGTCGTCTCTTTTTCTTGGCTTTGCACTGTTTCGCTTTGACAGTTATCTGGCTGTGATTACACTGGTTTGGTTTTTTTTCCTAGGAAGGGACAGATTCTGCACACTTTTATTAGGCCAGAAGTTACTGGAACTTTCCTGGGAAACTTTCAGATTCAACAACTGAAAAACTATAATCAATAGTTCACTGTATTGCTCGTAAGGTAAAAACACAAGCCTGCTTCCTAACTTGAGATTATACAACTTTACTTCCTGAATTCTAGGGAGGACAAGGGGTTTAGTTCCTCGGTGGTAAAAGCTTTTGAAATAAGAGATCAAACCAAGATCAGCTCTCATTTTAATGAAGACTAATGAAATATAATGACCTCGATATTCAGATACTTCATTCCTGAACTTTGGGATGGGTGACAGAAATAGATATAAATGATTACTGGGCTTTATGAGCCATACAGGACCTATACAGATTCTGATGTAAATCAGAATAGCCTTAGGCCTGCTGGCTTATGCTCTAATTTTTTTTTTCTGCCCTTTTAGGCTCTGAAAAATGGAGACTATTCACTCTTTCTCCTAAAGCACAAATCTCCTTCTGACACAACATTATCCTTTTGCTAAGTGGTAGCAGATGACAGAATCTGAAGCATTGCACGAACACGAGAGCATTCCTACCTCTTACACAGGGCCCCTTCCCAAGAAGCATGGCTGTCACAGACAACTCTGCCTATGAAAAAACAGTAATAAAAGCCAGGTTTGTGATGCTGGTCCATCAGCAGGTGGTACTGTGTAGTCAGTTTATAGTGAAACAAAGTGAGAACGACATTGTTTTAAAGTGGAATTCAAAATAGGTGGTTAGCGTCACATCTGACACAAACCCGGTGGGCAAAGCTGAACAACTGACACACCAGAGTACACGTTAAACAAGGAGGAAGCAAGCCAATGGGTGTGTTAAGTAGATCAAAATAAGAATAGAGCTAAAACTGTTAAAAAGAAAACAGCAATTCATGCAACTTATGAGAAACTGGGGAATGAGCTTTTGTTTCTCTTGGTTGAGAGGTAGACATAACACCAGGCAGAGAGCAGCTGCCTTCTACCACAGACAGAAGATGCTTCTAGTATAGTCGCACCAGAGAGAGGAGTGCTCTCAGAGTTTAGACAAGAAAGCAAGATTAAAGGACTGAGAAAGAACATTCCTAACTAATTTCTTTTAAAAGAAATCCAACACAGGTCAAAAGAGCTACTTTTGTCCAAACTCAGTCAAACCTGATTCCTAGATGACTAATGTAAGCATCAGCAAGCCAGGTAGCAGCCATGGTGCTCGTGGCTCACAGAGGAGCATTGTGCTTTGGAGAAACCTGCTTGAAGCAATTCAATAAAAATGAATTGACCTTAAGATGGAAAAAAATAATCAGGTTTTATAGAATTATTGGGTGTGATCTAATGACTGTACTGAATAACCCAAATTCCAACAATAGGTAATGCTTTTAAGCATGTTGCCAGGTTTTGTTTCATGCATATGTTGCCAAAATAATCCCTTTGCATATATAGAAGGTAGTTAGTGAAACTTAACTTCTGGTAAGCGCTTATGAGAGACTTCTACAAGCAAGCAATCTTTTAATTTATATTCTAAAGAGGTTTTGCATTAAGGTCTTCCCCCATCACCAATCACCAGTACACTGACAATCTTCAAGTCTTGATTACTAATGAGGAGGAAAATCACTGGGGTAGAAAGAAACTAAACATAAGTAAGACTCTTTGTGCTCATTTTTTCCCCTGAGAATACCCTACAGCAGGATGTGCTCAAGCCATGTGGAATACAGGAGGTTTAAGCTGACAGAGTTTAACTACAAGGGCTTTGGTGAAGAGAACACTTGCATTTCCAAACCAAATGCTGCCCCGTGACCTATCATAAAGAAGAGAAACAGGGAGTGGTGCTGAGGGACAGAGGACTTTGGGGCGTTAACAGAGCCATGTGGGCAAGGCAGCATATCTTTAAGGATGAGCATGTTTTTAAGGATAACACTATTCCAGAGCAAATGCTGTTAAATCCTGCTTCTGGGACTAAGTAATGCAGAAATCTCACTGCAACCCCATGTTGCCTCCCTTCTGCGTCATTTTCCCCAGCAATCCAAGTATCATCTGCAAGGCAGATGCTAAGTCTTCATCTGGCAGAAAAGCCAGCAGAGATGAGCTGTGCTGAAGCACACCAACTTCCAGGTACCACTTGATGCTCACTCAGTAGTGCTGCAAAGGTAAGCTAGCATGGGGCACCAAGAGGGAAGGTACTATCTCCTTGTGCATCTCTAAGCAATGGGCAGCCAGATAAACTTGTGGTAGTAAGCAGCATCCATGGTATCATTAGAAACAACCTGGGTTCAAAATCCCAAGTGTCCATATCAATATTTGCAGGGTCTTCTTGGCCTTCTCAGTACTTTATTTGATATTTTAGAGCTATTTAAAAAATGTATCCCCTGGGCATAAATATAAAATAGCTCCTTAAAATTATCTGGAATATCCAACTTCCTTATGGATTGTTAAAAGAATACACTTACCCCTTGAAAAACACCAGGGAATGATAATTTCCTCATTCAGGAATCAAATGCTCATTTTCATGGGTCATTAGAGATGGATAGCTCTAAAGGTAGTCTAAATCTTTAAACTCCCCTGTCCTTTAGCAAGGGGAGAAAACCAGGAGAAAGACAAAGGAAATAATGAACATTTGCAAGGCCACTAATGAGCTATTGTGGGTCATTACTTTTATTTCCAATAGGAATTTAAATTACAAACTGCTTTGAGAATCATTTGCATTAGGCATTTACTTTATAATGAATGTGACTGCAATTTTAAAAAGCTGGTGTGCAGGATGGTAGAGAGGCCATAAAACCCCCAAGTTACATATTGAATTGTGTGTACACATAATGACTGTATTATTTCTAAGGAATTAACTTCTCCCTCCTCCCTCCCAACTTTCCAGACTCTGAATCATTTTCTAGTAGGATCTCAACAGGCAATAGTATTAAAAATGTGTTAGATGTTAGCATCTGAGCCAGGAAAAGCACGACAATCTAATATAGGGAATCTAACCAGGGCATTCATCTAAGACTGCCATCCATCTTTCCATTCTCTGCGGTGTCTCTCTCCCACTTCAGGGTACATAGATTGAGCATGTCCTTGGAATAATGACCTTTAGATGAGGCAAAGCCTACCTGATGATGTTTCCTTGTCAGGCAGGTTGCAGGTCTTAGAGAACGGATACCCAAACTGCAGCGGTCTTCCTCTTGGTTATGGCGATTTAAATTGAGAAGTCATTTCAGTACATGAAGGCAGACTAAAACACCAGCAATCTCATTCCATTGAAGGGAAAAGAGAACTCCAAAGCCTCAGGCATCATGATTTTGACATTTGATTTTCATTCCACAGTGAAACAAAAATGAAACCTTTCAACAATCCTCATGAAAACTTCCAGGAGAGACAAGACAGAGTAATGAGCTTGCTGGGTGGGTAAGATCAGCAAACTGGAAGAGCAACACTGGGAGAATTTGCAAAACGGTCTGACTCCATGTCTTCACATTTGATACAGAAGATTCAGATTCAAGATCTATAAGCAGTCTGATCAGCAAAACTTATTCTCTTCCAGTTCTTGATTAAATGGCTTCTTTAATAAAAAGATTATTAGTTATAATTTTTGGGGGGTTAATTCTAATACTTGCAAGTGTGGAAAACAATGAAATCTTGTTTTGACCAGCACGAAATTCACTGCCTAGATTTAAGATGTCCATTTATTGTCTTTCTATTTATCACAGTAGAACAGATGAGGTCACATTGGGAAAATAAAAGCAAAGACTTAAATGAAAAATACCTGTGTATTCACAGTATATATACTTTTCCTGAGGTATCCAGGGTAGTTAAAAATTAATCACTCAGCTGCACAGAGTATCATATTTGGATGCTAGTGTGCTCAATTAAAGGCTTACTTCAGTAGTGCAGACTGTCAGGAAAACTGTAGCTGTCTTTGAAGGCTTAAGATTGCCAAAGGCAATATAGAGAGAAGGAAGAAAAGGCATTTTAAAGAAATTACACTATTCACTTGTTACAGCTTAGGAATCTGTCTGCAGAGAATGAAGGAAACAAATTACTCTAGAACACTTGCAGTGGTTTCAGTGTGTAGTGGTTAAGCTCCCTCTGTTTGGGATAGATTCTAATACAGGAGCTGAACTTCAGTTTTATTAAAAACTTAACACTAGAGCTTTCGTGCTTAGAAATATTTTGTTTTCCTACTCAAATATGCAGAATGTGGACAAGAAGAAGAAGAACTGTGGACAGCACAGGGCCTCTTTGGACACTGTGCCCAGTCCCTTTATACTGCAGGTACCTATCACATCAGCTTACCATAGTCTAGGGATAAAAAGACGTACGCTTTACCTTAAATCAAGCCCGAATCCTGATAAAAGGCTTTTTTAAGAGTTCATCTCACTGATGGCTAAAGGGTTCTTCCTTTCCAGCCCCACTGTGATCACAGGCAGGTTCAGACTTCGCTGGAAGTGACATTTCACAAAGCAGACTCCAAGGCTCACAGCAAGTTGGCTAAAAACCAGCCAGGATGATAAGTTCATCTGATGCTTGTTGATGTTCTCCTCAGTCTAATGTCTTTCTTTTCATTTTCAGTCTCTTCTTGCAGTAACATGGACCAAATCTTGCTTTACATTATTTGTATTACGGTGGTCAATTTCCAGCAAACATGGGAACATGTGAGACACTTCCTGCTCAGGAGGGTTTGTTGTCTAAATAGAAGGGGGGGGGGGGGGGATGGAGAAACAAAGAGACAGGAAATAGTTAAAGTACTGAACAAACAGAAACTCTATCCTCCAGCTTCTCCATTCCAATCTCATGCTTCCAAAATCCTCACTTGTTCTTTTCAGGGTAAGGTCATTGTCATGGTTTTTAAAAGAGAGATGCTTTTTGAGGACTTGCCTATCTTCAAAAATTTACAGAATACTGTAGACATTTTATTGTCTAACCCTTTATCTCAGTAAGTAAGCAAACGGTTGCTGAAATGGAACATTTTAGCAAGTATTGTTACTGCAGCCCAGTAAATCTGCTGTATCAAAAAGGCCAAAAATTTCCAGCTCATTTCCTGCTCAGCCTTATAGAGCTGTGAGGAACTGTTCGCATGTCAGCTAAGTTGCATACAAATTCCACCAACTGTTCTAAAGAAATACTTGTTTCTTTGAAAAGGCACTTAAGAAAGTCAATATAACATCAAGATGCTGTTTCTTTTTCTAACATGGACATTCCACTTATGCCAATCAACTGACCCTACGTCAACCAAGAAATCTCTTGCAATCCTTCAGTCAATAGGAAGAAATGATGAAACGTGTCAAGATGGAAAACATATCTCTTCCAGTTGCTGGGCTTCACTTATAATTTGTATGTCTGTTTGGATGACCCCATTATGAATACATTAGTCCTTCTGACAACCATATAGCACCACAGCATCTCACTGCACCTCAGCATCACAGTTCTAGCTCAAAGTGGTAAAATAGCAATTTGACCCTCTATGAAAATTTGGTCTAGTTGTAATACTTGCAAGCAAAGTGGAGATTAATCCATCTCAAATAGTCACCAACCAGCAAATTCTAACTAGGAAAACAGGATAAGGAAGGATAGAATGAAAGATTAATAAAAACATGAATAATGGTGTTCTTGTAGATTAATGTTAAAAAATCAATATAGATACCCACCAGAGAACAAAGTCAATCTTGTAAAAGGGTGAGGGCACTGTGAGATCAGATCTCAGCAAAGCAGAAGCTTTAGAAGTTTCTTTATTGCATGGCTCACACAAAAGCATCCGTTGACAATATTAATACATCTCTCGCTTCCTGTAAACTGTGCAACCATCAAAGCCTAGATAGTTTTTGAATTACCTTGCTGAATGAACCTGACATGATTTGAATATCCAATGTAGAAGTGCGGTTGCAGTTTTGTCACCGATCATAAACATCTCTCTATAGTCCTGTGTAGTGCATGGGCTCCCAGTCAGGCTGGGAGCACTCTAAAGAAAATATGAATATAACTGAGTACATTTTGCACCTACTATAGGAACACCTCAGTGTTTCTAAGAACTCTGTCTGTCTACAGAAAGGATTTTCTGTGCTTAGTGAGTACTGACCCCGGAAATGCCTAACCAAGACAGAATGGTTTTTATTATTATTATTGTTTTAAGCGAGAGACAAAACAAATAGGAACAAAAGTTAAAGCTGTTGTGACTGAATGGTGTTTATTTTAATTCCAAAGAAAAAATATTTATTTCAAAGTCTTAAATTTTTGTAATGTTAGAATTAGTTAGAAATATTTGCAATTAGAATGCATAAAACACACAAGTGACAGGAAACAGCATCTATAGTGGACAAATGGGGCTACCCAGATATCGTTCACCTGAACTTTCACAGATTTGCTATCTGAGTATGATTATTAAAACCACAAAGGTATGAAGCAGAGCAGTGTCCATTTTTGTTACAAGACTGTATGTAAGCATGTTACATCCATTATTCACTGGTATTTTTATCTATTGCTTTGCTTTTGGCCATGAAGGTTTACTCAAAACAATTTGTGAAGAAGCTGCTGTATAAATTCCTCACATTACTGAGAATTGCAGGAAACATCAAACATTTGGTTCTGCATTTTGTTTCGCTTATTTTCAGAGAAAAAAAAACCCTCCAGCTTTGGCTTAGTATTCTCATTTAAAATCATTCATTCTCATAATATTTCATAAAAGCATTTATACAGAGCTGCTTTGGGAGAGGCCTAAAAACAAGCACAGAAAAATCATTTCTGCTTTAATTAAACATATTCTTGCAGATCCAGGGACATTAAAAATAGTCCACTGCAGATGGACTCATGCTTATATACTAAATCACAGGTTCCCCCAAAGTGAAGTATTTCATTGCCAAATTGCTCATAACTACTTACTGCTGCAGTAAGGGCAAGCCAGTCAGCAAGACAAAAATCCATCAAAAACAGTTTCTACAGTTTTCACTGCAGGAGTACAGCACCAATTTTCTTATATTAGTTTTGCATAAATACAAAGACTGGAAATGTCTCCCTAGAAATGTCTTTAGAGCAGGGGTGAGACTCTTTGCAGAACCTTTTCGAAGGGCAATGCCATCTTCATGCTGTTGTCAAGGAGGGGAGGAAAGGGAAAAATGGTTTTGAACATTTTGCCCCCTCCTGAGCAGACAAGCATGAATTGTGCAGTCGAAAAGTAGAACAAAACTCTACAGTACATTAGTAAAAATCATCTCACTGGCATCTCTCTGCTAACAATCTGTTATGGGAGGAAAATGTTCATTGTCATGTATTTTTGGGTGGTTATTTATGGGGTGCATCTTCCAGCTGAGAAATCCCATAGCGTAACAAAGCATTGCTTGATCATGTAACTGGTAAATCTGGCTCTTAGAACCTCTCTCCAATTTCAGTTTTCATTACCAATGTGGAAGATGGAAGACTACAACCATGGGTCTTAATTATAGAAAAATCTGTGAACAAATTACCTGCCTCCACAAAGAGGTCCTTGCACAGTGAGCATTTGTGCAAAGGTAGAGATGAGCACACGTATGCTCCTGGCATATTACACTTTAAGTTGTCCCTTACAATTGGGTAACTGGCCCAAAGTGAAACAAGCAGCTGTTATTCCAAACTTCAATAGAGAAGCAGTGGGTAAGGGTTAAGTGGGTAAGACTAGGATAACAGAATGGAATTGAACATGAGGCTTTAAAGGAAAACAATTTTGCTTTGACTGAGAGGTTTAACCCACAGAACAGGGACAGAACAAGTCTGGAAGGTTATTTTAACAGCAGTAATTTCAGCAGATTGAAATGGCCAAACCAACTCCTTCAGCCAGAAAGAACAATTGAAGAAGAAACTGTGGATTTGTAAAACAAAGGGGCTATATTCTCTCTCCTTCTGTGACTGGCCCTCTGATGTGATTTTACACGTTCACTGTCATGCCCAAGAGCATGTTGAGTGCAGTCAGAGGCAGAGAGGAGGAGGGAGAGGCAGTCGGAAGTCAAACAAAAGTTCTATGAAAAGAAAGTCTGGAGTAAAAATAGCATGAAAGAACCCTATTCTGCTAGCATGGAGCCAGATGTGGCAACGCAACGTATCTAGAAACAGTATGGGTCACAGATGGTGGGGTTTGTCCATCTCTGTTTATCCTGATGTTATATTATCATTATTGCTGCATACCAATGCATCCACTGCATATGTAGAGGGGATATCTCTGAGCAGTAAGTGAAAAGCAGAGTAATTACATTAATTTATCACACACCTTTGGCTGCTTCACCACCTCCTCCCTCCTGAATACTCTTAGCCTTCTAAAAAAGATTTTACATAGAAAATCTTAAAGTGTTTAAGAGGAAGGAAACCAGTAGGGTTCTATAAAACATTAATAAGGTATCACAGAAAATATCCTGAAACTACACTGGCTCCATTCTTACTTTCCAGAAGTGCAAATCAGGAGTGACACCAGTGTGGTCACACTGCTACTCTACTAGAAGAAAACACCACAGGTCAGATCCAAGATCCACGAGTGCAATTGGCTCCAGCACTAATCAGGCTTAATATGTCTTGTAAAGCTGTCAACCCTAATTAGGGTCACTATAGATCCTTAGCACTAGTACCTCACTCATTGATTGATCTATATCTTAAAACCAGTTCAGTTTTTGTCACTACTGTTGGTGTCCAGAGGTTATTCCAGGACAACTCTTCTCTGTCAATGAAGAATTCCATCATATTTAATCACTGGTTTGTGTGTTCCCCACAATAAGATGGGGTAAAAAGGTAAACAAACCCCTCTCAAAAGAAAAATCCCACACCAAGCAGAGCAGTCTCCAGACTTGTGACATCTCAGGAGAGATCCTGATTCCCTTCATCCCCAACAAAGTTGTTCTGCAGGTGGTAGGCTGGCTCCCCTAGTGACAAGGATTATGATAATCCTCTTGTGCTTCACCACAGCCACTCACACAGTCCTTTGTGTCAGATAGATACTTGGATTGTCAACTGATTAACAAAGGAAACCAACATTTTCTGTCAAAGAATTGCAGGGTTTCAGAACTACAAGCCAACATGCTGGAATCATTTTGAAAACAAAAACCAAACCAGAACAACAGATAGCAGTGCTGTGCTTTTACTTGGATAGGGTTTAGGCAGTGGGATCCACAAGTAACTATGACACTTTGCCAGGACAGATAGATAATGTTTGCTATTCTCAAGACTCTCTCCGCCCTGGCTCCCCACTACCTCTTTTGTGTGGTTGCCGATACTCACAGCTTCTTCATGGGACAGAATCATGAAATAGGTTTTTCTATTGCTGTCACATCTGCAACACAGAGACTTCCTGGATACAAAAGAGGCAGCTTCTTTCTGGTGGAGTGTCTTCATCTCCCGTGGCTTCCCTTCCACATCCATCAGGCCAATGAGATTTGAAAACTGTCCCCATCTCATCCAGACATCAGTATACCTGCACTGAATAAGAGTCATGGCTATTTCTTACCTTCATAAATAACTGATTGCTGTTGAAACCTTCAGGCTGTTCAGAGCAATTCTGTGAATAAGAAATATCGAGTTAATACATCTACACACACAGACTCAAAAGGGGGTTTTGGGTGCAGGGGGGAACATTCAATTGATCTGTTTCTTTGACTGAATGCAAAGTTACCTACAGACTCTTAATGCTGCTTTAAGCATTCAAGCCACATGCTGTATAGGCACATCCTAGATTTCATTTTCCTCTGGATCAATATAAACTCCTAAGAATCCATAATTCCACCTATTCTGTTCCCTCACTGACCAGCTTAATATTTTACACTTCAAAAACCGAATAAGAAACATGCTCAGATACCATTATCACAGCATTTTCCTCATATGACATCTCTCCTGCATCCCTTTGTGAAAAGCTCCTTTTTTCTGCTTTTAACAGACATGAATGCAAACACTAAGAGAGTATGATTCAGCTCTCTACTCATGCCAGTTCTAAAGAAGTTGACTTCCATTGGTTGCTATCTGCTTCAAGGTTATGTAGCTGAAATCCTCTGATCAGAAGCAGCCCTAGGAGTAGCTTACTCAGCAGAGCAAGCTCACTATTTCAGTAAAAAGCAAACCTAACAGAGAATGCACTTAGGTTCCTAGTGTTATGTCACAGAGCAGGAAAGAAGACTGAATACTAAGGATTTTGCATCTGAACTACATTGGTAATTAAAAAGTCTCCAGGATTTGATGGCCTTTCATGTTTGTGTACAATTCACCTCAGTTTGGCAGTTCCAGTACAGTCTGAAATTAAGGAAGTCATCTTGTAAGGAACTATGATTTTGTGATTTCCATAATTTTGAGGGGAAGCTAAGGGCTTTTCAAGCTACCAGTGACAACTTGGCAACTCAGAGACAGACAGGCTCTTGGTTTAACATCAGTGCAGAGAGATCTGCCCCAGCTGATGCTGCAGTCACCTGCAAAGCCTTGCCCCATCAAGAGCTTCCCCCTGTTTGAATGCTCTTTGGGGATATTTGAAACATGGGTGCTGGTGCCAGCTCAGCTCTCAGTGGGACAGTACCCTCATGGCAGAAGCAGACACACCAAAGCTGTCTAACAAACATGCACAGCAAGAGTGGCTACAGACAGCAAATCTGAGTTATCCTTTGGGTACCACAGAAGTACACATGCAACATGAAAACAGGAGGTTTGTTTCAATAGTGGTAGAACTGAATGGCTCCAAGTGCTAACTATAATAGATCTTTTAAAAAACATAGGCTTTGAGTATTTGAATATTTTTCATTTAAATAGCAACTTTCAAAGCTAGTCAGACAGAACCAAGGAGTTGTTTGATGCCCAACATACCTGGCAGAAATCACCCCCACTATGCCATTGGTTACTCAAGATGTTTCTCCCCATTTCTGACTCTGCTTAGATATTACGCAAGTGAAATGCCCTCCAGTGATGCCATCCTACAGTTAAACCATGCTGCTTACCTGCAGTGCCATGTGAATAAAACCTGGTTTCACAAGTTCTAATAAATCAGTTTTATACAGATGAATCCCGATACCTTTGATATGCAGAATTTGTGCGTAGCAAAGGGAAGTCTGGCAGCAAATTTCTATTGCTCAAGGTTTGATCTCAACGCACAAAGCAAACTCTTGAGATTAGAAAAATGCATTTGCTTCTGGGAAATAGTCTACATGCATGAACATGTAGGAAGATGGCTTCTCCTAGCTCTAAATTGTGATCTCTATCTGTGGCCCTTCGTTTAGAAGCAGAAAAAGGAGGGAGAGACTGGGGATGATCTGGGTAAGAGGTGTAGGACTTATTGATATAGCTCCAAAACAAAGGTCACTAACCTCTGCCTGTTTGCCCAAACTCTGAAAATCTCTGCCCAAGAAACTGCACAGTTAAAGGCTAGAACTGGCTAAAATATCAGGCATAGAAAAACTGAGATACCAGATCACTTGCTTGTTAATGCTTTTGTTGTTGCAGCAGAGAATTACACGGGGGGATAACCTGTGTTTTACAGGAGCTGGTTGTTGCTACAATTGCAGTTTTCAAAGTGGACAGCTAGTCTGTTTTCTATGGAAAACTGGAATCTCATCAGACTTACTGGCAAAACCAGCTAGCTCTGGAGAGGAGAAAGCAGAGATTCCTCCAGCTCTCAATGCTACACACTAGGCAGCTCTCATCTTTGTCCTTTGCTACTAGCATCTGTACACTGCTTTCCCCTCCTTATGGCCTGTGGCTTGAGAACAGTTGCTGTGTGCCATGAGAACATGCACACTGTCCCTTTTCCACCCCAAAGTCCTCATGTCCCCATCCAAGCTCCCAGGCCCTGGCCAGCAAAAACCTTTTTCCACCCTTCTGCTTTCATAACTTGCTCCCACTCCTGCACAGGCAAGAGACCCACAGGAACCATTCTCCAAACAATCCCTCAGAAATCATTTCATCATGTAATAATACCTCTTATGACCCAATTAACTGAAGGACAGCCGATGACAGAACATTGCTGTTTGCTTGTTTCAATTTATAAGCAAAACTGGAACAGAAGACAGTTAAATTAGGATTTCCAGCTGCTGATTCATGCCAGGGTTCTACTGGATGATTCCTAAAGGTTGATTTAATCAGCGCTTTTAAGGATTCAATCAATCTTTTAAGGATCCAGTCAACCTTTCTCAAGTGATAAAAAATAAACAGGGGCAAAGCTTCCACTTTAATCTGAAACTGAACCCATAGGCTTTATGAAAGTTGGCATCTGCATACAACAACATAGCACATGGGTGATCAAAGCTCCTCTCTGGCAGGCTCTACTTCCACTCATACAGATCTGGGATATTATGCTTGCCAATAGACACACGTACCTGTTACGTACTGGGCAGACAAAAGTCATCCTGGAAACATGCTCTGTAGACTTCAAGCCTGTATCTCCAGCCATTGAGTGAATTGGGAACCAGGACTTGGTACAGAGAGCCCTTACAGTTGCTTCACAAAAGTGTCCCTCTAAGTGTCCCTGAAGGTCAGAGATATGCTGAGGGCTAGAAAAGGACTCAAGGTGCAAATGCAGTAGTCCCCAGCAGTTCACCTCCTCCAGGGTAATAGACTAGCAGCAAACTGTAACTGTTGCCTGCAGAGGTTTATATTCACCAAGCAGTGGCTAACGACCTTTAATTGTTGTCAGGCTTCCAATGCCAATGATGATATCTAAGAAACTAAACCCTTACAGCCAGGAATTATAGCTGATTTCCTTACCCTCAAGATAATTAACTCTCAGGGAGCGGGCAAGTTGAAAGGAAGGTTAAGAAAGGTTGCCCTGTGTTGATGGGGTTCATCTGCTTCTTAGGGCCTGATGCCCCCCACTAGTGAGATACAGAGCTTATTCCAAGTTCTTGGAAAGAACAAGGCAGAAAGATAAATGAAGTACCTGCACCTATCCAGTTCCTCCTGAGCAGAAGCTATACGTCCTTCTGGCATCTTGACTGTATATTCTGAACAGCCTTTGGAAAAACACGCATCTGATATCTCCCAATATCCAGCCATCCACAGGCCCAAGAGAGACACAACCTGATGAAGCACACTGAAACTGGTCTTTCCAAAGGGCTCACAAGCACAGATGTTCTGATAAATATGTGCTGTGACTGGCAAAGTTGTTTCATCTGCCTTCAGTATCATTAGAGCAGGAATTACCTCCATATTACTCTCTTAGTTGTTAAACCAAGATCCTGAGTGAGAAATGGAAGAGGAGAAATAAGGGAAGCATAACAGCCTCTCATGTTAAATCCACCTCATGTGTGAGCACAGAAAGCCAGAGAAGTTTGCTGCCTCATGCTGTGAATCTACGTCTCAGCTTTTGGCAGTGGAACAAAACCCTGGAAGCATTCTGGAGGCATTCACATGTTTTGCTGCTTGCTTTGGCTACTGTCGAAGCAGCCTAAACCCTCTGTTCTCTTAACAGAAATATGTTTGCAAGGCATTTTTCTGAGACTGGTCACAATGAAAATACCTGCAATTTAGATTCCTCCACCCCCTTTAAAAAGATAAAGTTATTAAAAAAGATGTTTTTCACATCATTCAAATAACAATGGTAACCATATCCATAAGAAAATCAGCACAACCGAGTAAAATGGGTCTTTTAGGCTACTCTCTGCATGCCTCATTTCTTTTTTCATAACAGCACATATTTTCTCCTGGGTGATCTTGTTGGGATATCATATATATCCAGATTTTGCCTCCTATTTAAGGAGGGTGTGAAAGCCTTATCAGAGCACTCCTAAGGCAGTCCATTTGACATTGTACTCCCTGGAAGGAGCGCAGCACACCTGAAGCAGCACAAAGATGTTAGTTCTCTTTCCAGAAGTTACAAGGCACCTGCAGATGGGGAATCAACTCAACACTCGCTCTGCTTCTGAAGTTAATTTAGTAGCCTATATTGATTTCTCTGCTGCCTTGGCTAAGCAGCTTGTGATATATTTTGAAGTTTTATGTTATCTTTTGATGCCATGCAGAACACATTTTGTTCTGGCTTTCTGAAGTGCCTGTCTTGCAAATGGAGCTGTGATCAGGCACTTAACTCCTCTCAGTACCTGACACTGCAACTCCATGTTTTGCCTTGACAATATAGAGTTGGGAATTATCTCCTGTTATGTTTGTTAAATTCCCTTTGAATGAGAGCACAATGGAAAAGGAGGACTTTAATCATGAACCAAATTATAACCTAGACAGCAAGACAATTATTACTCTAGCTGGCTGTTCTGAGAGAAGCAGAAGGAAGGAAACCAAGAAAACATCACTTTGGAGATTTCCATCATCACTAAAATCACTTTACACCTCAAGTGACGGGTATGAAATTACCCTGATTATGTTCCCCCAGTAGATGGATCAGAAAGTGTTGTTGAAATCTGCCTGTGAGTCTATGTCCAGTTACTCTTAGTCCTTCTCATTGATGCAAGAGTGCAAGTTTGCTCCAGTTTCCATTGGCTTATACTCTCTCTTAGTGCTGTATGAAGATGTGAAGTATGTCATAAAGGGCAAAGGAGCCAAATTCGATTGTTCTGAGTCCTTGCTGATGGTCTGATTGAAATATGAGGTATTATCTACTTTTCTTTCACATCAGACAGTCTCAAACCGCTAGCTCTGAAATGAAACCCCTTTGAGGCTCCTTGATACTGTACTTCAGCAAGTATTTCACAATCAAAATGAGTCTTGGTATTTGTGAAAGACGCCAGAATCATGCCAGCACATCTGTTTAGGCTGAATGACTGACGCATTTGGGCAAGTCTTTCTGCCTCTGTTTCCCCTTCCTAATAAAATAGGGATAAATATTAAACCCTCAGTAGACTGAAGTTCTCATCCCAGTTCCAAGTATTTTTTTCTCCATTTTTTAATGTCCTTCAAGATAGAAGAAGGAGTATGATGGGTTTTTTTTTCCACTTCTGTCATGCTCATCTGTTGTTCATCACAAAACAGACTGAGAGGGTTTTTTTTGCTACTGATAAATATATTAAATCTTTCCATGTCAAATAAACAAAGCAGAAAAATATTTTGAAATGTGATGAATATGGAAAATATAAGGAGAGAATGGAATGGAACTGAAAAGGGAAAATGCTAGATGAAGAACACATTATTAAGAAAACTTACCCCGGCCTTCGGATAACATCATGTATTAAAATAAAACGGCCTCTGCAAGTGAAATAGAGGAATGCTCCAGAACCTATTCTAATGTAGCAGATATCTAGGAAAAGGTATGAAAGAAGTCATTGAATGAAACAGGTAGGAGACTATTAAAGGGGCATGTACCATTCAGAGTTTTGATTTAATTAGATCATGGGCTGATGATGGCCACCGGACCTTCAGCTGCATACCATCTTGTCTCTAACTCTGTGGAAGACAGAGAGTAGGCCAGCAAGGCAGAATGGGTAGGGTGGTCTTTAGAGTGTGCAGCAGCAAGAAAGAGCAATGTAATGCATAAAAAACCCAATCAGAAGTGCAACAGCTGTGAGACTGCCTTTGTTTCCCCAAAACCTATTGAAGCTGTGGTATGTTTTGCACATTAACCTCCCCCTACCACGAGCAGCACAAGGCCAAGGCAATACTGAGGTGGTAGGTCACTGAAGCAATAAAGCAACGCTTTATTAATGCCTGTCCTCCTAAAAATGCAACCTAAAATTCCTTCCAGATATTCAACTGGGCAATGGAAGTTTTATTTGTGGGTTAAACCATTGAGCAAACTGCAACCCTTGTGCCCTCTTAAATCATGCCGCCTCCTTGGAATGACTAAAATTCCCCCCGAGTTGTTTTACCCAGAGTTTGTAAATGTCTGGAAGGCATAAACCACTAATGCATGTAATTTTTCCTTTCCCTCTAGCCATTTCTCCAGCTTTCCCACACAGATCGCTTCTTTCTCCCAGCCACTTCAAGAACAGGATATATTTCTCTCTCAAAAACCATACACTATCTCTCCTGATCCAAGGAGTCAGATTACGCTGAGGTTCAAAACATACTTCCTTGCTAAATTAGGCATTCCTTTTCCCCTTACAAGAAGATAATCTGCTTGCAAACCAGGTGTGACTTGGAGTGGTCACCTCCAGGGTTTTCTGCAGGGAGTAGCTATTGACGGACACAGCCTGACTGTAGTCAAAAGCAAACGATACTCAATGCTCATGCAGTGCACAGTACTGAGCTGTGCTGGAGACAGAGCTGGACCCACTTACCATGTTTCTTTGACTCATATCCTTGGATGAGGTGTTCTTACGCAAAGCTGGCTCTCCTTCCTGCAGTCCTCTGCAAGCTCCTATTTGCCCAGCACTAAAGGTTTTTTCCTGCAGGAGACACGTGTTAAGCCACAGCAAACCTGTTTAGCAGTTCTGTTCTGCTCCCCTTCATTTCTGCCAGGTTCACTTTGCATAATATCTAGCACTGGTTCCCAAGGATATTTTTCACACGCATCAAACTTCTCTTCCCTTCAAATACTTTCCAGTTAATAGTGTATTCAGAAGGCACTTATTTCTGTGCCTTCGTTTCAAAGTAAGGCTCTCAAAAGCCCCAAATGCCAAAGCCAAGATGATCTGGGCCATGTCAGCTTTGATTTTCTGTCCTTCCAGCTCACTAATATGATGCGCTCTGCATCAGAAGTAGATTGCTTGGTTTTGAACACTTGGATTAATTTTTTGCATAAGGTATACCTGAAGCTCTCTCAGAAACATTTTTACAGTCATTCTGCAGAGGAGCTTAGCGAGAGTTCAGCCACTGCTTCTCACCCTTGCTTAATGCAAACACCGATACATCTAAGACATGTGTGTAACCAAGGTCTTCTCTATTAGCCATCAAATCTGTGCTTCCATTATAGAGTTTTTCACAACTGAAGTGAGTCTCATTTTTTAATAGCACAGCTAATAGTTCTGGTATAAAAAACCTCCTGTAAAGAGCAAATGCAGGAAAAGAAAAATCCCCAAAAGTCCCTCCTTGCTCAGTTTTACTCCAAGTGATGGCAATAATAACATTTTTGCTCATATATCTGTGTAACACTAACACTCTGTAAAAGGAAATGGACTTCTCTTGACTTCTCTTGGTGTTTACCTCTGCAAGGCTGTTGACTACAGGGATGGCACATACCCAAGAGTTAAAAACAAAGTAATCACTTAACATACACAGGCTAAATTCAGATAAGGATATGAAAATCAATGTGCTTTTCAAAACCCACACTGACTAGGTATAACTTCTCCTGTTTATAAAACTGATTCAGAAATGTTAAAACAGCAGTGATGTTCAGACTGCTTCTGTTTGGGACAGAAATACACAATTTTGTCACTGTCTTCTGAGAAAAAACAGAAATGATATTGAAGGTGGGTGAGAGATGAAAGCAAATACAACCCTAGGTTTCTGATGCTGAAGTAGTTTGATATAACTGTAGCTCTATGAAGCTTCCAAGGGGCTGTATTCAGTGTGTGTCTGCTCCTGAATCTTTTTGTCTATCTTCCCAAGGCCAGTGACCTGTAACCACACATTAAAGTGTTGGGGTTTGAACACTTAAAAACCCTTCTGTAGGATTTTGATATTCTTTATTTCAAAGGTAGGAGCCATGCAGCTCCTGCCTGGGGTTTCATATGCCTCTACTGCCAGATGACAAAGACCTGCATGCCGATAAATTTCTGTGTCTATTTTCATACCTGGGACTCTTGTAATAAACACTGAAGTGGAACAACTAGTTCTGCATGAAATCGATGAATAGGTCTGAACTGGTGTTTGCTAACAAATCCCCACTCCATTCATATCCTCCTTCTTCCTACTGTTATGAGGATTCCTCTCTCCTTGGGCTCTCTCTTTTTTCAACTATTTAAAACAAGTTAGAATATTTCTTAAAGCTGTGTATGTCTTTGAATGTCCAATCATTGCAATTAATCACTTAATTGTGGGTTGGTTGGAGATATCAGGCGTTTCAAATGAGCTTTTCCAGGTACCAGGCAATTAAACCCTGCTAGATTTCTCAACTGCGCTCAGCTCGGTGGAGTGAATCCAAGTGGGTTTGGCAAGTCAGCTGCTCTCACACATCACACACCTACCAATATCTTATTCATTGAGGAACTCTTTCTTCCTCCCCTTGTCCACCCACTATGGCTGCTTGGCCAGGAGGGTAATTTGTAGTTCAGTAGTTCAAAAGAAAGCTCATTCATTCTGCACTGAAAACTATGGCAGGGGCATAGCTGCCCTGTTCTAACCTGTCTGGCGTGATTGAGATGCTCCATCACTGAGCTCCCATCTGAGAAGACACATGAAAGCCCTGCTGCTGTCACACTCAAGCAGTATCTGGCATTGCAGGGCTTTGCCTTACCTGGAGATAAGCAGGATTCTCTGCTGGCATACGAAGGAGCTTCTTGCTGCCAGGCAGCCAGGAACCAAGCATCAAAACCCTCACCTCTCAGCTTTTCCAAAGCAACACAATAATACTATGCAAGCTCCATGTCTATATAAAGCTCCAGTGTATAAGATATAAGAAACAAAGAAAAGCAAAGACCTTCAGCATTATAAGCACTTCAAACAATGTAGGGACTTATTTTTCATGTTTTATTATTTCCATCACAGGTTTTATCCTCCTTGCAAAATGCTCAGCATTCAGGCAATATTAAAAGCACCTGAGCAGTAAACTTTCAAAAGGGCACAGCCAATGCTCAGAACTTGGTTTTCTTCCCTTTTATGTGCACTTATGAAACAAACTGAATGAAAACACAAGTTAATACTTCTCAAGAACCAAGGAAAAGGCTTTTTTGCCTCCAGACTCCCAGCTGCCTTTCCACAGGAATCAGCTACAAAAGCGCACCCTGAAGTCCTGCTGACACTATTTGCTGATTACGGTATGGATTATCTGACCTGATAAAGCTGGGATTTTTTCCCTTCCTAACTTCAGGCCAGTGCTCACTTCAGGAGTCAGACAGTGTTTTTCAAAAGAAGCAGAGCAAAAGTAGGAAGAAATATCAAATGCCGCATTTCTTCATTGATCATGGGCATTAAAAAGGATATATAAGTGAAAAATCTGTCCTTTCTACCCCTTGCCAGTCATCTGTATCCAAGGCAAGTTCAACAATTCAGTTGGTAGGCAGTCAAAATGCTGTTCAAGTAAATGTGATGCCTTGGTCCCAAAGTCCCATGCACCATTTGCCCCAGGAGGTTCGGATGTTACTCTAGTATCAGACACATCCTGTGTGAAACAGATACAAGAAGGTTTGAATCCTGCATTCTTCCACCTCCTTCACCCTGGTCTGGAAATAAATGCAATTGAAATGCAGGGAAGGCTCATTCAACTCTGTTAAATGTGATGCCCATTAGTGCTCAGCCTTGTGCTGAGCTGCTGCTCCCTGTAAAGGGTGCTCTCCTACGGTTCCTCAAAAGCCCATGGGATAAACAGAGGTGCAGGGACATTGACAAATGCAGCTGAAGCAAGTTTGCGTTTCTTACATCCTCATTTTACCTCCTGCTTTATCTGTAATTAATATCTGTAAAACGTTTTGAACTTTCTTTTTCTCTTATCTAAGCCATGGTGCAGCCCCTGGATGCAAGGAGTTGGAGAAATCTATGCTGGTAAATGGGAGGAATCTCTACTTGCTTATCATTTGTTTTGCAGTATTACACATTACTATAGTCAAGCACATCTTGCAGGCTTTAATATTAATGTGTTTTATTTTGGTCAACAGGCTAAGTCTATGCAGTTGTGGTTCAGATCAAATGAATTTCCAAAGTGACTGACCAAGTTTCTCTCAACAGCTTGCTTCTGCAGTCACTCAGGTGATAAGTACAAGCCTGTGTAATATGAGAAACTTCAGGGAGGTATAAGAAAGGGTTTATGAACCAAACCAATCTGAGGCCTTGGTGTTCTTAGCGGTGTCAAAATATGACCCATGTGGCTAGTTTGATTCCTTTGTACGTCTACAAATGCCCTTCCACAAGGAGTATAAAGTACAAACCAAGGTTTTAATTTGTGACAAACAGTTGCACAAAGGAATTTACATGGAAAGATCCAAAGTAATTCAGCACCAGCCCTCCTCCCAATTTTTCTTATTTCTTCTATCTCTAATTACAGGCATAAAATCCAGGTAATAAGTGGGTAAGATTTTTTGCTAAGAAAATGATGTCTATAATTATAGGCACATGTTCAACTGAGATATTGTGGCATCCAGTGCTTCCACAAAGATACTAATTGTCAGCTTTTGCACTGTAATTAAGTCTAAATGGGAATCCTAATCGTTTTCCAAATGAGCAAACAGTAAGCCTATCTTGATTGGCTCTGTTGTGGCAATGAATGAAACTGATTTATTCTATGAGTTAATTAAGTTTTATGAAGTTCCATGCCCCCCTTCCTCAAAACCCACATTGTCAGCAAATATTTGAGCTAATTAGTTGTGTATTGTTTTAATGCTCTGTGATAGTATTACCTGCATTATCCTATTAAGAGCCCTGTTTTACTGCAACCTTCATTTCAAGTTTTCCCTCCTTGGAGCAACTACTTTGCCTTTGATTCACCTGTTTCTTGAGTTCATGGCCTTCTTTTCCCTTAGAGGCTTATGATTTCAGCAGGGCATATGAACAAAGAAGATGCTATGAAGTGCGTTGCTCAGCTTTCCTTACAAATACTCTTCATGCCTAGCTGTGACCTAGCAAGCCCAATGCAAGTGATCACATCTCACAGGCTTTCTTTTCACCACTGTTCATGTGGGATAGTTTTCCTACCAAATGCCAGTGCAATCAGCCCAGCTCCAAACCCTGTTCAACCTGGCCTTGAACACTGCCAGGGATGGGACAGACACAGCTTCTCTGGGCAACCTGTGCCAGCGCCTCAGCACCCTCACAGGGAAGAACTTCTGCTTAAGATCTCATCTCAATCTCCCCTCTGGCAGGTTAAAGCCATTCCCCCTGTTACTACATGCCCTTGTAAAAAGTCCCTCTCCAGCTTTCTTATAAACAGTTATACTACATGAGCCAGCCAGAACCAATGTGACTTGCTCTTGCCTTCTGTTCCCACATTCAACACAACATCATTATCCACTCAGTTTGAACTTTCAGTTTGATTTTGTTCCATTCCTACAAATAGAACTTCCTATAACTATGCAGGAGAAGAGTCAGAAAACTATTCTACATCATTTCACAGTCTGGTCTCCCAAGGAAGCCACACACATGTCAAGGAGATCCAGGACTGGGTTCCGGTAGTGGCCTCTAGAAGCTGTCACAGAAAGGGGAAATTTTGGATCCACTCCTCATCCAATACCGGTCAGCACAGGTACACTAAATCAGTGCAGATACACTGATTTATTATACGTGAAGACCATGATTTGCTTCCCTACTATCTCTGCTCTCTCATTGCTTTCTCGCCTCAGTTGTTTGCCTAGAAGAACATATTTATTCTTCCTTTCATGAAGGACTTGAGCTGCAAAATAAATGCAGAGTAAAATGTTTCCAATGCACTTGCCCAAATATAATGATTTGTGCAATTTAGTGGAAAAAATCACAGAGCTGAAAAAATATATGTGCTTCCTGTGGCGAGAGCACCTGAAAGGCAATGAAATTCCATTACCTGAAACAAGCCCATAAACAGCATTACAGAGCAGCCACTTGTCAGTGCTAGATGCTATTTGTGGGAAGCCACTAATTGCAGCTTTCATAAAACGGTTTGACTCCCTTCCAGGCTGATGCACAGTGCATTCCAAGCGGGTGATTTAGAAGCTGCAGAAAGCCAAATGCCCCAGCCACAGGGGAAAGCTGCCACTTTTGGACTCTCAAAGGAGAGCTCTCCAGCTGAGCAAGATGTTGGCCACTTTGTGGCAACTGCCTTCTATGCTGTCAATGCCTCTTCCATCAGAGAAACCATGACAGTCAGAGACCTTTGAGAGCAGAAATAGTAGCACATATTGTAAGGGGCAGCCCCTGTCTCCAGCAGATTCCTGGGTTTTAATATTGTAGGGAAACTAGGCAGAAAGACCAGGATTGCAATCCATTTGCCTAAACAGAGACAGTTAATGTTGCTTGAGATGTAACACCTAAGGCCTTCTACCAGCAGATACAACACCGGATGAACAGCTTTCCTCCTGGAAGGACAGCTGGAGGTCAAGTGGGGCATAGCAAAACATCCCAAGTAGTTTGTGAAGACTATGGTTAGGCAACAGTTATGGCACTACTGACTTTCTCATGGCGATGCAATGAAACCGCAACAGAAGTAGATCTTTCCAGTCTAATGTTTTGGCAAAAGCCCTTTCTTCCTAATTACCTTTCTTCTTAGGCAACATGTCTCCCGTACAGAACAAATAAGGGGAATGAAACTTAAGTCAAGCTTCTTATCTTCATCCCTAATCCAAAACACACATGCTTCACCTCCGACCCTAGGATTGCTTCATATCTCACCCCATGAATCCATACAGGTGACACAATAGGACAAGTTTGATTGGCAGGTGGGAAAACTGGCATGCAGCAGTGTGATTCATCAGTCCTTTCAGAGCACACAGAAACATTCTGCTGATGTTTGGATAGTTTGCATGTTCTTATCTCAGAGGAACTTGTTCACACAAGCAAGGTTTGATTTTATGTTATCTTAAGCCTTGCCCTGTACTTGTCCTAGTAGCTGAAAACAAGTTATTTTAGCCAAAGGCTCCAAAATTCTCACTCCTTTTTTTAATAAAAACAGAGTGATCAGTGAATGTAGGAAAAAGAAAGGAAAAAAAGGGGGAAAAAGAAAAAAAACTGAACAGTATTTTCAGTGGCTCATGAGCTGGAAAAACAACATTTTTTAATGAGGGGAAAAAAAAAAGATTAAGGCCACTCAGCAGCTGAAA
This sequence comes from Neopsephotus bourkii, assembly GCF_033783945.1. NCBI lineage: Eukaryota > Metazoa > Chordata > Aves > Psittaciformes > Psittacidae > Neopsephotus > Neopsephotus bourkii. Next base: position 5,066,890 of record NW_026902048.1, read on the forward strand.
AAGCAAGCACTTATTAAAACAAAATATTTAATGTTCACAGCCATTCAATGGTTGGAAAAGCATGTTCTAATGGCCACGTTTAATAATGTTTAGAGCCACCCAGGGCCTTGAAAAGCAACTTCTTGCCTAACCTTACAAAGCTGCTGATTCTAATAAATAACATGCATGTTGAACCCACAGGTAGGGAATTAGATTGCTTACCAGTGCTGAGGAGAAAAGGGTTAAAACCCCAAAGCTCAAAGTCCTCCTCTTTTGTGAGATGAGGGAAGTCAGAGACAGGTAACTGGTAGAAGAAAGGAGGGAAAGGAAGAAAGCTGCAGAAAGGAGCTGAGCTCTCTGCTATTCTTCCCAGCGGGAAATATCCAGTACCCAGAGGGTCACCACATTGTCCCAGTATGAGAAGCTGGAGAACAAATACAGCTTTCCTATTGCCAGGAAAAAAAGGGGAGACTGTGCTGGTGCAGACACCCCCTGCTCCTTCACAAACTGGAGGTGCTGGAGACTATAACGAGGCAAAAGAGGCCAGGGACAGATCAAGGTGTGTCTCCAAGCACTATGTAATATAAAGACATTCTTCTTCAGTTTGATAATCTAATGGCTTGTTATGAGCATCACAGATTTATTCAGAAGTTTATTGTTTTAGCACAGATTGTATTTGCTGGGGAACGGTCTTACTTGAGCCATTTCCTGCTCAGAAATAGTCTATTCATATTGAAAAATGGTCTTAATGTTGCTGCATCTAAAACAAAACATACTCCTAGGAGACCTAAGATGTTGTGAATTAGTCCTCTGAGCCTTTCAGCAGCGTGACTGCCTTGAGTTTGAAACAGTGCTGCAATTTGTTGTCAGTATTACACACTTCTCTAATTTTCATACATGGAAAATAAGCACTTGGGGTCACCTCGCCTTGTTGACAAGGATTCAGGGAGTCAGTCTGAATCCCTCTGTGCATTTGGAGCCTTTCCAGAAGCTCAGCACGGTACCTGCGAAGCAATTTGTCTTTGCAAAAATATTTTGCCATTTAAAGCCACTAAGTGGCAGGGAAAAGCAACTCCAGAAAATATATGTTGTGCTTAGTGCTGGTTCATAGCTGTACATGCTGAGGGTTTTAAATGTAACGCAGTAACCCCTCCTACACAAACCAGTTTCTAGGCTGCTGCTAAGAGCACCCTTTCCACCCAGCAGAAACAGGAGAAATCAATGTACGTTAATCAAGGTATCAAATATAAGAGAGATCTATCAACAAATAGAAATAGAACCAGTCTGCCAGCGTGGTGCCAGGCATCTGGCCAAGACTTTGTGCAAATAAAGATACAGTAGGGTACAGTGAGGGCTCCCAGCACAGCCACAAGATGACAATCAACTGCAGTGTTCCAGCTCACTTGCACAAGTCTGTTGTGCCCATTGGACCCTACACCAGTGACCAACACTGAGCTCACACTGTAATTAAGATTATGACAGGGATTGCTCTGAAAGTCTGATTTCAGCTGCCTCAAAGGAACTGACATTCCTTGGGTAAAACTGGAGGCTTCAGCTGTTTAATTTCAGATGACATTCTTTTGCAATGTCACTGCTCATAGCACTGATCTCCAGCTGAGAGAAGGTCTCCATTAAGGGCACACGGAACTGAATACTTGCAGTGTCACAGCCTCACCCTTTATCCCCAGAGAAACAGTTTTCTCTTCAGAGGGAAAACATACTGGTTAGTTTTCCCGTGCTGAAATGCTGGCTTTGTGTTCCCAGCTAAAACATATGTGCACCTCTAGTGAAAAGCCATATCTGCAAAGAGACACCAGGTAACTGGCATCTATCGGCTACTGCAGATGCTCCCCACGGTCAGTAATGGGGCACCTCCATGGAAGGATTTGGGGTTCTGGAGCTGGAGAAGAGGGAACCTGGAAGAGGCTCCCCTGAGGCTGTTAGCACAGCTGGGAGACATAGCCCATCAGTCAGACAACCAGTAAGGCTGGATTTCCATTTTACCCCATAAAGGCAATTATGATACCCATGCACTGCACACATCCCTGCTTCAAAACGCACAGCATCCTCTTTTGGGAGAAACCCATGGTCGTAAGGGGTCCTTCTCCCACCTCAGCATACAGATGTGATTTCAGCCATCTTCACTCTGCTGGGTTGCCCTCTCCTTACTGCCAGGCCCAAAATTTTGAGGTTTTCTTAAAATCCTAACAGCTTTCAATTAATGGCAAATTTGGACTTTTTTCCAGATGCTGTTAAGGAAGAAACTGCCTTTTTCTTCCTCTTTTTCCCCTTATAAACTATTCTTAATTGGAGATGGGATGGGAGTTAGAATGATGCTAAACAACCAGTCAGGGAAGGCTGCAAAATGTATATATGGGGAAGGTTTTGACTGCTGGGGATCAGCCCAAAAGTTGGATCCTGGGAAAAACACGAATGCCTGAAGGTAGTTCAATGGGACACATCTGTTGCTGCTCCCAGCAACATTCAAGTGTCCTGTAAGGATGCTTCTCATGGGATTTTTTTTCCCATTTTCTGCAAACATCCTGACAAAATCCTACAGCTTAGCATCCCGAGCAGCTCCCACCACCTGCTCTTTCCAGCCTAGAGCCCTGGGTTTGTCCAGGCTCTCACAGATACTGTGCAGATGAGAGCAGGCTACAAGAGTCGCGGGGAGGAAGCACATGTCTTTCTGTATATCTGAATGAAAAATGCCCCGGATCCAGTTTCCTCCTCTTAAGATCGTACAAAACACATGTGCTGTTTTCTCCCGAGGAGCTGTAGGGAGCCACCTTAAGCCCTATGACAGATTTGACAACAGCTGCAACAAGATTAATGGTTTAACTACATTAGTATCCCTATTGGTACTAAGTGGTTTTTCATACATTTGCTCTTCCACAGAGGTACTACAGGATATTTACCCACAGGGAATGCTATACTTTAAACAATGAAAGGATGTGATTCTCTTCTCTCCTGTACCAAATTTTCACTCATTATTCCCAATGAATTTATTGAGAGTGCTCGTCATTTAAAGTAGTGCAAACAAAGCAAAAGGGAATTGAAACTCCAGATCTGAGGAGTAAGAATGCTAAACTTCTGAAATGGGGAGAGCATCCTCAAATTTCTTCTGCTCCAGAAACTTTCATTGGGTGAAAGCTGATGATCAAACAATATGAAACAAGCTGAGAAGTACAGATCTGATGTCAAGAGAAGCCACATAAAGTGAACTTGCATGGTTAAGAGAAAAGGAAGGAAAAGGAGATGGAGAGGTGGGGTTGTCAGTGTGAAACCTGCGTTTACCTTGAGCTCCAGTGACAATTAAAAATGGGGAATGGAGTCTGACTGTGGTGGGAGATGACTGGAAGCAAGCAGGATTCACCTTGGCCTTAGGAACAAGAAAATAACCAAAATTAAGTCAGTAATTAATCCACTAACTTCCTGCACAGTTCTGAAATGCAATTATAACCATTTCTTTTAGGATTATTATTATTTGTTTCATTGAATCTTTGATTAACAATTTCTCTAAGTGTAAGAAAGAAGCTCTGCTTGCAGAGCTATGTTGAAATAGCTCATATTTGGTCTGTCAGCCTTTGCCAGCTGAGTTAAACTGCAGAGATAGAGCTTTCCCTGATGCTGCTGTCACCTTTCTCCTTTGCAAGAATAATAATAGAGGGACTAAAACTTGTCAGAAGACCACTCATGGCAATAGCTGTATCAGCTGCCTATGTCTTCAAACCATCCCAAAGGTATTTAGCTCCCAATGGGGATTGATAATCCAGACTTTTTTTGGGCGGGAAAGGGAAAAGGGTGAGGGGAATCTTTCAGGAATTTGGCCACATCTGCTGCTCCAAATTTACTGCCTCACATCTGAAAAAGTCCATGTAAGGCAAAAGAGAGCCTTAACTAGAAACTATTCACCAGGCATATCTTAAAGTGCAGATACTTACGTAGACACAGTTATAACCACATCTTAATAGTCCAAAAGCAAAGTGATTTCAGCTTCTTCATTATCAGCTCCATGTCTAATATGATGAAAGTAAAGGAGTTTAGAAGCATGGAGGCTTTTGGCACTAAAGTCAAGAGTGTATGGAATTAGCAAGAGTGCTATGGAATTAGCTTCTGGTTACAACCCATTCTGGGGCAAATTCAGGTTTGTGCCCTGAAAAATGTTTTAAAACTAGCCAGAAAGAGTAAATTGGAATTTTAATAAAGGATTGCTGTAACTTAGAAATATATGAGTAGCTCTACTGACAATAATTCCTGATTTCTGAAACTATTGTTCATTAAAAATATGGAGAGGCTTCAAGTTCAAAGGTTAAGCTTAAATTGCCAGCAACATAGTGAGAATCTTTAAAGCCCAGGCTTGGAAGGTGAACTGGGGAAGTGGTGAGATGTTACTTAAACATGAAATGAAAGGCTTTGTGAAAATGTGGTTTGGGTTTAAAAAGCCAGACTTTTACAATGAGTGTACAGAGCCTTGTGCTGGAAAACAGAGGCCTCTGAATCTGCAAGTACCACTGCAGTGCAACAGAGGTTCACAGAACATGAGGAGTTAAATCTTCCTTTCCGCTGACAGGACTATTTTTTTCCTCCTGCTCTGAGAAATAACCTGGTTAAGACTCCTCGGAACAGCTGTTTTCTACCATCCTTGTCATCTGTTTTTCAAATTACCCAGATACTAAGTGATTATTTCTTATGATTTCAGCTTGAGAGCATCTGGAATTCTTGAAAGCTCCCATCACTTCAGGTTTCCCTTCCACCTCCTTTACATCCTGCCTTCCTCTCTTTGGTCTCAAAATTAATTTTCCCCTAACATGCTGGTGTTCTTGAACTTAGAGATCTGGCAGGTTCTCAGCTCATGGGGTATAGGCATGTATGCAGAGGAAAGGGTATTAATTATTCTTCGTTAATTCTGACTATTCGAAATCTTGTCTTTGTAGCAATAATTCCAAGGGAAAGGACTTCCTTGATTTGATCGTAAAATGGCTGCTGTTGTATGATAATTCCTCAGGTCTTTAGGGAACACAAACTATGTGACCAGCGCTCAGCCTTCTGCTGAAACGAGGAAATTGCTCTCCTTCCCATTCTATCCAGTAGATCTCGATCACAGTGGTCAAATCCATGACCTTGCTACCTAACTCAAAGTGTATTCCAAAGGTGACTCAGTGTCTAAGATGCAGACCATAGGCCTGCAGAGCTCAGTGGTGGAACATTGACCAATAAACATCTGACCTGAAAGTTAACATCAAACAGCAGGATGGGCAATGTGAGTGTGGCTGTGAAGGGCTTGAAGGAAAGAATGGCTGCATACATTAAAGAAATGAGACACAATGTCCTCATTCACAGCATGATGCACTCTACAGATCCGCGACAACATGGTACCTCGAGAGTTTAAATGAACCAAATGCATTTTGCTAGGTTTGTAACAAGATATTGCATATTCTGCCATTTGCCACCTGCTGCCCATGTTACTCAATGTGCATCCTAAATCAGGTATCCCTCACTATAATTGCACTTGGTCTCCCAGTCATCAAACACACCTCTTCTTCTCTTGAACTAACCTAAACTGATTCATCAGGGGTCAGCACTGCGTTCTCTGCAGCGCAGCAATAAGACAGGACTTGTGATTTCTCATTTGGTTTCCTTATACAGATTCCTCGATGAAATACACCAGGGACTCAAAATGAGTTTTATTTGTCTGCCTTCAGGTCATTTGTGGTGATTGCATACTCTTTGTAAAGGTTACAACTGTCAGCACCACGCAGCTTTGATGTAGCAGTATGCCGCTGCTAACTCACAGATGCTTGCAGTGTGTCCTGCTGTCACAACATCTCATCCTCACGATATCACCACAGTTTAGAGGGACATTATCTTGCAAGTCAGTCTTTTTCCCTATGAATAAACAGACATTGATTTTGTGGCCTGGTTCGATCTCTGCAACGTGAAGTAGAGTTGAGGGATGCATGATCCTCACCTGGGCAAGCCACACAGCAGCCTCAGTGTTGGGCCCTGTTCCACATGTGTGAGAGTGATGAGTTGATCTGCTGAGAAACTGGGTGCTTTTGAATCTACCTGTTTGAGCACAACTGAGAGAAATGTGAGTGATGTGCAGGGTCTGAGTGCTGAGTTATCTCGCTCACTCTGACACGAAAATCTTCATACTGTGGCCCATAAAGCTAACCCTGCTCAGAGCTGTCAGTGACAGATAATCCAGCAAAAAGCTATACTGATGCAGCTACACATCTTTTAGGGTCTGAGGTGGGATCTCTATGTGGCAGGTGTGTTGACTTGCTTGAAATTAGATTTAGCACCTGTAGCACATCATTGCAGACAGCCCTTAATGAAAAAGCCCTGGGTCAGCAGTCAGAGGATGATCTTTGACCTAAGACCACTATGGTCTACAGGCTCATAAACAACTAAAATGAAACCAGAGCAGTGTCCAGTAAGAATCACAGGCTGGAGAAGGACCTTTAGAAGCATTCATCTGTCTGATTGATCTGGATTTGGCTGTGCTGATCTTGGGAAATAAACTCAGGACTGAAGTTGTGCTACCTGACACCATTGCTGCTGAATTGGCACCACTGAGGTCATTGAATGATGGGTTGAATTTTTGTCCCACCTGGATTTTGAACACTCAGCAGCTTCCAGACACCAACACCCTTCCTCACAAGCACATCCATCATGACTGGCATTGATAGATTAGCCAAGGAGTGACTGGACATGAACTAATGAGCACCATTCAGCTAAGGCAGGCGCATACTAAAAGGATAGCATAATGGGAGCTTTCATTCCACAGGATGCATCTGCACTGGAGACCTTGTCCGGCCACAGCTTTGCAAACCCGCAAACCCCTCTAGTCTGTTCGGGATGCAGAACATTGTACAGATTCTGAAAGCCACTAAGTGAAGGTAATGTCCTTGCCCATGGAGCCAAACTAGCACGGCAGCCTCTGCGAAGGTGTCCAAACCCACCACACCTGCTGGGATAGGAACAGGGTATGCCACAAATGGTAGTAAAAATATCTGATGCTGTTGACACCAGGACCATGGCTGGGTGGAAGCTGTGATCCTCTTCTGAAAGACAGTTTAAGGTGAAGAGACAAGTGGATAGAGAAAATTCCCAGGATCACAGGGGAAAATGAAACTCACAGAACACCCAACAGCCTCTCAAGACTGAGAGCAGACCTGCAGCAGGTCCTTCCTATAGCCTAAGGCAGCCATTTCCCTGCAGCTATGTTTTATGATTGAGCTCCCAGTCAAAATTCTCAGTCTTGCTCCAGCCCTGCCTCACTCCTCCTTCTTTGTTCCATTTTCTTGTCCTCTCTTCTGGGTCTAAATTCAGGGATCAACAATCTCCACATGCTATGGTAGAAATGACCCTGTTGAAAAATGATCTAGGAATACCCAGAAACCTCAGAAGCTGAGAGTTTTATCTGTGAAAGGCAAAGGTTTTCCTTCTTCACAACATGCTCTCCAGAATATTTTACTTAACACCCTGGAGTCTGCAACAACTGTTTCTCATTTGTAGCATCATCTTTTCCATATGACACGTGTGACCAAAACCCTGATGTAAATACTGTGGCATTGCATATCTTTTTGAGTACACACTGTCACATTCTCTTTTGAAGATAACTGTCAGCATACTGAATGCAAAGAACAGCTGGAAGTAGGGGAGCAAGGAGGAGATCAGATGAAACTGAGTAAATACCATAGTGATGCTGTAGTGTGGGTGTTAGCTGAGAGATTCCTAGAAAACAGCATTAAACTAATGGCCCCTTGGCTTTAAAAATTATTTACTTGTTCTTCTAAACCCAAAGATCAATTGGCAGGAGTTACCAGCGGTGAATTAGGATATAGCCAACACAGATTTGATGGTTGTTTTTTGTCAGAAAGGTACATTTCTCACCCATCAAATATTTATTTAATTAATACCCAGCTTTAGGAATCCACCACAGGGTTTCTCTTGCCAGAGTTTCAGTCTGGGAGAGGCAGCTCCATAGAGAACATTGCAGCACAGATCTTCCTCAGAGCAACATCTGGCAACAGAATGGTAATTGATGTTGTATAAAAAAACTTCATCTGTACGCTATTTCCCACCCTCCTCAGGAGGGAACCTTTTAATTGGCTGATAATATCCCCCCTTTAGTCTGTCCTCTGAGAGGATTATATAAATCAGGCATCTAAAAGGACAAGGGATTCCCGGGAGAGAATCCATAAAGAACAGAGAGTTTATGCCACAGCCATCATACTGCCTCCCCCCAAGATACACAGAGGTCCAAATCCACATCTTGCATAGTCACAGAGTTCCTGTTGAACAAAAACTCCCACTAATGAATATTTGCTTCTCTCTCACCAGGAAAATCCCAGTGAGTGGCTCCATCCAATCCCCAGTTCCAGTTGTGAATTAGCAAAGGAAAGGAGTTTGGGCTCCACTCTGTCCACTGCAGGAAGCGACAGCCACACAGACTCCCTTCCCAATAGGGTCTGTGCATGGCCTGTTTGACGGAAGTCTCTCCCAACACTGTCCATCCTCCTGGCTGCTTCAAGAGCCACTGCCCTCAGCTACCGCTCACTGTGCTTACAATGTGCCCTGAGAGATGCATTGAGCTTGTGTTTCCTTTAAGCAGCGAGGTTCCTCCAGTACTCCAGATGAATTTGCAAGCTGTCTTTCTCTGAGACAAAGCTTTCTGCCATGCTGGGTGTTCACTGCCAGCTTTCACAGCAAGCTCAGCCCATTCTCCCCATACCCCTGCCTGCACAAGACAGTGAGTGGCTCATCGGTCAGGCTGTGCTCATGCCTCTGGTGCCGTGTTTGCTGCTGCATGGTGGAAGAGGAATCCAATCCCTGCCCCAGTAGGAGCTGGTACTTGGAGTCTGCAAGGGACAGGCAACTGCCATTTGCTCCATGTCACATCTCCTGCTGCCCTCTTCCCCATCAGGCACGGGATGTGTTTTTCCCATTCTTACTGCTATGGCTGCCAGAAAAAGGCAGCAGTTTCCTGCATTGCATTCAAGTGCTTTGACCTTTTCCCTGTTCCACACTTCAGCAGCTCTGATTTTCTCTGGTTTGCAAAGTCATTAAGCCAAAAAGAGGGAGAGAGCGTGATCTTCTTAATATGGAAAAGGGAAGCTGCATACAACTGTGGTTCACCAACCAGCCACTGAAAAGCACAGACCTGGGCATGCAATTAAATAACAAGCACCTCAGCCATAGTAAGGATAAGGTCACAGAAAATTAAATGTGGGAGTGAAAGAGCATTTGCAACTGTGGTGCCGCAGCACAACTGCACCTCCTGCTATAGGACTGCAGTCTAGAGGCAGGAAAAAAACAGGTATCCTCCCAAAGATCAGATTATTTCACTAATTCAGATTAGCATGAGGATGGGTTACAGATAATGATTTACTTGACTAAGCAAATCCAAAGCTTGGACAGAATCAGTTTGCAGCCAGCTGCATCTAACCATATGATTGTATCATGGTGGGTTAATGACAGAACTCAGAAGTCAGATCAATTCATGGTTTTTGTCTTCAAAAGGGAAATCAAAAAAGAAAGAAAGAAAGAAAAAAAAGAGCATCTATTTGCCTTCATTTCCTGCATTGATGAAGATGCTTCCAATACTTGCAATTACTCTCTTCTCGAGAAAGGAATTAATTAGCATCATAATATATCTTCAAAGTTACAAGAAGAATAAAGGGATCTGGCACAAAGCGGGATTCCTGGCATGGAAATCAGCCACTTATCTAAGCAGCAGGGGTGATTGTACAGGCATATTAGTGTGAAACAGGGGGATGCACTTTTATTTGCTGCTGGAAGAATTTTGATGAATAAATCAAACGTCTGGAGGCACTAGTAAAGCACCTAGTGTTCTCCCAAGGACTAATTCAGTGGCATCCATACAAAACATGCATCTCCCTTCTGAGCCATCAAAGTACATCATGTTTTAAGTTAAGCTAAAAATCATTAATTTATATCCGAAGACAATTTCAGCTACCAGCACTGCTGCTAAAATAATGTTCTTTATGCCCTATATATGGAGGCATATTGATAACATATCTGGAGACACTCTGTAGACACATTGCAAAAGGCATCCCTGTGTCAGACAACATGGGCCACAGAAATGAAAGATGATGTAACAACAGATGAAGGCCCTTCATCACAGATCCGCTGTTTGCAAAATTCAGAAGAGTAATAAAGTGACAGGCAGTAAGAGTAACAACCTGCCACACATCTAAATGCCACCATAGCAGTAGGAGCTTGTTGTAAATCACAGCAGAAGATGACTTGGAGGTGGTATCTGAAGGACAAATAGCCATTGCTTCATCGGCCACTGACATTCAGGAAAGCTGTGGCAGTGGTGGGCTGTGTTACTCAGAAAACCACGAGCCAGATAATGCAAAACCCAAAATGGAATCCTTACAATCCTACCTGACTTGAATGGAAAACTCTGAAATAAAACAGATGCTGGAAACAAAGAATGATTTTATGTATTCTTTAAAAATAGTGACTGGCATCTGTCAGCGCATCTCACATTCTCGCTTGAAGGTTTTTGCTGACATTAAACGAGAATGTAGATAATTCTAATCTCATACTTAACAGAAAGGAGAGTGGAAACAAAAGAGGTGATGTGAAACACAATTGTGTTTTGCAGTTGAGGGTGAGCAGGCAGGTGATGGCAGTTACTGAGCAACACATTGCTTCGGACAGAGCCATTTGAGATAGCTGCACTTGTTATCTTCAATCTGTTTACAGAAGAGTAATTGAAAGTAGAGATGTCTATCAGGCCAAGTGTAACAGTTTGTTCATGCTTTTCTGCCCCTTCAGTGTAGATGAAATGATGGCAGGAGCGATAAAGGACGAGGATCAGCAAGGTGTAAAACCTATCTGATTGGCACCAGGAGATGTTGTGATGGGCACGCTGTCAAGTCCACTACCACAACAATGTTGTTTTTACAGCTTGTGACTCATTTTGGTTTCTGTAACTGTTATAAAGCTGCTTCTGGCCATGGGCACATACACTTGACCGCACTGGGATTCAGGATGCATTTTGTACAGGTCACTGTGTTTGTGTCAAAAGCAGCCCAGGGAGCAAAGCCCCCAAACCTGCTGGTGCACAGGATGGCTGTACCCAGAGCAGAAGGGTGAGAAAGAGATGCCATTAACTGTGTGCCCAGGACATGCCCAGGAAAGAAGGGCTTCTACCTTCACTTTGCTACTTCATTTATTCCATTTTAGTTTCACCTACTGTTTTCTTAGTGCTGTAACAGGAAAACTCTGTATTAGGCACTTTCAAACAGAAATTGGTGTTGAGTGAAACGTGCAATTTCTTTTTTTCCTTTTCAGAGCAAGAGCTGTGCACTGGGCAGATTTCCTAGAGCGTGATGCAGCTTCCCAGAGTGAGACCCAAGATGACCATTCCTGCAAAAATGTGTGCTGACACAAGATATTTAATACTGACACATGTAAAAACGTAGTGAGAAAATAAAAATTTCTGGGATATGATTTTTTTCCCCAAATTCAGAAGCTTTCCTAATTAAAAGATCCCTTGAAGCCAGAGAAGATAAGGTATAAAGTGAAAGATGGAAAGAGTAAGGAAGGGGGTTGTGGGCAAGCTGAGCTCAAGCATAGCAAAAGCCTATCCACATGCAACTCTATCAACACTTCTCACTGCAGGAAGTGTTTCCTTCCACCCCGTGTGCATAAATTGCTCATAGTACAACCTATCTGGGGAAAGTAAGAGACAAAAACCAACATACTTAGTATTCTCCTGGCTCAGCTGCTTTATGCTAGTCAAGCACAACGCTTTATGTGAGGAAATTAGCTTGAAAGTCATGGCAAGGCTGCCTGTTAAGTCAGAGCCCTTGTGTGTGTCGGAACGGTATCATGCTCACAGGGTAGTGACAGTAACAGCCAAGTAGAAAATAAAACCATGACTTCTCACCTAATGGAAAGTGCCAACCATGTAGTAGGGAAGCAAGTGAACATTTGGAAAGCACTGGCACACAACTGCTCTGGCTGCAGAATGGTAAATGCTACAGCAGGCATTTGCTCAGTGGCATGATTACTGGGGAACATCACTCAGAAGGGAAAATCTAGACAGCAGCACTGAATACTGGAAGCCATAAGGAAAATCAGGCTATTTTAGCGCACACCCCCAGATTGGGAAGAGCAAAGGCAGACACAGGAAACTTCAGACGATGTTGTCACTCGTTGCACTGTTTAATCCATGGGGAAAAGATTATTTGAAAGGTTATTTATGACTTGGAAGAAAAAAAATGGCATAAGGGGAAAAGGAGAAGGGTTCACAGTGGTCCTGATCCTAAAGAAATAAATCCAACAGGACTTTGTGAGTTTACAGACTTTATACATCTCAACAGAGCTGTATGAAGGTTGGACTAAGCTCCAACTATCTCCCTGCTTTTGAAGATGATCTTACCATCAGATTTGATTCTGGGCTTAGAAAACAGCTTAAAACCGAAAAACGCATGGAGAAGAAAACACCGTCTCAAACCTTGTAAGCGAAGTTTGCTAGAGGTTGTTTAATGATTCAGACATTCCCTGCATGCACATGTGTAAAACAAACCTAACAACTATGCTACCCCCAAATCCCATTTATTCGTTTCCATGCTCTTATGTCCTTGATGCTCCAGCTGGCACCAGCAGTGTCCACAGCAATGAGCAGGGAGCATCCCCCATGCCTGGCAGCTCTGAAGGAAGGATTGTGAGAAGTCTCAGTAGGAAGCCTGCACAGCAAAGATTTTTCTCACCCCTTTTGAAGGCTCAATGTGACTGAAAAACTTAGATAAGGCTCTAAATGCATCTATCCTTTGGGGTGAGTACTTGCAGACAGAGCCTGTTGTACAGACCGAGGATGAATTTTCCCACTGTCACATAGAGGCTCCACACATACAATTTCTGTCCTCTCTTTTCCATACCCAAAAAGTAGTTCCACCTATAGGTTTGTATTCCCTGCTGGCACAGATGATTGTACTGTACTGGATTGCACCACAGTCATTAGAGAAAGAAAAGTAGTGAAAAGAACCCCAGGAGTTTTAACTGAGCTAAATAAAAAATAGCATGGATAATTGTGACTCCTTGTGTCCTAATAAACAAACAATCCAAAACACTACCAAATCTACTAGAGGCTTGAACCTAGGACTGAGATGTGTGGCTAGCCAGAACCCAAACCCAAACCCAGGCCTGGCTTCCTCCCAAGTGAGTCTGAATTTCATATCTTTAGCTTTCCTAATACTGTCTTTTGTGCTTTATGAAACTAGCCAACATCCTCACAGTAAGTTTGGTTTCCTTCTTGCGCCAAGGGCCATGGAATAGCAGAGCAGAGCACAGAGAGCTGTTTGTCTTTTGCAACCTGTCTTCAGCTCCATAGATCAATTTGTGAAATTAAATTCGAGGCGTGAATGGCCCCGCTGCCCAACCACTCCAGTATCGATTTAGCCCATGCTGCCTGTGCCCCACACAATATTTATGCCAAAGAGCATAAGAAGGAAAAAAATTGCTGCTTCTTCAATATGATCTGACATTCAGCAGAAAAAGAAATGAAGGCGAGGAAGGGAGGGGGAAAGAAGGTGGGAAACAGTCAGTTCCCAGAATGAAAAGCGTGGATATGTGTGTCAAATGATTATGACTGGAGCAGCGGGACCAGGTGGCGGGAAGATGCTGCAGTTAGGGTAATACTCAGTTTTCCTTCCTAGCAGACGTGTCTGCATAATTGCAATTCAGTCAGGCAATGCTGGTTCCCTGCAAGCTTTGCTGAGGTGAAACTCCCTCAGAGGTTAAATTATTTAGCATGGCAGAAATGAAGAGGAGAAAATCAGGTTCAAAGTTACCTCCTGGAGGGTATTTTGATACAGAGGAGTCAGTCAGGAGGCAAATCAGTATAAATAAAACCCTTGCCCAAATTTTTCTCAAGATCTGGATGCTAATCTCACATTGCAGGTATTACTCGGATAATCTGAGCAGGCAAATCCCCAGCTGACTTTAACAAAGCTGCTCTTCACAGTGATTTTGAAGTTTAGCCCTGTAGCTGCCACACACAGACTCTGGTAAACCAGGAGCTGCACACAAACCCAGTGCTGGTGGGCAAAGGTGTGTGTTAGCACCTAGAAACCAAATCTGCCCCTCTCAAAACAAGGACATGGGGTAAATCCCTGCGGGACTTGATCTAAACTCATACCTCTGAGCCAGCATTCACCAGGATATCCAACAGAACAGGGAGATACTCTTACATTTATCATTTACCCATCCACAACTCATCTGGTTTTACCAAGGAGAAGAAATGTCAAAAGCAGCTTCTTCCCCAGTGCAAGCATGGGACTAACCAGATTCATTCATTAGCTTGGTGGCACTGTTATCTGTCTTTTCTCTCTTGCCTTCCATTTGCAGTCTGGACTATTACAACTCACCCACATCTTTCAACCACTTCCCCTTTGTTCACTTCTCTTTTGTATTTCCTTCTCTGCAAATACTCCAGCAAATGAGCTCCCTGGCTGGAACAAAGGCTTTTAAAACTAATATTGCTACCCCTGCAGGAAAATGGCTTTTGAATTTGTCATTGTGTATAGAGCTAGGAAATATTTCCTAGACTCTTTTTCTTTGATCTAGGTCATCCAAAACATTTCACAAGATTGGGCTGATTAATGTGAAATTGCTTTGGTAAAAAAAATGTGTAGTGGTGGTGGCAAATAGCAATGTCTGTCTTTTGCATTTAGGGACTAAAATACTGGTTTTCAACTGCATTTTTTTTTATATTTATCCAGAACACGTCAGAAATTGAAAAAGAAACAAACAAAAAACCACCACTAATTTGATTAAAAAATAATCTCTTTATCTGACTTCCATTTTCTTAAATAATGCAAAAATTATTTCCAGTTGAAATGAGTTATTTTTCCTATTCTCATAAGAGTTATATGCCATTAATGGCTTATAAGAGCTACATTTAGCCAATGAGCTAATAGAAATAAACCATGTGATTGGCAAAGACAACTCTAATTAGAAGGACTTCCAACAAATTGACCACAGATGAGATAAAGGGCAGGATAAGTAAAAGTGGTATATAAATTACTTGCCATGAATTATCTGCCAGCTCAAGCAAACTGACAGTAATAGACCTAGGCAGCATATTCTGTCACCTTTCGTTTCAGATCCTGATTTTCCCAGTGAAATCAGTAGCAAAAATCTTGCTCTGCTCACTAGAGAGAAGTATAAGAAATTCAACCTCAAGCAGACTATTTTGTGCGTCAAAGATAGCTTTTGTGTCCCCATGTGCCATTGCTCCCTCCTTGCTTTGCACCTTGAATCCTGCATGTCTGAGGATTTCAGTGTGAGCCATAAGGGGAGCCAGATTCAGGTCCTGAGCATGAAGGACCACAGCAAACACATCATCACTGGCGCAGGTAAGCGAGATAAGACATCATCTCCAAAGACCATTGCTTGCTGTTACAGCACTGGCTTGAAAACAAGGAAAAGGGAATATTTCCCCGAGGACCTATCCAGCAAGAGATGGCCACATCAAGGACTGGATAGGAGCAGCATCACCATAGCCACCCCAGCACGTCTGCGCTTGTGGGAGCAGCTCTGGAAGCCAACCTGTCTGCAAGCCTCACACTGGGTCTCAGCTGTCAGCTACTTATGTCTGGCCTGGGGATTTTGGGAAGTACTTCATCAGTTTCCAATGTATCATATTTAAAACAAAACAAGACTCTTAAAACCACTGGAAGTCAATATTCAGGATGACTTGTATTGATGCACCTATTCAGGGAGACAAAGGATTCTCAGGCTTCTCACAGCTAAAAGCAAAGTTGGTGTAAAGGAAGAAGTGGGAAAATGCTCTTGAGGGTGGTTTCTAAATCCTTGGTTTTCATGTTGCCAAGAACATTTTCTGCACTGGACAGAGGTGTGTGCAGCATGTTAAACAAGGCCTCCTAAAAGCTATCTGCAGGGACTGTATCAGACAGCATGATAAATCATTTCAAATAAAGGTATGGGATGATATCCAGAGACTTCAGGCTTCAATCTAATTAGGCGTCTGGGAGCAGTGCTGAGCTGCTGGATGAGCAGGGGGTTGTGTACAGATCCAAGGCACTATGACCAATACCTGCATCTAGGGCACATCCAGACCTCCCACCCCGTGTGGGTATGATGCTGTGGGGTACCATCGAGGTGGCCAACAGAATTTAGTGATGGTGGTGGTCTTGGTGGGGAGGGACAAATGGGATAACTGTGCTACCTACCCTTAAATCAGTGTACAGGGGAACAAAAAACACCTTGTAATAAGGTTCCAGCACCAGGAAGCTTGTATTTCTTCTGGTGACACGTCAAGGCACATGACATCATGCCTCAGTGTCATGGCCCTGCATCATTTTATCATGAGGTAATCAGGTCAGCCCAGGAATAAGGGCTCTTTAAATCAAGCAGCAAGAGTCAGGGGCTGTTTCTGATGGAATGACAGCCGTGGGGAGAAGGTGCCATTCACAGCCTCCAGAACGAGTCTGTCTTGCAGCTGCAGATCTCTGGAGGGAAAAGGGGAGGGAAAAGCCCAAACACCCAGGTGTTTGTAGTTTGTCCTTGCTTGGAGGCAGCCAGATGCTTTAGCATTTCATTACAATAGGTGGAGGAAGAGGAAAGGAAAGAAATACCCCTTGGTTTCCACAAGGAGACAGACAGAAATGAGAGAGTCCATTAGATGTTAATAAATTATCCTGCAATATGCCAGGCGGACAAGGCCAGCTCCTTAACTCCATAGCTGGCAGCACTAGAGATGCCAATTTGTATGTGTCTGACACACAGAGACTGCAATATTTTGCAGTAACATGCCAGACTATGTAGTGCTCTCCCATACTGCACTAAATGCTTGGTGCGTCCTAAGGGTCCGCCACCAGCAGTGTTTTAAGACCAGGGTGAATATGTGACCTGCAAGGCTAGTTAAAGCACTAAGATCAATTGCCAGGGGAGGGTATGGGACCATCATCAGTGGCAATTTTTAAGGGCAGGTTTGACATCCTGCCTGCAGAGAAAGGGATGGAGCAAAAATCCTTGCAAAGTCTTTCCAATTTAGTTTTTGTGATTTTATGGTTTAGAGAAGCATCGTTGAGAGCTATGAGCCCCATTCCACATGTTTGCTGCTGCCTGACCAGGAGAAAAACTTTAATATTAGAATATCCTTTATACCTATGTTATTTCTCTTAATCTATTAAATGGCCTTCAAATCCAATTTAAGAGCCCTTCCTCCTTCCCAGCTCTCACTACATGATAAGCCAAGGTAAAGGTTCTTCCTTCACCAAGAGAAATATTTCCAACTGCAAAGGTCTGTAGTGCTTATATCAACCTCACAGATCACAGCCTTGTTTGGAGCAAATATCCTGGCAGTGGTCTCAGCTCACCCCCTGCTACACAGACCTGCAGAAATATTTCACTCCCAACCTTTAGTCTAGGGACTGCCCTCTTCCAAATCCACCAGACACAGACTGGAATCCTGGAAAGGGCTCTTGCTGCCTCACACACAGTTTGATGAAGTTGAGCATGCAGGTAACAAACCGAACTGGTAAATTAAACATAGGTTTTCCTTGTTATCAGAACATCCCTGCAAGCTTTAAAGCCAGGAGGTGAACAGCGAGCCAACCTACGTGTTGTTTTCTCATCATCTCTGAAACGAGAAGTTATCTCCTGAGTTTTGCAGGGCGGATATATGAGATTTGAAGGTCTGAGTAAGGCAGAATTGAAACGGTGCCAGCTCAGAGCCCAACAGTTGAAGTACAAAGTATTTCCCATGAGGATGCTAAGCATCTTGGGTCTAAGTCTTTTTGCTGGCAGGGGTTTATGCTGCCACTGGGTGCACTTGGAGCCTTAGAAGACTGAGCCCAGTGCATCAGTTACACCATTCACCCAAATGAAGATAATGACATGACAAGCAAAATCAATTTTCATATGGTCTCTAAGCTGAGATTTGCTTCCAGAGGTTAAAGACACAGGGCAATACCCTTCAGTGAAGCTAAACAATTTATAGCAGCTAAGGATCTACCCTTCAGAGCTGAACTGTTAAGGGCAGAGAGAAATTAATTTCTGAATCCAGTACATGTTCAGCCAAGCTTGAAGTAAATGGGGATTATTCTTCTTTTCAGGTGAAAAGCAGATTATAAAAATAAACAAACATTGTAGCTTTAAAAGAAACACTCCAGGGAGACAGCTGGATTCAGAGAGAAATTAGTCAGAGAGCAACTTCTGAAAGCATTGAATATTCTTTGCCATTTCCCAATCGATTCTTAACTCAGAAAGCAAGAAAACAGCCGACACTTCTAATAGCTGCTTTTGGAAGCGTAGTCTGCCCAGCAGCATGATTTGTGGGGCTTGCTTGAGTTCCTGGCAGTCACTGCAGATGAATCAGTGGTTTCTTCTTTAACATCTTCTGTGACAATGGTCTGGCAGCAAGGAAAAGTGTTGCTTTCCTGCAATTCAGCTTCAGCTTTGCTCTGGTGAAGCAGATATTAAGATTCAAAATCCAAGAAGGCCCTAATGTAAAGAAGAGGTCCTAAAAATAACCATGCTGCAGATCAGTTTTCCCCTTGCCAACATATTTATACATTTCTTTCTTTTTTCCCCTCTTCATCTGAGAACAGTGCCACATTCTTAAGCACCTGGCCATCTAAATTATATCCTTTCTTTACTTAAAACTGCAGTTTTAACCCCCTGTTTTCCCTTCTCAAAGCACATGCAGAAAGGCTGCATTAAGTGCAGGGAAACTCGAGTAGGGAAGGACCTGGGAATCAGACCAATTGCCTCCCTTTCAGCTCCATCAGGGTATTTCCTATCCAAACCCTGCTTTATTCTAAAATGGGTCAGCTGGGTGTTGCTTAAAAAGTGTATTGCTCCAAGAAAATAAATAAATTAATTGACTTCTGTGAGATCACTGTTCACCATCAGTCTTTCTATCAGCCAGCCTTCCTGGCACCATCTTCCTATTAGTTAATAGCTGCGCAGTTTGAACAATTAAGGCAAATCCCAGCGTAGCACCCAAATTGTTGGCCTGGGACCTCTCCGTGTGAAAGTTTCCACTAATCTCTTGGGCAAGCGCTCAAATTCGTTCAAACAATCAAACCTCAATGATTCCTCAGTGACTGATGAAATCTGGCAAGAAAAAAGAAGATAAATGGGGGGAAAACAAAACAACAAAACAAAGCCCTTGCCAGTGCACAGGGGAGCTTTTCGAGGTCTCTGCATTAGGAGACAAAAGCCTCTCACGCGCTCAGCTCAGCCTGATGCTATTGACAGCCCAACCTTTGCAGCAGATTTCTCTCAGCTTGAATTCCTGTCCCTGAAGCGTGCTTTGTCCCCTCTAAACAGCAAACAACAAAACAAGTTAGCAGAGGAATCACTTCATTGACTGTGGGCTTTACCTTCTACCTCCACATAAACACCAGCCAAGTCTTGAACAAACAAATCACCAGAAAAGACTTGGGAAGGGGGAGCAAAACACTAAACACAGCCACCTTTTCACCTCTTCCAGAACTCAGACAGGCGTGTAAATGGATGTTTCCCTAGGGTTGCCTAAGGAGGGTTGAATTAGTGCTTTACAAACAGATGAAGTACATATCCAAACCTGTAGTTTCTCAGGTTAAGGGTAAAAAGTTGGTAGTATAATGTGTCCCCAGCACTGCTCACACATAAGCAGGACTGACCAAGCATGTCCATAGAACCAGCTGTTAACTTGCTTTTCCTTTTCAAATGCTTTGTGTTTGACACTTTCTGCATGGCTTACTACAACAAGGAATCAATATTTTCTTGTCTTTATGATTTCTTTAGTTTACTACTGAAAAATAATGGAGAAGATCTGTTCATCATTTAGTGCATTTAGAAATTTGAGGACAAGTGTGTTCTGATTCTTTCTTCAAACACTGAATCTGACATATTTTAAAGGTGTCTCAAATATTACAGTGGTCCTTCCTAGCTCTCATCATAAAGAAGTCATGGCAGGTTCTGCCTCCCTGGCCCTCACCAGTCTTTCATGGAGACAAATGCTCACACAGTGTGTCTTCAAATACATTATCCCTACCTTTAAAATTAAACTATGGGTGTTGTGGCACTGATCCCCCAAATACTTATACTTCCTCTGACTAGTGTTTTGGTCATTTACTGTGTTACAGCTGGGAATAAAAGCTTTTGGCACACTGAACCCAGCTCAATGCCGCTGACAACTGAGCCTCTAATTAGCCCCAACTGACATGAGAGAAATCTTGGCTTCTCTGTGCAGTAGATTTGGCTTTCCTTTACACTACACCTGGGATCTGGCACCCTGATGTTATTTAGGGTTATCAGACATCTTAGTTTAATTTAGCCTTTGGCTTGAGATCAGCTGCACTGGCTCATGCTGACCAACGTGTTTCTCTCCATGGTGCAAATATGCACAGGCAACAGGGAGAGAAATATCAGCCACACCGAGATCTCCTTGAAATGTGATCCCGCTGCCCTCTTTCCCTGTACTGTTAATGTTTTAACTCTCCTCTTTGTCATGTTTATCACTTGAAGCACAAGGAGTCAGAATTAGAAAGGGACCCTATTAGGAATTTAACACTGTATTTTAGGCTATGATTCAAATGTTTTGTTCACAATCACAGCAAACATGATTGGTGGGGGGTACCAAAGACTAGTACGGTAAAATCAGTGCCCCCTTCTCTTGGTGGGCTTACACTGACCCAGAGCCACAGGGATCAGGACAGTCCATATATTCCCTCTCCTCACAGACATGTTTTTCTCAGATGCTCACACACCCCTTGCTCCACCCCTTGTGTTCAAGAGGCTTTGGAAGATGCAGTTGCTGAGCCCTTTTGCAGAGCTTTGTGCAACACCTACCTATGGTCTTGAAGGACCATAAGTGGGAGCCCAATTCACAAGAAAGGAAGTCCAGAGGTGGAAGAAACATGACCTGCATCTCGAGCAACAAGCCCACCCTCTGTTTCCCTGTCAGAAAAAACCACAGTGAAGTCAACAACTTTCACTTGGCTGAGACAAATTCACTTCCAAACCAGAGAATAAACCAGTCCTTCCTTAAGCCACATCTTTTCTTTACCCTTCCCAACAGCAAAACAACTCGTGTGCATTAATGATGCACCTCCTGAACTCAAACATCCTCCTTTTCCGGCAGTCCCTGATGGCTCAGCTGACACACAGGGAGGATTCCTGCAGGCAGGACTCCCCCTGCAAAGCAAGTGCCAACCACCAGGTGAGGAAAGAAGCCATTTCCCTTGTGCCTTTCAGTATATCAGAAGAAGTAAAGGCTAAGATCCAGTCCTGATCCTAGAACCACTCTACTTCTGCTCTGGATCTCTCACCTCTATAAGAAAGATTAGAAAGCTGTTATGAGTACTAGAAAAATCCAGATCCCAATGCACCAGCTCAAGCATTTCCCCTTAACCAAGGTTAAACAGTAAAGATGGAAAATCCAGAGTTTAAACAGAAATAAGAAAAGCTGTTGTTCAGTCGTTTGCTTTGGATTTTTTCAATGCCTTATTAGGAGATGATTGACAAAGAAGAAAATAAATAAAAGGAATAACAAATCCATAGCCCGACTAACAGGGAGAAGGCAAGAAAGCAACAGTTTTACAAGACTGGTATATTGAAATGAGCACAAACTCCACAGCCATGACCTTTTGAAGTGTCACTTATACTGAGAGCATTGGCATGGAACGGTGCTTTTGATTTGTGCTGTGATCAGAAACACTGAGAAAATGCAATCTGCACTTTGTCATCTGCTGAGGCCAATCAGCCTCTGCCAGTTAATTTAGAAAGACCCAGGATGTTCTGTGCTGCAAGATAACAGTGAACATCTGCCTTCCTTCCTCTCAGCTGCCCACTGGATCCACAGGATCTCTTTTTAGGGGCTGTGTAACATGGATATAATTCTTCCAGCCACTCCCCAGCCTAAAACAAGTTTCCCACTTAAGTGCATAGAGCAAAGTGCACTAAAGTAAAGGGACCAGTGAGAGCTCTAGAAATGTGTTTTTTAGAACTCTTTTTCAGCTCTTTGTGGACTTGATAAAGCTGCACATCACTTCAAAAGGTTTGAAAAACTGGTGGGTTTTCAAATGCCAAACAGGTGTCTTTATCACACAGATTTTCTCTGGCCTCTTGCAGATTGCCTAAAAATGGAATAAAATTGCAATATTACAGCCTGCCATGGCTTCAAGACCCCATCCTCCAAACCCTACCAGTGCATCCAGATGCCTTTGCCCACAGCACTACAAGTAATCCCTTTCCAAATTAAAAGGCAGGTGTGATACAAATTTTTTCTCCCTTTTTCTGTGCTTCTGAAGCAAGAAGAGAAAATCCCCATCACAAGTAGATAACCCATGAATAATTCATCACCCCATGTTCTCTTCCAGATGTAGAAACCCATGTGCAGATTCCTATGCCTTTGAGTCTCCTGGGGGGCTTGGATACAATTGAGAGACCTGCTAAATCTTATTTCAGCCCTTAGACCTGTGCTAGAAGCTTTCTCAGGCTGCAAGCAAACTCTTTGATGAATTCCCTCTTCTTCTCTTTGTTCTTCCTTTCATTTGCTTTGTCCAAGAGGCTTAGACAAAATCACCCCCTACTACACGACTCTTGCAGAAAGGAGTAAAACACAGAGAAATGTTTTACATTTACCCACAGAAATATGTCTCTCATCATAGATGTGCATTGCCTCAGGTTTAACTGTGTGGACACACAGCTCATTGCACAGAGGAGTATTACTAGAGTCTGCTTTGCATCACATAGGTCAGAAAAAGTCCAGAGTCCTTTCCTGGCCAATTTGCTTTTTCATTTTACAGAAAGATGTTGGTTTGCATTAAAGGAATGGCAAAACACAGTGATAAAGTATTCCTTCAGTCTTTAAGCTGTCTAATATGATAGAGAATATTAATCAAAGCACAAAAGAGAATCATATGCTTCCCCAGTTACAAATGTCGTTAGAATTACTTTCCAGCTTTAGAAAGTTCTTTCCAAGTTGTATCTTGAGTGGTAGTTACTAAATTAGGCTGAAAGTCTTCCATCTATTCTATTTTCAACCTAGAAAAAACATCAGTTAAATTTATCTCAGAATGATTTTTTATTCTTAATCTCTTTTTAATATTGATAGGGAAAAGAAAGGGGGAGTGATTTGGTATTTATCCAGCAGTATACGGATTTGGAATCTTTTTCACAGTGCTTAAAACTATAAGTTTCAGAGGCCTTTTTTAATGAGAGCTAGAAACTTTACAAGTATTTCAAGCAGCTTAAGGAAGAAAATGTGTTGAAATAACAAATATTAGGTCCAATCACTGCTCATTCCCAGCACTGCCAGGGGGATCACCTAAATATTTCCCTTTGCCACCGAGCTCACATAACCAAGAAAGCTTCACAACAGCAATGAGAGTGTGCCACGAGAAGGACATTTATGGTGAGAAAAACACAATGCAGAGTACTTCGATGAACCCTTCTCCAAAGTGCAGTCTTTCAACTTAGAGTCAATCATAAAGTAATTCTTAATTTACAGCAGGAGTTGCTATCAACTTCCAGATAGACCGGGATTGGTAATATTTGCTTCCAGGTTTTTCTGTGCTTCTATCATAATGACTGAAAAGTTGATGCTGCCCTGGGTCAGAACACTATGCAAACACCTATACTAGAGGGAGCACCTTACTGCTTGCTCTTCCTTAAGCTTTATTCATATTTCTTAGGGACTTGTGTAAAAAGGAAACCGTTGTGCAGCCATCCAGGAGAGCAGCAAGACTGCAGAGACAGAAAACAGAACTGGCCATGCGCAAGGGCTGTCAACTGCGGGAATAAAAATTGAGAACAGATACAGAAAAGGATTCCTCCTCATGCTCATTTATAGCCTTCTTTAGACAGCACAAGGAAAGCCAGCACGAACACAAATAGCTAGTTGCATGTATGCCTTTCCTACTGACTGTGTCTTGCTAATAACAGCACTCGCACTACCACCAAATACATTTCCCATTCTCCTTCCTCCATGCGGAGGGCTTGTGAGGTCATCGGTTTTCATACATGGAAAAAAACTCCAACCTGAATTCAGCATGAGGGAATTTGAGATTTGAGTTCATCTGGGTGTGTGCCAGTTCAGGGAAGGAAGATAGGTCTTGTTTTAAGATGTGTTTATTTGCAGTCATTACACCTACACACACTTTCAATTATTAATGTGGGTATCATAAACAGGGTTCTGTGCATGCCTGTTTCTCTGGGAAGAAGTTGAGTGGAAAGGAAATGACAAAACATTTTCTAGAGTCCCTACTATGCTTGTAAAATGACTATTCCAACTGTGAAATAATCCTTTGACTACTCCTGGACACCAGAGACAGAAATTGTGGGTGTCTATATACTACCAGAATGTGTCTAAGTGTTAATTTCTATACAGCATTAACACCAATGGCTTACTTTTGGTCATACTTGAATCTGGTCTGCTGGGTCTATGTCATTAGGGCACCTCCACCGACCAGAGCCATGCTTGGTCCTCAGCCTGGCCATCCACATTGCCATGAGCAAGCGCAGCCACTTCGCACCTGGTTATTCGTGTTTATTAGTGGAAATATTCAGTGCTGTATGAGTCAGCCCTACTGCGTGCATGGGTATATTTAGGTGTATTACACCATGGCATAAACCAGCTTGATCAAGACTGTATTGCAGCTTATCAAGCCAGAGTACCTGCTGTAGCAGAGATGATTTGAGGCTGATGATAGGAGCTGTGGGTGACCTTTAGGAACAATAGCTGGAGGTGCTCACATCCAAGCTAACACATAACTCATTTAGCACACCAGGAGTTTTACACAGTATAGGGAGAATTGTTATTTGAGAAAATCATCAGGACATCAACAGGTACTCGGGGTCTGACCTCCTCCTGCACTTCTGAAACGCCCAGGAGAGCCCCCAGCTGCAATTTAAGGCACTTAATTACAGTAGACACTCCTGGGTGATTCTATGAGAACCAAGTAAAGATACATTTTCCTTTCCTGTCTGGACTGGAAATGAAATGAACACTTGATCAGCTGAATCAGAGGAGAACAATGACATGAAACCTGTTCCAATTTAAAACTCCTTATACCTTTCAATAAATAAACAGTACATTGTGCCTTGCAGTTTTTCTAATTTACCACTATATTTTGATAATTAAATTATCAAACATTTGATGTGGGATTTAAAGCACGAGAATTAGGACACAGAAAGGAGGGAAAGCAAAAAACTGAAGCCAGCCAGTAAATCAACAGGAATGACACCCTAGAGGAAGAATCTGAGATACCCATCTATATTTCACCATCAGACTAGTGATACATCATTTCTCAATTAATTCTGAGAGCTAAAAATATTAAGTATTGATTCCAATTAGCTCTGAGGTTTAATTAATTGTTTTCTTTCCTTAGGATTTCCAATGTAAAATAGCAGTTTACAAAGCTGTGTTGTGCTAGTAAGGCAAAGCTGGTAAGAACAGAGCAGCTATTTAACTATGTGCAAAATAGATTTGCATCTTATTTGACTTAGCAATATTAAATCTGTGCTCTCAGGGAAGAGCCAAGCAATCCAAGTAAACAATTCTGAGAGTTTTCTGATGAGCCTGTTGACAGAGAGAAAAAATGTATTTTTATAGTTGCACACCCAGAAGGTTTGTCCCATGGTTGGGGTCTTAGTCCTGGTCTCAGTTCCTTAGTGAATTCCTCCCAGGATTACAGACCTCCTGAGGGTCCCTGCTCATCTCCCTTGGATACTGACTCCATCTAGTGTGGTACCTCAGTCCCAGGGAGCACTTTGCTTTCCAGAGTCACCTGCCTCTTCACTCCTTTACTGCTTCATTCTTCAATTTAAGGTCCAGAAACATGGGTGGTGACTGAAGTAAAGTCTTCTCCCGCACATATGTCAGGGCAGGTACGCAATTCAAGCTACAAATAGTACCTGCTTTGCCATTTCAAAAGACTTGGGCCAAGCCTCAGGTGCTGTAAATCCCCTGAGTTTCATGACTTCTGCACCATAGAAGTAGCCTACATCTATTTTCTGCTCACCACAACCACACCAAATTACTAAGCAACCCCTGGCACAAGGTGAATAATCAGATAATTAAAAATGATTTAGACAGCTGGGGTTTGCATGTGGATGTATGTTTAATGAGAGACTGCACTGGAGCAAAGGTCTCTGATTTGAATTTTAGTCATCTTCAGCTATTCCACAAATGCAAATCCCATCTCCACAGCAGCGTTCACATGGATTTGCCTTTCGGAGGGGAGCAGGGAAGTAAAGCAGGTGAAGAAACCCAACAGAAGTTTCCACATTAGTGGCTCAAATGCTTGGATGCTTTGTCTCCTGGTTGCTGTTTTCCCAAGACCATTGTTCTCATTATAAACAGTTGACTCAAACTTTGCAAGAGATTTCAAATCAAGCATTCCTGCCCCATCCCCTGCTGCTCTTATCCCAATACACAGAGATGCTTAAGGCAAACCAGATGTGCCGTCTAAGGCTGTTCTCTGATAAAATCCTCAGAAGGCTCTTGCTCTCTCAGCCTGTCCTCCAGTATTAGAAGTGGCCAGTTCATTTCCATATGTTATTATGCAAAATAAAATGACAGGCCAGGGTGCAGGGGAAATGATTTCCCTTCTCTAATGTGACTTTCACACTCTCCTGATGATATACAACTTTAATAAAAAGCATAAGAGGAAAGTTCAGCCGAGTTGGGCATGTGGTTCACAACTCAATCCCATTCTCCCCTCGGGCACTAATTTAAAACACATCCCAGGATGCTGATAGTCATCCAGCATGCTGAGAGCCTGGTGAAAATGCACACAAGGTCATAAACAGGCAATGTCATCTTGCATAAGGATTCCCGGGTGAGCTTCTTTTCCAGCACAAAGGTAGAATGCATTTGGTGCAGTTGGTAAAGACATACAAGGTGATACTAATTGGTTCTGTAATAGTACTTTTAATCCCTTAAACTTTCAGATAAGCATTTTAATTCCCTAACTGCAGGAGTGCCAAGTGGCCTGGGAGGTCCCTGACACAGCTCAGAGTCAGACACTCTGAATCTCAAGGTGTATCAGGTAGTACCAGATTCAAAACGCCACTGCCAGCCCACCACAATCTCTCCTTCAGCTTGGCTAACCTTCAGCAGAAACTAAAACTACATCAGGGCTTTTCATGGCCCTTTGAAAAGCCCTGGGAAGCACAAACCATACATTACAACTATACCCTAAACTATCCCCATCAGCCCAAGTATTCCAAGTGCATATGGGGAACGCGGGTATGAGAAGGAGAAGGAGGTGATAGAAAAGGGAAAGGGGAGAAGGGAGTAGCATAAGTAAGTGCAATATTTGCTTGTAATTGCTCAAATTATCTGAACTGCACTGCTGAAAGCTACCATTCCCTGTAGTCCTCCCCTCCATCACTCCATCATCCAACCTTAATATTGCTAAATTCTTCATGCATATGTCAGCTCAGGTATAAAGACCTTCAGGACAAAGCATGGGCCAGGCATGCTCTGTGTGAGATGTCTCATCCCCCCATGTCTACAACCAGCCATGCAGAAAGCTCCCATTTTTCAGAGTGATTCAAATCCCTCATCAACATTCAGCCAAATGGTGTTTGCAACGTGATGACCCTCCTTTGGGTCGTTATTATGTAAGGAAATAAATTGGAAAGAGAGAATGAAAAGACCCAGGTGAATGGTCAGACAATGGGAAGACTGCAGTGATCCCAGTGCTGTCATGTGCTTCATATTCCTCCTCTATGCTTTAAGGAACTGTCTTCTCTGCTTTCCAAAAGCCAAAGCTCCCTTTAAGAGAAGAAAAGCTTATGAGATTCCCCATAGAGAGAAAAGAAGTAAATTGCTTCATAAGAGGATGAGAGGCTGACTTTCACTCTAGCTCAAGTAGCACTGGGAATTAACGATTTCTATATCACCTAATGTAGGGGTTATAGTGAAGCAACTATGCTAAAGGAAAGACTACTGCCTCAAATCTCTTTTTTCCCCCAATGTTGCAGTGTTGGCACCCTGGCATTATATAAATAGCCCTAAAAAATACCATAAATTGCTCTGGGCATTATGTAAAGGTAGGTAGAAATAAGGGTCCTTGCCCCCAGCCCAAGAGAAGCAACATAAAGTGAACACAATTGGTGGGAATGGGTTAAAAAAAATAGTCAAACCAATATAGGCTGCTATCAGAACATAGCAATGAGGATTTTTTCTAGTTCCCAGGTAATAAAAGGCATGTCTATTTTAATACATAATCTCTTTAATGAATCACAGTGGGTGAAGTCACAGATGCTCAAGCTGAGGCTACAGAGGGTTAAGATCACAAACCAATCTCATGCTGTTTCTAGTGACAGCATTTGTCTTTGCTTCACATCACATTGAATTAAGCAATGAAATATGCAACTAAAATAATTTCCAATAGATTAATTATTTCTTTTGTTTTGTTTTTCCAAATTAAAGCCTTTTTATTTCTTTAAGAGTCGGGGGAAGGGGGAGCGGGGGGGGAATAAAAATCAGACAAACAAAAACCCAACCAAACAAGTTCAGCTATGGTTCACTTATCCCAAAAAGAACAGGATTTGTTCTCCTGAGTTCCTCTTGAAAGGGCATCTTGACATTTGTAAGGGAAAGTATTTAGAGTTGTGAATGAAGTTATTTACTTTCTCCAAATCTGGGATCTCCCAGTTGTGAGAAATGGCAGTAGGTGCCGTACAAAACACAGAACGGATGGGCTCTATCCTGGAGTCTACGGCAGAGGCTGGTCAAGACAGATGAAAACCAGACAAAGAGATAGAGAAGAAACAAGGAAAGAAGCTTAGGGAGTGCAGGAACCATGGGCTTGCATGGCAACTCATCAGCAGCTGCCCAGCTCTGGCTCAAAACCTCAGTCCTGACAAACTGGAAAAAACAACATTATCTTTGGTATTTGATAGAGAAGAGCAGCTAAATAAGGATGAAAAATTCACAAGGAGGATAAAAGAGTGACAAATCAAGTGATGTTAATTGTTCCACATGTGTTTTGCTCTTTAGGCACAGAGAGCACAAAAGAGACCCATCTGGTCAAGGGGCCTTTGTGTCATACCTTGGGGTTTTTCTTTCCCCCAGCAAAGGTGAAGACAAGAGAAAACAAGCTGACAGCAAAGCTTCCTTATCACTCTCTCTTCACCCCTCTCCCTGCTCTCCCCTCTCTGTCCTGAGGCTATCTGGGGACATTTATATCCAAAAATATACAGACACATTTAAAAAAGAAAAAGTCCCGAGGATCCAATATCATTCATCAAAGAGACAGCTCAGGCTCATTCAGATGACAATGGTGCTAATCTTATCCCTGGCTGCTGCCCAGAAGTGACATAATGCTTCAAAATGTGTGTTTGTCTTAGAGGCTATTTACCGCAGGAGGGGAGAGAGGGAGAGATGCAAAGGCAGGAAACTAGCTGGATTTGTGGGCACCACAGGCAGGATCCTTGGTCTATCATAGTCCATTTGCACAGCTGTGTGTTACTTTTATGATCCATCAATACAGAGCTGAGCAAAAGGATCCTTATGCAAAGGATTTAAAGTCCTTTTGGATCCCAAATATATGGGAGCTGAATACGCATGCATGAGTAACAGAAAATGATGCAAACAGGAAAGAAAGTATGAGTTGGCCACAATTCCGTCTTCAATACCTGAACTGACGTGACCCCATCTAGCAGCAAGAGATCACCTATTAACAGTCATCTTTCATTCCAAGACTGACTTTGTTTCTTCAGCATGAACTCTGGAGTGATTTAAAAGCAACGGGACATGCTCTTTAAGCACTTTTACGGTAAAAAAAAAAGAGTGGTTAACTGTAGAGACATCGATCTGCATGAACTTCTGTCTAATTAAGAACACTCCCATCAGAAATCCCAAATGCAGACATGCTGCACTTATGCAAAGCAAAGCCAGATTCCTAATAGGAAAATTATTTCAGCATCTTACCAGGTTGATCTGTGCCACTATAAAGCCTTCCTGCCAAATATAGGCCCCTCATCCAGATCTCTGTTGGAGGCGGTGTAGTCAAGCTGGTTGTTAAAGTCACAGCCAACTCTCAAACTGCTTGTCAAAAGGTAATTTCAGAGCACCCAGGTCCCTCCCAGCCCTTGCACAGGGTTTTCCAAGCTGTTTACCTTAGAGAAGATGGGGAGCAACTGACACCCATCAGCCCGCCACAGTGCCTCAGGGATGGGGGATGCACGGACACCCTGCCCACCCACAACGTCCACGCTAATGCGATCACAGCACAGCACAGCCCATCCAGAAAGAACAGGACTATTCAGTTCTTTTCGAAATGGATCTGAATTTTACACTCACATATATGTGTCTTGCTGCTGTCACACACAGCGTGATGGGTAGTCTAACTTCAGGGGCCATCGAATAGGAAATGAGGTTTGCACTATTTACCCTGGAATAGATATATAGGGACCAAGAAAACAAGTGAAATCATTTAAGAATCATGGTTCTAAACACATTTCATGCAGATTTTACTAAATCCCTGGTTCCTAATTAGTACCACGTGAGAACAGAGAATGCTTTTGAAATTCTACAATATAATGAATTAATCACCATTACATAATGATTTGAGCTCCAATATATTTGCAACCAAAAAATATTCAGAAAGCATAAAACGATGACCTGAATAGATCTGAAGTAAACATATTCCATTTAGTGCTTCCCTGTCTTGATATGAGCAAAAAGAGACCCCACAGAGATTTGCAGCAAAGCATGTTGGCTCTTAAGCCAAACCCACTCATCACCACCTCTCCCCAGTTCTTGCACTCCTTTTGGCTAGTCAGAGGAACAGTTACCGAGATATGACATGTTGCCCTCTTCTTCCTTCACAGGGATGCTGGACATGGCATGCTTGTAACAAGGCATATCTGAGTTGCAAACTTTACCAGTAGGAATACATGATGCTAAATATGACTTGGGTGAAGAAGTGCTGGGAGACCCTTCAGAGCGGTTTCACCTGACACTGCACACCTTGAGCTGTACTCTCTGCAAACAGACTTTGAGGAACAGCCTCTGCTGTAAGAACCCTGTAACTAACCAGATGAAAAAAGAAGATGGGAAGCAAAGGCAAGGAGAACAGGACGTAACTGCACCAGCAAGAGAACCCATGCCCTAACTCTAGAACTCACCAGCCTGCTCCTGCTCACCATCTGCATCAGTACATGACACATCAAGACAGAGTTGAGCACAAGAAACATTAACCCTGATAATTCCTGACTTTTAATCACAATGGCGCAATGAGCTTTTAGTAGGGGTATTTTTTTCTTTAGAAGAATTTTCCACTATGAATTTAATAGCAAAAGCAGAATGAAAGTGTAGAAGTGAGTGAGCCAGCTTCTTCAGTTACAACCCTGACAAGATTAATAGCTAGCCTCATGGTCTTAGGCTCCACAAAGAGAAATGGGCCCGATAAACTTTGACTTATTGCCTTATGCTCCCATTGCCTTTCAGAACAATTTTGCCCTGCTTTGTCCAAACAGACTGATATGACATGTAAAAATTACCTTTTTTTTTTTTCTTCTTTGAAAGCTTTGTGAAAGACTTTTTAAATCTGGCTTAAAAGTAGGGCAGAGGGAAAAAAATAAAATCCATCCTTCAAAGAATAGAAGTCAATCCCTGAATCCAGCCTATTTTGGGTAGAGAGGCTGCAGAAGGTTATAGAAGGCCAGTGTAACATATAAAATCTCCCTAGAACACTAATCTCTGCCTAGCAATTTGAAGAGATAAGAATATGATAACACATTGGCTGGCTGTGATTGCCCAAGGAAAAACATCTCCTTCATAATAATCTTATTATAGGCTAGTAGAGCTATTCTTGTGCCTATTCTTTGTGTTGAGCAATTTATTTTTATGGCTAGTAAAAGGAAATAAATTTCTCAGGAATGGCTCCTCAGTGAATTGGGGTCTGTGTATCTCATTTTACGTTTATAGATAAGCAAAAGGTCAACTGAATGTTATGTCTTTTATTGCACGGCCTGTTAAGCCTTCTCGTAACAGGAAGAAATAATACAACTGCTCCACCGTTCCCCTCCAAGAGCCTTATTTGAGGGAAGCCTTCTGTTTTGTGAGGTTGGAGCAAGGCACAGAAGATCAGTCTCTTGTCACAGGGCATTTGTCTTGCCTGCAAGATTTAATAGACTGCACAACATTTGATGCAGTAGATATTGCCATTGTGAAAAAAAAAAAGTAAGATACACGCCGGGACCCTCCAGCATTCTCATGTGTTCTTGTCACGCATAGATACACCCAGTATCAGAAACTTACTAGATAGTGCTGCGTGTCTTCTGTGGAGTTTTCCCTTCCTGGCTAGAAGAAGGTGCAACACATGGAAGTGCATTCCATCTCATGTGCGTTAGATGTAAAGCTGGGATCCTTACAGCACTCCATTGATCCAGTTTTACCTGCTGAGAGTCACCCCACTGAATTGCAGCTCACTCTTTTCCCACTTTGCCCTTTCTTCTGCTGCACTTGGAATAACAGGGGCCATGGATCCCAACTGACCTTTAAGAGGTGTGAAGATGTTAATGCAGCAAGTGTGGCTGCAAAGCCTCACAGCTGGGTGCTGCACTTAGAATCATAGAATAGTCCAGGTTGGAAAGGACCTTAAGATCATCAAGTTCCAACCACCCTGCCATGGGCAGGGACACCTCACACTAAACTATATCACATAAGGCCTCATCCAACCTGGTCTTGAACACTGCCAGGGATGGAGCATTCACAGCTTCCCTGGGCAACCCATTCCAGTGTCTAACCACCCTCAAAGTAAAGAATTTCCTTATATCCAATCTAAACTTCCCCTGTTTAAGTTTTAAACCATTAGCCCTTGTCCTATCGCTGCAGTCCCTAATGAAGAGTCCCTCCCCAGCATCCCTATAGGCCCCTTTCAGATACTGGAAGGCTGCTATGGGGTCTCCACACAGCCTTCTCTTTTCCAGGCTCAACAGCCCCAACTTTTTCAGCCTATCTTCATACAGGAGGTGCTCCAGTCCCCTGATCATCCTCTGGACTTGTTCCAACAGTTCCATGTCCTTTTTATGTTGAGGACACCAGAACTGCACACAATACTCCAAGTGAGGTCTCACGAGAGCAGAGAAATGGGGTAGGGTTTTTTTCCCTACCCCTTGCTGAGGTACAGAAAAGAAAAAAACAAGAAAAAAGGAACAAAAAACACACCCAAACAAAACCACTTTCTGGAAAGAGCAGCTCCTGAAAACACCTAGCAGCGTGTTCTTGACATTTTGAGTATGCTCACAGGCATAAGTGTGTGCAGAGGGCAGCAGGTGCCAGAGCCTGGTGTTTCCAAGCTGTGCTGTGCTTTCTTTGTGGATATAAAACAAAAATACAGGCTGAACAGATCCAACGGTATTTCATTACACATGTAGAGCTCTTGTTCCACTCTCATCCTATCTTCCTTTCAGGAATCCTTGCTATGAGGCCTCCCCTCTGCCCTTAGGTTCTCTTCTCTTTAGAGCTGCCTCATCCTCTTCATGCACCAGCACCCATGATCTATATGAGTAGGGCATAGCCCATTAGTGCTCACTGAATCCTCTGATCCAGGATTTGTCCAAGCCCAGTTGGAGAAACAACACAGAAAAGAAGGTCTCATATTTTTGGAGAGTTAATAAACCCATGGGTACATATTTTCTATGTGATCTTGTTGCAGCGCTGAAAAAGCAAATCCCAACTATCTCTGTCAGAAGTTCTGCCAGTTTCATAAACACAGTGATTCTCCTGCTAATAAAACTGTTTGAGGGAAACAAGCCTTGCACTTCCACCTTCCTCTGATAGACTTGACCTGCCTGTCCCTGGGTCTACAGAGGCACAGGGAAAGCAGATGAGCTATGACTGAGACCCTATTTCTGAATAAGTCACACCCTAACCTCACTTTAGATGTAGTTAAATATTACTGCTGGGTACTTAAAGCTAACCAGAGAATGCATTTCTCAAATAACTTTTTAGCATCAATTTTGCCCTAGAATGCCTATTTCATTTGTGTGTGTATTGTTCACATGGCTCAGCATCTGCATCCTGCACCCTTCCTGCTCTCCTTTCTCATTTAGCGTTTGGGATCTGAATTATGACCAGTTATGCTGTTAAAATGAGCTCTTAGAAATAACCTTTTCCTCATGCACTGAAGCAGTTACAATTCCCTGACATAACTCATCTAATCACCACCTCAATGAGCAGGGCTTAATCTAAATGCATGTACTGAGCACCTGCCACATGTACTCTTCATTTATCTTACACGGCTTTACATTAAAACCTAGCATGGACCTTTGATACATTATAGATGACTATATCAGGCTGTACATGGCGTAAATTAGGACCAGCCACTCAAAGGACATTACAATTATCTCTTCACCGATACACAGCTTTAATTAAGCTATTCCTCCATGAGGGATTAACAATCAGATCCTAGGCTATATATGGCAAGAACATGAAATGCAAAGCCCTGGTTATTTTGGCACTCTCAGATCACTCGAGCTGTAAAAATTAAAATGACTGGGAAGGAAGAGCTCATCGTAGCTGAGAGACTGTGTTACCTGCCAGTAAAACCGACTGCATGCTCACTGCAGTCAAACATCCCCAGGACAAGTTTGAATCTTTTAACAGCAGCAGAACAGAGCTCGCTGTTGACTTGGCTAAGTTGACTGCATTTCACACAAGAGTTCAGACTTTTCCCTCCTCCTCTTGTCTCTGTTTTAAAGATAGTCTGTGAGTGGCAGAGTTTAGCTTGTCTAATCTCTTAAGGGTTTTTTTATATGCATCTTTTATTCTGCTGTTGCCTTACCAAGCAGCATTCATTTCCTTAGGGAACAAAATGGTTGAGGTCTAATGGGCTTGTTTTTCCAGCTCTCACCACTGAGGAAGAATCCTGGCTGCAGACTCTGTATCTGCAGTAGGGCTGCAGATTGAACTGCAATTTTCCAATTCTGCCCTTAGAATAGTGATCATGACTCATGGTAACAGGCTGTCACAGTGCACATGTGGAACTAAAAACTCTGACTAAACCCAAGCCCAGAAAAGCCTTCAAAGGTTCCATGCTTAAGTCTTCACTTGACTCCTTGTCACTGTAGCACCCATTCACAGGGCACAGCAGGAGCCCAGGGTGGCTTTTAGTCTGCACATTGGCCTGTTGGAGCATACACACAGTTTCATACATCACCTTGAATGGCAGATGTGAATGTCTTGGTTCTCTTCCTGGCTCCAGAGCCTTCTTCCGTACAGGCTCTTTGCAACAGAGCACTCATGGCTGCCTGCTATCTATGGTGAGAAAAACTGTCCTGTTCTGGAAAGCAGGCTCCCAAATACAGCTGCTAAGTAGTAACATCTACAGACTCAGCCTCAGAGAAGATACTGCATGGC
The DNA here is from genome assembly GCF_033783945.1 of Neopsephotus bourkii. Classification (NCBI taxonomy): domain Eukaryota; kingdom Metazoa; phylum Chordata; class Aves; order Psittaciformes; family Psittacidae; genus Neopsephotus; species Neopsephotus bourkii. Next base: position 5,102,258 of record NW_026902048.1, read on the forward strand.
ACTGTCCAATAGAGCATTTTGTAAAGGCATTTGTATACCTTGGAGTTTAGCTCAGCCCCTGGCAATCAGATGAACTCATTGCATTTCAGCATGTTCACTGCCCAGCTCTACCTCCATCACACATGCTTTTCCCCATTCCCTATAGATGACAGTCAATAAAGCTTTTTCCTTAATGATGGGTTTAATTTCATGAAGCTGCAGTCATAAGATGTAATAAGAAATGTAATTAAAATTCTATTGCAACACTATTCATTAACTGCACAAGTTTATTGGGCATAAAAATCCATAAAAGCTACTAATATCAGTGTAATGGACTATGGAAACTTACAGATTTAGAGAAAATAAAGCCATCTCAAGTGATACAGCCCACTGCTAATGAAGGTTAAATGCGTTTTATATTTTTCAGCACTCAAACCAGGACTTGTCAAACCAAAGCAACAAGCTGTTTCCTCTCAGAGTTGCCACTTAAGCATCCTTGCCAGTTTTTTCACAACCTGCTTCATCCCTGCTCAAGAAAAGAAGAGATTCAGAGCAGCCCTGCGGAGAAGGACTTGGGGGTGCTGGTCGATGAGAAAGTGAACATGAGCCAGAATGTGTGCTTGCAGCCCAGAAAGCCAACCGTATCCTGGGCTGCATCAAAAGGAGAGTGACCAGCAGGTCGAAGGAGGTGATCTTGCCCCTTTAATTCTGCTCTCATGAGACCTCACTTGGAGTATTCTGTACAGTTCTGGTGTCCTCAACATAAAAAGGACACGGAACTGTGGGAACAAGTCCAGAGAAGGGGCACGGGGATGATCAGGGGACTGGAGCACCTCCCATATGAAGACAGGCTGAGAAAGTTGGGGCTGTTGAGCCTGGAGAAGAGAAGGCTGCGTGGAGACCCCATAGCAGCCTTCCAGTATCTGAAGGGTGCCTATAGGGATGCTGGGGAGGGACTCTTCATTAGGGACTGTACTGATAGGACAAGGGGTAATGGGTTAAAACTTAAACAGGGGAAGTTTAGATTGGATATAAGGAAATTCTTTCCTGTTAGGGTGGTGAGGCACTGGAATGGGTTGCCCAGGGAGGTTGTGAATGCTCCATCCCTGGCAGTGTTCAAGGCCAGGTTGGATGAGGCCTTGGGTGATACAGTTTAGTGCGAGGTGTCCCTGCCCATGGCAGGGGGGTTGGAACTTGATGATCTTAAGGTCCTTTCCAACCCTAACTATTCTATGATTCTAAAAATCTTCTAAGTACTCTGTCCATGACTTGATTCCCCTCTTTTTTATAGGCACCCTATTTTCCTTAATGAAACCTTAATCATATGTTCCTTAGTCACACATGTAGTGTCCTTCATCCTGGATATGAACACCCTCTGGAAGAGAGGAGAATTAATCTGAGACATTCCTCAGTCCACAGTTGTTCCAAGCCAGGAGGCAAGTACTCACATGAGTTTCTTGCATGTTGAAGAGCTAACAAAGTCCACAGGATCACTCACAACAAATAGAGAAGTACACACAGTCAAGATACTGCTCAGCACTGACTGCAGTTAGGGTTTTTGGGTTATTCAGCATAATACAGGAAAGATGAAGCATCCTTTTTACTAGAAGGGTGCTTGGGGCAGAAGTGAGGCAAAGCAGAAGAGTGAATATGATGCACATGGAAAAAAGTTCACTTATCAAATTTAAGCTTAACTATAAATCACAGTAACTAGGTTTTAACGGTATGGGAGCTGAGCTTCCACCGTCTCTTCTGAAGACCCCATCCCAGAACACTCAAGACACTTATTTCTTTAATAAAGGCTTTTCATAAAAGGGGATACTGCATATGCCTGCATATTCAGCATGCACTCAGAAATGTGCTAAAAGCAGTTCAGTTAAATGATCCCAGTACAACTGATGTACATATCTGGATATTTAGAATATATATCATAGGTGGGCAAGAGGTAAGCATTTTATTTTGATGATAGGATGCAGCCAGTAGTACTTCAGAAGTGCATGCAAGCAGGAGGACACAACAAAGCAAACTAAAAAAGATCCACACACACACACACAAAAGAAAACTAAAACCAAAAACCCCAAAACATTTCTTAGCTGTGAACTTCCCTGGCCAGCAGAGCTATGTAAATACCACTGTACTGATCAGTCAACTGGTCTCTGTGGCATTGATAGACATTAAATATAACTCTAGCGATGCTGATGATGTTATGCTAATTTGCAGTAGCCCTGCACGATGTAAGACCTTCTTTCTCACAGCAGTGACTGCTTGTACCTCTCATCACTATGAAAACCAAGTATGGTCTTCTCCCAGCATAAATGGAACAGAAAAAACAGGGGCTTCAAAACAGTCAACCCTGCATTTTCCAACATATACATGAATTTGTAAAGACAAACCAGATTATTTTATTTTTCATTTATAGTAAATGCAATAAAAGACTCTTTCTTGCCTCACACAGTATTCTTCATTCCATAAAGGAGAGAATACTAAAAAGGAGGGGGAAGACAAAGCCATGTTATTTTAACAAAAGCAGCTATTTCACAGATTGCCAAAATTGAAGTCAGCAAATACTGTACATAAACAAGCTGAATACACTTCCACCTTCTCTAAGTAAACATCTGGAAGCATATCTCAGACATTAGCAGCGCCAGATGTGCGGAATTCTCAACATTTAGTGCAGGATCTGGGTTTTGTTGTTGTTTTGGGGTGGGTTCTTGTTTCCTCTGGGTTTTTTTAAAGCTCATTTGCTTTGCTTATGAAATAGACAAGAAGGTTGTGAAAGGTTTTGGAACCAAATGGTTGTCAAATGCCCAGCATAAATCACGCTGACAGAGCAACATAGAATGATGATTTTACTCTCTCCCTAGAACCAGCTTCTACCGAGATCAATATAAATTTCCAAATGTTTGGAGTAAATGTACGTAAAATTGTTCCAGTACCATAAACATTCCTGTCATTGTTCTCTTCCCCCTTCTTTTCCCCCAGATGCCATTTGAATGGGGCTCTGCAAGCCCTCCTCCATTTGACACTCCGCTTCCCCAAGCAGGCTGTCAGTGTTTGATTAATGGTTCAGATCATGCACACCACACTTGCCAAAGACACGAAATACTCTGCTCAGCTCTGACTTTGCAACGCACATTCTCCCTCTGATAAGCTGCTTTCAATCCCACAGTCTATTTTCATGCCTTGCTAACCACGAGACCTGTGAAATTTCTCCCCAGCAGTCAAGCCACAGGCTGAGGTTTTTCATGGCAGGTGGCCCAATTTTGTTATTGTTTAAACTGCACGATGATGTGGATGGAACCACATTGGTCACGTATTGTACATGAGTGTTATATACACAAAAAAACCCTAACGTTCCCATGGTGTTGGAGTTCCTCTTGAAATTGTATATGGAAAATTAATATGTGTGTTTCCAGAATTGTCCTTATGTACAGAAAAACATAAAGTTATTGTAGAAGAAATACATGGGCTGATCTGTATTTTTATTGCTGCCTAGTCTGCAGGGATTTTCATCTAAGACTTTTTCTTTAGGCAGCAATCTAGTAAATGAGATTAATCAGAGTCCTTGAAAGCACTAGTTCAGATGGTAGGTGAAGAAGAGTTGTGCAAGTCTGCTGAACTGAACCCGAGCAGTAACCCAGTCCAGGTTTTCATGGGATACTCTTTCTTCCCAGTCAGGTCAGAAGGATGGAGTGTGGGAACTGCTTTCATTTTTTTTAGGATCTTTACTTCTGGATCTAAAGGATCTTCTGTTCCAGAAGGTCAGAAACTTAATGAATAAATCCAGCTGGAAGAAGCTTTGGCCCTTGGATAGGTACTGCCTGGCTTGATATAAGAGGGACTGAACTCCACAATTAAAGTTCCAAACGCTGATTACACTAAAATCATTTTAGCTAGAAATAGCAACGCTGTGAAGGTCCTAAAGTAGACACAATAATTCACTGGAGAACCACTTCACAGTTGTAGAGAGGAAGATTGTGGCACAGGAAAAAAGAAGAGTCATTGATTTTCCCTTTTATTCCTCACTATTGTCCCTCATACCTTTAATGGAAACAAAACTCTAAAGGCTGATCTGTGCTACAAAGCCAGTTCCAGCATAAGCATTTAAAGACAGTGGAGTTGCAAACATTTAACACTAATGAAACTGGGCACAACCCCATCCTCCCGCTGCTCAAACAGCTAGATTAAATTCTGTTCCACACTTGAGAGAGAACATTCTGAGTCTGTTCTGTTCTTTAATTTTCACTAGTTCTTCAGTTTTCTAGGGACCATCTAGAACACGTGCTGCTCTTACTTCTTCATGTACAATGGAGGTCCAGAAGGTCTCAAGCAGGTGACTTTTACTGACTGTTGTAAAAGTAGGTAAGAGCAACTGCAACTCTGAAAGCTATTCTGTTGGAAAGCAGGAATAGCTATTCCCTTTTTTTCAAAACAAAACAGCTAAGGAACTCATCAAGCAGCAGACTTAACATATACAAAAAAGAACATATTGCTACAGAAATCTTTGTATTAAAGCGTGGAACTCATTGCCATGGGATGTTTCACGCAGCAAAGCAATGAGGATTGCAGCTTTTGGCACTTTGCAATGAAATAAATCAAACACTATTTATTTTCTCAATCTCCTTAATTTTCATCAGCCCTTTGGTAGCCCAAGCCAATTCAGCCATCTCAGAAAACAATGATGGGAATGCTGGGAGCTTCCAGCTCTCCCCTGCAGTCTTTTCCACCATCCAGCTCCAGAAACTCACCTAGACTAAACGTTTACAGGACAGAAGAGTTGTCAGACTCTTATCCTTTGCCATCTGGCAGTAATTTGCACCCCCCAAAATAATACCTTTTTAGGAGTTCAAATACACAGTTCAAAGGAAAAACTAAGAATAAACAACATATTTCACCTGGTATTGAAACCCCCCGAGAATTTCAGCATTACCTGATTTCATCTTGAAACCATAAATCTCCCCAGGTTTACACCAAGGTTCAGGGCTTTGCTGGGACAAACAGACTTTTCACAGATTTTTCACACCAACTTCACACAATCCTCATCAACAGCACTGATGAGTTTTTCAGAAGGAGAAAACAGACCTGAAACTCCTAGCACTTGAGGACACTTACAGTTTAAATCTCAGCCTACTTTTGAACTGCTTCTATTCATTTTTCTGTCTGTAACAGGCAGTACAAAACAAATCAGTACATGCTCAAGAAGACAGCATGGTAGATGTCTGGGTAGATGTGTGTCTTGGGAGGCAGATTCAAGCTCTGTGTAACTCAGTGGGGAATGCAACTATTTAATTCTTTGACATCTGTTAGCTAATGTAAGTTCATTATTTATAGATGAGATATTTCCAAGACTAAAACTCTCACAAGACAGCCCAAACCCTAAAATCCTGACCTTCCTGCATGTGTCATTTTATTTACCATTAGTACCTGCACTTCTGAAGTTCAAATTAGAAATGCTATAGGTCTTTAAGAAGGAGTCATTCACACTTTACTATATGACCAGACTTAGAGTCTTGACAGACTTACATCCCTCCAAGGCACTTATTCTTGAATATCTAAAATCCAAACCTTATAGTCCTTTTTAAAAGCAAACTGCTGCTTTGTATTCTACCTATCACTCTCAGTTATTAAGAGTTTACATGTACTTGATCTACTATCACAAAAAGGCACTGTGAGGATAAAAATACTCTTAAAGGTTTATTAATATTCACATCACTTGACATTTGTGCAGAAGCATTGTCTTAAGCTAACAGAACATTATCAAGCTTAACCTTGTGATTTTATGCTTTTAGCAAATGAACAAGTTTAATGTTTTTAAACCCTTATCAACTGCTCTTCAGTCCCTGCTTTTGGAGCATGATCTCCATTAAATGCTGCTGCAAACGTCCTCCAAGTGACCTCAAAAGGAATCCAAGTAGGCAGAGAGTCCATTTTGAGAAGCACAACAACCTGTTTTGTAGATTCAAGTGAAAAGAGACATGAAAGCAAAGAGGATTACCTGGGGTTGCCAAGGAAGGGTGATGCCTCAGTAACCTCCTGCTAACCAATTTCTTTCAAAACATGATATAGTGCAGGTTTACCCCTGAAATAAATGCCCTGTCCTACATACCTGAAAAGGGGAAGGAGCAGTCAGCTGTGTCATTTGTATCAATTGAAGAATCTGAAGGTGTGGTTTTTTTGCAGGAAACAGGATCCTCAGGGGATTAGAAAGAGAAATTAAGTATTTCCCATATGGGTTCTTAACCTGCTTATTGAGCAGATCCATATTAACAAAACCTGTTTTCTTAGTTCTGGCAACTTAAAATTAGTTGTATAAGCCTAGTTTCCAAAGCCCCAGTATTAGGTACACAAGCTTGAGTGGCCTCTTCTCATTGATATGTGCAGCAAAAGAAGCAAGATTTGAGTTCTCTTGGAGCAGTGATAGAATTGCAGTTCCTGTGGCCTCCCCTTGTTTATGCCTCAGTTTATCTTGGAAGAAAGAAAAATAAAGACTTTTTTCAAGCAGTTGTCAGTCAACACCTTCTGCTGCAGCAGAACCATCAAGAAAACAAGACACAGGTAGTATTAGTCCTGGGGAACAAGAAAGAAATATTGACTCACTAATGCATGCTATGCAACAAATCCTTCTCTCATTAATATTGTACCCCAAGGCTCCATCAGACAGATCAAACAACATTGCAGCCTGAAAGTGATACACAAAGACCATAAATAAGAGCATTCTCTAATTTGTTGCCGGGGTAGGAAGCATTAGGACAAAGGAACACAGACATCTTAGGACAATGCTTATCTTTTTTAAGTTATAACAGTATATTCTGTTGTTCTCTGGCCACAGAATGGTATAATATCATATCTTCTCCCTCCTGTTTAAGAGCAGAAAAACCTGAAGGATGTGTAGGTGTGGGGTTTCTCTCATCATTCATAGATTTTTAGGCCAGAAGAAACTGTCACAGCCGTGATGTCCTCCTGCAGAACAGAAGTTAGTAAACTGTACACAGTCATTTCTCTATCAAAATCACAGCTACTGTTCTACTGTTCAACTCAGTTTATTTTATGCAGAGGAGGGAAAATCCACAGCAGATCTGGGTGAGTGGTTAGTTACCTTCAGTGTTACAGAGCAGTGGTTGACTTCAGCCAGCTTTACCTTCCAACCACTGGATATCTTCACAGGCTTTCCTTAGCATCTCTAGATTAATGGAACTGTTTACTATCTATCAGTGGATCAAAATCACCTTTTAACATCCTCTTCAATGAACTCAATAGACTGAGGGAAAGGGACATTTAGCCTCCTCAAAAGAGAGTGAAAGAATACCAGTCCTTCCACATCTCCAGAACAGGGTTTATGCAGATGTGATCAGAGGGAGGCATTGTACCAGTCCCCACAGTCAACGTATCTAATACAGGCTAGTTGGGAAGTTGATAAAAATAGGGATTTAAATGGAAAATTTAAGGTTGCCTAATGAATATTCCTTTCTTCCTTAGATATTCACCCTTAGTTGGTTCCCAATACAGTATTTCCCAGTGTCTGAAAGGCTCTTCCAGCAAGGACAGAAACAATGTGCTTTTTTAAAGAAGTTTTTTGCACTTTCCATATTCATTTTTAAAAGCAAAAATAATGGCAATATACAAGCACCATAAACAGAGAAAAAGAGGGAAAAAAAAAAAAAAAAAGATCTTTTCAGTCCATTCCAGTAACCTACAGAGCCATACAAAGCAATAGAGAATTATGCCAATAGAGATGTGCAGTTTATGATCCAAAAAGCCTAGAGCAACAGCATCTCTTTAGACTCAAGGGGGACCAATCTCTACTCACTTGCTTACTAAAATTACAAATACTTGGCTGGACTAGAAGCCACCTGCAGCTCAGCTGTGCATGAATCTAGGGCCTATTACTGTATTTTTAGACAAATACACTCATAAAACCTCAGACTATCTAATATGAAATCACCTTTCAAAGCAAAGACAACAAAAACCTATGATATTATTACCATTTAGGAGAGACTGAATGTTTCATGGTTGTTTTGAATACTGGTGAACCCAAGAGAATAGGCCAGTTTCCAAGTATTTTCTCATTCTTCTATGATTGGCATGAACAAAACCAATTGCCAGCTTCAGAACTAACCTCACAATTTACTTATAAGATTTCGCCATCATTGTGTAAACACAGCTGAGAACCAATTATCAGAATTAATAATCAAGTTCCTGGTATATGAATATGTATACAGCTTTCATTGCTTTAATATTCTAGTCTTATCATTCCCCGAGTCCCAGAACGTTTCTGCCAACAAACATGTTCATTCAAGTACTTGCAGAGAGCCAGCATGCAAAGGGCATGAGAACCGGTAAAGTAAATTAATTTAGAAAGAGGAGCAAGGAGAAAGAAAACTAGCTTGCTTGCTGAGCACTCGTCCCGCTGTTTACTTTTCCTTCCACTTCTTCCAAAGTATTTATCACATCCTTTGGCTGTCTTGTTATAGCAGAATCTCAAAAACACTATCATTACAGAAAGTACAAGCAAGGGGGAGAGAAAAAGCAGAAGGTGAAAAAAGCCCCAACACTGTATGATGTGTTTCAAGATAGGGTTGCTTCTGACGATTAATGAGTGCATCCTGCTCAAAGGTGAAACTCATCACGATTGTTACCTTTAATAACCCTGCTTCCTCAGAAGAGCCCTCAGTGCCTAGCATGATGCTGTGAGCCGGCAGCTTGAATTATTCATGAGGGCTGGTGGAAAACAATCATCTGCTCTGGCCTTAATGGTCTGGAAAGAGTTGCTTTTGACAAAATCATTTAATACCAACAATAAAATAAATAAATTAGTAAGGAGAAGGGAGCAAGGAACATAATAATGATGTACTGATGCAACACACCCTGGAAAATATTGGTTTCTTAGACTGAAGACCATAAGCTCTTCCATCAAGTTCCTCACAGATCTGGCAGAAGAAAATATGTGTAGAGGCAAAAGGAAGATATTCTAGGTAACTGCATCTCTATTCTGAGCAGAGAAGGAAGCTTGGAAATTCTGAATTTTCTTAGGTCTTTTTTATACAACAGTAAAAAAAGATTCAGAGGGGACATTACAAGAGATCTGGCTCCATCTCTATCATAGTCTTGGTGGATTTCCATGGCAAATTGCTACACAAAAAAAAAAAAGACATGTGTTCTCACTAAAAATAAGGACAGTTGAGCTCACATACCACACCAGGGACTCAAGAATTTAAAGTGCAGGCAAGAATTTAAGATTTTAAAAAGTTTTTATTATTCATTTAGCTAGACAGCTGCATTATATCTGTCAGATCTGCTTCAGACCAATGTAGAGAAGACCAGTTTTGCTAATGGTGGCATTTTGCAGTGTTTTCTTCTATCTAGGACCTTCCAAACCATTTTGGAATTGTGACTTTTTTAAAGAAAAAAAAAAAGTAGTACTCTGTAATGGCATTGTGGCCTTTGAGTTTCCCAGTTTTGTTAGGAAATAATATCAGATATAGTTTTAGTTTTCATTTTAATCTGCACAAAACCTGCTGCAATTGGGAGGTAAGATTTCAATAAGACAAAGAAAATAAATATTAAGCATTTGCTTGGATAAAAAACAAGCCTACACTTAGCACCCTGCTCATGTCACATTTCATTTCTTTCCAGGAAAACTTTTGTAAAACAGGGGGGGGAAAGAACCAGAAATATTTGTACTCTTTTTTAATGATAAAATTACTGGCATGGAAATTGTTTAGATATTTATCACTGAAGCTTTTCGCATATTCAGGAACTAGAGGCCAGAGTCCTTTAGAGATCACTCTGTTCATCCCCTACCCCAGAGCAGGGCTGATGGTGATTCTCATCTATGGGGACATTGTCCATCCTGCTCTTGGAGACCTTCATTGACAACAGCTCTAGCATTGCCACAGCTTATCTTTCTCATCTTTTCCAGACTTCTGATCAACCCAGGTCACTAGATCATTACTGGGTATCACAAGTACCACAACAACTAGTGCCAAGAATAAATTATAACATTAATATCAGGTCATTTGCACCACAGACCAAATTAGAACTATGTGGCCCTCTGAATCTTGCTCCAACAGACCTGAATCCAGTAAAGTTTTCCAGCATGTAGTTAAATTAACAGGCTATTTTTCACCACCATCCAGGCAAAGCAACTGAAAACATGCTTAATTTCAAGCACACACCTAAAACTTACTGCTAATAGTGAGACTAAAGTGTTTATTGTGTTTTGATGAACCAAGCTGTTATGTACAGATCTAACCATAAGCATATGAGCCAGCAGGATTATTCATGTTCTAAAGTCATACACCTGTTAAGTGCTTTATTGGACTGAGGGCATAATTAGTGCAAAATGTAGCTATATTTATTTAATTACAAGCAGGACTAATGACTAAAATTATTTTTAAAATAACAGGATATTTCCAGAGGCCAACTGTAAAATTAACTCTTACTCCAAGATCTAATTCTGCATCCTCTTTGACTCCAAAGGGAGACAAAACAACTGCTGTGTTTTTCTCAGTCCCACAGAAATCATACTTGAATCAAGTTATCTTTTGTATTTATCAGCTAAACAACTCTGTCAACTGTCCAACAACTGCAGCAGCCCCAGGAGCTTTTGTAAACTAGATGATGAATGATTTGTTAAATAAATCTGCTACAATTATTCTGGTAATGAAAAACATAAACGACAGCATGTCTTCCCCAACACAAACTAAATCCTATTTGCTGCTTTTTGGTAATGGGAGATATTGTGTTTCTTTAATAGTGAGGATTTATTTGTGCGGGTAATTGCAGAACTCAAAATAGCTAAAGAATCTTTTTTGTTTCCCGAGATAGAATCTTAAAAAGCTCACATTCATACTGCCCAGTCTTATCATAATGTAACATTTCAATTAATGAAACTAAAGAATGACTTAAGCATCCCTGAATTTATAGACTTTTTTTGTGTTAAGAAACAGACATGAGCTCAGACTTTGCCCATAATGAATAGGAGAAAGAGCATGAACAAACAGCTATTTATATGAGGGCAGTGTCTCCACAAAAAGCTACAAGGTCTTTGGGTCAAACTCTCAGCTGATGTAAATGTCTTTTTGGATTTTATTAGAAATAAGTTTCAATAAAAAACACTGCAAGGTGTCAAGACAGAGCCATCAAAATCATCTCTTCTATAATCCATCTATAACCTGTCATGTGTCTGGAAGAGACAGAAAAATAGGATGTCTTTCATCCTACCAGAACAAGTTTCTGATAAGGCTATAGACAATGAGTAAGTTAAGAAATGATATGCTCCTATCATTCCAGTATCATAAATTCTGTGCTCAGTCATCAGGTCAAAGAGATTTATCTCAGGAAAAAGCTGTTGTTTTTCCATCCTCAGGGATGTGTGACTTGATTTAGATTATTTCTTAATTGTTAGAAAAATAATATGAAATAAAGAAAACACTTGGGCTTTTGTATTCCCTAGGAATTACATACATTGGTACCACCCTCTGTGGAGGGATCAAATAAAGAGTTGAAACTTTTTTCTGTTGCCTTGACAGGCCCAATCCACCATCATCTCTGCAGACCTTTGAATCCAGAAAGAAAGGTATCAAGGATTGCTTAAGCATGTTTTGACATACATTTTGACTCAACACATCTACTTTGTGATTTTGTGTGTTCTGCAAGTGTTTCTACAAGCCTGGCTATATTAAAACAAAAAGCAGAGAACAAAATTCATGGCTAGATGAGCCTCTTTTTAAAGCTGAAGTAGTTTTATTATGAGCAGAACTTCCCTGGAGTTTTAGAAGAGTTTTACAGTAAGAATGCAGAAGCAAGGCATAAGCAATGGTTAACTGAATCGAAGGGATAAGGAAATTTCAGTCCTGTTTTGTGAATAAACAACCACAGCAAACCTTCTGCAAGCAGAACAGACATTGATTTTGCTCAAAAACATTTCTCTGGCAATTTTGGCTAGGCAGTAACCCATAAAAAGCACAATCTGATCACAAGCAGTTCACAGAGCTAGAAACCCCTGAATGACTGCCATCCAGGTATACTTAGTTCATAAAAATGTGATGCTATTTGGTCTGTAAAGTGTTCAGGAAAATCTTATTTGTCAATCCTACACTCCTTGAGGAATAAAATTGTTTATTTGGTTATGCACAGTTATATTTACTTGCTATAAACTTGCAATACCATGGACAGAGACCATATATTTAGGAAAATGGGAAGAAAAAGGTTGGCCACAGTCCTGATGACCTGATCAGTTCTTCCCATACTTTGTTGGGACTTGGAATATTATTGTCATTAGTAAATTCTGAAGCAGTGTTATTTTACCACCACCAATAAAGTTGTGGCCACATAAAAGCAAAGGAAAAGTTGTCGTTGATTTTACTGAGGCTAGAACTAAAAAGGACTTCTAAGCCACAGACACAAAAATACCGAAGCATTGAGAAGAGCTAGAAGTGTTCACAGCAGTCATGGGTGAAATGGACTAAAGAATTCAAGCTTCTCCAATTTAATGTTACAGAGAGACAAAGGCTCTGGCAGAAGCACATCTGAAGGAGCATGTTTTAACACCAGCTACACAAGTGTGTTTGCATTGAAACGTGGAGACCTTTTTCCTTTTTAAACAATGAAAAAAAGAGCTTAAATTTTAATATACAAAAATGCATGGGTTTGGGTATTGCCATTTTGTGGTGTTTTGTTGTTTTTTTTTTCCTTCTTCCAAGGATGATCAAGGTCACTCCACAAGGTCTGGGGAGCTAAATCAAATGCAAATTAAAACATGAAAGCACAGAAGATCCTAATATTCAATAAGGCAACTTTGGAAATAGTGTAAGTGTATTAGAGGGTTGCAGGCATAATTCATTTTCGATGGATAATGTAAAGCTATGTGGGGAAGGAAATGCTCGTGCATTTGCAAAGCACAGAGTAGGCTCAGAACAAGAAACTAGATAGATGGATTTAGCAGGTAACACATAATGCATCCCTGAGGTGACTAAATTTCCCTGAGCAATGAACCAATTCTTGCACCTGTGCAGCAGGGTTGTGAAACCCTGGGGAATGAAATACCCTGTCTGGAAGTTAAAATATGTTATTACATATGCAATATTTAATTCATGAATATATGTGTAAAGAGAACTATTTTCCATAAAATTGCAGCTGTGTTTCGAGGCTAGCATCCCAATAAAAAGAGAACAAACTCCAGCAAGTCAGAGAGAACAACGTGCCCTCTGATGGCATCATGCTGATACTGAGTCCTCACAAGAACACAAAATCAAAGCACATCTGCACCTACAGCAATGAACAGGTCCTAGCAAAAGGCAAAATGACAGTTGTAGTGGTATAACAAGATATCTGGTACCAAATTCCCCCACTATATGTATGCATAAGAATACCCAGAGTGAGCAAGGAGATAATGGTCTAAAACCAAAAAGTAATCTTGGAGCAATAACTGATTGGAATCCCTAAAAGACAGGAAGAAAGTAAAGTCCGTGTGTGTTTCTGGTGAGACAGTTTATGATTTAAGTGAACACTACAGATTTGATTTTAATCATCTTGCAATCTCAGTTCTCTCAGTTGCAGTTTTCCCATGCATACAGTGAACACCCAATTCCTTACAAGCCCTTTGTGGTATGACAGAAGAGAAATAGGTTTCTTTAAAACATGCATTTTTGAGAGCATCAAAGACTCTCACTGGTTCAAAAAGGCACAAGCTTGTACCACCAGTCTATGAATTTTCAAAGATCTATGCTGAAACAGCAGCTCTGTTCATGTCACTGAACAGAGGATGCTCTTCACCTTGACAGGCTGAGCTTAGCACAGAGGACAAGCTGTTAAATCAGGCCGTGGCAGAGAGACACACACACACACCCCCCAAACAAGTGAGATGTAGTTCATTCCCTGGTGGCAGTGATCCTTAAGGAAACCACAGCCACTTTGTAAATTTGGTCCCTGTTAAAATAGATGATTATGTAAGCTCATGCTAATTCTTGCAGTAATTCCCTTGCACACAGCTCTCATATTTCTGGATAATTAAAGGAACGGATTACATTTTCTTTCAATAAAGATCTTGCAATTAAACTTCCATGGCAAATGGCCCAGCTGAGCAACCTTGTGTTTTCTACCTGCATAATAATAAGCAACAGGAAGGGAGCACAAACAGCTGTTAGTATTACAGCTTGTATTTAAATATTTGGAATAAATAGGAGCTTGTTAGAGCAGGGCCAGCCTTTGTGGACACTCCACCGCTGCCATCCACAGCTATTTAACATGTATCATTAACAACACCGGCTCTTCTTCCACCCTCGACCACTCAGCCATAATTAAATTGCCCACATAAGAGTGCATTAAACAGTACAAGTTTCTCTGATTTGTTAGTTATCTTATTTCAGCAGTGCCAGCTTTCCAATTTAACAGACTTACTTATTACCCTGGACTCACTATTGGGACTGGAAAACTGAGGTGCAGGGAAGCTCAGTGACTGCTAAACATTGTGTGGTGTTTTCGTATTGGAAGAGACAATAAAACTGAGGAAGGAGAGCTACTACAGTCCTCCCAGGAATGCATACATGTTACAGACATGTGGAGACTGGTTGGCCAGAGCACTAATGCAGCTTTACCCTGGTGCGGCTGATTATTTTGATGGAACATAGGAAGGAAGCAAGTGTGATTGATGCCTAGTGTTTCCCACCATCTAACCTTGTTCCTCAGAGGCAGAGAAGGAAGAGGCCTACAGGTATCAGCTCTACTCTCAACTGGCCATTTCCACTGCTCAGAGTGTAATTAAATTAGAAACAAAAGGAGCAGTTATTGATCAGTTTAACATATTTCACCAAGAGAACAGCTTGTTTTGAGCTGGGGCATCCCGAGAGATTCGCAAGCTTCAAGTGTAGTGATCAACCATGGCTCTGCCATCCAAAACCCTAAACTCCTTTAACACATCAGAGCTCCTACAGAGATATGGAACCATTTGGAAAGGAAAATGGGGAGGGGGAGCCAAATGCTGGTTTATCTTTTCTCTTTTCCACTCAGAACCCACCTAGAGTCCACAAAACTTTCTTTATCCTTCTACATTATAACTGTTACATGACCCCCAAAATTCCAGTTTCTCCCTGGGTCAAGAGAGGGTTTTTACTAATGCGGTAGCAACATCTCATGTATTAAATCAAGGTTCAAGCACTGAACAGACACAGGCAGAGGATTCAGGAGAGATCTTACAAGGTTAACAGCTGACAACAGACTGGAATGGCATGAAGGTTAATTGCTATTTGCAAAGCACTTTTCAGGTCTCTTCAGATAAAAGGTTTTCCGTCTCCATTAAGGAACTCTGAAGCAAACTGCAACCAGTGAGTAATCAGTGTCCAGTACCTGAAAATGCTCTAGAAAACCAGTTCCTAAATGCTGTCAGATGAGAAATATTTTATATTCATATGAGAAATGAAATAATTTAATCTGTACCATTTCTAGCTGAAGGCGGAATAAGACCAAGACTGTGGGACTGTGTGCTGGTCCTTCACCAATGCCTCAGTGTATGTAGTAAAGTAAAGGTAGTAAAGTCAGTTCAGGCTTTACCCAGACAAAAGCCCTTCAAATTGAAAGGCTACACTAATCGAGCTAGTATTTAGCACTGGGGCTTCATCCTTTATTCATCAGTATAAAGGGCAATGAAAGGGATAAAGCAAGATGTTCTGCAAAACTGATACTTTCCTAAATCCTAAAGTATTTCTTCCTCTGCTTTGTAGATCTGGTATAATTAGTTCAGCAGAGAAGTGAGTGTGGCTGATTTTATTCATTTAATTATCCTAAGGAGGCCAGTAAATGATTTTTAAAACATTTAGGGCCCTAGTAATTTTATCTTAGGGAGGGATTAATGACAGAGAGCCAGGCAGTAACTTGAACAGCTGCAAAAGGTGGAACTTTTGTTTTCCATTTTCACTCTGATTGCACTCCAAGACATTTTCGCATGCCTACTTCATCACTGCACATGAAAAGTGCCACACTGGATGAACTCAGTAACTCCTTTTACCCTGGATACTCCTCACTTCTGGAGAAAGCGATAAACCCCTTCAGAGGAAAGCAGGAGAAAGAGATAATTACCTGAGAAAAGCTTCCAGTTAACTTTCATGTTAGATAATAGTTTCTGGCTGGTGTAACTTACCTTTAGATAGTCCTGTGAACTCCCTATGTTCAGGGGTTTTGAACTCTGCAAAGGTTTTTATTGCCCTCCAGCAGCGAGTTTCTTGAGCTAGTTCACTACTATGGAGAACAACATTCAGGACATGCACACGCTGGGATTGCCTGCCCCAAAACGCATCATAGGAGATTCCTAATGAGATCATGTCTGGCATTTGGAAAGACAAAATTAAGGCATAAAATGGAAAAGATCAAAGGTGATACCAGTTCAAATTACTAACAGAGCAAGATAGCCCAGCTCTCCCCAGCCACAGTCACTGGAACAAGCTTTTCCACACAACTACAATAAGATGAGGAAACTAAAATAAGATGAATTTCCAGCAAAGTGATGACACCAGAGGAGACAAAATGCAACAAAGTCAGATGGCAGCCCTATTTAAACCATCTTTTAGGATGACAGGATGTGTTGATTTTTGGGTGTAGAAAAATGGAGCAGGAGAAAGTATAAGAAGGAAGAGAGACTTCTGGATCCTGTTCTAATTTGTCAGATCACAGTAAGTCAGACCACTCCTATAGACATTCATACAGAGGATAGTTTAATCCTTAGGTAGACAAATGCAAAATTCTGGGTCAAATCCCAAAAATTTCAGCTCATCTTGAGTTGCAGTTTACTACACTGCCTTCTGCAGAAAGCTATAGCAACAAAAAGCCCTGCTTCTTTTTTTTTTTTTTTTTCCATCTACAGAACAAACACTTCTTTATTATTATAAACATTACATACTGCAGCCCTGACAATGCAGGAGGAAATGCAGCCACTGCCTCTTCTGTACACTACAGCCAGGGACTCACCATCCCCAAAAAGATAAGAGCCCTGCAGACCCTAGGGCCATATCCACATGCTCTCTCCAGGCTGACTCCAAACTCAGTGGATGGATGCGTCCTGCTTGAGGGGCAGCAACAAAGAACATGAAGAAATAGTTTTGGATCATATATTAGAAAAAAAACAAACCAAACCAAACCAAACCAAACTTCCCTGTGAGGGTGCTGAGGCGCTGGCACAGGGTGCCCAGAGAAGCTGTGGTTGCCCCATCCCTGGCGGTGCTCAAGGCCAGGTTGGACACGGGCTTGGAGCAAGCTGCTCTAGTGGAAGGTGTCCCTGCCAGTGGCAGGGGGTTGGAGCTGGTTGAGCTTTAAGGTTCCTTCCAGCCCAAGCCATTCTACAGTTCTATGACACCAACCTAAACCATTCCGTGATTCTAAGTGAAACCATGTCTGCATCTAAACTCCCTGAAAAATCTGGTGCCAGTTCAGAGGTGTCGCAAAGGGATGGCTATGGACAGGGGAAGAAAAACAAACCTAGAGTGTGAAAGGTGAACTAGAGACAGAAGGAGAAATGAAACAACTCTTTGGAAGCAAACCACATCTTTCCTGGGTAGAGTAGCTACACAGCTAGGATTACATAGGGTTAGGAGAACATCACTCAATCTAGACCAGTGTCAGTAATAATATGAAAACCCCTTTAGCTGTAAGGTTTTGCCATCTGCACTGTTTGTACATTCCGAGAAGAAGCATCCATAGATCAAGATAATCCCCTTTCTTCCTTGTGCTTACAGCCTGTTCAGTTTTTCAGTGTCAGCAAGTTCTGTATTGTTTAGAAGCCAAAAAATGACAGCAGTTTGATCTTGGTTCACCCAATATGCGCTTGCAACAGGACATGTGGCTCCCACACACTAATTCATTTCATCAAGGAGCAGAAGCTGAGAGTCTGAGACAGTCCTGTGACCTCCCTCAAAGGGATTTGAGATATTATTTTTAAATGTCTCATAGGCTTGTTAACAAAAACAAAAATAAAAACTATAAATAACATTAAAAGGAAAAAAAGGCACAGGCTGGTTTGGGGAGCAGAAAGTTACGGTTTAAAAAAGCATTAAAAAAACTTAAGAGCATGATCTGTGCAAGTCTATTCCTTAAATCAAAGCTTGGGAGAAAAACCTCTTTTAGTCTGTGAATGAGGGAAGCCAGATAAAATTAAATGCGCACCCAGAGACAGGCCTGTGAAAAGTCTGTATTCTCCCTAATATAATGAAAAGCTGCGAAGTGTGACATGTTTGCAGATTATTTATTAACAGTAGGACAGAAGCTATTTTAGGCATGTCTTTAGACACCATTAACAGAGTAATTTACTCTCCAGAGTGCCCTTTCAGGAAACAGTAGGAACTAAGTAAACCCCATATATCATTCAGAAGCAGGAACAATTCTCATTGTTTCTTTCCTAAATCTATTTCCTTTCTCAGAACTTTGCCACCATATGGTCAACAAGGAAGCAGTGAAACAGGATCTGATAAGATTAAATTATATATTTTTAGCAAGCTTCAGGAGCTGGGCCAAGGCATTTAAATACATCAGCTGCTGAATTAGGCCAAGTCATTTGCCATCTTATGGAAAGAAAGAGGAAAAAGGGAAGATTTCACATCTGATCTGATGTATGAGGGGTCTCATAGACGGGATAGCAATGAAGGGCCAGAGACACAGGTGTCTAGTTGTTCCTCACGCTTATGTTTAAGTAAATGGCTCCTTCCTGGATCTTTTGTTTTCTTATTCCTCTAAGAGAAGTGGGCAGCAAACATGACATAATGTACATAGAGGACCGAGAGGAGACAGGATGCATTACTGTAGTCCATTACTGCATGTGTTCAGTTTTCTACTACTCAAACAGCTGCGTCCCCTCTGCCTACACATCTTGTGTTAGATTAAAGGAAAAATCAATCTGAGAGAGAACAAAAGTGTCCCCACACACACAGATTTGGTGTTGCTGTGTGGGGCGTGGGTGTGCATAATTGTGAGGCAGCACGCATGTGCTGTGTGCTGCAGATTGGAATGGAAATTAAATGGTCTCTACTTCCAACCAGGCAAAACACTTGAAGAGGGAGTGTAAAGCCCAGAGAAAGGTAAACCAGAACATTTTCAACAGGTTCCAACAACATTCAGTGGGACAAATAATGAGAACAAGGTGGAACTTTTGGTCTGGTCTTCTGCTCCGAGAGGACAGGGCTAAATTGGGCTGGGATAAAGTGTCTGAACTGAGATAAACTGGGCTGGACTGCTGTGCACTGGGCTAAACTGGTCTAAACTAGGCTGGGCAGGGGTAAAATGGCCTGGACTGTTCTGAGCTGGGGTGGACTAGGCTAAACTGAGCTGTGCTACGTTGGGCTAAACTGAGCTGTACTGGATTAAACTGGGCCAGACTAGACTAAACTGGGATGGGCTAGGGTAAACTTGGCTACATTGGGCTGAACTGGGCTGGACCTGTCTGAGCCTGGCTGGACAAGTCTAAAATGAGCTGAACTGGGCTCAGCTTATCTGGACTGGGCTAAATGGACTGGCCTTAAGTGGGCTAAACTGGGCAAGACAGAACTGGGCTGGACTGAGCTAAACTGGGCTGAACTGTTCTTAGCTGGGCTGGGCTAAACTGGGCTGGACAGTTCTGAACTGGGCTAAAATGTTCTTGGCTGGGCTTAATTGCGCTGGACTGGGCTAAACTGGGCTGGACTGGGCTAAACTGGGCTGGACTGGTCTGAATTAGGCCAAACTAGGCTTAACTGGGCTAAACGAGGCTGGGCTATACTGGGCTAAACTGGGCTGGGCAAGGCTAAACTGTGCTGAACTGGGCTAAATCAGGCTGGGTTAGACTGAACTTGCCTAAACTGGTCTAAACTTGGTTATACTGAGCTGGGCTTTGCTTGGGTGGGCTAAACTGGGCTGACTCCTGCTAAACTGGGCTGGACTGGGCTGAATCCTGCTAAACTGGGTTGAACTGGGCTGGAGAAATCTGAACGTGTCTAAATGGGACTGGACTGCGCTGAATTGGCCTAAATTTTGCTGGGCTGGGCTGAACTGGGCTAAACTGGGCTTGAATCTGCTAAACAGGTCTTGGCTGGGCTGGGCTGAGCTAAACTGGGCCTAATTGGGCTAAACTTGTCTGGGCTGAGCTGGGCTGTAAACTGGGCTGAACTGGGTTAAATTAGGCTGAGATAGGCTGGACTGGGCTAAACTGGGCTGGCCTGAGCTTGCCTAAATTGTGCTTTGCTGGGCTAAACTGGGCTAGACTGGGCTAAATGGGGTTTAACTGTGCTAAACTGGGCTGGACAGATCTGAATTGGGCTAAACAAGGCTGAACTGGTCTAAACTGGACTGGGCTAAACTGGGCTGAAGTGGGCTAAACTGGGCTCAACAGGGCTAAACTGTGCTGGACTGGTCTGAATTGGGATAAACCCTGCTGAACTGTGATAAATTGGTCTGGACAGATCTGAACTGGGCTAAACTGTGCTGAACTGGGTTAGGCTGGGTTGGGCTACATTGGTCTGAGCTGGGCTAAACCCGGCTTAACTGGGCTAAACTGGGCTGAACTAAGCCAGGCTGAACCGGGCTAGACGGGGTTGAACTGGGCTTGGCTAAATTAGGTTTTCTTCTGCTTGCTTTTCAGGCAGATCATTGTTAATATCAGATGTTTCTGAGTGATCATTCCAAAGGTGGGAATCCTGTTGGGCTGAATGGCTGCGTTTTGGCTTGGGGAGGGGGGTTGTAAACCAAAGGCTCCTCATATAGCAGGAAAATATGCTTTGAAACTCAGATTTGCCAGAACAGAATTCCCTTGTTTGGCAATTCCAAAATTAAAGAGCCCCCATCATACAAAGCCCGAATTCCATCAAATACAAAATCCTCTCCCAGGAATGCTGCTGCCATGGGTCTGGGACTTGCTAAGAGGAGCGCCCGGCTCTGCTGGGTGCTGGTACACAGTAGCCAGGGCATGGGCTCCTCTTGCCACTGGAGACCGCGACACTGAGCGGCCGTCGGGAACACGAGTGCCTCCGGTGGGAGGGATGGGAAGGGAGAGACGGTCCCAGTCCCGGTCCCGGTCCCGGTCCCGCTCCCTGCCGGCCGCGACTCCCTTCCTCCCGCTGCTGGGCTGCCCCAGATCCCCTCGGTGCCCCGGTTCCTCTGTTCTCCCCCATGCCGAGCCGAGCCATAACAATTCTGTCCCTGCCCATGGCAGGGGGGTTGGAACGAGACGATCTTAAGGTCCTTTCCAACCCTAACTGCTCTATGGCTTACTTGATTTCTCAAAGCAGGACCTCAGTAGGGTTTTTGGTGGGGTTTCTGTCCTCCAGGGCTAAGTTTCATGTGGGGAAGGGGCCCAAGGGTTACAGCTCCTTTTTCTACCCGAGCTTCATTTTTACACCATCCCTACTGAGGCTAGAATCACATGAACATTTTCCAGTGTTATGGTCTGAGGATATATGGAAACATATTGTGGAGACTGAGGGTCATTCTGAAGCAGAAGAAAAGCATGAGGAGCCTGACCAAACTCTTCTGTATCTCCTACAACTTCACTGCAAATTGATTTCTAAGTTTTGCCAGAAGATTAAGAAAATACTACAGCTGTCACCAACATTTTGTGATTGGTAATGAAAACCCTTCAGTGCAATGAAGCTCCAAATCTACCACAAACCTTTCTGGAGACTACAGGGAAGCTCCCAGCTTCCTAAGCACCAGAAAAGCATATCAGTGGGTTGAGGCTGAACTCAACTAGAGTTGAGCCACCATCAATTAAATGATGTCCAACTAATGGCATTTGCCCACAAACAGTAGCTCATACTGTTAGAAATTGTATCCTTTTGGAAAACCTGCAAAGGCAAAGCATTCAGCTGTTGCTCTTAGCTCACTGGGAGAAGTTAAAAGAGGAAGTGATCAGCTTTTCTAGCTCTAGCATAGCATATCTGCATGACCGATCTCCTATAATGCCAGAAGCTTCAGGCAATGCAGAAGCTGACAGTGCTTCTTCTAATTCAAGGATGCATTATACTTAACAGCTTCTCCATCCCTCTCCCCTGCAGAAGGAATTGTTTGGACACCCCACTGAGCAAGAAACCATGAGTAGAGGCCATACATAGAAAAGATCCTGCACAGGCTGCGTTCAGCAAGCTGCTCCTGCAAGCAAACCCTCACAACTCTACAAGGTGCTGTGCATCTTGAAGATGATGTTCTAGCATCAATAAGTTTTATTTAAGCAACAACTATTAATGTAGACAAGGGCTGTTCAGGACCCCCACTCTCACTACCAGCAAAATCAGGTTAATTTAATTTTGCAGTAATTTGTTTTAAGAAATTCAACTTCCTACATTGAAAGAGTAGAAAATAAATAAAACCACAGTCCAGATGGAAACAAAGTCTGCTCCTTCTTCATTAGCCAAGCCACAAGCAAGTTATATTTCACATTTCCCTTGAGTTTCATCAGTACCCAAATTTGGAAAACAAGCATAAGGGTTAGGAGGTTATGGGGGGGATGAGTGGGGTGCAGTTTGCCAGAAAATTACACACTCAATTTCTCTGTCTTTAATTGTATCCGAAATAAATGAAAAACTTCTTGTGGTCCAAGTCATGGGATTCCTTAATCAACAGGGCAGAGCTGGGCTTACGAAACTGAAGTCCCTGGGGAAATGGCTTCACTACTGAAGGAAACAAGTGACTCAGAGCCCCATCCTGAGGCTCAGACCTTTTCTTAAATGGTTTAATTAAAAGCAGTGATTACCCATGCTTAGGAGTAGGAGCTCAGACTACTGGTCTCAAAGTCTATTTCTATGCCATCCCAACACCACACATTGAGCCGTTCAAATCTTTCAGCTGACATCTCATAAAGACTTGCATTTATTTCTGTGAAATGCATCTAACTCTCCTGTTAGAGAGCCTAGCTTACACATTTCTGGTAAGGAAACTACCAGAGCTTAAAGGTAGCTTTACATTCTGCTCTTAGGAGTTGAGTTGCACTCTAAAGTCCCTATCTGCAGGAAGGAAAAAGAAGTAGTACCAAAGGATGGGTTGCTTTAACAACTGAGGAAGCCTTCTTAACAATTAAAACTGTTAAGAGTAGAACTGCATCTGATTTGCTTGATGAGCCTCATTTTTAATGCAATTAGGCAGCCAAGGTTTGACAGACTAGACTATCAGAGAGCCAAAGAGCCAAAGGGAATTTGCATATATTATAAAATAATTGGAATGGCAGGGTAAAGTAAGAGCTAACCTGACCTGAGCCTTCACTCAAAGAGAATTATGTGAATAATTGATTTTCCACATTCCTGTCTGAACAGAAGAGGTAAAAAAAGAAAAAAAAGTTCCTCAGCAAGAACAGATTTTCTTTTTTTAACTGTGACAAAAATATTTGAAAATGCCAAACCCTGAATGTACAAACAATTCTGAAATTAAATGCTCAGTTTACATTTTTGCATTTTGCAACATTGTGCTGAAGCATTTCATTTAGAACCGAAAATGCAAAACATTCACAGCCAAAATAAACCAGCAAAATTACATTTTCAGGGGAAACTACTTTGGACTGAGGTGTTTCACACATCTTTAACTCTTAAACTCTTTTTTTGTAAGAGTTTCATAAAAGAAACTTTTAAACATTTGTCATTTTTTCCTCAGCAGGGAAAGAACATCTGTTAAAAGTATTGTTCTTCAAAATGTAGTAGTATTAACGAGGCTTTTGTCAAGGAAGCATTATCAAGTGCAAGATTTCTAATCAAATCCAGAGAATTAGGAAAGAGTTGGAAACACAGCCTGTATAGCCAATAGCAGCTACTAAAGCCTTTGTCTTCCACATGACAAAAATCATAGAATCATAGATGCATAGATCATAGATCCAGGTAGATCTATCTCCCAGTTATCAGCCGCTCTTAGATGTGGCACTCCCTCTTTCAATCCTAAACTTTGAGAGGTCCCAATTCCTTCTGGACCGATAACAAATACTGCAATCTTCAAATGTTAATAAGATGAAATGTTTGTGTTCATCTTTTTACTTTCCAAACTGCAGCCTTCAGCTTACATCTAGAACCCAAGGCCCAGAATAACAGGAAAGAATAGATTCTGTCAAGCATCCCACTTTAGCCAGAGCCAAAATAGCTACCAAAAGTGGGGGGTTTGCCTCTCCTTCTTCCCTCCTGTCCCAAAGAAAACCTGTTGTGGCTTTTTTAGAGCTGTTGTCAATGAAATACACTGAAAGGAAGCACCTGATCTTATTTACAACACTGATGCATCTGTGATTTTACATTTTACCTACTTGTTATTCCAGGACATAAATAATAGGTAAAAGCAGCTTTGCCAAACTGCTTCTACCTTAACTCTTCACAGACTTTTGGAGCTAGGCTGAAGCATACTTTATTCTGCTCATGCAGTTTAACTCTTCATAGAGGTCAGTGTAGCTCATACTATTAAATAATGCAGGCTAGACGCTGCTGACTTAATAAAACTCACATGTCATTTTGTGTTGGAATTGATTTTCTTACTTGAGGGCCGCTTTAGCTTGCAAATCAGAAATGTCCTCTGCTGGTTCTTTCTAAAGGATCCTGCTACTGCCCAGGCTTTCTTCAGAAAAAAAAAGATTGATGGGACCAAGCTTGTGTTGGGTCTGTGTCTAATGGCCTCCTCTCAGCAGCCTGAATTATTCATAAGTGCTAGAGCACCTCATTGTAACATTTAAATGGAGGCTATATCAGAGTTGCAATATCAAACTGCTTTTTTTTTTTGCATTTTGCAGGTAGAGTTTTCCTTCTTCCCCACTCCAGGTCCAAGAAACAAACTTATTTTGATGGCAAGCATATCCTTTCTTAACATTAAGCAGTCCCTAGGTGAGTAGAACAAGTTTAACTCACTTCATTTGGACTGTGTTATGTCTTCCCATTTTCTAGTCTATTTTATCTCAGGCTTCTTAAACAATGGCTTACACGTATCCACCTGAACTATAAACTTACCAAAATCGCGAGATTATTCAACAGCAGAGTTGGGAATACAGTCACTGCTCTTATAAATAATATCCACACATGCCCCTGCCCCCCCTTTTCCATCCATATTTTCACTAGTCCAGTTCTTTGTCAGGATTTCCCAAAAAAGTTTGCAGTTCACACACAGAGGATCCTGTTGTGCAAGATAATGAAGCAAGTGTCTCATGCACTACAGCCTTCCTCACCTTTCAGCTCTTTTCCCCCAGATACATGCTGTGCTGTTGCTGACAGCAAATCTCTACTTCTATGCACTGATTTTTACACCCATCGTAGGCAGTTATGCCTATAAAACCATGTGCTGGTTCAAGAAATAAGCAAAGTCCAAATATAGCAAGAAATCGAAAGGGAAAGAAATTAAACCACTTCTAGAAGTATCTTCCAGCACTAATTATTTTCCATAAAAGGCAGTGAACTCAAATCCAGCTTTGCCCACAAACATCCCCATCAAACACCGTGAACTATTCATCTGTGCTTTCCATCCTGTGATGGCATTTCTCCCTGTAATAATTGGTGCAAAAAAACAAAGACAAAATATGCACACAGTACAAAGTCCATAGATAATTCTGAATTTCTGAGGAGCCACATATACTGCCCTATACTATGCCTTACATACTGCTTTACAGTATGCAGCCCAGGAATATGCAGAGAGCATCCTAAGTCTTCCAAGAAGTTTGCAGGAGGTGGGATGTGAAGTAATATGCAAAGCCTACAGGTACAAAGAAGGATGAGGAAAGGATCTCAGCTCTAAAAAGAGGCACAATGTGGTTAGATGCAAAGTCCTTGGTGACTCTGTGAACAGCTAGTATGCAAACGAGAAGGAGCCTTCCTCAGAGCACTGATATGCTGGCTGGAGCTCCTTGTATCTCTTCCCAAGCTTTGCTACAGGCATCAACGTCATGGAAGAAGGATTTTGAATTTCTACAAAAGTGAGCTTTTGGACTACAGCTCATCCCATCTCAGCTAAAGAGCCACACTGCAGTGGGCATGAGTCAGATTTGTAACAGCTGACACATAAATACATTCTTCTGTTCCTCACAGGTCCTACTTACTACTACCATAACTCCAAAACTCATTTATAGAGAGAGGCAGGCAAAATGGTAATGACTAGATCAATGTTTAATGCTATTAATTATAACAATGACATTATGTAACTGGATAAAGCAAATTACAGAAGACAAAGGACTTACGATCTGTCCTGGTGATCAACACTGAACTCCTGGTTGATGGATCAATTCTGTATAGAACTACAGCCACTTAAATAGATTTCTGCAGAGCTAAATCTTTTCAGCTTGAGTCCAAAATACTTAAGAAAATCCAACCATTTAAAAGCAATATAAAATATACTATGCACAAACAATGACATACAGTTGTAAAGTCCCTAAGTATGTAAGGCCATCAATATTCTCTGAACACTGTAGACAACTACCAAGTGCAAAAAACCAGAATATCTGAATTAGGACTTTGTGCGCTAACAACTAGTACTGATGTGAAAAATACTATTTTGGTCACAGAATTCATCTTAAAAGTTAATAAGCCAAGAGCTAACAAAATATAAAGGAACTAGAGTTTTACTGCTAGACAGTCTGGTAATTAAATATAGTAGATACAAGCTGTCTATGCTTTAAAAATCAGTTCCAGGCTTTAAACTTAAAAATCGCTCTGGGTAGAATTTTTCTAGAATGACAAAATACCTACAGAGGCAAAGTTCCACTTCGTAATAAAGTGCCCAGCTCAGTTCCCAAAGTACTGATGGGATGGTTTAGGACAATCATACAAAAGAATAGAATACTGAGCTGACTTAAGAAAGACACCAGTGCCTTTCCCCACCCTTCTTCCAAAAAAAGATAACTGAATGAACTTTTCCTAATTCTAACCACTCCTACACTTCATTTTTCTTGCCTAGTAGAACTAGAAGGAATATAAGTCTTGATATTCATTTCCTTTAGCTGCCACCTTCATTACCTGTCTTTTAGGCTACATTTAGATGTAAAACTAGCAATGTAACAAGTTCTGTCTTGAAGATATTTTGCCCTTCCCAGCTGTGTTAAAAGACAACCATCCTGAGGTGAGCTGTGATGTCCTAATCACTCTCTCCCTCTGAAAGAGGAATATTTCAGTTCCCCTTCAGGCAGTAACTGCACACTACTCACAAAATCAAAAAGATGAACAAGCATACCCAGGATCCCTGAAGGGCTACTCGGTACAGGTTTGTGGCAGAAGGCAGGGCACATCCTGGTCCTCCAGGCTTGATCTCAGACCAGAAACAGCACAAAGCTTTAAACAGAAAGGAGGCATCCTGTAGATCAGGAACAGGACAACGTATGAGGCTGTGTGATCAGCTTAAATATTTGACCTCTTTCATGAGGCAGAGACCATTGCTACCTGGAGGGGACAGGACACAGGTGACATAACTCAGCAAGCACTGATCATGCAAGATTGTGGAAGGTGTAGGCAAGCAGCTCTCAGAGCTGGGGCTGCCCAAAGCCTGCGAGTAGAAACATTTGTAAAGAGAATCTCCAGTTGAAAAGTCATTTGGAAGGATGTAGCGTGGCTCATTCAGTACAAAACATGAGCAGAGACTTAGATACAACTAGAAATAGGAAACCATTCAGGAAAGTTGCTGAGACCCAGCAAATTAAACTTTCGTATGTGCTCAAGTACGATTTGCTTGAAGTATATGAAAACTTTGAACAGTTATAAACAAACCCTAAACCTCTTTTATCTCTAACAAGAGAAATCATTTGAAATGCTTTCAATAACCCACCAGCCAGGTAAGCAAGGGGACTCCAACACAAGAGCTTTATTAGCAATTCATATTTTAGCATTCTTAACTTTTTCCTTATCATCCCTGGAGTTCACCCTCCATGAACAAGACAAGCCTCACGAATTCATGAATAGATACAAAAGACTTATGGTCACCATTAGGATGCATTTGCCTCCACATAACCACCTTTTAAATGTCACTAATCTTTCTCTCTCACAGGTCTGCTGCACAAAGCACCTGATTTACTTTAGAAGTTTAGGAACGCAGAGTCCAATCAAAGACAGCATATGACGTGTACATGCTTATATTTTATGAAATTAAAACATTTTTAGTTTCATTTATATTTCATCTATGCTTGTGACCTTCAGCACTGAGAAAAAACCCTGCTCTAACCAAGAGGGATGGAAAATACTCATTTCACTTATGTACTCTTTTTCCCATTTGCTTTCAAAAACTGAGAGGAGAGAAAGAACAAAGATCAAGCTATAAAATATATTTACTAACACAACTTTTACTGGGGTATCCCTGTATTTCAGATGTGAAGGTACTTCTTTTTCATTCTCTGCTGAATTTGCTTAAGTAATTTTACCTAAACTCTTTTTTTTAGGGGTTTATATTCGGTGGGTTCAGGATGTCACCAAACTAAAGCACATTAAAAATTAATTAAAAATGTAAAATGAAAGATGTATATTTTTGGAATTAGAAACACTGAATTACTAAGCAGGCAGAGGTGATCTATAAGGAAAAGATGAAACAGCACAAAGGAAATATTTGGCACAGAGGGAACATGAGCAGTGTGCATAATGAAGCAAAGATGCCAAAGGAGGCAACACACAAAGAAAAATGAAAATACAGGAAGAGAGATGGTTGGGTCACAGAATACCCTGAGGGGAAGAGGATCATGAAAAAGCAAACAACCCATATCACTGTGAAAAAATAAGCTAGAAAGAAGGAAAAAAAAAAATAAAGCTTCGGGAAGATCAGAAGAAGAAAATCTAACAGGGTGACAGGAGAGCGTCTTCCATCAGGCAAGTACGAGTCCCTCATTATACTGAAGGCTAAAAATCAGAGCATTCCGAAAGGATCTGAAAGTTCCATAAAGATACCATAATATTTAATGCAGCTAAACCTGGGAAATGACAGGGGAAGATTATCTTTAACCTCAGTTTCCAACAGCAGAGTCAGAGCAGAAGGGACAGGAGAGAAGCCCCTTAGCCTGCCAGCATGACCTCAGCCCCTTCTGCTCCCCTCCTTCCCAGCCATTGCAGAGGGACAATGGGATGAGGCTAGGGACAGCCTCAAAAGCTGGAATTACATCCTTGTAGAACAGGCTATGCACTGCAAACAGGTTTTCTTAAGTGCTGAAGGGGAAAGGAAAAGGTGGGATGCAAAAGGAAGGCTGTTAGTTTCTCTGCAATACAGCAGAATAAAAAAAGACTTCCTAAGAAGATCTATTGCCAGAACTGAAAGCTGGTATGCTGCTGTCTCCAACTAGAGGATAGTGAGGTTCGAGAGCTTCTATTTCTTCTTCTTTTGAATTGCAGATTACTGCTTGCATGCTTTCAGCACACAGCCAGAGTCTCAGTGCAACAGGAAAACTGCACCATGCTATTCTCTCTTTGCTGGGCAGGGATTCTCCTGTCATCTATTATTCACATCACAGCTTGCTGCAGTGATTCCAGGAAGACCTCAAAAGAGCCCTGCCCTGCTGTTAGGATAAAGAAGGGAATGTGATTTCCCCGTATGAGGAGTTAGGAAACCGGAAAGCCAAACAGTGCCTGCTACCTGTGCACAAACCCTGTATCTTGCAGTAGCATTACCTGAGGGAGAACAGCACTCAGACAAGTGAACCAGCCCAAGATAAGCATTCTGAAATATAGCTATGGCATCAGACAGAAAGAATCACATATTTTTTAAGTATTAATCAATGTAGGATAAGAGACAATCTATGTTCTTTCCTATGCTGGTAGACAGGAATTTAAGCATAAGGCTCCTGTAGACATCCCTCCGTAAAGATGAGACATTAGCAATAAAATGACTTTCTCAGCCTGAAGGAAATGCTGGTGTTGATGCCACTCACCAATCAGTGCTGACAACAGAAGGCTTTAATTGATGTGGTGATGTAGTGATGTGGTCACAGCTGGCCCCCTCACCTTCCATAGCTTTTTCTGACCCTTTCCCCCCCCAGTTATGGTGTCTATCACGTGTGACCTTAAAAAGAGGCAGCCAGCACACACGCAGCATTTGTGTTTTGGATACACTTGAAAGCTCCCAAGGAATCCAGACCCTGTGCTGGAAGGAGCAGACACATTTAAAGGCAAAAAAAAGATACATACTCTTTGGCCTTACTTAGATGTATGCTTCATAACGTGAATGCACCATAATTAACAGCTTAAGTAATTTGCTCAAATAGACAAAGGAAACAGAGCAGGAGCAGAAACTGAATCCGGGCTACTTTGAGTGCTAATTTTATTTAGGCTTTCCAATCATACTTTGCTCTCCCTAACACTCCCCGCACCCACTGTTTTTTCCTACGTTCCCATTCTGCATTTGGATCAACTCCATTTCCACTGAAGCAAAATTCCCTTTGGCTTTGACAGCGCCTGGCTTTAAACTCCTTTTCTCTCACTGTAAAACTTCCCAAAGGTAAAGATTACTTTAGATGCTGCTTTTGTTTTATTTGGCCTGCAATTTTTCAGGAGGGATAAGGGGGGGTTCCAGATGAGCAATGGACATCTATACCTACTTCTGCAAGGAGGATTTGGGCCCATAAATAAGTGACATTTTTATTAGTAAGTCATAAGAAAGTATAAAGAAATTTGGTGTGCTACATCATTGGCATTAGGCATTTCCAATCACTACAGCCTCTTTCAGTCTTTAAAGGCATAACATTTATTGCTCTTATTTACTGCTATTAGCAGCAGAATACTGCCCATGAAAAACTTACAACAAAGAAAAATAGCAAACATGCAAACACACACAGGAGAGACAAGAGTATCACAGCACAACTGTTATAAGTAGGGCTTTGGCTGCTCAAGCGTTCAGGCTTAGAAGCCCTAGAAAGCTCTCATTTTCAACAGACAAGAAGGGAAAGAGCAACCGCTTTGGGAAGAAAAAAAAAGAGGCAGCAGCATTAGGAAATAAGAGCTCAGCTCCAAGGTTCCCACACCTGAGCTGCCACGGGCTGGGAAGCTCAGCCCTGGGCCATGGTGCTGCCTCAGGTACAAGGTAAATGTGATGCCTTAATTACCCTGTCAAAATAGCCCTGTTGACTCACCAGGTATGATTGACTGGCTCAGCAAAATAGCATCCAACCTGCCGGTAGCTCCTGCACACTCAGCTCCAGCTTTAAGGTAGTAAATATTAAGCAGGATCCTGGGGGTTCTCCTGCTTGCTTTAGTAACATTAAAACAGAGATTGGTTAAAGTCTCATCTATGGGATACTGGTACCTCACCTCCATGCAGAGTCACCCCAAGCCATCAGCATAACCAGGAGCACAAAGTTCTCCTGAGGTCAATAACCTGGTCTGAGGGTAAAGAGGTTTTTCCTGAGGTAGGTCCATAATTTGAGCTGATGGACATGCTACTCAGCTAGAGAGGGAAGCAGTCCTTCGGTGGACTTCGTTTCTGAAAAGTAGGATGGGGACTCTTATGGTTGTACTTGAGAAAATTCCTGCAACTTCCCTTTTAAATAAATAAATAAATGAAAATCCAAGGCTTTGACAAAAGCTGCTGAAGGAAAACCAGTATCTCACTTCTGGCAAAACAAATGCCTCGTCCCACATAAAACAGCTTCATTGTATCAGCAGCAACTGACTCACTGTGCAGGATTTAGGGATATTTGAAGTTATGAACATGGCATAAAAGTTCACAAGCTGATTAACACAATTACTATTCATTTGATCCTGATTACTAGAGTAGGGACTTTCGATTAAGTCAGTCTGCCCTGCAATTTCCTTGGATTTCCTTCCGTGCTTTGAATACCATGGGGCAAATATCGCCAACGAAGCACCTTGCTCACAGCCTAGTTATTTTGCTTGTTGCACAACAGCCTCAGCAATCCCAATTAGCCCATTACAGGAAGCAGCTTAGTTTTGTTCCCTACAAACAAGGTATTTATTAACATCCATAAGGTTAACAACATAAAGGATGTGTCCAATCAGTCCATCCTTAACTGGATGTTTTCACCATCTTCTTCCATATACCTCATGACTTAGCTGACCATACAAATTCACTTTAATTAGCAGGAAAGAATTACTGGTTTCAGCTAATTCTCACTTTTTCTGCCTTTTGTCTCCTCAACCCCCAGAGAAGAAATAAAACAAAATCCTGCCCTGTGTACCATCAAACGTCTTCTGGTTTACAGATCCCCACTACACATACTTCGATAGAATTAAAATAGAACAAAAATAATCAATAATCATATGCCTGCTATCAGATAATAACAAATCACCTCTATTTTATAGACCTCCCTTCACACACAGTTATTTCAGACCCAAGGCTTTGAAGTACAGTTCCCAAATGCCTTTCACTCCCTGAAAATTAAACACTGATCTCTACTCAGTAGTGCAGAAAAGCACACAGGCATGAAAAGGTTTTGTAGTGTGACAGGATGTGGTGCTCCCCAATATTTTGTGTGTGAAAGCATCCTGCAGCCATTGTACTTTGAACTGCAACAACTCAAGACAGGGGTAGAGGAGATGGTGTCCTGATAGTGCCCTGGAGCATCCCTAATAAGAAGGACAGCATTAGCATAGGCAGGCTGTGCTGAGCAGCATGCAGAGGACATTGCTGATGTCCTTGAGCAGCTGATCTTGATTGTGCTCAAAGGACTCCATGGAGCATTAATAGCATTTACTATGACAGCTGAGCAAAAGCTATGCTTTCATGAATTGTTCACTGCCAGAGGAATGATCTTACTGGGCTTACCTGCAGTTAAATTCAGACTCATGTGATAAACTCTGTATTTTAGTATTCTTACCCATTTCTCCCCAGTTGAACATTACTGCCTCCAAAGTCATGCTTCAGGTCAAAGCCCAGAAAGCTTCAACAAGCTGGAAATTTTAAAGTATAAAGTAAACACATTACAACATAAGTGAATATTGTCTTCTCAGCCATGTGTATGTAGGGCTTTAACCATCTCCCTGCAGCAAATCCTATGGAAGTAATTACCGTTTTATTGTGACCTAGAGAAAAATTAGGTTTATGTTTAGGAACTGGAGATGTTACCTCTTCACTGCATAGAAGGTACCTGCTTTGGTGGCTTTTTTGATTCCCTGCTCTGTATTGTTATCACTTCAAAGCTCCCATCATCCTCCCAAATGCAGGTGCGTGATTCCAAGGTCTTCATAGGCCAATTGTTTCACTTAACACTAGTTTGAAAGAACAAAATGCCCCCAAGTAGACAAGCTCCTATCAGTAGCTGAGGCACCAGATCTATCTATACCATTTAGATTTGAAGCAAAAACCTTGCAGGATTATTTTTCCTATCAGCTTTTCCTTCTACTAGGTAAATCACATAGTCTATCAAAGCCATTTCTGTGATCTCCCTTAACAATACATTTGAAGGTGATATCAAAGAATTGCTGCTGGTGTTACACATATTACACTAAGCCCCTGATAGCAGACGTTAAATGCATTTTATGACTGGGAATGTTGTCTCAAGATAAAAACAGGCAGTGTGCAGGAATCAGCAAAAACCCACTTAATTTCACACATGTATAGCCACTGATGTGTGTGCAATGAGATTAGGCGATGCCCTTGTCGGCAAACTTATCATAACTTTCTCCAAATAGCAAATCCCTAATTAGTTTATACTGTGGCTTTGCAGAGGGCAAGCATGGCTGAGGAAGAACAAACAGTAGCTGATTTCACAGGGAAATGCTTGCTTAGCTCAGGCTTTGCCATTATAAGAAGGTAAGCACTGCATAAAAAGGCGCTCGGATGGAAAGATTCACAATTTGTTTCAGCAAGTTTTGCAGAATTATCTAGAAACTTTTCAAACCCACAGCCTCTTAATAAACCGGAGATGAACTACATACATCATTACCAGCAGCTGTCTCAATCTAGATGCTACACTGTTGAAAAACCTATTGAATTCAGCACTTACTGGTTAGCTTTCAAATCCAGTTGCATGTTTTCTCAAACATGCTCATGTCACAGCTGGAAGAGCAACAGAGAAATAGCTGCACTGTCCTGCATCTGAGGAAGCTATGACAAGGGGCAAAGGAAAAGTTCAGAAAGTAAAGGCTCATTTATTTGAACATTGTTCAAATTGCAGGGGAAAAGAAAGCATTTTTCAGTACCTCCCAGATGCCATCAAGCCTAGGGACTGAACCAAAGACTGATGGGGGCTTATGATGCATCAAAGTGGTTTGATTAGATTTTTTTAAAAGGGAACACCGTGGAGAGAGGAGATAAAGGTGATGGTCATTCTGCAGAATAGGCTGTAAGGTCAGGGGAGCTGCTGGCCATCACAAAACTGGGAAACCAGAGCAGGGCCAAAAGCCTCAGTAACCAGCAAGTAGATGAGCAAGACAACCATTGTAAATGAGTGAACTCCTACACAACACACCATGAGTTGCACTAACAGTAAAACACAGTTTGTTTTTAATGCAGCTAGAAAGGAAAGAGAATATCAGTTCTGCATATTCATTTTAAGAGTGAATACCATCTTGAATAATTGTTACATTCAACATTATCCTTCAACATCGTAAAATCAGTCCTAAGAGGCCAGCAGCATAGTGGATAGTTGAAAGCTGTTTATGTCCAAGGATCTGTGTTACCCTCAGACTCTACCTAGGGAAGCACTTTAAACTCTAAATCACAGTGAAGCACATGGAAAAAGGCTGAATCATTTTGTTTACTCAGAGGACAGTATGAAAGGTATTTTTTTCCCCTCACTATGAGCAGTTTGGGTTTTGTTTGGATGAGTTTTATTTACATATATATATAGTGAAAATGGTGTGATATACCTTTACATAAAGACTTTATATCTCTTTTAGAATAAAGTACTGATTGAATCAGAATTGCCATTCTAATTAAGCTGTAAAATAAATAATTAAACTCAGTCGCTGCTTCACTCAGGATCATGAGCAAACCTTCTTCTGACTCCAGTGAGCAGTTTTTTAGCATTCTGGGAGCAAAGTACCTGCAGCTTTAACTTTAACTCCTTGAGAGGAGCTTACATTTGTCATTTTTGCCCTCAAAAATAAGGGCAATCTAGAGCAAAAATGTGTTCCTGCACCTCCACAGAACTTAAATGAGGGCAAGGCTAGTGATATTAAAAAAAAAAAGCAGTATGAACACATACACTTTTAATTGTATTTTAAGTACTGTGGTAATAAACCAAGTTCAAATGTAAGCTACTGGGATATTCTTCACATATTGTCTATACCCACATCTCTCATGTAATGACTCTCTGGAGTAACTTAACTTTTTCAGTATTATTATTGCAAGTTATATTGCTCAGCACTATGGGAACAGATATGTAAATCAGAAACATAAATGTGCTAGTGAAAAGCTGCCAGGTTGAACTAATGAGGGCAATACAGCAATGACACAGCTAAGTTCTGATTTTTGTTGAAGAGCTAATTAAGGCTTCTTAATTACCCCAACCAGTAAGAGCATTGCCCTCTTGAAAGCTCTGAGTAATCAAGTCAAAGCAATTTTCCAAAGAAGAGTAATAAAAGTTTCAATCTTTGAAAATCCTAACAGATTACATGGAAGAGGCAGCTTCCCTGGCAAGTGCCTCAGTTCAAGAGAAGCACATAGGAAATACCATTTGGCTCCCAAACACTTGGGGAAGGTGAACAGGGCACTCATAGGTATGCTGAGGACTGGGTTTTTTTAGTCAGAAATAAAAAAATCAGCTGGAAAACAAAGAGCCCCAACGAGTTTCTGGGAAAATGAGGTACAAAAGAAATTCTCCATCCTGGGGGATTTTAAGATTAAAAGGACACAAAGAGGCTCCAGCCCTGCTGAGAGACACTGACAAAGGTTTCATGAGCACCATCACATTCGATATGAAAACACTGCAAGCAGAGCGTTCAAAACTGTCATGACAGTACAGG
This sequence comes from Neopsephotus bourkii, assembly GCF_033783945.1. Lineage (NCBI taxonomy): Eukaryota > Metazoa > Chordata > Aves > Psittaciformes > Psittacidae > Neopsephotus > Neopsephotus bourkii. The sequence goes on from NW_026902048.1 coordinate 5,138,017, forward strand.
AAACTCCACGAGGTGTTTGAATAAACGTGCTGTCTGAAGGAACAATCCTACTAAAGAATTAAGGTTTATGTCTTTATTTGCTTAAGTTAAAGCAGCCAGGTCTGGCCTCTATAGTTGCGGAAGGCAAAGCACCACAAATTCACATCCAAACCATTAAGGCTTAAACACTCATGGTTAGAATCCAGAATCCTTTCTGCCTCCTATGAACCAGCGAAAAAGCTTTTAAAGTCCTTCAGGAAAGGCAAAATATTATAATAAACACACAGAATGTTTTAAATTTATAACTTCTTAGAAAAAAAATAGAATTGGCAACATTGTGAGAAACTGCATGTCCACCCATTTGTATTTGTGCCTACAAATCTAAAGGAGATACTACCACATCTCCTTTAAAACAGCTAAAGGTACATGTACCACATCCTGCTGTAGCATCACCGACTCCTTGTGTTCTCTGCAACAGTATTCACCAAGAGCAGAGCCAGGACAAGATTATCAAGCCACAGATCCAAAAGAAAGACTTACCCCAGGTCATGCTGCAGGCTCTGCATAGAGCTGAACAGGGAATCCAGTGCTCCTGTGAAACCACCTTCTTCAGTATTTCACAAACTTCTCTTCCTCCACAAGAGCTACTCTTTTACTTTATTCCTAACTCTGCTGCCAGCCCACATCCTTCACCATTTGTACAGAACATAGTAACATAAGCCAAAAGGCCTCATCACTCTAAAAGAAAATCCTGGGAAGAAACATTTTCTTCCTTAAATCAAAGAAAGTTTTACAGATGAGAATGTGTCAGAACTAAATATCATCCCCTAGCCTCAAGCAGAGATACAACCTTCTCCCCCCTTGCTACTCACTGTTAATTGTAAGGCTCCCTTCTGCCCTGCTCCAGCTTTCCTGAGTTACCAGGCTGATTAGCAGGTGGTTTGAGCTGCTCTGAAGTTCAGGGTTGATGTTTTACTTAGTCCTAAGTATCATTTTGAATGCTCTGGAGAAACTTTTCCATGCAGCTCACTTGCCAGCTCTCTCTGATCTCAACCAGAGGACTGGTGTAGATTGTCGCATTATCATAATTTGAGCTTTTCTAGAGGCAGCTAAGAACATGAAGAGAGGGCATCAGCTAACAAAAGTGTATTTCAGCTTTATTTGACACAGGGCTAAGCTCTAGTACACTGATTCTGGCAGGAAGAGGGTTAAAATAGAAGATGGAGCTTGGGAGATACACTATCTTAATAGAACACTTAAGAGGCACACATACAGACCCTTCCCCTGATCTGTATAAAAGGCATGCAGAGCCCAGCAGAGCTCTCTGCTGCACCACCAGTATCTGTGTGAGCACAAGTCCTCACCAGAAGACATCTGTGATATCTACTATACAGATCTCACATACTTCATCCTGAGACCTTCTCATTTTGGCACATTATCCCACACCTCTGTCGAAACCTGACTAGCAGCAAGAGAAGTTCCATGCTACTGCTCCTGCTCTGTCACAAACACTGTCACACCCATCCTTCATGCTAAAACTAAGTGCTGGCTGTACCATACCCAGGTGCTGGAGCAGAGATTGTCACAGTGATTAAGAGAATGAAGAATCCCAGGTCCCGCTGTGGAAAGAAACGCACATGTGCTTGCACTCTAAGCTCAATAGCCACAGCCAGGAACAACTGCTTTTATTTCTGCATACTGCAGCAGACTCCAGAAGGTCTGGTTTAAAGCAAGCCCAGGGTATAAATAAAAGGAGTCAGCTGGCCAGAAGGAATGAAATCCAACATATCCCCTCCTTATCATGTACCTGTATCCACAACAAACAAATGAGTCAATCTGAGCGGAAAGAAACTCAATCAGCAGCCCTGCAACAGCGAGCATGGCTTGCATGTTTTATTGTTCCTGTGGTGTTATCAGTAAAGCCTCGGTGTCCAGTCAGTGCAATGCTCATAATAGTTTTTATCCCCTTGAAACCAAGCTGGTTAGAAGCAGAATTAAATTGCTTTGTGAACAACATTTATCTTTTTTTCGCCACCACGCAGACAACCAACTAATGACATTCAAGATTCATTAACAGGGAGGCCTGTGCACTACCTGCCAGACTAACAGTTACGTTTCGTGTTACATGTTTTGTCTCAGCATGGCAAATACCTGCAGTTCTGCTTGAAGTTTCGCTTTTGAAAAATGAGAGTGCAGCAAAATCTTGGGAAATGGTTTGAAAAGGAGGAAGGAGAGATTGGGAATGGTGGTTTTCAGCTATTATTTGTCAGTTCTTCATTTGCAGGGAAGAGTGCAGAGTGCTCAGTGGCTTTGGGAACATTTGGCCTAAAATGGAGTGGAAATGTAGTTGGGTGTGTTTGTGTAAGTTGGAAGGAGGGAGAGAAAGTATATATTAGGCATTTCTCATACACACATACCCCACACCTGCTCTTGACAGCTTGTTCCATGTTTCACATCAAATGTATAAATAATGTATATACATTTTACATATAAACTGAGTAACACAAGTCCTGCCAACTTAGACACAAAAGCAGACATAGACCTAGAAATTCATGTGCACAGGGACACATAGGCACCCACCTAGCATTTAAATCCTTCCCATCCTGAGAAGTTGCAAAACAAACTCTTCTTCTCCCCTGAGGTAAGAAGTCTCTCAATTATATTTCTTGCCCTGCTTTTCCTTTCTTTCAGACCAAGCATTTCTTTTCCCCTCAGATGTGCATGAAGTGGGCGGTCTTTAATTGCTATTTTTTTCCTGCTGAAGGATGTTGAGGATATTTTGTTTAATTTCTTGTTAAGTACCAAAGGGACTGCAAACACTTTGAGATCATGCCTCCTGCTTTTGTGACCAAATTTGCTATAGTGACTTTTCCCAATCTAACAGGTTGCAATGGAAGTCCTTCCTATTTCCTCTCTACTTTGATCCAGGCCACACTTGCCCAGAGCTGCTCCCCTGCGCACACAAAGTAATCTCTAAACACTTCTTCCTAAGGTCAGGGGTACCAGGTTCCGGCTCATGGTTATACTCGCAGCTGTTTGGCAGAGCCACAGCAAACTGTGGAGTGGGTACAAGAAGTGATTGGGAAACAAGGAAGGGCACAAGAATTTTGGACAAGATACGAAGGAGCTGAGCAGCACAGCCAAAGGCTCAGTGACTCACAGAGAGTCAGCAACAAGTGATCCAGAGGCTGGGATCAAACAAAGCCAACTTCATCACCACTGTGGATGATGCTCTTATTGTACAAAGGGTCTTGCACAGACTTACCATCTCCACAACACAACCTATGCAGCTTTGATCCTGGACCCAGATCTCCATTCATTCCTCTTCCCTTTCTCCCACCCATAGTCCTCTTTTGCTCCTGCTCAAGCTTCCATTGTCCTAGGTTCTGCTTCAAATGTGACTCTCCTACATCTTCATGTATCATTGCTCTGAAATTCATCCCATCTGGTTCCCCACTCTCCACCAAGGCCTCGAGGTTGCACCAAACCCCATGTATATGCCACATGTCCAGATGAGGGACTGACAACATATTGCAGTTCTGGTCTGAAAGTGGCTCTAGGAGATGTTCTCATACCTGCTACAGAGTTATGGCCCAGTGCAGGTGCTTTAACAGTGACTCAGACTGACAAGCCTGGACAGACGTACAGATGACACCTCTGTTGGAGTGAGAGCAATGACCACAGGAGTCAGCAGCAGGTAACCCAGGGGCTGTTTCAACACTCTCCAGGAGCACAAAGAGAGCAAAACAGCAGCTGCCATCATAATTTCCTTTTTCAATTAAAAAAACCCATGCTTTCAGCCAGCTGCAAGCCAGAAGGCTTGAAACTAAGAGAGCTGAGCTGTATCCCGTGCCTGGCACATTTCAATGGGCCTCAAGGGGAGACTGTAACAGTCCTCTCTGGCCCTAAAAATCCCTCTGCACACTTGAGGCAGGTGTCTCTGAGTGTAGGAAAGGGGTTTTAGACAGAAGTTGGTTCGGTGAGCTATCTCTAAAGCATCGCAGGTATGCCTCAACTCCAGCACAGCCATCACCTCTCCCCACTTTGGTTCTCTGGCCGTACAACAACAGGAGCCTCGCAGACTTTCTGGCCTCTCCCAGTATTCATCAGCTATAAAGCCATAAAGACAGATGAGAATTGCTATTAATTATCATCAACTCCATGTTCATTTCTGAGGCTTCTTTCAGGTTTGATAAGAATCTGAGCTGAATGGTGTGAGGGTCACCCAGGCCAGGGGAGCTTTTATCATTTTCTATTTCTTCTCCAGGGAGATAATAAGACCCAAGATTTTAGTTTAAGCTTATTAAAGTGCCCAGTTATCTGTTTCAGCATGGATAATTTAATCAGGGAAGTTAAATATTTATGAGGCTGCATTTTATTGTCAACAAAAGATAAAAATGTGAATTAAGTGCTATTCAGAATAAGAATTATAAGGATGATTAAAAAAACATTGGTAATGACACTTGATATTATTATTGTTAGCTCCTAGGATTACTGAACCATCACAGAGGGCTGCAAACAAGAATGAAATGAAACATGCTCCCTATCTCTCTGTGCAGATCTTGCAAAGAGATCCAAGGCTCAGCAGATCACTTAGGCATCCAGCCCAAAATTGTATCGTGTGTACTCAGAGGATAAAGCTAGCCCAACAGAGGAAAAATCATTTCAGTCCCTCCTACCATCACTGGAAGACAAGAAAACACAGCATGGGATGCTGGAAAAGAGAGGCTGCATGGACTGTGAGCACCGCTGTGGTTTGCAGTCACCAGAATTGAAGTGCAGACCTGAAAGGAGAATTCAGCTGTGCTTGTAGCACCCCATACACCTTGCAGAGCAGCCAGCCAAGAATGGCCACTCATGCATAGTTTTGAACAAGGAACCAGTTCATTTTCACCCTGGATCAGCAGGAAGGTATATTTAGCACAGGCTTCTCCATTACAAATGGAGCCTGTGCATTTCCCAAGGTGAACAGCTTCACTCTTGGAGGTTTGGAGACTTCGGGGTTTCTGCCAGAAGAGGCCTTGGTTCAGCAAGGTGTTTACATACACAGCTAACATCGAGCACATGGAGAATATTCATTGATTTCAAGTTATGATAAAACACATTATTTATCTGAGGTCAAAGCTGCTGAACTGAGTATTTTGCTTGAAGCAGACCCATTAAAAATAACCTTAAAAAATTAAGAAAGTACGTGTGGGGAGAACCCTGCTTCCTACTTCACTGGATTTTAACTTTTACTAATCTTTATGACCATTGAAGTTCAAACAATTTGAAGGTATATAAACCACACGTGCAGCACGGCTGTAAGACTGAGTACACAGAAAGCAATGCAACCTACCAGCTATGCTTGCTCTGCCTCACATAACTTCAACGTTTAAAAAACATATTCATTTCCTTTCCTCATGTTCAAATTCTACTGCATCAGTAATTTATGAGTGCCAGATATATGGGTAGGCAGCACAAGATATATTTTATTTATTAAATATAAATTGGCAGCAAATCTAAATTAACTGATGGAAAAAGCTTTCACTTTGGCTATTTTTTTGATATTTGAGCTCTTATTAATGTTACTTCAATGCCATGTGTCTTCTTAGCATATACTTCATGCATTTGGAAGTGAGACATAAATGGAAGATGGATATTAATATTGATACTATTATTTCTACCTTCCCTACCAATACTGATGACTATCACTTCCACTAGAACAGAGTAGACAATGAAACCATTTACTTTCTTTGCACTGTTTTTCATGAGAAGCAACAATACATACTGTCTACACATTTTGGTCACATCTCAGGTATTATCGCACCTATTTGTTAGCTTTGGTTGGGTTTTGGGGAGGGTGTCTAGTGTTAATTTGTTTGACAAAAGACATTATTAAACACTTAGCACAAAAGGTATTACACCTTTTTTTCTCACCATTCTCTGTCTCTCAAAAGCAAAAGCAGACACCTCATCCTGCCTGTCACACAGACTGCACCAGGTGTCCTGTGTGTAATTATGCAGTGTTTCTCAGATTGAGCCTGGAGGAACTTTTAATTCTTTGGAGTTGGAAAGGAAAATTCTCTTGTCTTCATGATCAGATAAGGAATCCACTTTCAAGAAGAAGAGAAAAAAAAAATACCCTTTTTAAAGATTTAAAAGCTTTGACTCATTTTCCAATCAATCATCTTCATTAACAAGTGTCTCTAAAATGCTGCTGCTATAGAAAAATATTTCAACCTGTCAAGCGCTTTCTTTCCTTCCTCCCTCCTGCACCCAATTAAGGCTTCTCCTGCAGTTATTCCACTATCTGCAGAAGGCTGAGTCCTTTTCAGACATATCCTTCCCTGTGGAGAACTGTCATTTACTTGCGACTCTGAGGCACTAAACCACAACAACTCCTGTTTGAGAGCTGCGAAAACCCTTTCAGAGGCAGAACTAGGGAAAACACAACCCATCAAACCAAATTCTTCTGTCACATTTCTGGGATAAAGTACTAAAATTTGTTCAAAAAGCTCACTTGACTGAAAATTGCATGTAGGTAGTTGATCCAATTGCTAAAGAGTATATAAAAGTACACAATAAAGTCCCAGTAAACAGAAGAATGGGTTAATGTATTGTATTTGCCCGCAATTGAGTCCCAAGCACTTTCTTAAGTATGTGTAAAGGAGCATTTTCAGTGTAAATTCATCCAAAACTGTCTCCTGAGACTCCTGCATTACTTGCTTATTTACAGGAGCCCTACTGCATGATTCCTGATAGTTTTGAAAACAACAAGAGAACCAATAAAGGATGTTGGGGCAGTGAAAGCTCATGGAAGTTTGTGCAACTTGTGTCCACCAGCTGTCATCTATCACCCTCTCTCCCAGCTTGCTTGGTCAATCCACTAATTAAGAATTTATTATTTCCACTTTAATATTCCCGGTAACTCTCTTGAATGTTGCAAACCACCGAAACCCCCTCCAAAGTCTCACAAGCGTTCCCTTGGGAACAACGAATACTTCTCAAATAACCTTTCCTCTGGCTCTTCACCAAACCTTAGCCCTGGTAGGAATGTTCAGGATCACAATCTCTGCAAATGAGGAAAGATATGCTGAGGGATGAATCATCCTTTTCCAGGCTATCCCCAAGACCGAAAGAAAGCAAACCCAGCCCTTTTATCTACCCTAGCTCCTGCACAGAGCCAGTGTCTCTCCCAAGCCAGCAAACTTTGTATATTCTCATTGTGCAATCAGTGTGATTTCCCACCCTCCTGCATGAGGAAAGACTGATGCAAAGTCATTGGAGGATCTGACCTAGTATTTCCCTTATTATCACTGAGATAAACACTTGCTTCTGGGTAGAGAAAGGAAGAGGGAAAGGCAAAGCTGGGGTTGACTCTGTGACTGCTCTGTAGGAGTTTCAAAACTGTATATGTGCATGTATAAACAGCAAAGGAAAGCTTTCTCTTCTATTTATCATCATTTACAAGGTACAAAGCATTGCAACTGGTGCCTTTATGCATAATGGAGATGAGGCATAAATAGGAAAGAGCTGGTCTTGTCTTTTTTGTTAACAATCTCCTGATCCCCTTGGAGGCAAGATGTCAGCTAGATAATTTATTAGAAAATATCACTGTAGTGTAATATGGTATGCATTGTCCTTTGGGGATACAAAATCAAATATTCACTTGTCACTGAAAGGGTTGATTTAATTGATACATACAACAATTCATCCTATTGTTTTAAAGTGGGCTGTATTTTTCATAGTAAGAATAGGTGGGTTTTCATGGAGATAACTGGGAGCAATCATCATGCTGGCATGCAATAGTTCATAGGCTTCAGATCCCAACCACCCCAAATGCAGCAATACATACCACATGGATGTTCAATGCAGTGCTGGGATCAAGCACATCTCTCTGTTTGCCAGCCCATAGGTTCCCCCTCAGATCAGCAGCAGCTTTGGCCAGCTGGCAAGTGTCAAGCACTGAGAAATTCCTTCTCATCCCCATGGCCAGGGAAACAAGGGCAGCAGGCCACACTCCTGAAATCTGAGATTTCAGCTAAGCCCAAGGAAGGATTTTGAGACCAAGCGAGACCTCCCACAAACAGGCATAGTGCCATTTGCTCTGTCCCAGCAGGGAATTTGGTCTTGGTAGGGAGATACTGGCTTTTTTGGTTTTATGAGTTATTTATTAATTTCCAAGTGACCATCACATCATTCAGAAGGCAAAAACAAACAGCCTAAAATGGGGGTAACAAACAGAGTCACAGAATGGTTTGTGTTGGAAGGGACATTAAGATCTCATAGTTCCAACCCCCTGCCATGGGCAGGGACACCTTCCAATAGAGCAGGTTGCTCCAAGCCCCATCCAACCTGGCCTTGAACACTGTCAGGGATGGTGCAACCACAGCTTCTCTGGGCAATCTGTGCCAGCACCTCACCATTCTCACAGTAAGGAATTTCTTCCTTCCAGACCTCGCAGAGCAGAGTTTGCCCACTTGGTTTGTCCTATAACACTGCAGCACCCGCAGCAGGGAGCAACAAGCAGCAGAGAGGTCAGAGAAGCCGGTTCAGCCTCCCCATTTCCAAGGGTTTATCAATTCCCCTCACCCAGGGACAAGAAGGGTGGAGGGAGGAAGATGGGTGGAAAGGATTTTCCCAAGCAGGTGTCTCCCTGCCAGCAGGATGGGCCACAACTGGAAAATCTGCTTCCCTTAAGCCTTAAGGCATAAAATAATACTGGGTTACACCTGCATTTCCAGGGATGGAGGGACCGGGAAAGCCAGCACCTTGATTTGGTCTCTACAAACTTGGGGACTCCTAAGGGGACCCAGGCTGGACATGCTGTTTCATTAGAGCCAGGCAGTGTATTTAGATAAGTCAGCCAAACCAGTGTCTATAGCTTCCTTACAAATGTGTGTTTCTGTTAATCAAAACCAATCCTCAAGTTGCTGTCAATGTCAGTAGCTTGTTTTGACTGCAGAAATATTTGTATTTAAAAAAATCCCAACACGTACATGTGAAAACCAAAAACATTTTGGTTTTTTCCCTTTTCAGATGGAAGTGACCTCCATTTCACAGTTTGTGCCTAAAAGAAAAAAAAATCCAAATGTTTCATTTTGGATACATAAAACCTTACATTTGTTTAAAAACATTATACAGAATTTTCATTTAAGAGAGGAGAAAAAAAAAATCCACCCAAACAAATGCATTTCACAGTAACCCACAATTAAATATATGGCCATTTCATCAATGTGGCCAATGACCTTGAAAATCATAACTCTACTTTAGGGTCTGTCTGTCTGTCTCTCCTCACTAAGTGACAGCTAATGAATCAGATATGTGTCCTGGCGCAGAATTAGAACTATGTCCTTTTGATACTACAACTTTTACAGACATTTTTTGTACAAACTCACATTCTTATGCTTCTCTAGGTAGTAATTTTTCTGACGGTGTTGTTCCAAACCCATTCTGTAACACAACTCCAGTATATAACCAGCACAGTGTGTTTAAGGGAACCCAGCTGCATTTCACTTTACAGGCTGTATCTGTACTGCTAATGAATACTGACATCAAACACACATAAATTAGTCTGCAGGCTAAGGATAATTAAATTGAGCAAGCTGAAAAAAAGCATAAACTATATCAACTAAATCCCGATTTGCAAACTATTATATGTAGTCTTCAAGGTTTTAGCAGAACAATGGATACAATGGGGGGAATATCACAAGGTTTAAATTTCACGGGGATGATTTGATATTCTATCTGTGCTGTGAGCAAGTCATGTTGCATCAGATCAAACCCCGATTTCATTCTATTGTAAAAAAAAATAATCTATTGTTGCCACTCTTTCCCCCTTACTTCTTCATTATGAGGATGTAATTTATCGAGGTGCCCTTGAGAGTTTGCAGCATGAAATGGGTCTAGCTTTAGATATTTCAAATAGCTCCTTTGTTGAAGAGGACTTGTGGTTAATAAGAAGATAATGAAACTATGGAAATTAAATTAGTTTGGTGCCAGGGCTGAAAAGAAGTTTCTTTAACTTGCGATGCAGCAAGGTTATGAGCAAAATTATTTGGAATAAAAAAAATAAAGTAAGAAAAGGAAATGTGATTGCCACATTCTTTGAGGGAAGCTGGTAGGGTGGGGATTTCTCCATTTTCCTGAGATTGGAAAGAAATTGAATGTTCCTCATATCATTTACCAATGGTAGGGATCTAGATTTTGGGTAGAGTGTGAAAATAAGGTTAGTTAAACATTATGGTGTGGAAAGGCAAGATATTTATCAGTGACGCTCCAAGGAGGGAAACTAAAGTTTGAGTGATTAAGAAGAAAAAGTGTGTGGACAATCCTAAAATTCCAGCAGGATTTGTTACTGCTGTGAAATACAACTTCTAAATACAGTCAAAGTCCTTTTTGACTTTTTCAGACTACGCCTAATTATCCCAGGGAATTCAAAATCCATTATTGGTGCCAGACATTAAAAGAACAGAATTGAGAACTTTACAACAGTGTATGGAGTCTTATTTCTGGGTGTGAGCAGCAGCGAAGGAGAGTGCACGTCCCACAGGATGCACCCTGCAATCCCTGCTGCTCAAGCCCACTGCTGTTGGATGCAGTCCTACACTCTTCACTAGGTCAGTGCAGAGCACCATGCCAATACATCAACCTCAATTCCAGCAAGTCAGCTAACATATGAATGAGTCTGCTCCACTCCATGTCAGAGCTGTGACTTCTCCAGTTCAACAGGATCCACTGCAATTAGAAGCCAGCATGAGTCCAACCAACTCAGATTCTCCACTGAAGCCCTATGATGCAGATTTAAAACAAAACAACTCCCTGCTCACACACTCACCAAGGCATGGTTCTTGCTCTCTCAATATGATTGCATTAGTCATTGAGTTTCTTTGCACAAGGTTTCTCTCAACCTCTGATTAAATAAAGAATATCCTAACAACCTTGGAGAAAGATGTTATGCACCAGCATTTATCCCTTCTGAGCCTGGCAGGCAGTTAACAGAACACTAAATGAAACACTAATCACACAGGCAGACAAAATGCTACTGCTATCCAAAATCGTGTTTTTCTCATTGTAAACACAACCCAGCTATATTAAAGTTGTAAATACGATTATAATCAACAATAATGTGACTTCCTGTCAGCTCCCAACTGCTGTTAGGAGCTAACTCCTGCCTCTTGCAAGCACCTGAGGCTGGAACCCCCTTTACCCAACATATCCAACAGATGGTGTGGGTATTTGCAATGCTGTCACCGGTGACCTGCTGACACCTTACAGACCATGGATGGCATAGTACTGCCCAGTGCTCTGCTTATCCGGATTTATCATGCACTCATACCTTTTGTATAGTCAAACATACATGCCAAGGTTTCTAAAGCTTTCCAAACAACTGCCTCACAAACATTTCTTTCCACAGTTTCAGAGAATGAGAAATGTACCATATTAAGCTTGACAGCTTGCTCTTTCAGTACAATTTCTCTATCTTGTCTTCTCCACACTCTTCCAAGAACTGACGCATAAATATGAATAATAGAGAAATCACTAAGTTATGCCAATAGAACAAAGGAAATAGGAAGATTGTAAACCAGTGTGCTTCAGAATGAAAGCCAGTGACTTCTAGCCAAGTTTTCAGCAGGGCAACAAATGGAGCAATTTGCTTCAGAGCTTCAAAGAGAACCTATGCTCATCTCAAAAAGCTGGCCTTCAGGTGAGTGGGAAAGCCCCTCTTCCCTTTATGGCTGCCCAGCATCTTCCTTATGAACGCATCTGGTACTTCCCATGGTCAAAGCATGACAAAACAGCAGATGGATCCACACGAGCTGAGTGTGGTATGAACTGATGAGTGAGATATGGTTCCTCCCGGTAATATGGTAGAAGTGCAGAATAAAGAGAAACATTTAGCAGAGCTGATTGTCTCTAAAGGGAAAGGACACACACCAGCCCCTAGCCAGCAGGAATCTGTCACCACCTTCGGGCATGGTCCCACACAGAGGACAGCACTCAGTAGGACAAACAGCTGAAAAGTGAAATCAAAGCAACTTTCAATTAGTGACTTTGCTAAACTTGACCAGGATTGCAGAGCTCATTTCTTCCTGAGATAAGCCACAAAAGCAGCAGGACCTCCAGTGGCAAGCATTACCCTTGGTGTAAAGGCTACAAACAGCTATCAAAGTGCTGCAGCAGTCATTATTATTCCCTCCCTCCCCAACCTCCCCCCGAGTTTTCACCCTCATTTCTGAAAATCCTCCTCAAAATAGTTTCAATATGAAGCAAGCATTGGCAGGAGCTCCTCTGTATTTTTTCATCCTTTTCATGTGGAAGAGCTGCTTGTACAAACCATTTCACGTTGGTGGAGCAATCCTCAGTTTTACGGACTAGAGAGAACCAGCGAAATCTTGGCTCCATCAAAACAAATTGCAAAACACTTGTTGCTGAAACAGGCTCAGGATTTATCTCAAAAGTAAAGAAATAAAAAGGATGGCAGGAAACTGCATGGCAGAAATCTGGCATCTGGGAATGTTCCACATCAGGAGAAAACTGATGCCAGGATTACATTAACAGTAACACTACTGTCGTGATCATTATAATGGGAGAGTGAGACTCTGATTTACTTAAATTAAGAAAAGATATGTATCTGTTTAGCACATTCGTGACTGAAGTACAATAAATTTCATCACTGTGGTTGCAAAATAATCTTTATTTTTTTAATATGGGAGGTTACTCAAACCGCAATAATGTGTTTTCCCAAATTAAACAGATAACTTTGCAGACTGCTGGCTAATAAAATACGAATAAGCACAGAAGACATACCTTACTAAAAAAATTAGCTTGTCATTTTTCAGACTCTTCCTTTGATTTGCGAGTTAATAAAAACCACAGCCAGCTGCCATAGGGAGGATAATTAATTAGCCATCTATAAAACTAATGGTGGGGGGAGGAGGAGGAGGCTTTACTTGAAATATTCATAACACATAGCAGACACATATTCCAGCAGCAGAGATGGTGTCAGAATTCTGCCACATAGTCTAATCTTCTTAAGCAACTGTAATTGTGTGGGGTTTTTTTCCTAAAGGACAGTTCTGATGGTGATAAAGGATGGTCAAAAGAGCTACTTGATTTCCCAGCTCTCCTGTTATATGCAGTCACCTGTCTTCCTCTAGAGGGACAAAGAACTGTGCCACTGGATTCAGACAAGCTGTGCAAGCTGCAATCCCTTTTCTGCAGCTCATTTCTGAATGGGATTAGTAGCAGCCCCAAACCTCTCTGCATCAGCAGTACATGTTGAAAACCATCTGAGCAACCTCCTGCCATCCACATGCATGCCCCAGAAGCATGCACAACCAGCTACACCCATTGAGCCCCCCACAGCTGACTCCCAACATGGTTGGGTGAGCACAAGACTCCCAGAGGTGCATCTGGGCATGGAGTCAAGCAAGCGTCTCCAGCACACCCCAAAGGTCCACTGAAGAGAGGTCAGTGAGAGAACTGAGTCCCCAGCCTAGTATTAAGTTTCCTACCCAGGCAAACCAGGAAGCCAGAAAAAATTAATAAGGGGAGATAGCAACGTCCCCAAAAGCTGTGTGCATATTTTAAAATTAAATATTTATTGCAAAGTGAATGAAGGCAATTTTAACGCTGCATGAAAGTTTCCACCCGGAAGGTTTAAATAATCCACTAATTCAGATGTTTAATTAATTCATACCGTTTTCTCCATGTCCTTTTGCAGACATTACTACGTCTTTAAATTTGCATTGATGCTGCTAGTGAGAAAGTAGGTAGCTCTGGAGTAGTTCCTGCTACTGAATGTACTCCCACATCTACTAAAAAATTGAATAAAAGACACAAATAACTACCCCAGCATCCCAAAGGACAATGAAAATCTGTTAAGTAAGTACCTAATTTTTGAAGTCTTGCTTTGACCAGATTTATGTTCACTTCAGAGGATGAATATTCTGCATCCTTCCAAGTTCTTCTGTTCTTCTTCTGTTGCTAGTCTTGCATCTCTATTACACAATGTACAGGTACCACCATGGTCCCAAAAAAGTCACTATCCAAAGACAAGAGATGACAGAAATGTGCAGAAAGAGGAAAAAAATACACAGAAACTGTGAGATCAAGATGATCATCATAGCACACAGCCTAATCATTATAATCAGGCAGCACGGTAGAAGTATGGACTTCAAGGATGCTAATGGCATTGCTGTGTGCAGTCTGATGGTGGGTTTCCTCCAAGAGTGAGGGATTGCCTAGGAAAAAGGAGCAGAAATGCGTGATTGAAAATGAAATGAGCAGGTGATGAAGGCTAGCATTATGGGCTGATTGGAGGCAGGAACTTTGATCTCATTTGATACAGGCTGTAAGTGGGGAAAGAGTCTGTGAAAGCTCTGGAAAATGAGGAAGTGATTTGGTGGAGCACAGAGGGAAGAATGGGGACACAGGTGACACAGTCACAGTGATACATTCAATTACTTTAGCTGAGCTATATAGCATCTGTCAAAGTTAGAGGAAAAATTATGTTACTGAAATGAAATAAAAGCTGACACCTGGATACAAATTTTATGTAAACCATTGGATAGAAAGGGCCACTGCCTCAAATATTATACAGGACCTAAACAAAATATGGATGTAAGACTTACAGAGTCTAAACACTGCCTGGACAGGAGACATCTGTGATAAGCAAAAACATGATGATGTTTTGACAGTGAAGGCATTTGGGACTGTAGGTTTGGAAAACTTCAACAACAATCTTGATTTGATGTCTAGACATTCACAAAGAGCTGTTAGAGGCCCATATTTTAATTTATCAGGAAGGAGGTCTGCAGAAGAGAGTTGAATGAGCTGTCATGCAAAGATGATAGCATCATTCTGTCCACATTTCCACTTGCGTGAATGCATTTTACTGCCACAGAACTGTCCATACCCAGACAGCATCAACCAGAGATGCTCTTCTCCCCATCACATTTCTAAGCTGTCAGGGCTTCATTTTGACAAATATTCCAGTGGGAATAGCCTCACCATGCCTCACAATGAGAGCACCTGTAATCATCTATGATGTGCCTCAGAAACCAATACAAAGCTCTAATGTAATATTTAAGCTCTTTCTGGTCATCTGTTCAGGTAAGAGTGTTATTAATTACATCTCATTAAAGGGAGAGGATGACACCTGATGATAAAACCTTATTTTTCCTGGAATCTATAATTTCACACAAATAAAGACTCTCTGACTCCGAAAAAGAACCCACAGTTTATCGCCGTATGCAAGTCTTCATTTACCACAAAATTCCCTGTTCATTTCCTGCTCCCACTAGAAATGTTATAAATAAGAATCTGAAGATCCAAATCCCAGCTAACGCAGTCAGTGATTCATTTCGCTAAACTACTGTTACCTAAGGGCAGACGTACTTTAAAACACAGGAAACTATTACATGGTCCTTATTGGTGTTTTCTGAAGTTGGAAGCAAAATGTAAGGGTTGACATTTGCTATCCAACAGAGCAGGCAGCAGCTCAGTTTCTACAGAAGTGAGGACTTCTCATCTCACTAACCTGCCCAAACAGCTTCGTCGTTAATGGGACACAGAGTAGAGAAATTATATGTGTTCTGTCATTGATCCAGTGGGTGACAGTGTCCAACATACAAAACATGCTGCCTGGGGATGTTTACTGTGGCTTTCATTTTTGCCTCTAAGAGGACCTCTGTTTATTTATGAAGAATACTTCTGGGTGATAACTCATCCCTGATTGATAATGTGGTATTTACAAAATGCCACAGTCCTGTATGAACTGTGTCAGGATGACAGCTTCACAGACTGAAATCTCCTTTTCTTACCTTTAGGATTCATATAATCTGGACAACAAAGGTACTAAAATGACAAAGATTTGGAAGTTTAAGACTGATTCGCAAGCACAATTAGGTATTTACATTCCAGAATATCACTGAATTTGAGCCTGCAGACAAAGAATGCTGGATAAAAAAAAGGCCTTGCAAAGACAGATAACAGGACCCTACAATTCATACCACTATTTGGTAGGACTATCATGACCCTCTGCCCATTACTTTGTACTCATGCTATCTTTTACTTCTGCCACCTCAGCTGCTTGTCAATGCTTTTTCAGGTGATGGTTGTTAGATCCAGCTCAGGAAGAAATTAATCCTTAACCTAACGTTCCTTCTGTTTGCAGCTTTAACTATGTCCTGTGCAAAAGCTGTTTCTCACAATGATGTCATTGGAGATGTCCTGCCTGCAAGGCCCAGGACCCTAGACCCCTGAGAAATAAAAAATGTGAAAAGAATTGAATTCATGGTCAGATTAGCCTGTTAGGAGGAAAGAGCATCCACAACTTGACATTTACCTTAGCTTCATTTTCCATACTGCAAACCTGTTACTTACTCTTGCAAAAGTAATTGAAAGACTTCCGAGGAAGTAATATCAGAACATCCCCATTTCAAGTCAGCCAAATTTAAAGGGGGGAAAAAAAAGAAATCATACTGTGAGCAGCATCATAAACTAGATTACTCAGACACATCTGCTGCTCCGCTCACCACTATAAAGGATTCTTCAAAGACTCAGTGAAGGTTCATTAGTAGACACTACGTGGGTGAAAAAACCCAGAAACCCACAGTTCATCAGCTTATATCTACACTGAGGGCAAATAGAGGTCTTCAGATACCTGCCTCAGCTACTCAATCAGCCAAGAATTTACTTTAAAAAGAATAATTGCAAGACACTGCCATATTATCCAGCAAAGACACTGTTCTATTATATTGGATTATAAGGTGGCTGTCTTTGCTCACTCACCCCTCTCATGGCATTAGCTTTCAGCACAGCAGTAGCACACTTACACCTTTTCTTAGCATTAACACAATAAGACAGGCCCATATTGAACACTAGTTAAGGGAGACAAGAAGAAATGGAAACATTACATCGTTTTTTCTAGATGCATTTAAATTTCACTACTGCTTCTTTGAAAAGCCTGAACACCATTTACTCCGTTCATTCTGCCCTGCAGCATGGCTAATGGATACAAATAGCTATGAGTAGCAAACCACAGTCTCCCTCAAACAGGATGGATGCTCAGCACTGCAGGACTGGAGCATTTCATTTGTCATTGATAGGCAGACAGTGTTAGCAGAGAGAGCAGTGCTTCTTCCCCACCTTCACCTTCCTTTGCAGAAGGGGTCATAGGAACCATGACTTACTCTGTGACTGAAGAATCCTGGAGTGAACTATGGCATTGACTTGCAACAAATCTCTATAGGTACCTGCCAAGCAAGAGAGGATTTCACTAGTTTTGTCAGTCATGCTAACATACTCCTTGCTAAGCACATAAAGCCAAGCATCATCAGCCAGCTCTAGCTATACCAGTTCCTCTGAATGGCTTGAATTCTCAATCCTATAAAAGAATGTTCCCACTGTGCTCTTCTTTCTTTGTCTTAGTCGAATGCCAGGGGCTGCCAAAACAGGGCCATACAAAATGTTTATTTTTATCTATCTTGTCTCCAGGAGAATATGATCAAAGATAGGAGAGAAGTTGGAGCCAGCAGTTCCTCGAGCTACCCAGCTGAGAGAAGACTTGATTTTTACCTATCAGAAATCTAGCCTATGTAGACAGCAACCCAAAGCTGTCAGATCTATAAACGGCAGATGCTGTGAAAGGGAACAAAACCAACTGAGGACAGGAGTGATTTGTTTGCGGTGTACCTATGAATTTAAGTCTATAATTCAACATTTAACCTGTTGAGAAACAGCTGAACTATATTCCCTTTTTAGAGGCTCAAAACACAAATGCTGTTAAGTCTAAAAACTGCATTTCCCTGGATTCCTTTTCATGACTGACAAATACAATTCATCCTTTCAATTCAAGAATCAAGAAAGGGATTATAAAAAGAGGGACTAAAAGAAAGAAGCAGAAAATTTTGCAGAATAATAGTTTGTCCTGCATGGGTGAAGACATTGTTGAGTTGTGTTATTATAACCCTCCTCTCTTCATTTTTTATATTTCTGAAAGATTATTATTTAACTTTCCAAAGACTTTTGGTTTAAAACCTTTTTGCATATTTTTTTTATTAAAGGAAATCAACCTGTAGATAAGAAAGTCCCCATAAGGGTTATACCTTAGTGTTCAGTCAGACTGAGTTCTGTAATTGGCCAAATGACTAAACCATGTATGAGTTTCAGCATTGCAGCCTCTGAGCCAATAATTCACCCATGAGTTTTCCACGAGTTTAAATATAAGCTAATGGAGTTCTACGTAGCCAGAATACATATATTTAAAGATATTATGGAGAAAAATGATATCTCATAGCAAGCATGGTTCCCTATCCCACACACAGCCCACATAAACAGAAGAAAAAAACAGGTTTTTCATAGGAAAAAAGTACCTTAGATGAGCTAATGAAAAACTAAAATCCTCAGCCCTCAAGATTTTCAAAAACCTTCCAAATTTCTGCTGAGAAATAAAAGCCAATTTCATTGCATGACAGGCACTGACAAGCTTGATTTCCTTTTTCATAAGTGTCATCAAACCCAGAAATATTAATTTCCAGTTCGGCTAATGGGTGTCAGATACAGCCTGACACTGTGCTTTCATGTAAAATTCATAACATAAATCCTTGAAGCCTTCTGATTAAGATCTGTATATATATGCCTATTAATAAGTCAAATTACTTATCTCCCTCATACAGAAATATAAATAATTGTTGACTAAACACATCAGCTCTTAGTAATCAAATGCAAATACTTCCTTCTCAGTATGAAATTGTTTCCGACACGAAGTCACGTAAAAATCAGGCTCCTCCAAGCTAGCATATTTCCACTCCAATTCAACACACAGGGTTATGCTCATGTCAGCTGTGGCATGGCATACTCACACTGATTACATGTCCAGTAACTCTACCATTAGGTCTAAACTCATCTTTACTTTGAGGATTTAGATGTATTTCCACATGGACAAGACAGTCAGACGCAAAGCTTAAGTTCAGATCCACATTATCACACACTTAAGGAACACCCTATGATAAGATTCACAGAGTTAGGCTTAAGGAATACCAGGCTAAGTGCTGCTCAGCTTTATCATTCATTAGTTACAAGTTAACTGAAATACACACTCACACTGCCTTAACACACAAGAATAAACTCAAGATTTTGCTTTAAGGATGTTCTTGGACAGGTCTTTTACTCTGCATCCATTTCCACTGCGAAACAGTATTGCTAATGAGCATCTTCCAGAACCAGGTGGAATGCCCAGCCTCACCTTTCACATGGGTCAGCTATTCAAATTTCTACTGCTTTCACAATGGGATGATTTGCAATCTTTTTCTCTTAAGCATCCATAGGACCTGTTTTGTTGCTATGCATGTTTTCTTCCTGCCACTAAGATATGAATTACAAAACAAAATGAGAAAGCATCTATGTTCTAGAGACTTGAGCAAAAGCCCCAGGAATCAAAAATGTGGAGTTAGCTACTGAAGGAATTGCTAAGTCAAAAAATGTAAGTGGCTTTCATGCCACCTTGTTCTGAAGATGCAAAAAGCAGCTTAAGCATTTGAAAATAACAACAAAAACTCATTCCCAGGAGCCACAAATGAGGTACCTAAAAGCACTCACAGCCAGAGAGGCATCTGTGTAAGCCCTTAACCCTATGTTAAACTAAGTTGTTTTCTACTCCATATTCTTGCTTTTGAGTGCTACGCTGACATCCCAAGCTCTGCCAGCATGTTGTACTGGAAGCCTGGGCATCTCATTCAGAGCTGTGGACTCAAAGCATTGTAGGATAGAGACAGTGTGTTGCTTTAGTCCCTTGTGCACTTGGACCTTCCACTTCCCTGGGCTTTTACCCTCCCATATAGAAGTTATGAATATTTGACAGACATTTATGAAGAATTTCAAGAGCTGCAGATGAAAATTATAATACAGGTGCTATGTTGCTGTTTCTCATAACTAGTGCAAAGGACTCCAAGTAAGAGTGCCTAGAATCTAAACATAGATGCTAATGACCTTAGGCAAAACACTAATATTTCTTGGCTTCCACAGATCCACTTAGCATGATCCAGAATTTATAGAAAGAGGTAAAAGGGTGAAGCAGCAACTAACAGATCAGAAAAATCTTCCTTAAAGTAGACAAGACATAAGGAGAACTAAATGGTTTGAGACGACACAATAACTGGGAAAAATGTGAGATGGTTAAGCAAAAAAAAATCCTAAAACAACAAAATACAGCCTAGATATAAATCCTGCCTGATAATACATTTTGTTTCACCATTGGAAAATTCCACAAGGAAAGAAATACAGCACATGTGAAAGATGGGGAACACCCTAGTTTGCTGCCGAAAGCTGATGTGAAAGTTCACATAGGCATATTCATAGATACAAGTTCACATCAAGACAACATCTCTGAATGCATGATCTCACTGGCTATAAAAGTATATTGCTATAACGAGAGAAAGAAAGAACAGTGAGGAAGGATGATTGCAGATTGTCTCATGAAGATGCTCAGAAAGCATAAGACTCGCCTAACCCACCACTACCTTTGTTTGCTCAAGAGATTTTCTCAGTATACTAGAAAAACATACAATCAGAGGGGAATCAAATCAAGAGAAACTCAATTTGATCTAGAGCAAAGAGATAAATAGCCTGTAAGACAGTGTCCTGTCACAAGGCAGTCTATAACATACAGCAAGCAAGATATTTTGCAGCGTAAAAGAGGCAAGTGGACTGTGTGAGATAGCTGGAGATAGGATCATGAAACCATCAGCAATTGTGTGCAGCTGCAGGATTAGGTAACCACCAGCAGTTGCACATAGCTGCGGGGAGAGGCTCTTTGTTCGTTAAATTACCTATGGTACCCATTATCTTCAGGATAAATTTGGCTAGAGGCCCAGAGAACTTAGAAGATGCCATCTCTGCTTTCATCAGCTAAACAGAGAGGTCCTGTCTGTTTTCCAGTAGCTTGTATGTAAACCAACTCATTGCCATTGCATGGTCTAATTTCTCTCAGGACTCAGATTGAACCCTAAAGCACTTCTGGAAAGGAAAGAAGAAATTTAAAAAGCATACATGAGTGCCAATAAAATTCTATGCCATCGCAAAACGTACTTGCTAGATGCCCATTCCTTTCTAGTAAGCTGCAGATCTATGAAGCAGCTGAATCAATGTTGGCTGATGGAAATTCCTGTGAGTACCTAAATGAACTTAGAGAAGTTAGATCTTAAAAAGGAGCTTTGTCCAAGTAGAAACTGGAATTTATCTTGCAATTTCTCTCTGAAAATGTTGTTTCCAGTCATTATTAAATTACTCATAGGCCAATGGTGAAATCTGCATTGCAAGCCCAGAGCATGAATAAATTTTCTTCCCATTTTTTGTTGTTTGCCACAAGCTGAACTTAAGACAGCTTGTGACAGAAGCAGCATTGCTGTATCAGCAGCTGAATATGGCTCTATTAACACATATGTAACCTCATTACAGCCTGAATCTATCTCAGCCCAATCAGATACTGCATATTTTACAAGTCAGAGCATCATGGCATCTTCTCCTGCAGAGCCTTAGAAGAGCTAGCACTAGGGCAGGCTTACTGGGCTACCATGGGATTACTTTCAACACGATAACCATAAAAGCTTGAGGGACTATTTCACACTCAAAACCCAGTGTGGGACACCATGAACTCCCTTCCCTCAGTTCCACTTTAACCTAACCTCAATAACCAACTCTCTTTCCTTTTCTTGTCAAGCTCAGGTAACTACTGAGCCTGGTGCCACTCATTCTCTCCCTGTCATTTCAGGATTTTGTCTTTGAGGAGTTTTCCAATCACTATTAATACATTTACTGGCTTTGTGTTTGTTTTTTTATCTGGAGCTTAAGTGCCAACCTAGTTACTGACTGAGAGGGCCATGTAAGCATGCAGTTCCCAAAGACGGGTTCCGATCTGTGGGTCACTCAGCCAAGTCTTTGCTACAAGAAACCCAAGTCCCTCATGGATGGGTTATTCTCCCCTTTTCTGCTTCTCGAAGTACTTCTCAGATGAGAAGAGAAGCTTATCCAGGAGATCTTTCCATGAGGTCTCTCCACCCAGCTCTTCCCTCCAGCTAGGGCAGATTGCAGCCTGGTGCCAAATTCAGCAAGATGCAGCATGTCAAAAGGCACTGTTTATTTTCTAGAAAAATAACTGCAACCTGTCTTTTCACTTCCACCCTAAAATAATGCAGACATCCCAAGCCCACACTCATCATTTTGAATGTGTCTTTTCAATTACACTGAGCAATGTTGAAGGAGATTACAAGTGGGTTCCGGGAACGGATGAACAGAACAAGAGCTGGGGTCAACTTGCAATATCTTCAGGCCCCTGAAAACCTGATTTTTGTACTGATCTTTATAGGAAATAACTATCTAGCATTCACCCATGGCCACTTCAAAAGACAGATGGCCCACCCAAAGAGCTGCTCCATGAACATTTATACCGTAAAGCCTTGACTGCCTGTTGTAGAGGTTAACGAAGCTGTGAAGAGAACATGGTCTTGCTGAGATTATTGCTTCTGGGCAATGCAAAGCACTAGCCATTCATAATTCAAATGAATGGCATAATAGATAGAGCAATTAAAAGTGTTTCCAAACAAGCTGAGACACAGGGTAGCTGTAACGTGACTATTTTTAATATTCCCTCTATTCTATAAGCATTATCTGACTGCAGTACCAAGTAGTCTCTGAACCCAGCACTCTAAAAAAGATTTGCAGTGCATTGCTCTTGAGACACTTTCTTAATGTTAAGCTCCTAAAGCATCCCAGCCCAGTAATATTGCCCAGGCTCATGCAGAAACCAAACAACCCCTATCAGAGAAATTCTGCTGCACTTTTATTTCTTTCTTGCCTCAGCAGTTAAAGGTTATTTCTGAATGCTACCTGGGAAAAGCACAGCTATTCAGAAAAGTGCTACTATCCAGTCTCCTTGGTAGCTCAATGTTTTTTTAATCCATCACAAAAGCTTTTTATCCTGCACAGATCCCACAGGCATGCGTGGCTGTGCACATATATACACACATTGCTTGGATAACTCTCTCATAAATATTTTCTCTGCTTTGGTATAATACCATACAAAGGTGCATCATAAAATTTCTCTGAAAGAGTTTTGTTCTCAAATGTGTGGTTTACTGTAGTGTGTCCAGATGCTCAGAGAATGCAAAAAGGGGAGGAGACCAGATACAATCTCTATTTGTAACAATCTAAGTGTTATTATTAAATAAACAGAGAAAAACAAAAGAAAGAAAAGTTTCTGTAGTTGGCTGATATTCCTTCCCTCCTAAATCTTCCGTAGTCATTCATACTGTAATTATATATCCTGACCTAGAGAAGTAGAATGGGCATCTATAAGACTCAACAGATCAGAGGCCTTTACCAGATGTAGAAATAAGAGCTATGCCAAAGTTACATCATTCCTATCACTCGAAAATTACAGGATAAACTCAATAAACAGTTGTAAGTCAGTGGAAGGCAAGAAACTATGTTCTTATCCTTGCAGTGGATTCCATCTACTACCGGTGGACCATTAAGGTTGCATCTTAAATTTAATAGCACATGAAAACACTATCACTGTAAGGAATTAAGTTCTTCCCCTTCCAAGTCTTGGCTGACCTAAGGGCCATTCTTTCTTTTGCATCTATTTTACAAGTATGGGCTTCTGCAGACCTTACCGAAGAAGAAAAAGAACAGAGCTCAATATTCCTACTTTCAAACAGAAGTCAAGTCCTAATGTGAGTCAACAAATATAAATAGCACGGAAGTACAAAAAGAGGAGCAGACCAACTTCATAATGTTTCTGAGCCTGTATTGCCAGATCTGAAAATCTTCAGGGAGCATTCAAGCCCAGTGGGAACAGACTTCAAGGAAGGAAAAGCCTGTGCCTTGGAACACGCCACAGGCACCACCAGTGTCTTTGAATCCAACAGGGCAAGCCTTGGGACTTCTCCATTGATGCGGTTCAGGATGTCATGGAGTCTCCCAGTGGAATATGCCTTGATTCATCTCAGCTCTCCTGCTGTGCTACTACTATATTTGTCTTCGCTGCTGTCAGTCTTTTAGATGTCAGTTTGCTCAGTTTGCTCAGAATAGGATTGCCACAAACTTCAGAGTTACCATTTCCTTAAAAGATACTTTCTTCAGCTACGCTTTACTAAAACGTTCCATCAGAGGTGGCTTCAAATGATCATGTTTCCCCCTAGATTAGGAAACTGTTAGAACAATAAAGGAGCCAAGTTCAGACTTGCAGGTGTACTTTCAGCCATTCTACTTTCTGAGAATATTTTAACCTGATTGTCATGTAAAATTCACAGCATTTCATCTAAAAATTAATTCTGTTGAATGACCATCCCTTCTTGTGTGTATTGGCACCAAGCTAGAAATGAATAAAAAGAAATGTATAGTCTCTGAGCATCCCACCCATCAGAACATATTTCCAAATGCTTACTGTTCCACACTACAAAGGACATAGCAAGGAAGTTTACCCTCAGTATGATGGAGCCTTCAGCTTCATTTTCTTTCATAACTAAAATATTTACCTTGGAAAAAACAGTCCTACTCAGTACTTAATGCATTTTCAGATCATGTAGAAATGGTGAAGCAGAGACTGCTTTGCCTATGGATCACTTTATCAACCTGTGTGGAGAGGTTTCCCACCACATATGGGACACTATCATTCAGGTAACAAGTAGATACTTGCTTCCTTATCAAGAATGCGGAATTTAAACCTGATCTCCTTGATTCATGGATTAACCAATCACACAAAACCAAGTCTGAGATCTGAGCTGAGCATTGCTGTATGTTATATTTAACCCACACTCCCTAATCTCATATACTCTGTTAACAGAATAACCAAGCTCATTATTTAAGGGAGCTCCAGAGAGAACAGCTTGTTTGCAGTAGGTGCTATCTCAACAGCTAGAGTGTTCTTTCAATAAGAAAATTGAATAAATATATAGAGCATTGCATTGGTTTTATATGGAGATTTCTCAAGGAAAAAAGAAAAGCCATTTCTGGACATCATTTGCTTTAGAGGTAGATTTTTCCATTAACATCTCTTCCCTCCCTTCTTTCTGGCTCTTCTCCTTACATTTCCTTTGCCCAAAGGTGTTGGCTCCTTTTGTCTTTCTTGGCCCTGAATGGGTTTCAAAATTATTCCAAGTTGTTTTTGCACAGGCTTCTGGATCATGTTAGGAAAAGGTGCTTTAAAAACATGTTGAAATAATGTTGTTTTTAAATGGAGCTTAGACTGGTGAAAGGCACTTAGTTGACTGAAATATCCAATTTGTTTCCATTAGGAATACACACCAGGTTGGCCAGTCAAAAGCATGTGGACAATATTTATTGACATTCCCATGGAAATTATTTAGCTTTTCTTTAATATAATCATGCTCCAAACCATTTGCAGCTTTCAGTTCCCTCACATTCAACCTGTCATTTACTCTGCATCTTGCATGTACATGGAGAAGCACAGAGACAATAGTCAAGCAGAAGAGGTTGTACATGAGCTGCCAAGGTGTTTATACCTTCCTGCACCAGGGTTAGAAGCAAACTGGAGACAAAAACCCCAAGCACAGGAGCACTTCTTCACATACATTCTAGTCAAATTCATATGGTGAAATCTTACTGGAGAAGGAATTTAATCCACAGACAAGGTAAAATATAGATGAACTTCTGCCCTGGTGTATCATGCTCAGGGGACAGCTTCCCACTCATTAGTCTCACACAGTTAAACCATAGTCAAGTCAACCATGAAAAGTAGGAAGAAATCCATACATGAAGAGTGCAGGTGCAAATATCTTTCCCCAAAGCAATGCCACGGTATCAGTAAGACGCTACCTAAGCCATCCTTGGGCCCTCCTAAAAGCAAACTTGTTCTCTGACCACGGGTTGGAGTTACCTCATTGCTCAAGCCTTGGATCTCATATAGCTGTGACTTCAGAGCCTCGATGCATTTCATAGACAGAATAGACCCAACACTCCCTGAAGGCCAAGACCCACAAGAAGCTGGGCAGGTTTCCCACATACACATGATACCTACTGCAGGGAAACGCCTGTTCTGAGCCATCAGCTCACTCCTGCAGTGAAAAGGAAAGCACAATATTCCCCCTCACACCCGTTGCTTTTCCGAGGTTGTGTTTGTTCCTGACTCGCCTTCTCCCTGTCATATTATATAAACTTGAACTTCCTCCATGACTGTTTGTTAAGCATGTTTGACAAACTGTATTGTGCCTTTATTGTTGTGAACTGTTGGATAATTTCTGAGAAGAGACTACACTCTCCACACCACTGGGATTATAGGAAAGGGACAGAGATACACAGCCCTCAGTCATCCACTTCTCAACAGAGAAACATATTGATTTAATTACGGAATCTTGCACTGTACCGAGAACTCTGCATTTCTCCATATTACAACTTCCAAACTTTAAAAAGCTTACTATCAACATTGCAACTAAAACACAGTTTCTGCTCTCAGAAGAGGAAAAATCTGCCTCAACACAAGAAACTACTGATTGCTTTGAAAGCTTGAGCTGAAAGACATAGCACTGCTAGCCCTTGGGTAAAACTTAGACTGGATTGTCACTGAATTTCACATGTAACATACTGGGAAAAATATATATACCTTTCCAAATAGAACTGGTCATTTTTTGACAAAAAAAAAAAAACATAAGGATACTGCCACAGAACGTAACATTCAAGCCGTGCATTGAAATACTGGCTTCCTGATGCTTCCTCAGGTCTCTTCCCCCTCCTGATCAAAACTTCACCACGTTCCAGTACCATCAGAAGAGAGATCAATCTCTTTCATTCATGGGAAGCCATTGCTTAGCTCTAAAATTAGCCATGTCTAGCTCTAAAACTGAGCCTATATAATGCAGTGGTAAATAAGGATATGAATCTACATGGAGAACCTTCAGAATTAGCTCTTTAAAATTTAATTAAATAAAAGAACAAAAAACATTTCCAGCTCCAGTAAATCCAGCAAAAATAATCTTGCTCCCACAAAATTTCTTTACATTGTTTCGACAATTAAAAATATCAACAGAAATTTTTACAATGCAAATTTTGAAAATATCCTCCAAATTGCAAATTCTTGGGTCAAATCATAACTAAATAATTTTTTGTTTCTCACTGAACCGACAAACCTCTAGATTGAATCAAACCCGACAGCAACCACCATGAGGGTTCGGGTTATTTTACAGTGTTGACTCTTGTGTCCATCTGCCCCCATCACTGTTATATCAGAGGTGCAGATCTGAGCTCCATGGCTCCACCCAGCTTCTCTCCTTGTTTAAGAAGTGCACAGTCTCACGCTGTTGACCCAAGTCTCAGCCAGCTTAGGACTCCTTTTGGGCTCAAAGGGAGCTGCTTTGCCAGAATCTCACACAATACTTTGCAAGAAAACACACTGCAGATAATCAGTGCATCTGACAAACAGGAAAAGGGTCACGGCTCTGAGAAATGCGCTCCCAGTGAATTCCCTTCACACACACAACTTTGTTCTCCCTAAACGAACAGCTGTGAGCCAGCTGAAATATAAGAACCTCTTCCCTCCAGACTATGCTCTCTATTCGGGGTTTAAGACAATTACACAGTTATATTGTGTAAGAAAAGTCAGGGGGAGAGACAAATGGTTTTATTTCTCACCCAGCTACATAACAGATTACTAGGAGCACTAACTCATCTGTCTTTCCACTATTTTATTTTCATTATAGGTTGGAAATGGGAAGTCATTTTTCACAAGACAGATCTTTAACTGTTTAGAAATTAAACTCCTCAAACTGGTGCATCCTGCAAAATTGAACATCCGTTATCTGGGGCCTATGGCTTTGGTTGCACCTTATTTATCATCATAGTGGGTCCTTCTCCAAACTCTTATCTCACTCACCCAAGTTCCCAAGCTAGATTCAAGACACAAAGACAAGAAAACAGCATGTCATACTGAGACAGAAACATCCAAATCCAAAACTAATGACAAAAAAAGACAGTAGAGTACCATAACCTAGCAGCTGTGCTGGAGAGAAACAGGACTATATCTCACAGCAACCTCAGCCTTCCTAGCTGAGTGGGCAGGTTTTTCTTTCATCGTTCCCAGCTTATCCTCTTTAGTACATCCTCTGCACAACTGCTGCTGCCAAGCTCCTATCTAAAGCAATAAACAACACATAGGCACTCCAAGTGGCTGTTCCCGAGTGATCAAAGCAATCACCAAGTCAATAACCAGTCTCCTTCTCTAACATGATTTTACATTTCAGTGTATGGAGTATCCCCACCACACTGGTCCAAGCCCCTCAGAGACCTGAGCTGAAGCAGGTATTGCAGGTCGTGTGGTGCAAAGGGCAGATTTAGCTCAAGAGCACAACTTGGCTGATCTTCCCTGATTCTCCTCCTAAAACTGGTTGGAAGGGCAGGACACTACATTTCCAGTCCCAGTGTGCGGGGAGCATATTACTTCATTTTAAGAAGTTATCTTTATTTATTTATTTTTTTTTTACTTCTTGTTACAGCATGCAACTGAGCTCTGCTTCATCTTCTCAGATCTTAAAAGCATGAGGTGGCTGCAATGGGTGTTTCACTATGACCTCATGCGTAACACATGCTACATAACACTATGCAGATCCCTGCACTCTGCTCCTGGTTGAAAGAAAATTAGATTCTTAGGAAAAACAAACACATTTGATATAATCAATGTTTCCATGCAAGGATATTGCTGCTGTACTCTTAGATAAGTTGCTTTAATAGCAAATTTCCACCACTAGTAAGAAAGTAAAAAAATAATAATAGCGATTTTAAACCCCCCTGTTTTCAGCTTCTACACGTTAATGTTTTGGGTTTTTTCCCCCTTGTGAGATTACAGTCAGTCATTTACTGTTCTTTCACACAGACACCTATGGATTATCGATTTGCTTCAAAGTTAATGTTGATCATCTTAAAATTTGTTACTATAAGATGAACTTTCAAAACTCGCTCCTGCCACTTCTCCCTCCATTTTTGCCCTTACAACTTTCATTAAAGGGAAAAACAGAGACACAAAATATCTCAGTTACCTCTTTGCTTACACATGATGCAAGAGCATCTACCCTCTTACAAACCACATCAGACTTCTCTTTTTTTTCAGTCTCAGCTGAACACCCTGAAAGCCCCCAGCGGACCAGGGCTGCTTCACTCCGCTTAGCAAGTGTTACAGTAACTGCCTTTCACTATTTATGAGACCAAAGCTCCAAATTAACCGCTTAGAAACACTATCACTGTGATCACCAAGAGCCCCTAGAAGTAATTACACGGATTTTACGACCAAATGAAAGAAGAAAAAAGAAATTAAAAGGTCAGACCTTTTGCACCAAAAGTTTTGTCTGGGTTTTTTTCATAGCCAAAAGGATTTCCAAGAGATACATGCTGAATTATTGTGACCTTTCTTTCTCCCAACTTCTTCATTAGTGGAATTGCTCAGCTACACCTTAAAATACTGTCATCCTGAGAACATGGTGATTGAATTTACAGAACGTGACAGCCATATTTACTACACAGATTGCAGGGCTGTGCACTTCTGAAGTACACTTGCATTCATCTGAGCATCACATACCAGACCACTTTATAAACATGTTATTGAAGACTCACAGTATGCCAAGCAAGCACAATTGAAGACTCACAGTATGCCAAGCAAGCACAAGCAGATGTTAGAGGTGGAAAACCTATTCTGCTGCAATTGCATCAATTGCTCTTTTCATCCTCTATTTCACATCAGCAAAAACTGTAAAAAACAGAGCAACGAAGACTCAGGAGCAGAGTGTAGGACTTTAAGAACAAAAAAAGAATCAAGATGACAAAACCCAGGACGCTTACTACCAGGAAAAGCTATCTTAGAATTACAAGGACAATTGTTTTCTCAGCCCAAAGGCTGACTTCTGAAATCAAATATCAACTCAAACAAATACACTGGTTTATACAAAGGTTCATCACTTACAGACCTGCACACACCATGATAGTTTCCTTTTCAAAAGGTACCTGAAATATGAGTCAAACATACCACTTAGTAAAACAAGAGGCAAACCTTGGCCCTGATCTATCATTATCTTTCTTCAAAAAACCTTTTTACATGTTAGTGCTGTTCACACTTTGCTTGTGCCCAGTAGAGAAGTCAGTGCCTCAAGCATATTGTTCAATACAACCAGGTTTCCTCAACATTCCTCTGTGTTTTTGCATACACAGAATTCCAGGTTGGACGGGACCTGAAGGATCATCTGGTCCAATCTACCTTGGCAAAGCATGATCTAGGCTCCGTCAACTGTTTGCCATAAAAACAATATAAACACACAAACCAACACGAATAGAATGCAGAGGTGGAAAAGGAAGATTTTATTCAACCTAAGGAAGTTTCTTACTCTCTTCTGCTGGATGTTCCTAGACAAACAATTTTGTTGGACAGACTGAATTTAAAAACAAATAAATAGATAACCAGATAAGGCAAAATTCTCACAATGTCTGTAGAGCTTTCTTTGAGTTAGTTCATGTATCTGTCAAAGCGCAGGTATTGCTTTGTCTGGGGTAACTCATAAAATTCATGCACAAGACCAGGACCTCAACGTTTTATTAGATTTGCTTATGTAAGGTCAAATCAACTGGGGAGATTTGTATGAGTTTCCACCAGTTAAGAAGTGCTGGGGGTGTCTGCGGTGCTTGGCTCTCCTCTCCTTAGCTAACACAACAGAAACCCAGTATCTGATCTTCCTAAAGGAACTGAGTCATGGTTTCAAAAAACCCATCCAAGCTTTATTGCACACACCTGCACCAAACACTCAGAGGTGTGTTCTACATACATACCTTTGCCATCTTCTCAGCATCTTACTCAATATGCACTTCCTGAGAATACCTAGCTGGCATAAGCACATGCAGTTGGAAGCCAGACCCTGATGCAGTGTGGCATCACTCCAGGGACCACAATTTACACCGGCTGAGACTCTGACCTATATTTACCTGCTTAACTTAGGGCACTCTATAACTCTCTGTGCTCATTTACAAAAGCCTGATCCTGTTGACTACATCACTGTGCTCAAACCTGCTAGGAAAACTCATTTTGAGTTCATTCCCACTGAGTGCATAATCAGGTCTTCGCCTCTACTGTGCACAGGGGGGAAGAGGGAAAGAGGGGATGTAATTCTTTTCTATTTTTTTTAAGAGGTGTGATCTGATTTTTATTGTATGACTATTCACCTGCTTTCTGTGACCTCCTAAGCATATTTAAGAGGGAATCTGACACTGGGACCAAATATGAGGCTGGGGGAGAAGTCAGCTAACAGAAAACACATGTGCTCAAGCATTTTGCTTTGGCTTGCTAATATTGAAGAGATTTGTTTTGCTCAGTAAAGCACTTGCATTTCAGCTCAGTCCTGCAGGGAAAAGCTAATCCTCAAGTTATGGCAATACAGCCAGTTGATATGGAGAAGGAAGGAGGGGGCCAGAGAACCACAGGAAGGAGAAAGGAAAGATTCAGCATTTTAGTCTGACCTGACTCCAGGTTCACACGAGAAGAGGTGAAGCTGCAGCTGTCACACTGCAGGGAAACACAGTCATTTATAAACCCAGGGAAGTCTCCTGGGAAAGAGAAGCAACAAGGAAAAAAAGAAAGTATTCCTTAAGACTAGAGTTAAGGGCAGGTTTTTCCCATCGCATGAGAGAGCCAGAGCAGCCAGAGCAAACTCTGTCTCTATTCGCATTGCAGCTCTGGCCAGATTTCCTTCCTGCCCCAACAGCAGCAGCCACCACCAGCCTTTTCCATCTATTCTTTCTAGGAGAAGACCTCCTTTGGTGTGAGAAATTTCACCACTAAAGCACATAAATTCATTCCTTTGCAACCTCTCTAACTTGCGAAAGATCTCATGGGAGCAACTACTGTCCAAAGTGGCTGAATGCTAAGAAAAAAACTAAAATGCATTTTGTTTCCTTCCCTCCCCCTGTTCTGAACATCACTTTCGCATGAGGTTTGACTCATCTCTTTACTTTCGTCTGTGCAGCTGAACAGGGAACATCCACTGTGAATATATATGATTTGATATTTGTATCTCTTCAGATACAGCAACACATCTCAAAGGTGAGGGAGAGAAGCAACACTGAGTACTTAAGAGGTTACCAAACCTTTCAGGAAGCAAATCATTCAGAAAGGCATTTGAGCAGCACAGGGACAGAAAACCTTATACCAAACCAATCTGTGACCTATACTGCAGAACTCAAATTGCAAGAGGGGCTCATGGGGAAGGGAGTTAAAAAAAATAGCCAGCAGGATTCCCAGACTAAAATAAAAGGTACAGCTGCCAGCTTGTTTGTTCAGATGGAATAACAGGAATACCTTTCTGGTTGTCTCTAAACCCGTTTCATGAGGAAAAATAAAATTGGGATAAAAATAGTTACTTTCCTACTGCAGTTACTTGGGTTCATTGTTTCTGCAACCTGCCAGTGAGAAAGATGTGATGGGAATGCTCCTCCCTGTGCTAAGTACCCTGGCAGAGAGCGCTTAGCCTGGCAGGGGGGCCCAGGGTTTCACCACAGGGCAAATTATATCCAGCTAATTGAACCAGCATCATTTTAGAATCTCTCCATGAGCCTGTCAGGTTTGTGCATGGGCAACCGAGAAGATCTTAATGGACCTGGGATGCTGAAGCAAATAGCAGGAGCAGGCAAGAGCAGAGAAAACAGGACACAGTGGGAGGGTATCAAATCCTTTTGGGTTAATAGTACTCCTTCCTCGGATGCAAGGATGAAGCCTAGGACTCCGGGCTGTGTCAGTTAATTACTGTACAAGAGAAAAACTCAGCAAGGCTCCCTCCATGCACAAGGCTTTTACAGAAAGAAAAAGAAGCAAAAGGATCTAGCCCTCCCCAGTCAGTGCAATTAATACATTTGCTGCAGCTTTCCATCACGTTCCCTCACCACTACTCAGCTCCAGTTGTCAGCATCTGTCTGAAATGAGCTGCTCCATGAAGCCAGCAGCCCCATTTGCATGGAGAGGCAAGGGATAAGATTTCAGGAAAGGCTGAAGCCCACTGTTAAGGGATTCGTCCCAGATAAATTGCCTGTCAGCTACAGCTGAAGCACGATGTTGGCTGCCCTTCTCTTGGTGAGTAATAACAGGACTTTGCTGAGTACAGAGGTACCTGACTTCTATGGAAACCAATGTTTAGTTCACATCCGATGAGTAAAATCCAGTTCACTTACTCATGAGAGGAAGTACATACTATGAAACAGAAAAGGGGATTGAAAGATGTAACAATGCTTTCGCTTCTATACAATCTCTGCTTTGCAAGAGTACAGGCTGAAACACAGCAGCAATAACTGGGCTACTTGGGGTTTGTAAAAATCCCAACAAAATCAAGCCAGGCAATCCTGTTTCAGAGCTCCAGGAATCAGAGTAGACAAAACAGATAAAAAGGATTTTTTTATCAACCCTGATGTACTCAGTAGAGCATCTGAGGCCCAGAGGGGCTAAATGATTTGTCCAGGATGAAACAAGGGGTTGGAGATGGATCTAGCACATAAATCCGTATGTTATTTGAGCCTATTCACTATTCTGAGCATGCTTTCTCTCTCATATGGTAACTCATAAATAGGCTTGGGTGTATACCTCATAATACCGTTTATTACATACATACATCTTCTAGCATATACAACCAAGCTCCTTGTGGGATTTGCCTTCTCTGTTTAATTGGCAGGCTTGTTTGTGGAGCGAACAGGTGTGTTAGAAGTGAACAGAGAGCACATTCTCACTTCACAAAATATGTGCTGCAAGCCATGTTATGAGAGAACCAAGCCAGGGAGCAAACACAAAACCATCCAGCACCATCCAGTCCCTCCCGATCCCCAAGAGCCCAGTGAGAAGCACCATGCCCTCCCAACCAACAGCCCATGATGCCCTCAGGCTGCCCACACATGTGCTTGAGGAGAGGTTGAGTCATTTGCACCATCTTTTCCCTACCTCTCACACCTTTTAAGCTCAGTGCTTAATCACAGTGAATAAGTAAAAGAGCTTTTGTACTGCATTCACTTTGACTGCAGGAAAGAAAAATGTACCAGAAGGAAGAAACAAGAATTTAGAGCAAATTTTTGGCTGACATGGTGTATCTGCACCATTGGCCAAATGTTATTCCTGACTCCCTTCCCTTTCTTTTTGGTCTGTATAATGAGGGTAAGGAGTTTCTGATGCTGCCAGTCTTTGCAGACCTGCTTAACTCCGAAGATGCAGGTCTGTGACAGGGACTGGAGGAGTGTCTTCACCTTTTAATCGCTTCCTCCAACTCTTCTTGATACTGTGACCTAGTGCTAAAAATCCATACTGAAGGTGGCCGGTTCAAAACTCTTTTAAAAGAAGAGACATGCTAAACCAGCTGAAAAAAAATTCCCTTGTCCTCACCTCTCCAAAGTGATTTTTCCTTTTAAAATTTGTTGAGAGAGAGAATGGCTGAAATGGAAAAAAAATAATAATAATTAAAGACATTATCTCCACTGATTCAAAATATTTTCCATGGAAAATTTCAGGCCAAAAGGTGACATCTCCAAAATATTCATGTGACTGAAACCTTCTCTAACCAGGCCCAGATGGGAGTGATGCTTACACAGGAGTGTTTAAAATTAGTCTGGGTAACAAGACTGCTGCTACTGTTGTTGAGAACTGTCCTACAGCCAAATTTATTTTACTCTCAGTATGTTTTTCCTGATGTTCAGCCAAATTCTGCCCTTTCGTTAAATGTGCCTGTATCTCTTTGTACCACTCAATGCCCCCCTCCTGGGGTTTTCTGCCCTCAGTAATACATAGTTTATTTATTATTACTACTCTTCTTACAAATTTAATCATAGCAGTGGGTGAAAATAGTAGGGAGAGGAAGATAAAGCTTAGATTATCACATGTATTTTAAGCCACATCTCTTACTCCTGCTGAGAGGTACTTTCCCATCTGAACAGTAAAGGTCCCCCAGTATGGCACAGCAGATTTTCAACAAACCCAGGAGGCAAAACAGCATCTCATGAAACTGGGGACTATGTCCTACTCCATGGGATGAGATGATACATTCAAGAGGATTTCATCCTGTTCAGGACTCAAATGCTTCCTTTTTCCCTTGGAAATAAGCTGCAGATAACAGGATAAGCAGTCTCCTATTTCCAGGATATAGGCCAATATACCTGGAGTTGCTCCAGTTCCTCTGCTGTGATAAACTCCGTTTAGAGTAGCCCCTCTGCACATGCAACACACAAAGAGAAATTAGATTGCTAAAAGCAAAGTAAAAGTAAACGCCAGTTTTGGAAGGTCCCCCAGTGCTATCCAGGATTCCTACCCACATTGTGGTGGGTTGTTTGGTTTTTAAATACACATTCTTCACTTTGCTGAACCGTACAACTGCCTTTTCAGGAAGACCCAATCATAAAAAAGAAATCATGCCACAAAGGTGTATGATAAATGCATACAGAAGCCTTTTCACAATGGTCCCAGGCTAGTCATATCTTCTCAAGATGGTATCATCTCCAACTAA
The DNA here is from genome assembly GCF_033783945.1 of Neopsephotus bourkii. Lineage (NCBI taxonomy): Eukaryota > Metazoa > Chordata > Aves > Psittaciformes > Psittacidae > Neopsephotus > Neopsephotus bourkii. The sequence continues at coordinate 5,173,497 of NW_026902048.1, forward strand.
CTGCATTATGGTTGTTCAAACCATACTGCTGTTTCCACATACACTAGAAACTCCTTAAGGCTCAAACCATCATCTAAATTTGTGCAGATACCAGGAAGTTTCCTACATTCATCAAACTGTTTCCTTTGAGCAGAAGCCTGACCATGCTCTTTAGCCACCACTGCAGTCCCCAGCATTGTTTCTTTTGGGATGCGCATCACCATCTGTCCCAGCGCTCATCCATACCAGTAGTGATTCATGTTCAGTCCACCAGGCCAGTCTTTTCAGACACTGATTTTCACATGGCGGCCCTAAGACAAGGAAGGACAACATAGCTGGGCTTGTAAAAATAATGGGATCCAACAGTTGTCAGTCTCTTAGGCATTCAAACTCTCATTCAAGAAAGCATTTCTTAATCTTTCAATTACTTTTTTCCTGACTCAATTAGAAAGTTGCACTCATTTTTCCCCTGCCTTTAGCAAGTCTTCTTTAAGTGGTTTCTCCTTCCAAGGTAAGTTGCATCAGAAGTTGGCAAGCCCCATTAACAGGAACAAAAGCATACTCTGTGACCTGAGAGGGGTTTATACTTGTGATTTACTCTGAACACTGTTATAAAGAAGCTCTCTCCAGATGGGCTGTTAGGTTGAGAGATGCTCTCTACCTAAGGAAGGAAGCTGGTATTTAAAGTACTTAAAGCCATGGGATGGCACAAAGCAACTGGTCAAATAACCCAGATCACCAGGCAACAAGCAGAAGTAGAAGTCTCCTTTCTGAGTTTTGGGAACAGCTGCATGAATAGAGTTCCTCAGATGCCTCCATCAGCACACAGAAGCAGTTCTTTGCTTTCTGGCTTTCTAAGAGGAATGCGGTTGGTTTTGGCACCTCTGTCCTGTCTGCTGGGCAAGGAACCTGATGAAGAGCAACACCCAGCCAGTCTGGAAGAGCAGTGCCCCAACCATCAGGTGGGACAGCCCCAGACCTGTCTTCTTCTGGGGTGAGCTACATGTTCTATGGAAATCATTCCTGCCAAACAGCCCCAAAGTCATCTCCCGAAGTCTATATACACACAATAACTCAGGGAAGGTACCTCAGCCTAGCCAGGCTGCTCCGGATGCCTTCACGCTCTCTGTGAAGCCCTCAGGGCGTTGGTAGCCCAAGGATTTCTTCAGCAAATGGGACCCTTTTATGGGAAAGTCTAGACTTCCTAATGACCTTGGAAAGGCAGCCAAATCCTCCTCCACCCAGCCAACAACGCCTCCAGGCTGCTGTCTCTGTCCCACTGCCTGGGGAGCCCCTACTTCCACCTTCTGCAGCTGCCTTTGGTCTTCAAGGCAGCAAAGCACTCGTTTCATAGACTTTTCCTCACCTGATATTCCTTACCTGTGTGACTAATATAATCCTTCCACACCTTCATCACCAAACTTGCACCCATGGAGGTACCATAATTCATTCAGCTGACCAAACACACTTATTGTCTTTAAAAAATACAGAGATGCATAAATAAAATCAACTAACAAATACATTTCCTGACTCATTTTTACATCCAACTCTTAACATTTCCCCTTTGCCAGTATTAGCCACACAGTCAGCCCAGCTTTCACTGCTGCTTTCCTCTTAACACAGAAACTCCCATCATTCCTTCTGTATCCCCAGGTAGGTTTTATTCCCATTTTAGCTCCTTAGCGGCACACTAGATCAGTTGCCTGATGCCAGCAGGAAAACAAAAGCGACTTAGACTGCAAATTGCCCCATTGCAATCTCCACATCACCTCCTTTGAGCTTTCCTTCCACATTCATGGGCTCCCAGCACAAACCACACAGAGCAGAAAAGGTGCCCTGGATGGTCCCTCTGCACAGGTACATGGCAGCATCCTCACGTAAACCCTCTGCACTGAGCTGCTGTGAAACCCACGCTTAAGGAAGGAGGAAGCCCTGCCTGCTCACACACACACACACACACCTCCTGGCTGCTAACCACCACACACAGATCCTCTCTCTCCATCTTTAAACCTGCTGAATGGCTCAGTTCACACCAGGAACCCAGTGTTTGACTTCGGCATTATTTAATCAAAGAGGCACAACTTTCTTTGGCTGACACATGCATCTCTTGCATTATGTTCCCTAATGAAGGCCACGTGAAGCCCAAAACGGTGTCTGAACACAGCACAGTGCTCTCTTTTCATGATGGGCTAACAAAAAACCAGGAATACTCAGAGTATTTCTCGCTCACAGATAAACTTGGCCATTGCACTAAGGAAATTAAAGCAAATAGAGCCAGCCTGTCAACTGGAACACTCTGCCTGCCCCATGCTCTGGCTGTTACTTTACATAGGTCTTAAATTAAATGTCAAATAGCATTTGGCACAAGAGCCTTGTGCCTGCCCTTAGAGAAAATCTGACACCTTTGCTAACTGTTTCCCAGTGCTCTCTACTGCTTAGCTAGGGGTAGGGGAAGTACAGACTGTCTCTTAGCTCCTTGTTGGGATTTTCTTTTCATTCAGTTTTTTCCACAAATAATCCAGAAAACAAAGAAATTTCTTATGTTTGGGGAGACCGCAAGAGGTGTGGTGTTCAGTAGCATCAGGCACAACTGGGGCAGCTTCTTGGGTTTGGCTTCCTGACACTTCCACCCTGCTTAAGCTGACATGACAGACATCCAGCAATGCTCTTTCATCACTGCCCACTTTTGTTTCAGCCCTTTTGACTCTGAGCTTTAGGATCTGTTAGCAAATAAAAGTGCAATAGCACTACTACATAAGGTCATCCTGCCACACTGCAGTGCCAATAAACCTGTGCCAAGCTACCAAGACCCCTGCGCAACAACTTTACCATCACCTGGCTGCTCCTTTCCACTGCATCCCATAAGATAAACCGGGATAAACCATGAACAACATACTGAAGACGTCCCCAAGAACTGGTATTCACTACTAACAGTAGGTTAGCAACAGGCCTATCACTCACATTCCCATGAACTGGGCTTTGAGACAACGATCACGTTATTATAGCTAACCAGCAATGACAACTGAGCCACAGTCACTCTCCATGAGCACACAGGGAGCCAAAGGGGAATGGAAACGGGATTGCATTCAGCTAAGGCCACCCAGGCTGCCTGTACCATGCCAGTCTTCATGCAGGGATGAGTCTGTCCCTCTCTGACCTTAACTCTTGCTGTCTCGTGGCTGAGACACAAAAAAAGAGCTATTGATCTGCAGAGATGCAGCATTTCCTCTCTCCCATCAGGAATCACTGAGGAACAGAAAGCATTTAGCACGACTAAACATAAATGCCTACTGCCCATGTGAGGGAGGAGACTGGGATCAGCTTCTGCAGCACCAGGCACTACAGGACTGGCTTACCAATGCCTTAGCCAGAGGACAAGAAACGTGCTGATAGGTGGCTGCTTCCTTGCTGCACATAGAGAGTTTGCAGCTGCACTGCCTCTACTTCATATACCCTCAGTGCCAGCAGGACCAGGGATCCCTGAGAGAGCCTAAGCTTTCCTTCTTCACCCACGGGGCACCAGAGTCCTCTCTTGGCTGCACTTTTGTTGGAGTATTTGAACTTGCTCCGAGAGGAAAGTGTAAGCAAGCAGAAATGGTCCACCTGGCCCCCCAGGGGCTATGGATCATAGAAATAGAGCACCTGCTGTGAAAGGGTGAAAGCAAAACCAAGTTATCCTTATGTATCTGGACACCAGAACACATCACTGAGCAGATCTTGCTGCCCCATGTTTGTTTCTAACACCAACAACGCATTTGTCTTCCAGGTCTTGCAGTTAGCAGCCAGAGACATGCAGCCAACTGTTGGAAATAGCCAACCGCCAATGGGCACAGATTATATAATAGTGTGTGTGTGTGTGCGTGTATATATATATAGAGAGAGAGATACATAAATTATAAAAGTATGCATGCTTATATATATATATATATATATATATTTAAACTCAGCTGAGGACTAAGTACACTGTTTTCATGCACACTTTGAATCCACCTTTGAATCATGTCCACCCCATCACTTGACTCCTGCAAAAGGTTCCTGGCAGCATCAGTGAGGGCTTCAGCCCTGCTGCTGTGCTCTGGGAAGTTCACACTGAGCTTGGAGTTCTGCTGTAAAGGCTGTGAGAAGTTGAGCCTTTCCCATGGACTTGTTGCTGTTCCATGTCTGCACCCAGCTGGAGCCCAGAGCTGCAGAGAGGAAAAGCAGGAACCAGTGTATTTATTGTTTTAACCCTTCACCTCCCAGGGAAAAAATAATAGTAATTGCCTGTGGTTTGAGGTGAAATTTGGGCAAAGGCTAAAGAGATGTGAAGGGGGAACAGCAAGTGGAAAATATGAGAGAACAAAGAAGGGGTATTTTTGTAGTATTCCAATAAAACATTACTGCTTTGAGTCCTGCATTGATCACACTGGCTGACAGAGTTCATGCAGTGGAAGAGTGGTACTGACACAGTGGAAGAGTGGTGCTCACACAGTGATGGTGGAATACTACATCTGTCCTGAGTTTGTCCCTGCCTTCTGTTTTTCCAAGAAAGATTGTTCGAGATGGGAAAGATAAAGGGCTGCTCTTCGCTTGATGAAATTCACCAAGACAAGAAATCCATGCAAAGCTAGTGACATTCAGAGGTCCAAGGGATGTGTCAAACTGTAGGTCCCTGAAGGCATAAGAAAGTGGCTCCAGACTATGGACATGACTGGGGCATGTTAACAGGGCTGCAGATTACAGCAGCCCCAGTATGCTGATGGGGACTGAAAATGCTTGACCTAAGCAGAAACACAGCTACACAGTCAATAAAAACTTTCATCTAAGCATCTTGGCTGATATGCATAAAGTATTGCACTCCAAATAATAAAACTTAATATCCAAAGATTCCCCAGGAAGTTCCTGGAGCTTACAGGGAGAAGAGACGGGTAGTCACCTATATGTGGCTATTTGCCAGCACTTCCCTGCCAAGGAGAGGCAGTCTTTTGTTGTAATAGAGAGATAGAACAAGCACCTTCAAGTTCTACAGTGCTGGCTGGCTGGCAACACATATTCTCTTCTGCCCTTTCTTTTTCCTCCTCCAAGCAGCATGTCACTCACTGTCTGTGATGTGCTCTGCTGATGGGTCAAGCGGAGCAGGAAAGACTCAGTAGTTCCTATACTAAAGGGAAGCCTAGTGGGATAAAAGATGCTCTGTCATTTTCTCATACCTCTCCCACCATACTTTCCAACACATAACTGCTTGTTCTGAATGAACTCCTGAACTGCTGCAGGATTCTAATTAATTTCCTACATGCCCCTGAGGTCTGTAGGGGCTTTAAAGAGAAAGGCCTTAAGAAAATGATCAAAAAGGGAGAAGGGGAACCTCCATCACATGCAGTACAATCCATTTTGCCAACTGCTGTGCAACTGAAGTGCTGCCTGAGTGCAGTGGGAGCTGAAGAAAATGTACCATGAGCTGTACCCATCATATTCAGTCCCTGTGTGGACCCAGACTTTGGGCTGCCCAGCTGACGTGCTCCCTTGCCTTAATGGGTGACAAAGCTACTGGAGCTCCAGCAGAGTCAAGATAGTGGCCACCTAAATGACTTTTCTCTGGGAGAGAACAGGGTTAGAGGGGCAGAGCTATGGGTGTGCAACACAGTGGGTGGTCTACATAACCTCCCCCTCTCCATGTTTCTAACTGCAGTCTCCTGTTAGTGAGAAAGATCATCTTGACTCTAGATATTTTGCTCAAGCAACAATGGCAGAAACAGATCCACTTATTTTATTCCTCCATAGAATCAGTTACCATCAGAAATGCAATTCAGTAGCAGGAAAAAGCACACCAGCAGCATCTCCTGCAAGCCCCACCACCCCAGCTATAGAGATGCTCTGAATAATGCAGCAATTTTCATATCACATTTCCACAACAGCAGTGAGTGGGGTTGCACAGAGAGGCACCACTGGAATGCAAGTGTGGGTACAAGAAAGCTTGAAAAGGACAAAAAAAAAAGAAATCTCTCTCACCACCAATACTGCATCTCATAGAAGAGAAAAACAGGAAGAAGGATGCCAGCTGTTTTGATAGCTGTTCTCAGTTTAATGTTTCTTCCAAGGTAAATATACTCTCCTAAAGGAACAAGATTATAATAGGGTCTGTGAAAATTTGCCTAGAAAACCCAAAGTACTGTGTCCTGCAGCCAGGAAAGAAAGGCAAAGATAGAATATGCTGCTTGAGGGCTATAATATATTAAGACCTGACAGAAGAAGAGACATCCCACACAGCCAGAGAAGAGTCATTGCGAGAAGAGCCAACAACAATTACTGAGGTGATGTCTGTCTGTAAGACATAAGACTAGAGAAAAGCTTGGAGAGCGAGTTCACTTGTATTTCATAAGAGAAAGCTCACCCCTGGTCATGCTTCAGTGTGCTTCACAGGACAGTTGGCAACCCACAACAGCTGGACCAGACTGGCAAAGGTCCATCAATGTTTATACAGCCTTGCTCATTGGCACCAGCCAGCCAAGAACCCAGCCACGGGGACCAAAGGCATTTATTGCTGTGCAAGGTCAGCCCTTTACCACTGCAACAACAGACAAGCTCAGAATCCAAATTCTCTTCTGGCACTTATGGGCAGCAAAGGATTTAACTGGAAAACGCTAATTCCTTTTAATAAGATGACCTTTCTGGTCTGTACTTTACTAGTTTTAATGAGCCCGCCTGCAAGGGTTGATTGATTTACTTGCCTGGTGTTCTTAAACTCGAATTTATTCTAATTAAGTTGTTAGTTACAGCAGCTTGTCTTCCTCACCATCCCTGGGACCTCAGCTCATTATTAGACTCTCACATGTATCTCCCCCATCATTCCACATCTAGAAACTAATGAGAGATTGGCAACACCACTTCTCCCCTCTCTGCTCCCCCCCTGATGCCGACCCTGCCATGGTTACTTTGGCAGGAGAGGGGCATGAGCAAATGGAAAGGCAGGACAGAGAACGGGTTTCTGTATGAAAGCAAAGCTCCTGACTCACAAAACCACTTGGACAGGAGCAAGCACAGCAAAGGCAGCCTTCCAGATCCAAGTGCTGCCCTCTTTCACAGCACTCGGGGGCAAAGAGCTGAGTGGATGCTGACAATGCACAGAGCATAGGCAGATTACTGTGTGCTGGAGAAGGGAGGGTTGCACTCATGCTTTTATTTACTTAATCAGTAAACCAGCTGTTTCCTCCTACCCTTGTCTTTAGAATAATGGGGCATTATGCTCTTAGTGCAATAAAGGGACTGCACTAGCAGGATTACATCACATCATGGTGCAGCCAGGGATGAAGAATCAGCTCAAGAAGAGCCAACAACAATTGCTGAGGTGATGTCTGCAAGGCACAGACCTGGAGAAGACATTGGACAGAGATCGCCCATGTATTGAGAGCTCCAGCAAAGGCCAAGGGATGGCAAATCCAAGCCTGCTTAGGCTTAATTGCACTCCAGGTGTGTGACTCAACCCTAGCCTCACTTTAAGATGTGGTTGTGTTACCCACAAACCTTATTTCCCCACTGGCCCTGTGTCTCTTCCAAAGAGCCAACAGGTGCATGAGATAATCACTGCTGTTCTTAGCCTAGAGATACCTTGGAGGGTGTGTGACATCCAGATTATAAACTCCTTTAGGCATACACTGTGTTTGTGGTGGTCTGTTTGAGGTATCCCTACCCTAGTGCAATCTTAATCTGTGATTAGATTTCTTAAGCATTGCAGCAAGCAATTCTATTGTGATATTAATAATAATAACCACTTCACTTGCACAGATTTAAGCACGTGTTAAACAGCATTTAATGTGTCTATCTAGTATTTGTCTTTCTTTCTCTCTTCCTTCATCCCTTGCAGATGGGGTTGGAGTACATACATGCTCCAAACTATCTTCCTTCCAAAAAAAACCCACCACCACCACACAACATAGCTCTTTATGAAAGATACACAAACACTAAGGCTACAGCTTTTTTTCAGATATACTTGCCCATCTTCCACCCTGGCCAGACACAAGCCAGGTCCAAAAGAGAAGCTGTGCAATTGCAATATGCAGAGCCTTCTGCAAGCTAATAAATTCTGCTTGAGCTGACTGTGGACACATGGCATTGGGTCAGGTCAGCTCACAGCAGGTCAGTTTCGAGCATGGGTTGAGCATGCACTTGCCAGGAGGAAGATGATGGGCAAACCCTGAGCACACTTTGCAGGAGGATTAAGGAAGCCACAAAAGGGCTTGCACAGATCATCCTATAAAAGTCTGTTAGGGAAGGACAAAATACACACAAATGATAATGTACTGCGCAGGGGCCAGACCAAACTACTCTATAAAGTACTCGAAAGAATCATATCTGGGGAATTTCTTGCAGAGGTGAGAAACTCAAGAAAAAGAGCCCAGGATCGAGTTCCTCGAAATGCTTTTGATTTGAACATCCTCCTCTGAATGAAGCAGGCAAGATCTTAATCCCCCTCTCTTCTATGTAGCCCAGTGGCTACATAATCATTTTTCTGACCCTAACCAAGGTAATATTTTAATGAGACACTCTGAGCCATGATTAAGTCTGCAGACATGTTTATACACCCTTCATGAAGAGACAGAAATGATGGGAATGAGTCATGACAGGTGATGGAATGATTCAGCCATCCATCCACCCGCTTTCCATGAACTGTATCACTTCTGACTGCAATAAATTGCCCATAGAAAAATAATGGGCTGTTAAACTCCAGGGCATCTCTCAAAGTCAGAGACTCATATTTCTAGGATGATATTTTCAATAAGTGGCTAAAAACACTTAAGAACTAGGAAAATAAATGTTCTCTTGAACACCGAAGCCCAATGCAAGGACTAGTACTGCCATTTAATTAATTAGATTTTAGCTTTATGGACTCCCAAGTCTGTCCCGCTCAGAGCAGGCAAAGAAATACAGAGACCCACAGGAATGTGTTGCCAATGAACATGGACAGGCAAAGGCCATAATCAGACTTAACTATCACAAGTGTTAATGGCTGGAAAAGCTATAATTATGAGTTCATTTCTGTGCTTTATGAGATGTATTTACACGTTAATGACTATGAGAAGTCCTGGAATCAGTTTGGAAATTAAAACACTTCTGCAGAGAGCTAGTGAGGTACAACCAGGCTGACAGTGTACTAAGGACAGCAAAGTCATCAGCAAGAAGGGAGAAATAATTTACTGTCAATTATGTGATGAATATTCTGGATTTCAGTTGGTTTTATGGACACCTGATTCGAGATAGGATTTTGTGAGCAAGCTATAAAATAGTCACAAGTAATTAAATTTATTCTGACTGGTGATGTAGGGACTGTGAATGACTGACTGTATGGAAGGTACTGACCCAACCTTTTTTTAGAGTCAAAAACGACTCATGTATTTGCAAGGGAGTAGGAAAACCTCCTCGGTGTTTATGAATGGGAAAAGAAAACCCAGAAGTAATCCCCTGAAAACTATGATGATGGTGGTTCAAATACACTTACACTATACTTGAAGTGCTATTTTCAAGCCCTTCGTACTGATACCCCAGCCAAACTGTAACCTTGCTGTGGTGCCTGCTTATTAATTCAGGTCAGCTCCTCATTTTCCTGCCAGAAAAAGGCATCAAACTGGGCTGCTATATTTCCTTTAACAGCATGCCTTCCTCAAGAAAGAGCAGCAGAAAAGATCATGGTGCTCCTCGGAGCCTCCTTCAACTGGCTGCAGGATGCTTCTCTTACCAAGTGCAAAATTTCACTATGTCTGTCCAACACCTCTCGAAGCCCCTTAAAATCTCTCAGCTTATCTCAGGGCAGAGTTTAGCCTTTGCAGTTCTTTGGTAAAGACTTCTCATTTCAGTGGTTTCAGTGGCTCTCACATGAAGTCAACACATCCATCTAGCTACTGCCTTTGTCATCCGCCACTGACATCATCAGGTTTAGGTCTAGTTGAGCAGCAGAGATTTTCTGATGACTCCACCACTGGAAGCAGAGGCAAACCTTGTCTGCAGCAATGCTTTATTTCTATTCTGTAGCACAGAAATTTTGTAGGTCCTGCTGTAAGCCTGAACCTTTCTCCCTTGTAAGATTTTTCCAAAGTACACTCAAAATCCCTTTAATCTTACCCTGTTCAAAAATAAAGTCCATGCTGCCTTTCCCTGACTAACTGAAAAACATCCCCACCAAAAGAGTTCACGTTAGTCTCCCACAACACACGTAACTGAATTGTGCTTTCAGAAAGTTGCTATATTGATGTCTCCACTGATAAAAGAAGGCACATTTAAAGACATTTTTTACGGTTGACATGACTGCACAATAACCAGAATAGGATAAAAAACTTGTTCTTCCTTGCTAGCAGACAAAGGGAATCCCTTGACTACTTCCACAATGGAGAAAAGCAGATACTGATGTAAAACCAACACATAATCATGTCTGATTAAGTAAACAGTGCCTTTACTACCATGGTGGCCACACATCATTTGTAATACAGACTCTCTGGTCTGGTTAAATGAAAACTAAATTAGGCTAAACAAGCAGCTCTGCTGTCTGCTTTCAGGCAGATCCAATGGGGAGAAGTTCTATTAAAGGTAGCTGTTTATCTTTCCAACCTAGCTGAAGTTAGTTTATATATTTGTATTTACAGGTATGTAAGTATGTCTATTAGTGATGGACTATACTGATGAAAACACAGGGTTGAACTGATCAACAGAATTACCATGGGGAGAGACGGGGAGGATTGGATTCCATCCCAGGAAGGTGTATGATAGAATGGGATTCTCCCTTGTGCAAAATAGAGACTGTGCCAACTTTAGGGTCAGCTGCCTAAACCATGATGTGTCTTTATTAACGCATCTATTTTAAATTCCCCCAGCACCTTAAGAAGCCCAATAACAGCCCAAACTTTGACAGCTCAGAACAACACTGCATCTAAATCAAATGCAAATCAGATCCAAAACCAAGGGGTTTCACACTTATCATTTCCTCTGCCAGCCTTTTCCCCATGATTTCCACACCCATGGCACCAAGGCACTCAGCAGAGGAGCAGTGTCCAGTTCACATTCAATGCCATGACTCAGAAACACAAGGTATCCCACCTCTCTGTACAGCTTCCCAAACCAGCGTCCAGGCTTTCAGGCAAGGCTGCCACACACACTCTCCATCTGTCTTCCAGCCCTGGAGCAATGCCAAGGACTTCAGTCCACTGAAGTCAATGGAAGTTTTCTCTTGGTTTGAAGGAGTCTCCCAATCCTCGGTGGAGGAGCTGGGAAAAGCAGCCAGGCTGGAGAGATTCTCACCAACATGGAATCTTCTTCCTAAATCAGCTGCAGCCCTTCAAAGAGGTACCTGTGTCTAACTACTCTTTCACCATTACTTCATCATTTTCTCCCTGTTTTCCTGTACATCTATAGTATCACTAAAGAGTATCTAATTTTTTAATTTAAAACCTATAGAAGATAAATATGCTTACTTCCCTATAAAAAAATAAAATAAAAATGGGAGCAGTGGATGAGAGACTTTTATTATAGCAGGAAAAAAAACAACCAATTCATATTCTAATCATTTCTGCTGTAACAAAGACAAGCCACACTGCCCAATCTCCAGAATGGTTTAACTGATTAAACAGTTTCAGGCTCCAGAACAGGCCAAGTAGAACAATAATCATATAATAAATAAACAAATCTTTTGGGGGAAAACAGCTATCACAGTTTTAGCATCACTGATACGTAACTTCAGCCTCTCTGATTTTCTACCCTAAATCACAGGTTTCTGACATTCCCCCCCCCCCTTTCCTGTATATTCAGTTAAAGATGCTGTAAGATAAACTGCAAGACTATCAAGCTTTTCTTCAGCTCCCCCTCAACCTGCTGCTCTCCCCCTCCTATTCCTACCCTGCTAGCATCACCCTGGGAAAGGAGCTCTGATATCAGGCAGAGAGAAAGTCAATAGCTGACAGCAAGGAAATAATCTGAGCCACTGGTCGTCACTTCCAGCTTCAGATTCTATACAAACCAAAGGGGAGATGCACACTTACAAACACACAAACAAAAGGGAGTGAACATACTAACTCCAGGTGTGCTACAAAGACTAGGAACCACAGATGTTATTAGCAAGTACAAGGAACACTGAAAAAGACACATACAGTGGATTAAGAACTTGCATATTAAGTAATTAAAAATATATGTCAAAAGGCAGAGTCAGAGAACAAAATATTCACTATCAGATTTTCTATTTAAATGTCTAAATTCCCATGGCAAGTATAAGTTATAAGAACGAAGTGTTTAAATACTATCAGTGCTGGCCTATTTCATGTCTGTCTGAGGGCAAAAGTGAAAAAAGCCACTTTTCACTGATATTCATCTCCCAAACTGAGCTGAAGTCTCTTACCACGTTCCTTACCAAAAACATTCAAAAGAGCTCAGCTCTGTTTTCATTTGAAAGGATGCTGATGCACATTTAAGTTTGCCAAGGATGCCCTGATCCTTGGCAACAGATTTTTCCTGGAAAAGTTACAGCACCCAAGACGATGTGACTCATTTTGAAAGTTATTCTTCATTCTATCATCAAACTCATCTTTTACAACTCTATTTTGCAGATTTGCATCTAATCCACTAGTAAGGCCTTTAATTCTACATGGATCTCATTTTTCTATCAGATATTCATATAGAATTTCAGCATGCCATCAGAAGTTGAACTACTCCGTTGAGCCTATTGCCTATATGAAGTATTCTTCATAATTGATCCACAGAGCATTCTGAAAATGAAGAGTTTCAGGGATATGTTATGGTCAGGCAATACCCACCAATAGGGAAGATGAGTAGGGGGATTTTTTTTTTACATGAGCAAGCCAATATTGGTGGGGTAACACTCCATTTAGATACACTCATATTTAGGGAGCAGTAATAAAATATATAATTATTGGAATCATATGAAACATACTGAAGTCACATCCATCATCCTAATGCGCTTTGTCAAATTATCAGACTGATTTTCAGAAAGCTGATATTTAAAGGACCATATCCTGTCCATTCTTTAGAAGTTTTTTTTCCCACATAAAATGTCAGTCCAAATCTTTTTAGCAAGACAGGATAACTTTAATGGCAGCTATAATTTATGATTGCTTATATTTAATACAGCAAAATAGTAACAGTCTAACTGGCACACAGAGCTGGTAATGATTCTTCTTCTCAGTGATTAACTCTAATAGTTTAATTTATACACCAGGAAAATACTCCTGAAGTTGAATCTTGTATGAATTTGGATAATGACTGCAAAGTGAACACTAAATTGATCAGTGAGGGGTATGTCTGGAAAAGCCCAGGGATTTAGTTAAACAGTTCTGATATACATAAAGTGCCTGTAAAAACAAGAAACAATAAATAAAGAATTAAAGTCTCTCCTGTGAGATTCCCTAATTCTTCCTGCTGCAGACCATGGTAAAAACAAAGAATAAGCCTGCCTTGTTTCTGTGATAGTATTTATGTAAGTAATCATCCACATTTTGACTGAAGGCGAGAGATTTGCATTTCGGGTAAATATTTTGCCCTTGAAAGGAAAGCTGCTGGCAGTGTGTAAGGAATCGCACAGACCAAGCAGCAACGTGAAATCCTTCAGAGCTCTTCCAACACACTGAGGGATGCAGACATGTGAATTAAAAGCAGTCAGGGGAAGCTTTCACATGTACTCAGCACCAAGACAAAACCCTTTCAGGTCCCTCCCCAGTGAGGAAAACTTCAGAGATCAGCCCGAGTTCTGCACTAAGCTTCACGGTCAGCAATAGTCATGGTCAGTAATAGCATGGTCAGCGCTGCTCTTTTCCATCCTCAGACCCAGATTCCCTCCTCTGTGACAGTCTCCAGTGCCTGCACATTTCCAGATAAATCTGGATACAAACCTAGCCCTTTCTTCTGGAACAGAGATTCAATTCAATTCCACTTTCCAAAATGATCTGTGGACACATCTGTGTGTAACTGCCTCACCTGGGCTACAGATAACACCTGAAATTGAAAAAGATCATGAGTGATACTCTTGGCAGCGTTAATCACACTGCTTTATTGACATCAACTTGTATTATACTGATCTACACCATCTGGTCCCAAATCTAATTTGTGTTTCACTGTCTACTTGCCAGCAGTTTACTTTCAATATTTCTCTGAGCTGGTGGAATGAGTAAAGGCTGGTCTGCTTCAGCTTTAATTTGTAGTCCAGCCGCCTCCTGTCAGCTTGACTTCTGCGAGTCCTGCCTAGCATAAAGTTACTATATTTCTGATGCAATCAAGACTTATTTCTCCCAGTTAAAATGGAATGTAGCATTAAAAAGAAGTAACTCCATGTTTTTTGTAGAGCAGACCTCCATATTACGTTTGAGAGGAAAGGGTAATGTCTCAAAGGTCAAGTATGAGACTCAATTTCCATCCCCCCAGCTTTGGCAGCTCTAGATTGAATTTAACTTTGACCAAGCATACTGGCTTTCGTGTGCAAGACAGATGTTATCTGATGGAAACCTGAACACCACTAACGTTATCTATGGGTTGAACCTCATGGAACAGGTTGGATATCCAGGCACCAGGGATCCATTTCTGAAGCACTGTCCCATGAATCCACCTCTGAAACACTCCCAAGTTCCACGAGTCTATGCACAGTTCCCCATCTGTTCATTTTCCAGTGCCATTTCAAATCTGAGTCCAATATTAGTTACTGGACTCCCAAATTAATGCCTGCCAGCTTATCAGCCCAGAAGAAATTCTATTCCTTTTCTGAAAGCAACAGTTTAGAAAATAGTTCATGTGAAACATAAATGTTCCTTACATGTGAATTGCTAGGATTAGGTCCTTCTATGCATATCTGAAGTGATTACAAGATAGCTAAAATATAGTAGAAATTCAATTTCTTTCACAAAATTTCTTCACCAAAAATCCCACACACCCCTTCTATTTATGGATTTGATAACTGCTAAATCTAGAAGTAAGTAGACCCGTTTTTCAGGTTAAACTCAACCTCCTCTTTATGAATCTCTGTATTCTTTTGGCTACAGTTATGAGAGATGACAAATTTATGATCTTCAGCACATTCCAGCTCTCCTTTTGTAGGATATTATTAGCCCTTTGTTAGCTGAGTCTTTCCTGTCAAAATGAGCTTATAAGAGTTTAAGCAAACTGGGTCATCTTTATTGAGTTAAAATCATAGGGGCAAACCCATCAGGGGCTCTGTGGAAAGCAGCTTGGGACAGCAACCACTTTAGCTGGCACACCTCAGCAGAACAAACGTAGAAAGGGGTAGTTCTGGGGGTGTTTTAGAGCATGATTCAACTCCCCATTGCACGACTCATCTCCCAGTTCCAGCCTTCTGCTTGCATGGGATAGTTTCCATTTCAACACAGTCTACCAACCCAACCTCTGCCCCACACCATTCCATCCCCCCAGCAAGAGCCCATTTAAAGTAATACAAGAGACAACCTCATAACCCTAGACATACTGCAGAGTGTGATTTGTCTCTGCAATACTGTTTTAATGATACAAGAGAGCATGTAAATGCTTCCTAAGGATTAAGAAATCAGGATTAGTACTCTAGGTCATGCGTTCAATTCCAAGCACCTCTGCACTGTTTCACTCTGTGGTATATTGATCCTGGACACTGTTGCAGACAGTGAGATCGAAAGCATGGCTTGCACTTTTCCCAGTGTGTCAAACATGCAATGCTGTCTTCACATGGGGCATCCCCTTTTACCTTTAAAAAATGGTGAACAGCCACTCAAGGCTCATTTCCTCGCTCTTGGCACAGCAATCAATCATGGGAATAGCCAACACACAATTGATCTTAACAGTACATGGAGTGCTTGAAATGGGAAAGGAAGGTGGACAGATAGGCTAGACAAGGTCTGAATGAGCTATCAAATTAAAAATAGCCTGCAAAGATACACAGGTCAGTCTACCTTGTATTTCCAGCAGGCACTGGAGCCAAAGGGCATAGCAATTGGTAGGAAAGAGCATGCCCACACCACCCTTAAAAACACATCCATCTTCAGGACTGGTGAGGAATGTTAAACCAGGTCCAGCAACAGCTTAAGTCTCCCACCCACTGCTGAGGTTGTGCAGGCAAGGCAGCGGTGAGGAACCTCCCTTAAAGACAAATTAAAGCAGTAGAAGAAATCAGGGGGTGGGAAATCCTGTCTGAAGAGCCACCACTCTCTCCAAAAGAGCATTTTCAGACTAAGCACAAATAGGCTCCTTGGTCTGTACCTCACCTGCTCACCCAGCAATACCGTTTTTAACATATTGCCATTTCTGTCGAACATGAAAGACTGAAAATATCCTGCAGCAACAAAACCTGATAAATGGGATCATTGACTTCAGTTTGCCTTCAACTCAATTATTCATACCCCAGCTAAAATAGCTCCTAATCTTTGGACTATCTACTAACTGAGCATTACCCAATAAACTCTGACCCTATTACACAGTCCGCAAGGGAAATTTATTTCTGACAACCTTGTTAGAACCATCTATGTATTGCTCTTAGCCTCTAAGTTTAGAGAACAAAGTGAAGCCTTTCCAAGACTACTAGATAAATGCTGCTGTGATTTGGGGTGAAGACTTAAGTATTGCAAACAAAAGCAGGTCAAAAATCCCCTGTCAGAAAGGGAAAAGAAACACTTTCAAGGGGAATCAAAACCCAACACTGAATAGCAATTAAGTAAAATGGGCCTATCGCTCTTTTTCTTGGCACAGCTGAATCAAGTGTGCTCCCAACATGTATACAGCAACTATTGTGTAAAGCAAACCTAACCTTAAAATTCACTTCTCCTGAATAATTAGCAGCCTGAGTAATTATCACCTCCCTTCAGCAAGGTACTTAAACAGCTGAGCAAACCCATTAACCTCCCTAGGACTACACAGAAAGGAGAATGACATTCAGTGAATGTGTGTTGCTAGATCTTGTTGCAAAGCAGGGGTTTTGCAACTAAGTCTGTAGGTTATCTACCCATCTTCCCAGGCTCTCAATCTTGGGAATATATGGGCATCCACATATCTCTTTGCTAGAGGATGTTCTTTCTAGTCAAGTAGAATAGATGTTCCTCTGTGTCCAAGTGAGGAAGAAAAAGTAGATGAAGAAAAAGCATGTGGCTGAAAAGATCTCAGCTACTCAAGCAAGGAACCAGCAGCAAGGAAGATATGTGGCCTTTATATCCCCCTCCTAGAGGCAAGATTTCATTTTTAGATTAAAAACTTCAACACCCACTTTCTGTATGTGAACAGCAAGTTTCTCCTATGACTAAAATTGATAGGATGCCATATGCTGTAAAAGGTTAACACCAGTACTATTGTAATCCTTGGCCACAGCTTTCATTTCCTTAATTTGCTGACACAGGATAATGTAGGGCTGTGCTGTATGAAGGAACACTAAACAATCCCAGTTACAAATTTTCTCTGAATGTCTAAGCTGACCTTTGAAGCTTTCAATAAAAGTATAATTTAAAGGGGGGGGGGGAATTGTTAACATGGAAATGGAATTATAGGAACAAGACCAAATTCATTCCTTTGACTTGCTATCTGCTCTTGTTTGATGTCAGCTATATAATTATACATCACAGCTTGAGTGAAAAGTAATATTTTGCTCCATGCTAAAAGCAGGCCATGTATATGGTTTATTAACTGGAAAGGAATTGGCAGCACTCACATGTCTGGGGACAGGCACAATCACAGCATTTCATTAATGATCTGAGCATCCTCCCTCTCATACACAGGCCTGATTTCTCATTTTGGGCTGTTTTACATCTCTCTAGGAGCACAAAGGGCTGGGTCCTGCACCTGGGCCACAACAACCCAGTGTGACACTACAAACCTGGGGAAGAGTGGCTGGAAAGCTGCCTGGTGGGAAAGCTGAGGGGAGCTGCTTGATTTTCATGACAAGTTTCACTGCTGTTCTTCAGTAAGAAGAAAACTAGAAAGAGAAAGAAACATTGGACATCTCACAACTAAGACGGAAACAACAATGGATTCATTGATCCAAAGCAGCAGTTAATAGTTGTATTCAATTGCTCCCATGCAGAAAGGTCCTGCCCTTATAGGAAAAAGTATCTCTGTATTAGCAAAACCTACTGTCAGCTGCTCAAATCCTGGTGATTGTCAAACTTTCCTCTCGGATCACTGGTTATGAGGCACAGCACTACCCTTCTAATATTTGGAGGTATTTCCTCCCAAATGCATCTTGCTGCAGAAGCAATAGAGAAAACACAACTGAGATACAGATATCCTTAATAGAGGCTTATAGAGGGGTTCACATTTTGCCACCCTTCCCTGACACCACAAGATGCACACAGTAGGACTCAGCTACAGAAGGCCATAAACTCTCCACACACTCAAACTTGATGCTGGACACAGCTCCCCTAAATCCTCCCAGCCTTGCAATGACACAGGGCAAGACAGTTTTTAGAAGCACTGCCATAATATTTCAATGCACCACAGCTTGGTGCAGCAAGTCTTGCTTTTCATGGTCCAAGAGTAGTTAATTTTCTAAAGGTCAATTTTTACATGTTTATTTTGACTGGCCCAATAGAAAGACACAGTTATATTAATAGTTTACAAATTAAATACTCATTCTAGGGAACTGTACCGAGTTTTGCTCCGTTTCATCCAAAGAGTGACACTTCATCCCAGAAAAGGCCAGGGCAGCATCCCAGCACAGAACATCTGGTTGGCTAACACAATGGAGCACAGCACCTGCGAACATGCTCAGTGTTTGCTTTGTAACTATTTGTCCCTCATCTGCCTAAAAATACGTTTTTAGGCTGTTAAACCTCAGTCCCTGCCAGGGCAGTCTGGTGTGATAATGCAGCCTGTTTGTCTTGGAAAATCCTTTTTTCTGGGCCATGCATGGCTAAGCCAAGATTTCTGGAAGGTGGAAGAGGAGGTTTTCTTCCCTCTTTTTCCTCTCCATTTCTTTTCCCCCCTAGTTTTTGCAGCTTTTTAGACTTTCTGCTGAGTGTCTAATGGGATCAGACTGAGCCAAACAGCACAGTTAAGAAAGAACAGAGATGGATTGCAGCAAGGTCTGTGGTTTGAAATCTATCATCCAGGGGCTAAAGAAGCACAGACAAATGAATAAAAGCAGAAAATTATGAAATCCTAGCCTTAAAGCCGAGCAAAATTTCTTAATTTAGGGCTCTCCTAATGGCTGAAACCACCACCAAGTTGACTCTCGGGAACAATCCTTCCTCCTGCCAGGCCCTTCCAAAGGAAGGGAGAAACTCCAGGATCCCAGCCAGCCTAAGGTGTTGGTGGGCGAAGGAGGTTTCAGGAGAATAAGGCTAAGAGACTGCAGAAGTCTTTATAAAAGTCCTGCCAAAAAGGCTGTGCAGGATTATAGCTGAGAGTTAGAGACGTATTGGGTAGGCTTTGGTTTGTTGGCCACGTTCTCCACTAGTGCATATAGGCTGCAAAAATACAACAGGACCGACCACTGAAAAATCCACCCAGTGACCTGGAAGAAACTTCCAGAAGCTGAAGATGTGATGAGCAATGTGGCGAGTTCCAGCCTGGAAAGCAGGGGACACACAAGGTGGGGAGAAGGGAACAGCAGGGGGGACGGATGAGACAGCTGCTGTGACGGCACCACTGCTGGCAGCTCCTGGCCACATCCCTTCCTGGTCACAGCAGCCAAAGGCCAGTTTTAACCAGTTCTCCCTCTTTTATTTTCTGAGTTGTAAGAAGCATCTTTTTATACATATATATAAGAAATAATAATAAATAAAAAAAAGTTGGATTGTTTTGGATTTTTTTTTAAGTATATGATATGGATTTCATCTGAGAGAAGACACCACCACAGTGAGGATATCAGTGTCTGACAGCATCTCTCCCTACCCTGCTTCCTTAATTAACCTGTAGAAGTTGCTGACCCTTTGTACCACTGAACACCTGAGTCACTGGTGGCATAATAAGGTTTTGTTATAAAGGATATTCAGGGGAATAAAATGCTACACAGGATATTCCTCCTGGGTAAGCTACTCTGTGTGGCCTTCAGCAAGTCAGTTCACCCTTTCTTATCATAACAATGCAACCCAGTTGGAAAACAGGGTGAGAAATAGGAATCCCACTGAAAACCAGGTGCTACGTTTGAGTTGAGGTTCTTCTTAACAAGCAGTTACCCATGTATGTTAAATGGGACAGCAATTTTATGATACATGAAGGAGGTAAAGCTTGGCAGAGCCTTCACACAAGAATAATCCAGTTTAATAAGACAGAGCTATTCAACAAAGGCTCAAGTTCAAGATGTTTCTGTGATGACTCCTCCCTCCTTTACACATGCAAGAAGCCTGGACATCCCTCTGGTGAGGCTGTACAGATGTGGTTATCTAGAGGAAGAGGATGGCTGGAGACCAGGACCTCCACAGATGACCATTATGAGGAGGAATACAGCTAATAGAGAATTCATTAAACCATAGTACATAGTAAAGAACCTTCAGGAGCAGCACATCATTACTAACAGACAGACTGACCACTCTGGGCACACCAAACTTGGTTTAAAGGGTAATCCAGGGAGTCTTTTGCCCCCAAGGAAATTTATGCTCACACAGATTAAATACAATCCAGATTTTTCACTGTCTGGATTCTCACTTGGTCTGTGATGTCTTTAACAAGAGTCAAGGATTATTACTGCTGGTTTTTTTAGCCCACATAGATAATCTGGAAGCCTGTGGGTTATATCAATCAGGGGAAAAAAATACTAATTCGTAAGTAATCAAACCATACTTGTTTGCCAAAGTTAATCATGCTTCTGGGATTGCATCTGGTTTTCTCCTTTTCTCTTTTTTCACATGGTCTTTTGCCTACCTCACACCCCCAACAGAGAAGTTGCAGCCACATATGAATGACAAAGTCTCCCCACATACACATCTATGTCTATGTGGGGTGGCTATTGCTCCCAGCACCTAGCTGTAACTCAGCATCCATCCTACAGCTTCAATCCATGACATGGCACTGTGTCTGCTCTGTGTTGGGAGCACGAGCTTTTCTATGTGGATGGAAGATGAAACAGATTTCCCAGTGCATGCTTACTTGGGTTGCCAAATTTCACTTGAAATTAGATTCATACTGCAATTTGCAAAGACTCCACACGTCTCACTAGCCTGTCTTCAGCACTCTGCTAAATAACTGTAGAAAAAAACAAGGCCTGATCAGAACAAAGTGCCAAATGAGTTGTGAGATGTATTTTAATGTAAAATAGCAGTAATTGACATGAGTTTATCTCCACTGAAACATTCTGGGTTTGCAGCCTTCAGGAGAGATTCAGTAGAGGCAATGAAAGAACTCATAGTCATTATATTCCTACCTCTTACCTAAGCATGCTTCAAACCTACCCTAAGAAACCACATTGTTAAAAACAATGAGAAGATTCATTTAACACAGTCCTTGGACATCCCACAGAGACTGCTGGCCAGCATGTCCATTAAGGAGGGCAAGGACAGAAGAACTGCCCTTTTAGCCTTCTTTGTAACCTCTCTTTGTCCTGCCCCTGTTATCTTCCATTCTTCCCATCTGCTCATCCCCAAGAGGCCGGAGGAACTGACTTTTCAATTTCCAGCTCCTTCCTGAGCATATCTGCTGTTTGTCAAGCACAGGCATTGAAGTGTAGCACTTTTTTGTCTTACTGCAGTGAACACGTTTTGGAGGGCTTATATGAAAGGTAAATACATGTGTGCGTAATACAGTCATTTTTCATAGCAAGACAGACAACGTAATTGATTAACGTAAATCAGATATCATTCATTATATGGACAGATTCCACAAACTACTGGCTGAAAGAAAGATGAAGGGGGGGAAATAGTTATTCCTATAATAGAAATGAGTTAATGACATATATTTCCTTCTTTTAAAATTTTTCAAATTAGAAGTTGCACAGAATCAGATTTGACCTGTAACTGAACCATTCTCAGCTTCCCAGGGACCAAAAACCTAGTTAAGGATTTCTTGCTGCTGCTTCCTCATAGCATGTGAAAGCCAAGAAACCCTGGTTACCCCAGGACTTCACACATTACAATACAGATACAGAAAGAATCTATTTATCCTGATGCACAGCACTGCCAATCCAAGTGAATTGAAAGAAATGAAAGCAATTGTCATCAAAATATCTTGCATATAACAGTCTGGAGATGTAATGAGGGACATAAATTTCAGAAGATCCACTCTCACTGGTACTATTCTGGTGAACTGACTGTATTTTAACTATTGAGTCTTGTCAAAATATGCCACACAAGGGAAAATGGATGGATAAGCAAATAAAGATATACTTACTTACACACTGTTCCAAATGCTGTGATAAATATTTAGGTGAGTGACTATGGTGCTATAGCATAATAAACCCACATATTTTAGGCTAATGAAAGTGTTTATATATCTTTTCACTGCAATACTACTATCTATAGATCCTTAAGCAGATAGACACTATAGGTATTTCTCATTATGTTCCTAGGTGTGGGTTTTGGCAAACAGTCAACTTGTGTGGTTTCCAGAGTTTCAAAATTCCCCTAACCTGCATTATTTCCACACATGATTTCAGTTTTCAGTCTCCCATCCAGAATAAGACCAACCAAACATTTAAATGTAAACTCCTCAGGATGCTTCATCTCTGTTATTTTCTAGTGAGGTGTGGAAATTAATAAACTCATGTGTCTACTGGAGGCACGAGGAGAGAGAAAGCTTTCGTATCCCAAACCTCAGGCAAAGCCACCAGAACAACCTTGAATTACTAACAAAATCCATAGGCCAGGAGACAAGATCAGAGCCCTCGATGTTCACTTTGATTCATGTAGTCTAATGTCAAAACTTTTTTCCCCTGCTGCATTGGACACGAACGTTAGCAGATACTTTGGCATCACTGGGACAACAGCATTTGAAGTATCTGTAGCTGCAGGAGGTACTTGTAAAAGGATTTTTCTCCCAGAGCAAGTGTTTAATGCAGAGGGGGCAGAAAGGAAGGAGTTCATGACCAGCACACATGGTGTTAGGGGATTTCTGTTAAAAAGATTCATTTAGGAGGGAAGTGCGGAATGACAAGTAGCATACATATCTGCAGATCTCAACACAAGACAAAAACGGGAGAAACATGGAAGGTAGAAAAGCAGAAATCCCTGCCATGGTGTTGATATGCCCAACATTTTGGGAAGGATTCCTTCTGTTAATCCTTTTGCCCATACCTTCCAAATGACCAATGCACACTTTGGGATGGCCTCATGTTGGCCAACCCAAACTGAGACAGTCAGAGGCAGCCAAAATCCTGCAACAGCAACTCAGGCAATTTCCTTTAAGCAGGAAAAGAATAATGTTCATTGTCTCTGGCCTTCTCATTGTTATCTCCTATGGCCCCAGTCCACACCTGGAGCTCTTAATGTGGACCTGGAAAATCCTGGAAAATGCACAGATCCACTAGGATGTAATCCCTCCACTGCTTCCTTCAGGTGAAGAAATAGATGTGTGTATTAAATGGTCATAAACCACCACAAAGACATAAGGACATGAGCAGGTCTAGTCAGCTCCAGTTATGTGATGTGCAAGCTAGCAGTGCTAACTCCTCCTGTGTTCCTCACTAATGCACAACATCTATCACTAATGATGTAATAATGAATAATAATGAATTCCACTGGATGCAGAAACACTGAAGTGGCACAGATGGTAAAAATATCTTCTTTTCTCCCAGGCTTGTTACACCTGCAAATATGCCAAATTTAAAAACAATTATGATAATTTAGGTCCTAAAAGACATTTTTCTGATTCTATCTGCACAAAAAATTAAGCATTGAACAGGAAATTCACAGTTCTCCATTTTCCAGTGGCACAAGAAAAAGATTAAATAGACCCAGCAGTGAAATACTACCCAGGCCTGTCATTTGACCAGTAGAGAATGCTGATATTTGCAGCGATCCTTCAGGGCTGGGCTTTCTAGCCCACTCATATCACATTCCTCCTAAACTGTCTGCATTACTCCTTCCAGCTAAAAGGGCAGTTGCTAATCTATTTATGCAGGGCTGACAATGAAGGCAACTAGATCATGCTCAGGGAGAAAACAGCAAAGGGCTTTTCAACTCAAAGATGCAATATGGGGTGCTGGATGCCGTTGGAAGGCATCTGCAGCACTGGCTGTATTTACAGAGCTGCTGAGTGTTGATGGCTGGCTTCCTCCTGAACAAGAGCCAAGCATCATGGGTGTCTGCTACGAACAAGTGAGCAGAGGATTCTAATGGAGCTCTTCTCAGGCTCAACAGTACACACAGTTTATTCTTGCTGTAGCCTCTGAAGGTGGTTATGGGATGCTGAAAGGCCCTACTGAGTCATGAGTGCCCACAGAAAAGAGGGAAGGAGGAGAGAGGCTCTAATCCCTGTGCACTGCTATTTCAGGTAAATTTGTGCCTCCATCTAAATGTAAAGCCTATTTGTAAAGTCAAGATTACACCACACATTTCAGAGCAGTGCAAGGAAGACACTAGTGCCTGCAACTGATGAGCTTTTGACAGCAAGTGCAGAGTAACGCAATTCACCTTCTGCACAGCTTGAAGCTCCTTCACAGCAGGTCCATAGATCAAAATGTTGAATTAA
This sequence comes from Neopsephotus bourkii, assembly GCF_033783945.1. Lineage (NCBI taxonomy): Eukaryota > Metazoa > Chordata > Aves > Psittaciformes > Psittacidae > Neopsephotus > Neopsephotus bourkii. The sequence continues at coordinate 5,198,025 of NW_026902048.1, forward strand.
GTGTGTTAGGATGAAGGAATGAAGTTCTTAGTACAGGACCAATAGGTACCTCCAGCTGCCAACAAAACTAAACTGCCAGCAGCACTGGGGAAGCCCAGAGGTAACTTCATGGTTGGGAACATGACATGTAATTACTACTTAAGTCAGCCAGTTGGTCCCTCTTGTCACGGGGGTTACTGGCATGGGGTTGATGTCACTGACACACAATCAACACACCACATTCCCATTTCCAAACAGAATTTAGTATATGTTGCGCTGCGGGAATACAAGAAGGGAAACAAACAGGGACTCTTTCAGGCCCGAGGACAACAGAACAACAGTTGTAAAACCACTTGACCAATTCTGAGCGGTTTTTCACACACACACCCTTCACACAGTGTAACTCAGTAGTCCAAGCACAAACTTAATTGCACACTGGGCTCAGACACAGCTATTGCAACAAAACAGGGAGGCTGCATGCAAGCCAGCAGCTCTGTAGCTAACTTCCAAACTGGATACCTACATTTGCACACATAACACTTCTGGCATGAAACTGGTTAAGAAACCAGGTTGTTAACATCTCGCATTCCTCTAAAGAAACCAGAAAAACGAGCAAGGTTTTAAAAAGTGGTGAATTTTGATTGGTTTTACAGGTGTGAAGAAAACATAACACAGAAGAAAAACCCCCTAAGTAATGAACAAACCCCAGGCTGAAACAGAGGAAAGCAAAAAGCAGCTTACTACAGTGATGAAAACTTTCCTGCAACTCCAGGAAAGGGCTTCAAATCTCTTAAGAGGAAGTTCTCTCCCCACGTTTCCCAGGCTACTCAGGTAGTTCTGTTAAACATTGTTTTAATATTTCCAAGTTCAATCTCAACTAGAATTTGACAAAACAGGCAATATTTGAGGCATTAAGAAACGGAAAGGGGAAAAAACATTGACACATTGCCTGAAGTTTTCAGAGACCTCGCGAACTAAACCAGAAGTGAACAAAAAAAGCCCCAATTCCTACCTCCTGAAAGAACTACAATTGATCATTAGTAAAATCAGTAGTAAAGATCAGTAGTAAAGAATTAAACAATGACTAAAGAACACTTAGAATATTCTTAAAACACATATTCCAGCCAGGGGTAATGTGGAGTATTCTGGGATTACTGTACTATAGGTTGGTTCATTGACTCCAAGGCTAGCAGAAGCAGCCTGTTGCCTAAGAAAACTGAAAGTCATTGCCAGTCACTGGAGTTTCTGCAGCTACTTGTCTAAACTGCTTTCAGGAATAGACTTCTGCTTCAGCACCAATTCAGACTCACTTCGGGTTGGAGTTTTTCACCAAATACACAGGAAATAACTGACTCCAGTCACAATGCGAGTCCATCTCTGCTCAAACTGCCTCTGCAGCTAGGAATGAGGAATGGGAAAGAAATACTTGATGTTGTCTTTTTTCTTTGAATCCATTCAGCCATCCCAAATAACGAAGAGAGTCCAGGAAAAAAAAAAAAACAAAATCAGCTTTTTGAATAAATTTTGAGCATCCTGATTACAGCTAAACCCAGCCTCACTCTCACTTCCCACCATGCATTACTGAAACATCTCTACCTTTAGGAGGTATTGACATTTCAGCTCCTTAGTATTATTTACCACTGTGAAGTCAGCAAGGGATTTAACACTAGCTCAAACCACAGAATACAAATAAGCAACTCGCAGATCATCTTAAGGGCTGGGTAGACCTCTTTCTTTTTCATCCTCAGCACCTCTCTCTATCCACTGCTGCTGTGAACAGGGAAAAGGAGTGCCTGGGATGGAGTACAGGATTTGGATTTATGCAACAACCACCCATAACAGGGAACTACACTGCTAATATCTCCCTTTGGCCCACTGAGCCCTAAACAGAAGCATCAGGAACTGGAGCCTTGTTCTTAACAAAGAAAAAAATAAACCGTTTTATTTTTAATCAAGTCCATCTTCACTTGTCTTGGCCATTTTGTCCCCATCACAGCTCTCTTACAAACTCAACTTTGTGGCTAATGAGAACCAGTCAGGCACTTACACTTCAAGTGTCTCTGGAAATCCACCTCCTTGATAACCCAATAGCTCCCACTACTGACCTCCTGGGAAGAAAATTGATGCATTCATGCTTACCTGAGGAAGTAAACAGGGAGGACAATGGATCATTTCAACCCAACACTTCTCATTCTGTGTTTTGCTTACAGAGCTGATTTTCTCCTTGACGATTAATACATACAGATACTGCAGCTTTCTTAATACCCAAAGTGCTCTTTCTTCACCTAAAGTGTTCTTATAGAGAATATGTATAAAACATACAGAAATTTAGTATTATCAGTCCCACCATATTATCCCATGTGGTTCCAAGCTCTAATTAAAGCGCTGCTAATGTTACACCAAAACACTTGAATTTATTACTATCACAACACTAAGACATAGGCACATGTCTAAATGATTTTTAACCTCACAAAACCATTCTTATCTTTACTCCAAATTTTCTTTTTCCCTGAATTTGTAACTTAATCCCTTTGATCTTCATAAAGGTCTGTTGGCCAATGTTATACATAGCAAGCTGTTTGTGAAACAATATTCTAACCCAAAATATTTGTCACAACAGAACTGGACCTAAACAGACAAACCACTTCCCAGTGATCAAAACTACCCTGTATTTGCACTGTGAAAATAAAAAGAATCACAGTGTTTGATACAGGACAAACAGCACCTGTAATTCACTATGTAGGTCAAGGACATACTTATTAAAGAAAAGCACCTCAGAAAAGTGTTCATTTCATGTCGAGTCTTTTCTATAAGAGGACAAATATGTAATTAGATTTTTTTTTTCCTCAGCAGCCAAAAGGGACATCAGATTTTACTCTTTTAGCTACTAAAAGAGAATCAGTATTCTTCCATTGATGCTGGAACTGTTCCACCATGACATTTACCATACTCAGCCAATATGTCAACAAATGCAACACAGCAGCTGCTAACAATTTTATCTGTTATTTCCTTCAAGAAATCTCAGTCTGTCTTTGCCCATCTGCTTAAAGACAACACCACAATTAACACCTGCCACAAGAGCATCCCAAACATTGTTCATTTTCTATGTTCCTGAATGAAGGCCTGCCTGGAATTTAAAGGATAATCTTCATCTTTGCACTACTGCTCCACAATTAACCCTACCCCCACCTCCAGCCCAAGAACATGGGCAGATGCGAAATACTATAGAAAGTACCTATGAAGGTGGCCAACAAAACACACCAAACACATCTTCTGTCATACACAGACTTCAGCTCCAAAAAGGCCACAGTGTTTAAAACAGGCTTATTATTTAAGCTAGAGCAAGAAACAGCTTGGGTTTTGGCAAAAATTCCTCTGTGTCAGAGAGAATAAATAGAGAGAATGATTCCAGAACAACTCTATCAGCAGGTTGCAGCTGTGAGAAGGAAGATTTCATCTAGTCTGATCCCCACTGTACTCCCCTCAGCTGTGCTTGTTTATTTGGGCTCCACTCAGAGATAAGAAGTCAAGTTTAAACGCACAGTTGTTGTATACAAAGCATAATGCAATGGACCAAGCTGTTTCCCTGAGGTTCAAGCCAGCAACCAGTTCCTAGTATATCATATTGCCATCCATATCCTCCAGACATTTTATTGGCTGGTCTATTCCATATTATGAGTTACAGGAAATGGAAGGGATTGAGGAATACAGCGTTAATGGAAGGTGCGTGGCACAAAGTTTCCTAGTATCAACTGGAAAAGCTTTAGAAATGCCCCAGGTTCTCTGATGGAGTTGAGCTTACTTTCAATGTGGTACAGTGCTGTGTGCTTCAGACTTTGAAAATGGCACCTATGAAACACTGGGATGAGAAGAGAGGCGTTGCTTGCTCTGCAAGACTATGTTTTATGAGGTTTTGATTAAAAGATGGGAATTGCAAGTCTCAGTGACAAATCCCTCATGCAAAAAGGCACACTTCTATCCAAGTGAGGAGAGCATCATCAAGGATGCAGCTGGATTCTCAAAGGAGCCCAGATAACTTATTTCCCCACTTTCTGCCTCAACTTAATGACTGGAACAGTGGATATACATGTGCATATGAATGAGAGGATTTTTGTTGCTGATTAATACTTGCACAGCCCTTTCAGATCCCACAGGAAAGGTGCTCCAGATTTGCAAGACAGTCCTAAAAACCCAACAACACAACAAAGAGGAGCAGTATGTGAAGCAGCAGCATCTTCACACACACTTCTCACCAACTACTCCTAAATAGAACCATTATAGGAAAAATAAGCAAAAGTGCTCTAAGCAAAGGTGGATCATAAGTTCTGCTTTGGCAGAGATAAGGTCTTCTGTCCAGGTACTGAACACAGACATCTCCTGGATTGAAAAAAATCAATCCACAATTTCAATCAGTTGCAATGATTTTTGTGAGGGTTCACAGCTGTCTATAGGATGAAATGGACTCAGAAGAAATATTCAGATTCCATTGGTCTCTATAGTTTTGATACAATCAGAGATGTTGAGAAGCCAATTGTCCCTTTGTTTCCTCTCTTTTTCTCTCTGTAGACTCAGAGAAGCATAATCCTGAATTGATAGCTTCTCCCAATGCTCAGGCTATGATTTATCAGTCCAGGAGACTTCAGTGGAGAAGTAATTGCATTAGCACTGCCACTGATAAATAGTGCTTTCTTCAGACTTACGAGCCGCTGAGGGCTAATTACTCCTCAGATTCCAGATTCCGTTTGGCTTTAATCACAGGGTGAATCATCTCTTTCCAAACACGGCAGATATTAATGGCAGCACATTTATCCTAATTAATCTTCCACTGGGAAGGCCTTTTCTTTTAATTAAAGACATGAAAATGTGCAAAAATGACAAAAGAGCATGTGGCCAAGTAAGGACCAGATTCAAAGCACCTCAGAGGATGGTGGGGATTGTTTTCACAGGGAAATAACGTAATGAGCCATATTCATCCTTGGCATCTGGATTTTGACCTTATTAAGCTTACACATTGAGACAAATTCATCTTCAACACTTCATCTAAGAGAAAGTGGTGTTGATAAAGGAATGGAGGACCCACTTCTAGCATCTTTGGCTTTGTGGCTTAGCCATTAGTACTCAAGCCCCCCCAGAGACCTACAGCTCAGTAATGATGATATGCAAGAGCCAGAAAATCAACAGGTTATTTGGCTGCAGAAGCCTCCTTGCTGCCATCTGTCTAAACATAAGGCAAAGAACAAACAACTACAGCTCAAGACATGGTAGAATCAAAATTTCCGTCAGATTTAAGCAAAAGTAATGTTTCACTAAATGCTCACTAGTTCTTAAGAGAGATACTTCAACCTATCAAGCAAGTTAATAGGATATATTGCATCAGCTCTCATAAAGCTTGCTACTGGAAACACTGTTCACAAATACAGGCTCAGACATCAGTCACTCTGCTGCAAGCTAGGTGCTGAGAATGAGAGTTCTTTTAAAGGCAGGCTTCACATAGGTTTTCCATGGACAAGAGAAAATATGTTCAGTGAAATACATGGGTTTGTGGATAATTGAGGATCCTGTCTAGGTTATGAGGTTTTGCAGCACCAAGAATTCCTTTAAATTAGAGGTGAATCTAAGTGAATCTCCTTGAGCAGATATAACTTCTATCCTGTGTGTCAGAGATAAGCTGTGGAGAAAGAGAGATGAAGTCAAGAACAACAACTCAACCAGCCTTATTATTTGGAGCCAGTTGTTGAATTGCTTACCACCCCTGCATGGTCAGTTGATACATATACTCAGCTAGAGTCTGAGCAGCAGGGTTACAAGGAGGCAATTACTGTCACAACGTGAAGGGATAAGAAAGTGTGATAACATCTTCCTTGAGATTTCTCATAGTGTATTAACCCAGGAGCTGTTTTCTTCTCGGCATCTCCAGCAACTGCAGAGAAGAGACCCTTACACAGTGCTGTCCCTGGGGATTTTACCTACATTCATACCTTATGGCTTACTGAAAAAAAAGGCCATTTAGGCTGCATGTGCGTATACTACTCTTTTAGCTTGCAAGAAGAGACCCCTGTTCAAAGAACCTGTGAAAGGACTTCAAGTTGCAAACCAGCTCTTGCCCTGACCTAGCATATTTCAAATATTAGAGCTTTAGTCTAACCTGATGCATACATGGTGCTCCCAAGCACTGAGGAAATGTACCTACTGGTACATTAAGTGAGACTGCAGTCGATACTTCTAAAGTGCCTGTTTATGCTGCAGCACAGAGCTGATAAACAGCCTTGCTTCTAGTTTCTCTTAATTTAGAATTCATTACGTCTCTCTTTCCATGAAAGATAAACCAATAGCTGCCCTTGACAGCTGTTTTCTTTGGGGTCATTCTCTCTATCCACCCATCTACTCTTTCTTCAGGGGGTTTTGCTCACTGTAATGCTACCTCTATCAATTTCATTCAATTCTTCCAACACAATCTACAGGGACTGAGGAAGACAGCAAAGCCAAATGCATTTAACCATTTAGGTACCAGGCATCAATGAATTACAATAGTTAAAGGAAATGTGGACAATAGCAAGAGATCTATCACAATAAGAAGCACTAGTAAATGGGAAGATTACGCCAAAAGGTAAGACACTCCACAAGATGCCAGCTGGATTGATTTGGGATGCTTTACTTCGGTTCAGCTAGTATTGCACCTGGCTGCAAACTCTGCCAGGCTCTCAGCTAGAGATTCAATGGTTAGTGTGCCAAATAGACACGCATCCAGCCCTTTTAAAGCAATGATTACTTTCCAGGACTCTGATTTATACTCAGAAAAGGACAGATATGACTGCTTGATGAGCATGACAGCCCCCTATTAGATCAGTGGTTCACATAGCCCCGTCTCATTTCTCTGACAGCAGCCTCAAGAGATGCTATTTACACAATATGAGAACTGTGTGATCCCTTCCTCGGTAGATTCCACCAGCACCCACAATTGTTGTACAAGGGTTGCTGAAAAGAGCACCCCTGCCTACCTCTTCAGTACCCATTCAGAGACTAGTCATTTGTCAAACTATCTTTTCCCTTGCAAGCCTGTTGATGTTATTTTAAAAGCTCCTCCTGTTGTTTTCTGCCTGAAGCAAGCTGCTCAGGTGGAAAGCTTATGAAGGAATGTGAAGATGATTCCAGAGAGCAAAGAGGTCAACAGAAGACCAGCAGCTTCAACTATAACATCCTCACTCGTAATTCGAGAGTACAGTAAAACATTTCCCAGTGCCTAAAGTCTGGAAAATGAGCCTGATGCAGTACAGAAGGTTCCCAAGGGCCCACTGAGGATTTAGTGTCTTCATTCCTATGGTGGCACCACACAGCTAAAATGTTTAGACTATAAACACCTCAGAGGAAGCAAAAGCGGTAACTTTCATATCGCTCCTGTGAAAAAAATGCAGCAATATCTTTAATAGAACTTTTAATGGTACTTTAAGAACCTCATGAGTCCTCATTTTTGGAGCAGCATCTACTACTCACATTGCTCATTCCTTGGCCACCTTTTCAGCATCACAGAAGACAGGATACAGAAGAATCCCCCCCCCAAAACTACTCTTTTTTTATTCACAGCAGAGCTTATTTCTGCTCATGTGCTGTGATCAGCCTTTGCACACTGAAGCTGTAAGACCTTCTATCTGAAACAAAAACTGTGGTTAACAAGACATAATCTGTGATAAATTAGTACAGAATAGCAAGAACACTATTGACAAACCTTAGATGGTCAAAGACACAAAATGCTGATGGCAGCAATAGGCTCAAATTAGGTTTGTTAAGTAATCAGAAAGCAGACTGAGCATCAAAAGGCTTTCAACTACACCAGGACTTAAAAGGAGAGTGTGCCAGGTCTTTCAATTTGTTATTCTTCAAGCTGAAGAGACTTCAATAAAACCAGTACAAGCTTTTTAAGCTGTTTTGTCAGCGACATCCCAGAACTCCCTTGTGCCATTCCTGGAACAGTTTACATTCAAGCATTTGTTCTCTTCTGGTTGGTTTAGGCAGTCTGACACTGGCTCTGTTCCCAGATCAGGTGATTTGAAAGTTTATAGGGACACAGCAGACTCCAAAAAGGAAGCCCATGATTTTGCACTAACAAGCCTATGAGCAGTCTTTATTCGCAAGGATTTATGGCTAAAGACATCTGGGGAAGCAACCTCTGAACCAGCCCCGTAAGGTTTTTGTGGCAGCACTCGGTTCTGCCCCTGCATTGGTCCTGTTCTGCAAACAGGGGCACAGGGCAGAACATCTACGTGTCAGGCTTGGTGCTGTTGGTCATAAATCGTTTGTGGCCAGATCAGAAATTAGTGGGGAGTGAAAAACAATCCTTTCTGGACTGCTACTGCCTGTACACCACTAGATCGAACTCCAATACTACCCATCTAGGTATTTTTTGACTGGTATTTCCATTTCCCACCATCCCACTCCACGAAAAATGAGAGAAATGCCACCCAATATCAGAATTGGGAACAGTATGCCAAACCCATCTCTGCAAAGCAAAATCCTGCTGTCAGAAAGCGATATACGGGGAAAATGAACCATTAACTGAGTGAAACCTGCCCACTCCCTCAATGGAAAAGGACCAGTTACTGTCCCTATGGTGGCTGGGAAAGACATCTACCTTTGTATGGCACTGGAAGGAGACCATGTTCCTTGGCAATAAAGCCTTCTCTCCTCCAGTGTAATAAAAAGCCACCTCTCCCTCTCTCCTTACCAATCTCTCATTAAAAGTTCAAATGATCCCCAAGCAGAGAAATGTAATTAGGATCTAGCTCCTGGGAATTGCTATCAGTTTGCTCACACTGGCTGGTAAATGGCTGAATGTCTCCATCCCCCTTCCAGGCCATGATAGAGTTTCCAGTGTCTTTCACCACGGTACAGCACAGTGGCTCCCAGAGCTCAGGAGAAACACTGCCTGCAAGCTCTCAGCACAGCCCAGCTTCTAGAGTTCTCCAGATAATACAAACTGCCAGCCAGCATTTTTAATTAGAAAAGCAGCCAAGATGGAAGAAAGTCAAGGTTAACCCATTGAGTCACCCTGTCCTGTTTCCTCAAGGAGGAATTATCTTGTTTAGCACCTCCTTTCACTGACAAGCTCTATCAAGTGCGATCAGCCACACGGAAATACGGGGGAAGAGAAAATAAAACAGTGGGTTCACACTACTGACGCATGTTAGACATCAAAAAACACCGCACTGTGTAAACAACCACAGTACTGTAATGAACTGCTTGTCTTTTAAAAGAAAGGTAGTGGACAATAGCAAGGGAGCTAGGAGAATTCTTCAGTTCTCAATCATCCAGATGGACTGAGCCTGGAAAGCAGGAAAGTTTTCTTTCCTTTTGAGCCAAGCTCGGTGTGACCTCAGTCATCTCATTTTGCCTTCTGGACCTCTTTCTCCACCCAGATATTCAGGAATGGTTGTAACTACTCAACTGCTCAGCCAAAGGTCCCATTGTGGTTACAGAAATACCACATCACATGCCCAAATAAATAACAATAATAACAATAATAATAGTAATCCTTATTTATTTCCAAAAGCTCTTGTGGTGTTTGTTAGATCCATGCAGTCTACACTGTGGTTCCCTTCTGACCTATCAATCTATTTTTCCTTTCCATTAAAAAAAGATACAGTACCACCACTGGTAACGGGGAATCCTGAGTTTCCTCCAGCTGTGACGTTTTGCTCTCATGGCATGGATTTCATTCTCAGAGTTTCCTTTACCTCCAAGTCCTTGTGTCAGCTTTTATTCCTCATGTTACTCCACTAGCCTGTCCTGTTATTTATGTTCTTGCGTGATCAGCTGCTGCACTGTGAGCACTGTACACACTAATGCATAAAGGCTTTTTTGTTTTTAAAGGCCTAAAATGCACAAAAATTTGCCAGAAATGACCACTGCCCTTGCCCAGGTTCAAGATACAATTTTGTAAAATATTCAATATGCATTAATATAGATCAGAACCTTGGTATTTATGTCAAACCTTAATCTGAAGCAAGATGTCCAAGAGACGGTTGTGTGAATTCTGCAATGGATACATTTTTAAGATTGGGTAGAAAATTGATCTACAAAGGCTGCAGATCTTCTCTTTAAGGATCATTTCCTTTGTTAGAAAAGAGCTAGAATGTGCCCCACCATTGTGGGGAGTGAAAAAAAGAGACTACAAGGGTGAAATGAATATGGAGGCATGCCAGACTGAGGACTGGGCTAGAGGTCAGTGTGGGGATGCCTCGTTGTCTATAGAACAGTAGAATTCCCATTATTGTGAACATCTTAAATCAAACTGTATACGGTACTACAGCAAGCAAGGTTAGAGAAAAAACTCTTAGGGCAGAGAACTGACCCAGTTCATGCCTTCCTTTGAAATGCCCATAATTAGGTCTTTCTTTTAGCTTATTATCCTTAATTCTACTATTTTACACCATCACACATATATTCTCTCACGCATTCCTCCGAGTACAATTAAAGTCTACTAAAACCTGCACGTTAACAATAAAGAAGAAAATCAACATTGTCTGTGCTGCCCTCACTTGCTCTTTCTGCTCCAGCAGGTAGAAAAGCACCATACTCAAACTGGCAGCCAAGGTGTTCAGAGCTTCTTTGAACTACATCTTTAATTTCAGCTGCATCTGGGTTCAAAGAAGCATCAGATTCCTGTCTGCATTTTATATCTCACACTCAAACAAGAGCTCTAGGTTAGGATGAGTAGATCCTTGCTCTTTTTCAGGTATTCTTCAGGGCATCAAAGTTTCATTTGAACCATTTCCTTAGAGTCAAGAAATATATTGCTCATGGATCTCCAGGGAAAATGGCACAAATGAAAGTTATTAAGTGCACAGCCTCAATATTTGTCCATGCCTTCCCAAAGAGACACAAGACAAGGCTACTTGCTTCCTGGACAATAACTGGTCAATCATTTTAAAGCCTGAGGGGGAGCAAAAGCACTAGCGGTAATATTAAACTAAAGCATCTTTAACGGCACCGTGTGTTCACGGGAGCAACATAATGAAAAGGGAATATTTATAGCCAGTATCAGTTTATGCAGTGAACACATCTACCTCAAGAAAGTCAGATTCTGAGGTTTATTACACCTCAGAAAAAAGATCATACCTACACTTATAAAACCTGAGGACCTTTATCAGATAGTGCTTGTGTATGGCATGTCAGTGTCACATCCTAAACTGCCAGACATAATTGCTTCGCCAGCTGTACATAAGACAGGCAGAAATCCTCCACTGCATCATTCCAGTTAGGCAATAAACACGATTTTCTTAGTATAATTCATCAAGTCTAACAGCTTTAAGCACGCTCACTATCCCTTCCTATGGCTCCTCAAAAATAGAGCTTGCTTGTAACCCCCCACAGAATTAAACTGTAGCCAGCAGGCCCTTGGCTCAGTGACTCACCACCTTGCCCAGGAGAATTCTGCTAAGACATGGCTAGAAAGCAAGCCATCAGCATCACCACGTCACAGCGTGCCCAGGTTCAGGGGGCTCCACAGGCTGGCCAAAATCTGAAATGCCAGGTGATTTGGAGATATTTGCTTAGTTTTTTTATTGTCAGAGGCCACACTGATGACAAATCTGAAGCTAAAAGCACAGCTTGGAAAGCACAAGAACGGAGAGCTGGTCGGAAATTTTATACATTTGGGCATGTGTCACACCCATAGCTGGTAGCTGGCAAGTTGTCAGCAAGATACAGAAGCATATAGAGGATTATTTCCATCCAGCTTATTTTTGCAGCCAGGAGAAGAGGACAAGTTTGACAATTAACAGCAATCATGTTCAGAACAGATACAGCAAATTAGCTCTGCTTATTTATTTGTTTTTCCTCCTTGCCACGCAGTGCATCTTAAGGTCTGTGGATACAAGCAGAGTATAAAGTGGATGCCAAAGGGAAAACCACAAGGTCTAATTTCCAATGCAGTCAGGAGAACTGTAGGATAAAATATTATTGCAAGCCAGCTACAGCAGGGAAATGGTATGAGCCATAGCAATGCTGCTGATAAGGCATTTACTTTGAAATTATGAGAACAGGGAAGTCTGCTTTTTTCTTAGTGGATTTTTTGGTTCTCAACCTTTTATATTATATTTAAATGGCCCTACTCTCTCTTTTCTTCCCCTCTCCTTTTTGGTATTATTACTTCTTACCCAGATTGAGTCAGTTATTCTGGCTGATCTGTAGCTATATGTTGAGTTTCATAGAAAAACTCTTCCTTTAATCTGGCAGTAGGATGAAGGGAGCTGAACAGGACAGAGGTGGAGCTGGAATTTGCTCTTTATCACTGAGGCTCATGGAAGAGCTTCAGAAGCTTTAAAGCTAGACATCGCCACAGCTGCAAAACAGGATAGATGCAAGCTTTGTTTCGCTGAGCTCAAAGCCTGATCAGCTCATGCTAATCAGTTCAACAGCACAGCTTTCCAGCTTTCAAAGCTTACCTGTCCCAAATGCCCCACTACCCAGCATCAGAGCCCCAGACATTTAAGGCTTCCAGATGGACACTGCAGATTCCATTAACACTGCACACTCCTAACGCACATAGGAGGGGGGCAAATGCTTAAAACAAGGAAAGAAAATCATTGGAAGGCAGTTCAGAGAACAACTTGTAGGTTATCAAACAAGGAACTGTTCTTTGACTTCATTTTCAGCTAACAGACTTTGAGACCCCTGGTCATGTCCCCTGCATGGACTTTGGACCACTGCAAGTAAAATCTCTTTACAATAGGTTGCAAGCATAGGAAAAACACTTTATCACCAACATACATTCTGAGCACGTAGCACTTTTCAATACTGTCTTTTTGGGAAAAGAGTATGCACAATGAATCTTCTTGTGACCTTTAGTGCAAACTTCCCAAAACAAGAAGGATGCCCAATCTCTCTTGGCCAACACGCACACTCAGCCAGCATAGGAGCTGGCTGTAGAAGCTGCCCCTTAGGCTTGCATCATTTATCAAGATGGGCTCCTGCCTGACATGCAGTGGCTCAGGAAAGGGAAGTGGAAACAGTTTACCTGAAGAAAATAATAGCATATGGCTGGGTATTTTGGCTGTAGAGAAACAAAATCTACACAGTGAAATTATACTAATGAAAAATTGGAACTACCTGCTGAACAGAGGCACAGTGACTGAAGATCAGAGAGATCATTATTCTAACCCAGGGAAAGGGTACCCTTGAGAGCAGTTTGGGTGGGGTACCTGGAAGAGCATAAAGAGAGAATGCCTAAGCCTATGCTTAATGAATGCATTAAGAGATTTCAACCCATTAACACCTCATATCCCCGTTTCACTCATGTTCTGCCTCTCCTAAAGAGCCTGGATTCCACCTTGAACCATAAGGAAGGAGGGGGAGTATCACATCTAGGTAAAAATGTCTTACCCTTCCTTACGCCTTTTTATATTTGTATAGAAAACCAAAGGCTACTTTTCTTATTTACTCAGGGAGTGAAGGCAGTAATAATCCTTCCCACAGCAAGCAGTCTCAAGTAGAGGATCTCACACTACCATCTCACAAAAGCTGCATCAAACTTGGGAGGTATTAATGCTTTTCCTTTTTTAATTTACATTTTACAACACTTCACAACATGAATCCAGAACTCCTTGGCTTACGCTTTGTACTCAAAAGGTTAAATCGCTTCCTTTATGAGGATGTTTGGGGTGTGGAAAAATAAATGGGTGCAATAAATCAGCTCTTGCTTTGCTGGTTAATGCACACAACCTTGCTTGCTCCCTCATTCAAATTCCATCCCCACAAAAGCTTTGGAGAGCAGAGGCAAACCTAAAATAAAAATGACAGCAGAGAGAGAGCGGAAGGGGAGAGGAAAGGAAGGAAAGATGAGTTTTCAGATGAGATCTGAAAACAGATGGGGAGCGACTGAGGCACAGAGATTCATTGTTCTTGCAGAAATAGCTCTGAACAGATTATTAAAAGCAGCACATCTTACACTGTCACATTGAGCCACAGGAGTCTTCCCTAGAAAATCTAGCTGCTTTCTTCCCCATTCTCAGCGCACAGCTTTCTGCAATCAGCTCCACGACTAACCACATCCGTTCCCTTAAGATCATCTCTTCTCTTTAGTCTCTGCCTTCTTCTGGATGTGGCTGCGAGGGTGCACTCAACCTGCCCCACACCACCTCTTTACTGACAGTGCAAGCAGAAGCAATCCCAAGGCTTCTCTACTTTATTTCAGGACAGGGGCTGGCAACTGAACAAGGTAAGCACGCAGTGAAGCTTTCTCCAGTGCTCATCTGCATCGTTAGATTATAAGAACATGCAAAACAACTTTTAATTCTCTGCATAATTAAGCACAATAGCTGTGACTCCCAAAGCATACTAACACTCAACTCTGATCTGTTTGACAAAGCCTGACAGCCTTTGATTAGAGCACTGAATCTTGCCTCAGCTGCATGAAGGTTGACACACACATATTGTACATACACGTGTTGTCATCTTTGCTAAGACCAAGGCCAGTTTCTCCTTAACTGGAAGTAGAGAGTTGATGGCTTGGAGAAAAAAAATCAGAGCTTCTTGGTTAGGTTTAAGGGAACTATGCAGGTAAGACTTGACAAATGTAGTCACCAGCAAGACTATGTAGACACTTCAGAGAAAGGCATTCATCCTGCTTCATTAATTCATTCCTAAGATACGAGCTTTGCTCAGACTCTTCATCAACTGCTCCATCAACCTGATTCTGTCAGCCAGGACCTTGACATTACTAAAAAAGAATTAATTATGGTCTGGGCAAGGAATTTGTTCTTGTTATGCCTTCTAAGATCCTGAGAGGGGAACACGAGCTGTGCTTACAAGTTGCTGAATTTATCACTCCCTATGCCCTGTGCTGTGCTTAGCCCCTGGAACACCGGTATAAGTTGCAGTTAGTGGAACAAGACCGTGTATGAGCATGACAATTTATTAACGGGGGATTTTAAAGTGACTTTCGCTTGCTGTAGATGTATAGGTTATTTCAGCCTTTCCAAAGGAGGGCTACCTTTCTTAACAGATTAAAAGCTTTTCAGATAAGATTTTCTTTGAACACAAAGGAGCAGAGCAAGGGAGACATTCCCCTCCTTTCGGCACTGATTATGATATATGGCAGGTGCTAAAAAGCAATTTCTAAGAGTATCCAGCATGTTTTCACTTGGGTCCTCACTTGAGGACAGCTGCATCACCTGCCCACTGGCAACTGATCTGCCAGGTTCCAATTCAAGCAGCAGATTGCCAGTTACCCAGGCATTCCACACATCTTGCATAGTCCTTTATGACAAAAACACAAAGTCCTTTTTCGATGTTCCAGAATACACTTAAGAGGTAACTGGCAAGTCTCAACAGTTTCAGGGCATCTTTGCTTGCCACATCTAAACATTGCCTTAGGTATTTACTTAGTATCATTTCATAACAATTTCAGGAATGCTCCAAGAGCTTGTGTTCTATGAGGAATTTTATCTTTACAATTGGATAGCAAGTTCCATCAAAATATCTACAGTTCAAGGTTTACCATCATGGATGGTACCCTGCAAGAGCCCTGGCACATAGCTATGCACTACTAACTCAGAGAAACAAAGACACAGTATCTGAAAGACCAACTTTGGTTATTGTTCCCTAAAATAAAGGGCTTAGATCCTGTCACGGCATTTGGATATGGCAAGAGTGGCCTATGGGATCACAAAGGAATTGCCTCAGAGGCAGAAATACCATCCATATTTCTAGATTCCTGTCCAAGGCACTGACCTCTCCCTTCCCTGGATGTGTGACAAAAGGGAGAAACAGAGCCACTGACATGTCCAGACTAACCCCTTAATATCCAAGCCTAGGCTAATATTCTTTCAAGAACTATAGACACCTCAGGAGACAATAAATCAAAAATCTTCAGCACTAGAACATCAGTTAGCTCTGTTTCTTCATAGAGGTGCATTAGTCTGGGCCAGAATCTACCTGGGCAACCTGCTGCTCACCAACCATCTTTGTGACTGACAGCATCATATATATAGCCAGCGAAGAGCAAGCTGTAATGGATTATTTCTTTTGCTTGAAAATACATCCTAGCAGTGCTATTGGCTGTTCATTGTATCATTCAGCTGCAGATGCACTCCTGTGTCTTGTAATCACCCCTGCCTCATGCCATCCACAGCTTTCATAGCATTACTGCTGCCTGACCCTGATCAAATATATCTTGCCTTTTCTCAGAGCACATAACACAGACCCCTGCCAACTTTCAAAGCATCAGCCTCTATTGGAATAACATTTCCTCACCCGAGAAGCCAAGACTTGACTTAAGACCTCTAGTAGCATGAGGTCTCTGGACCAACACGGTCCTTCACACATCTTCAGCAGAGCCCAGCAGTTGCCGCTTTAGTTGCGTCTGAGGACCCTTCATAACTGACATGCCATTAGGTGACCTCTCTGCCACTGTTGCCACCCAAAAGATCCAGATTTGTACATTTATGTATTTTTTTCTCCACCATAACATTTTAAATGACCCCATAAATTCTTTAAATGCATAGATATGGTGCAAGGCAGCCATCACTTTGTCATCATTTTACTTCTTTCTGGGGAACAACAGCCTATCTTCCAACAAAATTAACAGAAGAATGCCTGTATCTCATGGTGGCCAAACAAAAAAGCCACCAGGGTGAAAAAAAAATAAAAATCATTAAAGCAATCTTCAGCTTTGCTGTGGGCAAAGTCTTTCATACAGCTTACTGTAGACACCACTATTCCACCACTATTTTATGTCACTAACCACTCCAAACACATGCATGGACAACACATGTTGAACAAAATAGTCCATATGGCATCCCTTGTACTCAAATAGAGAGGTCTTTGCAAATGTATGCTCCAAGGAGACAAGTTGGCTGCTGGGCAGGTCTATTGCTGACCTCTCATGGTGGGATCCAGACTTACACTGGCAAGGACAGCCTCCAGGGCAAGGTGGAAGGACCCTCCACCCCTACATTTGTCAACAAAGAAGTAAATAAGCAGTTCCTGAGCTGTTTATCTCAGCTCACCTAATCATCAGTGACAATTTCAGGGTGGACAAACCAATTTGGAGAAAACCTTTGCTTTAATCCAACTGTCTCATTTTTGCAGAGACCAGTTGGAACAAAGTCTTGGATCACAGGGATATGAAGAGTTTGCAACTTGGTAGCAAAACCATCCTTGAAAGTGGACTTGAGCATCCCACATTACTCTCAGACCTCACCTGAGACCATAGTGAATACATTGCCAATACACAAAGTGTCAAGTTAGACATGGGGAATTTTAGTGTCCAGTCTTCTGTCTGCTCAGCTACATCAGCAACGACAGTATTGCAGGTACTGAAACCTCCTGTCCCAGCCACTGCAATTGGCTCAGGAGCTTCAACCCAAGTATGAACACTCAAATTGGGACCCACCATGTCCATAATTAGATGCAGCCATAATCACTGCTCCCTCACTGCAGAGCAACACAGCAAAAAGCTTTAAACAGGAAACACATTGCAGGAGGTAGGCGCTGAAGAAGGGGTGAAGCATTTCAGAGCAACTGCTACCTCCCCACCCTGCTCCTCCCCTCTCCCCAAAAAGTCATAGGAGCTAAAATAACATTTCTTTCAGCAAATGTCAGAAGAAGGAACTTCCATGACTCATCAGCTGTTGTTTTAGCCTGCAAGGGACTATAAATTACACTAATTAGAACATGGTATTTTTCTTGCAGTTATACAAAACACTGTCTCTTCCTGTGACATCTAAGAGCAGAGCCATCAAGCAGGAGCGTGCTCTGTACGTGTTTAAACTAGAATCCACAATTCACTCACAGGAAAATCCTCCTAGCAGCAAATTGGTGAGAGAACTGGCAGAGCGCACCAAGAAAGCTGTGTTGAATTACAAGAGGAGGGAGAGTAAATTAGTGGCCAATCAAACCTGTCCAACCAGAAACAGAGCCCTTCCTTGCTGTCAGGGACTACAGCACCAGTCTTACTTTCACTCTGAGCAGAAAGAAGATAATTTATGGGGTCTTCAGTCACACACCCCATCAGTCCATGCAGATAAGAAATTTAGCATTCATGACTCTGTGCTTTCTGGGAGCAGCTTATTTGCATTTAGACACATACACATAAGCAAAGTCTTAGGCAAGCCAAACTGAAAAGCCTGGCTATAAGCTGTCACTTCAGTTTTCAAGCCTGAGTTAGCCCAGCAAACCAAAAGCAGGGATTTATTCAGAGGCTAACATCCTAAATCTGGCAATTACAACAGGCTCCTGCAGTGCCATTGCCCTGACTCACCTTCCAGCAAGATGGCTTCAAGAACAGATTCAAAGAGAGGTTTTTCTGCCTTGCTCCTAGAGCATGGCAGTGTATTATGGAGCTCTAGTCTATACATCCCACAAGGTGGGCGTGTATGTGAACAATGTGCCCATAGAATGCCTGTACTGAGAAGGAGGGAACTGGCTTAAATCAGAGCTGCTTCTTCCAGTGCCTTATTCATCACAGCAGAGTTTGAGGACTTCGGCTGATTTCCCCTTTCCAGGAAGGGAGGAAACAGCCTGATCCATGAGGGCTGGTGAGACTCAGTTGGCTGCTGATGGTACAGCTGAGAGCTACGGGGCAGGCTGGAGGTGGATCTGAAGCAAGGAGAGAGATCACTAACCTTGGCCAAGTGATCAGCTAGACCTAGTCACATATTCTTCTTACACAGCCATGATTTTATCCTGAAGAGACAATGACCTTCCTCAAAACAGGACTCCCTGGTGTTTTACAACATCTTAAAGAGCTTATTAAGTTCAACACTAGTTATTTTATTGGGGTTTTTCCACAAAAGTCTCATGTGCCAGTATCTGCAGCAGTAGAACACCTGCATTCTGCATTGCCACCAGGTTTCTCAGCAACATGAAGACTTAGAAAAAATGAAGTTTTTAGTAGAAGAGCACAATCTTGGTTGCAAAACCAGCACACAGCTCCCAGGCAGGACTCTGTCTCCCTCCAGAAAACCCCCGACACAAACACTACAGCAACGCTTGTGCTTTGCACAGGCTGCAATCCAGGCAAATGGAGGGGAACAGCAAAGGACAGAGCCCTCCAGTTAATGCTGCCCTAAGAAATAAAAGCCTTTGGCACCGGCAAAGCCCAAAGGAGCATTTCCCCAGCTGTTCGGAGCAGGGGCCTGCAGGGGTCCTTCTTACTGCTCCTTGCAAGACCCCACCACCGCAGCCAAGAGCGGCTATAGGAGAACCAGAGCAGCTGCAGCAGCCTCCCCTCCATCCACCCCAGCATGGGGCACAGAGATGGACCCAGATGCCTGGGTCTCACAGGCGCTGGCTCCCTGCCCCGCCGCCTGCAGGGATGGAGCGAGCTTCTCACCTGCAGCCACCTCCACAGGGAAGGAGAAACAGCCACAGGGTTCTAACTAACCCTTCCTGCTGGAGTTAGCAGCTCCAGGAGCTCGGCTGTATCTGGCGGACATCTGGCCACTTGGATTTCCAGACAATGACTCATACACACATCCTGGGACAGCAGAACCTGCGGCATTGGGAAGGGATATTACCAAAGGTCCCACTTGCTCTTGATTGTGCAAGCTTTAATTGGCACCTGAGCCTCTTTTAGGCCAGACAAGGAAGAGGCTAGTTTGGGTATTACAAGCACCCCCCCTCTTCAAAACCAGACCCTCTGGCAAGGCAGTAATGCACCAGAGCAAGGGGAACCAGAAAAGGGTCCGCAGGAAGGTTTGAATGTGCAGCTCCACAGTCCAGGGTATTACCAAGGGAGCAACAATCTTTAAGTTAGAAAATTAATTCCTTAAACAGAGGGAAGGATTCAGAAAGCTTGATTCTGCTGTTTGCTCAGCCCAAGTGCAGCACAGGCAAATCTCCTGAGCAAAAGAAGTCACCAGCACCCTGCCCCAGGTAAGCAAGGAGCAGGTTCTTGCCCTTCACACTTTACTAACACAGCACAGTTGTCCCATGAGCCATCCAAGTTTGAAGAGCCCTGATCTAGAGTAACACTTCTCAGCCAGAGGATTGTGGAAGACAAATAGGACACTGCTAGGTGCTGGAAATATCATTCCTTTGAGTACAGAGAATGTTGCTATTCTGCTGCTGGCCAAAATATACATCATCCTTCTGAAGCTTGTACAAATGTAAATGGGCCCAGGATTTTCTCACTGGGGTTTTTCAGATCTTAACTTCACAGTAAACAGAATTGAAAAAGGGTGGAAAAAACTTTGGCTTCTATAAGGTACCACCACCTCAAAGAGACAGAGGTATACTGATCTCAAAGGTCTCCATGCAATGCCCATGCCACAGCAGGACAGAGTAGCAAGAGGCACAGCCAGGTAAAACTACCTAAAACCCATGGTTTGTTTGACCTCTCTACAGACCTGCTGCTTTTCAGATTTGAAGCTTCTCCCACGGACCTTGCTCAAAAAGAACAGAGCCCACAGACCCCTTCCTGCCCCCCAATCCCACTCTGCTCTGGCAAGGGAGCACAGGTCTCCGCTGTGTGAAGCTTGCTCAGTGAAACAGGCAGCATATGGCGTCCCACAATCAGCCTCATGATCTCATCTTGTCTGACTGCTATTTTTACAGCTTGTTATTAATAAGCATAAACTAGGAATTCGAGGTGCTGTCATGTTGGATATCCACACGCTTACAGCCCAGATGGTGCTTTATCAGGATTACAGATTGCTGGGCAGAGGAGCACGCAGAGGGGATCCACACACGGCTGCACACAGAATCTATTCCTTACTCCCAACTATGAGCAAAGACATAGGTGAGACAAGAACAGAGCAACAACTCTGTCCCTTAAGTGAAAGGGAACTATCTATAAAGCAAAATCATAGCACTCGTCCTACCTTGGTGACCTGATGGAGGATGAACCGTGATTTGCAGCTCCTACCAGCCTCAGCAAAACACAGCTCTGCCCTAGGGCTGGGTGGGTATATGTACTCTCCGAGCTCAAGAGCTATGTTCCATGCCTTTCATTATTTCCACCTGCAGCTATCCCCTTTCCACCACTTTAGCAGAGAGGAGCTAAATTTAGGACACCTTTGGTTAGGCTCACCTGTGACCCTGCTCTCATCCTCCTCAGACCTACCCAAAGTTCTCACTATCTCCAACAGTAAACCCCAAAGCAGGCCGTAGTTGGTAATTAGTGCAAGTTTCAGGCTTCACAGTGCAGATGGGAGGGTAACCCAAGGACAGGTTTGACCCACTGTTTCATGAGCTGAATACACACATGGTATAAAGAACATGAAGACATCAGGGACTTAAAACCCAGATGTTCAACAGTGGCTGCATCCATGCCATGATACAGGGTGCAGCCTAGAAGGGTTGACTCAGTCTAAGAGAGCATCAAGGTCAAATGATGAGGGCAAAGTCCACGTTTCAGCCATCAGGTTCATCTAGTTTGGATGGACACTGGAGTCCCTGGGGGCACTGCAGCCCTGCCTTCACTGGTTTTCCCATTATGCGTGTTCCTGTAGAACCTGCCCCAAGAGGGGCCACAACAGGTTCCCTTTGACCAGAGAACAAAACCAGTCTCCTTATTGAGCTCCTGACCCACCATCGTTACAGGGGTCAGCCCTTCTTGCACCATATGATCAAGTGTTTTGACCTACATATATGGAGAACAAAATCTCTGAAATCAGCAATATTCAGAGAAAGAACAAAAGGGTGAAAATGCCGCCCAGCACATGTGGGGCAGCTCACAGGTGAACGAGGCATCAGCTTCTGGCACAGGACAGGCATGGAGGGTGCACACATACTGTGGAGGCATTGGGGTGGTTTCCATCAAGATTAATCCCTCCAGTCATTCAGCCTGCAGCCCAAACCATGGCTGCAGGAGTGCCTTCATATGTGTTTCGTACAACCTCGCTAGAAATATGGGGACAGTCTCATGAGGAAGGAGGTACCAAACTACCCACATGACAAGCAGATACAAGTGTCCTAGAGATCGGAAAACATCCCTCTGACCTAACTGCAGAAGGATGGAGGAAGAAAAAGTGCAGAAATGGGTCAAGGAAAGCAAAGTGTAAGAATAAGGCAACAGGAGGAGGAACAGGAAGAAGGGTTTAAGGTCGTATGTAAAGAGGAACAAGGCTAGTGGTGGGAATCCACTGTTCCAAGCAGCCCCAAAATACTGTCCAGCTGCGTGCAGCCTGGAGCTGGAGGCCAAGGCTGAGGGAGATGTGCCTACAGGGGGAGAGGAGGGATAGAGAGCGCTGCCAACATGTAGAGCTTCATAGACCTCATAAAACAGACCAGGCTATGGCTGTTCACTGGGCTCAGCCCTACACAGTGATGCCCAGGGTTGTTCTTGCAAAGCAGAGCACTTGATAGAGAGGAGATGGGTGAATCTGGAAGGCAAACATGCGGCAGAGCAGCCGATAGCTCATAAGCGTGCTGAAACCCGGTGAGTGCTCCCTATGGGCGGTTCACAGAGCAATCCGTCCCTGCACAGCCAGCACTGGAAGCATGGTAGAGGCTGGAAGGAGCTCTTGTCTTAAACACCTCTCGCTGACCTTTCCATGGGGCCATGTGTGGCTCTGATTTATTTTGCCCCACCAGGGACACTGCATTAAAACCCAGCAGCTTTCTTTTGCATGCAAGAAACTCTGCAAGGCAGGTTTGAGAAAGGGCCTGTGTTGGTTTGCTTGGGGGTTAATAAGAAAGGGTGTTGGTTTATTTTTAAATGGGCACAGGGTTGCCTCTTCAGCATATTTGGCTGATCCTCCCCAATGCCTGCTAACCTACAGAGGAGCAGAGGAACTCCAGTCCCTTGCAGGATGGGGCTGCACAACCGCTTGCCCCCAGCTTTGGAGGATTTATGTCCCCTGCCTCTTCCCTCTGGTGAGTCTGGTGCCACTGCATCATCTTCAGCTACTTCCCAGGTCTAAGCTGAATCCACCTGAAGTGCTGTTTTCATCCCCAGTCCATCCTCCCTCTGCTCTGAGTTGCAGCAAGGTTTGGGCTGGTTTCACGCATTGTCCATCCCCATCCTGGGAAAATGGAAACAAGAGGGAGATGGGGACGTGGCAAAACTACATCGTGTTCATTTCAGCCAGCTGGTAAACCACCAGGGAAACTGAGGAGGGAGCAGGACACAAGGACCTCTTGGCAAGAAGCTTCTGGATGAGCTTCGGCTATGGAAGAGCGCAGCTCCCTGCCTGCAGCTGGCTGCCTCCCCAGGAGGCTATCTCCTCCTCTCACCCAGCTGGGAATCACACTGGGGAGGGAGCTTGGGTCTGAAAACAGAAAGGAGTGTCTTAATGCGCCATTGTTCAGTGGGTAATTGCTTCCTTTCTTTCCCTCACTCCCGGTAAAGCCAGGGGCAATTCCTTCTAGCTGGAGGCAGCCTCCTCCAGGCTTCTACTTAAGTCCTTAGGAGAGACTTTCCAAAGAAATAATTACTGCCTTTCTACTTCACAGTCTTAACGAATGTCTTTCGACCTCATTTCAACACTTAGCGGGTTTTATTTAGGTAATGAAGGGATTGTCTCTTTTAGTTTAGCTCCTTCAGTCTTTCCTCTTTTCTGCCTTCCTGATTAGTTTTCTTCTTTCAGTCGCAGAAGGACATACACATTTTAAGGTCAATTCAGACCTTACTCTTAGGATTCAATGTTATATAAATTTAAAGTTACTTCCATCAGTCATGTTTAACTCTGAAAAATAAGGTGCTTTGGATCAAATGAAATAAGATTTTTAAGTAAGAAACATTAGTGTATCCTCCAATATATTCCTGCTTAATGCAGAATAAAACTCAAATCATTGCTTTTGAAGGATAAAATTGTCCATCAAATTCTTTACTAAAGCCTATAAACGTGTCATGAAGTGAGGAGGTCTCATCAGTTCAACACAGCAAACATATGATGAGGAAATTTCAAGGACAACTAGATTTAATAAAGCAAATATGGTTTCAGTGGCTGGTCTCACTGTAGCAGCACTGACACAACCTTCTTTTTCATGCATGAAAGAACTCTACATTTGTATTCAGTGAGGACTGCAAAAGTGAAGATCAAGGAATATGTAGCCTTTATCTGCCTAGGAAGAGAAACCACAGGCGGTGATGAGCTGCAAGGTAGGACTGGAGCCCATCAACCAAAGCCAACCAGAGGAGAGCTGAAGCCTCCTGTACTTCCAAGAAAATCCATGCATTAGCACATTATGTCTGTAGTCAGAGTATACGTTCAATGTCTGCATCTTGTCCCATGTGTCTTTTTCAGTCCCCAGGAGTCCAAGATTTTCTTCTTGCTGCAAACCACTGGATGACACCGTCCATTATAGCACCTGCTTGCCTGGTGGGCTGTGAACCTTGGAGTGCTCTGAAGAGAAAGGATGGGTGAGTGACCACTCCTCCCTGGTGAAAGTGCTCAGGAAGAGAGAACAGAGAAGGAAGAAGGGAGAGATCCAGAGCAGACTAAGAAGGAAGTACCACACAGCCATACCATATCATTTTGCTGCACAGGCATATACACTTTTACCTGGTATCTAAGTACACGATTTGGAAGGCTCTTTCACCAGAGGGAAGAGGTTGAATATGGAAATGAAATCATCACAAGGATGCTTAAAAGAATGACTGGAATGGCAGTCTCCAGCATGACTTCCTTTCTGGACCATCTTGGCACATAAGAGGTAAGAACAGGCATAATGGAGCCTAATATTTCAGGGGCTTGGGAGACTCCATATGACATAAAGGTGAGAAAACACTGAAGACACATGTTCCATGCAGAGTAGATAATCTAAAATCACATAGGCACTGAGGACTGAAAGGGAGACAGACCTGTCTGAGAGCTGATCCTTGACAACCATAGCAACCTAGAAGACTTGCCATCTGTCCCAGTTTGTTCCTAAAGCAGTCCTGAAGCCTGCATGCTGTCATGATGCAAACGCTGAGCAAGAGCACCTGGGGCTTAGGAGCACAAGAGTGGTTAAAGCCCACATGAAAAGCAGGAAAAATACAATGAGGATTCCCTACAGAGGTCAAGAAAACATCTGAACCCTTTCCAGCCAATACACAAGTTCAGAGTCAAGCAAATATTTCCCAGCACCTCAGTCTGTCACTTCGGTTTTGCCTCCTTATCGGCTGTGGATTGGCCATGTTGCATTCCTTCTGCTCTCCAAAAGGCCAGGAATAAATCACACACAAATGGTTCGAATGCCTGAGATTTAAGCTCTTGCTTAAAGTTAAGCATGTGGTTAAGTGATTTGCTGCTCTGGAGCATTTTGCTGGATTGGGCTTAATGGGTTCTTCCCAGTGGAATAGTCAGATTTGTAGAAAAGCTAAAACCAAAAATGGTTCTTAAATAAATCACATTATTTCCAAAGTTCAGAAAAGTATTGGGGTTTTAATGCTTCAGGTATAGTGTTACAGGGAGGGTGGTCTTATTTTATCAGGTAAACTCATCTTCACTATATATATGGACAATTTATACCTGTGAATTACACCAGCTCCTTCTCTCCTCTCTCCCCAATGTACAACCATAGATAAGCATTCTTCTGAGCGAATCTATTGGCAGAACAAAAGGTTCTTTGTGAACAATACATTTATTATTCCAGTTTTACAAAACAAATATTTGTTTAAAAAACACGAACATTGAGCCAGGGGGGTCAGGGGAGGGAACGTAAAGAGATTTGTTTTCCTGCCATAACACCTTCTCAAATGAACATTATTGCTAAACAAAGACACATCAGAAGACACTTTTAATTAAATTGATTTATGGGAGACTTCAATGGATTTCTGCCAGTTTATAGCAGCGAAGAATTTAACCCTAGGTGATTCTGTGCGTGTGAGATATTTTTACTTCTTAACTGGGGGCTTCAGGGGGGTATACCAATTTTAGATAGCCAGTCTTTATTTGTGCTTATCATAGAGCACAACCTTGAAGTATCTTTACTGGTTAGTCATAGATTGTCCTTATTTGAGACGATTCTTTCTTTGAATAACAAGAACTTGAAAAAAAGCCAATACTTGTCTATCTTTGGGTGATATGTGCATTTTGTGGGGGCAGAGGGTGCCACTAGCCTGAAAATTTGTCTTATTGCAAGCAGTATTTATAGACCAGTCTGGAGATGCATATGAAAGCTTTGCATGGGAATACCTCTGCCTGCCTACTCTTAGAAAAATCAGATTCAGCCTTTGGAAGTTCTCCTTTGGCTGAGCATCTCTTCACATCTGGCAGCTTCCCTCACCCATCCCTCTCCCCAGGATCCTCCTGCTTTTCCAAAAGAGTAAGAGCACATAATCCTCAGGAACCCCTCCCTTCTCCCCACTTCAAGACACTTTAGAAACCTCTGCCAAGAGCCTGTGTCTCTGGTACCGCAGCCAGCTTACAACAGACAGCGGGTAAGACCAGATGTCCTCTCATCTTTATCTGTGCATCTGCAAGCTGAAAGTCCTGGAAGCGCCTCTTCTTTGTGCCACCATGAGACAGATACTCATCTCATACCAAGCCCATGGGTTGAGAAAAATGATATGAAAATGCAACCTGCCAGCACTGACAGGACTGACTGGTTAAGTCAATGCATAAAGTAGAAGAGTGATTGCAGAAGGTCACACCAGGTAGGACAAAAGCCAGTTGATGCCTTTTGAGGACTTTTCCAGCAGCTGCCTCCTTTCCTGCTGGCAGTCCTGTCTAGCTTCTTCAGGAGAACATGAAATAACTCTCTGCTGCTCTCCGTCCCATGGCAGTCACCTAAGAACACACACAGCCTTCATCCACTTGAGTTTCCAGATCTTCTCATGTATAGGATGAAGCTCATGGTTTGTGCCAGTGCCTAGGACAGTTGCTCTAGAGGAATCTATTTAAAGGGTCAGTTAAATATTTAGGCTAAGGGCATGTCTTTCCATAACCATACAGAAAGTTTGATCGCATGTGTTTCAGCATGAGGAACCCTCTTCACAGTCTTCTCCTCTACAGAGATCTTATTCTCATAGAAAAAAAAGTACAGTCATTGGGAAAAAACCTCTTTAACCCAACAGTATCTTCCTCAGGCAGCTAAAAGTGAATGTAAGTTTGCTGGAGATTTATATCTCTACTGCTACCAGTTACATAAACCACTCTTCCATTAACAGGAGCCAGTCCATTGTTCTAGGCACCTTTTCACCATATGAAAATTGACAAGCCAACAACTATATCTGGTATAACAACGGGCTACTGATACGCATGTAAAGTACACAGGCTTTCCCCTTTTTACCAGCAGTCTCCTTTCTCTTCTCTCCTTAAATTTCTCTTCCCTCATGTCTAGGAAAAAGGCTGTGTCTGTGCATCACAAATACTGCTCCAGCAAAACATCCAAACAATCCATGGGAAGAGGCCCAGCATTCTCCTCTTTTTGCTGCAGCCAGGGTCTCATTAAATGGTGGAAAAGGAGACTTCAAAGCCTTACTCTGTTGCTATAAGTGATTTGTGTATCACAAAGCAGAGAGAGCTACAGTCTTCAGGGTTCTCACAAAATCCCAGGACCTTCTCTGCACCTTCTTCTGGCACTAGCCAAAACGGGCATTCACCAGTCCAAGAGGAAGAAGTCAACACTGGACAAGGTCTCTCTGTGTAAATGAAGGTCTCTTCTTTGTTGGTGTTTCTTCACTCCATTGTCCAGTTAATGTTTCTCATCCACACAGAGGCAGCTTTGCTATTTTCTTGGAGTCTTTCCCAGCACATTGGCTGCAATTCTTCCCTCTGTTTTTGTTCCCTTGTTTTGAACCGATGACGTACCCCCCTGGTCTTCATCAGATACAACTTTTGTCACCTTATTTGATGGGCGTCTGAACCACATTGCCTCACTGGAGTTAAAAGATCCCACAAGACCTCCACACATATGCATTTCAAGTTACACAGCTTGATCAGAGTCATATATGGTGAGGAAGAAAAGGAAACATGTCAGGGAGAAAACTATGTCCAGGACATATACATATGTTATGTATATATACACACACACGTATACATGTATTTGTGTGTTGTGCAGCAGCTGAATGACTGTTCTGCCTAGGCAGAGACCTCCACTGCCCTTCCTATGCCAGGTCTGGTACCTAGAGCCCAGCTGCCATTGAAGATGGCACGGAAAATGGTATTTTTGCTCCTTTCCAGCCCAGACAAGTTTGGTACCGAATAGTATAAACATTGCCTTGAACATTGTTCATCCTCCAGCCCAGACACTGCTGCATTTCCACATCTGTTCCTAAAGATGATGTATAAAGATGTGATTTTTAAGGAGGTGATTTTTACTGAAGATGCCCAGAGTGAGACATTGCTTTTACTGAACTGTCTCAGGTTGAAATTATCTAGAGAACTTGCTAATGCCATGCTTACCAAGTGTTTAAGGACCACATCTCTCCTGAAAAAAGGATTCAGCCTTACTCTGAGCCTTACAAGTTGTTTAATAATTTTCCTTTTTTTTCCCTTAAGAGTACAGTAACTTAGGTTTTTGTAACTGTTATAAAGAGTTTTAAAACAAAAAGACCGTGTTTTGTTTTTTTTTAATGAAGCATCACAACATGAAACTCCAAACCAAATACTTAATTATGCAATAGCATTGGCACCTCTTTCCTCTTTCTTCTAAATAAGCATTCAGTGAAACGGGCACGGTCCTGGAGCACACTGAGCCTAGGACAGAAGTGCACCCTCCATCCAGAGCTTCGCCAGAGGATGGTTCTGTCACCATGGTTCAATCATCTTCACTTGACAGTAACACCAATATAATTGTCTTTTGTATTTACAGGCACAGGTCCTTCATCTCCCAGGACCCAAGAGTATTTCCGAGACTGTAAATAAAGAGATAAGCTCACCCTCCACGGTTGAAAGCAACCTCCTCTGCCCTGGGTTTTTGCAGCTCATTAAAAGCTGTCATCACTGCAGGGCCCTCCCTGCAGGAGCAGTGGGGATGAAGGACAGTGTGAAGCTGAGACCACAGATAGCATTTGTGGAGGAAGGGTATCACTCAGTACGGATGCTATGAAAGAAAGCAGAACCACTAAAGCAGAAGCAGAATTAACTAAGACCTCAACTTGAAAAAAAACAAGCTGTAGGTCAAAAAAGAGTTAAAGAGTATGAATTTTCGCTCGGAGCAAATGTTGTTCTTGGAATATACGAAACATCTATTACCAGACATCAATTTCTACCATATGGAATACGCATTACTTTCCCTTCTAAACACACTTGCAGTTGCAGGCTCATACCTCATATTCAGCTATCTTATTGTGACAGAAAAGTCCACTTTGATGAAATGCATTGGTCTGGCAAGCTGAAGGTGTTCAGATGGCACTATGGAAGTTCACTGAGACTCTCTCTTCGTGTTTAGTCTGTCTCCAAGTACTACAACACACAGCCTGCAGTACATCTGACAGGAGTGAACATCTTCAGCCAAATTATCACTAGGATTAGGTAAACTAATGCAACTCAGATAAATTCTTCAAATCTTTCCTAAAACTCCAAGCAAGCTTTCAATGAGGATTTATTTTGGCAGGTCTCAGTCTCTTCTATCTCAAGATCCTGTGATGCAATGGAAAAGAAAGATTTCAAGACTCTTTTTCCTGGCAATTAAAATAGGAGGGAGGCCTCTCAAATTCACTTGCAGGTTGAAAACTTCTGATCTGTATGATCCAATTCTTTCACATTTCTCAGCCTCAATGAGAAAATACCTTGCAGTATTTTCAGTGCAGCTGGAACCAAAGACCACTGGATTTTGAGTCTTAAGATACATCCAGTTTAACCTCTTTGAAGGCATAAAATTCAGAAGAGTAAAAGTAAAGCAGATCATGAGTCACAAAAATTCCAGACAATAAAGATCCAGCTTTGAGCAGGTGTTTTTGCTAAGTGAAAATACCCATCCAAATGTGTCTCTTAGTGAGTCAGTTTGGCCCAAATACACAGAATAATCTTGTGCATTTTTCTTTGGATCATGCCTCTAAACCTGCTCTGTGCAACCAGTCCTGCCTAGGATCCCTGTTACAATGAGTTCAGATTCACAGTTCTGATGTGAACTCCTGAGGTTTAATTTCCTTTCCTGACAGCAAGATCATAATTATTGAGGTATTAGCTGAAATTCGCTGACTGATTAAATCTAAAATAAATACTAATTGCAGGCACATCATCAAAAAGGAGAGACAGTATCTGTCTCTAGGTCAGATGCAAGCAAAGATCCGCTCCTAGTTAAGGGCAAACCCCAACTTGGTGATGAGTTTGATGGGGCAGCTTGTTCTTGCTAACAGTGCAAGTCTGTAAATAAGGGGAGCCTCAAATCTGGGTGATGGCACAAGCCTTAAGAGTCCTGTCTCTGTGTGGCAACACACCAAGCACAAGCACATATACTGTACAGCACAACTGACGTCCGAAATGACATGAAACACATCCTCTGCTGCTCAGCCTGTCACATGCCACATCCCCCATGTGCTGATACCAGGTCTATAAAGACAATATTCAGCCTTCGAGCTCTGCTGCTGCTCTGCTTATACCAGAATGGGCAGAGGATGAAATCATATGTCACTTTTCAGATGTGTTTCCTCACCTCAAGCCTTCCTGTATCCCAGTGACTTTTAGTGTGTCAAGAGGTACCAGTCAGGAATGACAAAAATCCCAGCACCCTGACAGCTTGCATCTGGGTTTGGCTCTTTTTTGTTTTTCCTGAAGATTTTTCTTGTCTTTCAGAATGGAGTTGAAGCCTGTGTTCCCTCTTCCCGAAAACTGATCCAGCCACTTACGGGATTCTCAGTGAGATCATTCAGGAAACATTTCCAGTTGGAGGTCTTTGCTTGAGGAGTTTTTTTATTTACTTTGTCCTGTGCTTGGCATCAGTTCCAGGTGCTTTTCCTATTTGGGATGGAAAGGATATTAAGCAGTATTCCTAAAGGTCCTTTTGGCTTTTTTTAATTTGCCAAGAAAGCTTTTGATGGAACATCCTCCCCTGGCCCCCAGTCTGACAGGATTCCCTGACCTGCATAACGCTGTCCAGATTGAAGCATGAGAAACATTTCGAAAATGAACTATGCTCAAGTCTGGGAGTTATTAGCTGCCAAGAAATCCCAAAAGCTTTTAAACCTTGTTTGCAGCTGCAGAGTAGGAAACCTAGGTGCTATTCATAGAGGAATTCCACAGGAACTGTAAATTCAAGGCAACTTGCTGCTAAAATACAAAGGTAAAGAATTAAAACAGGCTTCAGAAAAGAGCAGCCCAAGCCATTACAATGCCAAAGTGACTGATTGAAAAGGAAGTTTGAAGAACGTCAATATGCCTAGCTGGGATATAAAATTCAGACTGAAGTAAAGCAGCACATTCTCTTAAAATCATATGTCCTTCACAGTCAGTTGTAGATCAGGGATGAAAGAGGAGGTTGAACACTCCAGGATGGGAGATTTTTGTTCTGCACCTGGTACAGGGGAAGGGGGGAGGCTCTGGGCAAACACCAGACTCAATCAGTCAATAAATGTCTTTGTCAAGGAATCAGATACTCCTCCAGTCCCGGGCACTACACTTTATCTGTTATAACATCAGAAAACTGCCCCTTCCTGGTTAAGAAAGGAAATAAGGGTGAATATTATGTGGCTTCACAGCTAAGAAGGGTTTTCTAAGAGTTTTGTGCACAATCAAAAGTCATTGCAGTATCTTGGCTTAAGGAATGGTGTTCATCAGCCAAGTGATGGCCGTTACCTGGCTGTATTTTCCCAGTCTAGGCTGTGAGGACGGGCACAACCACTGTGCCTAGTGTGAGCAGTTTTCATTTCACAAGGAGGCAGAGCAGGAGCAGGCATACGGTGAGTTAAGAGGGTCAACTTCTTTCTTCCAATACAAGCCCAGTGCCCTGGCAAGTGCAAAAGCACGATACCCTCTTCCTCTGCTCTGATGCATGCAGTGCAGCTAGCAGCCCCAGTCAGCAAGGTAATAAAGTGCAAACACCTTTTAGGGAATGATCTCATCCTGAACAAAAGTTAAATAACATTTCTTGATAAATCACTGTTCCCCTGTGTGCACAAACATGCACGTGTCCTCCTGCATGCTGAAGTGAGCAGCTGCTTCCATTTTTGAGGCATTTTTAGGGGAAGAGGAGCTTAATTTTTAGATAGTTCTGTAAGTGGAACCTCTGAAAAACACGGTCTCAAGTTGCTTTGGTATGTTCAATCCCTTCAACAGAAGCATCCCCAATGAACTTGTCACTATCTTTTCCAAGGACTTCAGAAGGAAAGGTGAGACTCTCAAAGCAGAGGAATACTTTTGCACACCTGGCTTGTACTACTTTAAGGAAAATTACTCTCAAGAGCTAATTACAATGCATGATTTCCCCCCCTCTAGCTGTATAGATTAATCTATTTCATTTTCAAAATCTCATTTTTTCCCATCACTTCAAGTATTCAGAGGAGATTACATTATTACAATCACAACTTGGCCTCAGTCCCAGAACGCAGACATGAAGAGAGAAAAGGCTTTTGTTGAGCACACACACTCACACACACACATCCCAACCGCTCCACGTAAGCAGTTGGTACTTTTGACAAAGTGAAGGTGCATTAAGGAGCTAATGGGGGGTATCTAAATTCTTATGACAGAAGTCACAAAAGTGAGAGATTTCTGATGGAATGTGGAGTCAATACAAGAGAAAAACGACCAGGGAATCTGATGGATAACTATGAGGCACTTCTTTTTTTTCCACCAGGGAAAAGCACAGATCTTAGTGTTACAGAAGCAATGATATCTGAAGGGACGATTTAAGAGGGCTCAGCAGTGCCATTGGGCCAAGATCACATCCAGGTGAAATCAAGGCTCTTTGGCCAGCCAGATCTTTCAGACAATTTGAAGAGGTTAAAAACCTACTCATTCAGTACCTAGATAAAGCAGTTCTACTGCAATGAAGGAGTTGTGAGGAAAAGAAATGAGAAAAGCTCCATCATATGCTAAGATGCTTCATTAGAGTGCAGCTACTCAAACTTGCCCTGGAAGAAACTAATCCCTGGAGGTGCAGGGACCAGATTTTATGTCAGTTATGCCAAAGTACTTTCTTTAAAATGAATGTAAGCACTGGGAAGTTCACACAGTTAAACAAGAGCAGAACTGCTGTCCCCACAGGATGCCTCCTCCCAGCACTGCCGTCCCCCCTCCGCCACTGCAGATGTTTAGGGAGGGGGAGAGGCTTAGGCTGTGGTTCCACATCTATTAATATCACATCTGTTGCACTCCCAGATTTCGTGGCAGAGCAGATTTGATCTGGATCAAGCACAAACGCATTTTTGTTGAATTAGCCTGAGCACATGATACGATGCACTCCAGTTTAAAGCTGGCCACATTATGTCAGCCTGAAGATGACAGCCAGTACTAGAGCTGGCATAAAGGTTTCCAGGATAACGTTATGTCAACAGAACAATTGAATGCATTTGAACCAGCCTTTGAATTTGTACCAGATCAGGACTTTGCATTGCAGGGATCAAGATCTTTTGATCCACAGCTGGGCACCTTAAGTCCAGATGCATCAGCTTGTGAAGCATTCTCTAAATTCTAAACGCATGTGTGCAAGATAGCTGCTATTCTCAAAAACCCAGTACCCATAAATTAAGCAAACAAGTTGGGGTCACATCTAACTTTCAAAAGAGTCTTCCTCTTTCTTCCTGGATTGGGCTGATCCTCTGTTAGCACAGGTTAATGCAGGGATGCTGATGCCTGAGACATCATTGTGCCCTGACACCACAGCTGCCCACAGGCCTAAGGATAAAAGGCTCTTTCGGGATGAGGACAGCATCTCAGAGCAGGGAAAATAAATAAATAAATTTCATTTTTATATTTCATCGGAAGGATTTGGGTTTTTTTAAATTATATATTTAGAGAAAACACAAATAATTCATGAGTGTTTTCAAATACATGAATAATTCAAGCTGGAACCAAAATAGCTAAATCATCAGGGCCATCATCCTCATAGAGGCATCTAGGGTAGGTTATTTCAAGTGCATTTCACTGCAGACTGGCACGTGCACAAATTCACTAATAAGCAGCTGCCTCCATGCCTTTCAGCTTCCACAAAACCCAGCTAGTCACAATATCCCAGACTCAGGACGCCAGACCTATAGTTAAGATGCATCTGAGCCCTAACTGAGCCATGGCTTTAAGAGTAGGAACAGAACCAGTTTGAAATCCCATTTTACAGCTCCCCAAACCACATCTGAACCATGTGGTACATGTGTGGCATTTCAGAACAAATTATCTGAACACCATACAAATGTTCACTAATAGCTAACTCCAAACTCTAGCAACCAGCATTCTTGCATGCATATTTGTGGCTGACATTGTGTAGACTTTGAGGCATGTATATTTGTTAATTTGAATTCTGTGTATTTTGTGGGCAGTGAGGGTATAATACTGAAACCATAACTTCATTGTGAAAAAGTTTGCACTTTTTTATGTGTATATATATGTGTGTGTATATATATATATATATATATACACACGTGTGTGTGGAAACCTGGAATGAGCTGGGCAGTCAGACACACTAGCAGAAATTCTCAGAACAAAGAAAGCTCAGCTTTTAAATACATTTTAATGACGGTTTCCTTTACTTTGATACCAACAAATTTCACTTTTAATTATTATTCTTATTTCTCTAATTTTGTTTTCAAAATTGACTTTTAACTTCCAATTGCATTTTTATAAAAACCTGCATTTTACATTTCATTCGTTCTATCCAATAGCATCGCTTAAGGCTGCACCTGATTTACTGACACAAACTGAAACCCTATGGATATTTTGTCTGGTATTAGCCTCCTGGAAGAGCAGTAGTTTATCATTTAGGTTTTAAGCATAAAGCATTTGCCAAAATCCAGTCCCTACTTTGACATTTCACTTATTACTAATTCAATACCTAATGCCAAAACTGTATTCCAGTGTATGCATCATCCTACCTCCAGCCTCCCCCTTGCTCTGCCTTTGCACCACGCCTGGTCAGCCTCATGCCAGGAAGAAATTCAAACCTCAAACCCAGAGAACTGCATATTCAGCATCAGCTTAAAAGCAAGTAGCTGTTGTCATCTCAAGCTCTGCAAAATACTGACCCCAGAGGAAAACCAGCCAAGTCTCACAAAGGACTCTGTGCAGAAACACTGTTTGTTCACCCAAAGATCTCAGCTAGTACCAAGATGCTGTTAGATACCACAGTGCTTAAAACAAATGGAGAGTCCTGGGCTAGGAAAATGGAGCTGAGCATTTCTGGCTGTAACTATTTTGGTAAAGGACGCTATTCTGCTTACTGAAGTCTCAGTGTATTAAGACACCACTGTCCCAGTGGGGACATGGTCCCTCTGCACTCAGAGAATGACACTGGTGCCTCTGACTGGCTGGCATCACCCTCCCACCACCCCTGTGACTATAGCCAGTGCCCTGCACAAGCAGTATAGAGGAAATGGACCCTTTGGAATCCAATGATTAAGTAAATAGCTGCTCCGTATCCCCTTCTGTAGAGGAAAACTGCCTGGGATGGGTTAAACAACTATCCTGTGGTCAGAGACGACACTGACAGAAAGAACTTTTGGGAAGGAAGCTGTAAGCATAACATTGCATTAAGAGGAAATGAAGGAGCTACATTACAGTATTGACTTCTATAGCTATATCTGGTGGTGTTTTACATTCTCTGCTTATCACCCCTATGTCTCTGCTTTGGAAGAACTCAGGGTTCAGAACAACCAATAGAAAAATGTTCATGGCAAGAGCCTAACACTAAGGATGCTGGAGCCATGTCTTCTCTAACCCTCTGATCTTAGGAAGATAATGGCTCATTCATTCTCTCTCTTTTTTTTTCCCATTTTGTAGGTATTCTCCCATTGTAACGAGCCTTTGACCTAACCTCCATTTCTTCTAATACTGCCTGACACATTCCCATCATATGTTAATAGCATGTGTCTTCAGTCAAAAGTAAACCATCACTGGTGCTCTCAGGCCCTAAAGAAAAGCAACATGGAGGAAGAAAGAAAGAGAAACCTCGGCCTCGCTGGTTCTTCCCAGTGATCTGTTGCTCCAGCAACTGAAAGTCAAACAATGATGTCAAGAAGACAGAACCAGCCACTTTAAACCCCGCATCCAGTTGCCACAGCAACTAGTTTTTAAAGTAAGTGATGCAAAGAGATCTTTCTTTCCTCCGTAGTAAAAAAATATGAGAGAGTAAATGAGGGCAAAGGATGTTTACCTGGGGCTGAGGATGTTTGTGTAGGGGACTGTGCTGTAGCACCCTGCCGAAGGGCTGGGGCAGGGAGCAGGATGCTGTTCCCTCCCAGAGGAGCAGAGCAGCTGCTTGGAAGCAAATTGCTTTGCTCTTCCTTTCACCAAAGGAAATGCCAGAGAAGCAAACTCTGCTGCCAGATGCCACATGGACACCAAATGTTCCCCACTGGCTCACACCAGCCCGCGCTGCTGAGGCTCCAAGGGGATGGCTCGACCACTCGCTTTCATCCCTCCTGCCTTGAGCTGCTTCAGCTGTTGCAGACCCATCTGTCCCACAAGCCACTGGCCATGCTGGGCAGCTTACAGCCTTCAAACACAAGGACAGGTGCTGGGGGGGGCCCTTTGGCCACCCCTGAGCAACAGCCCTTTTTCAACCCCCGCTCCCGTCGGCCCTTTCCCCAGCCTCCTGGATAGCTCTTTTGTTTGGGACCATTGGTTTGCAGCTTCCCAAGAACTGAAATCCTTGGCAAAAAGGCATAGCTTTGTGATTTCACTCCAAATAAAAACAACTTCCCCAGCCTTCTAAAGGACTACGAAGGGAGATGGGGTGAGAGCTGTTTGTATCCTTGGTTGGTTTTGAAGGTTACAGCCAATGCTTTGGTTGACCCAGCCCTTTACTCGTGTAGCTTCTTTGCACTTGGAGTACACTGCTTCCCAGAGTAGCCATCCACAGGAGGGTGGTGAAGAACAGAGGTGGGAGATGAGAGACAACGATGATCCACTGTCCCTGCTTGGAAAGACCTCGATAAACCAACCAGCCACACCATAGACCTCCTAAAGAGATGCTTATCCCCACGTGCCTGCAAGGAACAACGTGATTAACTCTTGCACTGATTCATTCTTATCCATTTATCTAATACAAACCATTTCTTACTGCATTAGACGCTTGCCCTCACTGAGTAATCCCTGGTTGTATCATGCTTTGGAATTAGTCTGTAAGGTCCTCAGGGCAGGGATCATGCCTTGGAAGGTGCCTCACAGACTTTAGGCCATTGCTAAATTAATAAGAATGTAATAAAAGAATTAGAGAGCTCTACTGAGGGAGGCATTGTTATGCCCCAGAGGCAGCATATCTGGTTAACAACCCTGAAAAGAAATGCCAACAACATTAGCCTCTGCCCCTACATCCCTCTGCCTAATGTAAAATTAAATAGCTACAAATTACCTATCTATTTTTCTATCTTCCTAGGCAATTAGCCCATGCTCATTACTGGACATATGGGGATACCTCCAAGCATGCAGCATGGAGACAGGAGACACAACATGGCATGAGTGGATTCTCCCAGGCCTGTACTCCATTGTAAAATACATCATTAAAGCCACAACACACTGGACTGTCAGTGGAAGTCAGAAAAACCTTGCCAGAACCCAGTAAGAGAAGCGTCCAAAGAGTAAACCAAGAGCCAACAGTGGCAAACAGGCTGTGAAAGTGCTATCATGAGTAAGTGCAGGACAGAGACGACAGCCAGGGATGTTTATTCATATGGGAAAGACAAACACTAAACCATAAGCAAATGCAGCTCAGCGCATTTATTTGCAATTAAAGCTCATGCATACATTTCCATGAATATGAGGTGCACCCGAATGATTAGCAAGCCTGCTCCCAATGGTGCATTGTCAAGACTAAATCCACAGCATTGCAGCAATGGGAGATCTGAGCATTAAGTCAAATATCCTGGAAGAAAATTCACCCTGAGGTTCTCTGGTCAGCAACAGTGAATAGGACACCCCTTATGCTCCACCATAGCCATGGGCCAATTGAGGCATCACGGCATCAACCCACACACACTCTATTAAGAGAAGAATGCTGTCTCAAATGAGCTTTAATCCAGTTAAGTTCAAGCCCTCCATTTTTGCAGTTTGACAGTAATGCTATATTTTTATTCAGTGCAAGATCAGAGGTCTGATGAAACCTCATGTTGCCAACATAAAAGTGGAAGGAGCTTTAGCTAATCCCAAGGAAAATGAAGCCCACCTCTTTCTCCCCACACCCCTCCTGAAAAGAAAGAAAATGCAAACCCCACATTTGACTCTCTTGGAAAAGAAAAATCCCTGCTGTCCTCAGATGGTTAAAACATGCAGCTTTAGTGGGCTGCATAAGGAATAGCAATTACATGCCCTTCACCTCTTGCCAGCTTGGGGGCTTTTTGGTGGGGTTTTGTTCTAAATCTTCGGGTTGGTTTTGGTTGGGTTTTCTTTTTCCAATCATTCTTCTGGGGGAAACAATCTCACCCTCCATTAGAATGGGTGGTTTACGGGGGAAGAAAACAGGAGAAGGGAGTTCACAAGCTGCTTCCATGTCATTAAAAAGAGAGGGAAAGAAAAGCCAGGTCTGCAGTGCAGTTAGCCTGGCCATATTAAAGGAGCAGGTGTTGTACAGAGTTAATTTATCTGGGAGGAGACTGAGCAAAACCCAGCAACCCTGCTGAGAAAAAGAGCTTTATAGGCTGACACAAAACCCTTCCCGCTGCAGCATCTCTCTTGCTGTTCTCCCCTCCCTCCTCTTCAGCATCTCCTAATTGCAGGGCTAACGTTCTCTGACAAGTGCCTCAGATGGTCCAGCAACAGCCCTACCACCCACCCTCCCTACCTCACTCCCCATCCCTGTTTGTTACTATCACATTCACAGCACCCATCCCTGCAAAGCCCAGGCTGCTCTTGATTACTCTCTAGCACAACTGCATCTGCTGAGTAACTGCAAAATACTCCCTCCTCTGTGCTCAAGACACAGTTGCTCAGCCATTGTGATACTGCTGCAATGTCTGGCACAAGGAACAGTGCAAACAGGGCTCCAAAGATTCCTCTTTTGAGGTTGCAAACTCAGGACCCACATCAAAGGCAGCTGCTTGTCTGATGTTTGCTTGGAATTATGGAGTCTGAGGAGGGGGGGAGCCTATCTGCCTGCCATGCCATGAATATGTGCATTACTGGCATAGCCTCCAGCCACGCCACAAGCTGCATGTCAATTAGAGTGTGGATCTGGAAAGCAGCAAGCCTAGGCAAGTAAAGATGGGAAAGAAAGTTATTTATTAAAATACCTCTTTATATAAGGTAGAAGAGGATCAATCTGACAAAGTTTTCTTACAGTCAACAGAAGAGGTGCAGGTTCAACAAGCATAAACTTGGCCTTTCTCACTCCCAAATAACATGCCTAGAAGCCAGATCCATGTGATCCTGGGTTTTTACACCAAAATCAATCATTGCCACTGGGGCCACAGCCCCACCCTTGCTGCTGACCCTTATACGAAGGCCAAAACATAAAGCAAACACCTCCAGCAGCTATACTGTGCTTTGAGCTTTCTTTCTTCTATTAGTAGGACTTTCCTCTGGAAACAGAGACCAGCATGGCAGCAGAAAGGAAGCCAGCATCTTCAATAGCTGATTTTGCCTGTAGCATGAAGATGCTCTACAGCTTCTCTACTGCCTGTACCACTGCTAGCACCATAGCAAAGTAAATGCACTGGGAAGAGAGAGGGAACAGGCTCTTGTCCTTGCTGCTCAATAGCTGCAGAAGATGCACACAGGGTTGCTTGTGTAACCTCATATCCACCTCAGCCATACCAACCCACACATGGGTGCAACCACTAGCCATGGGGAGGGTGCACAGGAGGGAATGAACAGGGTATAAATGGTGTTCTCTGTCCATCCTCAACTGCACCCAGCCCTTTGTGCCATAGGAACAAGCAATTTATAACACCCGTTTGGAGAAAGAAACTGCCCAACAGACAAGAATTACCCTGGATTGGATTATTCAGACTGAAATCAGTTTCTTATCAGGAGCAGAAGGTTCCCTTGTGCATCTGGGAGGGAAAGGAAGATTTCAGGATAGCAGCGAGCAGCAAAAAGCATCTAATTCAGAAAGTGCTCAGAGGTTTTATTGCATAAAGTTAAAACAAATGCACTCCTTTAAGACACAGTGAAAAGAAAACAGCATTGGGAAGGAGGAGGAGGGGTTATGGGGAGGGATGGGAGCAGCTGGAATGGAATTCCAGGGGGACAGATAGACAGGCAGTCACAAAGTATGTTAATTATTTAAAAAATAAACTAACACAGAAAAGGACATCCTGGGGAGGAGGGGGAGGTAGAACCTCAGGGTACCCATCAATTATACACAAACCAGCTTGGGGGCACTGCAAATAAGGGTCCTGCGGGCATGCTCATGGAGATGCTGCAAGAAGCTGGCCCCGTCCCACCACTCGTGACATAGCACAGTACCTTTGTGACCCTTCATTACCCCCTGGTTCATTGTGTTTTGCAACTTGGGTTGATATCCACAAGAGGAAACAAATACAAAGCAAAGCTCGGCACTAGTTTGCGTTTCTAATTGCATTGCAACCACATTTTCACGTGGCACCGCAGTGAAATGGCCGGTTTGGGAGCCTCCCTTCATGCTTATGGAGCAGTGACCACAACAAACATTTGAGTGTTAAGCAGAAGACAACTGCATCCAGGTCGCTGTTTCCAGATCAAGGTAAGCAAAACTACAAGGCAGGAGACCCAGGGAATAAATGTCCTTTAACAACCAGCTTTTCTGACCAAAGCTGGGCCCTACATGGAGCAGCAACTCCAGAGATGCAGATCCACAGTTTTCAATAGGATCAGGCCACACACACCACTCCTGGGAACTATACAATATGATTGTCTTGGCTGAACAGCCACCTACGCTGTTGACTTTCAGATCTTTCTTTCCAAGAGCTCCATTGACAGACAAAATCCAAAACAAAGTTTGAGTAGCAACAGTATTTCACCCCGATTTTAATATTTTCTTGCAACTTGAACCTCGAATTGATATCCCAATATCTTTAGTACAGCTCTGGTCCAGACAGTCTGAATGTTAAGCAGGGAAGAACCATCTCAGGTTCAGAAGTGCTAATCCTGTGTCCACATCCATTTCTGTTGTTTCTTGTTATTATGAGAAAATATATTCTCTAGAAACCAAAACCACTAATTTATCTCATACACACCATCAAGTAACCATTAAATAACAGCTTTGGCTTGCAAATGGGTGGCGCTAAATTCAAGTTATGTGTCTACAAGTATGAAGACCTATGACCTGTTACAAAATCTTAACCCATCGAAGTCATCCTAATTCCTCCTACTCCTCTATTCTTGGCTTATACATGAAGTAACACCTATTCTTTGCACTGAGCTCCTCAAAATATACAGAAACATGCAGCTTGCGAGCAAGAAGGGGTGATGTGTGCTTGATAAAAACCACCTCTATAAATGAAACCACAATTTTTGTGATAAATGGGCAAACAGGCAGAAACTGTCTCTGCCATAATGATTTATTTAAAATAAATCAATCCAGCTGTGGTAAAATAACGAGTTCTCTGCAAATACACACACAAATTCTGGCTGTTTCATTATGAGCATATTAAATCTAGTCCCTCAATTCCAGCTCTTGATGATAATTAAATACACAAATGTACTGGAGTGAATTTGCTCCTGGTAATTTGCATGGCAGAAAATCATTATTCCAGCAATTAGATATGGTGCAACTTGCTTCTTTATGTACATCACAGATTTCTTCTGATGCCTTTGCGTCGCCCTCTAAGTAGTTAATGCAGGCCCCTTCCTATTAATAGCATGATACAGTGGGTCCATGGTGGCTTAGCCTCACGTGTTCAGAGCTCTGCTTCATACACGCATTTGGGATAACTTTTGTCCTTGTTGCTAGGGCTGGTGCTGCAAACCTCTTGCTGCCTTTAAATAGGCAGCTCCTTTGCTGAAAGTGGAGTGGTTTCCATTTGTTACTTATTACATTGGTCATTTGTTCAATTGTGTTAGCCTTGTCCAGTGATTAACCAAACAGTGCCAGGGCATCCTTCAGTTCAAGGCAACTAATTAGTCTGTTCCCCTCCTGTTCAGCCTATTTGTCCTGTCACACATGGGGCTGATGCATCTCTGACTCAGAAGAAAAGGTGCAGACCTGCATCCTTTTAGGTGAGACTCCTCATCCCAGGCCAAGCTTTATAGTCTCCAGTTTTAGAAAGTAATCCTCAGTCACCAGCAGAAAAAGGAAGGATCAGGAACAAGAGGAGCATCGGGGGGGGGGGGGGGGAAAGCCACAGAACAGATTTGCTGGGCTGAGTTTTGTACAGCCAGAAAGCCCAGCCTTTTCTTCTCTAACGGCATTTCTCTTCGAACATTGGTCTTAAAAGCCTGTGAGAAAGCCTTCTCTCCCTCTTGAGGCTGCTTCCTGAGCTACAGCTGGTCATGCTAGCAGCCTTCCCTGCATTTCAGCCTTAAACCTGTGCTAAAAGGCAGAAGAAGGTGCCTCCCAGAACCTCCTGATCTCCATAGGGTATCACTGCTGCTCCATGGTTTAAAGATGGGATGCATATATGATAAATTTTAATTAATCAAATCAAGAAGTTTGATACATATTTAAGAATCTATTTGCTGCCAATCCACATATTTATAAATAAAGAAATAGAGGCCAGAGAAACATCAAAGAAGAAACAGACAGCAAGAAATGTGTCTAAGAAATGAGACCATCACCATGGGGAGCTTCTCTCTCCATCCAGACTGCTCCTGGTCCTGCTTCTTCCCAGCCTCAGAGTAGCTTGA
This sequence comes from Neopsephotus bourkii, assembly GCF_033783945.1. Classification (NCBI taxonomy): domain Eukaryota; kingdom Metazoa; phylum Chordata; class Aves; order Psittaciformes; family Psittacidae; genus Neopsephotus; species Neopsephotus bourkii. The sequence goes on from NW_026902048.1 coordinate 5,240,726, forward strand.
TGCTGTCACCTCTCTTGCCCACTGCCCTGTGCTGCTCCAGCTCCTCAGCTCTTACTCAAAGCCATTTCTCTCCCCTGAGCAACCTTCTCTTTTTATTTTCCTTCACACTGTGATTTTAACTAACTTTTAGTCTACTTGCACAAAGTAGTGAGATCAAAGATAGCCCAGAAGTGAGTGTGATAGCCTGAGCAAGGAAGAGTCACATTCAATTCTCCTCTCCACCACTGACTTCTCACCTAACCACAGACACACTATTTCACCTCTTTCTGTCCACCACTGCCTTCTTCAAAGTACTGTTCAAAGACATCAAAGGTATATCTTAAAGGCTGGAAACACTTTGAACATGATGATAGTCACTGCCACTTCAAGAAATCTTGTCCGTTACAGCTGGATGTTTACCCTTAGGTGAAACCACAACTCTACCATCAGAGCTGAACATTCTGTCCTTCAGCAGATGGTGGGTTTTACTCTCTCTTTGCAAGGGTCATGGTCAATATTGCAGTCTGACCCAGCTCACATGGCCACATGCTGCGAGATGAACATGATGACGTGCTGCAGTCCTCCTACAACCAGCCCCAAACGTCCCAGAAGGTCAGAACACGAGGGGTGGGATCTGCCCCCCCAATGCCCAACCTCTGGTTGCTGCTGGGGTGTGAAAAGGAAGAGGAAAAATGCAACAAAAGGAAAGAATAAAAAGGCTTCCAGTCCAAAGCACAATTAGGAAGAATGCAATCCTTTTTCTCAGGGTTAGTCTTTTTTCTCCTCTCTTTTTGGCCTGGCTCATGGCTGCCTGCAGCTCCCTTTGCTGGTTGCCTAGCAGGGCTAGCATTCATGGCAATCTGAGGTACACCATGAACGTTCCCTGGAAGCAGCCTGCTATTTCCTACCCAGATGTCTTTTCTTTTGGTCAGTGTCATTGCTGAAAGAGCAACAATAGCACTCTATTTCCGTGGCACTCATCTTCAGATACTCTAGTGATAACCTTGCCTTACCTTCAGCTATGTTGTACCCTAGATGAATATCACATACAAAATAATCCAAAACAAATCAAGGCAGCTAAACGTGTTAATCCTTCCGGTCTGCAAGGCAGAAGGGTTGGTTTACAAAGCACAAACACTCAAGCTACACAGTTCTGCTCAAGTGCCCTGTAACAGTCAAGAACAGCTGAAGCAATTAGCAATGCCCCATCTCCTCCAAAAGGCACAAACTCCAGGGAAGGAATCAATAGGAAAACTTTACAATACAGAGCCCTTAGCTTAAGACACAGTTTAGTGATAAAGCCTTTAAAAGACAAAGGATAAGATGCTAGACATGGACTTAGGAAAGGGCTGAACTCTATCCTTGCATATTTGGCCGTGCCATAGAGTCTTGGTTCCCCCATGTAAAATAATGATTGTTTTCTTCATGAAATCATTTGGAGTCCGCTGACAGAACAGGCTAAAGAACTATACTTATGACTTAGTTATACCATCCTATTATGCAACAGGGTAGTTTTAACACCAAACAGTGTGCCAACAGACGCAGGGTAAATACTCCTGCAGAATTCTAACCACATGCATCTCACGTGAGGGATATGTCTGAAGATGAACCATCTCTTCATTAAGTGTTTGACTGGGATTTGTGACATGTGCCCGTGTTCAGGCAAGAGGCTCAATCTGCCGACTCCTTCAGTCCCACCCCTCTACAAACTGTGCTTTTTACAAACAGGAAAGGGAAAATGTTCTCATACACATTGGCTACATGATGAATGGAGGGTCAGTTTAACCTCTCAAACATACTGTATTTATTCTTGTTAGCAGAATTTGAATGCAGGATTCCAAAACATCACCTGAAAGCTGAAGCCTACCCAGAGCTTTCGAGTTCAGGAATTTCACCTTCACAAATCCATATTTCACCAAAGAAGCTTGTGATTAGTTTATACATTTCATCATCATATAAGCACCTAATACCTCAGCCACATAAAGCACTAAGGACAGGACTCAGAAAGATACTCTAATTATAAAACTGATTTATTGTTTACTCTCACAGGCCCTCCTAGTTGTTGCTTCCACTAAGTCAATGGGAGTTTTGCCATTGTCTTCAATAGGGTGGAGCAGAGCCAGGGACTTTTGTCTGTTAATTCCTTGTGGATCATTTACAGCTTTCCAAGCACCACTGCAAAAATAAACTTCAGATTTTTGAAAAACCACACGCACACACAACAAAACACACAACTGGAGTTAAAATGTGTATAAATACCCAAAGAGAACCGCTGGCATAATATCCCTACAGGATTTCAGAATAGCTTATTATTTACTCATTAAATCAGTAAATGACAGCTCCGTTTTTCAAGAACAGCTGAATGTGCATTTCTCTCATCAGGGGTCAAATGATCCACCATCCCAAATATATAATTTGCTCTTGAGTATAGATCAAGTCTCAGTCTTGGGCTCAGAGCACAGACATGGCTGAAAGTGGCCTTGATAAGAGACAGTGCTCTGGAGGTGCCAAGCAAAGATATCCACACAGGGAAGGGGAATATCTCTTCTAGGTATTTCTGTAGTGCAATCCAGTTGATGAACCTTAGGTGCTCAAGGTCTTGATGAGGGAAAAAGAGCAGGCTACAGGGGACAACCAGCCACATGAAGTCAGATATTCAGGCAGCCAAAAAAGGGAGAAAGGATGAAAACTCACACACCTTCTATTTCTTCCACCTTCAACATGCTTATCCTACCTCAAACAGGACAGTGACAAAACTCAATATTAGGATAGAGCTTGAGCATTTTTGCACCCTATTGTCACATATTTCCAGGCAAAACTCTTCTGAAACTAAATATTTTCCCTGCAAATGCCAGTGAAATGTCACTCTCCTGCAAATTTCCACCACTCAGCTGCTGAAAGAGTCAAAAACTAAAGCCCTGGACTAAACCGGGGCAATGCTCCTGAATGAACCTCCACCATCTTGCTGAAAGGATTCTCATGTCGACCACTTGGGAAAAGCAGGGCTAAGACAAAGGGGAGCTGAAAGCCTGGGGCTTGAATTGAAACTATAAAAGGAACAAAAGTAGCAGCAACAAAACTCTATGGGCTCCTTTGGCACCCAAGGAGGAAGCTTAAAACACAGCCAGTGTCTCTCAGCCTTTCCCCCCCTCCCTCTATCTTCTTCTAAGAAGAAAAAAAGAAAGAAGAAAAGACAGCTCTTAGAAACAATCTCTTTCTGTGTAAGCTGTTGCCAGAGTCGGAGAATAAGCCAGCGTTTCTGTGCCAGCCCATTCACATGGCCAGGTGAAAAGAAACTCATTCCTTTACAGCCTGTGCTGCCCCACACAACATCTGCTGAGAAAGTGGGATGGGAAACACCAAAAAGGGGAGAAGAGAACAGCCGAGGCCTTCAGGTTAGAAGGGCAGGCTGTTCCCACCAGGGAGCCCCTCTTTCACTTGCAGACAACTGCTGCATTTGACATTTCAATGGGAACTGAGGCAGAGCAGGAGGGAGGGCGATGGAGGAGGGGGAGGTGGCAGAGCACACATAAAGGGACCCGAGTGAGAAAAAGCAAAGAGACAAGAATTCTGCATCGCTTTCATTTCTGCTTTCAGGGTTTTTCCCCCATAATATGAGAGTCGGGAGAAAGAGGAGAGTTTCTTTTAAAATGAGAGGGCTGGCGCTGTTAAAAACTTTGAAATGAATCAATTTTATGGGGCTTAGAGGGCAAAACTCATTTTTTTTTGTCAGCCCCCTTTTTTTGTGTTTTCAATGAGAAGGGAAAAGGATTTACATAAAATAAACAACAGGAATGAATAGGAGCAAACCCTGCCATGGGCACCAACAGTGGATGCTTTTAGAAAGTTACACGAATGTTGTTTCAGTGCTCAGCATTGTCTGAAGGTTCAACACAGACACATTCATCCTGGGGAGCAGTTCTGGAATCCCGATCGCTTCATACAAACCCCTCAATGAGAGCTGCATGCTTTTTTAAACCTGCCTTAGAGAAACTTTCATCCAAACACATCGGAGTATTTTGTAAAGGCTTCAAAGCAACCCTGTGCCATAAAAAGGGTATTATCTCCATTTGACAGAACAGGAAACTGAGGCCCAGAGGGAATCACACAGACAGCATCCAGAAATGAATCACTGGCGAAGCCTGGAATAAAACTGGTTCCCTGGAGCACCACACTCATCGGCAGTGGATGTAGAAGTGGCCTTGGCTAAGTGAGAGTCTCTGCTGGGGTTTATGTTAAGCCCAAATATGCAAACCAAAAAAACAAGGCCTAAAACATTCATACCTACAACCGCTAGATAGGGATTCATAGTCACAACAGTCCAGGGAAGCTTGGAGGAACCTTTCAGCATTTGGTGGGACGTGGGAAGATGGTAGAGGAGAGCCCAGAGCAGCTTCCTTGAAGGCAGTGTAGGAAGGTTAGGGGTCTCACTCTTCTGAGGTGCAACTTGGGATCAGCTTCCACAGATCAAATGGGATAAGAGATACTACATCCACAATTACTTCAGGTTTGCTTCTTTCTCAATAAGGATTTCCATGAATTCCCCTAACAGTAAGGGAAGCAAAAAAAGAAGAAACCCAAAAAGCCTGCAAGGTTAACACCACGCTCAACATTCAACACATGCTGTATGAGTCAGTAGTGCTTTGCTATTTGCTTAGGACCAGGGTCGCACACAGGAGAGAGCCTCCAAAAAGCCACAAAGCCCTGAATGTGTGAGCAATAACTCAGAAGTGAGGATTAAGAGGTTAAAATGCTTTGTGTTCAGCTGGAATCGGTCTAGAGAGAGTTCAGCATCACTTCTGCTTTTGTGTGTCAAAAATGGCCAATCTTTGATCCTTCCTTACTGCTGTGACTCAACATTATCCCCTTTGTGCCCCTGCTCCTCACTACGCACATACACACAAATGAGTGAGCTACCAGTTAATAGGCCAGTTTGCACTAGGACAGATTTAAGAATGAAGAAACAAAGCCACAGGTGTTTCCCAGTAATACGCATACATCACCCATCACAAGGACAAATCACAGTCTGCACCTTCCTCCTACCAACACATCCTCATGGCTTTAACCAAGACTCTTCAGGCTTCTAACCTCCACAATCTCCATTTTCACTCTTTTACCAGTCACAGGCATCCACAAGCAGATTTACCTGAATATTCATAATGCCCATCAGAAGGCATGGAGAGAACTTGATCATTTATTTTGGAGTGTTTTGGGGGCTTTGGTGTTTTATTTAAAGTGAAATGTGAACGTCTACAAAAAATTCTGTCACTGGCAACAAGAAAATCTCTACCAACCTTTCTTCACCTTTGGAGATTAAAGCATGAACCCTGTTTTAAAGGGACTTGCATGCAATATGTATTTTCTGTATTTGTCACACCCTCAGCAAGTCCAGCACCATGGCATTGCAGGTATCAGAGTCCTGTGCAATCCTAAAACCTCTCTACCATGCTGGGAGGAAATGGCAAATGCTTTCCATTCCATCTTTTCCTTTCCTCACACTCCCAGCAAGCGCAAAGGAAGTTTTCCTGTGCTAGAAAGGAGCCTAGGGCACTCTTCAAAACTGCAGGAATGCTTCAGCCCCTCTTCTGAAAAATCCCAATTTTATACTGGAAGAACATTTAAGAGTATTTTCCCAGCACCAAAATAAGGAACATTCCCAAGGATGGGAGTTCTTGCTGCCTGTCCAAACTCGCCACTGAAATCCAGTACATGTGAGCATCCTAAGGGGTGAATCTGGATGAGTGCAGGGCAATCCAGGCTGCTCTCTGCTGTACCACTAACACCCAAAGCAAGGAGCTGTTGGCATCTCTGAACTGTGTGGCTCTATTTTCCATCTGCAAAACAGGAATAAAAAACTACCCAATCTCAACACATTGAAACCCTGTGCAGATGATAAAGCTGCAAAGTGCTAATGAGGTTAAATCCCTTCCTGGTGCCTCACAAGCAGCTGTCAGGGAGAAAACAACAGATAGAGAAGGACTTTATTTTCTAACTACAATAAAGTTGCCCTTCTTATTGCAGTTTTGGCAGCAGTAATATCATTTAGGAGGTTTTCTATATCCCAGTTTATCCCAATCCTTTAATGCCCAGGAGAAGTGACTAACTGAGTGACAACAGAGCAGAGCCACTACAAATCTTGCAGCCTCCATAGTAGGTGATGAGGACAAGTCCATGCACCTTTTCCCATATGGAGCTGAAGCCACATCCCCATGCCCGATCTGAGAGGTTTCACTGTTTCGGCTGCCACGTTTTATAACACATACTCAGAAACCAGATATCTATGGAGTAATGGTGAGTAATGTGCTGGCTGCTATCTGCCTCGTTGAAAGGGTGATAAGAGTCAGTCAGAGATAGTCCTGCTTCCCAAATTAGATAGCTAAACCATCAGGCCCTTGGAAAAATAACACCACAGGCTCCTCCACACCATCACCTTCCTCCTCACAGATAAGTAACTGAGCATTGCTAGCACATTAACTGCAGCATCAGTCCCTGATCTTTAAAAAGTCATGACTCTCAGACAAGATCATGAAATTCATTTATACTTAATTCAATTTTTCTATTAAAAGGCTCATTTGAATGCGCTTTCAGTTTTCTCCTCACTGCTGTGCTAGAAATGAGTTTTTAAATGGAAAACGCAATGAAGAGAGAAGCTGCTTTTCCTACAGCATTTGGACTTCAGAGAAATCTTTCAATCTGCAGGAAAGGTACAACTTTTTCTCAGCCAAGAGATATGGCAACAACACGTCTATCAAAAGCATTCCTCAGGTTAAGGCGTCTTCACTGCGCTTGGTTCAAGCCAAGTTTTTAAGCTCTGGTTCATACGTTATGCCCACAAAAACAACTGCCTCAGAGTCACAGCAGTGTTTTAGCTCAAAGCACTGCTTGATCATGAGTTTGCTCTGCTGCAGCACTTGACCCATGTTTTCACACTGCCAGCTGATTTGGGCCAATAACATCAGGCAGAGGCAGGTACCTAGGTGGGTGATGAGGAAAAGCAATGACATCAGGACCCATCACTGCTATTTGCTTCAGGGACCAGAGCCATGTTTTGGAGATGTTTGGATCCTACTTTAAAACCCTCCCAGTGCCTGTGGTAAGGGTCAGGCAGGGAGCTCAGATGGCTCAGACTGGTTGGCATAGGAAACTGTATGGTGATGAGAAGTCTTGGTTGTGTTCACAGTGCTGTCCCCAGCACTCTTTTATAACAAGCAACTTAAAAATGTCTCAGGTGAGCTTTGAGATGGGGCAGAAAATTTGGTTGGGGAGAAAAAACAAACAATCACTCTACAAACATCTCAGAATGGAAAATCATTAAGAACTTGACACTGAAAAGATTCTGGATTTGGCATTTTGGTGCTCTGTGCTCTTGTTGTCCTTCGTCAGCTTTATCTGCCTTGGGCATGAAATACTGTAGATCCACACCTCCCAAAAGCAATGGAGATGAAAGATATGGGGTTTAGCACTAGCTGAACACCAAGGCGACCACAAAGCTGAGATCAGACTTCAGCCAAACCTTCCTGTGAGCAGTGAACAATTGCACTGCAGTTTTGGTATTTTCAAGTCCCTGGAGCAAGGACCATTTTTGTTCAGCTCTTAACACCAGCTCAGCACCATTTAATTTTCCATCCCAGAAGGAATGCTCTGGTTTGCCAGGTTAACTCTGGGCAGAACCATGTGCTATTTGGATTGAAACCCATGAGCTACAAGAGCTGAATTTGGAGCCTCCTTCACCTACCATTCCCCAGTCGCATTCTGAGAACTCAAGAAGCGGGGTGAATAATCAGAGAACAAGTTTTAAAGAGAAATATAGTGAATGCATCTGTAAGATGTACATGGGTAACCTACCTGCCGGCTGTTACCATTAGCAATTTTTTAAGCTGAATTTAAAGCAGATGAAAGCCCTGAAGGCTAAAGTCTGCTAATTCACCCCCCACCTACCCACCAGCTCCAGAAATAAATCTTGTGGGGTTGGAAATAGCTCCTTCCCCACCTCTAACCACAGGCTTGACAGTCCCAGCCAAGCCTCTCCGTTTCATTAGCTTCTGGATCATTCATACACATACAAATATGCATACATAGGCACACACATACAAAGAGCTGCCCACTTACGAACCTGACAGGTAAAATTACTCCCTCCTTCTACAGCCCTCCTAATTGCCTCCCCTGGGCTCTTGCAAAGTGCAAACGTCACTGGCTAAATATTAAGTTCACGCAGTGTCACCATTATGCCTTTCATTAAAGCAATATCTGTCTCATAGCTCAGTGTATATGTTCCTTCTAATTTCACTGTTAGGACCCACATGTAGCGCGCAACTTTCCAGTCCAACTTTGAATCATTATGCCAATTTCCCTCAGTTATTTAATGATCATTTTCTCAGGAACCACTTGAAAAACGAGGGCGAGGTTTTTGCTAAAGCACATTTTACCCCAGCCTGCATACATGTGCCTTTTCTTGATTTGCTCAGAAACAGTTGGTAATTCAAGATCCCATTCACTCAATATCATTAAAATTGAGACCTATTAGAAGGTTTACAGTATTTACCATCTTAAATCTCCACGCTGGAAGCTTGTCATGGCGTCATAGGCTGAACAGAAGTGAATTTCACAGTGAGTTTTCAGAAGTGAATTTTCCCATCCGAGAAGGGTCATCTCCACAGCTGCTGTTGTTTATGTCTCCTGGAATCCAAATGAAGAAACATGCCACCTGCAAGGAACAGCAATGATTTTAATTGGATTGCATTTACTATCAAGAGATAAATAAGCAACAAAAATAATTAGTGTCAGTAGTCCCTTGTTTGCAAAGTGGGACCTGTAACAATTGCTCCTGAGTTCAGGATGCAAACCAGCCTTTCCCAAATACCTTTTGAACCCCACCTCTGACAGGGCCTTAAAAGTTGAGGAGTCAGCACTGAGACAAAAGAAACTGTAAGAGATGGACTTAATCAGAAAACACTTGAAAACAGACAAAGAGGTAAATCTGGATGCTGGCAGCTATAGGTTACTCAGCAAACAGTAATGCCAAAGTAGGATTTATTGTGTTAATGCACAGAATTCTATAGCCTGATAATTTGTAAAGCAAGTTAATAGAATAACAATTAACAAAATGAACTATCCTCAAACTGTTTGGATTAACGGTAAGCAGTGAGCAACATGGTAGCTGTTTTCTGCTTTTTGAAGGTGCAGATAGAAGAAACAAAGCATGCAAACCCAGCTGCATGAGCCTGGGCTAGTGAGTAGTTCTAACATCCTTGTTCTAATTGCCAGAATGTTCTCAGCAGCTTTGAAAACCAGACCACGGTGTTCATATCCCACCAAGGACTTGGAAACTTGAGACTGGAAAGGGTATGACTGGGAACGTTGGATATAAAACACTGCAATATCACAAAGCACACACTGACTTCGTGATTGATTTCTTTCAACAGTTGAATCTGTTGGTTGCAGATTGAACAGGGAGTCAATAATTCCCATTTCTATTTCCAACACTGTCAATAAGAATATCTGGGAGGATTTCTTCCAGGAAAGATAGTCCTCAGATCCTTTCATGTGGGATATCAATTTGTCAATGTTGGTTTATGACATTGAAGTCTTTGCATAAATAAGACAAAGGCAGGAGCCCCAGGAGCTTAGTGCACAGCCTGGGTGTCAGGACACTGAGCACAGCCATGGGTGACTCAAACAGCCCCCTGTGGCCCAGCTGTTACAGGCCAGACTGCAACACCCTCATTCAGACTATAAACCAGCACTTTAGCCACCGTAACAGATCATTTGGGATACAAGCAAGTCTAATAAGACCAGTTGCTACATCTGTAATAGGTAGCTATGAATTTACACTCCTCCTTCTTTTAAAATGCATGATCCTTACCCAAGAATATGGAAGCACTTTTGTTCCCCCCTGACAAATACCTAAGCCTAGTCAAAGGTGAAGGTATGCATACATTTATTCCAGCTGTGGGCTGTATCTGCAGATGAAATACCATTTTTTCTGGGTCTGACAGAAAAGGATGCTGGAAAAAAATGTGTCAAAGGAAAATAAAACAAACCAGTCAGGCAATAGCTAGAAACTAAAAGCTGTTTCCCACCACAGGTGTCTTATTTCCCCTGAGGGCCACCTCTTGCTGGTTTTCCCCCCTTCCAGATGCTACAACTCAAGAGGCAGTGGGATGGGTTAAGTGACTGGAGCAAGTCATGCTCTCCTTCCTTCCCCCTCCTTCTATTCCTCCTGCTAGCAGAGGCAGGCCAGCCACAAGCCACTTTCAGCTAACACATCTTACTCCTTTACCCAGCCATATAATGATGCTTAAAATACACTCAGAAGATGCTTTTCACTGCACATAATAATGGAAACTTGCAGGACTCTGCTGCAATTAGTAGATTACCACCCTCCACCCACCCACAGAGGGTAATGAATTAAGGAGGTACCCAATATGGAAGAACAAGAAGGGGAGACAGAAGTAAGAATAGGATTTTTAGCCTCAGGTGTTCAGACACTCGAGGGTAAAACCACTTCCTTGCTTTATGGTTCTGGAGGGTTGGAGAAGGTACAATTTGTACAGAGAGAAAAGGAGACACACAGCTAGACCCAACGTGTCCATACTTGTTCCTTTCTTATAAGCACCAGGGGAGCAGAAACCGTTTTGCAAGCTGGTCCCCATCCCCCAGTACGGGTTTTTCCTTCCCTTGTTGTTGCAGTCACACGTTGGCCTTGCTATCATGCAATGCACAGCCCCACCAAACTGAGATGAACTGTTAATGCACCTCCGTGGAGAGGCTTTCTGTAGAAAGGGCTCTGGAGTATGTCCTCTCCTTCTCTAAGGAGAGCTGTTGCACTGATTTGTAAAAGCAGAGGCCCCCAAGAAAACATCTAACTGCTTTTGGTTAGTAATGTGGAAACAGGAGCCTGGCCAGCTCTTACAAAACACACTTTTGACACTGATCTCCCAAACAGGAACAGACTTGTTCTGGCTGCACATACATGTACACACACCCACATACACAGATGTGAGAGGAAAACTTGGATCTTCTGAGCTCCAGCCACCAGCGCTAGCCCAGACTCCACCACCATAACCCACTGCTGCAGCTGGTCGGGGTTCAGCTCTGGCTCATGCTTGGTGTCCAAGGCACCAAAGTGCTGTGAATGACCACAGAGGGGACCCAATCCCATGGGCTGCAGGTGCTGGTAGGACCGGGAAACATAAGGAGGAAGAGATGAGAGTCTCCATCCATCAAATGAGGCAGCCAAATGAATTGCCCTTTTCAAGAGCTGCAAGTGCTCCAAGTGCAAATCTTTCAAAGTTTGTGACGATAAATTTCCCCCCATCCTATTAATAAAACGTAATAGAAATTCTGAGAATCATGGCCTATTATCTAAAGCCTTAAAACAACAGAGAAATCAGAAGAAAGGTGAAATATGGGGCTGGGGGAATCAGTTCAGGGGGTTCCAATGTGCCCGTGTGGCACACAAGCAAAACACAACAGATTTAGTGGTTTCTCAGAAAACCAACACAAGAGTGGCTTATTGCTAAAAAGCTTTCAAATGCACATTTTAAGTTCTTCTCAGGGCACATATGTCAATCGTTTGCACAGTTTAAAAAATCACCATGATTTGCCATGTAAGCCTGCAGAAGAGACGGGTTGGATGTACCCAACTCCTGCCACTCTTACACTACAACTGTCACAAAGTTTGCAGGTTCTACCACCCAAAATCAACAGGACCACTGGCAGGGGGTACAATAAGGATCACAAAGCACACATGGGTCTCTGCCACAATTAAACTAGGCAGGGAACACTATTTTTTAATGTTTTTTTCCCCATAGGAGATGCATAGAAAAATTGAATTTAACTAAAGGCTTAAGAAGGTTTGAGAAAAAAAACCTCACTTTTGCTGCAGTTTTCTTGGGAGAGCAAAATTACAGCCAAGTCCATATTTTATTTCCCTTTTTTTTTTTTTTTTTGCTACTTTTGTAGGAATTCGAAATTTAGGACATGCCAAAAAAAGTTCATGTTTTTAGTCTTTTCCCTTTTCTTCTGATGATGGCATCATTATTCCTTCTTCCCTTACTTTTCTCTCATATCCAAATGTTGAATTCCCCAGAACAGCCTTACTTATACAACCACTAACAAAAAACCCTCCTCTGCTCCCTTCCTTGCATCCAGCCACTAACGCAAAAACTACTTATGACTTAATGATGCTTCTCCATGCTTCATTAGCTTTTATCAGGATGGAAATCAGGATTCATTTAGAGTCCTTCAGACCTGTCACTGGAGATGGGCATGGGGGAACAGGATAAATTTCTGGCTTTCTCAGTGTCATTGGGCTTGTTGCCATTGATTTCAGGGGTGTCAGAAATGTCACCCATGGAGATCTCAGCGATAGGCTGCTGAGTCTGATCCAGCCCCAATTAGCAGCTGCCTGATAATTGTTGACATTGGAGAGCTATGAAGTAAATTGGGGGCCTTGATCCAATGAACCATAAAAATAAATAATAACCATATAACTACATCTGCACTATAAAAATCTCACACTATTGCCAGTAACGATGTCTGCTATTTACATACGCTACCTGGCTGGGGAGGTTTCTGTGCTTAGATACATAACAGAATCTGCCTTAACCATCTTTATGGGAAGGTGAAGGGTTGAGCAGGCAGTGAACCAGCACTATTATCTTGCATTGCCCTTAGTATAACCCAAATCAGGGCTTAAATGTTGTGGGTAGATCACTCATTGTGTCTCTGCCCATGGGGTCTTTCAAAAAGGCAGGTTTCAAGCACTTTTGCAAAGTTCCAGGGGTCAGATTCAAGCCCTCCTCCAGCCCTAAATGAACTATGAAATGTGGTGGCAAATCCAGGGGGTAGCTTCAAATTTGCTTTGAGCACATCTCTGAAGCAAAGCATGACACCACTCAGACTGTTGCTTTGATTTATCTTTCCCATCACCGTTGCTGTTGCTTTAGTGTGCATATTTAAAGAAAGAATGCAGCTGCCAAAACAATTTTCAGATCAGAACCTCCTGGGTTATAATTGCTTTTTCCCATGTGACAACTGACTTGAGACAACCTGGAGTTGTTAAAGTGATCTCACTCTTTACCAAACCCTGGATGTGGCAGATTCTCAGTAAGCCACCAGGCAAAGAACAATTCGGTCATTTAAAGACTTCAGTGCAGTAGATCTGGTCTTCTTTTCCCAGCTCCTCTACAACTCAGTAGGACTGAGACATCAGAAATGCTTTCAGTGGTTTATTTAGGTTCCAGTCCTACACACCTTTGTGCATCAAATTCCCATTGCCTCTGAACTGCAGAGGAAGAGCCTGAAAGTTTTCTTAGTGCTCCTCTAGTTTGTACAAACAGAGTTTCTAATGCTTTCCTACCTGCACCAAATTTAATACAGTGTTTGCAAAGAGCTGCAAGATCCCTGTGCAGAAGATTACAAGAGTATAAAGTTATCATTTCCAAACAGCCTATTGACGTTTCTCCAGAGCAGCCAAATTCATACAATACCAAGTCCTTGCCCATGTTCCACGTAATTAATTCAACACTCAGACAACATTTTATTTAATCAAGACGTATCGTATCGTCCCTTTCAGCTGAATGAAACAGTGAAGTTATAATGAAAACAGGTCGATATATCAAGTACCAGCAAATTTTCCTGTGTTTCTGCTGGTCCCTGAAAGCCAAAAAAGAGCAGATGGTTTCCCTTCTTGATCTTCTTGCTCCTCAGTAAATACCTGTAAGTGATACCATGATGAACTTGGAATAAAGAAGTTTTTATTACATTTGTTCAGAGCAGAAATGGTTACAATTTTCCTCTCAACTAAAAGTGTGTTTTCATGCAAATAAACAGAATTGTCAAAGGAGATGTGACCATCTGGTCCTGCATCCTGACTCCAATGGGGATCAACCCCAGCTGTTCCAGGGGAGGTTTGTTCCCAATCCCCTTCTATAACAAGCCAGTTTGCATCCTGAAACCAAGGCTTCCCTCCCCTCCAAGCTTGAGAGAAATTGCAGGTTTCCAACTTGGGGTTTTTTTCACATTTTACCAGAATCCCCCAGTATTTCACACTGGGCTTTCAGAACAGTACTGCAGTTAACAGGGAGTCACCTTTTGTGCCCCTGAACTATTACAGCCTTCTGCGACGTGTTTAACAGAGAAATAGTCCATGCCAGGGCAGATACGTCTATATTGGCTATATCTTGGCCAAGATTTCATAAGTTCAGCTGCCTTCATATTGTATATAAAACATCACAGCCCCTTTCCCAGGGGTTGCTGGAATTGCCATTCTGATCTCTAATAAGGGAAGGAACTGGAACACTGTAAACTCACAACTTTGCCCTCTTCATGTAAATCGAAGCACAGCTGCAAAATTTGGGAACAGAAAAAAAGGGGAAAAAAAACCCTCCAACCACACACATCCCAAATATAAATACTCCTGGCTAGTAAATGTCACTTGACACTCTCACATCAAACCTGTCATCAGCCGCAGCGTTTAAAGCAGAAACACTGCTGGGGTTGGGTTCACAAATCTGTCCCTAGCACTAATTTACAAGTAACCCTTCTATATTAATTATTCTTAAGTATGCCACAATGACACATTAAATTTGCATGCAAAAGCCCAACTAAAGCCTGAACAAGCCAAGACCTCTGAGAAAGCGCTGCACATAAGAGAAATGCATTGTTTTAAATAACAACCTACTGCTGAGCTGGGGCACAGAACATATTTGGAAACAGTAAAACTGCTGGAGAGAAGCAAAACAATGCATTGGGGTCCTGCTAACATTGAAACAAACAAACATACGTTCAGGTTAGTAAAAGGTGGCTGGGGTTTTATAATCAAATGAATGCAAGTATATATTTGCTTAGTCTGCTGATCCCTGGAGGTGGGGGTGTTATCTTTGCCTTGGTCACAGCTGTTGCAAACATGTGGAAAATGCAGGTAGCAGAAACCATTCCAGTTCCCCAGAGGCAAAGCAGTTGCAGGGACTATCCATAGTTCAGTGAAGCTCTAAATCAAGTTAGCAGGCACTGGCCCTGTTGTGATTTGCATGCACCTTCCCACAGCGCACCAGGCTGTTTCTACCTCATAACAGATACCATCAATGCTAAGCAAATTGCTTGCATAATTATGCATATTTGCACAGTGCCATCAGTTGCAGCTGATGTCACTTGCTGATTATCTTTATCCCAATTATTTCATCAATGGAAGCTTGGTTATTCTATTTGTGACTCATTCTGCAGCATTCTTATACACTGTGCCACACCAGGTATACCTTTAACACATGCTTTACTGCCAGACATGTTGTTTCAGATGGGGATGGGATGGAAAAGATGTCTGGCTGAATTCACCTTTCCCACCCCATGGAATGCTATTAATTATAATTTATGTGTCATTAATCACATGGTATTATTATTTATAAAGCAGTCAGTCATCCACATGCCAGTTATAAAACCATCAAATCTTATCATGCCCTGATGAATCAGAGTTCAGTATATTTTAGGTTTACCATAATCAGCTGGCAAAGGCTTGCTTTCAAGCAAGGTGCTGTTTATTTTTACACTGTTGATGAACAAACATTGGGGCTTTTTTTGTAGGAGAAAAAGGGAGGTTCACTTCTCTGGCAAGTGGAGTGATCCTAGAGCAGTGTTTGTCCTTAGTGCTGTCACCAAAAGCAGCATGCAGAGAACACTTAACTGTTCGTTACATCACACTGCCCATCCAAAACATGGATTAATGTACACGTTATACCATCCCTCTTTGGGCATGTTATCACAAAGATGCTTCCTCAGGGCATGAAATAGCAAGTTCATATACAGGAGCTACACAAGAAACAGACTGGCAGGGGATGGGGAGGACCTGCAATATTTCATGTGATGACCTCCAAGACAGGCTGCAGGAGATGCTGGGCTGATCAGATCTACCCAAACCACAACAGTTTGGAAAGAAGGTAAGGGGTGAAGGGGCCTGTCTCTGGCATGGGTTGCTGGTTCCCATCCCACTTTGGTAGCCTTATGAAATGAAGAGTATTAAAAGCCAAAGTGTGACCATGAGGGGACACGCAGGAGCTGCACACTCGGCTTCAAAAGCCAGCAGTCACTGAAAGCCAGGCTGTACCTGCAGTCTGTGGACAACAGACTCAATTCTCCAGGGACTGAAAGGGCCATGAAGCCTCTGACCTAGAGGTCCCTGGTTCAAAACCCAAACAGATTCTTCGAATGATCAAAGCATTTCCCACCTGGATGTTCTTTGCATCTAAGTAAAATAAATAGGAAAATCTCACTCCAATTCTTCACTGCTCCCAGTGCAACAGCCACCTTTCAGTGCTCAACAGCAAGATCTTCAGTGGCAGCCCTGAACCTTTGAAAAGAACAAAACCTGCAGTCCAAGCAAAACTCATGATGGGGTCACCTAACCCCAGCTGTCTGCTGCTATCAGCACACAGAGCCATGAAATACTTCCCTGGAACCAGCTTAATATCTACAGCAGGAAATTAAATCCATCATTATAACCCTAATGGAAATAAATCCAGGGAAAGACCCCGTTTAGTCAAGGTGGAACAGGACTGGGAAACAGAAGTATGGGCTGGAAGTCACAGCCCACAGGAGGTAAACCTTCACTCTGCGACACCACCAGGTTGGATCCTCCAGCACCATGAATAAAATCATGGAATCATTTAGGTTGGAAAAGACCCTCAAGGTCACCAAGTCCAAGTGTTAATAGGATTGGCTGCATCCTGGGAACCTGACTTTACCATGAATATCACAAACTTGGGGCTTTTTGCAGCAACCCTATACATCTGCCACTCATTCTGAAATCCAAGGAGGAACAACCCTCGCTGCTCTCCCAGCATGACCATGACTCATCCTTCAGAGAAAGGCCTGGACAATTAAGAGCATCTGTCAGTAAAGCCAGTGACAGATGACTCTCATGGCTCTGCACACACATCCTTTGGTCCACAGCTTTGGCAACTCTGGAGTGCTCAGGAAATAGATTACTCTGCAGTAGTCTGCCCCCAGCTTGTCTCCCTAGCAAGTACACTTAATAAGGAGCCTGTTAGAGGCCATGGTTACAGAGCACTCCTGGTCTGTGGAGCAATCAGGCTACATTATGGTGTTGATCATTAATTATTGGGGAGGGAAGAAGGACAGGCTTAAATTAAAAGCAAAACCAGAGCTCATTAGGCACATAGTAAATGGGGAATAAAGACAAAGGCACTCAGCTCCTCCCTGTAACTGTACCTAGGACTAAGGGATCAGGGCTCTCATGCTAGCTCACAGTGCTGCTCTTTCTCAATAGGTAACTCCACATTTCTGCTTCTCCCTAGACCCAGGGCCCTGTTTCTTTGTCAGAGAGCAGTTTTGTTGTCAGGTACAACTCCTTCAGTCCACAGCTGAAGATGCTCACACAGGATGCTTCATCAAGCATAAGCAGCCAGGTTTAATGACGCAGGGTGTCCTGTGAACCAGCTCAGGCAAGCACTGTCTCTTCCCAATCACCCTAAACCCTTGGAAAACAACATGCTCAGGGGAGCCTGTGGTGCTGCTGTAATGACAAAGGGAGGTGTGAAGAGGTGAGGGCTGAAGCTGAGCCTGGGAATGGATGAAGGTGAGTAATATGTTGTATATTTGAACCTAAATCTAGTCTATAGCACATGTTGTTCAAGTGAAGCTCCATGAGCTCTCCTTGAATAAGATTTCAGATTAAATTGCTTCAGAAATGTATCCACCACTTTTTACCATCCTTGATGTTTTCTTCAAGACCTCCTTTTTTCCAGAGATCCAGCATAGGACTAGCCCAGCTCTGAGGTATGAGCATACAGACACGCTCTCTACAGTCTCAGCCAAGAGGTCTCATCCCATTTTCTCTACCTATTCCAGCACCCAACCACCCAAACAAACTTGTTGCTATTCACTTTATCCCAGCTGACACAGATATAGTACAAGAAATTGCTGGTAACAATAAGAAATGAAGCCTTTATCCCCAGTAACCTTCTGGAAGAAGTGCTGCAGAGCACAGGAAGCTTCTAGCACACCCAGGTCTTCCATAAGTAGCCAGCCCAGCAAGAACATTTGGCTGGTGAGCAAGCTGCAGCTCACCTCTGGCCAACCCTTACACTGATGGAAACCACCGACTCAAACCTGGGTTCCCTGGCTGGTCTCCCTACGCATCCAAGGAACCCAGCTTTGTCAACCCCCTGGAGCCCTCCAG
Organism: Neopsephotus bourkii; assembly: GCF_033783945.1. NCBI lineage: Eukaryota > Metazoa > Chordata > Aves > Psittaciformes > Psittacidae > Neopsephotus > Neopsephotus bourkii. The sequence goes on from NW_026902048.1 coordinate 5,258,901, forward strand.
TACTCATTTCAAGCTTCCCACTCTGTTTTCCAAACCAAGCTGGGCTCTTCCCGAGTATTCCAACCAAGAAAAGAATAATGTTCGGCAAAAACCACAATATCTTAGCATCTGAAGCCAAATCTCACTTAGTGTGCATGCCCCAGAAGAGGATCCTCAGCCTTGGTAGATCTCATGGAATATCTCCACTACCAAACCCCAAAGGAAGCTGCAGTGTCCCTCAGGTCAATGCAGGGCCATTCTCTCATACCACCTTTTCTCAGGACTGCAGGGAGGAAAACAGTAAGAGCAAAAGCACAGACAGGTCTTTTGTGTCTGAGCTGCCTGTCATTGTACAGCCAGCTGTGAGCAGAGTTTAAAGAGATGGATTTATATGACTGCCTTGCCAGACCAGGCTTGGGTGCTTTCTCCAAGCTTAGGTAAGGACATAAGAAACACATCAGTTTCTGTCTGCTTTAACTCATGGAAGGAAGAAGAGGTTGACTTTAATTTTGCCTATAAAAAAGCTGCACTCCCTGCATAAGGACTTATAGAAACTTAACACAGGGTTGACCAGAACAAAGGAAAACCTGCCAGGTAAAACAGAGCTGACACCATTTCTTAAACTGCAAAATAACCACAATTCACACTGTCAGCTTGGAAGGGTCACTTTCCTCCTAGATACAGTCATGCAAGCACCTCGTGCACTGCTATACGCGAGTGTCAGAGACAAATCTGAACGAAAATCTAATGAATCCAGCTAATTCATTATTGGACAGAGGTATGTGTTTCAGTTTTATTTCATCTTCTTTTTTCCTTCCAAGCCAAGCACACCAGATGGCCAATACCACTCTCATTGCTAGGTACTAATCAGCCACTTCCATATGATATTTGCCATGAAGAATTAATACAATTAGGTCAGGATGTAAAGACATCATATTATTCATGGCAATAAGCCCAGATTTACTTCTTATTCCTCCTGCGAGTGCCTGCAGCCCAGTGAGGTCAGAATCCAGGTCCCTTTTAGCTGCAGTGATCTGAGCTGCTTCATGTCTCATTGCACAGCACTTGTGCAGCTGCAATTCCTGTTCCCCTTCCATAGGAAACAGAGTCAAATTCAGCTGCAAAAGCTGCCTTGCTAAAAGATCTCCAAGTACTTGCTTAACGAAAGGATGATGCCCTTGTCCTCTCTCATTTTCCAAGTTTTATTTTCCTTCTTCAGTCACTACAAAGGATGCAAGCAATATGAACAGAGAACTGGTGACAAGCACTGGACAGTCTTTGGTGGCCAAGCCCTCAGAGCTAGGGGCTCACAAGAGCACAGGAGGGACAACTACGAACATGCACTTACATATCCCATCTTGGTGCTCCTCCCTGACTGCTCACCCAGCAATGAATAAGTGGATCAGCTATTTGTCACTGCTTAAAATCATTGTTGGTTTTTCTTTCCTTTTATTTCTCATATTTAAAGTAATTGAAATACCAGCACTCAAGTTTACCTGGGAAGGAACCTTCCTCTCTGTTCTCTCAGGGCACATTCCCTATTCTGACTAACAATGACTGTGGCTCATTTTACATATATTCTTTCTCAAGGTTTCAGGCTGTAAGCAAAGCTGGGATTGCCTGGTGATGTATGGGAGATCAAGTCTTGGCTTTTCTCTCTCATAAAAACACATACGAGGCATGACTTTGGTCAAGTTACTTGCCTTTTTCCTGTGCCATAGTTACCCTGCCCCTACCAAAAGTTCAAGCCAAAAATCAAAGCTATGCACTATGCAACGAGCAGGAAGGCAAAGGTGGAAGCAGAATGCTTCCAGCCTGCAGGGCAGGCTGAAAGGCAACCTGAGACCTGCCCCCAGGCAGCTGAGGGACCGGGGTGACTGCAAAGTCCCACACAGGCATCCCCAGAGCTAACCCCCAAGCTGGGCTCTGCTCCTGCACTGCAAACACCCCACAGACCTGCCCACAAGGCAAACCCTCTGCTGCAAACCACGCAGTGGCTCTGCTCCACTTCCTCCAGCTACTTACAATTCAAGACATCTGTGTTTACTCCGTGACCCATAACGGAGCTGTTTTCCCTGGAAGGGCTCCATCTCTGCCTCACTCCTGGTGCCTACCATGTGTCCATCGAGTTCCCCCCACACACACCCAAGATCTGCACACTGCTATTTTCAGCATCCTCCCCATGTGCTAAAGGCAATTCATGTTCTGGGACACATGGCAAGGACTGCAGAAATATTTCCTGTTGGTCCAAAGGGAGGCTTCTCCAGCAAAAAAAAAACACGTAATAGTGCTTCAAAGATCCCATTCCCCATGCACAGCACAGCACACAAGGCAGATACAGTACTCAATTTGCTTTTGACACCACAAAGTGAAAACCCTACAGAAAGCCAGAAAGCTTAACAGGTCAATCATCTAATCTATTGTAACACATTCTAAGGCAAAATACACTTGTTAGTGCACTTCATGTTGTTACACAAGGGGATTGCAGCCTTCTTGCCTGATCTCCAGATGGAGCAGACTAGCCAAAATTCACTGGACATGGACCTAAACCCCAAACCTGTATCTGAACAGACAGCTTAGCCATAGCCTTCATTGCTGGTCCCATCTCCTGCTGTCACACAACATAAAGCAGGTATGGTCCCTCTCAGGACTTGCTGCTGAATACCCTTTCATTTTTCTCCTGTGTGACAGTAAGATGACTAAGTTGCATCCCATCACCTCCCTGTAGCAAGACACTAAGGAACACTGACTCACTGACCAGGACCAACCTCCTTAATTATGTCCTTCACATCCATGTAAATCCTTTCTCATGCTCTCCCATTTCTCTTTGTGACCCTCAGGGGAATAAAAAAAAAAGATTAAAATGCTCATTATTCTTAATACCATTATTATATAGTGGGGAGATCAGAAGGCACAGGTAGCAACAGGGGCTGGTGGAGCAGCTCCATTGGGTGAATGGAAAGAAGCAGGAAGGAGAAGGGGTTTGTAGGGAGCAGCTTAAGGAAGAAAGGCTGTACCAGATCCTAATGACTCCTTCCAGCATGGAAGTGAACATTTGTCCCCTTCCTGCAGGACTCTATTTCTCTGTGCTGAGATTTCCTCACCACCCTGACAGGCAGGAGGTGCTTGGCTGGGACTGGAGCCCATCCTGGCTAAACCCCAAATGCAGGCGAGCACAGAGTGCGGGGCAGAAGGGGCTTTGAAGGCTGACAGCCTCAGGTGTGAACGTGTGACTGCAGACATACCTGCAAAGGAGGAGCAGGAGTTTTGTTACCTGGAAAGGGTTGATGCTTGATGAGTGATGTCTTCATCCAGCTGTCCAAGAGGGGGTTATTCTGCCTGCAGGCACCTTCTGCCTCATCAGGGCCAGGAGCCCACATACAAGACCTTTTAAGGTCCTTAAGACATCTGTGAGAGAGGGAGAGGACTAAGGAGGGGGGGCCTGTCCCATTTCCATGTCAGCAGTTGGGGAGACGTGGAAGGCCCTGCAGAGCTCCCGCCTGCCTGCACACCCCTCAGCATGGGACCTGCAGAAACACGTTCCCCCTCTGAACGGTCTCATGTCACTGCTCTGGCAGCCAGCCCTCACAGGGGGGACTGCTGAGCAGACACAGCTCTGGAGAACAGGCAGAGCGGGACAGATGGAGTCTGCAGCATTTTCCCAATTTCCAGAAGGTTTTCTTTCCAGCGGAGAGGCATTCCTCCGGATACAGAATGCCAGGCTAATGGCAACAAGCCTGGCTTTCTGAGGACCTGTCAGAGACAGCTAACAAGTACCCCATGTGCTGCTAGATGAAAGCCAAAGGGATGATTTTGGAAGAGAACTTTTGGGTATGTTATGGCTAAGAGCAAGAGCCTGAAGGAGAGGCAGTTGTGCAGGAAAGATGGGTTCCTTGGCATCATCCCACCCATACTGCTGGATGGTCCAGCGACCTCAGAGAAATGAGCATATTACTCTCTGTTCCACTCCCCTTATCCGTAAACCCAGGCTGGTTCATTACCACTGCATTTTTAGAGTCAACACATGAGGTTTAATTTATTAGTGCCCATAAAATCCTTTGCGTTCCAGGGTGGGAGTTTTCTGCAGCACAAACCTCACTGCAGCCTTCTGCTGCCAAAGCACGCCTGTCTCTTCTTGGTGTTCACCAGACCACAGCAAGACACTTCCTGGGTAGCACCAGAATGAGATATTTTCCTAGGATGGAGTTCACTTTTCCTTCCTCTCACATGGGTTTTAGACTTCACAAAACACGTCAGAGAACTCCACCTCCTCACCATGCAATCACAGCTACAAGACTGGGGCACTCCGCAGGATCCAGCTCTCTCTGGTGAGGATGCAACCCAAAACATGGCACCTCTGCTGCAGGTGGAAACAAGACCAGTCACCATGCTGAGAGGTTACTTCTTATTCCAGACAAGGCATGGAAATCAGCAGGAACAGGATGAGAGCTATGGATACTTCAAAAGGGCACACACTGCTTGGCCATCCGATGGGAACAGTCTCCATTCACTCCTTACACTTTCCAGATTTCAGATAGGGCATCATGCTCCCAAAGACAGGGTCAGGCAAGGACCCTGGGACGAGAAAAGGCAGGGACACAGGCCAAAGACAAGTCAAGGTAAACAACATATAAACAGGCACTCCCCGCCTGCTCTGTTCAGTTGGAGTCTTTCAGGGATACTTCCAGGTTTGCCTAATCCCCCTTTAGAAACACATTTCAAGCACTGTTTCTGAAGGTCCTCAAGGCAAGACAGCTTCAGCCATAAACCTTTTGGCTAAAGAGTGAAAGCCAACCACACTCAGTTTACCACCCCACCTGAGGGCACATCAGTATTACACTGGCTTCTGGAGTTCCAGGTTTATGGCTCAACAACACAGAGGACAGGATAATGGATGCTCTTGCATGTTGTCTGAAAGATGCAAGGCCAGAGGGATTTTCCTAGTCTACATGAGGAAGGAGACTGAAGACAGCATTATGAGAAAGAGAAATTCCTTGTGTTTCCACTCAGACTTACAACACCACAGATGCTAAGAGTTTACTTCCCATTGCTGCTACATGGGGAGATGCAGGGGACTAGAGCAGGGTAAAGGACATCAAATTAAGATGAAAAGGAACAAGAGGGAGCCTCATGCTCTACAACTGGATACCAGTTACAGGTCTACGCTTGAACATTCCCATTTCTTTTCCAGCAAATACATTTCCACTTGATGCAGCCCCCTCCAAGCAGTGTCCAGAGGCTCAAGCTACCCAGAGGACCCCAGGACTTGCACAACTCACCCCCAGCCAGACTCTCCACAAGCCATTGCAGAAGGGTTAAAAGGCTTCGCATATGGCTCTCATTGCTCTTCCTTTTATGCTGGTCATGCCCAGCAGGCAAAGGAGAGCTGGAGGAGTTAGGGAAGAGGAAGGGGGATGGGAGAGGGTTAAACTTGAGGGAAGCAGGGAAATAGCCTGGCCATGGGTTTTGCCACAGCCAGTGAGAGGGCTGCCTGCCTGCCTCAGGGGACTATTAAAGGACTATGGTGACTTTCATCTCCAGGTCACTAGTTCAACTCTGGTCCAAGTCAGGGACAACAAAGGTATTATGTGAATTTAATTGCTGGTCTCAAGTCCAATTCCTAGTACATGTGTGTCCATTTCAGTTAAAACTTGCACCAGCTAAAGGCCGCTCAAGCACAGGGGCAGAGAAGGGTGATGAAGCTCCTGCCTCATCCCCAGATGGAAACCCGCCTTCAGCAAAGGTCAGTGTGATCAAACAGTGCTTGTTGTCCTGCTCTCTCCATTTCCAGAGGTGTCGTTCTCACACCACATATGCTTCTGTGGAGAAGTAATTTCAAGATGTCTCAGGTTCACATACCCGGAGTCAATAATTTAGAGCAATAAGCAATCCCTTCCAACATGAAGCTGGAATCTTTGTTTCCCAAAAGCAAATGTCTGAGACAACAGGACAATGTCTGATGGGGAGATTTATAGGGCAGGGACAGCCTTTTAGTTCTAATCTTGCACAACAGCCCCTCACCATGCACAGGAATAAGGGCAGGCTGGGGAGCCCCTCACTGCTTTGAACCATTACTGGACAGCACCGCTTCTGGCTCCTGGTGAAAACCAGTGCTCTCACTGCTCTTCTAAAGAAGAGAAGTGGAAACATTTGAGGTAAAGCCACTCACCAAGGTGTTTAAAAAACAAACCTAAATATCAACGTACTTTTCAAGTCACATTCACAGAAAACCGTCTTGGCTGCTTCAACAGAGCAGGAAACCACTGGACACAAGCAAGAGGGTCCACAACAAATTGTCCATGTTAGCAAACCAACAGTTCACACCAGCGGTGCTGCAGATGGTACCTCCATCCCATCACATGGGACTAGGGGAAAAACACACCGTGAACCTGCCTTAATTGTTCCCAGGGTGCATTTAGGTCTGCCAGAAAACAGCTGTACTGAGTCCAAAAGGGCATTCTGTAGTCTTGCTGGACAGTGTGCTCACAGAAGAGCAATGTAAACACACTGCTCAGGAGGCTGGGCCATGACTTCGAGAGCTCCCAGCATTTATTTCCCATCTTTAAGCAACACAGCTCTACCCAGGTCCCACCCGGGAGCAGGCAGATGAAGGACTGCTCTCCAGCCACCAGGACAGGCTGACCCCTTGGCAGTGCTCACCCATGACACACACCAGCTCCCTCATGCTGAGCAGAAGCAATACCTTGGGTAATTTCTCTGTTGAAAAATCACAGCAGATGGCCCCAGCTGAGAAATGGTGCTCGCCCCTGGAGTTCCAGCTGCATCTCTCCTGTCTGCTTGCCTCTCCCAATTAGAAGCAAGTCTGCCTCCTGTCAGGCAGCAGTTCATTCTGCCCCTACAGCCCACCCCATACTGGTTCCCATTTAAAAGATTGCCTTTTCTGAGCTGCTTTTTGCTGCGTGCGCTGACAATAATTCTGTGGAAATTGGTTGTTGCCACCGCTGATGACCATTAGCATGCTGACCTGCTTTGACTTCACCATCAGCTTTGAATATCAAATCAGTGATTAACGACTTCCAGTAATGACCCTGCCAGAAGCATCCCTGTGTTTCTCCAAGAAGGTACCCTCTGAACTGGATCATTACAGGAGCTTGTCATTTGTCAGCAATTCAAAAGCTGGTAAGTCAGCAATGTGCACTCAGGAATGAGACTGTGCTGGTTTCAGTGATGTCTGTTGTACTGTTCCTTTTTCACTGGCAGAGGTAGATATAACTTAGATGGTTAAGACCAGACTTGCTTGGTTAACATCATCCAAGATGTTCGTATGAGGAGAGTCATTCTTTACTTGCCCTTTCTGAAAGCATCTAATATTGACCATCTAAGGCTGTGATTCAAAAAATACATCAAGTCTAGATTTTGTTGCCCAGTTGTAGCTCAAAGGCATGATAAAAATGATACAGAATACAATTCCACTCATTTTTTCCACCTCCAAAAAATGCTGGCAGATTAATTCTGACAGATCAGGTGTCTGTGTTGCATTAAGTAGCATTCAACTTCATACAGCATACAAGAGTAAAAAAACAGTGCAAGTCCTGTACATGCTCAGATCAGCCATATCACTGACTAGTCCACTGCACAAAGCCAGTACTAATGAATATAAAAGTACAACCTCACAGGCACTCTGGGCAAGCCAGACCTTTGGTGTGCCCAGGTACCTTAAGCTGCTCATAGAAGAATAAACCTTTGACAGTGCAACAAAACCTGGACCAGAAAACCCAACCAGAGGCAATACATGCACCCTAACAAAAAAATCCAGTCATCCATTTGATGCTTTTACAGGGACTTTCTAAAGAGCTCCCTGGAGCTGCATCAAGACCAAGCACTGCAAAGAGCAGGTGAGCCATGCTTGGAAGCTGCCTTTATATCTGCAAGAGCTTTATGGTCCTGGAGAGAAAAAGGGAGAGGAAGAGGGGATGCTCTAATGAGGTTATTACCAGTGCCCAGCACTGCAGAGAGGTTGTATGATGCCTGCTAAACCCCTTCCTCCTACAGGAAAGGAAAATCCTTTGTGTGAAGAATTTAAAGGGCTCTAAGACATCTCTCAACAGACGGCTGGGGCCATGAAGCAATTTCACAAGCAAAGGAAAAATATCCAGTATTTTCAGCAAAACAAAAGCAAAATAAATAGCAACAAAACTCCACCCACCAGATGCACTGTGCCCTTACAGACTTGATTTATCTAGGAGAAGACAACTAATTAGGCTTGCTGGATTGCATTTGGTGCACAACCTCTCCTTACCTCAGTTCCTTCTTCATTGCAAAGGGTTAACTCTCACTCAAAGACAGGCAGAAATTCCTATTTCCTTTGGACACATCTATTCCAACTGCAAGCAACAGCTGTAATAATGAAGTCCCAGGAGGAAGGAAACCATCAGGCAAAACCTGTCATTCACATCAGTATCACCAGCATGCTCACAGACACAGACAAAAAAAGCTGCTCTTCTCAACCCTGTTTCTCCTGTACATAACACTGACACAGAGCCCAATACTTGATACAGCAGCACGTACAAAGCTATCTCTGCTTGCTTACTGGGGCAGTGCCACAGTAGAAGCAGAAAGGTGCAGCTTTCTTTTCCTTACAAGCAGTAGAACAAGCAGACACCAGTTAGGAAGCCCTGACAAGTCTCCCTTCTCCTACCTGCCTTGGGAACTTTCTTCAAAGCATGTTTGCTTGCTCCACTGCAGCCTCCTTCCCCACCACACAGAGCTCTCTTGGGTTGGGTTTTGAATCCTTCCACTTGATTCAAAGCAAGTTTCCAAATCATAATAAAACCTCAAATATCAATAACAAAAACTTTCCTCCTTTTAAGCAACAGCTATTACATTTTCAGCCTTCCTTTAGTAGGTTCCATGAACAACAGCTTCCTCCAAGGATCCAATCAAAGGTTCTTATCAATTAGGGCAAATGGCACCCAGCTGAGCCTATCTCCCAGCTGGGACCCATTAACACCCAATTAAGACAATCCCAGGCCCTGCCCTCCTCCCCGTTAGAGCTCTCCTCTCTATCAATGCACAGATCTGCACAAACCCCTCTCAAAGCCATGTTGTTGTCAACCCATCGCATATCTGGAAAGGCAAGGGTAATAATAATGAGTGTAATGAGTAGGCCGTGTTCTCAGGGTGTTCTCCTAGCATTCAAACTGCAATCAGCATTGCCCCCATGACACAGACAGGACAACATCAGCCATCTGAGGGAAAAGCAGATATTTGGAAGGTGTGGGGTGCCCCCAAGCAAAGCTAGCTTGCTCTTGCTGGCATCAGGTAGGGGATCGGTCCCTGGTGCCTTCTGCTATGTGCAAGATCCAATATCTCATTGTGAGAACAGCACCTGCACTTTTCATGGTCCTGGGTAGATCTAAGTCACCTTTTCAAGGGCTTTTTTTGTTTTATCTAATCATAAAGTTCAGAAAGCAAATAATAGCAACCCAACACTCAGGAAACCAATGAGCTCGATAATATTCTTTAACCTTGTGCTTTCTTTAAAGTCTCAGTTCACTTTGATTAGTTGTCCTGGGGCGCTTTAATGCAGCTGGGCAAAGCAGGGAGCTGGCTCAGTTGTCCTCTATGTCCTCTGCTCCACTAGTTTCATAAAAGCCTCCTCCACATGGTCATCCAAGGCTGCAGCCCATGTTCACCCACATAGCCCTGGGGAATGGAGAAACCAGCCCTTCTTTTCCCATTCCTTGCCACAAGCCTTCTCCTCAGTGTAGCGTTGAACCCCCTCCAGCTTCAACCTAAGGACACTTTCGATCCCCTGTCAAACCCACAGGAAAACAGCTCATGGTCCTTTTGCCCATAGGGTTTGATCTCCATCCACCTGCCTGTTTGTTCAGGAGCTGTGTCCTGCTCAAGCATGCAGCCCTGAGCAAACCGAAGCTGCCAGGGAGCAGTACATGCTCCTTCCTTGCTCACCACAGTGATTTATTTCTATGCCACACAACTCCAAACAGCACACCAACGTCTGGTCTAGTTTTAATATAGACATTAAAATATCCATGTCTGCATTTCCATGTGTATATAAAAGAAGGGGGACAGGGAAAGGGAAGCTTGTCAGATGACTTAGCAACTCAAAGCCAGCCAGAAAGCATTTCTTCTCCCATCTTTCTGAAATTAACTGGTGCACATTTGACTTCAAAGTAATAAACAGTACAGACATTTTCCAGCCATATTTATATCACTGAAGGAGGACACAGCAGGAGAGTGGGTTAGTGAGCTAGTTTTTGTCTCTGCTGTTCATGTTCTGGATGAAACTGAAGCAGTACTTCCAGAAAAGTCATCCATTTCCAGGCAAAAATCACTTTCTTTTCCCCTTCTCTTGCCTGCTATTCCAGGAGGTTCAGGGCATTCACATCAGCATCAAGCAATAGTCCCATCATCTCACTGATGAGGTCCAACTCATAGGAGAGGGAGGAATCAGCATTGCCCTGAGAGATGGACTTTCTGTCCCTGCCTGGTGCATGGACACCATCTGTCTCAAGTCTGAAGTAATTTGCTTCCAATTTTCGAGGTGTTTGAACTGATGATACTAATTTATGTTCAGCATATTAGGCTCCTAAGGATTCTTGTCAGGACCGACCGTCTAATCACTCTCCTATTTAAGCCTGAATGTATTCTGCTCATGGTTCGAGATCAACCATGCTATGCCTGAAGCCTGTAACGAGTGTTACTACTGATTTTATGAGTGATCTCCTAATTGCTCATTTGCCTGCAGTCCCAGATGCCAGACATCCCACCAACACGTGCATCACCTTGCCACTGGTCAGTCACACAAACCCACCAATGGCTGTGATGCCTTGGTGTACCTGGGGATGTTGTGAAGGTGATGTGGGTGTGCTCCAGGCGTCCCAGACCTTCTAAGCAAAACCAACAGTGAATCATTAAATCAGAGAGTTCATTTACAGGGAACAGATGCTCACCAGTAAGATCTCTCTTAGGAATTTTGCACCAAATTGAGGAGCAGAGATTGCTAACTCAGGCAAGGAGAAATACAGCACCTTGCACAACAGAGCTCTGATCAAGACTGGGCTTCATGGGCTCCACTTTTTCCCTCCTGTACAAATAATTACAAGAAAAGGTGACTAAAGATATAGCCAGACCAGCCTGGAAGTAAGAATCTCCTGAGATCTACAGCCAACCCCAACACTTACTCTTTCAGCAATATCAGGAAAGTCATTTCACCATCCCATCTCTGGTTTCTCTCCTGTAGCACACCTCATCTGTCACACAGCTAGAGCAATTCAGGTGATTATGAGCAATGAACCTCACTTTGCTCTCTCCCAAGGCTGCCCACATCAATGGCAGAGGGATTAGCACAGGAGCTTGAATCCCCTTGTGTGGCACACCTGGGATTTAACCACTATTTATGACAAGGCAGCAGCATCTTCTAAAGGTCATGTCCTAAAAGCAAGCCAAATTGTCATCCAACATGGCCACAAAAAGACACAGGCTCTACATAAGGTTTCCTTCCATATGTGTATGGGCCTGGAAGGAATAAGTCTACCCTTCTTGAATGGAAGGTAGAAAATTGTTTATATTCTTCTCATTAAAAGCTTTTTGGTATTTTTTTTCCCAAAAATGAATAGTTTCACCTATTGCTGAACTGCTGCTATTTCTAGTGAGAACTTGGTCAGAGAGCCAGATGAAAATGCATTGCACACTTCCTCCCAAGGAAAGAAACAGGTGAAGGAGCCATCCATCACCACATCAAAGCAGAGCTCTCCCCTTTGTAGTGCTCATGAATGAGGCTCGTTTTGTCCTCCTAACAAGTGGGTCCTATGCGGAAGATGCTGCATTGATTCTCCAGCAGCTACTTTTAACGGCTGCGGCAAAACCAATCAACTTGATGTCATCGACGGCTTTTGAGACATTGACTGAGCATCTCTGGAGGACGAAGGGGACAATATAACCTGGAAAGCCCTCCTTCCTTTCAGCCTGCCCTGCACTTCCCCTCTCGCCTTGTTCTTCCTCTCCTCTTTATTAAGCTGCTTTTGTGGGGCTTTGACCCATTCTCTCCAATAGTGAAAAGTCCAAGCGAGGGAATCTCCTCCTCCTCTCTTTTATTTTTTTCTCCCCTTTTCTATCATCCTTTTTCAAAGTAGTGCTTGCAAGGGATGGCAGGGCTTTCAGCCCCTTGGGGTCCCTGCCATGCCGCTTTGTTGCCTGCCTCAGCATTGTGCTTCCCAAGGCAGTGCAGGTGCAGCAGGGTTTTGTCTGGGTGTTAAACACGGGCTAATTAGTCTGAGGGAGGGGAATGGGGATTGCAGATCATTGTACAGAGACATTCAGGTTCCACAGGAACTGGGATCTGCCTGTTTAGCACAATCCCGGCTTCTTTCTCCCTGCTGCAAGACAGGAGGCAGGATCACACCCCATGTGGGTTCAGTCGCCTCCTCTCCGCTTTTATTTGCCACTATCCATGGAATCACCTCTGATAGGGAGAATGAATTGCCATCAGCGTTCCCACATGCCGGGAATGGTGAAATGACACACTGGTTCAGGAAACTGGGGAAAGACACAGAGCCCAATGAAAATACAAATAACCTGCACGTAAAATACTGCAGGCAGCTGGCACTGAGGGCAGTGAGTGAGAGTCTGCCCTGGCATCAGCAGTTTTCCCTTTGCAAGCTCTCATGAAAATAATTCCATAATGTGCACCATATGCCAGTTATGTGGCATTCAATCTGGATATTTACTTTGAAAGACAAGAGTCTTTGCTCGGTTCCATTAATCACTAAAAAGGAGAAAGAAGAGGCATAAAGGAAGCAAAACTGGAAATCCTTTGACACAAACCCACAACTCCAATGACAGCAATTTCACCAAGTAACAGTTTTATCCCATGTATTAGCGTGTGCTTGCTCTGAGGTGTTTGACACCAGTATCCTCCAGAGCAGCACTTAAACACACACACCGTAAACCATACCCATGGTCCATGCCCATGCCCACAAACCTCCATAACCTGGTAGAAAGCAAATGAGAAGCTGCTGGGAGTTGAGGACTATATGTCCTCTTGGGTCCTCTGACCTCACATTTCCAATGTGAGAGTCGCTCCTTATTCACATCTCCCATTTGTAAGCTCAGCCAGGCCAGAGCAAATTCCATGTTGCTTTAGCAGCATTTTACATTTACTTTGGACTCGCTTTGTGCTGGTGTGAATAACTGTGTAAGTATCAGGCAATCAGAGGAGCAAAGATGTGCAAGTAAAGCAAAATAATCCAGGCAAAAATCTGTACGGGAACAGTTCCAGAAAGTCAGTCGAGTATTTCTGATGTACAGAAGTTATGCACCTACATTAAGTCTCAGTCTAGGTGAAGGTTGCTGGGTAACTGCTGCAGTTCAGGTCAAAACTAGAATCTCTTCCCCTGTGCTTTCCCCTGTGAAGCAAAGGACAGTTTTGCAAAGCCTGTGTTTGTGGGAGTTTTCCACAAAGGGTTTCAGGCAACATAAAATGTTCCTGGCACCATTTTCAGCTGTGTGTCCCAGAGACACTTAACTCTGTACTTAATTCAGGTTTAATAGGCTGTGATTATATTAAATAAATACCAGCTGAACTGATTATTTAATACCTAGTTATAGCTGTTTAACAGCCATGCAATTGCCTGTTATATCTCAATAAATGTATGTTTTCCATCGATCCCCCAGTATTTTATTTCACATCCCGTCATTTTCCTATATAAGTCTTGGACCTTCAAAGCACTGCTGGGGGTTGCTTGCCGCGCTGATCCCTGCAGTCACCACAGGAACACACCCGAGAGCCATTGCTTTTCCAGGGGCTCATCACAGGTTAGGCCACCATGACCAGCTCCCTTCCACCTCCTCCTTGCATCCTCAGGTGATGCAAAATGCTTCTTCTCATCCCTTCCAGCCATCTCCAGCTGCTCCATGCGGGTGAAGCAGCTGCACCTCTCCACCCCAGCACTGGCCTCCTTGCAGGAAGTCAGAGATCATTCTGCTCTCAACAGGCTGTAAAGAGTTTAAAGCTTCAAGAAGCTCTAGAAATGTATAATCCGGATTTTACACTTTAAAATTCATAGCTCCTTGCCCACTGATGCTTCCAAACCCATACTTGTATTTTCCCCTTCGTTATCGGTTTGCCTGCAGCTCCTTTGAAGACATTTACTCAGCTAAGAGGCATCTTTACTGTGGCGCTGTCAGGCATTTGAAATGATCAGAAGAGATAGAAATAAGAAGTTGTTTCTAAAACCTGCATCTATTTGCAACCCAGCAAACTGAATAACAACCTGTTATTAAAAGCACATTTGTTGAGGTCTGACAACTGCACGACAGATACGTACCACATATCATTTCTACTGTGGAACTGTCTGCCCTAACTCATTGCTCCTCAAAAGACAGTGTAAGAATAAAAATGATACATACCTGTATTTGATTACTTATGGTGTTCCTGGAAGCAAAATGGGGTCTTAAAGGATGCAATTTACACAGGCTTTTATCCGAGCATCTGCAGAAGCTACCGGCAATGCCATGTCCATGTATTGTAACAACTGAACTTCCATATTCTAACAAACTGCAGGCAAATAGCGGGTTGTCTGATTTGTGCCTGTCAGTGTAAGGTCAGCGAGCCTGAAAATATAGATATTGGTTGAAAAGTGGCAGGGGAAAAAAGAAGAAAAAGTTAAATCCAGGGTGGTTTTCACTGTTTAGTGCTGCCTACCCTTTCAGAACAAGAAAAAGACAAACCCCTCCACGTTCCTGGCTGTCATGAGCTGCACTTCCCTATTCAGACCCCAGCCCACTGAAACCAGTAGTTATAAATGCTCAAGAGCTAATAAACACTTCCCAGGATTTAGCACTGGAGAACCACATGGTAAGGAATAGACAATTCTTTGTCATCATATGTAGCCCCTTCCTTAAAGTGCCCCAACATGATTTCTCAGGCAATAAATCAGCTTTCTTTGGCTGATGTGCTAAAGCCCATTTATGTACCATAAAAGCTTTTTTCCCCCTCAATATTCTGTATTCCTGTGACAGCTTTATTCACCAGCAAGCACATGTGCATGTGACAATAAAATGCAGACCTTGCATTGCTGAGAAATAATTCTTTTTGCAAGTTAACACTCCTCAGAGCACGCGAAGTCTCGTCCTCACCCAGCCAGCACAACCTTTATTTGCTCTATATTTTCCTGACACAGTCACAGCTCTGCACCGTTCCATCATAGAGTAGAGGTATTAATTCACTATTTCCCGCATTATACAATCCCCACTTCCTTTCCAGCTTTCTCACTCTAATGATGCTATAATAAAAAACAGAGGTAATAATGAAATTGGAAAATAGTGTAATTTCTAGCTGGCAAAGAGAGTTGCTGGAATAGAGCAAAGCTCTGGAAGCTGCTTTGCTACTAGCTTATTAGATGAGAGTTTTGAACAGCCTTTGAATGACTACTCAAAATGTGCCAACACAGCATTACAGCATCTCAAGAACTGCAGACCCAAGAGTGAAAGGCTGATGGTCAAAGACCAAAGAATCCACACGTGGGGGTTATATTTAGTATTGACAGAGAAATTCCCTCAAATGGGGCTTTTCTTGCCCCCCATTCTTGGTTGAGGTAAAGCCACTGTGGGCTCCAAAACAGTATTAAATCAGAGACGTAGGGCTTGACTCTGCTGTCATGTTCCTCATTCTGCAACCCCTCCAGCTGGTACTACCAGGCATGGGCTTTGTCTATGGGAAGCTGCTCCTTGTTGCACTGGGATAAACAGGATCTGAATCAGGACATTAGAATGAAGTTTTAATGAGCAATTTGTCCTTTCAGCACACCCAGAGACACACCTTCCCCACACACTCTGCCCCTCTGCTGATTTTCAGCACCTCATTCATACACCCATGACAATTCCTTACACAGATGCCTTTTCCCAAAAGAAGCCCTCATGGTAGGGTTAAAGATACTGATCTTCTGGCAGGCTTCATCTTCCAGAACTCCTAGTGCTAGGTAAATGGCATTTCAAAAGCTGAGAGCTCTTGGGAAATGCAGCAATATCCTTCAAACCTTATGTGTGGCTGAACTTGCACTGGCGATTTCCAGCCAACCTGAAATGCAACAGCTTGGTTTGAGCTCTGGACAGAGGGTGCCTCAAAGCTGCAGGGACAGTTGCTGTAGTGCTGTCCAGATGTCATCGAGAGCAGAGGATCTGGTGATTTAAATGAAAGCACTTCCCACTCACTGCAACCATCAGCACTCTTCAGCCACATGAAGGAGAAAGCAGGTTGGATGTTCTCAACTGAGCAGAAGAAATACCATCCTGCTCCTATTGCACAGCCAGAGAAGCAAACATGAGGAAGGCAACACCATATCCAGCAATGGGATATATTGCAAAGCTCCAGCCCTGTCCAAGGCCTCTGTTCCATAAGACCCTCAAGCTGAACCCCTGAGCTCACTCATCTTCCATCACCTAGCCCAGCTGCCTAATATTATGCCTTACCTTCCACCAGGACAGCACATTCAGCTTCAGGACAGGCCTGGCCTCAACATTCTCCAGAGGAATAGTGGGGTTTTCAGAGGAAAATTTAGCTCTTCAGGTCTATGGAGAACAGAACAGAAGGGTAAGATGGGGATCTCTTACAAACAGCAGCTGGAGCATCCCTTGGGCCACAGTACAGGGCTAACACATCAACTGCAAGGAAAAGGTAGGCAGACAGAAGGGAGGACATGGGCTCTTACGCAAGCTTTGAGAGCTCACACAGAGCAGCCAGACCTGCATCTCATACTGAGACACACTGTGAAAGAAAGTGAGAGAGAATAACCACCGCCACTGGAACAGGAGCCTGCAGCCAAGCCCCTCGTTGGCATTGCCTCACCAGCTCCTGCAGTGAGAGTGCTTTAGGGGTAATGAACAGCACCCAGCAGGTTGCAGCACAGCCCCAAGCACCTGGGTTCCAGTGCCTGGAGTCTTTTCAAGCTTTGCAAGCAGGGACTCAACGTGGAGCCACATTTACACAGGGGATGGTGAACAGCAGCTGGGAGGAGGATGAGGAGATGACTGGAGCACAGAGTGTTGGATGGATCCAGTGACACCAAATCAAAAGGTGGCTGGAAATGAGATGCAGCCAACTGGTTCCCAACTGAGCTCCTGGAGAGCAGGAGGGTTGCGTACCTGGGGTCGATGCAAACAAAAGTGGCATTGTGCTCCCCCTTCCTGCAATAAGGGAGGAATGGATGCAGTTGCTTGGTGCAGCGTTATTCAAAATCTGCCCAAATGCATGATGGATACAGTGCCTGAGTGTTTTGATCTTCAAACCTCCCCCTCAGCTCTTCCATTCTCTGTAGTCAGATCCGATGGTGGTTTCATTTATTTGGGGTATGTGGGCAGAGATAGGTGTCTGTTGACTGATGATATCAGGCTGCATAATTTGCTTTTAATTTATATCTGTCCTCCCAAAGAGTGTCTAGTGGAGGGGAATAAAATAGATCTGAAGATTAAACAATGGCTTCAGGGCGGGAGGGACATACAGAACACAAGCCAGCCTCCGCTAAATACCTGAACAGACATTAGCAGCTCCTGTGGGCTTCAAACCACCATTTGAGCAAGAAAATGATGCATATAGCCTAAGTACTTACAGCCCAACTAGAACTGGGTTTGGAGCAGATAGCAGGAAACAGAGAAATCTGGGATTATGCTAAACCATTCCTGTGCTAAAGGGATGCTCAGGCATGTCAAGAGGCAAGAAACTAGAGGCAGGGTAGGTGTACCAAAGCAAGAGTGAGGACAGAGAAAGGCTCAGTCACACTGGACCATCCTGCAAACCCATTGGCTTTTTGGGGGACACAGACAGGCAGACCCTGAACAGTGAAGGATATCCTGGCATGGCGGGGTAGGCTGGCTGGGAGCAGGGACAAGAACAGCTTCATCAGGAAGCAGAAATTGGCCATTAGGATAAAACAACTGTGACCAAGACCCAGGATAACAGCCACAGCAAATGGCACATTGCAAAGCCAAGAGCAACTGGTAGGATTGCGCAGCACCTCTGCCAGCAACAGGGACTGGCTAGTCCCAGGCTTGACAAGGTTAGTCTGAAACTAGCTTGCCAGACAATCTTTTCCAGACTTGGATTAACCAGACAATCTCTTCTTTCCACTTGTCAGCTGCAATTTGCTGTGTTTCATTTACAGCTCCTTCTACTCTACAAACACAAGCTGCTCTTGTGTTTGCAGAGACTGGCAGCCTGTGTCAATTAATCCTGAGATGCTGAGAGTTTTCTCAGCCTTTTCAGTCACACCTGACCCCTGCATCTGTAGGAAGACACCCCCTTTTAATGCACTTATCTCCCTGTTTCATTGTGGACGTATCCAGCTGCCCTGCTTCTGCAAGCTTGGCTCTCTGGAAGCAGGGACATGCCATTTCCTTCCTCTGAAATTATCCTTTCCACACATCAGGAGCTCATTTGCCTCTGCATGAGACAAATGATACAGGCACTGCCCTGCACCTTCATGTGTGTGCACACCAGTTTACATGGGTGTATGAGTAATATTAAATCAAATCACAATGTTACATGATCCCTGTGCTGCTTGTCCCTTCAGCATCCCTGCCTGCTCACTGCAGCACTAGCTGTAAGCAAGAGAACTGTCTGCACCTTCTCCATCCTGAGCAGCGATACTCAGCTGTTGACTTACCCTATAGCTGCTTTTTAACAGCAGTGACTAACATGGACAGTTTTTTACCCAGACTGAATTTGTTCTTGTGCACAGAACAGAACGAATGCATTTAACCCACCTTGATTCCTCACTTTGCCATTCAAAGCTTCCCTGGACTCGAGATTCAGTTTATGACTGGCAAGTACTCTATACTGCTTTGGACTGCAGGACAGCATCAGATAATCATTCACACACTGGATTAACTGGTCTGAATCCCCATAAAGACAGGAAGCCAGTAAGAAAAAAAGCCCCATGTAAACCAAATGTTCATTCAGTTTGACTTCACTGTAATGCCTCTGCTCACATCAAGACTTAGCTGGGATCAGAATGCTTATTTCCAGTGCAATGCTAATTAGGATAAACTTATCTGAAAGAGGCAGGGAGAAATATCCAAACTAATTTTAACAGGACCACTGGTCACTCCAGCTCCATCCCTCACAACGGAAGGAAGAAAGAGTCCTTTTCCCCCACTGTCTGCAGGCACAGCCTGGTCCTGTGAGCAAAGCAAGGAAAAATATCCATCCCAACATCTGAACCTCTCTGTGCCTTTGGTAACTAACTTGTCTCACTACCCTATTACAAAGCACAGCAAGATTACAGGCAGAACTGAAGAGGAGCCTGAGACCAGCAGAGAATTTGAGCTCCAGGAAGTAACTACTGCTTAGGAATAAAAGTGTTTAGAGATAAAACTAACTAAATAAACAGCACAGGATTGGTGCCATATAAAGGCTCTGAATCCCTATCCTGCAGGTGAACGTCATCCAAGGGGGATGGCCCTGCAAGCAGATGGGAAGCCCCAAGAGCCCAGGACAACACTCGGAGAACAAACAGCTAGCCAGGAGGTCAAACTAGATCATATAAGAAGTCTCCTTTAGCCTTGAGCTTGGTGCATGTTGGGTCCCAACAGTGAATCTCCCAGTATAAAGGGCCCCCAGGATTTCAGGTATGCTTCGTACACAAGTGAGCCTCAGAAGAGGTGGGATGGGGTTAGCCATGCTCTGCACCAGATAAAGTTGGTATCCAGCTCTTCCATTTCGTTATTCAAATCCAGCAGCTGTGGGAAACCCTTAGAAGCTTCTCTCTGGGGTATCTCCTTTAGTTACCTAGAAACCCAGACTGAGTTTTATGAGCAGAAAATATGTTGGGAGGCATGTTTGCCTCATCTGCTTTAAAAAGGAGCTATTTTCCCCTTTTCCCCACCCAGCAATTTCATTAGCTGAGAACTATTTATGGGCTTTAACCACCCCTCTCTCTTTGCAGCTTGGATTTCCCAGGGATGCAAGAGCATCCCAGCCCCTTTCACTTCCAACATTATGGCCTCACCCAGAAGTAATCTGTACAAGCTCCTGTGGTATCTACAGAGCTTTCTGTGAATAAGAAACCCTTTATGAGCCTAATACCTCCGCATGCTGCCCCAAGACCTCAGAGAAACCAACTGGTGAGATGGATTTTGCCTGGGGGGAAGTCCTACCAAACCTACTGGGATTAAATTCCAGACCATAATTGAACCCAGCAAGCTGATTGTCCTCTCCTTTTGTCCAGGATCTTGCTGAGCTTTCTTTGCAGCCTGTTTGCTGAATGTCACAGAGCAAACACCCCTGCAGCCGGCGCATTATCCCTGTGCACAGAGCAGGGGGCTCTCATTCAATTCAGTATTTATGGGTCGCAGGAGTGATTTGCCAAGTTAGCACATCGCCTCAACAAAGCAGAAGGGGCTCAGTGGCAGAGAAGGAGGCAGGCATATTAGCCTTTCACCTTTGGAGGCCTCGGCTCAAATCCTGGCTCAGGTTACTGAAGAAAGTGAGTCTGATGGGCTCTAACCCCCATCTGCAGGGTGAAGCTGCCTCCCTCAGCAGCCAGGAAAGCAGAGATGTATTACACACTACACACAGCCCATGCTCATGTGTAGGATGCCCATACTGGGGCTCTGCTCCTAGGGGACCTTAGGCAAACTGGTAGTTTCATGGCTACAAATTGCCACATCTCTTGAGGGCATTGCCAAGGCAAGAAGCATCCAAGGCAGCACAGTGTGATGGTGAAGGCAGGCTGGGTAACATCGCCCCATTTACTTTCTCTTGATTTTGATCTTTCTTCTCCAGTCTAACTAGACCAGCTTAAAATTCACTGACCCTTTCTCTCTTTGTTGCTCTGCTTCTCTCTGTGATAGATGATGCAGCTAAAAGCAGAGGAAAAAAATAGTTTAAGTATAAAATATCTAGGATCATCGCTATTCCCTGCCTTGGCTCATATCACTGCTGTTCAACATGAGGTAGAGACCACCAGGGCTGTTGAGCAGATACAATCCACTGGTGCTATTTTCACTTTAGGTATTTCTTTGCCTTTCATGGAGGAAAAAAACACAAATACAAGGCCTTTTGCACCTGGTGAGGAGGGGCTGTTTGTTTAGACAACCAAATGAAGTCATTGCTGAGAAATGATGCCCTCACACCCCTTTTAATACTCGCTTGCCAGAAACCATAATGGAGTGAAATGACCCATCACCATCCACAGCTGCCTGATATAACCAGGAATGTTTTTGCCTCCATCTTCCAACCATACAAAAGCCAAACTGGCCTTATCACTGGCATTTAACAACATCATCATCTTCTCCCTAGGATGAAAGGGAGGTGGAAATTACTGCCTAGCTAATTTTCCCTGCAATTTGCCCTAGAAACCTTCTAATGAATTCTACAGCACCTGAGCCTGCCCTGCTGTGTGGTCCGGCCAAGAACTACACCAAATCCTAGCCAGAGCAAAGTTGCCTTAGAGCAGCTCCACACTTTAACACCACTCTGACAAATGGAAAACTAAGCATTTTTAATTTGCATTTTAAAAGAAAGGCTTCTAATATCCAGACCATTAACTTGGCTACAAGGCTTTCACAGCAAAACTTGTTACCCACGATGTGTTTTGTTGTCATTAAGATATATTAAATACTAGTAATTGTGATGCCTTGCTATTATGCTATTTGGAGACTTGCCACAAGCCCACTTCCACCCAACCTGTATTATGCTGTGAACCTTGGAGGCATTTTAAACATCTCCTGCAAAATTCATGAATGTGAAAAGGAGCCTGTCTCTATTTCCAGCATCTTAAAGGACTGGGGAGCCTTCCTGAAACCCAACTCAGTTCAGGGCTGATCCCTAGCAGCTACTGCATCTCAATCCAACCTACTGTGCCCCCACTCAAGCCCAGATGGTTACCACGCTCTATATGCACCTTCCTCCTAATGAATATAGGCTTACGGACATCTCATGCATTATTTACCAAGGTGTGCTTATTATGATTGCAATGATTTAAGGCAGTTTGTTAGAGGCACAGCTCTGAGTGATTGCGATCAATAGAAGAAACAAGAACAAGCCAATCTGCATAGAACAACAGTCCCGGTCCTTAGGGGCTGTGCTGCCCTGATTAACCCTTCCCAGCCACGCACCGAAAGAGGCTGGCATTTGTTTGATACACAGAGCCGGTTACCCTCCCTCTTACCTTCCCACCTCAGGCAAGGGTGAAGAGAGATTCAAAGGGGTTATGTGGCTCCTCCAGCTGTTTTCTGGGGCTGGATCCCACATGCTGGCACAGCATTCCTCATAGTATTCCATGCGTACCTTGGATACGGCTGATGTTGCTTTAATGTCCCACTTAAATAGTGTGAGGTGGAAACACTAGAAACTTCTCCCATGTAGCATAGGAGCAGGTAGCCATAACCATGTGCCAGGGTAGCCTAAGGAGTGTGGGTTTAAGGGCAACCAATAAACACTACTCTAGGTTTATCCCAAACCCCTCACACAAAGTGAGTCTGGAGATGTCCTTCCCCACCAAGTACACAACTGCTCTCAGCTTGGCTTTTACATGGGAGCTTTGGATCGGACCTGGCACACAGGAAATATATTCATTACTTCAAAGGGGAAGCAAGCAGGATGTCTGGACAAAGCACCAAATAAAAGGCTAATGACACAAATGGATATTAAATACAATGACTTCCTCTGATTATCCTATAAGGAAACACTTCAAATACTGTCCATTTTGTACATCCTGCAGCACTGCAATATGCTCAAGAGTCCAGGAGGGACTTTTCCACACTGTTCGCTGGTGAGGTGGGGCTGTGCTGTTACCTGCCTGCTGCAGATGAGGCAGTACAGCACACACACAGCCTGCATGAGCTGCTTGGGGTGCTCTGCCAAGCTGTGGGATGGCAGCCCTACAGGCAGCACCCTTCTTCCTCCCCATCCCCTGCTCAGCATCCCCAGCACAGAGAGAACAAGAGATCACTGTGGTGGCTGTTCACATTACCTGAAGGGGACCTACAAAGATGCTGGAGAGGTGCTCTTCATCAGGGCCTGTATCAATAGGACAAGGGGTGATGAGTTTAAACTTAAACAGGGGAAGTTCAGGTTAGATATAAGCGTTCTTTACTGTGAGAGTGGTGAGGCCCTGGAACAGGTTGCCCAAAGAAGCGGTAAATGCTACATCACTGGCAGTGTTCAAGGTCAGGTTGAATGGAGGTTTCGGTGACATGGTCTAGTATGAGGCATCCCTGCCCATGGCAGGGGGTTGGAACTGGGTGGTCTTATGGCCCTTTCCAATCTTAACCATTCTGTGATTCCTGGTGATACAGAAACCAGAGCTACATTTTTCTTCTCCGCTCTATCCTCATCATCAAGAGATGGGGTTAACACCAGCACTGGGATCTTGAGTTCAGCCCTCAGACTCGGTCTCTCCAGGTCTGTCCCATAGCCTGAGCCATCCTCAGGGCACGTCTGTGCTGGGGGGGAGGGGGGGGGGGGGGTGTCACTGGACAGAGTTTAACCGAAATCCCTGCTTAGCTTAAACCAAGACAGAATTTCATTAGCACAGCACTTGCTCTGAATGCTGCTGCAGACCTCTCTGGAGAAAAGACAACTGAAACCCTTTGCTTTGTAGCAACTGGGGAGGAGAGACAAGAACAAAATAGGTCAGTTAACAAAACAAAGAAGAAAAATTGTTTCCAGAGTCACCGTGACCCGCTGGTTGCTTTGGGTTAAACTCAATCCAACCCACCATAATTGGCCAAGAGGCCAAAGACAGTGGTATGCAGGAGAATTAACATAAGATTCTTTTTTGTTACAGAGAACCCTGAAAAACTGCTTTGCAGAAATTACTTCTGATTTCTCTTTGATTTTTGATGTGAGAAATTCAAGTGAGGATTGAGCTCTATATGGTTACCAAATAGCAAACTAATGACACCATTAAGAACACAAAGCTGAATGATTGTAGAAAGGTCCTTTCTAGTTTAAACTCATAGGCTTTGTTAGCAGTTATTTCATTCCAGTGCCTAGCCAGCACTTTGTTTAAAGGAGGTCTTTGTTAATATTTTGATTAAGTTAATAAACATTATTAGGCAAACCTGCCTTTACCCAGCCAGGACCTCCTAGGGAAACCAGGACAGAACATTTGACAACCCGAAAAGTTCTGAGATAAGGAAAAACACATAAGAAAGAAAATCCCCCTCAACCTGAGTAGTCTTCAACCATTGCAGCAACATCAAATACATAAATAAAGACCAACACCCAATTTCATTACAAGCTCTTTTCAAGGCACTGTTCTTCCACTAAAGAAAATCTATAGTCTGGTTAGGAAAAGCAGTATTTTCTAATGCTGTTTGAAGCCTGAATTCCTTCCAGCAATTTACACACTGTTTGCTGGGATGATTCCACTCAGAAAAAAAGAAAACACAACAAAACCAAACCTTCTTCTTCACTTCTTAGCACATTCTTGGGATAAAGCTTGCTTTCCTGATGTAATAAAGATAGCTCTGACCAGTTCAGCCATCGCTGTTAGTAATCAGACTGTGGCATCTTTGTACATGGTGTGAATTATAGTTATTTCTGTATCAGTGATGCAATAGCAGTTTCCTACCCATCTTGAGTTGTTCCTAAGCTCAAGGGAAATAGGTTCATTCAATCCCATCTTTGCTGTACAGCTGCTTTAGGAAAGAAGCCAGTCAGTGTTCCATTCCGAGCCAAGAAAAATAATTTTTATGGATGAGATAAGGCAGAATTTGATCCTATGTTTACAGCTCCCATTGCAACCAGGGCCAAGCTAACAGACCTGTGGGAAAGCCTCGTTGTCTCACAGAGCCCCAAAGGGCTAATGTTCCTCCTTAGTGACTTTCTTGGAGCAACACAAGCTATTAACTGGTCTCATTATTTGATAGCTCAAAGCTCCCTATTGATTCCCCCCTACTGCTAACACTAAGGAGTTACAGGTAGTCACAACCACTTTTGACACCAGGACAAGGCTGCTGGCAGCAACCTTACCAGGCAGGGGGAAAGCCCACAGCCCCATTACCTGCTCAAGTAGACCAACACAAATGGAGAAACCAAGATGCAAAAGCATTCAGCTTCAAGGCCACCTCCTTATTCTCTCACAAGAGCCCTAAACTCCATCACCTCCTCCAGCCTGGGAAATAACCTCCTCTTCCTTCACAAACGACCCATTTCAACAGGCAGCAGCTGATGCTCAGCCACTGATGAGCATCCACCTCCAGCTGCTGGCTGAGCACACAGCAGAGGAGGTTAAGTGTCACTGGAGCTTAGCAGCAAGATTGGACCTGCCCTTCTCCAGCTGCATCCGTTGTGCTCTTGGGGCTGGGCCAGGCTCAAGACAGAGGATCTGACCGGGTGGAAAAGGAAATTCTGTGCATTCCTCATCCTACATGCCAAGTGAAACGCAGCGATGAGCAGCCAGACCAGAGCGCTTGTCTGAGGCTTCCTTCTAGCTGCAAAAATGTGTTTAAAGCAGTTTTATTGAGTTGGGTCCAGCAAAACCAGGCTGCTAGGGTGATGAAATCATTCACCCTCCAGTACTGGTGCAACAGGTGAAGCGTTAGGAGTAGCATAAATCCTGGGATATACCCGTCAAAGGCTGAATTTTGGCTTAGGAAAAACACCTGCCCTGCAATGTTCTCAGCATGTGATTTTAATTTTCTTTGACCTTTTTGTGTCTCTCCCTAGCCAGGCACAAAAATATCCTCCTCAGAAAAATTTCTGCCTGGAAATGATGGTCCTTTTTCCCCCAAGTCCTTTTAAAGGGAAGAAAATTGCTTGTCTTCCAGAAATACGCTGCTATGAACAACCAATGCATGAACCCGTTCTGCAAGGGGAATTCTCTTAATGCTCATCCGTGCTCATACCAGCTATATCCTAACAAACACAACTGTAATGAAATCAAAACACAACCGCAGGAAAATCCCATATAAATGCAATGTGACCTTGACAATTAACAGCTGAAAAAAACAGCTTTTGGTTCCTGCTCCTTTATTAACTTTGTAAATGGAAATCTCCCACAAGCAAAGTCACGGTTGCTAATCACGGCACCCTGACAAATGCTGGTGTGAGTAGTTTCCCTTCATTGCCACATCTGTTTTCAGGGGTTTTGCTGGAAGGACTAAGTTCTACCCCCACAGTAACACCAGCTCCTTCATTTCATCTGCTAAAGCCCAGTTTGCTGCCACAAATCAGTGGTGATCCAAGTGTGCAGGAGGTAGTAGGTAGAGATGTAACATGGGACCCTCTGTCCATCAAAGTGCTTAGTTAACAGCTGTATCTGATGTCAGGAACAATATATTTTATATAGTCATGCTGGCTAAATGGCTTTTAGTGTTTAAACTTACCCACAGCAATGCTTCTTTCAGCTGGATATGATACCATCAACATCCTTCCTAAACCATCCCATAGTTGTCTCCTACAAACTCCAGAAACAAGTTAGTCAAAACAAATTAGTCTCTATTCAGTGCTGATTTCTGCTGAAACACTGCTCAAATTCAGATTCACATTCCTCCAGCCTAAATGGCCAATGTAAAACTCTGGGATAAATATCAGCAACATGTTGTTCCTTAGGTAGAGTGAAAACCTCCCCAGGAAGGATAAACATAGAATCATGGGATGGTTTGGGTTGGAAGGGACCTTAAGGCTCATCCAGTCCCAACCACGGGCAGGGACACCTTCTGCTAGACCAGGTTCCTCCAAGCCCTGTCCACTTGAACACTGCCAGGGATGGAGCATTCACGCTTCTTTGGGCAGCCTGTTCCAGAACCTCACCACCCTCATAGTAAAGAATTTCTTCCTTATATCCAACCTAATATAAGGTAAATTACAGTAATACGTATTATTATATAATAATACATAATGTCTGTAGGTGCAGGAGAGAGCTCGTGCTGAGTTGGCACAGGGTTTGGTCCTTTGTTGAAGGACAAGTGACATGAGGCCCATAGCTTTTCTTCCATGTCTCTTCACAGAAAACAGTTGTGACCCAGGAACACATGTGCTGAGGGTAAACAACTGCACTCCTTTTAAAACAGTGCAAACAGGGCTACAATAACATGGACCAAAAATGTCCGTCCTAAAAAGGGTTTTCCACCCCTGTGTCCTATGGTCCTGCTCCTTTGACCTTGCCTTTCTAACATTAACACATACCACACATTTTTCAGACAGCAACCAGCAAAATGAGATATTTCACTGCATTTGATCCTCCCTGGGAGAGATGAAAACAAAAAGTCCTAATGCACGTTAATCCCATCACCAGAACGCTGCTGAAAGATGGTTGGTACTTGGGATAGGAGCAAGAGATAAGAAAGCCTATAGTGTTATTGCGGCTCCTGCATTCCACCCCAGCAGTGGCTGCCTATCAGTGGCTCAAATATAATCTGTCCAGCGTAAATAAGTCCATAGCAAGGCTCATTTGTGATGACAGAACACACAGCACCATGGTTTGGACTCCTCTGTCTGTGCGATGTGTCACAAGAGGCAGGGAGGTGGCCCTCTGCTTTGGGTGATAGGCAGCAAACACATCGCTCTGCACATGTTGGGCCAAATTCCCTCCTCAGCAAGGACTCTTGTGACTCCTCAGTAAAAACCCAGACCAAGACAACTTGCATCCATAGGACCTTCACGAGCCATTCGTCTAGGGAAGAAGAAACCCTCTAATGCAAAGAAATGCAAATAAAGACAGTGGAGATGACACCTTCAATGGGAGGAAGGGAGCATCAAGCAGCAATTTCCATCCTGGGGCTGGGGCTGCGTACAGACTTGTCCTCAGTTTTGTCCTTTGACCCTCTCCCCCCAGCAGCTGAGCCCTCTTTACTGGTGTTTCAGCAGCCCATCTCCTGTTTCCATTAACCCCCAGAGGAGGTAGCTGTGCTGGGCGGATGGTGCTCGGCACAGAAGGCAGTGAGCTGCTGGCAGGTGACACCACACAGAGGCTGGGCCAGTATTTGTGGATGGGGGAAGCTCAACCTGACATGGGCTTGATGCTTTGCACAGCACACTGGGAGAGGAAGAGCATTATAACGACTCTCAAGCCTCCAGCTTCGCCTCTGATGTCGCACATCTGGGGGGCTGGAGCTGTTCTGAGGATTAGGCAGTGTCAAAGCCAGCCCCGCTCTGCCTTCGGGCTGTGTTTGTTCAGCACAGAGATGAGACATTTTCAGAATTCCTCCACTGAGCCTGACCTTGTAAGAGAATGAAACCCAAAGGACCTGTCCCCGCCTCAAATGACACCTTTGAGGCTTCAGTGCCCCTGGACAGCCATGCCCCATGGCTGAGATACAAGAGTTTAAAATAAAACCAAAGGGCAAGTATTGTCCTGCTGACAGTCAGAATCCCACTGATGTGAGCCACTTCTGGCCAAAGGGATCAGGGAAGTATGATACCTGCTACAGGCAAGAAGGCACAATGTCCATTGTCCTTGCTCCCGCTGATAACACTGCAGTTACTACAGCATGGTCGGTACCAGGGCTATAGCTTGGGGTTATTTGTACCCCAGCTATGAGCCAGGCCAGTGCTGCACAGTGAACACCCAAATAAACCCTGCTCCAGGGAGC
The DNA here is from genome assembly GCF_033783945.1 of Neopsephotus bourkii. NCBI lineage: Eukaryota > Metazoa > Chordata > Aves > Psittaciformes > Psittacidae > Neopsephotus > Neopsephotus bourkii. The sequence goes on from NW_026902048.1 coordinate 5,287,404, forward strand.
ATACATCTGGTGAGAAATCCATAGTGAGAAATGAGCTCCGCTTACCTGCAAGATCATCAAGTTTTAAATTTGGAATATTATGGAGTTTTACTTTTTTTTTCCTTTTTCTTTATGGAATCTATTGTTAGCAACAAAGAAGTAATTTCATCTTTGCAACACTGCCAACTGCAAGGCATCAGCACTTGGTTTGGAGAAATCCCATTAACTGTTTTACAAGATAAATGCTGAACTTAGTGACAAGCTGCCATACAGTTGTTCAGGATGGATAGACAGAAAGGCTGTACCTCCTTCTATTCTGTAAGTGTTTCACTCCAGCCGCAGTCAGTCAGCCTGGCTTAGTCATGGGTATATTTGTCATACAGGAACCTGAAGGATAGTGAAGGGCACAGATTTATCATTATTCCTGCAAGTGCAGGTTCAGCCTCCCTACCCTTTGCCTGGGAATTACCAAATGTCACAAAGAACAAATTGAGGATTAAAAGGACCCCTCAGTCCCCGCAATGTCCTGCTTTGCTGCTGGCCCCAGGGACTCAGTGTTCCCCTTCTCTTTGTCTCTGATCCGGACTTGGGCAGGTGGCGAGCCACTCGCCAGACCAGACAGCAGCATTCCCTGCTGCCCTGCAAGCATCAGGGTGCTGATGAATATCCATCTAATTGGAATTAGGGATTCTCCAGACCAGCCCTTCAACCGGAGAAATTAGCTAGTTTATTCCAATAAAGATGCTAATATAAGGGGCTCTGTGAAGGGCGAGAAATTCCCATTGTCATTCAGAAGCAATTTGTAGCGGATTTGAAGCCTTTGAAAAGGTGATGTGCTGGTGGCTGGGTTTGTATAATACCCATCCCCGAAATTCACAGCTGAGCATTCTTCCCCTCCATATGCTTCAGTGCTGCCCAATTTGTATTCCCCTGGTGAAGAGGCACTGGAGCAGAGCCACTGGCAGCAGCAAGGGGAGAGTGACTGGTCCTGGAGAGGGGAGATGGCAGCATATACGAAGGGGCTCTTTTGCTCTTCGGAACTCCAACTTCCATTACACTATTTCTAGATTTAAGTCATCAGCTCCAAAAGGGACTAAGACTGAAGTTAACACCAAAATCCTTTCCAATTGAATTTCATTTTCCCCCAACACTCTCTCTTCTGAACTGAAGACTACACAGGCTGTTGTCTTGCACAGGGCACCTAATGGGACTGAATTATCTGGGGAGGCTTAGGTTCTCCAAACTGCTCGGCAGGTGACATTCTGGGGACCTCCAGGCCAGATTTCCCTCTAATGTACTAGGCTCTGCAGTAAAACTCATCTGTATTTTAGGAACGAAGCACTTTTACAAACTGCAGTCTAAATTCACATAAAAGCCAAATGCCTCCCTAAGCTGCTCTTCACAGATTGCTGCAGGAGATGTGATGATATAAAAATGATTCTCTAATCTAGCAGCTGTCTGGAAACTGAGGTAAGCTCTGTGCCACAGTGAGGGGCTATTTTTGCTGAGGATGATAGTCTTGCCACTGACCTTACCCTTTTGCTCTTTCCATCTTGCAATGTAGTCAAGGAATGACAGCAGAAGGCATGAGCAACTGGGGTTGCTCCCCAGAAGCCCAGATGCACTTGACTCCTGTCCATCTCTCTGTCTCTATAGCTTTATCTGTGTGAAGCAGGGCACTGAATTTAATGTTTGCTGTGGATTGCAATGCTCCACTGAGTCCATAGAAGTGACAGGGGTTGCTCTACTATAAATGATGCACTAAGGGTCCCACTTCACTAGGTAGCGCAGCTCATGCCTAAATTTAAACATAGGATGGCCATGCTGAATGCGATGACTGCTCCCATGCCTGCTGGAAATCCCTTGAGGTCAGATGGGTTAGAAGCACAGGCAAGGGAGAAGGAATATTTGCATCTGCTCAGGATCCTGCCTTTGCCCATGGGCCGTGGCCTCACTTGGGAGAAGACACTGATGACAAGGTCAGAGCCTGCAAATGCTCACTCTCAGCCATGGTGAGAAGGACTCCTTGGCTGCAGCCACTGAAAGGTTCATCAGAGATATGAAGCTCAACAGTCTTTTCCATGTCATCTTTGCCAGATCTTCCCATTTTCCACTAGCGCTGTGCCCGCATGCAGCTTTTCAGCACTGTTGAACTCCTGATGTGGTAGAATCATAAAGTCTCTTGAACCAATGCTTAAATACTTTCTACAGCAATACCCAGCCACAGAAAGGACTTCTGGTGTTTCTCAGTACCCACCCTGTGCATTTACTGCTCAGCCTGCAGTTGAACCGGTACCAGGTTTTGATGCTTAAAGCAAGCGTCAATTCAAAAGTAACAGATAGAAGAATATTAATAAATGGCTGCATAGGACAAAGGAGGTTGGTCCCCAGCCAGGGCAGCTGATGCATCTGTGAGATTTTGCTTGGCTTGCCATGGGCCTCTCGTGTGACCGGAGCGCAGATGAGGATCATACAGAGTAGGAGAGTAGTCTTGGCTGAGCTCAGCTTTATGCTGCAAGCTAAATTCAGCTCAAACCCCCTGAGTAGGGATTACAGAATCTGTTTGCGATCACAAAGCACTACATAATTGTAACTGTACGCTTCTTTTCTTATCGTATTTGCAATGTTGATATGAACTTTAATGAAAATGAGAGGATAAAAAAGGCTCTCATATTTTGGCCAGCTCTAAGGCAATGCTTTGCATTATCTACCCAGAAAGAATAGCTCTGTTAGCACAATAGCACTTTTTTTTTAACCTCTTGAAAAATGGAATGAAGATAGTGTTTTATTTTTGGTTTCCAGTTGGCTTCATTTTCCACATGGGGCTCAGGATTGGGGAGTTGGGCCTCTCCTCTGCTCCTTGATGGGATGGGGACCTCGTACCTTCCTCCCAAACGCAACAGGGAAAAGAGCAGAAAAGAACCAATTCTACTGAAGTGGAGACATCCGTGTCCTCCCCATAGTGAAGAAACCCCATAGAGAGCTTAAACACACCCCACAAAACAGAGGCTCTGTCAGCTGCCTGAGGGTCACAGTGGTGGGTGACACAGTGTAAATGTCAGTAGCTTTGTGGTACTGGAAGGGTAAACCCATCTCTTTGTCCTCCAGCCCTTCTCCTCAATGGTTCTCCATCCTTTAGCTCTGAAGTTTAGGCTCTTGGGGACCACGTTTTGGTTTAGCCCATGACGCACTGAGCACAGGAAAGGGGTTGGAAGGACGGATGTCCCTCCTTAGGCACAGAGTCTTCACAGGGGGTTTCTCAGTGCCACCCTCAGCTCTACCACTGCAGCTGGGTCATCATCTCCTGAATAGTGCCATTGTTCCTGCTCCAAAATAAAACAGACACAGGAGGCGTTTCCACCCAAAGAAAACCAGCTCCCACTGGTGACTTCTCCCCCCTTGCTTGAGAATCCTCCTTAGCTCCCTTTCAGGGCCCCTGTAGCTTTTCTTTGTGCCTCTTCTAGGATGAAAAGAGGTAGTCATTGATTGTATTAATAATTCAGAGCCTAATCTCACGGATGGGTGTTCACGGCCTGTGAGGTGGCAATCTTTCATCTCAAGATCAGGATCAGCCAGATCTTTTAGAGGTCAAGGAAGACAGTTGCAGCATGGAAAATGGCTTCAAAATAATATGTTTACGTGACTCTTGTGCATGGATAAAAATGGCAAATGGAAAGCTTGTGTGTCTCATACTCTCCATTGCCCCTGCATCTCAACCTGGTGATGCCCACAACCCCTTGAAGATGACTTCCATCAGCTACAGTGAGCTTTGGAGCGATCTCTGCCACGTGCCACAACCCATCCATGTTCCCCAGCTCACCTGAACCTTCCTGCTCCTTGGGACAGCCACCTGCCTGCTGAGGATAGATCTTGCATTACCATTCCTCTTCTCCCACAGCCAAGCTCCTCCTCTAACTGCCTACTCGGTCATGTTGTCTTTATCATTTCTGGAAGGACAACGTGTACTGGCACTATTGCTGTGGTTGGTCTGTGGCCAAGTAGGTCCCTGTGCAAGGAGAGGGAAAAATTCATCTTCAGTACAAGTGGGTGAAAACGGTCACAGGCACTAAATTGGACAAGCAAAGAACAGGGAAATATAATATCCTGGATTTCATTTTTACCTGGATGTACTTTACACCCCGGAGCAAATTTACACTGCTTCACTTGGAGCCTATGTAAAAGGCCACAAGTCCATTCTCCATCAAGTCCTTCTCCCACAGCCCAGAGTTATCTGCTGCATCCACACCAGTGCCTGTTAGCTGGGTGCTGCGCTCACCCCAGGGGTGAAGCTGAGGCAGGAGGGTGCCCATGGAGGGTGCCGTTACACCTACACGTACACTCTACACCTTGCCGGGTGTTTATGGAGGAAATGGCAAGGTCAAAGACATGCACCTTGCACCTGGAACTGAAGGTGCCAACTCCTGTTGCGATGCCAAAGATTAACAGCGCGCTGATAAGAGCTGTGGGAAGTGGCCAGCGGAGACTTCTGAGTGTTCCCACAAGCGCAGCTGTGCTTTGCTGGAGCCTCCCTGCTCCAGGGTTCCCAGCTCCCAACAGGAACCAGGCTAAGCACCAATTTGCTGCCGTCACGGTGATGTTGTGCCACAGTTACCGACGCATTCCCAGCACCCTGTGCATTAGCATTCCTTGTGCTCTTTCTTCTCAGGGAAGCGCTTCCCCAGCACAACTGTAGCTGGTGTGCTCATGGTGGTGATGTCTGCCTTGAGCAGCGGTGGCACTGTCCCCAAGTGCTCAGATTAGTAACGCTCCAGTGTATGGTATTTTACAGCCTGGGACTGCAGCCCGACCCACTGTGCACACCTGCAGGAAGAAGGCCTGGGCTTGCCATCACTTCTCTCCCCCCCCCCCGCCTCCTTTGTCTGCTGCATTCACTTGGGCTCCTCTGAACAAGCAGTTTACCTTCTCTCAGGCAGGGTTTGTGGCTGGTTTCCTGTCTGTGCTGCATCTCAGGCCTGACAGAAGTGTCTCTGTCTGTGCTATACTGTCCAGGCACAGCAGTATCCAGAACTGTGAACTGATTTACAAATAATTATTACGGAAGGAAGCTGTTCCTTCTATAGCTGATAACTTATCTGGTATACATCAAGCTCTCCCAGCCTTTTCTCTGCTCTTGCTTTAGCAATTCAATCCCCAAACACACTGCTCCTTTGTCAGGACTATACACTTATAGCACCCCCCTTTAAGAAACCTCTTTGATGGCAGGCTTTCTGTAGCAGGGCTGTTTAGATTTGTTGTGATTAAATCACATCCATTTTCTAATTTGTATCTAACACACACTCAAATCCCTCCTTAAGCCTGAGCTGTATGGGCACATTTTGTCTTCGCTGCTGACTTAATCAAGCAGAGGAGAGCTGTTGTGTGCTGGCTGCGATTGTCTCTTGCACTGGGGAAAAAAAAGGAGAGAAAGAAACACTTTGCAAAGGGCTGCTATTATCCACGCACTACGGTGACAGCATATTTAGCATGTTTGAGGCTCTCGGGCTGCAGTAATTAATTGTGTGTCTGACACTCTGGCTGGCACAGCCTTGCACCCAGAGCTTTCCCATCACAGAAGCAGAAAAGCAGGCACCCTGGTACCCATGCATGCCAAAATTGGTCCCCCCAGGCTTCGGTGGGAGATGGGGGCTCACCCCAGTGGTGGAGGAGGGCTGGAGGGGGAGGCTGCTACACTGCCCAGCTCCAGGCAGTGCTGGGTGTTGGGGTGGGATGCCTACACCAAGATGCTGCTAGAGCCTGGGTTCTCCATCCCTTCCCCATTGCATGCACACAGCCCTGCAGAGGGTCCTCTTCCTACTCCCGACCCCCATCCTTGCCACAATCCCTGACAACACAAAGATGCTCTCAGCTCCTATGCACGCCCCATCCACTGGAGAGGAGGTGCCCCCCAAACCCACCTTCCCCTCCATACCCCTCGCTGCAGGTGGAGCATCCCCATCCCTCTGGGTACCCTGCAAACCCCCCTCCACTCCTCCCATCCCTGTGTCCCTTCACAGGGAGAGGGCATACATGGGGGGGGGTTCACTGGGGACCCCCACTACTCCCTCTCTGCCCGGTGCTGTGCCCGCCCTCCCTCCGTGTATGCTAACTACGCTGCTCAGCTTGTGAGGAGGGAGGGAAGGAGGGGGGGAAGGAAGGAGGGAGGGAAGGAAGGAGGGGACCTCCCTATCTGGCTCTATCTCCTCGGCTGCTCTCACATGCTCCGGGAGGGCGATGCGGCTCCCCGCGTCCCGCTGAGCGAGGCCGCGCTGCACCCCGCCGGGCCGGGGTGGGGGGGTGCTGCCCGCCGGCCGTGCCCAGCCACCGCCACGCCAGCCCTCGGGCTCCTCGGTGCTGTCCTGCATTGTTTTATTGGGGCTCATCTGTGGTTGCGTTACCTCTCCCGGAACAGAACCAAGCCGTCGCTCCCCGCACCGACCCCCGCGGCGGGCTGGAGAGGCTGATGCGGCCGCCAAGGTAAGGGGGGAAGCCGGGACCCCCGCGTGTTGCCCCGGCCCCTGCATGGCCCTTCCGCCGTCGGTCCGCTCGCCGGCTGCCTCCTCCTTCTCCTCCCGAGCCTCTTTTATAAGGAAACCTCGATTCTCTCCCATTTTCCCTGCCCAGCGCGCTTCCTCTGTCCGGCTTGATACTAACCATGCGGTTATTCATTTATCCTCCCTTCTGATGCTTGCCACTAAAAATGCACCCTACTGGGCTAAGTCAGTCGAGTAATTCCTTGCAGATCACTGGCGAGAACTGAAAATATCTTCCCGGTATTCTGCCCTTCCCGTTAAATAGCTCATCACGGGGCTGATCGCGATTATCGACACCGGAGCGCTTCGTTAGCAGAGACAACAAAGATTTATCTCCCCTAAATCCCGTGGTTACAAAGCGCTGGGGTGTTTGCAAGCACTGAGGTGGGGAGAGCAACTGGACAGGTGTGGGACATGGGCAGGGACGGCCACATCTGGAGCAGGTCGGATGAACTGAGTCTGTCAACAGCCCCTAACCCCAGGCAAGGAGCACAGGAGATAGCCCCCGGTCAGGACACCTCAGAGGCACCAAGCAGAGGAATCCGTGTCCAGGCTTACTTCCACTGTCGGGACCTGCACGTTGCCCTTCCTAAATATCACATACATGGGAGGAAACCGGGCTGTGTTTGCAAGACAGGTGCTTTTTGTTGTGGTGGTGGTTGCAAGGCAGGAGATGAAAGTTTGGTGTTGTTTTGATGTGATTCTTGATTGCTGCCTGTTGGAGTAATTGCACGGCAATTGCTCAGAGGTAGAATCAATTTCCCCAAATTGAGATTTTAATGGGCGCTCGCAGGCTGCTGCTGTGTCATGTGGTTTAAGGCGGCGTTGGGTTGCATTTATGTTATAAACGGGATACTTGTGCAGGCGGCGCAGGGATAACAAACAGCACCACCCAGCGGGGCCGCAGCCCGCCCAGGCCAGCCCAGACCCGGTACCAGCATCAATTCCAGCACCAGCCCTAATCCTGCTACCAATTCCAGCCCCAGCCCAGCCCCTGTCCCAGTCCTACTTCGAGTCCAGTGCCAGTGGTAGTGCCAGTGCCAGTGCCAGTCCCAATCCAGCCCAGTCCAACTCAGCGCAGCTCCAGTCCAGTCCAAGTCCAGTTTAGCCCCAGTTCCAGCCCCAGTCCTAATCCCAGCCACAATCCCAACCCAGCCCCAGCTCCAGTCCAGTCCCAGCCCAGTGCCAGTCCCAATCCCAGTCCTGTACCCATCCCAACCCCAGACCCAGCCCTGAACTGGGCTCACCTAGGAGCACTGCTGGTGCTGCTTCCATGCTGCTCCACAAAAGCTCCCAGTTTTGTTTGCCAAAATACCTGTAGAGGTGCTGGATTAAAGTTATTTTGTTGGGACTGTGTGTGTCCCGCTCGCACCCTTAAGAAGGAATGTCTGTTTCTCAGGTATCAGGGAAGAGTTTTAAACCAGCTGGTGACACTGTCATTCAGCGTTCCATGACCAAGACATCCCGCACTGGGCTGTATTTCTGGCCACTGCTGTTAGGAGCTGACAGAAGGAGAGCTGGCAAAGGATGCTGGGTTTCCCAGAGCTTCTTCCATAGGATCCTTCAAACACCCCTTTCTCAAAGGGCTGAAGATTTGGGCTTCCAAACATGCCATGCCGTCTCCCACCTTTAAATGGGATCCAGAAGATGTCCTTAGCTGACCTGTCAGTTAAAGTGGGGGACAATTAGGGACCTCCACTTTACTATGGTGTCTTTAAGGGCAACAGAGAAAAGCTGCCCCATTACACAGGCAGTTTCTGCCTCTGCTGATAAACACCCAGTTCTCTGAAACTCTCTGTGCTGTTCGTTTTTTGGCAGTTCAGATATATCCACCTTTTCTGCTGAGCTGACATTTGGCCATTTGAACTTGTTCTTGGGAATCTCCCAAGGTTGTCTTTTAAAGGGGAACCCAGATGTGCAGAAGATACACTACAGCAATATTGCTTGATAGTTACCCTAAAGAGGAGACTGGGCCAGGAAGACCAGCTCCCTGCAGAGAGCTAAATATCCAGATGGTGAATTCCAGCCAGCCCTCCAAACAGTGCCGAACAAGGGATGGTTCCATGCTCCCATGTGGAGAAGTCAGGACTCAGCCCACAGGGCTTTGCGAGCAAGGGAAAGGGAGAGACACAAATGCCACCAGTCACAAAGTTGTGATGAACTCCTGGAAACATCCCTGCTTGGTTTGCTTTCTGTTGTGGGTGAGACTGGAAGTCTTCCACCAGCCCATCATCCCTTCCCCTTGTCCAGCCTGGCTGGCTGTGAGCATTTAGAGGTGATTTTTAGGGCTGTGAGCTTGGAGCTGGTATTCAACAAGAGAGCCTGCGGCAGGGTTATCCACAGCAGCTTCAGCTGGGGCTGCGGATGTAAAGATGCAGAGCATTCTTACTGGTTTATTTATTGGTGTTACAAAGCTGTATTTCACTCCACCTTCAACCCAGTGGCCTCTTTTCACACAGCCAGACTGGCAAGTCTCACATTTAGAGCTGTAGGGAGGTGGATTTGCCAAACCAGAACACTCTGCTCTGCGCTGAGGCAGGAGTAGGTTGGTTCTCAAAGCCCAGCTCCAAGTGTCACCTCCACCTGCCCTATTCAGCTCTACGCAGGGCCCTGGTGAGACCTTGGGGTTCACTTTCCCTGTCAGGCATTGTGCTGCAAGGCAACAGGTTAGCAGGGAAGGGGGGGGCAGTGGTTTAGATGTTTATTCAGTACCTTGAGGTGCCCAGCTCCAGGAGAGCATCTGCTTGTGCTGTCAGACAAGAGACTTCAAGGCCAGGTTGGATGGGGTCTTGAGCAATGCAGTCTAGTCAAAAGTGTCCGTGCCCATGGCAGGGGGTTTGGAACTCGATGATCTTAAGGTCCTTTCTACCCAAACCATGCTGTGATTCTATGACTGTAAAATGATTTTGAAGATCCTCAAAAGGCACTGCAGTGTTTTTCAGTACTGCAAACATCGGAGGTGTGGCTGTTACTGCAGAAAGACGAATGGGTTCTTTTTGTGCTTCTTCTTGTTCAGAGGTTTTTTCATTTAGTAAGGGAGCTGTTCAGAGCACAGACGTTTGGTTTTACTTCCACAAACATTTTGGGATCAGTTGTCAAACCTCCCGAGACAACAATTCGGGGTTTTCCGGTCCAAACTTCCTTTCTCCTTTAGGGAGCAATTTGCTTTTTGGTGCTCACCCCAAACACATCTCATTGCTGAAGGTTTTGGGATTAGCTTCCTGCATGGGTGATATGGGCTTATCCAAACCGGGCCATGAGCAGCATTTGTTGAACACCTTGTCCTGAGGCAGGGAAGGCAAAGGCAGGGCTGAAACTGTGTGGAGATAGTTGTGTGAAGAGTGGCCACGCAGGAAGTTCATGGGAGAGTCAGGAGCAGACCAGGAGCCCTGACATCCATTCCTCTAACTACGAATTACCATCCTCAGAAATACCTATGTTTACTATTTTAGCCATATAATTACAGGTAGGGAATAATTCCATTAGGAATGCTGTGAGGGGAGGTATCATCTGTAAACCTTAGGGTTTGGATTAGGCACATTCATTCAGCCCCACTGAAGCCCACAGCCATGCACAGTGTGATGCAGGGCAGAGAGAAATAAAGTACAGATGAGTGATCCTGGCTGAGTTTCCCCTGGGAATTGGGAATCTTCCCCCCCATCCTGCAAACACCTTGGAAAATGCTCCCAGCTGCCCCTGGCTCTGATTTGCATGTCATCCCTCCACAATGACACCAAACATGAGCAGCTCAATGTGCAGATGACCACGGAGGTGCCTTTGCCCCCGGAGCTGAGCCGCTACACAGCGTAACTGCGCCATGCCTCAGAGGTGTTTGCATTCAGCGGTGGGTGGTTTCCCACACACTGGTTGCAAAGAGCATCGGGCTGGGCTTCAAGAACGAAAGAAGCTGGGGAAAACACAGGCATTCCACATTTCCAAGCCTAGATATCCCCACTCAGCACAGCAGAGATCCGAATTTCACACAGCACGTGGTTCAGCAGCAGGTCTTTGATTTGGCTTACCAGAAAGATGAAGGTTATGTGAAAAACATGGAAGGGGGAGCAGGATTTCAGAAACACACCTTATTTGGGGCTTTTCCTGCTCGGCAGTTACGGTTTGGACACATCTGTTGTTTTCTCCAGCGAAATCCGCTGCTTTGATCAGTGCCAAGAACAGCAATCCCCTTTGCAATGCATGATGCAACTGAACAAAATCAAGGAGAAATTCTTACAAACTGGAGCCACGGGCATCAAAGCATGGCTTTATAGAGCACAGTTTTCCCTCCACCAAAGGCAGAAGCTCCAACAAGGGTCTCATAATGCTTCAAACTGGATTCCAGTCTATCACTGCAAAGTGTCAGCTTGCCACAGAGCGGCAATACCAAAGCGGTGCTTCGGGTCAAACAAACCAGCCTCACAGCAGCACGTTAGCAGCTTGGGTTTAGAAGTTCATAATTCAGACGGGGGTTTTTTTGAGTTAAAAGTACATAGATCAGGTTATGTGTCATCAGCTGGGATAACAGCAGAACTGGGTTTTCACATTGAAATAAGAGCAAAAGCTGCATTGCAAGAGAACAGGGTGAGAGCAAGAAGAAGGGATTTGGGGTCTGAAATGTACCCCTCATGCTTGGGCTCCCCCCAGCTCCTGGACCCTCTCCCTCCTTCCTCCAGGCCTCTTCCAGCTCCAGCTGCCTACACATCCCATCGGCAGGCATTTCTTCTTGGGTGGTAGCAGCAGCTGGCAGGGTTTGGACATATTTGCCCCTGTTTGACATCCCCCACAAAGAGGTGCTTCGTGGAGGCGTTCCTCCCACACTGCCTGTGCTACAGGTCTGGATCCGGCCTGCCAGCTTTCATCTCCTGCCCAGCTCAGCCCGCTCTGGCAGCTCTTGTGCACACAGAGCTCCTTCTCATTTTAGTGGACATCATCTGAGCACAGCTGCGGGAGGATCGGGACCAAGACAAATCTCCAGTCAAGCAGGCAGGCCTCAGGATTTTTGGATCCCATCTGGGTCCCAGATGGGAAAAGCTCCAGCATTTTAATTCCTGTTGCAGCCTGAATAAAGCCCCAGTAAGGCTCCTCCTTCACTTGGAGGCAAGGGGGCTCAAACACCACAAGGAAAACTAGATAGGTATTAATAGATAACTCTGCTTCTTGGATACTTTCTCCCATCTCCTCTTCCTCACCTTACCTTCCACAGGAAATTTGCTGTAGCTGAATCACAGATTCAATTCATGACAGGGAGATCACAAACTCTTAATGGAGACTTCAAGCTACCATCACTTTAAAAAGCATCCTTGTGAGGTGGAAGAGAAGGACGGTTCCAAGGACAATGAGATGCAAAGTCAAGGAGCATCCCAGGCCTATACCAAGCTACAGGAGAAATGACCCGCTGTTAAAGAGCATTTGCAGAGTTGGAAAACGGGTTGTGTGAAACAACCTTCTATTCTTTGTATAAGATGAGAAAGGAGATGAAATGTTAGGATGTAGAGGGGGCACTCCATCACAGGAAGGCAAATGATCTAAAACAGGGAAGTTAAAGCATATTACTTCCGTGGGCATTCGCATTCACAAGTGGTCTTAGTTCACTGTGGCTATAACATCCTTCAAGGGAGATTTCCAAGAGCTCCAAGTGGGCTGTTAAGGGGATGTCTCCCCCTGGCTCTGGCCCTTTCCTGGTGGAGCAGACCCCTGGGGTGGTGGGGCTGCAGATCCAACCTGCTCACCTCCTCAAGCAGCATTTTGAAGCCCACCAGTCAAATCCCTGTGCTCTTCAAGCTGCTGCTCCATTCACGTGGTCCATAAGCAGGAAGGGTACTCCCAGATCTGCCCTCTGCCTGAGGGCTGCCCAAAGGGTCTCTAAGGGGGTGCTCACAAAGTGAGACCTCCAGGATAACAATCAATGCAACTAGTGAGACCTTCCTGCAGCAAAAGGTGAACATCCAAGTCTATCCACAGGCTGGTGGTGCAGAGTAGGCTGCGGCAGATGTCCTAAGAGAGCATAGGTACACGTTAGTCCTTCCCATCAGCCCTCAGGGGGTTGGCAGCTGGGTTCAGGACCCCCAAGAGTTGCCCCTCTCTGAGGAATGTCATCTAACGATAACGATAAGGAGACTTGCTGTTTCTGAGTCATCCGGGCTTACTTCAGCGTTGGCATTGCCAGCGAGGGTGAATGACCTGGAAAGGTTGTGAAACGCTCACACCTACCACGCAGCCAGGGCTGGGGTGGTGTGGAGGAGCTCCCTGTGCCGGGGGTCAGTGTCCCGCCGGTTGCAGCATTGCTCCTGCAATCCCGCTGCATGCCGTCTCCCTGCCTCAGTTTCCCCCTCACTCTACGTGGTCCCCTTTGCCCCAGATTCCTCCATTCCGGGGGCATCAAAACGCTCCGGTCAGCCCCAGGGCACAGAGGCGGGGAGGGCGCGACGGGTGCGGTGGATGAAGCCCCTCTCTCGAAGCCCCCTCGAGCTGCAGCACACGGGACGCGGAGCAGCACCAAAACCCCCCCCCGCGCGGGGACAAGCGCACTCAAACCCTCCCTATAACGCGGCACAGGGAGTTTGGGCCCGGTCCGCAGCACAGACCCCCCTGCCGTGTGCCCCGTCCCGCCCCGCTCCCGCCCAGAGCAGCGCGTTCCTCCGCCTCTTCCCGGGAGGCTCCGGCGGGAGGAGGAGGCACAGCGAGAGGATGCGGACATTGGAAGGCAGCGGGATGATGGATGGTGTGGGCTGGTTTGCGATGGGAGGGGAAAGAGAGGAGGAGGAGAAGGAGAAAACGTCTGTGTAATCCTTCAGTGCGGAGGCTACCGGAGCTGGGGCCGCCCGTCCCTGCATCGCTCCGCGCAGCCATGTGGGTCTTTTGATTTGATTTTTTTTTTCCAGTTCTTTCTTTCAATTGATTTCTTTTTTTTTTTTTTTTTTTCCTTCCTCTCTCTTTTTTTTTTTTTTTTTTTTTGTTTTCCAACTCTTCTTCCAGGGAGAGGATAGTGGTTAAAGCTCGAGCTGGATGGATGGGTATGGGGAGAGGGGCAGGATCCACAGCCCTGGGACTTTTCCAAATCCTCCTTGTCTTTCTCTGCATCTTCCCTTCAGGTAAGGAACAGCCTCTTTATTTCGCAGCGTTTCCCCCGTGTTTCTCCAGCCCTTGGACAGCCGCCTCCGGCCCCTGTCTCGGGGCCTCTTTCTCTTCCCTCTCTGCAGCGCTTTGCCACATGTTTCAAAGGAGCGAGCGGGGCTCAGGTTCGGTGTGTGCTCCCCCCTCCCCAATCCCCGTTTTTCCGAAGCAGTTGCGGTGCGGGCTCTTCCTTGACCTCATCTTCTTTGTCTCATCCCACAAGGAAGGAGATGGTGGGAATCAAAGCAGCCCCCGGCGGAGGGTTGTTGTGACAGCGGCGGGCAGGTTCCGTTGTGCTCCCCTTTCCGGGTGTGCCCAGTGCTTTGCAAATGGGGGGGACCCCCCCCAAGTGAGCCCCCCAGATGCCTCATTTCTGCCGTTGAGTGCAGTGGGGGGTCCCCGATCCGAGACTACCGTGGAAAAGGCAGAGCTGGAGGTTGCGGAACGGATAAGGGGGTTTCTTTGGGATGCTGGGGGCCCCCACAAAGGGGGGGGGTTCGGCCCCGGGGCTTACCTGGGCCGGCAGCGCGGCGGCGGACGGGGGGGCACTTGTATCGGGCTCCCCGTTCTCGCCGCTCCCAGCCGCGGGATGGAGGTTTTCAGTGGCTCAGCACCATTATTCCACTGGAGAGCTGTTGTGCTGGCCGAGGGCGGGATGGCAACCGAATGGTCCCGCACATCGGCCCCCCCCAGCCCGCGCAGCCCCAGCCGCACCTAGTGCGGGTCCCCGCTCCCCCCGCCCGGTGTGTTTGTGTGGTGTCAGAAAAGGAGAGAATGTCAGAATTACAGCTGAAAACGCCATCTGTTTCCAATGAATCCCCCACAGTTTTTCACAATGTTTTTGGCAGATCTCTGCCTGCAAATTCCTTCAAGCCCCGAGTGCTTGTTTTTGTTGGGGGAGGGGAAGCCAAGTCCACAGAGGCGGATTTGTTCCTTCCAAAACTCTCCAGTTTCTTTACCTCTTCTTTTTTTTTTTTTTTTCCCCTTCATTTGCAAGGAGGGGAAAAAAAAGAAAAGCAGGAGGGGGAAAGAGAAGCCCCAAAGCTGAAATCACCGTGTTTCTCTTTTTGCATTAGTAAATCTTACCCTTTTTAAATGTATTAATCCCGAAGTCGCCCCTGCCTTTCTTTTGCATAACCGTAGGTGCAGCGTCTTGCACACACATGTAGGAAATAAATAAAGAACTGCTCTGTGCCCTTCCTCCCTCCTTCGCCCTGGCGCAGGGAAGCGGAACCTTTCCAGCGCTGCACTTAGCACTGGGGTGTCCCTCCGCACCCCGCTTCTCCCAGGGGACTTCCCGGCAGCTGGAAGCTGAACCCCGTCTGTGTGTGTGTGTTCTAGAAGCTCTGGAGCTGCTCCCCTCTGTGTTGCTTAACGCCCTTTTCGGAACGGTTGAGTTGCAAAGCGTTAGGGCTGTGAGATTTACGGTGCAAGAAAGAACTTGATAGGAGATGTGGCTGCTGCTTTGTTTGATTCTCCCGTCAGCAGTCAAATAAGGTGCAAAGAACTGGCAGAACGAGGTGATCCGGAGCCCGCGGGAGCGGGGCGCAGGCGGAGAGGGTGCTCCCCATGCGCAGGGCTGGGAGCGTGTCGGGGGCTGCTGTTGAAGGCGTTTTGGGTGGGGAGATAGGAAAAAGGGGGATTTTTCTTTTTCCCCTGGCAAATCCTTTGTCCTTTTTCCCCTGTGCTTTTGGGGAATTCGGGGGTTCCCAACCCGGAGAAAGCTTTGTCCCCTTCCTGAGGGTCCCGTGTGAACGGAGTAGCTGGAGGCTCCCAGTTGGGCACTCAGTGTCACATCCGTGCCTCACCGAGCTCTGCCCATTTATTTATTTGCTTTAGCCCCTCTGCACTCCCCCCTCGGGCTGGTTTCCCGCTCATGCTGCTCTCACATTCATGGCTTCACCTTGCTGCCCCTGGGTGGCCCCTGCTATCGGGCTCCCTTGGGCTGGGGGCGCTGCTGTGGGCCCCCCCATATGGATCCTCCCATGTGAGCACTGAGAGTGGCGCTGCTGGGGAAGGAGGCTTGGGCAGAGCAGGCCACTGCTGACAGTTCCTGCTTGTGCCTTGTGCCAGGTCCCAGTGTGGGATGCTCACGGGCACTCTGCCCTCCCATCTGGGACCCTGATATCCCAGGGTGCTTGGATGACCCCCACCTCTTTGTCGCAGCACAGGCTGGGATGAGTTCTCTTGCAAATCCTTTTGTACTTTCAAAATCTGGCCTAGTTTTGCCCCAGATGTCAGGCTTTGCTCTGCCAGCTCCAGTTTGCTTTGGCTTTCTCTGTTTGTCTTCAACTTTCAGCTGTAATACACTCCTCCTCCCCTTCCCCCCCCCAATGGGGATTTTGTGCCCTAGGTCCATCCAGGTTGATTCCAGAGAAGGATCCATCCCTACTGAAGGTGCATGGGATCAGTTGATAAATGGCTTTTCTTGGCGATGGGGAGGGATGTGATGGCAGCGTTAAGCCAAAACTGAGCAGGGGGCTGAGGGGCTGTTCAAACACCTCCCCAGTGCTGGGAACGGGAAGGTGGTGGCAGGGGAGGAACACGCCTGTGCTGGATGTTGTCAGGGCAGAGGAGAAGGGAGGGATTCAAACGTAAACCTGGAAATATTTTGGCTTCCCTGTTTTGTTGCTCGCTCAGAGCCGGTCTCGTACTTGGAACAGGGAGTTCTCTGCAATTGCCAGCCAGACTCGTTGTGGGGCTGGAAGGAGGCACCTTGTTTTTAATGCAGATGGGGTGGATATGTTGCTTTTCTTCAAACAGAAAATCCTGAAATTCCCAGCTCTTGGTTATTGGGAATGGGGGGATATGATGAGGACTTTAGGTTTGTCATAGCAGTAGTTGAGGTTTCCTTCTTTGTGGCCCAGCGAGCTGTACTGAGTCGGATGTGCACCTGAAAGTGCTCACAGGGCTGGGCAGCCATAAAAACTTCCTAACCTGGGGCTCTGCTTGGCCTCTGCACCAACCTGCTGTCCCCAGAGAGCCCGGATCCAGCACATCCAGCCAGGGTGTGATCCAGCTGGGATGTGCCACTGAATCAGGCCCCAGCAAGAAGGAGTTTTCCAGTCTTTCTTCCAGCTCCCTGATGGGCACATCCCATAAGGCTCTGGCAGGGCAATGCATGACCCAGGTGAGCCCTTCCTCAGCACATCAGTCCTTCAGGGAACCCCACAGCTGATACACCTCCCAAAGGATGAGCATTAGTGGGACAGCAAGGAAGGTCAAAGATGAGGGGGGTTGGTCCATCTGGAACGGTTTGGTTTGATTTGCTTTTCCCATTGGAGCAGACACCAGACTTGGAATAGCAAATGTGGGAACCCAGAACTGGAAGAGAATCAGTGTCCTGGATTGTTTGAAGGAGGGGCAGGATGAACTGCTGCAAGCCGGTGTGCTGGGGTGACAGAGAAGGGTTTTGGGAAGGATGAGGGATGCTCAGAGATGCAGCTGTAGTGGGGGCAGGTGAAGGGTGTCCTGGCCTTTTTCTCGCTGTCCTGGTAAATCCTGTCTTGATGCTGCAGATCAGAAGTGAGCTGTGCAGGCAGGGCCCTGCCTGGCTGTACATGGCACAAGGAGCATGCTTGTAAGAGGAGAGCCCCTAAATGCCTTTAAAAAGCTTTGTACCTTGCACTTGGCAACCAGTGGGATGAAAAGAAGAGGATATTTATTCCCTTGCCTGCAAGCTCTCAAAATAACAGGGTGTTCGATTGTAGCCTCAAGATTGCTTTGCACTCAAGTGCAGCCTGGCTGAGTAAATCACTGCTTCACCAGCTGAAATTCCTGCAGCAAGGGGGAGAATTGAATTATGGCCAACTGCAAAACCAGATGCCATCCCCTTGATGAAGTCATTGGGCTCTTACTGCGGAGAACAAGCTGGCTCCTACACACACGCAGCCCTCGTAGGCACAGACTGAGCTGCTCTGTCTAATGGCCCGGTCATGGTGTGTGGGGCAGCCAGAGGCTGGTGTTCTTGCAGATGGGAGAGCAGCAGGTCCTTTGGGGGGGAGCACCAGGAGATTTCTGTTGCATGAGCCATCCAGGAGAATCTGGCCATTTAACTCGCAGCAAGCAGAGCTATACAGAGCATATACAGGGCTTTTATGGGCCAGGCAGAAAGCAAGCTTAGCTTGAGCTCAAAGTGTTCTCTCCTCCCTCGGTTTCCTCTCCTTCCTGTACAGCTGTAGACTTTGGTCCCCAAAGCCCTAGTAACGATCTGTGGCATTCAGGTTTTTGGATAAGCTACTTCTTCTCTTGCTGTGTGACACACTCCAGCCTTCCTTTTCTGAGATGACAAGGACATGTGGCAGGATGTTTTAGGGATGGATCCTGGCTTCGGGTTTTGCCAGCCGACAGTGATGTGGAGAGCATCAGTAATGTGAGAGCATCACTGTGCTGGGGATGGGAGGGTGGGGAGCAGCGGGACTAGGCAGTGGGTTCCAGTAAGAGAGTTACTTTTTCTGTTAAAACCTGAGTCCATGGTGGTGGTAATAACCAGATGCATTTTAAATATTGTGGCTTCCCGGAAAGCTGCCCGATGGAAAGATGGCCGCTGAATATAAGCCAGCTTGTGCCCAGGCAGCCAAGAAGGCCAATGGCATCTTGCTCTGTATCAGACATAGTGTGGCCAGTAGGGCCAGGTCAGTGATCATCCCTCTGTACTCGGCACTGGTGAGGCTGCATCTTGAATCCTGTGTTCAGTTCTGAGCCCCTCACTACAAGAGAGGGATTGTGTTGCTGGAGTGGGTCCAGAGAAGGACAGCGAAACTGGTGAAGGGTCTGTAGCACAAGTGTGATGAGAAGTAGCTGAGGCACCTGGGAGTGTTCAGTGTAGAGAAGAGAAGACTCGGGGGGGACCTTTTCATTCTCTGCTACTCCCTGAAAGGAGGATGGAGCCAGGAGGTAGCTGGTCTCTTCTCCCAGGTAACAAGTGATAGGTCAGGAGAGGGTGGTCAGGCATTGGAACAGGCTGGCCAGGGCAGTAGTGGAGTCATCATCCCTGGAAGTGTTCACAAACCATGTAGACAAGACCCTCAGTGACATGGTTTAGCGGTGGCCTTGGCAGCCCTGGGGTAACGGTTGGACTTGGCGATATTAAAGGTCTTGATTCCATGGGGCATGAGTGATGGGGGAGCAAGCCTGGTGCCAGCTGGGGTCCCAGCCTGAAGGAGGGGATCCACCAGATCCCCATGCATCCCTGAGTGCGGCTCCAGCTGCGGTTGAGTGCCTGTGTGGGTTTTTGGTGGGCCGGTGGAGCTCTGCCTGCCAGCCGGGCAGCTGCCACCCCACACCCTGCGCCCAAGCCAACGCCTCTGACGGAGATGCCGCAATTTTTTGGCAGGCATTTTAATTGTATAAATTTGCCTCATCCAGATTTATGTGCTCCGGGCTTTTCTCCATCTTCTCGTTCCGTGTCTCATTTACCTCTGCGTTTGAAGGGCTGGAATTTCACAAGAGCATGGCGGGGATGATTATTCCTAGAGGGAATCCACACCTGTGAGCAGAGTTTCCCTGCCAG
This sequence comes from Neopsephotus bourkii, assembly GCF_033783945.1. Lineage (NCBI taxonomy): Eukaryota > Metazoa > Chordata > Aves > Psittaciformes > Psittacidae > Neopsephotus > Neopsephotus bourkii. Next base: position 5,306,535 of record NW_026902048.1, read on the forward strand.
CCAGGCGAGGGGGGAGGAGGGCGAGGGACCCGCTTCTGTGCCTGGGGGGCCCCGGGCGCTGGTGGGTGGCAGCGGAGCCTTCAAAGGCACCCTGGGAAAAACAGCTTCATTGTGGGGAGGGTGATGAATGCTGGAAACCAGGATCACTGGGCCATGGGGGTGGCTGGTTGAGGCAGCCTTGTCCAGGTACTGCTGCTTCAGAGGGATGGGGACATGGGTGGTGGTGTCTGCGAGAGGAAGCTGAGGGTGATGCTTTGTGGAGGGGGTAAGAGTGAATCCACCTCTCTTCCCACTGGGCATATCTTGGGTGAAACCCTTCCCATTTTCCTCTGTGAAATGGAACACTCTCCTCAAGGACATCTACAAGCTCTTGACAACCGTTGGCAAAAGCTCCCTGATCGGGGTAGTCAGATGTGCAGCTCTGGCACTGCTTCCCTCCACAATGGGGAACCAGCTTTGTTAGAGCCCTTCTGCAGATAGAGATCACTTTCCACCTCATCCTCCATTCAACACTTTGTGGTGGAGCAAAACCTGCATCTTCTGAACCATCCACCAGCACCGCCCACCAGCACTGCTTCCTCTGAGCAAATGAAAGCTCAATGGTTGTAGCAAAGGCAGTGTTGAAGCCTAAATCCCAGGGTGAAGTTTTAGAGCAGTCATCAACTTGGCTGCATCTTTGGCTGTCAGCACTGGTTCCTCCTTTCAGCCCATCCTGGACTTGGTAATTCTTAGAGCAGCTTCGCCTGCTACATCGTGCCAGCTACAAGCTCCATAATTGATGCCCTCTCCAGTGGTGTCTGCTCGCTCTTCTCCCTATATGTGGAAGTTGAGATGAGCCTGGAGAAGCCGGGGAGGCTGGGGGAAGATGCATTTGCCCCCGCTAAGCATGCCGGGGCAGCAGTAAGCTGACGCTGAGCCGAAAGAGCTGACTAAGTGACAGGAACGATCAAGGGCTCCTTCGGCAGCATCCAACTGTTCCTGCCGTAGCTGGTGAAGACACTGACTCTGCTGTTTTCCTGCCTGTGCTTGCCCCGTGTCTCCACGACGCCTGGAGAGGAGAGATGGGGGGCCGTGAACTCTGCGCTAAGGACAAAAGGGAGTTGGTTGTGGCAGGTCCTCCGGATGCTTTAGTGATTGACATAGGTTGAAAGGAGAAAACTCCTGTGTCCTTCTTCTGACTTAAAGGAACTGGAGAAAGCATCTTCTTGAGCAAGACAGGGACTGGGTTAAAAGAAGCTGCGTGGATTGAGGTATGCTCTCAGATTCATCCAGAGTGACTCTATCAGTGCATCCTTTGCCTGGATTTAATGCATCTGCGACTTTTGCCAGTGGAAGAGAGCACAAATCCCAGGCCCCAGCATGGAAGGTGGCCCCTCCAGCCAATCTCCCTATGCACACCCTTGCAAAATATGAGCTGCAGCTCTTTAAGAGAGGCAGGTTTATTTTTCTCTTTCAGTTCCCTCCTCCTGGTCCTCCCCCCACTTCAGTGCAGCTGAAACCTGATCTAATCCCTTTGCACATGGGTAATTTATTGGTCTGTTGGGCTTTTCTTGATGGCAAATTGCATTGTCTTTCTTCCTGGGTTGAGGCTTTGGAGCAGTTTGCTGCATTCCTGCAGCTCTTTTCTCAGGGCTGATCTTTCACACCCCCTCTGAGCACAGTCAAATCAGTTTTATTGGACCTCTTTGTTATGCAAATAAGGCAATAATAACCAGTCTATTATTCTGCAAGATTGTGCTTGATTAACAGTTCAAAGGAGGTCGCTGCCATCAAGCACAGACTCTTTCACCAGGCTTGGGTCTGGTGGCCCTTGAGTCTTCCTCACCCCACGGTGTGCAGTGGGGCTGTAGGAGAGGTGCCCCTGCTCATGACACCCCATCCATCAGTGCTGTGGACGGCACCAAGGGACTCATTTCTATCCCTGGTGTGACGAGGCAGCGGTTGATACGTGTCATAGAATCACAGAATAGTTGCAGTTGGGAGGGACGTTTAAAGGTCATCTCATCCAACCCCCCCTGCAGGGATGTCTTCAAATAGACCAGGTTGCTCAAAGCTCCATCCAGCCAGAGCTTGAATATTTCCAGGGATGTGGCATCCTCCACCTCTCTGAGCAACCTGTACCAGTGTCTCACACCCTGTTTCTTCTCTATATCTGGTCTCACAGCCCATGCAGGCATCAAAATGTGGGTCCAGCATAGTCACATGTGGGGTGGCTTTTGTGGACTTACCTGCTGGGTCAGGGACAGAGTGAGGGGCTGGATTTCAAAGGCCTGATGTCCTTCATCTGCTCTGGTTTTGCTTTAGACTGGAGAAACCTTACTGGAAGGGATCCTGTCAGCCAGGTTTCTGAGGAACAGTGCAATTCTTTTAACTCATTGTAGGGTCATTTTGGTGCTGATGGTGACTGCTGTCTGCCTGGGAGCTGAGCAGCCTGTATCTCCTTGAAGGTGGTAAATATGGCTGGTATTTAGGACATCTGAGAATCGTGCCTTTCCTATGGAGGTATCGGCATAAATAGGTTTATTTAGATTACTTAAATAAATATGTGTTTAGGAGCCTGAGTCTAGGTGCTCAGATCCAAGGCCAAACGTAATTACATTTAACTGCGTTCTTCGAAAAAGCCTTTTACTGCATGTGTGAGGCTTGCACATCCACACTTCAAGCCCTACATTTGGAAAGAGGCAAGATGATGTATTTGCATCATATGTGAGTGATGAAATTACTTTCCACCTGTTAGTAACCAAGAGGATATTAAACAACATCTCTTAGCAGTGCACACTTGCGTATTAACAGGTCTGGGTAATACGTGCCCGAGAGTCTCAGGACAATTGGCTTTTGCTTATAAAATGAATTCCCAGTAATTCTCTTTGCTGGAGAATTTGCAGGAAAACAGAGGAATTGCTGATTTTGTGCTGTTTTTCTGAAAGACCTTGATTTGGGTAAATGAGATCCAGGTAAATTGACACGCGCTGAAGGGAAATAGCGGCACTCGTCACTAAAAAGCTGGTCAAGTCAGATGCGTGCATATGGCTGAACACTTACTTACAGACCAGAGGGACGTGGGTTGTGTGATCCTCCAGGACCCTGGTGTGTGTTTGGTGACCACAGGATGCTCACTGAATGCAGGACCGGAGCTTTGCAAACCAGGAGATCTGGAGAAGGTCCCAGGCCAACAGCACATCCCGGTGCCCGCTGCAGTGCAGTGCCCCAGTGACAGGGGTGACCTCAGGAGAGCAGGAGCGTGTGTCCTGCATTGGCATTGCCTGCTCCATTGGATGGTCGGTTCTGCAGCAGGATGCCAGCCTGCTGGAGGGAGGCCTGATGTGGGGCTGGGCAAACACCTCCCAGTGGGAACTTAAAAGTGCAAACCATTTAGCTTATCTAGAGGATTGACAGGTGACTTGATTGCAGTGTGTAAATATCTTTGCAGGAAACATGCTGGTTACTAACGGACCTTTTACTGCTTAGGAGAAAATCACTGCTTCTTTTTATGTCCTTACAATGAAGTCAGATAAAATCCACTTAGAACCAAGATTCTTGTTTTGTAAAGGTGATAAATGCCTGAAACAACCGACCAAGGAAAGGGGTGGCTTTTCAAACCACAGGAGCCCTCATGGGAAGTATACCTGAACAAACACAGGGCACCTGGCCTCGAACGGTGGGGGCTGTCTTAGTCCAGGTGATTCAGCAGTTTCTTTTGGCTTTAAACTGTCTGAAACTGTTGGTTTCAAGATAGCAAAGGAAATTTTGTCCTTGGTTTGAGTGGTGACAGGTCCTCAAGGAGAAGATGATGTAGAGTTCGGGAGGTGACAGGGATGGTTGAAATCACCCATCCCCAGGATGAAGGACCCATTAGGATGAACAACAGTGCACATCACATGGACCCACGGGTGTCTCACACATCCCAGGCGAGTCTTGCTAGGTTCCTGCTTGAGAGGGATTTGTTTCCGTGCTAAGTCATCTGTGGTTGAAAAACAGATCCATTGTGAGTCGATGGAAAATAGATTATGTGGAATTGAATAAACATCATTTCTTGGCACAGGTGCAGATGAGCCTGCACCGCTCTGCCAGCGATGCTGCCAGAGGGGACAAGACAAGGCATGCTTGGTGGCAGGGGGAGAGGGTCGTGTTTGCTTGTCACCTGTAATCTGTGCAGGCCGTGGTCCCTCCCCAGCAGCACCAGGGGTTTGCCAAGGGTGGCCACCGGTGTGGTTGGAAAATGTCCATGGGGGAGGCCAAGCGCTGCCCCGCTCACACTTGCCTCTGTGCTGTGGCACCTGGCTGTGGAGATCTGGCCTTATATGGGCCCTGAGTGAAACAGCGAGAAGGGATGGGTGCCAAAACTGGAGCGATAACATCTGAGAGAAGAACGCTCCCCCTTCAGGCCCAGGGAGGAAGGAGATGGGCTTCCTTGACCTTGCTTTTGTTCGGGTGTTTAACTCCAAAGTCACTGTCACCATGGAGCAGCGCAGCAGCGAGGGATGCTCAGCACCCTGATGGGATGTGACTAAGAGTCTGGGGGGCTGATTAGCAACAACTTGTGTCTAGGCTGCTGCAGCTCATGGTCCTGATCCAAGTGAATAGGACATGTCCATAAAGAGCAGTATGGCTTGATTCCTACTGAAACAAATCCCCTCTACAGGAGGTGACGGGCTGCAGCAGCCGGAGGGAGCTGCAGTCTGAGCTCTGCTTGCTGGAGGGGATGCTTTGCACAGCACATCCCGGTGCCTGATTGAGCTGTCAGGTGAATGGGGCAAGTGGGTCCTGCATGTCCAGGGACGTGTCCTCCAGCTCTTCCCCAGGCTGTGCTGGCAAGTCTGTCTGCAGTGACAGAGCGTTGTTCGGCCACACGCAACCTCAAGGCATCCTCAAGCTGTACATTAGCATAACTACTAGGAGAGCAATTTTAATTGCCTGATGCCACAACTGTTTAGGATAACTGACAGTGGTGTCGCTGGTCACACTCCTGCATGCTTTTTTGATGCCCGTCTTCCACTGGGAGGGTCCTGGGTCGTGTAAGAGAACACCAAGCAGTACACTCCATTGCAAGCTGGCTGGCTATGATGGTAAGCCAAATGATTTTGATTGAAAACCACACTCTTGGAGTGGAAAAGAAAGGAATATGAAATACTTGTTATTTTTACATTTGAGCCATACATGCAGAAGGCTTAGCAGAAAGGCGAGCCCATGTTCCAGGTCAAAAGCTTGTTACCAAGTTATCTCTGGTCAATGAGGAGTTAAAAGCTTTCTGCAATGCTTCTTGCAGGTTTAAATGGGATGCTGCCAAGACAAAACAGCTCCTAGGTTCTCAGTGCTGTTGCTAGCATCTGAGTTTATTAAACATGAGTTTTAAAACTGTGAGGAACCTGTCACCATTTCCTTTTTGCACTTCACTCTTCTTGGAAAGAGAGAGGAGACAGGCTTGTTTCTTACAGCCTGACTGCTTAGTGTTTTATAGCGTTGGTCTCCCTTTCTGATTTTCCAGCACCGACTGTGTTTAGGTTTCCAGCACTGTGATGTTTAAAATTAAACCACACTGTTTTCCCTGAAACAATACTGGGTTTTGTAACTTTCTTTTTAAACAAATCTGAAATGGATTTGGCACAGATGCTTTGCCAGCCTTCTTCTAAACTAACCCTGAGATGGGAGCATAAGGGTATGCCTGTGAGAGGCAACACGAAAGCATCTGGAAATGGTGGGGCTTTTCTTCTCCTCCTGCTGCCTTTTGTGCCTGAGCCCATCCCATCTCCAAGCTCTCCAAAGCAGTGGAAGAGGAAGGAATACATTGTGGATTTTAAATGGTGTGAGCCTGGCTTCACCCAGCAAGACTATGCATTGGCACTTTGCAGCGTTCAGCGATGACCATGTGCTTTGTGCACAGCTGCTTTCCACTCTGCTCCAGGGAAGCCACACTGCCCCAGGGAGCAGACGTGGAGGGGGGAAAAACAGGATCTGAATCTCCTTTGCCTCCGTGTGGGCAACACAAGGCGGGGGCTCAGCTGGCAGCCCCGCACCCTGCCGTGCCGGTTTTTCTCCTCCACCTCTTGTTCTCTCTCAGCGGGCCGTGATGGGGAACAGGCTTCCAGGGCTGGGCAGAGCCACACAGCAATCATGAAAGAGGTTGTTTTGGCTCCTGCTTCTTTCCAGGGGCAGAGGGACTCTTGCAAGCACTGCTCCCAGCACTGCTGCAGCCATGAGGAGTGGCTGCTGGCTCTGCTGCAGGGCTGGTCACAGCATAAATCCTGCTCTGACCTCTGCACGTAGACATGTGGCTGGGGCAAAGCAGTCAGGCTGGGGCTGGCTTTCATTGTGTCCATGAATCATAGGATCCCAGGTTAGAAGGGAGCTCAAGGATCATCTGGTCCTACCTTTCAAAGAGGAAAAGGAAGGCAGGCAGGTTTTTGTATTGGTATTGTTCAGTCCAGACACAGCTCACAGTGATTCATGCAGCACAGAGCTTTGAATGTCAAACCCTAAAAAGGCATTAAAACCCCATTGCATCTCTCCCCACATTAACAATCATCTTTATCACTGCTAATGAATATGTCCCATTCTTCCACACTCTGGTTTTCCCCCAGGAGCATTAATCCAATGGCTGGATGCTCTTTCCCTTCTTGGCTTAAACTGGGGCAGATCCTGTTGGTTTCTTTGGTTTTGGTGCATGAGACTCGGGTCATGTGAGAGGCTCACATGTGGTGAGCGAGGCCCCATCACGCGGTAGAGCCGATGTCATGAGTTCGGGCTGTGGGAGGGGGACACCCGTGTGTTGCCGGGGGTAGAGTGGGATGTCCCACATGAGGTGTGCAAAGCATTGACCTCCTTGTGTTGTCCTTCCAGTGACATCCCCATGCAAGATCCTCAAGTGCAACTCTGAGTTCTGGGCGGCCACGTCAGGCTCCCACCACGTGGGCACGGAGGAGGCGCCAGAGTTCTGCACGGCGCTGCGAGCCTACGCACACTGCACCCGCCGCACCGCCCGCACCTGCAGGGGGGACCTGGCCTACCACTCTGCTGTGCATGGCATAGAGGATCTCATGGTGCAGCACAACTGCTCCAAGGATGGACCCACCTCGCAGCCCCGGCTCCGGACATTGCCCCCTGGGGATAGCCAGGAGCGCTCTGACAGCCCTGAGATCTGCCACTATGAGAAGAGCTTTCACAGACACTCGGCTGCCCCCAACTATACCCACTGTGGGCTCTTCGGGGACCCTCACCTTAGGACTTTCACAGACACTTTCCAAACCTGCAAGGTGCAAGGGGCTTGGCCGCTCATAGACAATAACTACCTGAATGTCCAGGTCACCAACACGCCGGTGCTGCCTGGCTCCGCGGCCACCGCTACCAGCAAGGTGAGCCTCAGGCACGTCCCTGTGAGCAGAGATGGGCATGGGGTGTGCTTCTCAACAGCCTTTCTTGCCACCATCTCTTTTCTCTACCATTTGCACTTGGGAAGGGTGAGACCGGGTGGGATTTCCTCTGAATTTGAACATTTGGCCCTAAATATCAGGTGCCTATCCTGCCTTTAATGGCCTCTGGTTTCTTCTGAGCACATCCAGCCCCATCATGGTTAGCAGGCTGAGATACTGCAGCTCAGAGGGCTGTCATGGCCACCCAATGTCCAAGCAAACCTAGGACTATCCTCCATGGAGATGTCAGCTTGCAGGGAGAAGCCTGGAGGGAGCCAAGTTCCTTACACAGCCTTCCCTCTGCCCAGGCTCGTAATTGTCTTTGTGGTGTGCAGCCAAGTCCAGGTATTTTGTGGGGCACAGTCTGTTCTGGAGGTGCTTTGACAGCCTAAATAAACATCCTGAAGGTACAAGGCAAACAGAAAGCACAGGTGAAAACGTGCTGCTGTGATACAGCAGAATGTGTGTGGCACGGCCTCAGCTTAAGGAGAGGCCTGGAGCTGATGAACTGTCACATTGCTCCATGGTGCACAAGCTCTAAAGCTAAAAGGCCACTTCTTGTGCCAAAAAAGGAGTCTCAGCAGAAGGCATCCTCTTGCTTTTGGAAGATGTCCTGTCCCACCATGTCTGGGAGTTCTTTTTTCTCCCTCCATGTGCGGAGAAGTACATGAAGGACAGGGGCTGCTTCTCAGCTCTGGATGTGACCTTTTTAGCCTAAGCTGGTTTTGAGTTGTCCCTTACAAACCTCCTTAAAGATACTTAATGATACTCTTAACTCCTTACCTACCAAAAGACATCAAAACTTACTGAAGCTTGCAAGGAAGTTTGGCTTGAGGAGAATGGCCCTTGACCCAAGGAATGTGCAGTTCCTAGGCTGGATCCCAGGATCACCATCTTAATTGAGCCTTTTCACCCGTTATCTGCCTCACGGGCTTGTGGTGAGGAGGGATTAGTCATGAGATCTGCAGCATGAGCTGTGAAAGCGTTGCTGGGTCACTGCTAGAGGAACATGTGCTGTTGGAAAGGATGGAAGCTTCTCGGGCCATAGGACCTTTTGTGTTGTTGCATGATGTTCTCTGGTCTACCTTTCTTCCTGCTGCCAGAGGCAGGACTGAAACCTGAGGAGGTCACTGCTGGAGCTGTCTCTCCTCCAGCTCTGCCCTGCTTTGGACAGGCCTCAGTCTGCCCCTTCATGGGGCACATGAAAGGAGGGCCCCCTACTGCTTCCCTCATGGAGAGAGGTGAAAGAGGGAGAGCAAGTCTGCAAGAGGTAAAAGAGAAAGCATGGTTTGCCTGGGAAGAAGAGCGAGTTGCTTTTCCTCCCAAGCAAGCTCTACTCTTCTTTCTCCTCATCAAGCCTTCACCCCAAAGCAGGGCCAGCAAAGGAAGAACAAGAACTGGGAATTCCTTCCTCCAGCAAGGCACCTGTGTTTGAGCCCAGCAGGGTGGGGAGGCCCACTGGGCTCAGTCTGTGTCCATAGAAGTATCTGCCCACTCCAACACGTATGTGTTTGCATGGCTGAGGTGGATCACGGCGTGTTCTGGGGCCCAGAGAAGACCGTTGTTTTGGAGGTGGCCAGGGAAAGGAAGGGGTCCAGCCCTTGGGATCTAAATGCCATGGGAGTCAGAGGAGAAGCTCCACCACCTACCTCTAAGAGTCAGGGCTCATCTCCTCCGCCATCTGTGAGGCCTAGAGGCAAGGCAGCGCTGCATGCAGGGGCATGTCGCCACAGGCTGTGAATAGTGATACTGCACATGAGAGCTCCTGGGTTGGGGCTGGAGATAACAGTGCAGATCCAGGTGGTACATTCCGTCCAGACTCTGGCTCCTGATTCCATACATGGTGACCTCATGCTTGTGCTGAAGAAGGATGGCCGTGTCTAGGTACCTAAAAATTGGGACAACTTAGGATGAAGTACCTACCCATGAGCTGAAGGCCATGCTCCTGGCTGGGCTAAGCAGACAGCTTCTCCACCTCCCATGCTGCTGCTGCATGCTCTCAGGAGGTCATTGCTGATTGTAACCCTGTTTCTCTCTTTTCCCCCCTCACAGCTCACCATCATCTTCAAGAGCTTCCAGGAGTGTGTGGACCAGAAAGTATACCAGGCAGAGATGGACGAGCTGCCCGCTGCCTTTGCCGATGGCTCCAAGAACGGTGGGGATAAGCACGGAGCCAACAGCCTGAAGATCACCGAGAAGGTGTCAGGCCAACACATAGAGATCCAGGCAAAGTACATTGGCACCACCATCGTGGTGAGGCAGGTGGGCCGGTACCTCACCTTCGCTGTGCGCATGCCAGAGGAGGTGGTCAATGCTGTGGAGGACCGGGACAGTCAGGGCCTCTACCTGTGCCTCCGTGGGTGTCCGCTCAACCAACAAATTGACTTCCAGACCATCCGCTCGGCTCAGGCCACAGAGGGCCGTGCTCGGAGGAAGGGGCCCAGCCTGCAGGCCCCCCCTGAGGCCTTCACATATGAAACAGCCACAGCCAAGTGCAGGGAAAAGCTGCCTGTGGAGGACCTCTACTTCCAGTCTTGCGTCTTTGACCTCCTCACCACAGGGGACGTCAACTTCATGCTGGCTGCTTACTATGCCTTTGAGGATGTGAAGATGCTTCACTCCAACAAAGACAAGCTGCACCTCTATGAAAGGACACGGGACTTGGCCCCTGGCAACATGGCTCCTTCAGGGATGTCCTCTGCCCTCTGGGTAGCACTGCTGTGTTTGTGTCAGTGCTGGTTGTGCTTGTTATAGAGGCTTGTTCCTTCTCACCATGGAGAGTGGGGAAAGGGGAGCAGGAGGGAACCAGGGATGAGATGGCAGTGCTGGACAGTAGGAGGCTGGATGTCAGAGCTGAATAGGTTGCTCTCAAACCTCTCTCTGGCACCAGGTCTTGAACCTTCCCAGCTCTTGCCTGGGAGGAATGTGCTGCCAGTGGGATCAGTCAGGAGCTTTTGCTGGACTCTATCTTGTCTGGATGTTCCTCACATGCACCTCCCCTTGTCTTCCTCCCAGTAGTGTGGGTTCCAAGGAGCCCCCACCTCCTTGTAGCACTTCCCCAGGTCCCAAAAATGCACGCGGTGACTGTGACATTGGCGTGTATGAGCATGGCTTTGTCTTCAAAGAGCAGAGCCTGCAAGGAGGGTGCAGAGGAGCCAGATGGGGCCAAGCCTGGCCATCACAACAGGGCTGGTGTTTCTGTTCGTTGGGGCCACGCTCTGCTTTTCGGGCATGTCTGTCTCTGCCTGTAGCCCCACTGCTGCAGATAGTGGTGCAAGGGGCTGAAATAATGGTGAATGGTGGTCCCACACTTGCCTGGCCACCAGTGCCAGGCATCTTTTGGGTGGAAGAAGGACATGTTCCTCAGGCTTTGGCTTGCGTTTGCTGTGGTTCAAAGGGCATCTCCCATTTTAGCCAGTTCACTTGGCTGATTCACTCAGTAGTTTTACTCCTGGCTCCCTTGTCTCTGCCTGGATCCACCGAGGACTCTTGATGGCAATGGGAGAAACCTGGCCAGTATTCAAGTGGTTTCTGCAACTTCTACCCAGCATCGGATAAGTTCCTCGCACCATTTGCTCTCCAGTCCCCTAAAGCTTGGCTGCTCAGTGGGGGACCCATTCTCCTGCCCGTGGCTCAGCCAGGCCCTGGGATGGAGCAAGAGCATCACGCTCTCTTTGTTTGCTGCTAGGTCTCTGCTTCGCTTCTCATCCTGGGGCCGTGACTTGCAACCCCATTGCAGACCAGTTGCACCTTAAGCCCTTCAGGGCTTGAATTGGAAATGGGGCAATCTTAGAAATCCAGCCAGGAGATGGGATGCAGCAGAGGACCCCCTCACCCCCCCCACCCCAAACTGCCTCCAAATGCCTGTTCCCTGCCTTGAAACCATTGATAATCCCCTTCCCTTACCACATAGTGCTACCGATTTCCTCTTCATGTTCCTCTGTGGTTCACCTGTCGCTCACTGAACAAACAGCAAGACCACCTTTGGTCTGTGCCTTGGAGACCTCCTGATGGGTTTCCCTTCCTTTCCTCAGGGGGGAAGCTCACAGAAACAAGCCACAGAACACTCTTGGGGGCACCTCCTGCTCCCAAGGGAGGTCTCTAGGCATGATGAGACAAGTTAGCACCAAAAGAGGTGGGAACAGGCTATGTTTGGCAGTCTGAACTGCTGCCAAGAGGCAGCCTGGTGTAAATACTCAACGTGACTATTCATTGTGTCCTAACAGCTCTAGAGCTCCATTTGTAAAGCAGCAGAGAAATGCAAAATTGTGTCAATGGATGTAATTTATATTGTCTCTTTAATATATAGAGCCCTGGCATTGATCTCGTGTGACTGTACAGATGAAGAGATGTAATTGGTTTTTAAATGTTTAAGGAAAGAAAAGAAACAAAAAAAAAAAGATGTGTTTACTACTTTGCTCCTTGCTTTGTTTGCTGGTGCCCCAGGTGTTCTTTTTAGGGAGACTTTGAAATAAGGATATCACAGTTTGGAGGCTCTGAGAGCAGCAACCACTGGACCGCGGCACAGGACAGTTTAGTTTCCCAATGCACTGACTGCTCAGCCAGGCTCATTTGGACTTCTTGTTTCTTTTGTTCAAGAAAGAACCAAGTTTTTGCCTTCCCTAGAGATTTAAAATGCAAGATTTGGCATTGGGTAAGAGGACACATTGGTTTCTTGCTGTGTTACCCCATAGGTAACAGCAGATGTACAAATGCCTCCTGAAAGCAGTCTTAGCTGCCCAAGCCACAGCTTGGCAACAAGTCAGTGCTTCCCTGCAAACCTCCCTTTCCTATAATGCAATCACCCTGCATTGCAATTGTGATGCACTGTGGCTCTGGGCTAATTTCCAGCCAATCCCGGCCTACTTGATCATGGGATGGCTCAGTCCCACTGTCCAGGTGAGCGTTCCAGTGGTGGCCAGCTGTCATACAGTGCATGGGGTATCCCTATTTTAGAAGCAAACAGTGAAGCACTTTATTTTGGTTGTGTTTGACCCAATTCTGATTAAAGGTGAAGTGTGGCCAAGAAAGACCCGATACTTGGAAACAAAGCAGATATAGGAAAAGGGGGGTGAGGGTGTGTTAGGAGAAGCCCCCTCACCTCCTCCCTGAGCTGAGACCCACGGGAGTGTCACCGCGTGTATATACTGTAAATTATTTATTGAGAGAAACACAAGTAAAGTTTGAGGTTTTTTGACAATAAATGAGTGGGTCTTGGTTTGTTACCTTCTCCTCTTGTTTGGTGCGTTGGATGGTGCTGTTGACCACGCAGGATGCAGTTGCCGGCCTGTTCCCGCATTCACTCTAAAGCACCTTGCTTCCATCTGCAACCCAAGATGGAAGATTCTGTCCTGAATTCTCCGAGAGTTGCACTTTATTTACCTACAGCCAAACGAGAAAAATAAAAAGAGGTTGGGGGGAGAAAATGCAGGTGTTAAACTACTGGAGCCTCGCTGGGGAGGACGATGTGCAGTGATGGTACCAGGTGGGCTCTGTCACCATTCCTTCCGCTGCTCACCCCCGTGATTGCCCCTTTCTGTGATCTCTGCCTTTCCTCGGGCCCGGCTTCAGCCCCAGCTGGGTCTGTTACTGCCCTCTAATGAGCGAGAACCAAAACTGCACTTCTTTTTAGTTACGTGTTCCTGGTTTGCAAAGCTGAAGGACTCCTTGCCCCGGAGCTGGGGCCAGAGATGCTGAGGCCATGAGGGACACCGCCACCAAAACACACATTATTTGGGTAAATGCATGCAAAGACACCCAGCACCAGAAATTTAAAAGCCGAGCTCCCCGTCCTTCAGAGCCCTGAAGAACTGGGAGCTTCTAGAGCCAAACCCACTCCCTCTGCCAACACTTGCACCAGCTCACGGAGCCTAAGAAGTCAGCCATATAGAAAGTCATATAAAAGCTTCATAGGAACAGAGGGGTTTCCCCTGCTCACTGGTGACGAGGTCACCAATGGAGCCTGCTCATCCACCTCAGCAGGAACACACATCTCCTGTGCACACAAAGTGCTGAGGAAAGAGTACAGTGATGCCTGGGTGAGCAAGCTCACGGGGGGCCCAACATCTCAGCACCCTGCTTCTCTCTCTAGGCACAGTGTACTGTGGAGGACGTCTGGAAACAGCCATTGCTGCGGAGCCACAGCCGCACAAAATGGCGCCCAGCCTGCGACCAGCGCTTCCTGGAACGCCTCGAAGTGAGGGTCGGGGCTCCTCAGCCGCCCCGCCCCCCACGGTGTGCACGTGCCAGGGCCAGGTCCTGCGCCCTGCAACCAACGGGCAATGGAGCCCCTCATGGGATGTGCCGGTGGCGGGAACCAGGCTCCAACCTGCGCAACAGGGACAGAGCCCGGCCCTGCCCAGCACCAGCGACGGCCGCAGTGCTGCTGCACCCTGTGCTTGCGGAGGAGACGCTGCTGTGGGACCGACCGGACCTGCCTGGCCCGGAGAAGGGGAAGTGGCACCACGCCAGGGGGTTATTTCTCCACCGGCTGTGGCCAGGCCTCAGGTTCAGCTGTTTGCAGCATGGTGCTGGGCTAAGCTCTGTGGGACAGAGCCCATACCCTCACCTGCCTCTGCTCCGGCTCCTCAGATCCTGCTTTTGCAGCTTTCCTGTGGGTACCCTGGGGATGAAACGAGCCAGCTCTGAATGAAACACAGACCTGCCTCCTCAGGTACTCACCTGCAGTGCTGCGGGCAGGGACACCCAGACCAGCTCCTGTCGTCCCTCTGTCTCCATCCAGCCGAGCCCCACTCCCCGCTGCAGCCCCACAGCAACAGCCAGGACCTCTTTCCATTAGGAAATCCCCACCTTTTAGACACCCAGACATGGTGTCTAAATTGTGCATCAGCACTGGGATAAGGACACCATGTATGGAGTCAAGAGCCAGAGGCTGGACTGAGCACATCTGTGCTGTTACCTCCAGCCCCAGTGCAGGAGCACTGCTCTAGCTGGCACTGGGTGCGGTATCACTACTCACAGCCTGTGGTGACATGCCCACACATGCAGCAGTGCCTCCCGGGCCTGGCAGATGGCAGAGAGGATGAGCCCTGACTCTCTTAGAGGTGATGGAGCCTCTCCTCTGGCTCCCAGCCTTGGTGGGACAAGACATATGTCAAAAGCAAGAGGATACACTCTGGGGCTACGGGAGGCTCCTGGATAACCCCCAGGTGTGCCACAACCCCAAAGGAGTCATTTAGAACAACCATCCTCACCCTGAGACCAACCACCAAGTTCGTGATACCCTTGGACTGAATTAGAGTGAACACCAACCTACCAGTTCTGTGATTTATTAATACAAAACACAAGGCATGTCAGACATGGTAGCTCAATAGTGATTATTTTAACCGGATTAGGAAGTCCTGTGCCACATGTTTTCACTTAGATCTGACCAATATTCAATAAGAAGAGAAAGAGGAGAACAGAGACAGAGGAAGGGAAGAGATACCACCACTCATGGATGTAGCAACATCTTGCTGGTCCTCTTCACCCAGGGTATTGCCAGTGGTGGGAGCTCCCCTCTGACCTGGTTCCCCTGTCTTTCAGCGTTTACATTCTTTGGGGTATTATTGATAACTTGCATTTGAAACCTGCTTTACTCTGATAATGATGCATGTGTTTTAGTGAACACATACACAGTTCCACAGCTGGGGTTCTGCGAATGTCCTCCGGGTGGTTGTTGTCCTCATACCACGGTGTCTGCTATCTGACCCCATCTTTCATGCATACTCAGTCAGCTTGAGTTACCCAATAAAAATCCATTATACATCCTGTGGAAGCTTATGAGCCTTGAACAAGGGGGCCATAGTGAACTTGTCCACACAGTACCTAAAGTGAACAGCCTTGTTCTTTGCTTCATTTGTGGTTATTCTTGCACCGTTTTCCATCATAGAAAGAAAGTAGTGTCTGAGATAAGCTCATTTTCCTGTTCTGACTTTCACACCTGCTTCCTACAGACTGTAAGTGGTGTTTCAGACACACTCAGTTTCCTGACTCTCACATTATGGTATATAAGCAGTGATTGAGACAAGCTCAATTTCCTGACACTCAGAGGGGGGGCTGTGAGGTGGGTCCATCCTTGGAGCAGTTGTGCTGCACCATGAGATCCTCTATGCCATGCACAGCAGAGTGGTAGGCCAGGTCCCCCCTGCAGGTGCGGGCAGTGCGGCGGGTGCAGGTGCGTAGGCTCGCAGCGCCGTGCAGAACTCTGGCGCCTCCTCCGTGCCCACGTGGTGGGAGCCTGACGTGGCCGCCCAGAACTCAGAGTTGCACTTGAGGATCTTGCATGGGGATGTCACTGGAAGGACAACACAAGGAGGTCAATGCTTTGCACACCTCATGTGGGACATCCCACTCTACCCCCGGCAACACACGGGTGTCCCCCTCCCACAGCCCGAACTCATGACATCGGCTCTACCGCACGATGGGGCCTCGCTCATCAGATGTGAGCCTCTCACATGACCCGAGTCTCATGCACCAAAACCAAAGAAACCAACAGGATCTGCCCCAATTTAAGCCAAGAAGGGAAAGAGCATCCAGCCATTGGATTAATGCTCCTGGGGGAAAACCAGAGTGTGGAAGAATGGGACATATTCATTAGCAGTGATAAAGATGATCGTTAATGTGGGGAGAGATGCAGTGGGGTTTTAATGCCTTTTTAGGGTTTGACATTCAAAGCTCTGTGCTGTAAGAATTACTGTGAACTGTGAGTAGACAGAGCTCTACCAAACAAAAATCTAGGTAAGCTAAACAGCTTGCACTTTCAGGCTCCCACTGGAAGATATTTGCCTAGCCCTGTACCAGGGAGGCCAGTATCCTGCAGAACCCACCACCCAATGGAACAGGCAATGCCAATGTGGAACACACGCTCCTGCTCTCCCAAGGTCACCCCTGTCACTGGGGCACTGCACCGCAGTGGATACCAGGATGTGCTGTTGGCCTGGGACATTTCCCAGTGGGCATTCCTGTGGCCACCAAACGCACACCAGTGGCCTGGGGGATCACACAACCCGCATCCCAGTGCTCAGCCTTCATTGGAACATTATAATACACATTGTTAAAGTAAGTGTTCAACCATATGCACAGATCTTACTCGGCCTTTTGAGGGCCCATTATTTCCCTTCTGAATGTGTGAGTTTACTTGGATTTCATTTACCCAAATCATGCTCTTTCAAAAAAAAGGCACAAAATCAACAATTCCTCTGTTCTGCAAATTCTACAGCAAAGAGAATTACTTGGAATTCATTTCATAAGCAAAAGCCAATTGTCCTGAGACTCTTGGGCACATGCCACCAGACCTGTTAACTTGAAAGCTTTCACTGCTAAGAGATGTTGTTTAATATCCTCTTGGTTACTAACAGGTGGAAAGTATTTCGTCACTCATATGGGCAATACTACTTGGGCAGCCTCCAGTGACTCCATTCACATGGGGCTCTCAGGAGGGGTTGAAGCTTCCTTGGGGTTGGGAACCCCCGAATTCCCCAAAAGCACAGGGGAAAAAGGACAAAGGATTTGCCAGGGGAAAAAAAATATCCCCCTTTTTCCTATCTCCCCACCCAATACGCCTTCAACAGCAGCCCCTGACACGCTCCCAGCCCTGCGCATGGGGAGCACCCTCTCCGCCTGCGCCCCGCTCCCGCGGGCTCCGGATCACCTCGTTCTGCCAGTTCTTTGCACCTTATTTGACTGCTGACGGGAGAATCAAACAAAGCAGCAGCCACATCTCCTATCAAGTTCTTTCTTGCACCGTAAATCTCACAGCCCTAACGCTTTGCAACTCAACCGTTCCGAAAAGGGCGTTAAGCAACACAGAGGGGAGCAGCTCCAGAGCTTCTAGAACACACACATGGGGTTCAGCTTACAGCTGCCGGGAAGCCTCCTGGGAGAAATGGGGTGCGGAGGGACACCACAGTGCTAAAGACAGAGCTGGAAAGGTTGTGCTAAAGATGCTACACCTATGGTTATGCAAAAGAAAGGCAGAAGTGACTTGAGAATTAATATATTACATTTAAGAAGGGAAAGTTTTACTGTATGGGGGGGTTTATGGGGGTGTCCCTCCCGTCTTCCAAAGCACCAGGCACACCCGGGAAGGGGAGCACAACGGAACCTGCCCGCCGCTGTCACAACAACCCTCCGCCGGGGGCTGCTTTCCCACCATCTCCTTCCTTGTGGGATGAGACAAAGAAGATGAGGTCAAGGAAGAGCCCGCACCGCAACTGCTTCGGAAAAACGGGGATTGGGGGGGGGGGGCACACACCGAACCTGAGCCCCGCTCGCTCCTTTGAAACATGTGGCAAAGCGCTGCAGAGAGGGAAGAGAAAGAGGCCCCGAGACAGGGACCGGAGGCGGCTGTCCAAGGGCTGCAGAAACACGGGGGAAACGCTGCGAAATAAAGAGGCTGTTCCTTACCTGAAGGGAAGATGCAGAGAAAGACAAGGAGGATTTGGAAAAGTCCCAGGGCTGTGGATCCTGCCCCTCTCCCCATACCCATCCATCCAGCTCGAGCTTTAACCACTATCCTCTCCCTGGAAGAAGAGTTGGAAAACAAACAAAAACAAGAGAAATGAGAAAAATAAATAAATAAGTAAATAAATAAATATATAAATAGAATCAATAAAAGAAAAAAAAAAGAATTGGGAGATGCAGGAACCGGCGGCCCCAGCAGACTTTTACTCCTCCTCCTCTCTTTCCCCTCCCATCGCAAACCAGCCCACACCATCCATCATCCCGCTGCCTTCCAATGTCCGCATTCTCTCGCTGTGCCTCCTCCTCCCGCCGGAGCCTCCCGGGAAGGGGCGGAGGAACGCGCTGCTCTGGGCGGGAGCGGGGAGGGCTGATCCCGGCTACGCAGTGCCCCGTCGAGTGCGGCCAGGGGTCTGTTGGTGCTGCAGCTGCTTGTACCGCAGCTCGAGGGGGAATTGAGAGGGGCTTCATCCACCCCACGGGGGTCTCAGCGCCCAGCGCGCCCTCCCCGCCTCTGCCCTGGGGTGACCGGAGCGTTTTGGGTGCCCCCTGGATGAAGGAACTTGGGGCAAAACGTCACTCGTAGAGTGAGGGGAAACTGAGGCAGGGAGACGGCAGGCAGCGGGATTGCGGGAGCGATGCCGCATCCCCTGTGACCCTGACCCCCGGCACAGGGAGCTTTGCTGCTGCTCTGGGCTCCCCATGCGAGAGCTCGGGCTGCGCAGGGACACGGCGGCCACCGGCTGGGAACAGCCACAGCTGCAGAGGCGCGGTCACACAAAATGGCGCTCGGCCCAGGACCGGCGCCCTCTGGCGCGGCCTAAAGCGAGGGTCGGGGCTCTTCGGCCGCCCCGTCCCCCCACAGGAGTGTGTAGCAGGGCTGGGTCCTACTCCCTGCGCCCTAGAACTGGTGGGCAATGGTTTCAACCTGCGCAACAGGGACAGAGCCCGGCCCTGCCCAGCACCAGGGACGGCCGCAGTGCTGCTGCACCCTGTGCTTGTGGAGGAGACGCTGCTGTGGGACCGACCGGACCTGCCTGGCCCGGAGAAGGGGAAGTGGCACCACGCCAAGGGGTTATTTCTCCACCGGCTGTAGCTGGGCCTCGGGTTCAGCTGCTTGCAGCATGGTGCTGGGCTAAGCTCTGTGGGACAGAGCCCAAACCCTCACCTGCCTCTGCTCCGGCTCCTCAGATCCTGCTTTTGCAGCTTTCCTGTGGGTACCCTGGGGGTGAAACGAGCCAGCTCTGAATGAAACACAGCACCTGCCTCCTCAGGTACTCACCTGCAGTGCTGCGGGCAGGGACACCCAGACCAGCTCCTGTCGTCCCTCTGCCTCCATCCAGCCGAGCCCCTCTCCCCGCTGCAGACCCACAGCAACAGCCAGGACCTCCTTCCGTTCAGAATCCCATTTTTCAGGGCCATAGATCTCAGTGACATTTCACTGATGGCTGCAACTTAGCTCAGCTGCAGAGACTAGGAAGGGCTGGACTCAGTGGCTGCAGGTGTGAAAAGTGCTTTTTACAATGAGCTCTTGTAACAGGGGCAAAATGGCTTCAAGCTTTGCACCGCATCTTGCCATGTGGGCATCACCGGGGATGGGTGGAAAGACTGAACCAAAGCAGCGCACAGAATGCCATTGCATCCTGCCTGGATAGAGGCACATCCTCCCGGGGCTGGGGACAGAGCGAAGAGCTCCATGCCTCCAGCAGGAGCAGCACTTCTGGAGGAAGGGGAATTCTCCCCGGACAGGGTCAAAAAGATCTTTACGTACCTGCAGAGATCCAGGAAAGACAGAGGTTGGTTAAATACATAAACATCGGTGCCATCCCAGCGAAATCCTGGTGGAAATGGGTGAGGAAACGCATGGCTTCTCCTGCTCATGTGGAAATTCCCATCTGAAGGGGTTTCCAAATCTCTGTCACCGCGGACTGGGAAGCTATTTAGAACAGGCAAGAACAACATGCTTACTCCTGCACTGTGGAAACACCTCGCGGCATGCCCAGGGCTGCAGTTAAGGGTCCTGGGATCCCAAAACAGCCCCAGACACACCATGGACAACCCCCAGACTCACCAGGGCACACTAGGAAAACTACAGACCCCCCTAGGCTCACCAGGGACACACCAGGAACACCATGGACCCTGCACACTCACCAGGAACACCACAGACCCTCTCCAGACTCACCAGGGGCACACCAGGAACACCACAGACCCCCCCCCAGACTCACCACACTGGCGCTGTTCTGAAAATCTCCGTAACACTTTTTAATATACAAGAATCAAAAGTACAGCAGTTTTACAATGTAGGAAAATTTCATACATACTATATAAACAACATATTTACATCAGAAATCACTAGGACAGTGGCATGGGTTTTTTTTTCTTCTTTCCCACAAATATAAATTAATATTAATTACTGTTTTTAGTCAACAAGTTTCAAAGTCCGTGTTTTTTTACAATAAGAGTCCTTCTCTCCCAGGAGGGGAGGCAGAGGTTGGGAGGAAATGGGTGAAAGCACAACAGTATTTTTGTGGGGGTCACTTGAGCCGTTCACGGAAGGACTGTCAGAACACTGCAGTATCCATCCTGTTGGGCACCACATCGCCTGCGCCATGCAGGATGCACCCTGCAGGACTTCCATCGTGTGAAGGACACAAACTTTACACCATTTCCAAAGGGGTCCGCCTGAAAAACTCTTGGTTTATAAAATAAAACCCCAGCAAATTGCTACTTTTTCCTGCCAAGAGGGAATCTCGCAGCTGGTTCACAAGGAAAAGCTGTACCAGATGTTGTTACAAACATCGCAGTGAAGTTTATGGCTCTGGACCTGTCCCCTCTGATCCCACTCGCATCCAAGTGACTGCGCCTGGTTATGGTCCCTGTACTAAGAGGACATAAAATGCATGTGTGTGCTCAGAGAGGACTTTCTCCCAGATCTAGTTCTCCATCTTCACTGGAACAGGTTGCCCAAAGAAGCTGTGGCTGCCCCAAACTGTGAGACTGCAGTATCAGGCTAAGGTGACAGCAGGGACAGTTCTTTGGTGGATATGGGAAAAAGCTTTTGCTGTTGCACAAGAAGAAAACCCCAACCAACCTCATACCCTGAACCCGTGCTGAGCAAGAAAACCCCCACATCTGCACACAGAAAATGCCTCTTGCTGGGGTTCAAAGTTCTCTTCCACCAACTGTAACACTGGTCTGGCCAGCACTGCCTTCTGCTACAAGTGTATGGCACAAGCTTCCCATCACGATAGCACCGCTTGGTGAACAAGAGCAACTCTCTTTGCTCCTCTGAGGTTTCCTCCATTTTCACATGAAAAGCTAATACCTCTGAAAAGAAAGGACCTCTTTGTTGAATACAGCAAGCGCCTGCAATCACAGCTTAGTGAGGAACGCCGCTATCGCACACCTCCCTTCGCTCCACAGCTCTAAAGGGGAACTGCAGAAGCCTTCAGCTCCTCCTGCACGGCTCAACACTAGTGTAACACTACTATTGCAGGGCAGTGCAGTGCCCCTAAGCAAGCAAAGCTGCCCTGCAGTTGGTGGAAATCTTGCAAAGTAAAAACATCAAAAATGGCAGTAAAACACTTCCCGTGTGTCCCGTTAAACCAGCGGGCTCGGGAAGGAGCGACAGCAGCAGGTTTCGAGGGATGCACGGCATGGAATGGGACATGGGAGTATTAGTGTTTGTTTGTGTGTGCCTGCCAAGGCACTGCCTGGAGTCAGGAAGCCAGCCCTGAACACCATCTTCCCTCATTCTTTGGGGGAAAGGACATCACAGCTTATTAGGGTCAGATACTGGCACCTCAATAGGAGGTGAAGCTTCTGTCCCCCAGCAAAGAGTCTGGAACAGCCTGGTCTTTAACACTGAGCTCCAGGAGATGATGCACCATGCTCTGGGCAGCCCGGCTGCTGGGGGAGCTTTGTGACTGGTCTCCAGGATGTGACTCTATGGAAAAAGGCCTAGGACCTGAAAAATCACCACCACCACCACAGCTACTTCTGGCCAGCAGCCTGTGCACAGCCCCTCTCATCGCACCCGTCTCCAGGCTGAACAGGGTTCTGCACCAGACACTGAGGCTCCAGTACTTGGAGGAGTGTTTGCTCTAAGTGCACTGAGCTGGGCTGCAGACTCCTGTCTCCCTCTGCCATGCTGGGCTCTTAAGACATTTGCTCCAAGGATATTTTAAGGACCCCAGTCCTGAATTCCTCATTCTCTCCCTGCTCACTTACGTGCTGGCTTTCAGTGCAGCAGTTACTGCTGACGGCAGCCCACTGCACTTCTACTGCACTCTGCTCCACCATCCTTCATCCTTCAGTTGCAGCAGAGGTTTCTGATCACTCATGAAGTGCAGAGAAATGACTTGCCCAAAGTCTAGAACACTTCAGTGGCAAGGAGATGAGGAGCCTCAGGATGCCCAGAGCCGTCTTTTGACCTTGCAGCACCTGGACCATCCCAGCTGCCCATGTCAGAAGAGAAGAGGAGTTTTGTTACGAATTCCTGAGCTCTGCCCAGTGGGAAATACTGTTCTCACCTGATCTACTTCCTACTAGTTACAAGTAATAAGCCTTTGCTAAGAAAGTCTTTTTTTTTCCCCACATATCCCAAAGCCTCTGGAGTGAAGATTTGCCAGTTGTAGCCCTAGGGATGGCAGGTCAGCCCCGCCTCTTTAGTTGCAGGAGACACAACAGCAGTAAAGCAGAGCCAGTTTCTTGAAATGGATAGGGACATGGAAATGGTAATATGGCCAGAAAAGCTACAGATTGTCACCAGCATGGCTCCAACTCCTTTGGAGTCACTGCAGGGACAGCACATCCCTCTTTCAACCAAGCTTGGCTGCTGAGGGACTCTTCTGTCCCTCTTTGAATATACCCTCCCCACTGCCCTATGCTGGTTTCACACAGCGCCCATCCCAGCCAGTTTCTCCCCAGTCCCAAAGCAGCATCTGTCAGGTAACACAAGCACAGTCCTTAAGCAGCATTGATCTGCCTTCTTGGGTTGGGAAAACACTGGCTGGGGGAAAATCCCTTGGGTCCATCGGACTGGGGAAAACAAAACCAAACTGAATGAGGCAGCAGAGGCTGGTTCCAACGTTCAACAGTGGAAGAGGGGAAAGGAAACTGAGAGTTAAAACACTGAGAGGGGACAATTCCCTTGGGTCCATTGGACTGGGGAGAACAAAAACAAAACAAGGAATGAGGCAGCAAGGCTGGTTTCAACGTCCAATAACAGAAGAGAAGAAAGGAAATGGGAATTTAAACTGGAACAAAGAATGAAGGGGAAAATGAGGGGAAAAATGAGGGAAAAAATTAGGGGAAAAAAAATCTTCCTCTACCTAATCCCTCAAATTTCCTCCCTGACCAGGAAGATGATAGCAGCATGTTCAAAGTTTCTGGTTGTTGTCTTGGAGAAAGCAGTAGTTGTTGCATCAAACCAAGTATTTCAGATGTCTGCCTTCTCCCTCTCAGTCACTTTATGTTTTCCGAATGTTCCAGTTATAATCTGGATTGGTCTTCTGTTCTAATGACCTATCCAGAGGTGACCTGTGATCCAAAGGTGACTTGGGATCAAGGGGGGATTTCTGAGAGGGGGGTGAGCGAGGGTCCGACACTCCAGCGTGAGGTGGAGGGAGAGGCTGTTTGTAATCTCCCGATTTGTCTGTGTGGAAGGACCGGTAGTGGTCCGAAGGTCCTTGGCCATGGTATCCCATGGGTGGCCTGTGGTCAGACATCCTCCTGAAATCCTGCTGGTGGTAGTTCTGAGGCCTGAACTCATCAGATCGCCGACGCTTGGAATCGTGGTGATGCCTGCAGAAAGAGAACGAGATGGATGGAGAGCGGTTCCCTAAGGAAAGCCTGGCCATCACAGTGCTTCCCTGCACGTTCCTCCCAGCCTTTCCAAGAGGAGAGGGAATAATTACCTGTCGTAATAATCTCGGTGGCCTCGGTGGTCTCGATCACTGTTGTACTGTTCGTATGGCCTCTTGCGGGACAGGTTATTGGGTCTGTAGCTCCCAGAGCTCCGGTGGGGCTCTCCACGAGATCGCCGATCCCCATAGTGGTGGTCCTTGTACCAGTGCTGCTCGTACTGGTGATGCCGCTCCCCGCCCCACATCTGGTTGCTGTTGCCACCGTAGTTGAACTTCCGATCCCTCTGCCATTCCCCTCGGTCTGCAATGAGGAAAGCACCACTAAGTGTCTTCCATGCTCTAGTTTAATGGGCTGAATTCTCAAAGAAATGGTAACCTGACCAGGTCCCAGAAGAATTTGTGTCCGAGAGCAAAGAGCCATTAGGTTACAAGGGATGATTTCTCCTGGCTTGCAGCACTCACCCGTGTTGCTGAAATGTCTCTTGTTTGGATGGCCATAGTTGTCCCGCGGGTGCCCGTGCATCTGCTGCTGGGCGTGAGAAGGGGGCAAATGGATCTTCTGGGAATGAGGGTTGTGAGGCACATGAGACTGGGACATCACAGAGTCGCGGCTGGAGCCTGAAGGCTCTGGGCGGAACGGCTTCTTCATGCTGGACATGTCCTCCTTCTTCTTCTGCTCCTGCAAGGTGGAAGAGAACGTTACAGCTCCACTGCTCCTCCACCAAAGGATTCAGACTATGGGAGCAATGGCCTTGCCTGGCAGGCTCTGGAATGTTCTTCAGAGACCCCATGCTGTGGGCCACCCACCTCTTTGAGCATTTGGAGAACCAGCTGTGCCCAAGAATGGTATAAATGGCAATGGCACAAATGTAATGGAGGACAGGGGCAATGTAGCCCCACATGGCCCCGCTTCTACATCCTGTTTCTAAAGGGCTGTTCACTCTCAAGGTCAACCCAATGTACCACACCACATAATGATTTCTCTTGGTCAGAACAGCCAGAACAAAGTGACCAGTGCTGTCAGGTGACGGGAGAAATGCCACGCAGGAGGTGGGCAAATGCAGCCAGACTGATGAGATGTTAAGAAAATCACAGACTGTCAATAACAACAAAGCAAATGCATGAAAGAAGTGACACTCCGAGTGTGACAACTCTTAAGGGAAGCAACCAAAGGGAAGGCACTTCAGGTCTCACCTCCTCTTCCTGTGATCTTTTCTTATGAGCCATCTTGTAGAGTTTGTGCAGTTTTCTGGCATCAAATTCTGTGAATTTTGACACAAATATCCACAGGTTCCTAGGAGGACATGAACATTTTCTGTTAGATGCTACATCAGCAGTTTAAGTGCCAACTGCTTTCAAGCCAACATCAAATCAGATCTACCCTCCCTGGAAAACAGTCTCAACCCAGCTCAGGACAGGATGAGCACGAGAGTTGGAACCATGTTCTTGAGAGCAAAATAAAGAGGTATGCATTGATTTATTTAAAGTAGCTCTGAAGTCAGTTCAGCTGAAACCAGCACAAAGACAACAGCCACAGACTGAGTGGGCCAGAGGACACAAGATTCCACTTGTTCAATAAGGGGCAAATGGCGAACTCATCCACATAAAACCTAGCAGCCTCTGAGGACCCTTCTTAAATATCACAGACCAGCCAAGCAAGACAACAAAATGACCCCTCACCTTCTCCATAACTTGATATGGTCCTGGTCAGTGTAGGCTTTAAGGCACTCAGAGATGCGGTCCCCAATTTTTAGGAGGCAGCTGCGTGTGTGCTCCAGCTGTTCTTGAACCGTCAGTCCCTTATCAGGCTTATCGAGTTGCTTCAGTGCTTTTTTGACTGGTCTCATCCTTTCCTTGCACTTGAAAAAGCAAGAGAGCAGAAAGTGATTCCTTTGGCACAGGGCTCTACACTGCTCCTTTGTTCATCAGAAAGCAGGAAGAAGTGCTCTCATGAGCACGAGATACAAGCTTTATCTGACCATTAGGCAAGGAGCAATCAGAATCACAGAATAGTTTGGGTTGGAAAGGAAGTGCCATTTACAGCAGCTGCTAGTAGGCACAGAGGAGGCTGGTGGATAACACATGCACAAGGTTCCACCATGCTCTCACATCAGCCAGAGGACATCACTGTGGGACACTGGGACAGGCCTCACACCCTGACATCTAAAACGCACCCTTGGATAACATGGAAGCAAACCCTGGCTGCCTGGCTGGGCTCTGCCACTGCCCTCCCATCTCCCAAGGAAAATACTCACTATACTGAATGTTTCTTGGTCCAGATCATCATCTTCCTCTTCCCCAATGGGAATCGGTTCACTCCCTGCAGTAATGTGGACAGGACCTTGTGATCTCTTCCCTTTATTTCCCGATTTGGCTTCACCACCTTTAGGCTTTACAAGGACAAATTACACACATCACATGAGGAGCCAGATCCCAAGTGATCCAACTAAACCTCTGCACTGTTGTTACTGGCAGTGGTTAAACCCCGAGCACTGCCCCTACAACTTTCCTCCCAAGATCCCCAACTGTTTAGCTGCAGTGCCTCTATTTATCCCTGTGGGAGTAGAGACAAGTCAAAGACAACATTTTGGACATGAATAAGATATTCATACTCATGAAAAGAAAACCAACGTTGAAGACCTGGAAGAGAGCTTAAGCTAAAGAATATATATCCCTTGCAAAGGACAGAACTTAGAGTAGTCTAATGTCTATGAGGATCTTCAGCTTCATGTGATGTTACTAGTCCTCACACCCTCTGGAAAGCAACCTCAAATCATGGCCTGTTAAGAGTAAACTTTGATCATAACAAAAATCTCTGGAAAACAAACTTTCCCCGATATAAGTAACCAAACTTCTTGCTTTGCACTTACGACCTCAGTGTCAAAACGTAGTGGGCAGGGTGTACATACCTGTTCCTTGGACAGGTACTTCACATCATTATTACAGAAACCCTTCCAGTTTGAACCCAGCCTCAGGGCACTTTTACCCAAAATTCAAGGCACGTTTTAGTCCACAACATCCCATTGATGTCGAAACACTCATTGTAGCGAGTCCTGAACAGCTCAAGGCCAACTTAGTCTTGATGGTGTGGACATTTGGGATATTTGGGGTGAGCTTAGATTAAAAGGGAATACAGACAAAGAGCTGCCAACCCTGTGATAAATCACAGCTGAACAGAACTTTGATCTGAGTGCTCCTGGCTCTTCCCCCTTTCTTCCTTAACATCATCTGTTTGGCCATACTGCTCTCATAGGGACAGCTGTATATGAAAGGCAGTCTCACAAAATCTCTTCCTTTTTGCTCACAATGCATCAAGCTTTGGGATATATTCCCCTTTTCTACTTTTTATTGCAATTCTTCACAATAAGAATTCAGGAGGGCTGAGAAAGGGATAATGCCTCACCCCTCAGTGCTTCATTGATGTCTCTTCACACAAACTTTTAATGAATCATAAGCCTCATAGCGTACCCTTTTGCTCAGAAATCTTCCTAGCTCTTAAACTGCTCCCCAGAGCAGCACATACCTTCTCTTTCTTGTCTTTTGCCTTCTTTTTCTCCTTATCACTTTCCTTTTCCTTCTTAGTGGTTGTCTGTTTTTCCTTGTTCTCTTTGTTCTCTTTCTTCTTCTGTTTCTTTTTCACTGGGCAATTTTCCAAGCCATCCTCCTAGAAAATCAGCACAAAGTTGGAGGCCCTCACCTCACATAAACTTTCTTCCATAAAACTTCCATCCTTGAAACAGGCAATTTTTGAGGTCCCTCCAAATTTGCCCTCACACCTCTTTAGCCAGACAGCAAGCCCTGCTGAACCAGCTGCAACCCTTGACTAAAGCACATACAAAATAGATGAGCCCAAATCTGTAACTAGCTGGCACACTGTAGATAAGCACTGCTTCCCTCTGCCAGCTCTGCTCGAGAACACTCAGCCCCTAAGGTAGATACTGATCAGCACATGAACAAAAAGTCAGACTACAAGCCAAACCGCTCAAAGACAGAAGGTTTTCTAAGCAACAGCACGACCTCGGTAAACTCCAGCTTCACCACTGGCTGATGTACTGAAAAGGAGAGGAAAACAATTCTTCTTTCTCTGCTTTATAAGGGCAACAGACTTTGTCCTGAGACAGCCTTTCCTCCTAGTCAAGATGCGGATCCATTCTAGGATCCCGCAAAACAAAGCACTAAAAGAGTGGGTGGGAAAGGTCCTTCTTTCACCCCCACAGCTGTAAATGTGTTTTTGTGTTTGCCAGTCTCCTGCAATAACAACACACCTTAAGGAAACCTGGGAAAACCACTACCCACCAAGTTGACTCACCTTGACTTCACCTTCTTCTGACTGGTTGTCTGAGTGCCGAGGAGAGAGGAGTTCATTCCCATGCTCATCTTTGACTTTGGGAGCCTTGTTCTCTTTCTTTACTCGTGGTTTCCTCTTCTTTAGCTTGCCCTGGTGAAAACACAGAACAAGTCAGGGCAAACAAATAGCTACAGCTACTTCCTGGGGACATACCCCATCTCCTGAACATCTTACAGACAGCTGCAGGACCTGCAGGGCAGCAGGAAGCCTCATGAGCCCATGTCCTTCAGTTAAATGTAATGGTTCTCATTTCAGTATTGCAGTGCAACCAGCTAACAGACAAGTCTGTATTCTTGCACTTAAGTGATGTCCAGTGACCTGAGGACACACACTGTCTCCCACCACCAGCCACTCAGTCATCCCGAAATCCCCAGAACCAAGCAGCTGCATTTCACCTCTTCCCCATCTTTCATGTTTTCTTTCTTGTCCAGGTCTTTCTTCAGCAGTTTCAGCAGATAATCAACT
Source organism: Neopsephotus bourkii (assembly GCF_033783945.1). Lineage (NCBI taxonomy): Eukaryota > Metazoa > Chordata > Aves > Psittaciformes > Psittacidae > Neopsephotus > Neopsephotus bourkii. Next base: position 5,335,082 of record NW_026902048.1, read on the forward strand.
CGGGTCTGGAGCTGTTTTCCCTGAGGTTTCTTGTCTGTCTCAACAGGTAGGATCTTTGATAAAAAACAGAAAAATATATAGCCAAATGCACCTAGAAAACCTTAACAAGAGATACACATTAGCAACAGTCCTTCCAGGCCCAGCAAAGGGTCAGAGATGCTGCATCTTCTGAAAGAACAAGAAGGTTCAAGCATTTCTATCTCTCACACAGACTCTCCCTGTCTAGCCAAAACCAAAGCTCCTAGTGAGCAAGCCAGCATCCCTCCCTTGGCCTTTTGCAGAAGTGAAAGGAGCCCAAGGCAGCTCTCTAGATTCTCTATGATCCTTCTTGTAAGTATGCAAAGGAAGAAAAAATACCCCAACACATTTGCAAAGTGTATTTAGGTTGCAAAACTGAGTCCCCTTTCCTTGACACATCAGATTCGTTGTGCCTTTTCACAGCGGGCTGGTCCCCTCTGGTAACCAGAGACATTGCTACTGCAATGATAGAGATGCAGCAAACAGAGCTGCAAGGTGCCACTCTGTGGATGAACTGTCTCAGGCTGCCAGCCAGGTTACCCTCAGGCTTCATTGGAATTTGGGTGGCATGGCTCAGACAACTGCTTCCATAGGAAAATGCCTTTCTGAACTTGATGTAGAAAGGCTCCCAGCCACAGGCTGATCTATGATATTTTACTGCCCATCAAATAACACAACTCTGCTTTCCATCAAGCAACATTCCATGGAGGTCACTGCTTTCCTCATTATTATTAATTGTTAATTTTTGAAGGGTTACAAACAGAAACATCTGTTTCTGGAGTAAATCATACATGTTCTCTATGAACAGTGGACCCAATGCAAGCACCAAGCAAAGCCACCTACCTTATCAGATAGCTTCAGTTCCGGATCTGTTTTAATTAGTTCCCAGTTTCCATATCCATGCTCGTAAATTCCCACTAACAACCGAGAATCCTCCTCCACTCCCCAGTCGACATCAAAATGGGCTGCTTTGACCCGACACGTCAGGCGGTACCTGAAAGTATTTCAGACATGAGCTGATTCTGATGCTCTGGGAGATAAAGCAAATCCACACAGCTTGTTTATTCCCTCTTCCCACTACGACGTCCAGATTCCTGAGCCTCTTTCTGCATTGCCTGCTTAGCCAAACTCACTTCTTCCTTTCCTCTGGGTCCGCAGGAATGGATTTATGCAGCATTTCAAACTCCTCTTCATGCTGGATGATGGACTTCACATTGACTTGGACACCAGAAATCTTCATAGTAGGACCTCTTCTTTTCCCAGGCCCTTTCCCTGTTCAACAACAGAACACAGCAACTAAGGGAACTCTTGTAGGAAGAGGTGCCTCTGTAAAAATGTCTAGGCAGATCAAGGCCTTGCCCTCAACCTCTTCTTCAAACAGCAGGCCCAAGGTAAGTTTTCTGTCACTAGCTCCCTTAGATCTACAATCCAGACACCTCCATTATCATCTTAAAAACACATCTAAGGACACTGGAGCTGTTGCTTCAGTAGTTTTGTTCAGCTGCAGCAGGCAGACCCCCAGCAGGGAATCCAGCCCAGACCCCTCTACCGCCAAATCAACAGCACAGAACAGCTATACATAGATCAGTTAATGATGAACTCATGTCCATCATTATCATAGAATGGTTAGGGTTGGAAAGGACCTTAAGATCATCAAGTTCCAAGCCCCCTGCCATGGGGAGGGACACCTCGCCCTAAACCGTATTACCCAAGGCCTCGTCTAACCTAGCCTTGAACACTGCCAGGAATAAAGCATTCACAACCTCCCTGGACAACCCATTCCAGTGCCTCACCACCCTAACAGGAAACAATTTCTTCCTTATATCCAATCTGAACTTCCCCTGTTTAAGTTTTAACCCATTACCCCTTGTCCTACCACTACAGTCTCTAATGAAGAGTCCACCCCCAGCATCCCTACAGGCCCCCTTCAGATACTGGAAGGCTGCTATGAGGTCTCCACGCAGCCTTCTCTTCTCCAGGCTGAACAGCCCCAACTTTCTCAGTCTGTTTTCATACAGGAGGTGCTCCAGTCCCTGATCATCCTCGTGGCCTCCTCTGGACTTGTTCCAACAGTTCCATGTCCTTTTTATGTTGAGGACACCAGAACTGTACACAATACTCCAAGTGAGGTCTCACGAGAGCAGAATAAAGGGGCAGGATCACCTCCTTCGACCTGCTGCTCACGCTCCTTTTGATGCAGCCCAGGATACGGTTGCTTTCTGGGCTGCAAGCACACACTGCCGGCTCATGTTCATTTTCTCATCATCAGTTGATGATTAGCACTCTGTGAAGTGCTAATTGTGGATCCTGCTTTACCATGGAGCACACAGCACGTTTGACTCCCAGTCCAGGGGCAGCTAAAATACGACCTGTTTTGCCTTGTGGGCCAGCATTAAGCTGATTACTTAAGCCTCGCCCAAAAAAACTCATATTTAGCAGAAGCCAACAGACCCAAATGCAACTTTCCAGGCTGAGCAGAAGACTCAGGGGTTTCCCTCCATTGGTAAGATGGAGAAGTATGCTTGCTCTTCGCTTTTAAATCACACTGTGGCATGCTTCCCTGCCCCGCAAGGGCACGGTTTTCTCCCCAGCTCCATGCAACTCTCCCAAAACCATCCCAACAGCAGCACAGAACCCTCTTGCTTACCTTCACCTGGATTTTCTTTCAGTTGCTCCTCATATTCTTGCATTGCTGACACACAGCTATTGTGGATGAGTTCCCCTAACCTTTTCAGATCAGCCACAGACTTATCCACCAGCTCAGCATCCCGGGCAATACACTCCAGCCTGGAAAAGGGGGAAAAAAAAGGTTTGTATTTGATAAAGCATACGTCCTCCCTGCCACTTCCTGGGCAAGCGTTTCACAGCTTTTAGTAGTCACTGCTGTGAAACCTGCACAAGTCAAGGTTGTGCAGGAAACGACACAGTTTTAGTCTATTTTTCGGGTCTCTCGGCTGCAGTACAGAGCAGATGTAGTACAGCTGATCCAACCCTTTGGATTTTCTAGTATTCAAGCAAAGGTGAGAACTGTCTATCTTGGGCACAGTAGGCACCTCCTGTGACTGTACAGTGTTCCTTTAGCTTTCTCAGTTCTGTATTAACTCCATTTCATGGTCAAAAGCTGCCATCTGCTGTCCCGTTTGTCTGGCTGAAGTTAGTAACAGCAAGTAACATTCCATTTGCCAGCCTTGTGTTTCACAACAGAAAAGTACAACCAGATGAAAACCCAGTCATTTCTCATACAACACATGCAGGGATCCCTGCCTCAGGTCTGAGACCTCAGCAAGGGCTACAGCTTTCCAGAGCCAGCACACATACCCATCTCCCTTCCTTCCTCACTTATGCTGCGCCATAGCACCCAAGCTACGCAGACCCTTGCTTGAGGACAGTGTGTGCCTCTCCTTGCTTCCCTTCAAGAGAGATACAGCAGCCAAAGAAACATGCTCCAAATTCAATCTTGAAACTAACATGCATGGTAAAAGCTTGCCAAACATTTTGGGCAGCATTTGCTGTTCAGATAGCTGCTCCCTCTCCTTTCCAGACAGAGCGGAAATGCCCAAAGGCCCAGGCTCTGCCAGCAGGATGATGTTGTGTACAGCCCGGCACCACTACTGTTCTAGCTGGGTTCTGGCCAGCATTCATCAATGCTCATCAACTAAGACATGAAGGACTGTATGGCAGGGCTGGGGTTACTGACATATGACAGCAAGGCTTTGTGCTGCCCATGGAGGTTGTATCAAACACCTATAACAATGTTTATGGCTGTGCTTTGAAATCCAACATCCTCACATGATTACCCCTCTGGAGCTGGGCTAGGCTGGGACTCACCGTTCAAGAGGCAATCCAAACTTCTTATAAGCCTTGATAAACCTAGGCAAAAACCAAAACAAACAGGAACTAAACCAGCTGCCATAAAAAGTGGGTCCAACATCAAACACTTCAATATATTAATTACAGCCTGTCACATAATCAACCTTGCATTCCACACTGATCAGCTAAGCACCTTTCAGCACCAGGAAGCCTAATTCATTAGTCCCCACAAAGAGTTATGTGACCTCGGCTGCAGAAGAACACAACATTATTGTGAATGTTGAATGTTTGACAGATGAGCGGAAGAAAAAAGAGGAGAGGCATAACCACAGTGTAAAAACAATTCAAGGAAAGCATTGGCTCACACCAGGATGGTAATTATTAACTTCATTTTTCCAAGGAGAAAAAAGAGCCATTAAATCAATGTCATTAGCAATTGTAATGCATCACACAAGAGCCAGATGTGCAATCCATCACAGACGTTTGCAGACAAGGATTGCTATTTAGTTTTAGGTCTTATTTTTATGGTGAAAAATCACTGCCATGGCTAACAATTTTAAGGCAAAAGTCAGACACCACTGATAGGACTGAACAAGTGCCTTGTGCTGGGATTAGACCCAAAGGCTTCAACTACAGATTATTTTTCAAATGAGTTAATTTTTTCCCCTTTTTTCCATCTTGTGCTCTTTCAGCCTCTTTCTGCTGCATCACAGTAACCTACGTGGCTGTTAGCTTTCACTTCACAACACCTCCTTCCTGTTCTATGTTTTCAGGCTGGGTATGGAGCAGCTACCACAATCCAGGAAGTCTGACCATCTCCTGCTTAAGAATACATCAGCTCAGAGATGAGAGTTAAGGAAGGCTCAAAGATCTTTGGGAAAGGCTTGGGTATTAAAAAATATGAGAAGAAAAGAATTTAGCCATCAGCTGACTCAGGGACTGATGGTAAAGAAGAGGACACACAACCACTGGGATCAGCAGGACCAGTGCTTCTCATGGGGGCACTTTTACTTATAGCATAAATCAGCAGGACTACTGCCAGAAACATCAGGAGTGCCAGAGTCCTTGGCTTCTCCAGCTCTATCTCATGGCACCTCATGTGCAGTACGGAATTAGCTCAATCCACTTGGCCCAAGAAGGGCAGTTACAATAAGGATTCATTTAGCAAGGTACCAGCTCCACTGCAGCCTAAGGACAACCCAGTCCATTTTGCACAGACCTGAATGTTAATGTCATCTGGAGCAAACTGCACTATACAAAGGTGCAGAAGGTGGCCCAGTGGACCAGCCCCTCCTAAACCACTGACATGCTTAGAGGTGAACCATTCCTGGATTAATCTGGGAATCCCGTCCACCTGCATGGGATTTCTGTATTTATTTCCTGAACTGTCTCGTGTGCCCAGCACTGACCTCCTGATTTCAGCATCAGTAAACCCTTCCACAGTGTCTTTTCTAACACTCCGAGGACGTCCCCTGCGCTTTGGTCTCTTCTCATCATCAGTATCGTCAGTCTCGCTTTCTGATCCAGACGATCTCTGAAGCCTTCTCTTCGTTTCTGCATCTGATTCACTGTCATTTGTCTGCGCCTGTATGTGCCAGAACAACAGCACTACAGTTAACAACTGTAATCTGCCAACATTTTCTGTCTCTGTCATGCACTGGCACTTTTACATGTTCAATTGTAAAACACCTCAGCATCTCTTCCTGAAGATGCAGGAGCCCATGTAATCAACCCAACGAGGCTGCACACCCTTGCAGCTTCCAGCTAGCTGCAGCCCTGGTGGTTACCCTCCATTAACATCCTTCTCAACAGGAGTTTCACAGTTGCATTTTGATTTTCTAAGGTCTAAGATGTAATAAAACACGTTGATTACCATAGGTTTCTGCCACAGTCCCTTAGGCTGTTTTGACAACCAGGATACCTCAGAAATGAATCTGGGGTCATCCAGTATGAATTATTCTTCTCCCAACTTTTTACCTCAGTGTTTTTCCCCAGCTCTTCCCAGAGAACAGATCAGAAGCAGTTAAAGCCCCCTGTCCCAGAAGAGTTTCCTTGCACAGTCTGTTTTCTGTGCGACTGAGGTAGATCCCATCACCTAAAAAAGAACCTGGGAAGGCACCACTTCTTTTGCCTGCAAGAGCCACATTTAGGAAAGAGAAGCCCAGGAGCCCCCAAGGAAAATGGCATCGACTGCAGTAAAATCTGCATTCCACAGTTTGATGTTTTGCCCTGTACATGAGTCTATTTTGTCTGCTAAGACAAGTCATACCAATACAGGCTCTCACACTGCATTACAAACCATGGGCCCAATGCATGATGCCATCAAGAGGTCAACATGCTACCTCTGTGCTTTACTCCCTACCAACTTTGGAGGAGGGAAAGAAGCACTCAAGACAGGTTCCCCTGACCACTGTCTTTGCCAGCTCTTGCCTCCTGCCCCTCAGCTCCTTGACACTGTTGAGGCTGTACCTTTTTAGTCGAGCTCCGGATTCGAGGCAGCATATAGATTTCCTCCAGTTCTTTCTGCCTTTCTTCCTCCTCCACCTTTTTCCTCTGCTCCTCTGGAATGATATCATCCCAATCCTTCTGGGACCTCTCCTCCAGCTCTGTCTCTTCCTCCTCCATGGTTGCAAAGTTGGCCACCTTTTAGAAGCAAAGGAACAAGTTCAGAAATTCCCTCCCCTGGAAGGAGTACCCCAGAGCTGTCTGCTAAGCTTCAACTCCTCCATGTCCCCCAGCTGCCAAACCCTCACAATCCTTAAAAGTGCTTTGTACAGGTTACTTCTCACTGGGCCTGATTTGTCCTGTCTGTCACTGACCTTACCACCACAGCAAGATGTGGGAAGCCACAGCCCCACACCCCAATACAAAGCCTGGGAGCCCATACCTTGAACTGGGAGAGGAGCTCATCGGTGGCGCTGGTGGACACTTCATTCTCTCGTGTTTCAGCCAGACGCAGAATCTCATCAATGTCCATCTCCTACCAGTCAGAAAGAGAGTGAGATGAAACAGAGGGTGCCGAGCACAGCAGGAAATAAGAGCCTGTCCTGGGTTCAGATGTAACAGTGATTTTTCTCCCTCCCAGCAGCTGGTGCAGCGCTGTGTCTTGGCTTTAGTCCGGGAACAGTGCTGATAACACACTGATGTTTTAGTTGTTATTCAGTAGTGCTTACCCTGATGAAGGACTTCTCAGTCTCATCCTCTGTCAGTGAGATGGGGCACAAGAAGTCAGAGACAGGACACCTGACCCGAACTAGCCAAAGGGGTATTCCATACCAAAGCACGTCATGCCCAATATATAAACTGGGAGAAGTTACCCAGAAGGCCCAGATCGCTGCTCGGGTCGGGCTGGGTATCGGTCGGTGGGTGGTGAGCAGTTGTATTGTGCATCACTTGTGTTTATAGTTTTCTTTTCCTTTTGCCCTTTTGGTTTATTTTCTCTCCCCTTGCTATTTCCCTTATCATTAGTAGTAAAAGTATTTTTGTATTATACTTTAGTTACTGGACCCTTCTTACCTCAACCTGTGGGGTTTACATTTTTTCCATTCTCCTCCCCATCCTGCCCAGAGAGGATGAGGGAAAGGGGGGAGAGAGTGAGAGGCTGCATGGTTCTGTGTTACCGGCTGGGCTTAACTATGACAGAGCTTTGGAGAACAGGCTTGTGGGTGCAGTAGCTAAACATGCCCTGGACTGATACAAGCTAAATGAAGGGCAGATATCTTCATGTTGTCATCACTAAGGGCAGGGATGAACTACCTCAAGTGGTGTGGAAGAGTGTGAATAAGGGTGACAGGATGGAAGAAAAGGATCATTAGTTAACCCTCAACAACAGGCTCTCCTCAACCTCCTGGTTCCCCATCCCCAGAACTCTCTTTCTTCACCTTCTCCAGACTCACCCTGTTCAACAACCCACACTCATGCACACGGCAAGTACAAAGAGCAAGCAAACACCACCCCCACCCCCACCCTGTGCAGACCTGCAGAGGACTCCCAACAGCTATGTTATTTCAATTGCAAACTACCTGAGGCTCCGATTCTTCCCCTTCAAGCTCCTTGAAGAGATCTTCAGCTCCAAATTTCAGAATAGCTGTCAGCTCCTCTTTGTTGAAAGGGTTTGAGCTGCTAGAACAAACAAGAAGGAGAACGTGTTTTGAGCTGTTAAGTCAGCGCTTCTACAATGCAAAATCATACCAAAGGTTTTCCTAATTAAAGGAAGGAGTAAGTTTTCTACCCAGCACTGTAAAAAGCTTTTTTATTGATCTCTTCCCTGCTCTAGCACAGTTAATATTGCAAAGGGAACAGCCTCCATCTACCTGGGGGGAAATGGGGAGAGTCTGAGGTCACTGCCAAACTTCAGCTATTGCATCACCAGGCTCCCTCAAATCAGGATGATCTCCAGGAAGAAAACAGAAGGTAAAAACAAGCAATTCATTAAAACTACATTATCTTTAGATTATCTTTATCCTGTATGTCCAAATTAATGGCTGCATAATCCAAATCAGTGGACGGTGCCATTATGCATTAGTCTCCTGCTCTGTACCCTATCAAATGAACCCTGGGAGACACCAGCAGGGGAAGCTGTTCATACCACATGCTGTACCAGCCATCTCTGCCTCCTGACACAACCACTTACTTGGATTGCCCAGAGGTGTTGTCCAGAACAGTCCGGCCAGTGGTGTCCATACGCTGGATCACCAAATGATCCAGCACCATCTTCTTCTTGGCCCTCTCAATGATCTCCTCCTCTACAGTTCCCTTTGTGACCAGGCGGTAAATATTCACCTGAAAGGCAAAAGAAGAGCAGAGCTACTTCCTGCACCTAAACAAGCTCTCCTGACACAGCAATGCATCCCTCAGCTGTTTCCCAGGAGACTGGTCTGCAGACATTGTCTCTTCATGTACAGATGTGTCTTTTTAGAAGAAAACCATTCTTATACCTCATAGGAAACAGGATAGAACAGGTTGGTTAATACAAATCTTATACCATGCCTGAGCACAGAGTAAAAGTCTTCTGAAACAATCGCTCTAAATCCAAACTAGCATCAAACTTTTCACATATCTAATAAAGCCCTAGTAAAGGTGGATGTTCTACTTCCTAAGGGTAAGAGACGAGTCCATGAGGCTGAGAAGTGTGATGCCACAGGCTGGGCTTGGTTTGGAACCATCCCAGAACCCAAAGTCAACAGAAAGACCTGGCACCTGGCAAATCTGGGCTGACTTTTTGTCTCCTGACTTTTAAATGAGCTTCCCTCATGTTGACAGCACTCTGTGGAGTCAGGACTGGGGGCAAAAAGACAATGTTTTCAGAGGCTCTGGTGAGGTGGGAGCCAGTTTAGATGCACACACTGAAGCCCCACAGAAAGCAGCCCAGGTAACTCTTCTGACCTGCTTCTTCTGTCCAATGCGGTGAGCCCGAGCCTGAGCCTGGAGATCATTCTGGGGGTTCCAGTCCGAGTCAAAGATAACAACAGTATCAGCAGAGGCCAAGTTAATTCCCAGCCCTCCAGCTCGTGTTGACAACAAGAAACAGAAGTCCTGGGAGGAACAAAAGAAAAGGCATCCATGAGTTAACCAACTTGTAACTGTGTTCATAAAATAGCGATGGTGACTTCAAAGCTATGCAAAGAAACAGAGGGAGGACTGCTGCATTCATGCGCCTTACAAGGATTTCCTTCCCACATACACCAAATACCACTGATCTTTAAGCCAGGGCACAAAATGAGGTGGTGCTGGCATGGTGAAAGGTGTGCTATTCCAGGAAGAGCCTGGCAAGCATCATTGTGGGAAAGCAATGCAAACAGCTCAGAGCAAGGACACCTTGGAGTTCCTTCTGAAGGTCAGACCATGCTGCCCACCAGACTCCTACAGAGGCAGCAGCAAACACGTGCTTTTTGTTAGCTGCTGGGGTGACATCAGTGACTAATAGGTTGGTTGAGTCACTGCCTGAGGGCACGAGGTGCCAGATTAAAGCCAAGATGCCTGAACCCCCTGGATGCCCCCAGGAGAGGGCAAAGGGCAGCTTCTATGGGCATTCTTGCTCCTTTCCCATCCACACTGCTGTCTCCTTCTCACCTTCCCAAAATCATGAAGCACCCAACTCTATCTCCTGTGTCAGACAAGAATGCTCCTCAGGTCTGGAGTGAGGAGAGGCATTTCTCATGGCTGGGCTGACTGTGGCACAAGTTCCTTGCACCAGTCACTGTGAGTCAGCAACCCCGAATGGGAGGTTTGAGATGCCCTCTCCTAGAACAGTGGAGACTTTCACATCCAACATGGGACTATGCTGCCTGCCAACATTTAAAATACCCCTTTTTCCTCTGCCATTTCATACCAAAAACAGCCTTCCATTGGAGGAACGAATCATTTAGCAATCGTCTCATTCTCCAGACCATTGGAAGGGAATTTCTAAAGCCTGTCTCTTCAGGACTCTGTGGAGATGTGACCTACAGCCTTGTTCTGTGGGGGATTTTAAATAAGCAGTATGGCTCTATCTGTGTATTTAAAGAGTATCTGGGGTCCTGTGAAAAGCTATGAACTGAACCAAGCCCCTCTTGGCAGTCACAGCCATGGCTCAGCCCACCCGGACCCTGCTGAGGCAGGACAGCCCCCCTGCGGTACCTCAGAGCCGTCCGCGTTGAAGTGGTCCAGCGCCTGCTTTCGGATCTCCCCTTTGATCGAACCGTCCAAGCGCTGTGGAAGTCAACAACAATGATGTAAGGAAGAAGGTAAAGGAGCCCTAAGGACCTGCTGCACCCAGCTACTGGGAGCCCTCAGCCCCCTTCCTGCCTGCAGCATTAAACCATTAAAAATAACCTCCAATTAAAACTGCACTGCCTGAGCCCTCTGTATCACCAGGGCAGGAGCGGGGTGACACTGCAGCTCCCATTACAGGCTCCCAGCCAGGGTCCCTCTGTGCCTGATGCCCTCTCATTGGGGTTTATCTCAGGACACAGCCCAAAGCATGGGCCTGTCAGCAGAGGTGTTTTGCAGAGATGGGTCCACACGGAAGTGACTTCCCAGTTCCCTCCAGTGTATTTCAGCAACCAATCTCTGGGAAACTTGGTGACTCCCATTGGCCAGGCTCCCTCTGCATGTTCTCACATTTTCAAGTGAACCCCACTATTCCATGGTGCTGTTTCTCACCTGGAAAGGGTAGTGTTTGATAGTCAGGTACTCTGCCAAGATGTCCAGCATCCTCACCATCTGGGAGAAGATCAGCACTCTGTTGCCTCTCTCCCGCAGCCTGGTCAGCAGCTTGTCCAAGAGAATTAACTTTCCACTGCTCCTGATCAGAGACTGAAAAAGTGAACGTCAATCCAGCTGATGTTTTCCAACCTTACCCTTATGGACATTACACAGAGACATGCAGAGATCTGGTTCTTTTGGGGTCATGCTTCTCCTATACATCTCTAACCAAATCATTTGGATTTACACAGCAGAAGCCACACACAAAATCAATTATCCAAGATAGATCCTACATTACATGCAGCTCTCGGTCTAGATGGACACAGAACTCCGCCTACAGTGGAAGCAGAGGGCTGGAGACTTAGATGGTGAGTACTGCTAATGGAGAAGCAAGAAGCTAAAGCTTCACCAGATCATATCTTGGTGGGAAGACAGAAGATAGAAGAAAGTTAAAGCAAAAAGGTGTTAACGAAAGACACTGCCCACCTGCAGGGTCTCAAGGCCATTCTCTCTCTCGTTTTCCTCAGGAGGTTTGATAAGGTAGCAATGGTTGCAGCACTTTTTCAACTCCATCACAATGTTCAGGAAACCAGAGGTGCTCCCCCTTGTTCCCTTTGAAAGAGCTTTGTAGTTTCTTGTCAAGATCCACCTGCAGGCAGGGAAGTGAAAAGTCCAGATAACTGCTCAGTGCAGAGTGGGCATGCTGGAGTCTTGGAGAAACAAAACCTTCAGGGACATCTTGTTCAGGCATCAGTCTATCTCCCTCCTTCCATCTTGCTTCACTTCTTCTACAGGATACCCCTGTTTTCTCACCAGAAACCCTGATCTTACTTTCTAACTGATATTATTACAGTTTAATATTAAACACCACCACAACTGTGTGGGGAGCTTTACCCCCCCACACACCAGGAAGGACAGAACCCCTGTCCTGCAGACCTGGCCAGCTAAACTGGATCACTCTGCAAAAGCATCTTCCAAAAGCATGGAAGTGGTTTTTTTGAAGGAAAGATACTATCTATCCTACTTCAGCTTCCTACTGGGAAGCTGCTGGTACTACACGTGATGTCTGCCACATTGCATGCTGAAGGACACAGGATACTGAAACACATTCCCAAGGACTATGTGCCCGTTTCTGTTGGCACTCCCAGTAATTTAAGCAACAACTCACTTGTAATACTGTTTCTGCAAAGCAGACATTTCCACCCGGAGGATCTGCTCCACTTTGGCTGGCAGAGATTTCTCCACATCCTTCTTCACTCTGCGTAGCAGAAATGGCTCCAGGACCTTGTGGAGGCTCTGGTAGCCATTCTCTCTACCCTTCCCATGATCCTCTTCAAAGTCCTCCCAGAACTCAAACCTACCAACAGAAATGAGGAGAGGGGAGTCAGAATACCTCATCTTACTGCACCTAACAGCACCTACTGAATATGCTCGTGCTGCACAAGAGGAGAGCATCAATTTAATGGAGATACAGTGGAGCATGAAAGGTTCACTCTGCTCTGGCTAAATAAACAGCTCTCTGCTCATAGGTGCCTTCCTAACATCTTACCTTGGACCTCCACACTGACTCCCAGGATCCAGAAGCCCAAGTTTTCCAGTATTCTGCTCCACTGTCCCCTGCTGGCATTTACCTGGCAGCAGTTTCTGAGCTTTCAACACTGCCCTCCCCTAGGCAGGGCTTTGACAACTGCACTGTTTTACACTGCTCTGAATGCTCTTTTGGATTGCTGCTTCTTCTAACAGCTCCTTTGAAATCCATTCTCCTCCATTTGGGAGATCTCAAAGCTTTCCTTCACTCCTGTGATCCAGCAAAAAGAACTTGCAGGCCAGCTCTTTTTGCAGGCAAACATTTGGTTGGAGAGGGTGACTGAGCTCTAATCTACTGGAAACCTCAGAAATGGTTGAGATGATTTCTTAAAATGAGTTTAGCTTTTTAGAGGTGGCTCTAAGACAGCAGACAGATTTGAAAGGCATGGATTAGGTTCCCTTACTCTGCTGCCAGAAATACTCCTTGTGTTAGTCATTCAAGCTCTGATTTTCACCACCAGTATTTGTTCCCCTTTCATTGCACTAACTCCACTGAGTTTAATACAGGGACTTCTGCCACTCTGCAGTCCCTTGAGTGTGTTTTAACAGACAGGAGTGCACACAGAGGTATTTGTGAAGGACCAATGGGAGACTTACTTCTCTGGCATGATGAAATGCAGCAGGGACCAGAGTTCTTTGAGGGAATTTTGCAGCGGGGTGCCTGTGATCAGCAGCCTGTGGTTGGACTTGAAGTCAATCAGTGTTTTGTACAGCAGAGAGTCATCATTTTTCAACCGATGGGCTTCATCCACGCCTAGAAAGGCCCAGTTAATACTTCCCAAAACAGCCTGGAGGAAAAGAAGCAAAACAAACAGGCCCCAAAGAGATGGGGGGTCAGACAAGTGCCACCACCTTGCATATGCCTCTCTCTCCATGGCCAGAAAACACTGATGTGTGTGCTTTCCAGGATGTCCTACTCCAGCCCTGGTGCTGGATCCACCACCAAAGGAGTGGGGCTCACAGGAGTTTCCTGTTAACAAAATATAGGGACCAAGATGCATACTCTGGTTTGTCCCCCCCCAGGAAGGAAAGGTAAAAATTATCCATGCTTTACAGCACTCCTGCCACATCTGAATACTCTTTCAGCAGGTACACCTATCTTCATCCACCTCTGCTTATCCAGAAAGCACAGTCCCTCCCTCAGCCCCTACTCCTTCCTCTCTCCATGCCAAAGCAAACAGTAGCTGTATGTTCTCCATCATCATAGAGGATGGTGGGAGAGGAAACCCATTAGTTTGGGGCTGCCTTCCCCTTTGCAAGTGCAGGAAAGCCTAAGTAAAACCATCCTTGGACCATTACTCACCTTATCCTTGAGGAGGATCTCGTATGTTGTGATAAGTGCGTTGAATTTCAACCTTTTAGACTGGGAGTGGATCCACTCATATTCACGTATCTGTGACAGGAGACAAATGTTAACTTCCACCAACGTTGTAGAAAGGAAAGGGTTAACAATCATTATTCAGTGTAGCTATAGGCAGAGATTTCAATCAAGACCAAGCCCCAGCCTTACACTCCCAATTGCATACCATGTTCCTGCTCATGAGGTCTCCGATGTAAACCACCACATTTATCTCAGGTGCCCAAACTTCAAATTCTCTCTGCCATGAGGTGAGAGTGGACAGGGGCACCACCAACAGGAAAGGGCCATAGAGCTGGTGCTGATGGAAGAGGTACGACAGGAATGATATTGTCTGAATCGTCTTGCCCAGCCCCATTTCATCAGCCAGGATCACGCTGTTGTTCCTGAGAGAGAACAAACATAAATGCCTTCTAGGGCCTGCTTCCACCACTACCAGTGTACTGTGCAGCAGCTTGAATAGCAGTCACTGACACGGACAGAAAGGGGGCAGTGCAAAAACATTGATCTGAACACTTCCAAGTGGATCCCAGGGACATCCAGACTGTACATAGCACTGTAACCTGCAAAATGAACACACGGACAAGCAAGGACAGAGGCAAAGGAAAAGCAGTCAGTAGCCTGATTTTAGAAGGCTGTTTCTCAAAGACTTCAACCAGCATGTAAGCATGCTGAGCCACACACCTTTTCTTCAGTTAAGGCAATGGAAAATGAGGGCTCAGATGGAGCAGGCTCACACAACAGCCAAGTCCAGCCCGTAAACAGGCCCAGACAGGGAAAATGGATTTTGTTTTCACATAAGGTTTCTGAAGTTCCTGCTTTAGACAGTTCCTGGTTTAGGTAATTCCTGCTTGCGATGTCTGCAATGATAACATTTGAAATCCTGCACACTGTAGGAGGAGGCTGGGTGAAGACAACAGGGTCAGAGCCCACGGGGAGACAAACCGGGAGCCACGAACCCACCGTCACACAGCATCCATACGTACTTGCACCAGGAGTGAGCGAGCCAGTTGAGTCCCTCGAGCTGGTAATCCCGCAGCTCCAGGTTCTCACCACCAGTGTAGGAAGGCTGCTTCTTCAAGGCAACAAACCTTGGTCTCTGCTTCAATACCTGAGAAAGACGCTCAAGTAAGGCTCAACATTCAGCAATGAAACCTATGAATTCAGCAAAGAATGTGTCTCTCTTCATTAGCGGAAGTCTGTCCACATTTTCCTAGCCAGTGCTTATGTCTGCAATTCAGATAACCACTCTACAGTGTTGCTTTCCCTGCTGCTTTCTGGTTCTGATCACCAGCACTGAGTCCCTCCAAGTACAGTAAGATGTACATAATGCACAGGAGATAGAACAAGCACCACTTTTTTTTGTCCTCTTTCAGTTTTTCTCCCATTATTCCCATCTCTTCACAGTAACAGCATCTTCCAGGTTTCTTTTTCTCCCAGCTCTGCTGTTTTTTAATCCACCTGATATTAAACCCTTGCATTTCTCCTGCAGCTCCTTCTGAGGAGGAAGCACTTAGCAAGGATTCATTAAGCCTCCCACTCCCCGGGGGGGGCATAATCTCACCGTACAGAGTAAAGGAAGCTAAAAGGAGTTCACATCTCTGCCTTAAAGTACAATACAAGAACAGCAACCAACCATCCAAAAACCGGTGGGAGGATGGGAAAATGTTCTCTGACATTTATCCTGACAAAGACTTCACATTCCCACTGCTTGTGTCATCACCCAGCCTGAAGAAACCAGCAGGAGGAGAAAAGAGATGGGAGCAAACCTTGCAGTCCCGGGTGGGAATGGTTTTGGAGTTGTTACGGTTGTTGAAGCTGTCGATGCAGTGCTGGAATTTCTTGCTTATCAGTGCCTCATCCTCCCAGCTGCACTCAGCATAGGGCAGCCCCATCCACTTACACAGGTACTCAGGGTCATTCGAGGATGTTTTACGACTGCTTGCTGCAACAGATGCATAAAAACCCAAACCTCATCGCTGTGGTTGTGTGGCTGAAACACAAGTGGTGTTCCTAGGGGCAGTCTGAACCACCCAGACAACCACAACACAGGTCTTGGTTAGAAGGAGAAGTTTTGAGGGACCAAAACATGCTCTTTTACCTGGCAGTTCTGAATGTCCCGTTGTGGTCTTGCTGGTCTTCACAGCTGTGGTTGAAAAGGGAAGGAATGGTTTGGAGTGCTGGCAGCCAGCAGAGGGAGCAGGGCTATCACTGCCACACACCCCACGCTTCGCTTGGAATTGTACTGGAAATAGGTTAAACAGCTCTCCAAGACAATTCCCAAAGCAACTGCATGCCCGACCGACTGTGATATTACTGAAGTGCTCAGTAAACCCTGTTACCATTTTTAGTGAGTAATCATGAAAATCTAAACGCTGAGCTGCCTTGCAGCCCGACCACATCCTCAGCCGCATCACAGGAAGTGGTGCTCACAGCCAGGCCTACACTGCCGCTGTGGATGCAAACACCTTGCATCCAAAGGGCTGAAATCAAAGAACTTGAGCAGCTGCAACCAGAACATCCCCTTGAAAATTACTGTGTCATCCCATACTCCAGACAAGGAGAGTGATTTATTTGTATTGCTTGTAAACACAAATCTGTAAACCTGGAATTCCTGCTGTTCAAATCCCTGCATTTCACACACTGAAATACACTTAACACCCTTCTTTTTTTCTCCAGATATACTGAAGAGAGCCATACACTTATTCTGCTGTCACTAGAGACTAGAGATTAATGCTCCACTCTTACTTCACCCCTTTACAGAAGTGTTGGGTTCACTTACCTATCACTCTCTCCACTATCTGATACTGTTTGTTCAGCTCGGAAGCAAGCTCCTGTTGGCAGTTGAAGTATTCTACATCTTCAGGTGACACCTTGCCCAGCCTACATGCAAAAAGATCCAACATAAAAAGCCACTGTAATACTTCTGTCATAATGCTCCTGTCATAATGTTCATGAATGCCCCATAGAGATATTCTACTTTGCTATATGGTTCTGTCAGTCACTGAAGCAGACTACTGCTTATATGAAGTTTTTTAAAGCTTCCTATAATTATAGCTCATTACTGAGAAGCAAACGTCACAGACATTCATACTGTCTCCCTGTTAAATTATGCCTTTTTCTGCTGCAAGAATCAATCACAAAACCAGAATCAAATCAAGATGGGAGCTGCTGCTCCAGTTTTCTCACTTTGGAAACACACCACAGCTCTCCTTAAAGTTCCTGGGGAGGTCAGACATGAACTGATGCAAGCACTTGCACACAGACAAGCCCACAATAAACAAGGGTTACTCAGGCTGCAAACCTTCATGTCACCTCCTGGGCCAGGGGAATCCCTGCACCATTTTTTTGTTGCCAGCTACCCCAATTCTTAAGCCTGGGAAGCAGTACTATTGTGCTTTTCATGCCTTTTCCTCTATCTTTCAACACCACATCACCTCTATGAGGGAGGATGTTCAAAGAGAGCAATGAGTGCTATGCACTGCAAACAGTTGCTGTGGATGAAACATGCTTTGCAAGAAGAAATCAAATGTTTTCAGGCACAACTCTGCAAACCTCTGGCTAAAAAACGATAGGCCCAAGGGCACTGTTGAAGTAGAGCATACCATTGCTTGATCTCCTCCTCTTTCTTCTTGAAGTTCTCTAGCTTTTTCAGGCCCTTCACCTTCTGCTGTTGCAGGGACTCATCACTCTCCCACGTGCTATGGATGTATGACCAGCCTTTCCATTTGATCAGGTAATGAACTTCTCCCTCATCTTTTTCAGGATCAAAGTCAGCGCTTGGGTTACCGTTAGCTTCAGTTGCATACACTGTGGTGGAAGCACCAACGGCTGCAAAAGAGATCAGGCTGCAGTCGGCACCTTTGTTATCAAGCACTGGACATTAACTGAATTAGGGCAGAAACTTATTTTTCCAATACATCTTTTGTGACAGCACAAAGAATATCCTGCACATTCTGCAGCCCAGTGAGAAAGGCACACAAAAGTTTTCCATAGAGAACCTTTATAAATCTGTCATAAATGACTTTTCCTTAAGTATAATTCAAAGGTCTCTTACAACCAAAAAACCACAACCATTCAGCTTTACAAAACTGCTCTTGCAAGGCAATGAGAACAAAACATGGGCTTTATTTTCATTATTGCTTTGTCAATGGAGCTGTGAAAAATGCCTCTACTGGAAGATCTATTTTATACTTCAAAGAAGAGAAAAGCAAGACTTGTAGAACAGTAACTGAGTCTTAAAACATGTGCACACTAAATCAAAGTTGCCAAGCACGTAAAACACCTAAACTTGACATTTTAGTGTTTTTGATACTATATTTTACAAAAGCTGCTAGAAGATATAAATAAATGGCAAAGAGGAAAGGGTGAGGAGCACTGGAACAATGCTTGACCCCACACTTTGAAGTTGCCAAAGCACTGCACCAGCTGAGAGTGCACATGATGGACATCAGAAATAACACACCTCCTTTCTTTCCAAGCCTGATGTCCAAGACTTTCTCTATAGTTTCACAGTTGTCTTGTTGCTCATCAGCTCCTTCCACAGTCATCTCTATCAGGTCATCAGAATCCGTCTCAAAATCATCATCTTCTTTATAACTGAATGAGAAAAAAACAAACTGATTAAAACCCTGACTCTTCCCATTCCAGAAACACACAGAATGGCAGAGACTGGAATAAGCTTCTCCAGCATTTATCCTGCAGTTCAGTACATGTCCAGCACACGCATTTCTTAAGTTAGATATTCAGTGTTTTCCCCCAAGACTTTATCAGACTAATTCTCTTGTCCATATAGTTTTTCTGACCATGGTTCATACCGGATGCTTCATAAGGACGTGGGACAATCCCTGCAGCAGAAGCAAGGCCATCACCAAAGGAAGTCTCCTCTCTTCAGTGGAAGATTATTTTCTGTTTAATATTGGAGGCTGCAGAGCATCAAAAGGTTGCCTGGGTCCCTATACTGCCCTAGGGACTACACTTGTCATCTCTGATGAACATTTAACTACCAGAAAGTATTCTTTAGGTGGCTCTTTGCAGGTCTCTTATTAGGACTGCCAAAAGGTGAGCAGGTACACTGGGGAATGGATAATGCTTTAGCTTCAGCATATCACAATACTCTGTCCTAAGGCATTACCTATCAGCCTCGCTCAGACAACTGGTCCAATCTACCACAGCTACTCCCTTTTACTCATTTTAATCTATTATTTGCAATTCTTAATCTCACCTGAGGGTGCTTTAGAAACATTATGCAAAACTCCTCACATTTCTGAGAGGGACTGATAAATATCCCCTCTTTACAGACAGCAAAACACAGTAAAGAGAAGTCAGATGTTCCCAGCATGAACCTGTCAAAAGAATCCCATTTCAGCCAACACATACCTGCAGGAGAAAGCAGGGCTCCTGCAGGATCACACAGGGAGTCAGGGCCCTCTGGGGCCCCTTATCCCCAGCCAGCCACCTCTCATCATCAAGCAACCCCACACTTCTTGATACCTGACATTTTTGGCTGCTCTTCGTCGAGTTTGTCTCTTGGGGGTCTCATCATCTTCATCATCGTCGTCATCTTCAGACGAGTCTGGTTTCTTCCTCTTCTTCCCACGCTGGGGTTTATAAGTCTTTTTAACACTGGTTTTGGTCACTGTTCTATAAAAAGAATTAAAAAGCCATAATGGTTTATGAAACACCCATTTTAGTAAGTCTTTATAAAGCATCAATCTCAAATACAAACAGACTAGGGATTTAGTCTGCTCTAACTACCACGGAACACGTTGCATTACTACTGGAGCATGAGATGGGTAGACAAGAGAGTAACTAAGTCCCAGGTGGTAAACAAAGGTAATACTGCAAAAAAAAAGCCCCCAGATAAACATTGCTTAGCAACAAAGAGATTACCTCCACCTAGCAGGGGAAGACAAGACGTATGAAGAAAGAGACAGACTGAACCAACCACTTCTTACCTCCTTTGGCCAGGTCTTCTTGCTTTAATTTTCTTCTGTTCAGGCTCACTCTCCCCACTGCTGCCTTGCTCCCCTCCATCTTCATCTTCTTCTTCCCCAGAGATGACTCTTTTCCATTTGTTTCTATGGTCAGAAATGCAGGTCATGAAGGGCAATCATGTTTCAACACAAATATTGGCTAAGAAGAGGTCCAAGCCATCTAGGTCAACACCAGCAGGTCATAGTTATGACTAAAATTTCAAGTTGTACTCTTGAATGCTCAGTGCAATGCAGGGGGGATTTTATGGTGTAGTTCTGTGATTTGAGGAAGAGACCTCAGTCACTGAGGTTTTGGTTCACATATTGGCAGTGTATCTTGAGCAAGGGTGGCTCTTAACGCATCCTACAACAGTGCTTGTGGCAGAGCTGTACTTCTTACACCTGGGTGGGCAAGTGCTTCAGTTCATTTGGTTTTCTCTTCCATTTCTGCATTCCTGAAACGAGCTGGAGAAGTCTTAACAGATGAGCTCTCTTCCTTCACTTACAGAGTACAAGCCACAGCACGCACAGTTACATGATCTCCTCGCAGCCTGGGAAATGCAGCAAGAATTCTCCTGCCATCTAAATTCAGGCAATTCAAGTTTCCAAGTGTGAAGGCAAATCACACCATACCATTAGTAAAAGAAAGCCCCGTTATCTGTGGGCAATTCAGAGCAGCTCCAAAATGCTCTTTGAAAAAGCCCCTCTTCTCTCCAAGGAGACAAGGAGAGTCCACAGGAATTATTCTCCCTGCTCAGGAGAGGTCTGTACTACCACAGTCCTTCCTGCCCTTTGTTACCTTCCCTCCTGTGCTGATGAATGCAGGAATGAACGTGTTCCTATGAACTGAATGAGCTAAATGAAAACTTAAAAGACAAGAAACAGGAGAAAAGGAGCAGGATCATGGGGCTGTGTTTTAAATTTCTCCAGCAGAGCAGCCTGTAGCTCCCTTCAGCTCACTTCAGCGTTTGGAAAAACTAAAAGGTACCTATTCGATGGAAAAAGGTACTGAAATGTAACTGTAAGGGAACTCAGTTACAGTAATTGGGCATCCAAAATATCCTTTATGGAAGTTCTTTTGTTTTAGCAAAAGGTTGTAAGAGAAACAGAATTTGTTATTTTATTCTCTGTTAATCAAAAAGGTGGAGGCAGAATGGATTAACCTATTTAGAGTATGTTACTTTATTATTAACTATATTTTAAGTACTTATTCTGTCTGCAGGATGTTGCACTGCTGATGAAGAAGTGACAGACTGACAACAGAGCAAACCTGACTTGTTCAGATTTCATCACAGGCAAAGTGGGAGAATATAAACCAAAGAGAAGTTGGGACACTGCACCCATCTGTAGCTCCATATTCATGTTTCAATTTCAGTCATCCAAAGCAGCATTACTGGAAATATTACATAGCTTATTTTGCAAGCTCTCCATGTTGACACCACCTACCAAACAAACCAATAGGACCATTCTGGAAAATAAAGCCAAAGTACCCACCATTTAAAACCCTTCCCCTAGAAACTTACGTTCTTTTCATCTGCTTCTGGCCTCTTCTTTTTGGGCTCTCATTTTCAGATTCACTACTTGCCTTTAATTGAAAAGAGAGAAAATCAGGTTGTAGGCTTCACTCTGCACTGTCTCCCCAAGGATGCTCTGCAGAAAGGCTGGAGAGCTCTATAGCATCCGTCCTGGAGTCCCTGAGCTCAGGATGTGCGAGGCTGCGACCCACCAACCCCTCAGCAACCTCCACCTGCCATCCCAGCAGACCTGTACTGTGCGTGATACCCCATGGATTACCACAGGGTGAATCCAAGCCACCAAACCTTGCACTGCCCTGGTGTTGGAGGCAAAACGTGCCCAAGGGAGAGCTCAGCTGCTGCCACCTTTGCCTGTGTTGCAATGAGCACTGCTCCTGCCTGGTGCTCAGGATTCAGGCAGCAGAATGACTTTGTGCTTTCCAGACAGCATTTTCAGGGTCTGACACAGTGCTAAGGCTTAGGCTTACAAGGTCTTTAACTGAATGTACTTTCCTAAGTGTCCATACTTGCCATTTCAGCAGGGATCCTGCAATGTTTGGGGGTGTTTCTGTGGCCGCAGAGACTTTCACAGCTACAAATGCATTATGATCACTGCCCTCATTAGAGAAACTTCTTATAGAGAAGGAAAGTCTCTGAAGAAGACAATATTCTCATCATGAGAGTGTCCTTGCTTTCCTGTTTTCTCCCCCAGCAAAACTTGCTGAGGACCTGGCTGGGTCACAGTCATGTCCCGCTGCTTTCCTTCCTCCTAATACTCCACTCTCCAGCAGTGAAGTCTCTCTGGCTGCATGTATCTAGAGATATTCTCACTGCTTGCTGTACGATTTTAAATGCAGGCTTCATTAACTCCTACAGACTGAAAGAGCTAAAAAAAACATCTTTAGGCCGGTTGTGCACGACCCCATTTTCATCAAAAACTACTCAACCATAAAAGCAGATTCTCACATAAATAACACCCTCAACCAACACATGACTTTGCATACAACTGCCCCAGAAAACAGGAATTGGCAGGGAGGAAACCAAAGAAACCAACGTGAGATTTCTAAAGGAGTATTAAAATGATCAAAACAACCCCCAAGACCGCTTGCTCTACACACTTACTGGAAATCTTCTGCTTCAAACTACTTTTTGCCACAGCATTCAGCTTTAACTGTAGGAAATGCCTGTCCATCTCCACAGGCATCTCCTGCTGCACCCACCCCCTATAACAGCTGGCAAAGCTTACAGCTAAGAGCTGTTCACACAAGGATTTCGTGAGATGGTGTGAGCTGCAACATGAGAAGTCAAGGCTCTGGAGGGCCATGGCCACCCCTCTGCTTTCTGCATCCTGTATTTCCATTTACCAGCTTCCCTTCCACCAACAGAAATTGTGTCAGTGTTTCCATTAAAATACACTGAATACTGGATGCTGCGTTAGACCAAGAGCTTTGCTGAACTCCACTGTTTTGGTGTCAGATTTACACGTTGACACAGCACCACCTTTTGCATCATATCTAACTATGAACATATGTTCATCCACCCATTCCCAGGATGAAACCCCTGTATCACTGACCAAGCATCCAGGAAGCAAATGACTTGCAAACCCCAGGGACAGCCCTGCCTACCCTTTCAACATAAGCTACACATTCCAGATTTCAGTTTCAACATGCAAACTTCAAAAGCCTTCAATCTTCTATTTCTCTATTAATCTCCTATCCCCTTTCTGAAGCGTGCTGCTTTGCCATTCCAATGCTGGCATGGGTTTGACAGCTGCCCTTCCATGCACTTTTACACTTTTATGTCTTTGGCAAACCACGGGAGAGCTGGATCTTCTTTCTCCTGTGTGTCAGACAAGACCAGATTTGGAGAAAACAACCTCTGGCTCTTAGAAACTAACTACACTTTTTGGCCTAGTTTCTAGCGTCCATCTTCCTAATGCCTCTCTCTGCCCCTGCTCTGCGGCTGTCTCTCCAAAGCTCTTGCTGATCTCTTAATGACTTGTCTTTTCTTCACCTCCTCCTGCCTTGAAAACCTCCTAACTTGTGACTGTAATTCAGCCGCCTTCAGTTACGTCTTTCAAAGACACCACTGTCTTTTTTGGATGCGTGTCAAGCCCAGCTCTTATCTCCTCTGACACAGCCAGTCCCCAGCCTGAGTCATGTGCCTGCCTTGTGCTCCCGCATCCTCCCGGTCCAAGTGCCTGCAGCCCCATGGCAGTGACTCAGCCTCGCCTACCACCAACCTACCTCACTCCTCCCTGCATCCTGACCCCGGGGTGCCCCTGATTCAAAGCTGCTTCCTACCACCTTATACAGAAATAACAAGTTATTTATTTTAAAGAAGCAGAAGCACATTTTAGCAATCTTAATTCTGCATAAATCCACATTTCAGGACTCCACCACAAAACACTGTGCTAATTTGATCAAATCATTCCAAGGGTGAGATTTACACCTCCGCCCTGGACTACACAGCTCAGAGTTTGTGCTTGTAACAGCCCATTATCAGCATCAACCTACAGGCTCTGGCTGGGGAAAGCACAGATGATAACCAGCAAGCTGGGAGCATGCCAGGTCCACACCATGCACCTGAGGTGTGACTGCTCTCCAGCCTGCCACTCATCATCAGCAGGAAGCAGACCAGTGGGGAAATCACATGCAAGTTCGATTTCAGTAACATCACGCCCTTGAATGACACAGACTTGATGACAAAATCCATCTCCAGTCCCCATCAAGGGTTTTGTCAGCTCCACAAGAGGTGCTGGGGGTACATGGCTGCCTCTCAGAGCCCCAGAACCAGGGCTGC
Organism: Neopsephotus bourkii; assembly: GCF_033783945.1. Lineage (NCBI taxonomy): Eukaryota > Metazoa > Chordata > Aves > Psittaciformes > Psittacidae > Neopsephotus > Neopsephotus bourkii. The sequence continues at coordinate 5,359,330 of NW_026902048.1, forward strand.
GGAACACTGCTGGGCACAGGCTGCCCCTCTGGGGTGCTGCTGCTGCAGCCAAGGTGAAAGGTGACTTGCCTTCCCTAGCTCCCCCTTTCCTACCAAGCACTACCTAACTTATTCCTGCAGATTACTTCCAGGCACTGCCCACTTCCAACTTGCTTTCCACCTGAAGGGATCAGCCTTCCCTCTCGCTTACTCCTCCCATGTCATTCATTCTTTCTCTCTCCCAGCACATAGAGGGCACACACTTGTACTGATTAATGCTGCTGCATTCTGCTGTGGAACCACACTACACAAAACATGATGCTGCATACACAGCACCAAGCACAGCAATGCAGCAGCAGCTTTAAAGTTCTGTCCCTACAGGCTGTCCACAATCATCCTCACCACCAGGGCAGGAGAAATGGAGATTCAAGGCCATTGGCATGGTCCAGGTGAGCATCTTGAACTCATGTTGCCTGCTAAGAGAGGCGAAGATTTGCTTAAGCAGGGGCAAGAAATGTTTCAGACTAAAGCCCAAGTGAGGTTTTGCTCACTTCAGGCTTATCAGAGGCTCCAGAAAAGCTGGAGGACCTCAGCTCACCAGGTGAGTTTTCTTACCTCTGCTGAAACTCTCTTTCCCAGTGGCACTGGTACTCTTGGAACCTTCAGCAAATATGGGGCAAAACACTGATCAAAATGCCAATGAGCACCATTTTTATTCAATAATGAAACCAGCTGTATTTTGGGACCACTCTGGTGTATGACATGTGGCTTCACAGAAAAGATACACTGTGCCATTTATTACTAATTCCAACCTGAAACTGTCCTTTTCATAGTCAACTATGCCTGTTTTGGCCACATTTATTTCTCAGAAAGGCACCTGGATCTGCACGTCTCTCATCCCCCGGCTGAAACCTGAAGCTGATTTATTAACTGCAAAGAAAATGCATAAGCAAGTACTATTTTTACTAAAAACCTCATATGTGCTCTTATTCCTGGAGACAGCTCCAGTCCCCAGGGCACCTCTGGACCTCTATGCAAAATCTGCTTTCGCTTCCTCATCTTTCAGCCCACATCACTGCATCAATCACAAGTTATCACCCTCTCTGGTTGCAGCTCAGAGACCTAGACACCGTGCCTGAAGGCCTACAAGCAGTTCCCAGAAGGCAATCATAGATTCATAGAATGGGTTGGAAGGGCCCTTACAGCTCGTGAAGTTCCAACCCCCTGCCACAGGCAGGGGCACCTTCCACTAGCCCCTGTTGCTCCATGCCCAGCCTGGCCTTGAACACTGCCAGGGATAGGGCAGCCACAGCTACTCTGTTCCACTGCCTCACCCCCTCACAGTAAATGGGATGGGCACAGCCCAGAAACTTAGAACGGAAAAGCCCTTCTTAGGGCATGAGGTCTGCTGTCCTCTCACTGCAGGGATTGAGTCGTACAGTCAAACACCAAACCAACCAGGAAAGCCCCTTATGCTCCACCTCATTAACAGACAGTGACATTTACTCTCACCATGCTCATTTCTGTGCTGGTTTTTGTTCTGTCTTCCATGTTCATACTTCCCTTTCATTACTACATACAGATGTCCCTTTCCAATTCTTCTTTCTTTTTCTCAGCCTTCATTCTAGTTTCTCTCTCCTGGGTCTCTCAGAATGTATCTTCTCCTTTACAGTTGTCCAAGCACCATCACCTCTTAACAGACAATGGTTTGTGTTCAGATGCTACAGATGCAGTCATCAGGAGTTAAAAGATCCTATCTCATCTGAAAACTTACAATCTTAAAATCTCCTGCCATGGAGAATCCCCCCCCAGCTGTTAAAGCTATCAGCCATTCTCAATCATTTCTGTCACAGAAATACCCTGCACAAACTACTGGTCTCAGAGGACATGTTAGTGATGGAACAGTGCCCCAAAACGCGAACCACCTCTACAGCATGTCCCCTGAACCAGAGTGAGTCATGGGGCAGCCCATATGGAGGTGTGATGCTGATTCTTGTTCTGTGCTCTGAGCCTGCCATGCTGCCTGGGTGATGCTGCTGGCTAATGCAGAGAGGCGTTAAGGAAGAATGCAATTACAAGCTCCTAGACACTGTGCTGGAAGTCCCAAGCAGCAAGCGACAAGAACAGGTCACTGGAGACAGGATTAACCCTGTAAAGGTAAAAAGCAATCTTAAGAGGTGTCAAGCGCCTTGGGTTTCTGCCAGCTCCAGCAGCAGCAGGGAGTGCTCAGCACCATGCAGGCTAGAGCTAGCCTATTTCCTCCCTCTTGCCATTTAGGTCTTCCAAAAGCAAGACTTTCCACCTCCTCCTGCTCTTTGCGAGGCCTCAGCACTGTGCTCCTGACCCGTCACACCCTTCACCAGACTCTGCCGCAGACTGGGAGTTGCCCTGTGGGGACCAGTCAGTGTTGTTCTGGGGAGAGAAGGGAAGGGGATGGTCCAATTTTGTTAATTTTGGCTTTCTGTTTCACAAAGGTGGCAATGGGATCATTTGGAGGATGGGTTGGGTTTGGTTTTTTTTTTTTACAATATTTTGTGGTATAGCAAAGTTTTCACATCTCAGATTTTGAAGAACTTTTATCATACCTTAAATAGTAGGAAATAAAGATATTGAAAAAGAAAACAACATTTGCAAAACCACGTAATATTGTAAAACAAAAAAAGATGGGACTTACCTGAGCCCCTAAGAGGGCACTGGGGTCTGCAGCGGAGGTCTGTGGTGGGTGTGACATCGCCAGCACAGTGCATGCCGCGGCATCGCACAGAGAGGTGGCCGGCGAGCCTGGGCTTTGCCGAACTTGAAAAGGAAAACAAAAGCTAAGTCAATGATGTGCCCAAAGCCTGCTCCTAACCTGCTGCTCTGTGGGACATCCAGCACAGGAGTCTGGGGGTGCCACAAGGCTCAACAGTAACACACCAGAGCAAGAAGCTGGAGACCTGCGTCTGCCATGCGACTTGCGACCCCTCAAGCATCCAAATGGGCATTTTGGTGGCGAAGCCCAAAACCCTGAGCTAGCTACCAGAGAGCATCACTGGGTTCCTGCTCTGCTGAAAACCTGGTTCATCCTCACATATCCAGCCACATGGTTTGTACCTAGCTCTGTGCCCCAAGATCTGCCTCCAGTCTAAGGCTCCCTCTGGTTTTCTTTCTCCTCTACTATAGTTACGCAACCTTCCTGAAGACCTTGCAGATGGAAAGATCTATGCAGAAAGCCTGTTAGATGCAAATGAAAGCAGTAGCTAACTCCTACAGCTTCAGAAAAAGCACAAGGATCAGGTTTGTCTGCCAGGCTCTGACTGCTGTCACCTCCACCTGAAGCAGGAAAGACTGCCCAATACTCAACCATAGTGATGGTTCATAACACACACACACACACACACACACAAATGCGTTTATCAGTGTGACCCATTCCATGATAGGCAACAACGACTGTTTTGTTGTTCTGAAGTGTTTCTGGGAACTTTCCTTTATTCCCGGTTGTATCTGTGTTGTGGTTTGTCTTGGTTTGGGTTTTGTTTTTACACAGACTGATTCTCTCCAGGACATTCCTACAGCAGAACATGACTTCCATTACACCCCATTCCAGCACTCAGATCAGTGCCTGCAGATCTCAGCCCACACTGTGTGTCCCACTGACTCCAGAGGTCTCAGGACAAGCAGGTCCGACTGCAGGACTGGGATCTTAACTGCATGCTCCAACATCCAAGCACTAAGCCAGGACTCAGTGTTCACAAGGTAATGCAGATGAGACCTCCCTTTGCTCTTTGGGTTTGCTTGGTTTTATATGTTCAATGATCCCTCATCCCTTTTGTTTCCTTACCTCATCTTTAATATTAAATCGTGATGGTTCTTGTCTGCTTCGGTTTGACCTCCTAACCCCATAAACATCAGGATATTCTTCCCACATCTGCAAAATAAACAGACCATCAGAAGGCCTGCTTCACCCCAATTATTTCTGACGCTTCAGAAAAGCTTGATGGTCACTGTTTTCTTAAAAATCAACATAAAACCACTGATGAGCAACCAGTAGATGAACACTTTAAAAAACTGGCTGAAAAGAACTATGATTATTTTGGGGTATTTGGCAACACTCTAAAGCAGTATCTTTTATCTCAGCGTTATCCTTACACTGGTCCATCTTTCCACCAGGGTACAAATTACCCTCCAGCTCACTCAGCCTGATGGACAGATCATTGAGATAGCCAGCCCCCTGCAAGCAATGGTGCTGAAGGTACGGAGGCAGCACCTTGCATGTGGTATGAATGGACCTACCAACTCAAAACTACAATCTACTGTTGTTAACAGCCTCCACCACGACTCCTTTACACAGGGAAAGCCCCACCAGCAACTTCAGAAGTGAATTCTGTGGCCCAGCTGGATGGGAAATGGACCAGAGCACCCTGTCTCCTTTGGTAAGGCAATGGCTGGTGCTGCCAGTTCTCCTCCTGGATGCACTGATGTGTGGATGTGCAGAGGTGAATACTGGGAATGGTTGTGCTCTATTTGCTGTAACAAGGCCCTAAATAATTTAATACACTGTGTGTAACAGCATGCATGTGCTCTTGCTGGATGGACAGGATGAGAAAGGAGAGACAAGAACTAATGCTCTGAGGGATGCGAATGCAGAGCTGTGTTGGTGGCACAGGACACCAGATTTACAGGGCAGATGCAAACCACCAATGTGCCTACACCAACAATTCCTCTCTCCCTCAGCACAGCTTACCCTCTTAAAAGTTTCCTAAACCTGTTCGTTCACCTTCTGCTTCTCTCTTGTCTTCAAAAACCTCTGCAAGCCACTGGCAGAAACAGGAAATCAAAATACACCGCAAGATGCAGCAGCAACTTGGGACTGTATGCGTGATCAACACAAGGCTGCAACACAGCAACTTCTCTGCTGCTGTTAAAGGAGTGTTAAAGTAACACTGCAGTAGACAGATTGTGAAGGTGTGTATCTGCTGGGCATGTGAGTACAGAGAGAAATTCACATGGAAGAACTCAAAATACTCTCCTAAGTGTGTGAGACTTTGTCTCTTCATCTTTTAAATGGCACAGGTTTTAGATGAGGGATCAGTTCCTGTGACAAATTCAAACAGCACCTAAAGCAAATTAACCTCACCTTCATGGGTGTATCTAGACAGAAATAAAAAATAAACAATATAATGATTAACTGCCTTGGTTATTCAAGGGCAACAGGTATCAACACGCCCAGGTCAGACCTAGCTAAGGAAAACACTCATTAACATAAAAATTAAGGAAGGGAGAGGCTTTCTTATTAGAGGGCACCCTGACCTTTTCATGTTTCATCATGCTAATTATCACCCTGGGTCTGGGTATGTTCTCTTATAAAGTGATTTTAATGTTTATTGTTAGGGACATGCTCTTAAGAGCCCACAGAGGAAGAGAAAACTTCCTTTTGTCCCCACTTACCAACAGTAAAACAGGCCTGTGAATGCTGTGTTACCATAACTGCCTTATAAATGCATTGCTCCTTGCCAGTCTGAACACAGGAGATCCAGCCGTAGCCTGAGTCAGCAGCCTAAAGATTTGAGAGAAGCTGGTAATAAAATCCTTCACTTCTCCCTAGCAGGTACGTGGGGAGAACAGGCTGAAAGCACTGACCTTCATTCTCCATCTTTATGTACACAGCAACTTTCTCCATGAACCTCACTCTTATAAGCCAGCTGTGCATACTGCAAACCACAGCTAAGAACAGCAGGACACTGCCACACCACAAAGAAAAAATAACTGACCTAACCTGATTTTCCTCCCTCCAAGTAAACTCAGTTCACTGAGTTCATGTCTCCAAATGGGCATTTGTGCTCCTTTTCTCACCTCACACACCAGGTTACTCAGGTGCCTCCATCCCTTGGTAAAGCAGGTATCCAAGGCACAGCTCCTGCACTAAAGAGCTTTTTTCCTCCTCGTTTTTTTCTTTACTTTTTTCAAAGAGGAAGACAGTGATGAGAAAAACCAAAGTGGCCCAATCCTAGACAAGAATTCTCCCGATTATGTACCACATAGGCAAGCTTTACTAATTCTGAGGGAGAGGAGAGGCAGGCGAGAGGAATGAAAAGACAGGGGGAGAGAATGAAATGGTCATGTATTAAGGGCAGGCACCTACCTCTCAATTCGCACCTCATTCAGCCCCCTCACTGTCTACCTGGTGCCCAAAGGACTGTCCCATCAAACACATGAATTCCTACTCTCAAAGATGACACCAGCAGGACGTAAGCACAAAGACCGAACAGCCAGTGAGTGACTTGGAGACATCAGAGGTTGGAAGCTGTTTGTTCAACATGCAAAGTGGCAGGGAAGTTGAAGGCAGCTTCATTAAGGTCCTGCTGTCTGCCCTTCTGTGACTGGTACAGGGTTAACACGGCTATGCAGTGGGGGCAATACCTTCTTAACATCTGCTATCCTTTCCTTCTTAGAGGCCGGTTTTTCTTTGGTTTCAGGAGGGGTCTGCTGGGATTTCGAATCCATTGATTCACTTTCAGATTCAGACTGACTTTCAGAGGACTCCGAGCTGCTGTTTGACTCGCTGCCCTGCTCGCTTTCAGACTGGCTTGCAGACTCAGAGCCAGAGGCTTCTTCAGATGCCGAGTGGCTGATGGCAGAGAAAGGAGAGATTACATTTAAACTGTACTGTCACAGCTTTAAAACGTGCAGTGAGCAACCCATGAGCCACGTCCAAGCTACAACAACAGGCTTGCAATAGCCTAAATGTGAACTGTGAGGTCCCAAGGATACCCTGCACTGGCATTTTGAAGCAGGAAGAGTTTCTTCCCAGGACAGCCACTGAACACATGGTAAGAATGCACACTCAGAAATCACTGCCCAGTGTTATCTCCTGCTCTTCAACAAGAGAAAAAGAAGAACTTGAGTAGCAGCACCATAAAGAGAAGCATTCACAATACAGCAGCACAGGTCCTGCAGGAGGATCTGGCTCACTCAGCATGAGCAAGAATAAGGTATGGTGGGAGATGGAGCATCCAGAGACTATCCTGCTCTATTAAAGATGAGCGGTTGCTCCAGCATGGCTCTTCCCTATATCCCATTATGGCCAGTAGTTCGAAACTCAGCCACCCAACTTCTGAAAGACTCCAGCATCAAATCCTGTATGCATAATACTATACATATTATAGTGAAAAAAACATTTCTTGCAAAAAGAATACATTCAGCAGCAGAGAAGCAGAAAGGACCTTATCGAGGCATGTGGCTGGGGCAGTTCCTGTTTCAAGGATTACACCAGTGCAGACTGCATTTTTCGAGTAGCCAATAACAGGAGCGCAGAACATCAAGTACATGTATTTATTTAAAAATAACATTTACATTAATTAAAATTTACATTCATATACAGAACAGTCCCTTTATTGCAAGCTACTCAAGGGAACAGTAAGAGGCTAAAGTACTTCAGGTGTCCATAAAAAGCATTTCAGGTGGTCAAAAAACACTTTGCCCTATCAATCCAGCATGTTTTGTCACTGACACCCCAATTAATGAGAAATGAAAACTCACTATAACAGAGGCATCATTACAAACCCCACTGTCACAAACAAAATGCAGTGCGGCGATAACAGTACTACAAACTTCTTGAGTGAGGAGCATCCCTTTCCAAGGCATCTCTTGATCTGCAGCCAGGTGCTTCTGTAGTATGCCAGGGTCTGCTGCAGTTACCTCATCGTGAATGAAGAGCTGGGAGGGCTTTGCAGAGGGAAAACACGGTTTTCTCTTTTTTCTCCTTTGGACAGAACTACAGCAGGAGGATACATTAACCTGCTTTCACAATTCAAGAAAGAATGTAAAGACAGAAAAGCAAAAGCACGTGTGTAATTCCATGCAATTCCACCAAATCTGTCGCGATGGCATCACTAAACTCAGCTACTGTATGCAGGTAGGGAGAATCCAGACCATGGGAATAAGCCTTCGCTCTCGGATAAGGAACTGTTAGAATCAGTGTGAGCTCTGCGGGCCGCTCCCGCGGCGCGGCTCCCGGCTGCCGTCCCTCATGGAGCGGGCAGAGGGCAGCAGCCGAGCGCCGCCGGAGCCCGTTCCAAGCTCCCAGCCGCCATTTTACAGCCACCCCTCTCCCACCATCTTGCGAGGGGAATTCTGTTAGGGAGCGCTGCACAGCACTCGAGGAATCGATGCTCCAGCAGCTCCGGGGGCAGGCAGTTTACACAGGCAGAGGCTGGGATCTGGAGGCAGCCGAACCAATCCTGTCACGACACGAAGCGGCAACATCAGCCTCTGGCCATGTTGGTGTCCCATGGGGGTGCACAAAGACACTCCATTCGGATTTATTAGGAACAGCTGGAATCAACTGTAATAACCCAGGCCTTACTGCAGCCAGACAACTTCTGCAGTACTGAAAGGCAGAACAGTCATTACTGGCCTCCTCCCACCCAGGAGCTCTTTGTTTCTCAAGGCCCTGAGCTTGGTTTCAAGGCCACGACACAGCCTCTCTGCACAGTAACAGCCACAATTCACGTGCTTTACCCACAACATCGTCTGAACACTAATTCTTTTTCATCTAGATATGAACTATGTCATCCTAAAAGAGGTCGACTTCTCTAGCAGCAGACACATATGGCATACACATCTACATAGAGGAAAGAAACGTAGTTAAGAAATGGTATGTTCTTTCAAAGGCTGTTGCAAATAATCCTTTCTTAATAAGCAACCTATTACCAAAGCAAAAGGGGATGTCCTTGTCTCTTTTATTCTATCAGTGTCGAAAGAGAAGTGAAAAGCCCGATTCCATAAAATAATCTTCTCTGTCACTGAGACAAGCAGGAAGCACTTCTACCTACCAACAGAGTACAAAGGATTAGAACACTGTATGGCAAGTCAGGCCTGATGCTGTACATCTAAGTCCTCTTTTCAGAAGCTATTCTTGGAGCATGGCCTGCTTTAATGTCCCTAAGTTAACATCCAAACAAGACCTACTTTCAATTAACTATAGGGAGGGGATAAGCTATTAAGTGTCACAAATCATGATTCAACCAGTCCACCCTCTCCGAAATCAGCAGAAAACCACCTGTGAACATCAAGGAAGCTACAGCTGGACCACTGGTAACTCCCTTAAAGTGAGAAACTCCCATAAAAATCGAGATCTGTAGGACTCGGCCAAGTACATTCCCCTGGTTTCCAAGAAGTCCTTCAGGCTGTAATTCTGTCTTAATTAAGAGCCTGCTCCTGAATTGAGAGGGAAGAAAACCAAACCATCCCTTACCAAGGACACGTTCCTTCCAAGAAATAACTAGCTGAGCGGCGATAAGGCCTTTCACAATCAAGCATCTAAGCTTACACGGCAATCACAGAGCGCCCGAAGCCTCCAGCCTTCGCGCATAATTCTGCACATATGATTTCATTTTATAGGGGAATCATCTTTGCTAGCAATAAAACATTTTCTAAGCTCTCCACAAGTACAAACAGTAGGCATGTCTGCAAGAGGTGCAAGACAAGCTGAACAAACGACCCAATACACATCTCTGCAACTGAGAGCTAACAAGGGAATGGCTCTGGCTGGGACCAGTCTGCCCCAGAGTTTAGTACTTGGTTTTTGATGGACAGACCTTTCTTTCAGCCAGAGGAATAAAGGAGGGTTAATGACACAAGCTAGGCTCCTCCTCCCTGTACAATCCTTCTGAGCATTTTGAATCTAAACAAGTTTGAATCCCCACAGCTGGTTTCACAAGCCCAGCAGGATTCACACCAGCAAAAGGGAGCTGGGAGGCCCGCTGTCCCTTCTCACCTTCACTTGTGCCAGCACCAACTTGGGGGCTAAACCCCTCCATAAGCCACACAAACTTGGTAATGCATCAGAAGACTGGGCCAGAGAAACAGCAAACAGGTCCCTGCCAGCTCGTCAAGGAAAATCAGGACCAAACTGCCACAGGAACAGTGAGCTGCGTTACATTTGTCAGCACAGATGAGTTGCAGAGGAGAAAAGGGGCAAGCAAAACCCTAATTTAGGGGCAGCAGCAAGCCAGCTGCTCAATTTGGCCACCCCTAGGTCCTGAATGCTCCTCTCTGGAAGGGCCAGGCCAGCAGTCAGTGAGCAGCTCCAAGGCTCCAACAGAACTCCTGCGACGTGGCACTACCGACACAGGGCACAGCAGCAACTGGCTGGAGCAAGCAGGATGCCTTCTCCAGCCCAGTGGTATCCATCAGGTCCAGCTCCGCCAGCAAAAAGGGACTCCTCAGCCCTTACAGCTCTTCAGCAACAGCTGCTACCAATGTAGAAGATGCTTACACACCTGCTCGGATGGATCCCAGGTTGCTGCTAAATGTTTCCTTTAAGTATCTGATCTATAAATGTGATGTTCCCTATGATGATATGTAAACATATATGAAATGCCTACATGTACTGCAAATAAAAATAGCACTGTCCGTTAATGTTGATGCAGGCACCCAAGTCACATTGTAGCTGTAAAAAGCACCAAACCACATTAAATTCAACCTCAAGGCTAAACAAGCCAGAGAGAGAAACACAACATCATTTCTAGCTATAGATCATCGAATGAATAAGGGTTAACATTTGATAAAAAGGGGATAATACATGGACCACAGAAGACCAAGAACTTCTCCATGGATCTATCTCCTGCCTTGGGAAATAAACTGCTATAGAAAGCACAGATAATGCCATACAGACAGTACAGAGGAATCTGCAGGAAAGCCGAGTGAACAGCACTCAGATTGAGATACTGGAGATAAACACATTCCTACCTGGGGTTTGGGAGATTTGTTTATTTATTTGTGGTTTTTGTTGTGGTGGTGGTGTTTTTCCCTGTTTGGTAGTTTTTTGGTTCCTTTTATTCTGAAAGTCTGTTAAGAAGGGGACTGGTGCTTGCCTGTCTCCCAAGATCTTCTGACTGATAAGTGTTTAGAAGGCTCAGTTGGTGAATGAGCTTCCCCCAACTCACTTCCTGCAGGAGAAAGTGGAAAAGGGGGAAGGGAGGGAAGGATACTATTCCTAGCATCCAACCCATGGGCTACTACGTATCTCTAACAATGCTGTGTCTCAAAGCAGGAACTCGAGATACATAGCCAAGCTCTTTAGACTGTTCAGAAACAAGTCTCAAACAACTCTGAATACTCAGAATTTGGCAAACTCTGGGCAGGCTTTCAAGGCAAGTGAGGAGAGCTATCATGGGGAATACACACTTCTTCCCCATGTGACTGCCAACCTAGCTTGCAGAGGTTGGGTGTTAATTGCATTCACACAGCACTAGGGACAATAGGGCAGTGGAGTAACTGAAACAACTGAGGGATTATGCACTCAGCAGGTATCCTATCTAAATAACCATCTGAATTGGGGGTTTCCAGCCTATTCCAGCCTCGGCTGCTTATCCCAGCACAGGACTCCCAAATGCCAAAGCAATCCTGAGCACACACTGAGCTAAATATATCCCTTGCTGCTCTGCTGCAGCTCCCTATAAAGCACATTGGGCTATCTTGAATGACAAGTATTTTCCAGAAGTGGCTTCGTTTTTTTCCTCCACTACAAAGACATCACATTATGCTTGCACCAGCAAGCAAAACGATCAGTTCATTCATGATTGGGAAAGCTGGCTCTCTGCTTTCTGATCTTTGAGCCAGAGGCTGAAAATGCTTAGGATGTTTAGTCAGAGAAAAACCCCCATCATAAAGAGCAGAGACAAAAGGAGTCAAGACCTGTCTGCTTGATTAAGGAGAGCCATTGAGATCTCCAAAGGCAGCATCCTTCCCCTTCCCTGCACAGAAAGGGAAGCACAATAGCAGTTCTCAGGATTTTGAAAAGGGCCTCCCTCCCCAGGAAGGCAGCAGCATTTCAGCAGCCCACATTAACCATCCACAGCAGCACCCACTACCAAGAACCTCCTCACACCTTCCCCAGGGCTGACACAGAGTTAACCTGCCATGCCCAATCGCTTCTGCTCTTACTCTTTGTAAAGGACGTGTATGCATGGGGAGGAGGGGGAAATGGAGCACCAGCACACAATTTGGGTTTAAATTAGTACAGAAAGGGCAATTGTTGGTTCTCCCTTGACATTTGCAAACTTCCTTTCATAGCTAGCAGATGAAAGAAAAGCAGTAATAAGGGAATGTAGGACCCAAAACCATTAGAAAAATGGGAAAGTGCACAAATCCCTTTCTGGTTCAGGAGAGGGGAGAGCCTGATCTGGCCTGAGGGTTTTATGCCAAGTGATTGTTAAAAGCTGGTTTTAACCAAGAGATTTAAGGCTCATCATTATGCTTCCTGTTTTACAGACAGCTCATGGCATTCAAAGCTCTCAACTGGTGACAACTCTGTAGTTAAGAGCAGAGGTTCCTCCCCATTAAAGAGATGCAACTGACTCTTATAATTAATATATTAGAAGTTCAATTAAGCCATCTATACCTAACAATAAAACCTGCAAGAATGATGAACAGTTTCAACACAACTTTTCCCTAAGGAGTCAGGTGTTCTGGAGTCAGTGGATTCTTGTCATTGCAACACATTTGTTCATAGCTAGGGTGAGAAGCATTCAGCATCCTGGTGCTTGGCAAACACACTCCAAAGAAGCCTGCCAAGATGAAACCCCACGCGAGTGGTACCATCACAATACCAGAAGGGAATCTGAGAGCACTGTTTCAGACTTCTAATTCTTTTTTAACCTTAGAAGTCAGGGCCAGAAAAACATATACATTACAGTGCAGATTATCTCAGTCATCAACACTTTGCGTCTTATATATATCCAAGAGTCCCTGCTCCCAGACGAGGCATTACAGTGTGGAGACTCAAAAATGCTTCATTGCAAGTCACCATGTATGACTTCTTCATCTAGTCTTCCTTGCTTTAGTTTCAAGAATCCTTTAAGGACATAAAGGCAGACTTGACAAGCACACCACCAACTTCAAAAGGCATTTCAGCACCCTTCTTTAAACAAAAACACACCAAAAAGTATCTGTGTAAGACCATTTCAGTAGAACAGTACATCCTCTGCTAGTAGAAGGCTGCTTCCATTCAATTATGGTATTCCAGGCCCTCCCCAGTACCATTCTCTTTGTACTTATTTCCCTTAAAGGAGTTGAGAGAAAATGCAGAACAGAACCTGTCTGCATCCATTATCACCATCTTCCTGAGCTGGACTGCAATTAGGGGCAATGCAAGTTTAGAAGCTTCTCTATGTTCAGAACTTAACAGCCTAATTTAACGCTGCCACTCCTGGTAGAACTGTTGTCTGAAATAAGGAACTGTGGATATACGCATCTCCAGGTTACGTATCAGGGGATGCAATTTCAGCATAAGCTACCAAACCCACCCAGAGCAGGTTTACTTTAGCTAAAAGAAGCAAAGCCATAGCATCAGAAGCTTCAGTTCAGCCCCTGCATTCCTGCTCACAGTCCTAGGTACTTTACCACAGGCTAGTCTCACTGCAACTGGCACCCTCATCTCCTCCTTAAAACTAGAGGCGAAAGCCTGAATAAAGATATGCCAGTATAACAGTTTCTCAGAGACATGCTTAGCAACACAGAAACCTGATAATCATATGAATAGCTGAGTCAAGGAGTGAAACGGTGAAGACAAAGATGCAAACCAGTTTCTCCTTATATCCAACTGAAGAGATTAAAATTAACGACCACCGACTTCCTGGCCTTCCCTCTGAAAGCTCTAACACAAAAGTTCGCAGTGGAAACGTTTGTTTTGAGGCAGATGCGAGTGTGGTTTTGTAGCCCAAATGCAGCCAGCCAGTGCTCAAGACAAACGTGTGCGTTCTCAGAAGTGCCATCCCCTAGAGAGGTCAGGGTACAACACCGTGGAAATGAAACATGACATGATCGCTCCCTGAGCCATGGGAGAATTCAGCTCACAGGAAACAGGGAAGGTGCAGATAAGGGCAACTGCTGCCCTCAAAGTACAGCAGGTGAAACATCAACCCAACAGAAAGCGGAACAGGCTCTAATCTGCAATCTCAGCCACGTCAGCTTCTCTTGGCTGAAGGCACCAGTAAGTTTAGGCAGGAGTGGTGTGGGAGCATGCGTGCAGCCATGTGCACCCAGTACAGCAATGCACCCAGCTGGCACATGCTGGGTGCCACAGCAGCATTTTTGCAGGGTTACAGAACTACCTAGCTGAGCCCTTTATTCCTATTTTTCCATTTCTGTTAAGCACAACTTTATTCCTTTTATCCATTTTTATTCGGTCATGCATTCAAAGAACACACAAAAATTGAGTCATTCACTCAAGATGTTTAACTAAAATGAACAATCCAGAAGAGATTACATTTCAGCTAAATGTAGCTTCTTGCAGTTGGTGAGCCCTTTTTTTTTATAGCACTGTATACATGGTATCCGTTCCTGGCAGCAATCACAGAACAGGAAACAAGAGAACTTGAAAGTCTCAGAACGGTGCATTCGTAATTAGATGAGACATTTCCTTCGAGAGGGGAATGTGAAACAGAAGTAACAAAGCAAACCATGAACAATCTCCTTTGTGCTGCACGATTACATCATTATTCATACGAATTCCTTGCACATTATTCCCTTTGTGCCCTGCACGGCTCAAGCATTTTCCCTTTTCAAAAAAGCCTCCGGACAGTTTAGTAAAGGGTTAAAGCTTCGAAAGGAGAGGAAAAAACCCTTGTGAAAGAATCCAGCAGTGCAAATGAAACTGAAAGAGGCTGTACATATGCGATGGCCAGAACAGCTAAAAAATAGCCTATCAAACAGCTAAAAAATAACACAGACAGCTAAAAAATAACCCAACAGCTATAAAATAACTCATGAATCTTGATGAAAAGTCGAAACCGTCATTTTAATGTGTTTAATATTTCCACTCAGCTCAAAGGAAACCAGTTGCAAAACACACACTGAAATCAAGAGTGAGTTGTAGTGATTTAAGGATGCTGAAAGCTGTAATGCTATAAAAAAAGCCTCAGATGTTTCAGGAATACTACGATATTCTCCAATTCCTTTTGAAGTTTAAAAACAAAAGGAAAAAAACCACACCAAAAATAAACCCTGCTCCTTTTCAAGTCACTCGTGTCTCAAAATAGCCGGCACTATTCAGAATAAAATGAGATGGGATAAAAGCTGAAAGAGGAAGCAAAGGCAGCGGCACCGCGCTCTGTGGCTACGTGCCCAAGTCCAGCCCAGCAGCGCTGGGGCAGGCGTGGGAGAGGCCGTGCAGCGTGCGCAGCCATCACGCGCAGGCCTGGCTCTGCCTCCACGCCAGCCGCTGCCTGTTACCAAGTGAGAGCAGCCAATCGCCGTCCCCAGCCAGCACAAGATGGCCTTTGAACTCCCCACCAGCAACTTCCTGCTGTTTTTAGAGTACACACAGTGCAATGCAGTATGTCTGTCAGCTATGCGGCACAAAGGAACAGCCATTTTGTGACTCAACTGGACCCGCACCAAAATGCCAGCCAGTGCAACTCTCCCCTCTCTTTACACAGGGAATCGGGGCTTCCCGAGCGCTACCAAATCAAGGGACGGATGCCCTCTGCTCTCTTCTGCACACAGGGAGGGCAATTTATGTTTAACATCTTCATTTCTCCCTTCCCCCCCACCCCAATCCTCTTTGTATGTAACTACATCTTCATAAAATGGCTGCCACGTAGAAGGAGCCTGTTGTGCTCTGCAAAGGCTGCAGCACACGCTGCAGAGCGCTCTGCCTCTGTGAGGTGGCCACCCAGCAAAGAAACGCCATTTCAAACCAGCTCTCTCAACACAAAACAGGCTGGGATCTAACCCAACACAACCTTTTTTTCCCCCAAAAAAGGTATTTTAGTGCTAGAGAAGCCAAGAGCTGGATACAGATGCAAAGGGTTTGTTCAGCCCTGCAGCTCCCGTGGCAGAAACTGTTCACACAACAGGGTATTTAAGGAGCAACTGCCCCAGATGCAGGGCAGGGGAGACTAGAAGAACAATGCATCCACCATGTCATTACCTGCTGTCCCCTACAACATTCACCCTGGACTTGAGGAGTACCCCAGCCTGCCTCTCGCCCCTGCAGTTCACATGAGGGTTGCACCACGGATGAACCCTCTCACACCACCTGCCTTTTGGAAATGCAGCACAGAAGATGCTAGAAAATGCACCAGGATTTGGTTCAATTATTTAATGCGAGTCCCAGACACACAGGTGGTGGTTACCAGTACCTGCAGCACACCAACTTCTATCCTAGATGGAGAGAGTTGCATGGAATCAGTTTCAAGTTTGGGAAGGTTTACTGTCAAAACACAATGCACAGGCATTGCTAGCAGACAGCTTACAAACTGTGGAGTTAACACCATTCCCCTCTCCAAGAATAACATTCTGGCTTGGGGCAATTCTCAGGTATTTTGGTTTATTTGGTATATGCCTTTGTGCATTTCCATAGGCCTGGAAAAGTAAGAATCAATTCCAAACATATTCCCCAGTCAGGACATTGAACTGGTGTACAGGGATTGTATTTTCTTCACCTGTAACACCTTTCTCAGGTCCTGCATTTCTGCTTCTCCAGCCCAGGTGAATGGCATCAGACATATCTACCTTCTCCACCACACAAGCCTCCCACCAGGGAGTAGGTAACAGGACTTCACACATTCCCATGGATGCTGAGATGGCCTCACAGCTGGGCAAAAAGCTGGCCAGCAGCATGTGAAGTGCAGACATGAGCATGTTTCTGAGCTATAGTAAAGCAAAGAGGTGGCTAGACTTCCTAGAAATCATTTCCCCTACAACTTCAAGTCAACCTCAGGAAGTAAAGCCCATTTTATGATATTCAGCTGACTCACAGCTCAGAAATAAGCTCAACAGGGCTGGCTTACAAATATCCTGTGCTCCACTGTTCCCACACTTCAGGTGCATGGATGTTACCCACAGCAACTTTCTGTTCAGATAAAAAATTGTGAAGGGAAGAAGGGCAACCTCACCCAACAGGGGTTGCATGTAAATCCATCGGTTACAATAAATAACTTTTCAATGAACACACCAAAAGCACACGAGACACTATGCAAATATAAAACCCCTAAACAAAAACCCCAAAGGTCTTCTGTCTGTGCACACACTGCTAGATGTCTCCAATTTCATCTCCTGTTCAGCATAATATTTCTGACACCATGAAAATACCTTAATTTAGATTTCCTGGACAAATTATACCTATTACTGCTCTTGCAGTTAATCTTCGCTTAAAAAAAGGCATAAAGATTTAAGTAAGCTGAATCCTAAGTCATCATTTTTGAAAATTGACTTTTTAAAGCAATATTCTGTGTGCAGTATTCACAGTATTACCAAGACAGCCTGGTTGGGAAGTCTGATGCATCTGTAAACTGCATGATTATAAAAGCTGTGTATAGGTGCTGTATGTAATGCTCCAACACTCTCTGGGGCTGATTTAATAGTTAATAATTTCAAATGGAACAAACTTACCCATATCCATTTTAGAATCTAAAATGTGACTGCGCTTTGAATGCATCCAGAACAGCAGCTGAGTTTATGCTGGAAGGCTACAGTAATTTGATAATACATATATTCCCACAGCATTTCAAGTTTGTGTGTTTAAGGAAGGTTAAACACTGGACATGAAGAATACTATTCAAACACCTGCAAACATCACATAGAGCACATGTGATACAACAGACAGTTCAGAATTCTTTTTTATTGATGTTGGTTAAAAATGACTGAAGACAAAACCCGAGAAAAATAAACAGGCCACAATTCCATTCAAATTAACAAAATGCAAAGCACCACTGTATTTTACAATCTAGAGAAATAAACGCATAGAGTTTAATTTCCGATCCTCAAAAAAAAGCCAACCCTTTAAATACAAAATGAGCAATTCAGTAATTATCCTCCTGCATTCCCAGCAAACAAGCAGCTCCAGCATTTCAGAGATTCCCCACATCAAGGTTAAGTTTAGAAAAATCCGTAAAGAATCTCAGTCCTCAACAAAAGTAAATAAAAACACTCTGAGCAAAAAATACATGAAACAAACAAGCAAAAACATTTGGTGCCTCTGGTGAACAGTGCCAGTGTGTATTTTATGATATAAAATGCTACCATCAGCAGGAGAAAGTCTGGGTAAATTGTATAAAAATACTCTAAAATACCTAAAAAGAATCAAAGTTCCACAAGCTCAAATTAAAATTTCAAGTAAGGGGTATCAGACAAACAGGCACTTCCCAGTTTATATTTTAAAATGAGCTTTTTTTCATTCATGTAACTTTTTCTTGGGTCTATTTACTATAATTTACTACTCCACCAAGCTTCTGTATGGCCCTCAGTTAAAGTTTAGACTTCTGAGATTCTTCAAAGAAAAATTTGCCTTGTATGTAAAATGGTGCAATGCAGCAATGGCTAAACCGACAAGGTCATTTTTCACAGCACAAAAAACCTAAAAACTGAAATTCCAAAGCTGGAAAAACATAATCCCGAGGAAAGGGCTGCCCTGAATGAAGGTATGGTACCTTTTGCCTATGACATGGGCCCTTAAGTCACAACACAACTTTCAGAAATCGCTACCAAAAAAAATTAGGGTGTGGCATGCTAACAATCTCAAGGTCATTCCTTAAAAAGGAAGGAAAACGAGGAAAATGTAGGGATTGAAGCAGTGACAGTAACCCGAGGCTGTCACAGGGAGCAGGGGATTCACAGGTTTTACCAAAAAAAAAAAAAAAAAGGGAGGAAAAAAAAAAAAAGAAAGTTGATAGATCATACCTCGATGCATTGCTGTGGACTGAACCCTCCTCTCCTTGGCTTTTGTCCTTATTTCTCATCATCTTTTTATTCTTTAATATTAAGAGGGGGTCAGGGGTGTCTGTCTGCTTTGAAGTCCTGTGCCCAGGTATTTACTGTCAAAAGTTGAAAGAAAGGTAAGGTCCCAGTTCGTTTCACTGGCTTTCATTAGCAGGAACAAAGTCCTGACGCTGCAACGATATTGTTGTAACAATACACAACACTGAGCAACACGGCAAAACTGAGATTTCAAACAAATCATCGGTTTTCCAAGGAAAATCCGAGAATAAACACAGCAGAGGAGCATCCTGCAAACTTTCCCAAAGTAACACTGGATGCAAATAATCTCTGTATCTTATTGCGTCATCCCAATACGGCTCAAATCGGTCAAAAATCAAAGTATTCAAAACTGCAGAAATGTACAAATTATGATTATTAATTGCTCACCTACCTGATCCATGCACCACCGCCAGGACCAAGTCGATATTAGTTTCGGGTAGTGGAAAAACATTAGATCCAAAATATTTAGAGTTATAATGAGAAAATACAAATTTCAAAGAATAAAAAAAAATATATATTCTAATCCCCAAAAATATGCTGCAGATAAAGCAAAAGAAGCGATAATTAGTACAAAAATGTCCAGGGCAAAAAGCTCATTAGGAGAGCGCACAAAAATGGAGGTACGCCATGGCTTCTAAGCTGGAAAAACAACGACCTGGGCTCTCTCCACGGCTTCTTCTTTCCAGCAAGGCACGAAAAAGGAGCCCTCAAAAGCTGCTTTTCTGCCCGAAAAAGGTCCGCTCGGCCCCCGATCAGTGCCTAGGAGAGGCGAGGGGCTGTGGGGGCCCCCTGAGGCTGCCCGAAAGTTAGGGAAAGTTGCGTAAAGTGCTGGGGAAGGCACGGAGCTGAGCGCGCTCTCTCTAAGGCACAGCCGCCATCTAGAGCTCCTTCCCAGCTCTGAGCTCTGCCTTTGATTGACACTCTCTACATTTACCCCACAACTCAGGTGATGTACCATAGACCCACCCCTTCATTTCTACCAAAAAAAGAGATAGCCTCCACCTAAAGGGTGCCTGCTACCCCCCACAGCCCTAGCTTCTTCCAACTACCCCAGCTGAAGGGGTACCTTAACCCCATATGGCTCAGGCACCCTTTTGAAACCAGAAAGAAATGGAATTTGTGCCTTTTGTTTTAAAGATTTGCTAAATATTTCAGTGCCTGGGCTAAAATTACTTCCTCCCTGGACAGGAAGTGGTGCTGTTACAAGCCATTTTGAAAGAATGGAAGTGGAGCTAACAGCCATGCAGCCAGCACCAACCCACCTTGGGGGTCACCCCACCCAAGGGGTAGCTTTTATTCAATTCAGTGGCAATATCCCCAGACAATAGCTCTTCCCTTCACAACCCAACAACTGCACTTCAAGCTTGGGGCAACAGCAGCATCCACTCCCAAGGAAGCCCCGCGTAGCTCATCAACCCCTCCAGCTCAACAGCGCCTCCCTAGTGGTTTCCCCCAGCAACAAAAATCCAAAAACTCCACATTTTTCATCAGCTATGGGAGGACACAACTGTAAAGCAAGTCTAACACCACTAAAAACAGCATTTCCAATTCACTTTCTTAACCCATTCATGTTCATCCACAGATTTTAACACAACAGATTAATTTAAAAGCCATGTAACAGCCAAGCTGCATTAACTGGACATCAAGTGCCACCTCAAATACAACATCCTAGTAGTGAGATGATGCATTCCAGAGGAACTGGGGGAGATCCAAGCATCCCCCAACCTCCTGTATTCTGACTACCAGTTGTCTTCCCACAAGCAACAGACCCCTAAAAGCACATGGACAACTTGCGTATGTGGAAGCAT
This sequence comes from Neopsephotus bourkii, assembly GCF_033783945.1. NCBI lineage: Eukaryota > Metazoa > Chordata > Aves > Psittaciformes > Psittacidae > Neopsephotus > Neopsephotus bourkii. The sequence goes on from NW_026902048.1 coordinate 5,379,861, forward strand.
CCCAACAGGACAGTGAAATCAGGCAATGGGAGACCGCTGGGGTAGAAGGGCCAGTCTGGGCTTCTATGGGGACATCCATGGCACAACACCCCAACACCATGATAACACTGGCTTCTACCACCAGAACAAAGAGTCCCCTCCAACTCCTCCACACATCTGCCCTTTGCATCCTCCAACAGCCTATCACCTTCCAATATCAAGGGGTTTGAGTAGCAACATTCCATTGCCATTGCCACAGCCCATTTCAAAGAATTTCATTCTACTGATGATTCACAGAAGACCCCTTGCACCTAAATGACAAGAACTGTAAACCACAATCCAAGAACATTGCAAGCAATTCTGGGCAACACTAAAGAAATCAGCTCATTTGAATGGGGATCCCTTTAGGCTGGTCCCAGTATCTATCTCCACCATGTAACACATGGCAAAACCAAACCTGACCAAGTGTGCATCATCAAAATAGTTGAATTAAACAGGTATGATCAATTCATCATGGCAAAAATAGGTATCTACAAAGAAGGCTGAGCAAGACAAATGGGTAAACACACACAATGAGGTTCTGTTTTTAAAAGCAAACACCCAGGGATCTCAGCACCAGGTTTGCCATGTTGGCCCTCCAGCAGAAAACAAAGACGACCATGAACTTCAGGTGAAACAGACATAGGAAGGTTGCTACAGTTTAACTATCTGACCCACAAAAAACTGGAAAGGAAATGTGTTTGTGAACATTAGAACCAATTAAAAACTCATTTGTAAAGGTTGACATGTCATCTGCAACAGTATCAAAAATAACTCAATTTTTCCTTATCAAATACATGGTGCAGTATCACACAGCCAAGTCTACATTAAATAGCAGTGAGGCCGATGGGACATTCTCACAGAACAATTTTAAGACCAAATAGGCTGCTTAGGAACTATATTGTCCAGAAAATCTGTTGAAAAGTTTCTATACCCATACACAACCCAAGCAGCACACCTAAAAATCACACAAAACATTCAGGTACTCCTTTATTGTCATTATTTGCCCAGCCTTCAACTGCCATCAATTCTATCTTAAAATAGCTTCAGAAAGTTCAGCAGAAGTATCCTGACAACAGGCCAAGTGCTGAAAACCCCCCTAGCATCAAGCAGCTGAATGAGCAAACCAGTGGATAAAAATTCATTGAAAGTCATGGTAAAGTGAACAGAATTTGCAAATGAAAATCACATTTTAAAGCAAATATAACACAAAATTTTACCTTGCTTTTAGTGCTTAGCAGTTAAAATATTCCACACTTTAATAGCAACCAAAACCATCACCCACTTCAATACCAACACAGTAAAAAAAAAAAAAAAATTAGCCAGAAAGAACAAACACAAAGCATGAAAGAAACCAAAACCTTTTATTAAATCACTTAAAAAATATATATATATATTACATTTTCCCCAAAGGGGCAGCACCAGATCTCTTACCCAATGAATTTGCCTGTAACACATACACAACCAGAGAGCAACATTTTGCCACCCAGTCCTCAAAGAAATCCATCATTGGATAGGCACTGAGAGAGTCCCCTTATTAATTCAAGTGCAAAGTCCATTTGCCAGGATGATCACAACCCAGATCTTCTCTGGTTTAATACCACGAGAGTCCACGATTTAACATCCTTTTCTTGGACAGACACATCACAGCACTCATGCATTAGTCCATTTTCTCAACCTCTCAATCAACAGTGGAACTGCCATCTTGGTGTCTCATTCGTAGATTCCTTTTGACACTCTTCATCTGACTGGATTCTTTATGGAAAATTAAAAGAAAGATTCTGTTGGAATACAGATCATATCTTTAAACTAAGACATTCAACTACTGTACCCTGTAGTTTAAACATGTAAATGATGCTTCATTCCATATTACACATTCCAGAACATCTGCTTTTATCATGAACAATGTCAAACCATTGGTTCAAGAATAAAAATATCAACTGTAAGCAAAAATATAAGGAAGTAGGGGAGAAATGAGTAGAAGTTCAAGAACCCTTTCAGGCTCCATAAATTCCATTTGGAATTTCTCCATAGTGTTTTAACACTAGAGTAATCCAACAGTGGGAAATCTGACATGTTTGCTCTGGCAACCATCTTTATTGGACCAACCCAGCTGCTGAAGCTGACACTGCTTAGTGGAAAACCAAGTTTATTATAATAAGCCAGTTTTTTTAACTGCTCTCCATACTCCTTTCTTCAAAGACATATATCCATCAAAACCAATGTAATAGGCATGAAAACTGTTTTCCCATATACAGATGCTGACTGGAGACAAGACATGGCACCATCTTGACCCAACTTTCCAGTTCTTGAAAGACAGCGAAACAGCAAACACACACTTACAAAAACCAGAATGACTGATTTAGTTACTGGTGGGAAAAGATACGTGAGAAGTCAGATGAAAATGGTTACAAGTTATACTAGTTGCCTTTAGCAAGGCCACCATACTACTCCTGATCCATATTTACTCTTTACAGAAGAGCAGTCAAGCCCACAGGTGAGTGACAAAGCAAACCAATCAAATGACTTCCACGTGGATAAATAAGAACTCCGTGTCAGCATCTTTAAACTTTCTTTCAAGAAAAATAAGCTCATGTATAAAAAAAACCCAACAACTACAAGTCCTCCTAACATGCAAAAATCAAGTACGGGAATTTACTAACTGTTAAGATCATCTTCAAACCAACGCTAACTGTAGAAAAGACTGACAAACAAAAAAGGTTTTAAAATGTCTTCATGACTATACTTAAATGTCAATTTAATCTTTGGAATGTGTACAGCTGTAACCTCATTTTAGTCTAAAAGCCAACTGCACCACTGTCCTTCCCCTGATGACCCTGAGCAGCTTCTTACAAGTGATGCAGAAATTACCCACAGCACAGCAAAAATCCGTGGAGCCATCTAGTGGGCTCTGCCTCCTCATTCCAGTTTCCCCATTCTCATTTCGAAATAGCCAGTTACAGCAAAGCAAAGAGCAATGGAACCAGTGAAAAGCCTGAAGCTGACTTTCACAACTGTGCCTATGTCCTGTTTTATACTCCTCTACAGACTTCCTTGTTTTAAATACAATGGAAAAGAAGTACAGCACAGAGAAGCGGAGTACAAGATCTGGTAATTCACTCTGCATTATGCAATGTGCATAGTTGCAACAGTATTCAACCACAGAATGTTCACATTTTCAGAACCAGAAACTGAGCATTCAAGTTAGCAGAAAACCTTTGTTTTGAGCATTGCACTCATCTTCAGTTACAACAGCAATTAAAAATGTTGAAACATGATTTTTTCCCCACACTAAACCGAATAAACAGGTCTTGGGACTGTTTTGGTTTGGTGGGTTTAGTTCAAATCCATTTAGGGATCTGAAGATAAATTAATATCTTTGAATAGTTTTTAATGCTAATGCCTTGACCAAGGTACCAAAACATGTAGAATAAACCACCACAAAGTCATCCACTGTTGTCAGAAACATTCAGAAGTACTAACATGAGCGTGGTAGAAACTCCATAAGTAAGTCAGTCAAAATTATTTTTATAGTTGTTCTAGGTAGCTTAACCTAAGGAAATTTAATTACTGGCATCAGCTTTCCCACCTCTCAAAAATGTTATTTAGTTACATGCTAGTCACCTGGAAAGGCCTTTTTCTGTTGGGTTAACCTTCTGCCTTAAACACTAATGAGATATGCCAAAAGCAATTTAAGGGCAAGTTTCCCTACTAGGTTCACCTACATTTGGTTGTACCAAAACCGCTGCAAATAACCCCACCACATTCAGTTTAAACTCTTCTATTGACCTTACAGAATAATTAAAATATATCATCAGTTCTGTTTTCTGCTAGTTAGGAAGATGTTATAACAGTCCTTGTTCTGAAAATTATTTATACATCAAGAAGATGCCATCATAATGGCCAAAATAGCAATCTGTATTCTTTTTCATGTGGAATCTACATTTACTTCAAAATATATCACAGCACTTATTTGTTGATGAATTAAAGCACATTTTAGTGAGAAGTTTCAATAATGTTGCAAAAATACTCTCCTCCACTAAAACATGTAATGATCCTATACTTAAAGTAGCCACTGAAGAACCCAATCTTTTCCTAGATGAGTTATTTCATTACTTCCATAGCATCAATTCATCATCATCATCCCATTTTTCAAGTTTCCATTATTTACTATTTACAATATTTGTTTCCAAACACAGTATTTTGGTGGTGATAAATAAGGGACCTGAGTAGTCATCTAATACTTTCAAAGTCTCCTTCAAATCACTGGTAGTACATTGACAGTCTGGATCAACAGACAGAAACCATTCACAGCCATGACTAAAGGTTTCAGGCAACAGTTAAAGCATTTGAGTTTCCAAAGTCTGTCTCTCCAGTTTTGGTAACTAATTCTTACTCTACCTACTAAAAGACCACAGTGTGACATCACTGAAAACATGGCTTCAGCAATTTTGTATCTATTAAAACCTTGCACATCTTCAGTGTGAGACTGAAGGCCAACGATGACATGCAACGTAAGCACAAGTGCGTAAGACACGAGTAACACATTTACAAAATGAAGTGTCTCACACCAAGGCTTCAACTTCAAAACCCAGGTGACATACTGCTAGTAAAGGGAATTCACCTCACTCCAACAGAGGGAGCTGAATGGACAGAAGCAAACCAAACCTGAAGCTCTACACTTCAAAGTTCATCAAAGCAAGCAAGACTCCGTCAAAGACACACCCTCTGGTAACTTTTACACTAGAGGAAAAAGCAGGCGTGCCTTTTATTGACATCTAAAGTCCATAATGGTGGTCTGTCTAATCTTTAAAACTAAGTAGGCCTCTGTACAGTTATGAGTCTGCTTTTACCGCTAACAGATCTTCAGTCAACACAGCAGTCAAAGCACAACTCATGTAGGATCACGTATTTTTAGCTAAGAAAGGTTCTTTGCCAGGTTTCTCAGACTTAGAGATTAATTTTAGGTAAGATGGGACTTGATTCAGATGCACGCTTTTGTTGGTATTATTTTTAAATAATAAATTTTACTGCATGAAACAAAGTATGCCAACTTCAATAAAGCTCCTGGTGGTGTCAAGTGTTTCCTCCCTTCTAGTTAAAAAAAATCAAGGTAAAAAATAAATGGGTGCTTCAACTAAACATTATCTGTGTTAAGCAGGAAGGGGAATACTGGGTCTTTCCAGATTCACATATTTACATGTTTTTTACAAATGCATCTTGAAACAACTGCTTTTGACCACAACTGTTTTAAGTCAATTAAGAGTTCCACACCCTCCTTTAGGTAAGAATTATAAAACAGAAAAGCATGGAAGAATTACAGTGTAATTCAATGTACAACTGAAAAGCCAAATTCCTGCTCAAGAAACCAGATCTGACAGTAGCTAATTTACAATCCAAGGAAAGAAAACAGACAAAAGGCATACAGAAAGAAGAATGATGTAGGAAACAGAGGAAAATTAATGCAAAAATGGAACACGAGTCACATGTTTAGAGATTACAGCAGGTGACTGGGGGAAAAAGGCATCAGCGGACAGCATACGAAGACTTCCGAGGAACAGTTGAAGAAGTAACATCCACTTCTAACACAGCAAGAAATGTGCTGTTCTACATGCACCTGCAGTGTGAAAGCAGCTTAAGACTTCTAAAGAACAAAGTAAAAAAACTTACACAGCAGAAGAGATAAAACACTAATCAAAGGGCATGAAAACTGAGCAGAGGTACACACAATGAGAACTGAATTCCTCAAAGTTCATAAATCCTACCTCAGGACTGAAAACTGAGTGATAAAACTGCTTCAGAACGAAGTGTACCTATAAGCAGCATGAGGCCACAATAACACAGCCTGTCAAAGTTTGCACCTTATCCCCACATACTCCTTTCAAAGAACTCCCCATTAGCCTGCACATCACGTGAGCGATCGGAAGCACAGGACTTTGGAGTACAACCAGGGAGGAGCTGCTTTTCTTGCGTGGAGGCAGCATAGATGGCAGTTTGTACATGGCAAGCATGGCTGCTGGAGGTCTCTGCTAACATACACAGCCACTGCACAGTTAAAATCACTGTCATCTATCCATTGAAATGGTATTGGCATCTTGGAACGACATTTTCTCAAGCTGTCTGCAGTCTAAGGCAGGCATTACTCAATCAGGTAGCATGTTAAACTGAAAGAACTGTCTCCAAGAAACCATCTTTCTTAAAGAAAAGCATATATTCTGAAGCATAGTTCCAGAGGAATAGAGCTTCCCACTAGGAAAGTTAATTCATGTACACAAAATGCAATGAATGCCCTAATTAAAAATGTAGACTCAAAGAGTATGAATTTTAAGCAGACAGGGAGACAAAAGAACTTGGGTCTTTTCACAGACAACTCCCAACAGTGTCAGAGAATGTGCCAGAGACAGCAAAAGGTCAAGACCAAACTCCCTTTAGTTACGGAAACTGGAGAAAATCCTTTCCCTATATCCAGCCAGTATAGAACTGAATGATGTTTTTCTACTCAAGCCTGCCAATTTTGCGTTTTGATTATGAGGAATGATTCCTAAATTAAGTGTATCAGCTAGCAGCTAATACAGGAAACTGCAGCAGCATTACATGTGATTTTTGCAAAGCTGAAGCTTAATGAAGGAAGAACAGAAACAGAACAATCACAGAAGACAGTTACTATCTGCTCAAAGACTCACTGATCCTGACAGAAGCATAAAAGGACAATACAAGAAGCTTGTAAGACAAGTTCTTCCTGCTATCATACCTTCCACATCATTTGTTATCCAAATCGTGTGCAGTACTGCTCTGTAGAGAAAGACACTTGTGTAACCAAACCCCTCTGAACAAACAAATCTGTGATTTAATAGTTCTAAACTAAACATGGAGCCAAATCACAGAAGCAGAAGACCAAAGAACTACAATTGGATATGAAAGATGTTCTCCAGCAAGACAGGCTGAGAACTATCCAAGTTTAGCTTCATTTCCCAGGGGCCTAATAAGAACCATCCTAGGGTCCTTCTAACTGAGCCTTCTAGAAACACACATGCACACACAGACACACTTTAAGAACTTCAGGATGTATTCAGCCAAAACCTTCAGCAAGCTAAAACATTATAACCATGTGTGTTTGTTGGGGTTTTTAAAGCTAAAAAGTAAATGTTATTAGGAGTAACAACTTACCAGTGCTTCAACCAAGAGGAGTTAGTTTGCTTAGAGTAAATCAGTTCCTCAACACATCTGTAGGGAAAATGGTACGTTAAACACTAGAATTAAAAGAAAATTAAAAATAAAAAATAATAAAATAATAATTGAAAGAAAAAAAATACACCTTAAGGGTCTAGCGGACCTGAGCACTAGCAGCATCACAAAAGACCTATCCTCAAAAACCAAACAAAAAACAAACACCAAAACACTCCCAGCATATGGTACAAGAAATACGTTAAAAAATTGGAATCTCACTAGCAACCTGTTATTAAAGAACTTATGCAAACCACCCAAGCAATTCAGACCCAGTCCTGGACACAAATCCCTTGAGAAACAAAGCAACAACAAAATTGCTTGATGTTTTTGAAAATGGTCAATAAGACTTCAAGTGAAGTACTCCTAAACCAACTAATACGCCCTTCACATTACAAGAATTAAAATACTCATTGAACTGAGAGGTGGTACCAGTGAACTGAGAGGACGCAGCGGAATCATTTTAACTCACTAATATGGAAAGAGTCATCTACTCATCTCAAAATTACCTATGGGCAAGGCCCAAATCTGAAAACTCAACTTTGAAAATGCTTATTGGCAATCCACATCAATAAGCATTTAATTAAAATCACATTTAGAAGAGATAGTAAGACCTAAAACTCTAAATCAACTCATGAACACGCTCTTTTTACTTTGAATTTCAACTCATGAAGCCATGCGCAATCATGAGCTATACAAGTTATTCACAAGCAAACAGCTTCTCTTGTGATCTCCCAGAATTTATTTATATGGGAATATACCACCCTCAAATTTGTAAAAATTAATGAATCTGTTCAAGTGATAGCATTCTCTGCATTAATTTTCTCCAGTATTCAGAGTTCTCCTCTTCTGACTGGTAGCTACTCAGATGTGTGTAAAGAAAGCTGTGATGACAGAACTGTAATGTCTTTGTTGATGTAATCTACTTGAAATTATTAATATGGAAAAAAATCCCTTTAGAAAGGGGAAATTACAAAAAAATTGTAGTAGTGAACTGGCACAAATGTGTAGAGTATCCCAACCAACATGAAATTTCGAGGTTTAAACCATGCACTTCCATGTGACCAAACAGCTGCTATTAAATGGAAGCACAAAACTGAAGTACTTCTAAAATGGTGGACAGGCACTTTGTAGAAGGAGCAGAACATGGCTGCTGGACTTTCATCATCCAAGAAGCATTTGTCAGTCATGCAAAGCCTAAGAAATGAACTAGATGAGATTTACTTATATCCTGTAAATCTCTTTCTGTCCTGTACATACCATTTCTCTCCTAGCAGCCACTTCGAAACTACGATTGGAAGACTAGGTAATGATAAATTTTCAACTTACAGCTCTCAGCTCTTTCCCATCATTTACAGCATAGCTAAACATACATCATCTGCATTCAAGTTCCTTCCTGTTTTAATTCTAGGGTTTGCATCCAGTTACGGTAATTTCACAAAGTCTTTAATGAAGATCTCTAATATGGCTTTATATCATCACAGAGAAACAGCTTCTTCTACTGAAAAAGTTATTAAGACTCAACCAGAGCCAGTTCTTCTGACCTCAGCAAAATTCTGAAGGAACCTAATACTTGTCAGGCTGGTTATGTATCACTCAGTAGAGCTTTGTAGAAACAGCACCAAGATGTTACTAAAATATTACATTTTATTTATATGACCACAGGTGATCATTTTTGCACCACTATGAAGTTTATCAGTGTATTTCGAGCTTTTGAATTTCAATATCCAAAACATACTCACTCCCAAACTATAGAATGCACTGCAAAAGCTAAAGACCTGTGCCAAGAGCCATGAACTAGAGCTAGTAAAATACAAGTTTCAGATGAATAATACTAGCCTGTGAGATTAACACCTATATTTCCTACTCAACATTCAATTTATTTAATGAATGTCACACAAAGTCTTATCAGACTACTCACAGTAATTGTTACATCCCATGTAATTAAAAAATAAATCTATCCCCTATTTAAACAGATTTTTTTTCTCCCCAGTAGCTTCGTAGTTGTGGCTTATCTTTATTTTACAGAATAAGATGTGTTAAGTCCAGTACAGCCTATGTCACGTAACACAAGCCTTGCATCGTAAGTCCATGACTCCTTCACCAAAAGACTGGCAACTTCTCGTTTCAAGAACCAGGAAAGCATACCTCCTTTTACAGCATAAGGTGAGGTCAGCTCTAAAGCCATATACTTGACATCAGATTCCTTCTTGGAGTAAGTTAATGAAGTATTTTGGCAAAGATGACATATTGCTACACCAATGCTTTCCCAGATAAGCCGTCAAGTGCTACAAATTTGTTCTATGAGACTACTTAATATGGTTTGTATCACCACAGAGAAGCAGCTTCCTCTATCAGAAGCAGCACATTCTTCTGCCTTTTCAATCCTCTTCAGTATGGGGTAGGGTGGTCATGAACTTAAAACTTCCCCCAAACTCCCAGTAGTGTGCATTTGACTGCGGAGGTCTACCTAACCTAAAAATCAAGCTGCCATTTACTAGACAAAAAGACACTGCTCTTACAAGAAAAGGCAGCTCCAAAGAGCTCACAAAAGTAACAAGGGGCATTTTAAACTGGTTTGATTTTATCTATTTAGCCCAACATCATCATGATGATATAGGAAATATGTCAGACCATTAAGATCAAAGTGCTCAATGTCACTCAGGTCAGTCAAGATGACTCTGCTCTTAAGCACTGTATTTTCTTATTATTTTTTTTAAGAGCAGGTCAACTAGAAGTTTCAGCTTTAAACATTTAAAGAGTTAACGTAAGGAATGCAAGTCTCAAGTTTGACAAATTCAATCCCATTATTACTACCAGATTTTTACATGAATCTGGCTGGTCTTGCCTTTATCGTAACAAAACTGTGCAATATCTGGTGATTTTGACCCTCTAAATTGAAAAGTCACTTGTGAATTCACATTCTGCTGTTCTTCTCAGAGTGCAAATAACTTCTAACACAAACTCCTAATTCTCAAAACTTCCCATCATACAACTACACAATGAAGTTCTCGAACATACCTAACAGCCTTGCTCCATAGCTGCGTTTTGGTGCAGGACATCGGTGGTGTATGATACATGTCTGTTACCTAGAAATATTACCTGAATTTTGCCTTGCATATTAGCAGTGACTTACTGCAGATGAAGGTTTATTACAACCCAGACATTTTTAAGAAGCTTATGAAATATTGGTATACGACTCCTTTTATATGACCAGGCTGAAGCCTTCATCCAAGCCAAAAAGAACAGCTGCATTCAAGCAGGACTTTGCAAGATCTGTATTATTATGACAAATTATGTATTTTTTTTAAAGCAAATTATCTAGAGTTTTTCTGAGAATCCTGGTACATGTCTTCATGAAGATGCCTTATGCTTTGAGGTGCTGCATACGTACTTAAGTACATTAGCATGGTAAGCTGTGAAAAGGAACCAGTTAAGAGAGGCAAACAAGATCCCCTACTTTTAATTACAGCAATGTAAGCGTGACTCAAAAGTAACGTGTTGCTCTGTCTCTAAATGTAGAACCTTAAAGTATACCAAAAAAAATACAAATCAAACCTTAGAAAGCAGATTTGTTTATCCTGCAAGAGGGACAGCAGATACTTCGTAACAACTGGGTAGGGGTTTTTTAGACTTTTAGAGTAAAATTTACCCTGAACAGAGAATTTCTGAGTTTGCTGTATAAAAACATTTTATTGGAAAGGCAAAGCTTCAGAGTGTCATTTGCTAATGAACCAGTACTTTGAACTGAAGGAAAAGCACTTCTAAAGTCTGACTGGACTCAATGTCCTTAGTGGAGATAGTAATCCTCATAAGCAGAGCTCTATTTTACATGTTGACATGGTCATTTCAGATTCGTAAAAATAAGTCTTACTTATGACTGACCATAAAAATCTTAGATGATGTGTAAGGAGACATTACCATTACTGTATTTAGTACATACAAACGTTTTTCAAATGCATTAAAACGTGAAAGAAAATTCAACACGGTAAAACACTGTAAATTCAATGTTCAATGTTTATTTTGCTAAAAACATTATTTCCAGGATAATTATTAAAAAAAAAAAAAGAGGACAAAAAAAAAAAAAAAAGAAAACAAACCAAAAATCACACATTAGAAAACAAAACAATACAACAGTGCAACATACCTGGTAAGCACAGCACAGAATTTTGCTCAAGGACTTTTACCCAGCCATCTGAATCTTTGGAAGCAAGAACAATATCCAGCCAAAAACCTTTAAAGAGAAAACAAAACCATGTTTGTCTGAAAACAAAGGTAAGTACAGATTTTACCTACCATTCTAATGTTCTCAACTTTTTCCAATCAGTAAATTTAATGAGAATTTTACCTACATTACAAAAACCTAACAACCTACCCTTGCTAAGCGTTAGCAAAAACAAGTAACAAGCTCCCTAAATGTCCTTCTGCACAAATACCTGAAGTCTGGGGTTATTACTGTCAGATATATATCCTAGAATATCCCTAAGTTCTAATGCTAGGAACTCATTACATACAAAACCCAAACAACTGTTAAAGTTCAATGCAGGTTTTCACTGGGGCAATGGGACACATGGCACTTCTGGACTTACATGAGAATACTGCCGCTTCGCACCAAATTCAGTGCGTATCTGTGTATATTCCTTTCCAACCCTAACTATTCTATGATTCTATATGTATATCAAAAAACAGCCTTAAACTTAAATATAAACTTAAGTAGCACCAAACCCACCACATTTTTTAGGAGAGTCTGGTGGGGAAAAAAAGAGCCTTTTAAAAAGTCCAGATAATTTATAAAACGTGTTCCTAACAATTTAAAAATAAGATTTTATCTTCCTGTCTGCACGGAAGCAAAAAGGTAAATCCCAAGATTAAAAAAATACAAGGAAATTAACGTACTACCAAAAGTTATAACCACTCTTACCTAAGAAAAGAAGGTACAAACGATTCTTCTGGAAGCCAGTCAGGAAATAAGGAATTCATAGAATTATACCTAAAAAAAAGAAAGTATGGAAATTGTCAGCATTTTGCTTTAGAAAAGCAGAACAAGTCAGATAATTAAAATTTACTGTTCTTAATGTAATTATTAAGTTAGGAAAAACTTATGATAGCAGTAACTGTATCTTTAGAACTCTAAAAATAAAAGTACGGGTGCCTGTCATACTTGGCTGTAGAAAAACACTGAAGAGTGACTGACATACAACATGCATGATCTGTGTTTTTGCATGGATAACTGCAATCTGCTCTTCTGTCTCCCATTAATTTTGAAGGACTTAAATGTCTGGACAATTTAAGCTTTTCTTAAGAGCAATTTACCACACAATACCTCTCACTCCTTGTAACCTTTTATTAATATTAAAGTCTTTAGAAGTAGGCTATGCAAAATAAAATAAAACCTATAGTGATAGCAAGGTAATTGTAAAATGGCTTCTGTCATCAGCTTCTGTGAATTTTAAGACAGAAGTTACTTGATCTCCCCCTCAAAAAAGACATCTCTTTTGCCCTTCAGAATCCAATTCTGAAGCCTTCAGCTGCTTTCACCTTTCATCAAATCCCAAGCCATACTCTTTAAAACAGGGAACACCAGCTTTGCACTACCTCTAGCCAACTTTTCTTGCCTCTTGTGAAAAAGCTTAACGTTTATTTTGCAGCACTATTTCATACTCTAGAAGTCTGAATCATTCTGTAAATACGTGGACAATTTAAAAAACATTTTAGCCTCATTTAAATTCCTACACCTTTAAAAAAGCAGAACCATTAAAAAAATACAGTAAGAAAAGCACTTCATTTTCAGAGACACTTAGCTGTAATTTCTGTAATTTTATTTTCACTGGCAGAAATAAGTCAAAGCTGTTTAAAACATTATCCCCTAATGTATGTACGTTTTCCTAAATACAGCAGACACCCACCTAAAGCTAGAACTTTCTTTTCAGCAAAGTGTGCATGTCAGAACCTGTTCTACACTGCAGAACTGTTGCTGGGATCATAAAACCACCCTAATCCAAATCCAAAATAAAGATAGCGAACACTCTTCATAAAGGTGACAGAAATCCAACTGCTGATGAAACTTGCCTTTGTATTTCCAAACCAACCAAAAAAAGCCAACTTTCATAGTTGTAATGACGGATTCGTATTTGCAGAGTAAGTCCCGAAAAATGCAGATCTACCTCCAACTACAGCATTTAAAACCTGCACGGAGTTTTATAATCCCGCACACACCAGACAAATCCAACAAACACGGCTATACACAACCTCCAATTCACACTAAAGTTCTTCTTATTTACCTCTTGCTCTAACTGGGGCGACTTTTTAACATTCAGAATTAGAATTTTACCCTTAAATCGGCAATTCCCGAATGCGAGCCAACGCAAAACAAACACCGGGCATTCCATTTAAACTTACATTTTTACGAAGTCTTGCGATAGGTGTTGTACAACTTCCTAAATTATTAACCATCGAAACGACGATAAAAATGCTACAGAAACAGTAAACACCGCAAGACCCCTCAAAAATACCTGAACAGTAAAAACTGGCACCAAATAAACGCCTTTTAAAAGCTTTTAATGTCACACACAAACCCGTTCGCTTCTCACGTAATTTGTATTTAACAAACTACCTTTTCTTCTCGTAGCGTTGTCTAAATCACAACTGTAGTACTCTGCCAACTTTAAACTGCAGACTCGGCATCACCGAGCTTTGTTTTTTAAAAGCTTTTAAGTTTTTGCATCGCCGTCTCAATTGCAAAATCATCCTGCACGTAATTCTTCAGAGTCTTTAAAGTTCGGCACCTAAGCTACTGTTTTTCAAGCGAAGCAAATTTCTATCTATTGTTTCAAGTGAAGTATTAAGCTGTCTCATCCGCAGCCTGGTTTTTCTTCTTCTTACTGGTTTACAAAGAGTTAAAAGCCAACACCCCACGAAAAAAAACACCAAGTTTTATTTTTAAGAAAAAAGGACATGGCGTCTTTGTTCTCACAAACTACGAAAACATATTCCCATCTGAGCAGCAATGGGCAACAAATACTCTTTAAACAGATAGGGGCTCGGGGCTAAACATTTAACTGATGATGTAGTTACAGTCTTCACTTCTCCCCCCCCTTTACTGCTGCAATGGAGTTACAAGCTGGTTTGCAGATACCCCCGTTCCACGCTGCACTGGAGAGGAACAGGTCTGCAGCCCCCCCATTCCCCACTACTGCACTGGGGAGCCCGCCTGTAGCTGACCCCGTCTCCATTCTGCAATGGGGGGGGACGGGGAGTGCGGAGCCCCCTCGGTGCTGCATGAACAAGAGGGAGGGGGAGCGCTCTGCAGCCCGGGAGCCGAGTGTCAGCGGGGCGGCCGCCGAGCCGGGCTCTCTCTGCGGCACCCCTTTTCTCCCGAAGCTCCCTCCCCAAACTGCGCAGCTCCCCCCGCACCCGAACGGGTCACGGAGACCAACGGGGGTCCCCAAGGCTCCCCTCGTGAGCAGCGGGGGGGGGAGCAGGGAAAGGCAGGCGCCCCCTCCCCCCTCCCGGCTCCAAGGACATTTTGTTTTTCCTCCCAAGGACAAAGGACAATGAGAAGCGAGAAGACTCCGGCACTTACCCGGCAAAGAGCAACCCGTCGGCAGGCAATGCGGGCCCGGAGAACAGGGCGCTGCTCCCCTCCTCGCCCGGCCAGCGGTGAAGGACGGCCCCGCGCCCGAGCGGCGAGGGAGAGGCGCGGGCAGAGCTCCGGAGCCCGGCGCCATTGCCCTCAGCCTGTCGGCAGCCTCACAAGGCAGCCCTGCTCGCCGCCCTCCGTCGCCCCAGAGCCCCCAAAGTGCCGGGCCGGACTTAAACCCCAAGATCGGCACCTGGGACGCTCGGCGGGTCTCCCCGCTCCGAGCGGCGGGGAAAGCGCCCGGGAGCGCGGCTGCAGCTGCGGCTGCTTCCCCGGCCATCTTGTGCCGTGTGTGTGAGCGAGTCTCTCCCGTCTCCTCTCAACTCCTTCCTCCCCTCCCCCCCGCACAACATGGCCGCCCGCTCACTACTCACTGCGGCGAGGAAGGGGCGGGCCCGCGCGCCCCTGCCCCCTACCCATGGCGCGCAGCCCCTACCCCTCCCCCCCCGCTTTTCCTTCTCCTCCTCCCGCAACGCATAGCCCCGCCCCCGGCTGCGCGCGAGCCGCGCGCCGCTCTCCATTGGCAGTGCCGCGCCCTCCCCGCCAGGCCCGAGCGCGCGCACCGCTCCCATTGGTCTCACCGCGCCCTCCTTCGACCTTCCCCCCCTTCCGCTCACCGCGGCCCCGGCCTCCCATTGGCTGCGCTCCCCGCCTCAGCGCCCGCCGCCGAGTGCTGCCGAGCGCTGCCGAGCGGCACAGGCCGCTCCCCATTGGCTCCTGCCCGCCCGCCGCGGGCTCGCGCCCCGGCCGCACAAGCCTCCCCTGAGGGGAAGGAGGGAGCGGGCGGGTCGCTCAGGGGACACCCTTCGTCCCCAGCCCCACCTGGCCGGGGCGGCCCCGGCTCCACCCCGCCTCAGCTCAGCCGTGACCCACGCGGGCTGAGCAGCGCCCTGCTCCTGTAGCTCACGCTTGAGAGATCTCCTCGTACTTCATCCCTCGGACTGCCCGGGACAACCCTCGCCAGCCTGCACCGATACAGAGGCCCTACCTTGGGTTAAGAACCCCTCACTTAACGACACGGTTTGCTATCCACCTCACCACACAAGTGCCACAAAAGCCCAGCACAAACTGCCCTGGGCTCCCTCTGCGTTATCCCCCGAAGCCTGCACCAAAGCCCCGCCGGAGCAAAGCGGCAGCAATACTTCAGCACCCGCCTGTCTGCAGCATCAATCCCAGTCCTCATTAGCACCTCCGAAAAACACCACAGGCACCCAAATAAAACTAGGTATAACGCCTTTTTTCTTAACCAACGCTTAGAAACTGCCTGGTGTGCCAACCTCACCAGGACACGGCCTCCTATTTTGACTACTGCCATGGAAACCACTTCAGATAGCGACACCGCAGAGGGGCATCCCCCACAATCTTGGTCACTGTCATAAACGTGTCCCCAGCCAGTCGGTTATGATGTTCCTCTGCAAGAAGTACACTGAGTGAGCATGACAGAACAGCATAATTAATATTTAACATACTTCGGCAGTCACTTTGAATGATATGCATGCCTTTCTCCTTTTATTTGCACAGCTTCCGCCATTAAAAGCTGAGAGAAAGGTGCCCCATTCTTCCCTTTTTTATACTAATAACGTAGGTAGTTATGACGGTACTTAAACCAAGAATGCTTAAAATTATATGGAAGGTCTCAGGAGCTACCCTGTCACTTGAAATCAAGCAGTTGGACTTCAGCAACAATCTCCTGAGCTGGGTGCAGGAAAACCCAGCAGCAGATAGATGGTCATCTGAAAAGAACTCATCATTGATGTCCTGAGAAGAAACGATTTTGAGCTATGTATTTCCTTCCAAAACACAGAAAAGCAAAGCTTTTCTCTGTAGGGATGGTGGTGGCCTGCATAAAGGTACCACAGCACTAGAGTCCCTAGCCAAAGAATCAACAGCAGATATGGCTTCTCACTGGAAAAGGGCAAAAGGCTTCCCCACACACACACACAAGAAGAATTATTGAAGTTCTAGTCTATGGAGACCATGGATAACGGGAAGCCTGTTTTGCAGCTTGATTCCCATTCAGAATTACTCTGTCGTCAGTGTAACTGCTCACGTATAACTCTATGTAAAGGTGTTTGCATGAACAGAACTGAGATGCTATCCCCCTTGGAAAACCACCAACAGTGAGGAAAGGGGAAAGGCAACCAAGGATAAGGAACTAGATAAAAGTAGGGCACAGCAAAAGCACTACTACTTATGTTGGCATTTTCAGGCAACACTGCAAGGGATGACTTCACAGCAAGGACGAAGATTAGAGGTTCAGTGTACAATTGCCAGCATTTCCACTGTTTCTTCCCAGAATACAAATACCTTTCTAGAACAAAAAAATAAATACATAAAGTGTCATCACTTGTAATAGCCACTTGAAGGGCATATAAGAGATCAGGCATTCAAGGCATGGTTGCACTCTTAGAGAGTACTGTGATTCCAGTCAGAAGAGTTTAAGAAGAGATTCAGAGCAGCCCTGCAGAGAAGGACTTTGGGGTGTTGGTCAATGAGAAAGTGAACATGAGCCGGCTTCAGCATGCGCTTGCAGCCCAGAAAGCCAACCGTATCCTGGGCTGCATCAAAAGGAAGGTGACCAGCAGGTCAAAGGAGGTGATCCTGCCCCTCTGCTCTGCTCTTGTGAGACTTCACCTGGAGTATTGTGTGCAGTTCTGGTGTCCTCAACATAAAAAGGACATGAAACTGTTGGAACAAGTCCAGAGGAGGCCACGAGGATGATCAGGGGACAGGAGCACCTTTCATATGAAGATAGGCTGAGAAGGTTGGGGCTGTTCAGCCTGGAGAAGGCTGCGTGCAGATCTCATAGCAGCCTTCCAGTATCTGAAGGGATCCTATAAGGATGCTGGGGAGGGACTCTTCATTAGGGACTGTAATAATAGAACAAGGGGTAACAGGTTAAAACTTAAACAGGGGAAGTTTAGATTGGATATAAGGAAGAAGTTGTTTACTGTAAGGGTGGCGAGGCACTGGAATGGGTTGCCCAGGGAAGCTGTGAATGCTCCATCCCTGGCTGTGTTCAAGGCCAGGTTGGACAGAGCCTTGGGTGGCATGGTTTAGTGGGAGGTAAGGGGCAGGGGGGCTGGAACTGGATGATCTTAAGGTCCTTTCCAACCCTAACTCTTCTATGATTCTAAAATCGTAACTGAACAAGACGTAACTTCCATGCTCAAACTACTATCTGCTTTTCTCTAGCTATACCAGCCTCCCTGCCTAGTACAACAGACTATTCCTCTTAAAAAAATATTCAGGTATATTTACAGAAATGCTTCTGAAAGTCACTTGCTGTATTGCTGCTGCATGTAACAAAAAAAAAAAAAAAAAAACCAACCACAAAAAAAAACCTCCTGGAGTAGTTTAATATCCAGATTAAATATATTCACTGCTGCTCTTTTGCTTCCTGGCCACCAAGGCCTACAGTAGCTACAGAAAACCTTACACAAGTACCCAGTACCTCTTCTGTTTCTTGGCCTCATTGAGTTGTATGTGTGTGAACATACAGTACGGTCACTCTCTCAGAGCCATGGCACTCAGACAGCTCTGCTGTTCATGTACCAGTAACAGTCAGTTTGCATTCTTCTCTCCTAACCAACAGTGCTAGCCTCCTTTTTCACATTTTTATCTCCCGTGGTCAGCTCTGTATAAATACAGCATTCTCATTCTTACTGCCTCTGTGGTTACCCCATATTTTTCCCCTTCTAAATTCAGCATTTCTACCCAACTGCAAATTCCTCCACACAGTTTATTTCTTTTGCTTTAGAAGACATGCTTTCTTGCTCTGTGTATCATTACACCAAATACTTCATATTTTATGATCTATGTGTCTGATAATAATGAGACAATGTTTCCATTACTAATTTGGGAACTGTTTTCTGAGACTGCATCTGTGGGTAGAATTCCACATAACCTCGCCTTCTGGTACTCATCCAAACTATTTTCTTATACAACCTTTTTTACTTTCCCCCAGCTCCCATGAAGATTGTTATCACCCCTTAGGACAACATGCAAAAGCAAATGGTAATATCACAGGGCAGTGGCCCTTCCCTGCCTGCCCCAACATGCCCTTTGTACCAGAGGATACCAGAAGACTGGTGAAGAATCTTCTTTTCAATATATGAGGTGCAAATGTAGCATACAGTGCTCTGGAGACACAAATAAAACAGAAAGGCCAGAGATCTGACACCAATATTTTAAATAATGGTTAAATATTGCCTTTTGAAGTGGACAACGGGAATCTAAACAAGATTGAGAGATGTGCGCGATGTCACCAAAGTTTTCTTCAACCAAAACTCTATCGCTTTGGAGGAGAAATCGGCAACAATTTTCTAGGCCCCCAGCCAAACATAATAGTTTGGATTATTTCGATAGAGACTATGCAAACAGGATATCAAACGCCCTTTGAACGCAGCAAGCTGTTTTGTGGTAGGCATTTAACTTCCTGCAAACTGGGTGTTCACAGAAATTGTTGCTTTGTCCCGAATGAAATATAGTTCTGTTTTCTAACTTTATATGTAACCTGTAATACGTTGCTAAACCAAACAATCTGCTTTCCAACCCCCCCTTCTGTTTCCTTCCTCAGTAACTCCCTATTTAAATCATAGTAATTGTACAGTCAGATTCAAATTACCTTCTATCACACTTCTGAAAACCTGGGATTTTGGGGCAGCATTCTAGGAGTCAGCTTGTGCTATTCGTTCTCCTGGAACTGGAATTCAAATCCAGACTTTTGTTCCATCCTGTGCTGAATAACTGCAAACACATCTATCTACACACAGAGAGGGAACTTTTACATATGCCCTTTTTTATTTCTGGGATTTAACACTGAAAACTCAGATGATGTTAATATGGTGGTTTTGCTAGCACTACTATGGTGCTCATGTTTAGAGTGATGAACCTTGTGAGCAGCAAGACCTAATTATTTATGACCATAAATAATTAGAAACAAATTTTTATCAGTGTCATAAGCATATGGTAAAGAAAAAACATCTTTCAGTCTGCTAAGCCAAACTCCAGTGCTTTTCTGGCTTATTCAAAATGAAGCAACTTTAACTAAGATTCAGCTCTTTTTATTCCTGTTTTCAAAGAAAAATAAGTTATAATAAAACAGTAGAAAGACGTAATGGAAGTGAGAAATGGAACCAATGTCTCTTGTGGGGTTGAACAGTCTTTCCTCAAAAAATTTTTAACTTGCTGGTCACAATGCATCAAAGAATCAGTTCTGTTTCTGTACACGTGATCTTGTGGCCTGATGTCAAATTTTAGATCTCCTGAACAACTTATCCACCTCGCTACTTCAGTTTTGCATGAGTTCGTGTTTACAATAAGGGAAAAAAAAAGACCACTAACTATTGAGATAGACTAGTGAGAAGATTATTGTACTTATTAACTTGACTATAGACATATATTTTTCCTGAGAAATCAAGTCCACTTTTCTTAAGGAGGTTTAAAATTTGACATTCTTTGTTATTATTACAGAACATCTTCAAATTATTCCTTGCTGCCATCTTAACTGCAAGAAATAGTAACCGTCTCAGTCACACTGTATTTGGACAATATCTAACATACAGCGATTGCCTTAAATGGCAGACTTAGAAGTACAGGAAAAGTGGGAAAGACAGAGTAGCCCTTATTTTGGTGAACTCTTACAACAGTTAAAAAAACCAACTCTAGACTGCTTCAACCTTAGAGAATGGCAAAGCTTGGTAAACTTTTATCAGAAAACTGGGACACTGTACACACAAAAAAAAATACCACTTGACCATTTTGCCTGTACCCGCTTAGACACTGGGATTTATACAGCTGCTCACAAGGTATCGCACGTTTCCTCACGTGGAAAAGAATGATGCAACTTTGCTTATTACTGAAATCACCTTTGAAAGCAGCTAAGAAACTAATGTGCACCTTCCCAGGAACTTTTAATACTTGCAGGCACACCATGCAAAAGCAGGTTCTGTGACCTGACTTACATGCTTTACCTTCTCTGTACTGATGAAGTTTGTTGCTTGGAAACTTGCAGGATTGGAAACATAAAGGATTAGACATACTGGTTGGGGTTTAAGTATGTTTAAAAGGTAGAAGCTGCAAACAATGTGCTTTATCTTACCGTTCTGTCTGTAAACATGGTCATAGCAGTGTCCTGCTGAGCTGGGAGATGGTCGTCATTCTATAGAGTCTGTAAAAGAAAAAGCATTGGCAAGATAAAGAGCCATACCCAATCTTATGTTTCAAAACAAAGATACTGTTCTCCCAATATATCTCGTAATTGTTACTTAAAGAATCAGAAGAAAACATAACTTTAAAGCAAAATCTTCAGAATATTTAGATTTTAATTAGAGCTGTGGAAAAAAAAACAAACCCACACTACATTTTAGACTACGAAATTCATAACAGTTTCATTGTGGGTTTTTGTATTAACATGGATATTTTTGAATTCTGGCATGATTATTTCCTTGTGCAGATTCAAGTTCACTTTCCAAAGGCATTCCTCTGTCCATCCTTGAAATTTATTCACTGCAAACATGAGCCAGTAAAGCTTGATTGCTCAATTAATACAGTCAGAAAAAGGGAAAGAGATTTAGCACAAATGTGTTTACACCTCAAAAACAAGGACAAACAAAACCCAGAACACCCCCAAAACACTACAAGCTCCCAGTTTTCATTTTCAACTAACTCTCCAGTTGAGTTCTGGTGAAGATTTTGGAAAGTTTAGATGAGGAGCATAACAAGTAGTACACCTTAGTAAATCTCAGAGGTTTGGAGGCAAAGAGCTTCATACAAGCCTCGCAAACATGATGAATTTTGCTCAAATTGAACAAGATAAATTACAGCTACTCTAAAACGAAAAGAAAAACAACCCAGACCTCCAAAGCTGCAAGTATAGAACGAGGATTTTAATTTCAAGCAAGTTTCAAGCCCGTTTCCATAACGATTTTCATTCTTGTCTCTTGTGTGCAGGTAGCACCATAGGGCATTTTATTGATTGCTATATAATAGTTGACAAAATGATGCATTATTCAGCAAATTGCCCCATGCAGTGAAAAGAAAATGTGATTTTTTTTTCCTGAAACCTTACAAGTATATATTTTTTTATTTTATAGACAACCTGACAAAGCAGTGAACCACCCTGTTGTAAAGTACTCTATATAAAAAAAGAGAAGTCCCCTTCTGTTTGTAGCTAGAAACAAACTTCCTCGTATTTGTCAATACTTGTTAGATGTGAGATCCAATCTGTGTGATGTGGTGATATTGTATCAGGGACACACTTGGATTAGAATGTCACCCGAACAGAAATAGCTTGTGTCAGACTGATGTTTCCCATGAGCTTTTACATTTTCTTCCTAGAGTCAATTCACTATAAACTGGCTCCTGCCAGAGCTTTACCCAGCTAGGAAACCTCATCAGCCCAGGAACTAGAGCAGTTTTGTGCATGTCAGGCATGTCATCCATCTAAACTCTAGAATTGCCAGCTTTAACTATTGCAGGCAACTGATTTGAATGTTGAAACCAATACTGTTTCTCCCTGACCAAGCCATTAAAAGTGATAATCTTGTCTCAGCTTGAAATCATTCACAGTGTTTTGGGTTGGTTTGTTTTTTTTAGTAGTCAAAGATTAGTGTTCGAAGGTGAGCTGGTGAGAAAACATCAGCAGCCCAAGGAAAAACACTGTTGGTATAGTCCTGTCACAAAATGAGGTCAATGGCACAATTAAAGCAGCAGGACATCTTGGGCAAGGCATCCACAGCACTTGATCACTGTCTGAAAAACATCACACTGCAACTTCACTGCAGTTTCACCCAGTGGAAGATCCAAACAAGGTTCTGCATGCCCAAAATGTGACTTAAGAGTCTTCCAGATTTAATAGTGGATTTAACAAGAAGCTGCTACCTCTTCTCTACAAATTGTTTTGAGGTCTAGAAACAATTAATGGCAAAAGCTTGATCTCTTCCTATTACTCCAGGCACATGGGTCTTAAATTACGTGCTTGTGCCTTTAATTCAGCGTTGAGTAATTACATTCAGGTCAGTGGAATCACTCCAGGTTTTTCTTGGTGTGTCTAAGCTGAATGTTATCCTAAGGATCTGGAAGCATATGAAGTGAATTTAGCACTTAACATGTATGTCAGTACTTGGAAAATGCAACTGAAATGAACTAACCCAGTCCATAGAAGGGAAGGAGGACATAAAGCAGAGGTCTGAATTTCAAGAGGAAGAGCAAGCATGTAGTTTTGCACATGAAGGTGTAATTGTAAAAGGAATAATAGAAATCAAACAGTGCTAGGTACTTCACCTCTTACTCATCTCCTTCAGTGTACCTTTAAAACCTTTCCGTAAAACAGAATATTGACTCTCAAGAGACTAAATGTTAGACTTCAGTAGAAGAAAATAGGTCAAAATAAAATACATTTAATTGGGAAACTATCTACAATTTTCTTGTAACAAGCCACACTCATTGCTGGTATTAAACAGTACACTGAACACTCTGAACTAGTGTGTAAGATAAAGGAGACCATACAACATTTGGTGAAAAGAAAACGTACGAGGAACACAGGTTTGTATGAGTAGGAGATAAAGTCAAATGCTTGAAAAATTTAGAATTTCACCATGAACAAAAATGAAAAGCTAGCACTTTAATAACTGGCCTGTTTTTTTTACTTGAACTCCAATTATTAAGATATTGTGCCCCTGGCTGGCGTACGAGATGCAGATAATGAAGTCAGGGACACTGCTTTTGCTGTATGAATGAAACCTGTTCTAGTCAAAAGATTAATAAAGGATTATCTTTCTTTATGTACATATACACACACACTCTCTAAAGATAATGAAAATTGGAACCAAAGCTGAAGTCTATTCTAGTGATGTTAATAAAATTGAATTAAAGAGAAAATATAACCTAATTAAGAGGTTCAGAAAGGCACATTAGTATATGATGGAAAAGTAATTTTTATATATGAAAGCTACTTTATGCTTTATATTATTATAATGTACAGTCTTACATGATCTAATCAAAGATGTACATGCACTCCGTATGAGAGCTCTGTACTGTACGTCTTGCTGGTCATGAGTGCACGCTGCCTCCAAGTTACATTTGACCTGTGGGTTTAATGCAGACAAGAAAATAAGGAACTTGAGGTAGCCAAAATGTTTCTTTACATTATTTGTCTGTAAGGAAGGAATCACTGCCTCAGAGAAATCTTTGCAGGCAACAGGCTTGAAAAGGAGACACCCAGAGCGAGGAAATCAAAGGCCTTGCAACATTCAAATGCAGCCAACATGGAAGAATGTGACTTACTCTTGGCTTTAAACATGACTAATACTCCTTGCAGTCCTAGTTTGGATTTGAATGTCATGGTTAGAAGTCATCAAGTCAGCTGAAATAACTTTGCTGATACTCAGCAGTCACATACCCAACTAGCACTGCATTGCTGCAGCATCCCTGTTCCCACACCCTATTCAAGCAGAGGCTGCATCATTTCTGAGCTATGCATTACTGACCCATCAACTACCAGGTAGATGCTGATGGCTTCATCAGCAAGGAAAGCAAAAAAAGAGAGCCACTGCACTCATTTTGGAGTTCTTCGTTTAGTGGGAGCACTAATTTGACTTCACAACCTGCAGCCTCTCCCAAAGTGCAGAAACTCTAGAACTCAAATTCGCTGAAACTGAACATCAGATCAAAAGCTCAAGGCCTCTAACAGCATGACTTCGTAAGCCCTGCCTCCTTAAGAAGCCAGGATAAAAATACAGCTACATGAAAAATAAATGAGCAGCTTTTCCTGACTCTGAAACCAGAAAATAATGACATGAAACCAAAATCAAATGCAACAATATCGCTTGTATTCCCGAAACCAGCATTAACACTCCCTCTCTCAGCTCCCAGAGACTTATTAAATAAATGAGCCTTATAATGGATTTTGAAGGGAAAGGTCCGGGAGTGGAAAAAGTAAATTCCAACATCAGAGACCCTTAACGAAAATGCTGTTGCTCGCCCTAAATGTGGTGCTGAAGGGGATTCGGTCCGACTTCTCTCCTGCCATCATCAGTATTTTCTCTTTTGATCAAATAGGCAGATCCTCAGCACTAGCGACAGTCTGAGATTTTAGATCAAAGTTAGTATCTCGATACCTAGAAGTCAAGTCAGCCTTTGCAAGTTAAAAAAGGCCAGTATCATGTGTGCATAGAGCAGTCAGACATCTTTCCATGCCAGAAACATCCCGTATTTAACAGATACCTGATGTACGTTTTCCCTCACAGCTCTGCCCCTGTGACGCTGGGTGCACAGCCGTGCCATCATCCTGGTTATCCTTGCTAGAGGCTCGGGGGCATTTCTGGAACCACACTGCACCTCTAACATTTGTTAAGTCTCCTGGAGAGAGCCCTGATTTTGCTTGCATGCTGTGAGCTCCTCAGGGAAACTTCTCCCTTTTCCCTTGTTTTTCTTACTTCTTGTTACTACCTTTGCACCTTAAGTTTAAAAAATGAAAGCTTTTGGACTGAAAGAGGGTGCAGGTGGAATGAATAACCCTCTTGATTAAAAGAAATAAAAAAAAAAAAAGAAAAAAAGAAAAACCTTACAATACAAACTCCCGTCAACACAACATGTCTCCTCCTGCTGCATTAATGCTGCTTCACGAAATGGCGACTGCCCCTGCAGACAGCTGCCTAAAAACACACGTCCCCGCAGGGAACCACAACTGCAACTTTTTCTCCTCTTTTTTTAAAAGCTTTAATTTTTTTCTCTCTTTACATTCAGCCTCTTGGAGACTTACAAGAGCCCTCCATAAAGCTATAACCGCGCAGAGAAGCAATGGCGAGCGTAGAGCCCTCCTTCTGCACAGACCAGCCTTTCCCATCTGCCTTCTGCTTTTGGAAAGTACCCGGGACTCTTCCCCACACCGAGTGGGTTTGTGCAGGGTGGGCTCTGGACTCCTGACCAGTGCAAATAAATGTGCTGATTCAGCCAGTATCGCCACGATATTGTGTTTCGAGAATTTTCTCCCTCCGCTTCCCAAATATAAAGGGACTTATTGTGCTAAACACCGAGCTGGAGCACTGATAGACTCCGTGTAGGGCGCCATGTGGTATTTGGTTTCTCGCTACAGTACATGTTTTTATAATGATGGGGGAAGGGAAGGAAGGGAGCTGCAGTTACCAGCATGCCAATAATCTGTTGCAAAGGACTGGAGCTCTCAGAGCCAATTAGTCCTGAAGTTAACCATTTAACTGCTGAAAACAAACCCAGTCTCAGGCACAGATTCTGCAAGATTAGGGACAGAAAGGACTATATGGGTACCCGGGGCATCAGATTCAGTGCAGATATGTTCATTACTAAATACTTTTGATACACAAGCTGACCACTGAAACTCCCTCAGGTCACAGCACGCAAAGGTGCAACAGCTCTATCCAGAGCTTAACAAAAACTGGATGGTGTTCCAGGAGCTGTGCCAGCCTGTGGTGGATCCACGAAAGCCACCCATAGGCACTGCATTTCCAGTACGGATCTCAGTCGGTTACAAGTCACTGCCGCAGGACCAGCAGCCCCAGGCTGCCTGCCATGGGGTGGGAAAGGTCAGGGGCTGCCCTGGCAGAGGAAAGCTGTGTCACTCCAGCATCTCCCAGCAATACTGCTGAGGATGGAAAAACACCATAAGGTGAGGCAAGCTCTAAGCAAGCGATTGCATAGTCTGCCTCCCTTTAAGTCATACCTCTATCATCCCTGGGCTGTGCCCAGAGAGAGAGATGTGCTTTGAACCTCCCTGCACCAGACTTGTTTTTCCAACTCCTTAACTGCATTAGAGCAAGACAAAAAAATATAAAATGTTCTTTCTATATTCTTGCCCTTTAGTTTGTCATAAACTTTTAATGCCTGCAGCACACTAACCTGTGGCTTGTGTGCTGCTGAATAAGCCGGGGAAGAAGATGCACAGGGAATTCCCAGCCTCAAGTCTGAACACGGCCAGAGAGTACAGACAACCAAGTCCTAATGCAGAACAACAGTAACATGCTCCCACTTGACCCAGCTGGTTGGTAAAGCTATTTTTGTGCTCTTCTTTTATTCCGTGACATACCAGCAGATATTGGATCAGACTCCCAGGGATGCCAGCAGAGGATGCCCAGGGATGAGAGAACAATGAAGTGCCCAGCATACCAAAGGCATGCTCTCCACCCCAGCTCATGAGCCCTAGCAAGAAGCAGATTTTATTTGCTTGGAAGTGGCCATACCAGTGCTGCTTCCAGTCCAAGCAAGCACTACAGTGTACATGGAAGGCATATTCCTACACCACTATCCTCCCCAATGAACAAAAATGAAGTCAAATATCCCTGCTCGCCATGGAGAAGGTCCAATGCATGTGAACATGAGCACACTGTTCCCCTTGAAAAGCTATAGCAAGGCTGCCACCATTAACACATCTCATTTTTAAGCTCCAGGAAGAATCCTGACTACATTAAAGTATAACTTCACATTCAAATAAAAAAAACTGTAGAGGGGTGGGAAAACGTACTGCTAAGAAACTAGCAGATTATTGAGACACGTGAGCTGTCAGAGCTCTGGCAATACAAGAGCTCTCTTGTTCCTGTTGCCTCCCACAGCTGCATTCACTAAATATATCCTGGGCAGCAAACTGAATTTCTCCACCCCTTTCTCAGCCCAATCAGGTTTGCACAACCACCACCAGGCTCCCTTGGGACATGCAGTCAGGCAGCAGCAATGCCCTAGTTACAGAACCACGAAGGGCAGGAGTGACTAGTCATGTCTGCAACAGGGTGAAATTGTTCCATAGACAGGTTATTTTGAGAGGGACTGCATGAAGCTGATCAATAGTTAACTATTAAAAACAGGATAGTTTGTTCTCCATCAGGCTACACCCCATTTGTATGCCAGAACCAGTCACTGGAAGTATTCCCATCAGATGGTTTTCAATAACTTGAGGAAAAAAGACCTGGAGATTTCAGAGCAAATGAAAGCAGAAGAATGGCCACTCCTAGAAAAAACATTCAGCTCCTGGAAGATTTAGAGCCGTGGTCTTCAGCGAAAGGCTGGCCCACAGAAAGCAATTCCAATTCTACCTTCCATCAATGTGTCATGTTGTCTGATCATGTATCTGCCTCCAGGGAGGGAAAACACCTCCTATAACTGAATTTCCATAGGGCCAGCATGCTTCCCCATGACCTGCATTCCGCTCTGCATATTTCTCCTATCCTCACCTTTCATCTTTTATTTGCAGGGACACATTCTCTGACCTGGTACAATGGAGTCTTGGTCTTAACTGCAGCCTTGCAACACTGCTGCAATCACAGAAACAAAGAGGAAGGACAGCTGCCCCTTCTTACATAGTTAATTCTGTAGTGGATCAAGTTCTGGTGTCTTTCCTCGCTTACAAGCTGTGAGCCAGCAGGGATTCTGACCCTCCTGGTCCCTGCTTCTTCCTTTCCTCACAGTTCCCGATTTTTTCAACACCTCCAGCTCCTCTGGCAGCAAGTTTGACAAAATCTGGTCAATTTTTCAAGCTTTCTCATTTTAAGAAGTCAGGGGGAGCAGAATACATCTTGCAATCGAACCTCACAGGAGGGAGACTGAAATATCTCATGCATGACCTTAATCTGTAGGATTGTGTCGATAGTTTTTTTGTAATCTCAATACACGGAGTTTATTATGCATTCAGATCTATCCGTAGACATAGAACATTCTGCCACAAAAGGAACCAAATTCATTTTGATACAATTATGCAGTCACATGAGTCACATGCTTGCTGTGGAATAAATATAAATACTGAGCTTTTGGGAATAACTGGTGGAACTGAATTGTAAAAAAACCTCACAAGAATGAAAGCTATCTATTATATAAAGGAAATAAATCAGGTTTCAATGTCAAATTGCAGTAAAGGAAAATGGCACAATATATATATGAGGACTATTTTAGTATCACTTTTCCTCAATCTGCAAAACATAAAACCCTAAACTTAAGCATCCACGTAAATTAAGGACCCTGTTTTAAAAGGTACTGATACCATCTGAGGTGTTTGCAACCTCTGAAATCAGGTAATTCATTCACAAAATGGCCACAGCTCCCTAAGCTTCACCAAACAGCTGAAAACTAGAGAAGTTAGAAAACCGTGCTGTGCTCTTTGTGTGTTTCCTACACGTTCTTTGCTTCTGTGCTTTTCTCGCCTTCCTGAAACAAACTGTCCTCAAAGACTGGTCTAATTTTGCATTTGGAAATTGCCGCTGTTTTAATTAGTGACATTGCTGTAGAAGTAGTACACCCCGCTGCACGGGTTGCGCTGAAAATGAGTCTTGCTTGGTGGGGACAGGAGTGGTTTTGCTCTGATCTCATAAGGTCTGCTGGATCCTACAGCTTTCTGAGCACACACAGAAGGATGTAGTCTCCTTTATGTGCTTTTAAGAAGGAAATACAAAACTTGAAGCCAGATGTTAAGACTGAGCCACAGAGAATACACTGGAGTGCGAGCTACCTTCAACACCACCGCAGTTCTAAAAGCAAACAAAGGCATAAGAAACTGGATGGAAGATTTCATTCCTCAAGCAAGGCAGTGACTCACCCACATTCCTAACTGCTCAAACAAGGCAGGCAAACCCTTCTCCTGGCAGACTGGATCCTCCACATTTTACTGTGCAGAGCAAATCCCAACCAAAGGCAAGCTGTGGTGGTGGCACATTGCAGCAGACACAGCTCAGGGACAAATGTGTGTCAGAAAGGTACCTTCCTTTGCATCCTCTCTATCAACTTGCCTTCTTGAAAAGATTAAGAGTTCAGAAGATCTGCTTTTCACATCTGAGAACACAAAGAAAAGGGCTGCTACTCACAACGGCTTTTCAGGAGCCAAACTCAGATAACAAGATTTTCTAAAACTGCTATGATGCAGGAGTTTACTTCTTTAAAACAACAAAAATCCAAGGACAGACAAGTAAAAAAATTAACTGAACAGAGCACCAAGCAATGTAAGTGCTGCTTCTAATGAAGGTACCAATGTGGGAAAATCTGACCTAGGGATATGGAAACCCACCATCCTAAACACCTGCTCAGTCATTCTCGACATACAAGGAAGAATTCATGGATGAGTGACAAACATATTACAGGTGACAGGCAGCCTGCAGCCAAGCTGCTAAGCATGCCCTTTATGCATGACTCTTTGGGACCTGGGGAGCGCTGTGCAGGCCCCCCAGTGGCAGGGGCATCAGCTGAACTGCCTGGTGACAGCAGCAGAACCGTTGATGGCAAAGAACAGGTAGGTGGTAGAAAGGCTGGAGTAAGGAAACAGGACTAAAAAGGAGCACAGAAAGCAGAGACCGTGGCTAATTTTTGAGAGATTCCAGGAAAACAAGATCTTTCACCTATAAACCTCAGAGGGGTTGTACTTAGGAGACAAGCATTTTGGGGTGCCAGGGACAGCTATGGCAGCGCCTAAAAGCCACTTCATCTGGAACCCCCCCCAAGGGAGCAGGGCTGGGTAGGTGGTCCCTCTGTAGCTGTGCCAAGGCTCTGCTGAGGCTCATTAATCTGATGAAGGAAACCAGATTATGAGCATAAAAATTCCCCTCTGGCTTCATACTCTGTGAAGCAAAATTAAAGCTGAGCTCAATGTGTTCCTCCCTATACAAAGTTAATTCTCAGGTTCCCAGTGGTAGCCAGACACCCCAAAACGTGTTCATTCATTCACTCCTCCTGGGGGTCAGCTCCTGAAGGTGCCTGGAGCTGCTGCAGGAAGTAAAGATCATTTTAAAAAAGCATTACCTCCCCAAGCAGTGAAGATTTGTTTGCTTAACAGCATAGCTTTGGCTGCTGGTATAATGAAAAGTCCTTGACAACACAGGCTGTTAGCACAGGAACACAAAGCTGTGTTATTAACGGAAGCATCAAGCCTCACACAACTAAACTAAGCTATCCTGGAGCTGAAGCTATGTCAAGACATCATGAAAATGCCTGTTCTAGTAGCGGTGTTGCTCTACTTGCAGTCCAACCGCAGTGAGCAGGGACAGCACGCAAACCGATCCTCAGTGGTCCTGCAGATTTTGCTAGTGGCATTTGAAGTATTTCAGGCATTTCAGACAAACCTCAACAGACTAGAGCAGAGACTCACCCATAAGGACTTCTATACACCATAAAGACATATAAAACCATAGATCTGTTTATCAAGCTGCAGAACAACGAGCCATCCCGTTTATGAAACGACAAAAGCAGGGGGAGAATTTGCTGACATTACTTCCCCCTGATTCAACAGGCTGCCTTGAGTAAGTGACTATCATGATCAGTGCTACAAGCAAACAAGCAACACGTGCTGCTTGAAAGGCATTTCCTTGTGCAAAAGCAGAGAAACCGTCACAGGAGATGAACGCTGAGCATATTATTACCACTTTGTATTTGGCTGGCTCATGCTATTCGGAAAGCCCAGCTCTGCCGGGCTGCTGGAGAACGGCAGCATTTGTCCCTTGCCTTCGGCATGAAAACACAACTCAAATCCCTCCTCGGGAACAAAGGTGCTTCCCAGGAGCCTGTCGCGCTGCCGGCATGCCGAGCGCGTAGCCAAGCAACGGCAGCCGGATTGGGGCTTGCGCCTCACCCGTGATGCTCCAGCCTCCACAAACAATTCCTGCCACGTAGACAAGACCGTGCAGGGTAATGGAAAATTACTGCAGGCTTTCTCTTAAAGGGCGAGAATCTCCGTCGGCGGGGAAGGTTGATCCGAACCCCGCTTCCAGCACACCCCAGGATAGAGTTTTGTTGGCTGCAGTGCGTCACTGGCATGCCGGGGCGTTAATAAAGGCAGATATCATTTGCATGATATTGCCAGTGATTAAAAGTGTAAAGCAGAGAGCTCAGCTGCTGCGGGGGGGGGGACACACGACACACGGACGGGGACTGCAGGCAGAGGCAGGAGATGGAAGAGGAGGTAGCAAGCTGCCTTCTTAAAGCTGCTTTCGACACAGCCTCAAGCATGGCGACCTGAACACAGCACAGTTAATATTAGGCAAGAGCTGGTGCCAAAATAATCCCCTTGCGTCTGGCAGGCGCAGTGTTTTAGCAACTGCCTGGCAAATACCTGCCTGCAAGGTTGCAGGGAGAAAAAATGCCTTCAAAGAAAGGGCAAACTTTCTCTGCCAGTTGTTAGGCTATTATCACAGCAAGAGCCGTTTTGAAAGTTAACAGCCATGTTTACCTCCAGTTTATAGCGTAAACATATGTTTTTAATGCAGCATCGTGCCTACCTAGCTTAAAACAGCAAGCTAAAGAGCCACACAAACAGCTACAGTAGCACCAAGCAGCCCATTCAAGCTACTGCAGTTCTGCCACGTGAAAATCACAGATTTGCACTTACCAGCCAGGCAGGACATTGCCTGACAGGCAGATGGTCACAAGAGCTGCCCAGCAAGAGGGTCCCAGCACAAACAGCACTCTATGCATGGTTCAGCATTAGCTGCTGTATCCATTACAGCTTTTATTTCACTTCCTTAAGGAGCAGAACACTCTGCCTACTCACTGAGGCATCTATGAGGAGCCAACTGCAGCAAAAGGAGAAAGGCAAACCTGCTCCTCCTGCTATAACCCTTTTGCTCACTGCATTCAGCTGTGGCTCATGATGACCCTGATTTGGTTCACGGGTGCAGCTCTGCTTTATACCTTCTCTGGAGCTGCCTGCAGTTTAAGGTGTTGCATGTCAGACTGGTTCTAGGTCAGCTCATGCAGCAACATAGCTTTTGCTCTTCCCCATCTTCATATTTTAGTTCATCTCCTATCTGTTTTTCTCAGATAAGCACCAGTTAAAGTCTCAGCCTAAATCTTTTCATTTTGTCGTAGCCAGCAAATGAAAACGAAGCTGCTACCCTGAGTTAGGGGGTTTCTTTTGTAATAGAAACTCCCCTCCTCCCCTTAAATAGAAACCTTTGTTGTGAAGCTGCTTTCATTGCCAGCTCCACAGGGAGAGGCATTGCATTTAATAGAGGTTGACCTCATTTTGCAGTCCTCAATATTAAAGCTTATAAGGAGAGAACGTAATTAGAAGCGGTGACTTCTCAACAAAGATGCACAGTTCTTGTTGTTACTACCTCCTTACCTAAGGATTCATTTAATATGGCTTGGAAAGAGTAACTTGAAACAGCTTTTGGCAGATAAGTGAACTCAAGTCAAATGCAAAGATCTGGTTTCCAAGAAGCCTTTTACAAGCTGTACAGGGAAATGAAATGAAACCCTTCAACAGCATACAAGGCTTCCTACAGAGACTGCCTGTAAAAGCCACAAGCATGCGTTCCAGGTGAAAGCTAATCTCGGTCCGAGTCTGGAGTTACATGAAGACATCTGATGGTGGAGAGCACCGGTGGTCATGCATGGACCTGCCCACGTGGCAGCCTCTGCTCCACTGGAGGGAATTGCTGGAATTTTATACTCCATTTCTAAGGCTGCAGTCTGAGACAAAGAAACCAGGAGGGTTTGAGCTCAGTAAACACATGCAAGGCAGTCAGTCCAAAGGTGCCCCAGTTTTACTAATACAAGCTGGGCTTCCACACAGCGGGTGCCACTGTCACAAGGGAATGGGTGAACACAACCACTGGCCACCACTAAATACATTTTCCAGTGCAAGGCAGAGCACTGCAGTGAGGGATGTGCTGCACTGTGCCAGGGGCCTCACTGAGCAGTGGCTGCATCCACCTTAATATGTTTCAAGTTCAGAACTTCTGTGCATAGCCTGCTTCTCAAGTGACCCCCTACACTTGTCCAGCTTCTAGAAGTTCACTTGAAATACGCATTTTGAATTCATTTTCCTAGCTTTTGTGATGTCCCCACTGCTGTCCCACCTCCTGAGCATCCCTTGCATTTCCAGTGCTCTGGGTTCTGCTGGGGAGGTGACACCTCCATACTGGAACACCAGTGCGTTGCTGTGAGAAACTTTCATTATGTAAAAAGAACAATTTATTGTTAAAAAGCCCCAGGCTACCTTACATTTCCCTTTAGATGTTGTGGTTTGAGCAAGCGTTTCTGCTTCACCAAGCCTCAGAACTTCCTGAGTTTTGCACAGTTTCCCCCACTGCAACCAAGTTCAGGTCTGCTCAAAACTCACTTTTGGACCTGGTTTCCTGAAAAATCAAGATAAATTCTGTTCACATGGTGTTAAACAGCAACTCCTTTTCTGCAGTAGCCACCTCTCCTAGGTTTGTGCCCTGTGCTGAGCAGAGCAGTTGGTGCCTACACCTGCAGTCAGCTTGCTGAGCTGTTTCCCCTGTGGTTTGTGGCACAACGTGCATTTCAATGGGATTAAACAGAAAGGCAGCTCCTCTGAGAACATAGCCAGAAACTCCCAGTGTGGTGACTTAAGACACCCAGCCTTTGTTCCTCCTCCCTGAGAGCAGAGGGAGCAAGCAAAAGGCATCACAGTGATGAAAAACATGTGAGGAGGCCCAGAGCAGGACCTCACCAGCTTGGCCCAATCCTGGAGGGCTGAGAGGATACTTAGTGGCTCACAGAGACAGAAGAATGTGACACAGATAACACCTTTAGCCTTACACCCTCCTTCACTCCACCCTCAGCAAGACCAGGGTTATTCCGGTTTAACTAGTTTTTCCTCTTTCTTCCTGGTACCTCCTATATCAGATAAAGAGCCTTAATAAATCACACCCAGCAATTCCCCCCACACCTCAAGCAGTTAACCCCATCCTGTGGCAGTGCTGGCTGGGGAAGCTCTGGACAATGTCCTGGGACTCCAGTACAGCCAAGAGCAATCTTGTCATCCATTCAGTACAAGGAAGGTTGGGGGGTTTTGTTTATTTTTGGAGCAGTAAGTTACTTTCAAAGAGCCTTTCTGTCAGACCTGGCCCACTCTACGCTGCCAAGTCGGCTCCTCCAGCTGCGTAGGCATCGGCATCATTTGCAGGGCTCTGTGTGATGAAGTGGCGTCAGCACTTCCATTACAGCACCTTTCCCTTGCTCCAACCCCATTATAAATGGGACATAAAAATCTAGTTCTGGCAGAAACATTCGAGAACCAACATGGAAAACAGTCACCACCTTAATCCGCTAACATTCATCTGGCTGGGGAGAGAAAGTGGGGATTTAAAATACACTTTATCCCTCCCACGCCTACACCCTGAGTTTCAAAATCCAGCTGTATCCCACTCAAATTACTTGTGGGAAATTCTTTTCACTTTGTTTGGGGTTATTTTTTAAACATATCCATGGTAAATGGAGAAGTGATCCTTCCCCTCCTCCGCCTCTTGCACAAGCCAAACGCTTCATTAAAAGTTGCCATTGTCAATCCTGCTAATGAAGGCCACAGTTCATAGTCATTTTAATTAGGCACACATCCATGCTTGTGTTGAATGGGAGAGATGGATGGCCTTCTCACCACCCTCGGCCACACACAGCCACCCATGGTGCTGGGCCAGGGAACTCATTTAGCTGACAGCTAACAAAGAGCTTCCAGCCTGGCTGAAACCACCCATCAGTGCGAGGTGGAGGCACTGTGGTGTTGGGCAATGGTGATCCTGGGGTTGAGGAAAAGCAGGACAGCTCTTAGCACCAGTGGTAGTGCCTATGGGAGACGGTTTGTAATGACTAGCTCCTGTATCAGCTGCTGCTCAAGGAGAAAGTGGCCCCTTCTCTGGTGCTTGCTCATCAGCCAGACTGATGACTTACTGCAGATTCAAACTCCATCATTTTCCTTTTTCCTCTGCTTTTCAGCTGGATCAGTTCCCTGAGCACAAGGGCCGGCAGACAGAGAGTGGGATAGGGGACTGGGACAGAGGAGTGTGAGATGCCTCCTGCCAGCAACACCAAGGACCTGGGTTGGTGCACACTGAACCCAAAACAGCCCTGTGTGCTACAGCTCTCAGCCTGGCCAGTTCCTCTCTCCTAGGCCAGCACACAGCGAGTGCACTGAGAAATCTGCAGTGGAAGAGAAAGAGCCTGTACCTTACTCTGCACTGCCTTTAATGCTGGAGTAAATGGCCATCAAAGGGGCAAGTAGGTGCAGAGGAACTATAGGAAAGGGAACTGTAGGAGGGAGCCTACCCAACTCTTTCACTCTTACACAGAACTTACCCACTTCTGGTTTCAATATTTATACGTTTTCTATCTCCAGCATGAATTTCTGTGTTACCCCAGAAAAGGCAGAGTCTGGAAGGCCACAGCCAACAGGAGCTTGCTCTGGTGAGACAGCATCTGCAACTCCAGACTTGCTGAGGATGCTTAGAAGATGCAGAAGGGAGAGATTTTGTGGCATCAGGCAAAACAGCAGCTCACTGAGCCCAGCCCAGCCCTGCTCTCCTGCTCTCCTATGGGAACACTGTGCTGCATGATCTGTCAGTGCCTCCTACAACATTTACCGAATCCAACCACGCTTGAAAGACAGGGAGAAGAACCAGACAGAAACTTCCCCCACTCAACCCTCTGAATACTGTGGCTCGGGGTAGGGATGCTGCGAGCATGGCCATCTGCCATCCTGCTCAGTGGCATCTGCCCGGCCATTAGCCTGCTAATTAGTGTGCATCTCATCACATCGCACTCTCTGCTTGCTGTGGGTATGATGGGACACATGGAAGGGGATTGTTTTTTGAAGTAGAGTCTAGTAACACAGGACACAGATTTGCAGGAGGCTTTACTTCCTGCTCGTGGAGAATCACGTTCCAGTTGTCTGTTTTAAGGCATAAAGCTGAAGGAATATGCTAGAGGATGTGTATTTCTTTGCAGGACACACATAATGCCTGTCTAGCATTCCCCAAAACTGATATTTGGGCTGATGCCTTCCATCACAAAGGCATTAGAAGATGGGGAGGTCCCTCAGCAGGCTGGGTCAAACATCAGCATCCCACCCTAATCCCTGCATCCTGCTATTGGTGAATACCAACACTATGGCATCTCCTCTCCCACCCAGGAACTGTGCCATCAAGCACAGTGCAGTGGGTCACTTGGCAAAGCTCTGCCATGGCTTGCATGTGACTAAAATTTGAGGTGCAGTGGGAAGACTGACACATTGCCCTGGGTAAACAGAAGACCTTTAATGGAGAAATGAATGTAAATACCAAAGGTAGGTGAGAGATTAAAGCAGTGCTCAGAGGACACTGGGTGTTGCAGGGACTCTGACTTCACCTCTCATGCTGTGGTTTGGCTCAGCGCTGGAATTTCTCCCTATTAAATATGTACCTAATGAGACCATTGACCTGCTGGGAGAGTTGCATCAGTTTTCATCCCTGCTGTTCCAGCTTCTGTTAAGCTACCATTAAAGAGAAAGGCAGTCACTCCACCAGTGCTGGCCTATGATGAGATGTGTGGTGTCTCCTGACCATATCATCTGGGCGTGTAAATGCACATGCATCTTTGTAAACTGGGACCGAAGGCATTTTACTGACCTTTCTTGAGAGGGTTTTGCCAGGAAATGGTTAATATGTGGTACCTGGCCCCATCTCCTTCTAGGTGGGTCTGCAACTGCTCTAGGCCCAAGACCTTAATCTGCTGCTGGCTAAGGGAGATTTGCACTGGCAGATCCACATCTCAGTCCTGTTGTCACTGTGAAACGCTGAGGTCCCCTGTGTGCCTCATGGGAGTAACTGAAATACAGAGAGATTAAATCAGTCCTGAACAAGTCGTTACTCTGACAGGAATTTTGTGACCAAAGCTGAGAGGTGGATATGTGTCTCCTAGGCTGAGAAACAAACCAAACCCTGTTGTTTTCCACATCTCCATATAAGACTGAAGCATAAGTCACAGCTTTAAGGATGTGCATCACAGGCTTTCCTCTTTAAACACAGAAATATTCTATCCATGAATAATACTATTTCAGCTGACTCCAAAGGCTGTTGCAATTCCGAGTTGTGGCAATTCTGAGTTAAGCAGTCAGTTTGATTGCAGTTTCCTGGAGCTTAGGAATATCCCAACAGAGAAGAAACGCAGAAAGAAAGAATGGAAAATGTCTTGCGTTCTTGATTAAATTGATACCAGCAGACGTGAACCCCCCTGTTCTGAGCTGGAGGTAAAGCCCTTGCAAAACACAAGAATGTCCAGTGAAGCTGAAGCTTTCTGTCTCACAGCAACCACAATGGTGCAGAACGTCTAGTATGTGTATGTATGTATGTATGCATTAGATGAATATATATGGAGAGTTCAGACCTGAAATCCAGCCAGAATCAACACACTGTGCAGAAAGGGAACACATCTGTGCCAAGTACTGCTTTGTCTATAGCAGTACATTGGAAACTAAATCTCACTTGTGAGTCAAGACATTCCTATTGCAAAGAAAACGAAAATTAAGAAAGAAAAAGGAAAAAGAAGAAAGAGAAGGATAATAAGAAGGAAAGAGGAAATGGAAAAAATAAACGTAAGAATAAAAAGGAAAATTAAAAGGAAAAATGAAAAGTAAAATAAAGGGAAAATAAAAGGTTGTAGGGGTTGAACTGAAAGGGCTGCTGGTCTGCCCTGCTTGCTCAGCGTGTTGACAAGCCAGGAGGATGGAACTGTACATCGTATTACATCTGATAGTCAAACGTGCGGGATGGAACGAAGCACGACACACGACAGAAACCACAACCGAGCTCCCAAGCGATCCGTTCCGGGTCCCGACGGCCCATTGCATTGGGAGCCCCCGGACCCAACCGCGAACCGCCTCCCGCCCCGCAGCCCCCCTGCACCACCCCGCGCCGCCCTTGCCGGACAAAGGGGCTGCCCCGCCCCGAGCCCCGTTCCAGCCCGCACCGCGGATTCCTCCGGCTCATCCCGGGGGATGAACCTGCCTCTGCTGCCACCTGGTGTCGGGCGGGGAGCGGGGCTGGAGGACCCCACAGGGAAACACCGAGCGCTTGGGCTCCCGGGAGCAGGAGGGGCTGAGCCGGGTGCGGCACCCCCGGGGCCCTGTTCAGTCATCATCAACTGGAGCCGGTTGCTCCAAGCCCCGTCCGACCTGACCTTGAGCACTGCCAGGAATGGGACAGCCACAGGTCTGGAGCTCGGTTTCCATGATCCTAGACTTTTGGATGTGTGGATGGTGGGCATTTTGCCTCAGGCTTACAGGAGAGTGAAACACACTGAGAAGCAGCAATATTACTGAAAGTGAGAAATAAGGGGGTTCCTGAACAGTTTGAACAAGACATGGTGTGCCATGCTGAAAAACCTAAGTAAGGTCTGAGCCAGCAGCTCTGAACAATGGAACTGCCCCGAGTCCCTTGAATCCTCATGTTCCCTCTTTCTCTTTCCTGTTCTCTCCATATACGTTCTAAGTCCTTGTTTTGTTTTAACTTATTTAGGTCAACAGGGCAACAATCCTTTGATCTGATCTGACCTTTCGCATTTTTAAGTAGGAAATCAAGATACAAGCATGGCTGCGCCTTGCACAGCTTTCAGTGTTCTGTAAACCTGCTGAGATGATAAGGGAAATGTTCCCACCTGCAGACCTAGGAGGACTGTGACAAACGTGTTCTGCCTTTCCTGTGCCCAGCTATCCCAAAAGCCTAAACCCTTGCGTTGAAGAGGGTATGTCATCTCTTCTTGAACCAAACAAAAGCATGCTTTGCATGGAAGCTTGTTTTACTGTTAGATTTATAGAGCATTACTATGTGTCTGTAAACCCAAATCACTGCAGTTAAATACATGTGAAATTCTTGCAGACAGGTGAGAATACACATAAGGAACACAATGGGGAGCACAGCTTTTCCCCTGACATTCCTTCTGCCTGAAGCAAGCAGTGATTGCCCAGGAGCCGGTGCAGACAGAGCTCTCTCTCCTGTCGAAACCATCTTTAGCCCTACCCACCCTCGGGAGACCTGTTGCTATTACCCACATTTATGGGGCTCAGGAAATGTGAGATGCTAGAAATAGGAAACTTTCAATGTATTTAGATACACAGCACTGATAATTTGTATTAATCTCTATTATTTCCTGTGGCTTTACAAAGCAAAAGGTCATTTTAAGCTTTCCTCCCCCCCTGCAGCAAGATTATTTATTGTCCTAACAAGTGATAGGACAAGAGGAAATGTGCCAGAGGAGGTTCAGATTGGATATTAGGAACACAGAGAGGGTGGTCAGGTATTAGAACAGGCTGCCCAGGGCAGTGGTGGAATCACTGTCCCTGGCAGCGTTCAAAAACCATGTAGATGAGGCCCTTAGTGACATGGTTTAGTGGTGGCCTTGGCAATGCTGGGGTGACAGTTGGACTTGATGATCTTAAAGGTCTTTTCCAGCCTGGTTGATTCTAGGATTCTATGTTTATCCTTGTCAATGGAACTCAAGAGTCATCCAAATCACAGAATG
This sequence comes from Neopsephotus bourkii, assembly GCF_033783945.1. Classification (NCBI taxonomy): domain Eukaryota; kingdom Metazoa; phylum Chordata; class Aves; order Psittaciformes; family Psittacidae; genus Neopsephotus; species Neopsephotus bourkii. Next base: position 5,419,984 of record NW_026902048.1, read on the forward strand.
ATGCAAATGATTCATGAGTGTCTGTCTTTTCATTAAAAAAGCCAGAATCCCTCTACCCTGGCATAATGTTACTGTTTGCTGCAAGGGGTGGGTAATCTGACAGTTTCAAGAGCCAAGATGCTCCTGGCTGGCAGCAGATGATCCCATGCTGTGCCAACGCACCACATTGGCACTGTGAGCAGCTGGCTCAGGGAGGACATCCCAGGAGCATAAGGAGGCCACCATGTGGAATCTCATCCCAAGTTTGCTCTGTGTGGAAATGTCTCCTGTAAATAGAGTAAATGCTCATAGGAGGTACCAAAGCCAGTGAGCTTTTCACACCAGTTTGAGAAATAATTGAGCCTGCCCTGAATGGCTGCATTATACCTTGTACCAGCCTGCACCAGCAGTTTTAACTGGTTATTTATACTTCTATGAGGACTTTGCTATTTCCCACTTCTGATTTTTTTTTGTCTGTTTAACCTAATTTGGAACGAATAGTCCCATATTTATAAAATGGAAGGTATTGAGGTAAGGAACACTTTAAAAAGCTCTGTTTTCCAAGTGTCTGCAATCTCTCCAGCTTGTCAGAACATGGCCATGGATGTAAATGTACTGTTCTTCAATAAAAAGGAGGAGTTGAGAACAACAACTGGGGGCAGCAGCAGAGCTGGCTGAAACACAAGCTTTCCCCTTCCAAAAGGAGCCAGTGACAGTAATTGAATCAGGCTGAAAGCAGAAATGCTTGATTTTTTGTGTAAATTAGCAAGCAAGATGAGGATGATCAGGGCAGGTTGTGGCAGCAGCCCCCTGCCTCCAGGGTGCAGCTCAGCCTACAAGGAAACAGGGAGACTTGGGAGTGAGGTGTAATCCAGCAGGGCTTCTACCCCTGTTCATCTGAACCTCGTGCAAAACCCCCAGAGCTCTCAGATCCCTCAAAGCCTCTGCTGCACCGTTCTGTGACCATAGCTCGTTGCCTTCTGGGTGAATCCATATCTATAGTAGGTATTTTCCATGCATTTAACAGATGGGTAAGCTGAGATGGGCGATGAAGCATCTTTTGGGGCAGAGGTAGAAAGGGAGGTTTGTCTTCCTACTCCTCCGTCGTGACCATCCCCTCCATCTGTTGACACTTCACCACAAGATGCCAAGCTGCAGCGTGATTCCCATTAGTCTGTGGAGTGCTGCATGTTGATGTTTCGGAGAGATCCGTGGAAATACTTAATTAGGCAAAATTAATTCCTTTGAAAACAACCTTTGGAAAGTGCTTCTGTTGTTTCAACACGTCTTAAGAATTGGCATTAGCCATTTCCTAATTTATATTGGGAAGGACAATCCAATCACAGCATTCCCCAGGTCAAATGATAGCTGTGACTTGCCTGTCAGCATCGCTATAAGACAAGGAGGTGCCAGACCTTCCACCAGAAGCTACTTCCTTGCTGTTGTCACCCTGAAAGGTTTCCCTTCTGCTTGAGCTGCCTCTGGCCTCCTTTGTTTTCAGCCCCTTTTTTTGCCACCTTCACAGTGATTGTGGGGTTTGGTGGTGACAAGACAGGCATGGTAGGAAGGAGAAGCATCAGTGGTGACCTTGGTGGCCAGCCCTGCAAGGTGACATCCCTTACATTCACACCATGGGGAGGCGAAGCAGGGGTTGAATGGCTGTTCCTTTTCATGCCTTCCTCCTTGCGCAGTCAGACAGGGATGCTGCTATTTCTTGAGGGACCATCTGCTGCTAATTCTGCAAACCTCCTACAGATACGGGCAGAGAAGAGCAAATTCTTAATATGATTAAATTCAGGAGCCCCAGAGGTCTGAGTTTGTGGTTGTACCTGGGTTGGAGCAGGGTGGGAAATGGCACAGGCTGCGACACTTAAACCCCTGAACAATCCCTGTCAGCCTCTTCCCTTTCACACTGCAGGCTCTGCCTGCTCAGGTCCAGTTGCATCATGGAGAAGACCTTTGGGGTCAGTGGTTGGCAGAAGAGGCACGTGGAGCTGTGCATCCTCCTACCATAGACCAGTGCTTCCATGTTTCCCAGCTCCCTGTACTTTTATTCTCACTCCAGGCTTTCTCACAGGTTTCTCAGGCTTTTTTTTCTGCCTGCATTGTCATAGAAACACAGAGTCATAGAATCAACTAGGTTGGAAAAGACCTTTAAGATCATCAAGTGCAACCATTACCCCCTGTGCAAAATCAAAGTCCTTTTTCTCTGAGCACTTAACACTGGGACGGAACATTTCATGGCTGCGTCGCATGAAGTGCAGGGTTGGAGCAGCACCAATATAGGTACGGTGCTCGGCCCTCTTCTGGCCCTGCCTGAGCAATGCAAGCGGTAACAAAGGCTCGCAAGGCACGATGCCTGTTGTACTCAGCCTCCACGCTTCCCTTAAATTATCTCCTTAAGAAAATCCGCTGATACCACGCCATAAAGGAAGAAGAAATCTATACTTAAACACTTAATTAGGGGATGTCTGCGGAGCGCTGTGCAAATGGGATGGTGGCGGAGTATGCGATGCTTTTGGTATTTAAATATAGCTGTATACACATCCTCAGCCTCCTGAACCGCTGAAAGCCTCCTAGCAGGTGATCACAAGCCTTTCTATAATTGAAATGAACTTAATCCTGACAAAAAACCGTAACAGCAGCTGCTGTGAAGGCTGTGGCTGCTCTCCAAGTATTTCTTACATTACCCCGGCCTGCATATTAAAGCGAGACTGATCGCTGTGTTGCAGAATCCTGCCACAGAGTGTCTCTTACAAGCAAGCGTCTGTGTGTTAGGTTTGAGGGCTTTGTTGTATTTTTCATAAGAACACTTTTCTCTTGTGTGGTGAATGCCATGCGAGGAGCTGAGCTGCTCTGGTATTAATTACGGAGGGCCTGCAACAATACTCTGAAGTAAAAAGTAAATAGGAATATTCTCTTTCATACACACACTACAGTGATACATGCAGGCAGTTGCCTCTATGGTGGGCTGAAGAAGCTGAGCTGTGTTTGGAGGTAAAAGGGGGTGAGCTGCCGGTGCAGAGGATGGATGCAGGACGTTGAGAGGAGACAGCAGCCAGCCAAAAGATATGAGAAATTACTGTGGCTGCCCTCCTAATTTAACCTTGCTGCCACAGACCTCTGCCTGAATCCCAGTGCCACCTCTGCCTGAATCCCAGTGCGCTGTGGGGAAGTGGGACGAGGAGCAGCTCCTCCTGTAATTCCTGATTTTTCACCTTGGCTCCTTTGAGTCCTTCCTCCCTCTGCCCTCTCCCTGCCCCTGGATCTCCCTGGGCTTTGCTGAGTGGGACCTGGCATTTAAGCACCACCACCAAAACACAACCATGGAGCAACTTCTGTGGCAAGGAGGAAAGTCTTCACCTCAAAGCCCTGCAAAGCTGACACCAAAACCCCAGGGAAGCAGAGCTCAGTGAGCACACAAGATGGACTGTGCAGAGCAGGCACTGAGTTCCTGGTCCCTTAAAGCCATCACAGTGAAAATCCTATGAGCAGGAGTACAACCATTGAAGCAAAGGCTCCTCACCGGGAAACTGCTTGACCTGGAGCAATTTGCCCCTTGTTGGAAGGGTTTACCTCACCCTCGTTTGCATTGCTGTTCACATTCCCAACCTGTTGGGCTGTATCTGGTTTATGGCTTCGACTCCCAGCATGGAAAACATCAACTCAATCTCTTTCACATAGTTCCCTCCTAACCAAGGCGCATGCACCCGTTTTTGAAGTGTGACATCCAAGGCTGTTTAAAGGGCAGGACAGAAGATGGTGCTGCCGAGCCAACATACTTCAACAAGAAAACTTCCTGGAGCCGCTGCGTTTTTTTGACAGCTCCAGTTCCAAAATAATCTTTGTTTAAACCAAAGAGTTGCCAAGGAGATAAGTTTAAGAAGCACATGAGCTCCAGAGAAACATCCCACAGCCCGTTCCCTCGTGGAGCAGAGTCGCAGTGAAATATTGATGGACCAGGCTCCCTAATGATACCTCCTACCTTGAAATCGGGAGCTTTCCTGCTTTGCATGCGGCTCCACTGGGATAAAGCGATGGGATCCCTTGCGGAGCTACATGGGCAAATGGGTTGGGATGTCGGTGGCTAATGAACAGGCGTCAGCTAAGAGCTTCATGGGAGCTAATGAAACGTGCAGTACAAAGCGTGTCACCTCCAGGTATCGTCTGTGCCTCTCGCCTTGAGTTTAATCCTCTTCTGTGCTGCTGCTTGGGCAGCCTCGCTCTCTGTCTTCTCTATGTAACACAACAGGAGCAGCAGAAAGAACAAAGGCGCTTTTGATGGTTTCACTTTTGAAACTGGCCTAAATGGCATCAAGCTCTTAGGCTGAGTGTTTTTCTTATACAGACGTAGGTTATTCAAAAAGTAAGGCAAATAATGTCCACCCACAGTGCTGGCAGCTATGTGTTTTTATAGGGAAATCTTAGCTCAGAGTGAAAACAGCAATAATAAACTGCTTTATTTTGCACCAGGGAACCCTCCTTCCTCCACAGGTCAACTGTCTGGGAATTCCAGTGGTTTGGTGGAAGGAAACACCCTAAATTCTGATGCCTCTTCAAAACCCAAGTTACTTGGCAGCTGTAAATGAAATGGCTGTAAAAGGAGAGGCTGTCTCACAGTATCTCATTTTCTAACACACACGGCACCTGTAAATGCAACTGAGCACAGAGAGCTCAGCGTCTAATACACAGTGATGCAGAGAACCAGGACCATGTTCCACTTTGTCCCTTCTGGAGCCCATGTAGGTTACAGGGCTACAAATCAAAGTTCAAGGTGCATCTCAGCATATCACCATGATGACAAATGCAATCCATACTGTTAATTCCTATAGAAAAAGATGCCATACATACGTATGCCTGTGGCAGCACGGATGATGGCTGCCATCAACAGCAGGAGTCCTCACTAGTGGTCTTAACGCAGCGTTCTGGGTTGGCTTGGTGGAGCCACTCTATCTTCTTGTTTTCACGTCTCTGGCTTCAGAACAAGAATAATATTTACCTATTTTACAGGCCACACTAGGAAGATTAATTAGCTAATAATACTCCTTGAGTACTTTGAAGACACAAAGCAACAAATGCATTTAAGGGGCTGTATTCAGCATGCCTGAAATCAATAGGTACTTGGCAAAGACACTAGTGAAGGGATTCAGATGGTGTGGAAGCATGCAGGGACTTGGACACAGGTCCTGTCCCTGACCCATAGGGGAGAGCACACATATCCACACATGCACCCCTGCATATGTGCCCACTACTGCCTGCAGCAGCATAAAGGATGTGTTGGTACCGCCTTGAAGCTGACAGATAATAAACTCGAAAGCAGCAGCAGTTCTCCCAGACAAGAGGCTCATCAGACTGTTCATGCCCTGAAGCTGTCTGGGCTTGGGAGGGGTGGATTTGTCCTTTCCAGGCAGAGGATGCAGCGTAGAGCAGCTGTGAGCCAGCACACTGGGGAAAGTTTTAGCAGGGACAGCAGGAGAGAAAAGAAGTGAATGTCTTGGGCTCCTGGGAAGCAGCTGGAGCACCAAGAGCCATTCAGTGCTAAAACACATCCCAGACACAGGCGTCAGCCTTCCAGTACCTAAAGGGGTGACAAGAAAGCTGGAGAGGGACTTTTTACACGGGCATGTAGTGACAGGACAAGGGTGAATGGCTTTAAAACGGACAGAGGGGAGAGTTAGATGAGGTGTTAGGAACAAATCCTTCACTGTGAAGTACAGTGTGCCCAGAGAAGCTGTGGCTGCCCCATCCCTGGCAGTGTTCAAGGCCAGGATGGACAGGGCTTGGAGCAACTTGCTGTAGTGGAAGGTGTCCCTGCCCGAGGGAGGGGGTTGGAACTGGGTGATCTTAAGGTCCTTTCAATCCAAACCATGCTGTGATCCTATGATCATGTAAGAACTGGGGGCTATGGCTGCAATTCAAGAGTGAGCCAGTCTGCAGCTGCCTGATGGGCAGCCAGAGGAAACTTCACAGGCAACATAAAGAGCTACCCAGGATTAAACTGACTTGTTGAGCATTATGGATCAACATTTGATTCTTTCTTCCTCCATCAGAAATACTAATCAAAGATTAGGAAAAATGGGTTTGCTCCAAAAGATTCAACGCAGATTCAAAAGATTCCCAGTCCAGAAACATAGGGGCTAGGAGCAGTGAAACCCTCATGCATCTTCCTTCAGGAAATGTTTATATGCCCAAATCGTACACCTTCTAGCAATGAGAAGTTTGGCGAGCCACATACATTGTTGGATAATACCCGTTCATTGCCTCAGTTTCCCCACTGTGCCTCCATAACTGCATTAATGACGACACTCACATTTCATGTGTTATCCTTGTCCTGCTGTTTATGAAAGGTACACAATAGGTATATGCAGATCAAATGCAGAGGCTCAGGGACTGGCCCTTGTGCCTGTAACCCATGTCCACTCAGCAGCAGCTTTAACATTTGTTAAATGAGACCATCAGCTATTCCTAAAGGAGAGGAAGAGGCAGTGAATCTGCCAAAGCCATGAAGCGCTGAAGCCGCCTCTTCCTAAAGCTGTTTCTTGCACCATTTTCAATGCAGATGGTCATTATGAATGACTAATTACCAAAGCAGGCCCATCACTGACCTGCTGTGTAAGCTGGGCAAACAACGGATCTGTCCCTGCTGCATTCACTCTGTAAATGTAAAACATGAGCACTGAAGAGGCTTGAAGCTTAATATAGGTCTTGTTAAGTGTTCGTAAAGGACAGTGAAACCCTTAGATTAAGAGGTACACCAGAGGAGAATGATAGGGTTATAAAACCCATTTCTACAAATAACTCATATTTATATAGTGCCTTTCAACCTCACAGATCCCAAAGCTTTTCTTCAGCCTAACACCTGATATACTGTGTTCAGTTCACCCACCGGTTCAAGGCAGCCTCCATTGAAGTGAATTGTGGCAGCTGTTTAAAAGCCCCGAGCAGTAGTAATTTTAAGAATAGCAAGGCATTTCTATGGCCTTACAAACTTCAAAGAGTTAATTCTCTGCCCCGTCAGGAGGCAGGGGAAGTTTATTATTCCCATTTCACAAAGGCAGCATCGCCAGAGTGGACCAGAGTGGAGAAAATGCGCTCTCCCACAGACTTATAAAGCAAAATTCTGTGCATGAGCCTGAAGTGCTTTTAATCCCACCTAGAGAAAACATATCAGCATGTCTTATTGAGATAGTCCTTTACTGAGAATAATGATGTGGAGAGAGCTCTGATCTGGATTCTAACACCGACCGTTTCTGGGGGAAATATTACCTCCTCAAGCATGTGTTGACATAGAAACATCATGGTCCACAAATGCTTCTGTGCCACGAAACAAATCGGATGCTCAGAATATACTGCCAAGAATCAGACAATCTGTTTTAAGAGGACCCAAGAGTTACTAAAGCCCTCTTGAAATACAGCAGGAGAGAAAGCTGCAGCAGCAGCAGCAGCAGTCTCCGAGGCAGGCTGGTGGTGTGCTTCCACCACATGAGGCTCCGTGGTCCTTCCCAGCCTGCCTGCATTGCACAGCAATGCTGCTTCCAATGAGGAGGAAAATTCCCTTCTCTCAGCCCCAGAGGTTCTGCAAGATGATCCTGAGCTTCGGAAAAGAAAGGTATAAAACTGCTTGGATTTAACCTCCTATTCATTGAGAACTGGTTTTGACACCGTCTCATATTGTTTCTTGACTACACCCTAATGCAGAATGAAATGGGAGCTTTAAAGGACTATTTCATCCCTGGAGTCCCAAACACCTCTTCACACAGTAGCACAGAAGTCTCTAGCTTTTATCCTTCTGTTTTCCACTGAGGATTTGCCCTATTGCAACTTCCACTCTTACTTGCGGTCTGAAATAAGAAACGCCTTCTTCTAGACCCCTTTGCCCCCTTGCAATCTGCTTATCAAGCCCAGAGGGTGAAGCCTGTGGCATGAAGTCACTGCAGCCTCCCTACAGCCATGGGGAGTTTTCGGGGGGGCTGCAGAGCTGTTCCAACCACACTGATGAAGATCCTTAACAACTCTCAGCTGCCCACAAATGGATCCATCCTTCCAATAGAGCCAGCCATGCAGATGCCCTGAGTCACTCCTACAACCTGGGTGATCCCTGGGGCTGGTGGAGGGTGAGCTGTGGTCTCTATGTCCTGCAGGATCTAAGGCAGAGGGGCAGGGAACCAGGAGAGATCAACTGTCCTGTGCTGACCATCATCAATTCCCCAGCAAAGCTGTTTCCATCCTGGGAGCGTATTTGCTACATGAATCACATCCCATTCATCACTGCAACTGTCTGGATGTAGCTTTGCTAGCCAGGGCTTGGCCTCTCTGTTCAAAAAGCCCCCAGTGTGCTGTGCAGTGCAGGATGTGGATCAGTGCTCCCTGACTCACTCTCCCCATTCCTCACTTCACAGAAGCTGCTCCTTTTCATCCCAGAGAAACCTGCGCTTCCTGCTGCAAAAAGATGGACAGTGAATAGACAGGATGTCTTCACCCTGTTGTCACTGAGCTGCAGGCAGGTCCTGTGCCCTCCATCATGTCTACAAAGAGGTGCCATGGATGGGAAGCCAGGCAGCTGGAGAGCTTGTGAAAAGTTGCTGCAGGGCCCTGGCCTGAGTTCATTGCCTGGGGCTGACATTCACTTAGGCACAAGAACAAGGATGGAGATGCCTGGTACTCAGATATAAAATGTGAGCCTTTCTGACACTGTGAAACTCAAACCCAAGAGCAAAAATCACTTCCTATTGCCATGGCACTAAGCTCACAGCAGAGATTTTACCTTCTCTGCTTTTGGAATAATTCATTTAACTTTATGGCATTTCACTACCATGCAAGTCAAACACACCAGCAAGCATCTACATGATAGCCCAGGGGAGAAATCTCCTTGACATATTTGATGCTGTACGAGACAACGCAGATGGTTGTGGAGGAGACTCTGCTTCCTTGGCAACCTCCATGCCAGGAAACCAAACACACACACGTCCTTCTAATGCTGCAGCCCGGGAGAGGAAGCACCTCAGCTCTACTCACTGCCTGGATGGGTACTGTGCTCACCCTGCTTTCTCTTCAGAGCCCAAGCAATGCAGGCTGCAGTTTGCTTTCAACCCTGAGTAATGAGCGTAATGAAATGTGTTCTGACTGGTTCGACTGACGATGTCAGTTGATTTCTCAGGGTGACAGGGAGATTTACAAGCTTTAGATAGCTTACAGGTCCTTATTTACAGCTCTCAGGCTGAAGCCCAGACCCAGCCACCCATATATTTGGATTCAGAGGCTGAGCAAGTAATGTTTAAATCTCTCTCCCTTCTTGATTCCCTGCCTGTGGGATTAATACCCCTCACAGGTAGGGGTGTGAGGAGAAGCTGCCTGTCTCCTCCACTGATGCCTCTGGGGAATCCAAAGCAGGTGAGTCACCGTCCTTGCCATGAAGGAAGGCTCAAATGAAAGAACTGAATGAAACCTGGATCATCCTGGCCACACTTGATGGGTTGAGGCATTGGAGCATGGGCACAGGATGCTCCCAGTGTTCAACTGCTTTGAGTCAGCAGAACTATCCTCAATAATACCACCTGAGATGTAGGGCTGTTCCATTACATCCTATGGATCTTTCTCTCCTTTCCCATCCTTCCTTCTTTAACTCAGGAAGAATCCCACTTAATCTCCAGGGAGCTATTCCTGAACAAAGGAAAAAACCCCACCAGGCTTGACCCTGACCTTTGCAAATGGAAATATGATGTAGTGAGAATTGAGACCTGAGACTCAAGTTGCCTCTTCAGTTCTGCTGCTGAAATACAGCAGGTCATTTCACATCTCTATTACAAGCCTCGGATAATGGGGAAGCAAATCAGGTAATTCCATTTTTTGGACTAGTTGGTTTTCTTGTCAGCTGGGAGATGGGATGAGAGGTATGTGGAGAATGACTGGAGGCACAGGATGAGCAGCTGGTCACAGATATTGTTTGGGATACTATTTCTGCATGACCTGCTCCAGAGATATCAAAAGAGTGTATCTGTCTCCCCTGACATCTATACCTGTTTTCCATCACTGACTTCAAAGCAGTTGCTCCGCATCTGCTCACATTTGAGTGAGCAGGGAATCAGGGTCATTGTTTAAAGATAATCTTGAACCTTAGTTCCCCTTTTAAATGATCAAAAATGAGTTATGTATAAAGACATGAAAATTAAAGCTCATCAGCAGACCCACAAGCAACAGCAACATGTGCAGGAAAGGAAGCCTTTGCTACAGCTGACAGATAGCTGTTTATGGGGAGAATTAGGAACTCCAGTTCTCATCCTCCTCATCACAGAGACTGACTGACTTCTGCATGCAGGTACATAGGAAAAGACAAATCTGCAGAATCAAGAGCAGTGTCAATAAAAAACGAGAAGGAAACCCCAAAAGATTACTGCATGAAACATCAATAAGCATAGTGAGAAACAACCGGCTACTAGACAGTCTTTAGAGAGAAAAGACACAGAAACAATGCCTAGAAAGTAAAGCCTGATTAAATTTAACACAAAGTTTTTTAAAACAAACACACAAAAAAGCAATATGTGTGATTAATGAAGCAAACTATTTGATTTCTCATCTCATGGGGTCTTCAACTCCAGTCATCCTGGAAGAGACGCTTTAGCGATACCCATTAGCAAGCTCAACCGAGGACTGAAAGAAGCATATTTGATGCTCTCATGCTTCTTTCTGATCTTAAAAATCCATGAGCATGTTTGCATTTGGTGAAGCATTTGATATCATATCATAAAATTCAGCCCTTTGGATGATCTGAGTGATATAGTCCGTGGACCAAATCACAGCTGAGCGATTGCAAAGAAAGAGGAATACTAAGCAGGGAGCTGTTGTATTATAGAATTATGTTTATTAGGGCATCCCAGAGATCAGGTCTTTGGTCTTTTTGACATTTTTATTGATGACTCTAAAGAAGGATTGAACAAAAGGATGACAGGCATTCACAAGAGTGACATGAAGTTGAAAGGGATCACAAACACGAGGGAAACCAGAAAGATCATGTAAAGGCATTTGGATAGACTTGAAACTCAAGAGTGAAAATCTCTCAGTGCAGTGAATCTGAGCAGGGCAGATTGGAAGTCTCATATCTGCTGATGCCTGTAGGCTTTAAAGGCGGTGCTCATTAAGATCATGCCAAAGAGGAAAAGCCTAAAAAAGGGCAGTGTATGTGGAGATGCTCCATCTGAAGCCCTAGAGATACGTGATACAGCAAGCTAGAAGGGAAAACAGCAGAGAATCCTTTAGCACTTTTGGCAGGCAAGCCATTTAATAAACACATCTACCAAGAATCTTCTACAATAAACCTGGATGTATAATTTCCATTCACTGAGCTAGTGTCACATCTGCAAACTGCACAAGGCTTTGTCTCCTCGATACATTCATTTCCATCCAACTGCCCAGGCAGAGCCTCTATTAGCAACCTCTGTTGACAAGAGTGGATTATTCAGGGAAGCAAAACTAACTCTCTTATTTCTATGAAATCTACACTTGCATGAAAATTCACAAGTGGAAATGTCTATTGTATTTCCTGTGGTTTAGGTGTTTGGGGCTGGATTTAAGGTGGGATTCCAGGGATCCCAAACAGGGTTTCGGACTCGGAGCCTGAGGTTCCCTTAACCCATCTGCCAGACCTTTTGGAAAGTGGAGGACAAGGGGACTAGAAGCAGGCAGAGGACTCCTACTGACACGCTCAACTGCTAACGGATCATGAATCTATAAGCCCTAGAGGGAACCAGGCAAATTTAGCCTGTGTAGAGCCCTTCTGTGCAAGTTTCCTTCCACCAAAGAGCTTTCACCAGCAGCCAGGGAAGGATATCCTGGAGGCATAGCATGATGGAGCATTCAGGCAGGGAACAGGAACAAGAGAACCCACCACCAGACTGCTTTATGTGGCCCTAGAGCACCTAAAGGTGCTAAAGGATTTGTATTAGGTGAGAGCAGAGGAATGACCTTTATCTGTAGGTCCACCCCACCCTGTCTGGCATTAGCTACTGCCTGTGGAACAACAGTTTGCATGATTTCATTCTTCTGTAACCTAGAAGCTCTTTCCAATTTACCGCTCCCATTGCTCATCCAAAGCATTATGTACAAATCCTCATGCAGAGCATACTGTGCCATGGAACCTTACTCCATTGGCCTGCACTGCTCCTGAGCACGGCTTTATCTCGCTGTAAAATAAAGGTCATTATGGTGTTGTGCAGGTAGTGAAGGCTTTGAAGAAATGCTTTGAAGCACTCTACAGAAGTCGACATTATTACCCACTGCCCAGGGATTTGGAGGTGGTTTAGTCAGATAAAAAGGCTTTGCATTCTGCTGGCAGAAAGCATGACATGAAGTGGAAGTTTTGCCAAGCTGAATTCAAATGAGTTGATTTTTCTATCAGCTTTTCTTCTAGAGAATGGGTATCCCATTGCCTGGGCTGTGTGAGGTTTAATGCTCTGACAGGTTCTTCACTCTAACAGTAAGGATTCACTGGGTAGAGCTGTACTGAAATTTTAAGGGGCTTGGTTTGAGATGAAGTTAATGGTACACTGGAAGACATTAAGTACATCTGGCTCTGGAGAAGTGCTTGTAAGGGTCTTGGTGCTCAGGACTTAGAGGCAGAGCAGACTGCGCAGGGGACAGGAGCTGGAGTAGAAGCGAGACTGGCAAATTCTCACAGCTAGGACCATGGTGAATTAACCTCCTTAGGGAGGATTGTTTGTTATGCTTGGCTCCAAACAGGGCTGTTAGACTCCTGCCTTCATAAACACTACCTTCTTTCACAGGTGTTTGCACTGGGGGAACAGAATAGGGAGAAACAGGATAGGCTTATGGAGTAGGCATCTTTCATCTCAACTGCAGTAAACCTATTAGCAGCCCACAGGTGAGGAAGGGTTTGTGGCACTCTGCTGATAACAGCACTGACAGCAGATGTTTAGTGCCAGGCAAATTCTTTACAGCCAACCTTATTTGAAGTGCTTCCTTCCAAAAACCCTCAGCTGCATTTGGAGTGATGCTGGAAATGTTTTAAATGGTGTTACAGGCAGCAAAACCAAGGGATGGGTGGAAATTGCAGCTCACAAAGGCTGGTTTAAGTGACAATTTGTGTAGTGGGAAGCGACATTTATTGAGTTGATTTAAAGGTGCTCTGTAAAGGAAACAAATACATTTTACACCTACTCCTCATGTGTAACAGAGGCTTGAAGATTTAGCTGGAAAAACATGTTTGCTGTTTGAGAACTATCAAGACGTTTCCTTTTCTGCTTTGATTTTTAAACAGAGTGGAAAGTAGGTGTGATATTTTTTTAAGGGATGAGGTACCTGAAGCTTCTGAACATCCAGATTCTTTCCCCAGGTGTCTTTCTGATATTTGAATTAAACAGATGATAACAAGCAACAGAGGGTTTCTAGCAAAATAAGGAATAATCCTTCCTTTCCCAATTGCTTGTATTTTATCTTTTGATCTAGTAAGGTCATAATCCTACTATTTCTCCACTCATCCTCAGACACCCTCCAGCCAAAGATAAAGCTTCATGTTTCTAAAGTAAAAACAGAAAAGAGCCTTCTTTGGAAATCACAGCAAAAGCAACCAAAATCCTCACTAATGAGCTGCAGCATCCAGTCTGTTTTGAAAGCAGCAAACCATAGCAGCAGCTCATGGATTGTCCCTTGGCAGTACACCTTTAGGGATGTCCTCCTCCTGGTATCCATCTTGCCATGAAACAGGTTTAGGTCTGGTTGACACTGGGGATTTGGAAGCCTGGCTGCAGATGTTAACAGATGTTTCCTTGTCTTCCCCAGAGAGTGGGCGCCACTTGCATGTCTCTAATCCTCTATCTGCTGATTCCTGTAACAAGATGCCAAGGGTTTGATCTCACAGGTTCCAGGGGAGCTGCTCCACTGGGGAGTTATTTAAGGCAAATCAAGCTCACCGTCATTCCCAGGGAAAGGCTGGTGCTGGGATGACAGTTGTAGGTATTGCTCCGTTAAACCAGAATTAAAGTCTGCTGCTGCTTAAAGGGGAATGTTTCAGCAGAGCCAGGAGGCAGTTTATCTCATCCCTGTTCCGTCGGGTGCTGGGACTCCTGTGAACTGCAAGCAGATGCTTGGCAAGGCGTGCTGCTCTCAGTAACTATCTCTTCTGTAGCACTTTGTCATGATGCATCCTTTACAATACAGCACCTGGGAACAGCGAGGTCCCTCCAATCCACAGTGCGGGATGGGGCGGCACCCATCGGGTGAGGTGTTCCACCAGGGAATGGATAGACAAGTCACGCAGCAACTCTGAGCTTCAGGCTTTCTGGAGACCATCAATGTGTTCCAAAGCATGACAAATGGTGTGCAGACATCTCAGAGTTGCTTTCAAAGTGACAATGACGATGTGCTAATGCAGCATCCTGCTCAGGTGGATTCTCTGCTTCTTGTGCAGGACTTCTAAGACACAGGTAAGCAGATATTGATGGATGAGGAATACTAATACAGCACACATATTTCCCCTTTGATCTAATCTGACTTGTCTCTCCTGCAATGACGAAGTAAGTGCCATGTCTGGGGGTGACGACAGTTCATCTGGAGCAGGAGATGGTATAAAATGCAATTCTGCTCTTTTCACATCCAGGTCACTTGGCTGGAGTCCTGCTATTTGGCAGTCCCTTTAACATCATCAGTAAACCTCCGAAGCCATCTAAGGCTCCAAGATTAGCAGCTGCCACCCCGATGAGTTTATTTTATGCAGTTGAAGGGATGAAGAAATACAGTCTAAGGACACAATCTGCAGATAATCTTTGAAAAAGATAAAGACTTGTATCATTTGTCAGCTTCCTTCAGGTTGCACTTCAGCGGGCCAGGCAGGATGTACTGCGTGAACAGGCAGCGAAGCAGTGGGAGGCAAAGTCATAATCGCCTTTTGTGTTCTTTGATTATTGTTATCCAAACTAAACAAAGATTTGTGGTTTAATGGTGTCCTTCTTTTCCCTGGTTTTATTTCAGATTAACTGCTAGACTTCGACACTGTGTATTAGTGATAGTGTAGGAAGCTGTTCAGGAGATAATCTCTGCACCCCGACTTAATGATTGCACCAACCTTTGTTTAAAGGAAAGCTGCTGCTTATCATAGACTTAAATTGCAAGCCTTTGGCAGCAATAAAGCTTTTAAGTGTCTGCAAAAAAGCCATAAATGGTTTAGAAAGGTTATAGGAATAACAGGCTAATATAATGTGCTAACTAGAAATGTGCAAAGGAGACAGGCTTGTCCAAGTATATCTGAAGCTTGCTCTAGATCACCGGTCTTTAATTAGCAATAGGGCTTCACACAGACCACTTGTGGTAGGTGAAGCATTGCAATTTTGCTGTTCTGCTGGTGGAGGTTATCTATCGATAGCCACTGGAAGAATGATTTATCCTTGCAATTATCATGTGCTCTCTTGTCTGACATCCAAGCCCAAAGACTCTGACTGAGACCTGGTTGCTCCTTGAATTTCTATCTCTGCCAGTAGGCTGGGTGTTTAGTTGTGAGACGTCAGAGGTGCGCTCATGTAGCACTGATCCTTTACAGGTTACACTTTATTTCCTTTCTCAGTGGAACTCTGTTCTTTATCCAGAAGGTATATTACTTCTGCACAAAATCCTTGGGAAGGTGATTTGCCTCATTTTGTATACATTCCATTTCTCACACAGAAACGTGTATTCATTGCTGCAAATCCAGCTTGCCTAAATCCAATGACTGAGCCAGCTTCAACTCCTTTGCTTATTTCTTCTCTGTGCAATTTCTCCCCTATTCTGAGAGCTAAAAATACATCTGGGTGCTGCCTGGAGGCCATCAGAGAGCCTCTGACGATTTTCCTCTGACAAAGGAAAGGGCAGCCTGAGCTTCATATGCATTGCTAAGCAATGCATGAAGAGCCCTCCCCACAAATGGGGATGTTCTTGTAATAGGCTTCCATAAATACAGAAATCTGCCATACCCAGAAGCAATTGCATATAGAAACACTCTTGTTTCTTCTATTTAGCCAGTACCAGACTCTTGTATAGAAAGTGCAATTGCAAGTGAGAGCTTAAACTTATAATGATGCTGAGCAGGTGTAGAACAGCTCAGCGGGGAGATAAGCTTCACCATCTCTCACCCCTCCGATCAGCACAGCCCTCTCCTCCAGGTTCCTATTTGTATCAGGGAAGAAAAGCAAAAAAGGGAAACAAACACTTTCTGCCTTTTTCACTGACTCTGAATTTCCTCTCCACGTCTCAAAGTCCTGTTCTCCTCTGGGGAATGCAGGCGTCCACATCCACCACTAAGGGGAAGATGAAACTGAGATGTGGTTTCCTTGTTATCCAAGTGGGACTCTTTGTCCTATACCCATGGAAAACACAATTTACCAGGTAAAATCTAAACCCCACGAATCAGGTCGGATCCCCAAAAGATGTCTATTAACATAAAATGTTTATTATAGAAGGGCTGGTAAACTCCCCTTGCTCTTCTTTATTACTGCTCTGTTCAGAACAAACCACATGATGTCATTGAACAACAGAGTTGCGAAATGCCACATTCCAGACCAGGAACCAGGAATGTTTTCCAAATTAGGCAAATGACATGAGAAATATCAGGAAGGCATCCACGAGGAAAAAAAGGAAACCCACAAAACCCCCTCCTAAACCCCAAAAAAAAACCCTGAAGCCATATGAAACAAATTACAGCCTCCAAAACTGTTGTGGCAATGACTCCTCATCTCAAACGCATTTACTCACAAAGTCCTCAGTATCTGGAGAATATGGAGCTAGGACTGAAAAGTTAATTTAGAATTCAGGAGCAATATTTGCCCATTATTTAGATAGTAGCAATCTGCAAATATTTCCTTTTGATAATGCTGTTTGACAGAGATTTTAGATGCCTTGCTTCCCACCTTAATGGCATCTTTTTAGGGGTTGGACTGTAAAACAGCATCCACGCTCCCTCTGCTCCAACAGGTTATTTATGTGTTTGAATATTAATATGAAGGGCAAGTTAATGTTATCTAATGTTATTCTGAGGGGCACAAAACCTGGAAGGCCCTACTCCATGACCGTCATCAAGATGAAGGCCCCTTTCCCCCTTTCTTACACTTTCAGGACTCCTTTCCAGGATAGCATTTCTTGGTTCAGTATTTTTACTTCTGGGGTAGAATCTCCCTCTTCTGGCTCTAAAGGAAGTTAATACAGCAAGGACAGCTGGATCAGTTCATGTTGTCTTAAGGTAGCTGACACCTGGGAAGTCCTCAGGAGATACAACACCTCCTGGGGCTTTATGCCTTGTTCTCAAGCAAGTTCATCCATATTACACTGGTTCAGCCTTTTTAATATGTGAAGGGAAGAGACTCCACTAAATACCTTGTGTAGCTAAGAGAAAATGGATCAGAGCTCAGACATTATTTTCTTAAGAATCAGTCACTTGAGGTTTCTATCGAACAGGTGGGAACAAAGCCCAGTCTGGCTTAATTAAAGAACTAAACCAAATTAAATTATAGTTGAGCAGTTCCTCAGCATCCTGCACAAGATGGTGAATATAACATCCCTCTGCACTGCAGAATGGAGACATCATGGAATAAATCTGAGTCCTCCAGGCTCCAAGTACAGTGTTTAAGCCACAGAATGAGGCAATCCCTTGCCAGAAGGAGCAGCAGAATTGTCCTACATGAATGCTGTACATGAATGCTACACATTCACCCACCCATCCCATGCTGCCCATTCTCCGTGGCTCCCTTGATGAGCCACAGGACTAATGAGGAGCACCAGCCAGCATCCCTGCTCCGTCTCCTCCCAGAAGGTCACAGACACCTCCAGGCACATACTCAGCTCCTCAAAGCAATGCAGAGTTGGAAGGGTCGCCTAAGCCAAGAGGAAGATTCCTCTTTCTTTCAGAGAGCTTCAGATGCAGCTCCCAGCACTGCTGATATATAATCACAGCAGCAGCCTCCTGAAACACCCTATGTTGGGTCACGTCTGCATTTATCTGGCATCTTTCAGTGGAAAAGACACATGGGGCTCGTGCAGGAGGTACATGGAGGTATGAATTATGGGATCCCTTGATGCTGCAGGTTCAGTCTCCAAACAGAGTCACCCTGTACCCCACGTATCTAAACATCACTGATCAAACCGAACAGAATGCAAGTAATGCAATAAAAAGCATCAAAATCATTAACCACCATCACAGAGAGGCTGTTTGCTCCCAGTTATTGTCAGACTCAGGCAGAAGAGTGTATAAATAAGATCCTTAGACAGCACTGGACAGAGCAATGGTACAAATAGAACTGCATTTTGCACATGGTTAACACCTTCCTCTTCTTCCTCCTGCTGTGCAGCTTCTCACCTGAGCACCAAACCCCCATCAGCATAAACTTTATTTCTTAGGGGGGTTAGGAACAAGCCAGAAGAATTTTGAGCTTTATCATTTCCAGACTGTTAGGAATATATTTGACACCATACGCTGCACCTTGTCAAATAGAGGAACTCTGCAGCGACAATAAATATTAATTCCCTGTGCTGGCTTTCAGCCTAAATCTCAGTAGATTGAAGTATCTGTCACAGGAATATAAAAAACGCAAACAAAGTAGCAATAAGAGTCAAACAAAAGTGCCAGATTCAGCATCTACCACTGCCCAGTTTATGCTAGTCAAGTAATAGATGTTCCAGGCTGCGCATTTCAGAGGCAATTACACAGCTATGCGCATACAATACAGCAAATCCTTCTGCACATTGGCAGAATGTTTATTTCAGGAATAAGTCTGCCTCTTTTAAAAAACAGATTGCAACACAACGACTTGGCTTGCAAAGCCCACAGAGCCCCTTTCCCAGCCCAGCACCACAGCAGCCAATACCCAGATAAGGTTAAAGATGATCACAGGAACACTGTAGGTCCAGCAATATTAATTTCTCATGCTTTTCAGAAGGATTTTGTGCTACCCACCCATCCTGCATCACTCTGCGGTGAAGCTGGCTTTGAGCAAGCTTAGGAGGAGTCTTTGCTATTCATTTCTCCTGGCCCAAGGAAAATGAAAGGAACAGATGTAAGGATGAGCGTGATACATCAGCTAGTGTTTACCCATCACTCCTGTCTAATAACTGAGCACGGAAGGCAGAATCCTGACTGGATTCATACCCACCCCATACAGTGACAGTGAAATATGAGTTTCTGAGGGTGAAGAGTGTCTTTCCCCAGGTACATGCCCAGCACATGGCACTGTGGAGCTCTGATTTCACACAGACAAGTAAAGGTAACTGGTAGATGTGGATTTGGACCTTAAACTCCATGAACAGCTGAGGTGGTTCTTGCTTTGGAAGCCCCTTACTTCTCTTCCATAGAATGGTTTGGGTTGGAAAGGACCTTAAGATCCTGTAGTTCCAAACCCCTGCCATGGGGAGGGATGCCTCACACTAGACCGTGTCACCCAAAGCTCCATCCAGCCTGGCCTTGAACACCACCACTGTGCTGTGGAGAAGCACTGCAAGAGGGACAGCAGGGTAGGACCAAGAGGAATCTGACAGAAGCCAGGCAGCAGCTGGCAAACAGAACAGACAGGGCCAGCTACAAATAACAAATCATGTGAGAAGCGCTCAGAGCCTGCATCACCAACCTGACCTCCTGCATTGTGCTGGGTTTTATCTATTTATTTATCTTCCTGCTCAGAAATAAACTGGGGCCCCGCTTGGAAACTGCACAAGAAGTCAGCAATGAAATCAAGCTGCAACAATGACCGATTCACACAGCCTAAGGGGCCTTCTGCACACCGTCAACGTCAAAATGTCCTCATCGCAAAGAACTTCCTGCAAAAAAACATAGGATGCTTTTCTAACCGAGCGGGTGGCATTCCATGCAGCATCCCAGCTGGTTAGGGAAGCCGATGACCACGTTATTTCACTGCCGCCTTTCCAATGGGCACTGCCAGCAGGAATACATCCCTGTAATCTTTGCAGTTTAGTCACACATTCCTACTGATTACACCTAGCCATGCCACCAGGAAGGAAAGGAAATCAGCTCCTTCTTCTCTCCCTTCCTCGTTTCATTTCAGTGGCAACATCCCTTCTTCCCACAACTACTTTGCAGCAGGGAAACTCATGCTCATACTAAACACAGGGACCAAAGTAAGTTGTATCTTGAAAGTTATCACAGCAGCGGCTCCCTTATCCCCCGTTCATTGCCCTGCCTGGCTCAGTGGATGGCACTGCATGCTGAGCACACCCGGGATGGTTTGCAGAACCGTGGCTGGGATTTCCAGGAATCTGTCAGATTTCACGATGTGAAATGGGAATATATAAATTAACCGGGAAGCAATGCCTGGGGGACCAGAAGAAAGGCAAAACCCAGCAAATCTGGTCTATAAATACTTGAGTTCAGCAGCTACGCCGCGCTGAAGCGGCATCACAGGCACGTCTGTTGCATGTCTGATCGCAGCTTGAACCCTGTGATCGCTTCGCATGTGGGCAGATGGTGCGTGTTGTGGTTAAAGCAGTCGTTGTGGGCGAAGAAACGGCGCTGGCACCGGCACCGGCACCGCCGGGGCTTCGGGTACCGCGGGCCGGGCGGGGAGAAAGCTCCGGAGCCTGCGGGAGCGGCCGCTTCACAGCCCCGGAGAACCCCGGCCCGGCCTCTGGGCCCCGGCCGCGGGAGGCGGTGCCAGGCGGGGAGGCGGGACAGGCCGGGGCCGGCGCTGCCTTCCGGGGCTCGGCGCGGCGGCGGCCGGAGCCGGACAGGATGCGCTCCACAGCCCCGCTGCTGCTGCTCTGGGCCTCCCTATTGCTGCCCGTGTTGTTGCCGGCCGCTCCCGGCGCCCGCGGCAGCCAGGAGCCGGCGGTGAACGGCAGCCGCCTGCCCGCAGAGCCGGCCAGCGCGCCCGGCAACCACAGCGGGGCCCAGCTCCGGCCCGTGCCCGCGCTGCTCCGCGACCTCTCCGCGCTGAAGGCCGCCGTGATCGGGGCCTGCGGCCTCACAGCCGCGCTCATCGCCTGCCTCCTGCTCCGCGTCTTCAGGTAGGGCCCGGCCGCGGCCGCCCCCGGCAGGTGCTGACGGCCTCGGAGGAGGAATGGGGCCGGGGTTGGGCTGGAGGCGTTAATCCGCGGTGCGGTGGGAAGCGGGGTGGTGCTGAGGTGCTCGCCTGTTACTAGTGTTTATGAAGCCTGACTCCAAGCACAGCAGTGTAAATGCCTTGTGAAACTCCTGGGCAGTCGTAGTGGTGCCGCTGGCCTCCAAACCTCTCTGAAATAGGGCAGCAGCTGTGTTTCAGGTGGCGTTTTCTCAGGCGTGGGGGGCATGGTCCCAGCTCTGGAATGGGCACGAGCCAAAACATGTGAAATCCCAGCTAAACCTACGGAAATACGTGGGGTTTTGTGTGGTGAGGGTGGCAGTTCGCTGGGATAGGTGGCCGAGGGAGGGATCTCCATCCATGGAGATAACCAAAGCCCAACTGGACAGCCCTGCTTGAGCTTAAGAGGTCCTGTCCAGCCTCGGTCATATGTGTCTGGGGCACCCATGGGATAACACAGCTGCCACCGCTGTGGTCACTCATGCTGGGTGAAAGATGAATCTTTCCTTTTCCTTTCAGTGAAGCTTAAGCAGGCAGGCTTGAGGAGGTCCGACATAGCCAAAAGTAGATGTTGGTTAGACCATAGTCCTGATTCGACTTGAACTGTGATGTGTTACCAAACTCCCTGATGTTTCCATCAGGTAGACTGCTGATGGACACAACGTCCTATTCCCAGCTGAGGACAGAAGCTCCTGGTTGCTCTTGGAGGCAGGAGAAGTGCTGGTGAGCAGCAGGAAGCTGGGCAGAGGTTTGCATCAGCTTGGTGCTCAGATCTCCTCCATTGAGCGTGGTATAACCAGCACTGGCCGGTTCATTCACTGCCCTTCATGCTGCTGGATGGAGTGGGCTGGTGCTGGCATGTGCCTGAATTATCCAGACGGCCCTTGAAGCTCATGTAATGTCCAAATTACACAAGCAAATTAAACTCAGTCCCTTTAGAAACCCAATGTTCCTCTCGGCTTGTTGCCAGACCAGATGAAAGGCAAATATTAAAGCTCCGTTGGCACTGTTAGTGTCAATTATTATTTATCGCCAGGTAGTGGCAAGAGTCCCCATGACATGAGGCTGTTCCTGACTCACACAGTCTGCAAATAAAACACAGTTGTCTGTTTGTGCCCAGCTTTACCAGGAAGATCACAAAACTCTCAGGAGTTAACAGGCATCTGGCTTCCAGGTAGGAGCGGCAGGAAAGAGCCAGGAGTGTAGCAGTGTGATGGGGAGGAGGTGAGTGCCACGTCTCAGGTGACAGAAGTAGTTGAACAAGCAGAGTAGGCAAATTCTCCCTTGTTCTGTCTTGGAGCAGCTCCTTTGTATTGAGGTGACGGCTGCAGATGAATGCTCTGCTTCTCCTGCTTCTGAATTAACTCCATGTAGGAAGGGTGATATTCACAAGGGTGATAAAGTGTGGTCTTGAAGACAGGAATGATAAGAACTGATATTTTATAAAGAAATTGACATTTAACTGAGTTATTCTTATGCATTGCAGCAGCTGGCAAAGACAGTGCAAATAAACTTACCTGTTAAAGTGAGGTGTTTGGGGAAAACACAGTAAAGCGTTAAAGAGTTTTTTTGGTTTAATCAATACAACTGCTTTGCAGCCATAAAAAGTTGTTGAGAATCACAGTTGTGGAGAATCACAGCAAAATTGGTAGCAGGTATATAGCTAGAATTAAGAAGACTGTAAGTTCATAATGAAGAGTTTCTACTCCTGGTTCTTCTTGATCTTGGAGGGTTTATTTCCTCTGCCTCAGTTTGCTCTAGGCTATAAAGCAAGGCCTTGTGTCAAGGAGACCTGACATAAGGCTGAACATTTCTAAGCCAGAGAGAACAAAGAAGACCTTTCCCTGCACCATAATCAGCAAAACCAGGTCCAGGTTAAAGTAACCTTGGGACTGATGGATTAATTTTCCCATGCCCAAGTCGTTGTTATGCAACTGATCGGAGTTAATGCAGCATTAAAGATAATGTCAGAAAATCCCAACCTCTGAGGTCTCTCATATATCTTTAATAGAGCCAGCAGGGAAAGTAGAAAATGAAGCTTTTGGCTTCTGAGTATGTTTCTTTATGCGACAGAGCACTTGTTTGTAAACAGTTATCCCAGTTGCAAATGAGACAAGAATACCAACAGGTATGTTTGCACAGTGTCATGCTGCAGCTGACGACATTGATTGGAGGAGGTTCTGTTGCAGGGGAGATAAGGGATTTAACCCTCAGTAAATGTAAAGCTTTTCTCCATCAGAATAAGAGCTTTGTTCACACTTAGTCAAAACCATTGGGATTTTTTTTCTGGGTGTCATGGATTCCTATTAAGGAGGTTTTGCTGAAATCCAGTCTTTGATTAAACCTTCACTGTGAAGTTGCTGGCAGTAAATTATCCTTTTAGGTATGGGTTGTAGAGATGAAATGAACCAATAAGTGACCAGATAGTTTTGTCACAGGCATTGGATTTCTTTCTTAATACATTATCTTTTTGCATACATCTCATTTTTATATAGTTTTATGTAGATATTCTTTTCCTTTGTTTGTTTGAGCGAGGTTAAATGTATTTCTCCAGCTTTCCAGCTCTGTTTTTAAGACAACACTCAGACATTCCTCTTCATTCCTTTTGGGAATATGATGCTCTGAATTCCTCTGGTGGTCGTGTGATTCAGAATGTGGTATCATCAAAAGTGGTCTGAATTTCCTTTCACTCTGTGGATTATGAAGGCCAGCCAAGACTTTGCTACTTGTCTGCATGTGGCAAGGTCTAATTTGCCATAGTATTTTTTTGGGGGGGAGGCCAGCTCAGTTTGGGCTTGCTTTTGAAATTCACTATACCCCTGGGCCCTGCATGCTCCCAAACCAAAGCCATGTCCACAACAGACCAGATTTCATGTTGTTCCCAGTCAAGTAGTTGGGGAGTTTGCATTACTGAGAAAATCAGTGTCTTGTGACAGTGTTGTGAACAGTTCATGCTACTAAACTCACTCTTTGATCTGTGTTTTGGATTTTGCCTCCCCCCCCATATTCTTCCCTATTTCTCTTCCGCTGTTCATTCCATTGCAATACAATTCTTGGGATCAGCCCCCAGGAAATGCTATTTTTCAGCTGTGGCTATTTGTGCTGATAGACCATATGCCTTCTAGGGAAACCATGTAAGTTCCTTGTGCTCAGATGACCAGCTGAAAGCAACCCAAAGCTTTAGTTGCAGGCAACTATGCTGTGTTTGCTACATGTCTTGACCTGCCCTTGAACCAACAGAACCCAGGCTGGAAAAAGCTGCTATGTGTTATACCTATGTATTTAGGTTTTTACAGAGAAGCTACTTGCATAGTTTGTAACTCATTGCTTCTGGTTCAATTTTGATTTCTTCCTCAAAATCCACTTCAAACTTAGTTTTCCAGTAACTGCAAGACTAGTATAAATTACAGATAGAGGAGAGAGGTTAAAGCATATGATCATAGGATACAAGACCCTGTGTTCCATGGGCAATTGCTCTGGGCCATGCAAGGTTAACCATAGAGAGTTTGATTTAAAATTAATTGTATTCTAACCAGCAAAACTGGTTAGAATTCAACTCCAGCAAAGATAAGACCTCTACCAGGATCAGGAAAGAAAAACTCACCATTAAAATGACCTTAAATGGAGAAGAAAAAGTAATCCCCCAACCAAACAACAAACCCCAAAACATGTGTTTGTGAAAGCTTTGTGTAAGCTGTGTGTAGTTCAGTTAGGGTCACAGAGAATGGCAAATGGAACACTTTTCCTGGATCTCAGAGGTCCAGTCTTTGGGCAGACTGGATTGTCTTGACGTGGGCATGACAATGAATGGCAGAAAGAAAGGAGAGGGGATTGCTGTCTTACACTGTCTTTAGCTCTTTACAGCTCTGATATGAACAGTCACAGCTGTTTCCTGTAGGTTTTGCTACCTTGAAGAGTTTGGGTAAATCGTAAAAGTTTCTATAGCTCTGCCCTGTAAAACAAGGACACATTTCAAGCACATCTCAGACAATATTGGTCTGACTGTGCTGTTATGTTTGGAAGTACATGTTGGCACTGGTACTGACCACCAGATGTGAATGGCTGTATTTTAATTACCTACAAACATCACTGCTTCACTGAACCACAGCAATATCCATTTAGGTGTTCCTGAAGTTATTCCCAGCAGCAGTCTCTTATTCATTTCTGTTATTAGCAGCAGTTAAGCAAGGGAAGCTTCTGCTCTTTGTGGCTTCATATGTGCCATCTTAAGGACTTGATTCAAAACCACAGCACCTTAGTTTGCTACAGCAAAATGTGTATTACAGAAAACATGTAAGGGCTTAGCTTCATGGTTTAACTTTGTTTTATACAGCACTATCCAGAGAGCAGAGATACCCAGACAGATGAACAGTAATGAAATATCACTGATCTGATTCATCAGCTGGTAGTAAGCCTGGAGTTTTCCCAGGTTTATATTTCTTTTTTTCTTTAAACTGCTTAGGGAGCCTATTAACAGCAAATAAACTGGTCCCAATTCCACTCCTGATATAACATCGCTGCAGTTCTAGGAGGCAGATTGTAGCTGGCTTAATAAGACTTCCAAGAAGCACTCTGCTATGGAGGGATAGGGTTTCTTCTTTGCTTTTTTTTCTTTTTCTGGGGGATGGTGGCCTCCCTCTGCACCTCTTGGCAGGAAGTGTTAATGGTGGATGAGAAATGCAGAGACCTCCCTTTCTGGTCAAGAATAGCATTCTCTTTGAATATCAGGGTTGTTGACTAAAATAGATTAGAGGCATAAATAGTATAATGAACTAGTGAGTTGACTCCGTTTACTCTACCACATGATGCCTCGGAAAGGAGGATGAAGTGCTGCATATGACTGTTGCTTGGCCAGAATACAAAGGCACAAAGTCAGCATTCTGCTCCAGCCCATCTCTCTGTGCACTGTGTGGTGTGGTGGAGGGAGTAAATCTGGTATCTGATGACCAGACCCTGGTGTGGTGCACAGCGCCACAGGCATTCGAGCCCGGGGCAGTGCCAGTGTGCAAACCCACTTCATCGTCTCTCTATTAAGTACTGTGCTCACTCCACTTGCATTCTGCTAACACCAGTGAGCTGGTTGTGGTGGGAGCAGCAGTGGTCTACAGTGAAAGGTTAATATCCCTGATTGCAGGTAACTCCACCCCCATGATGATTCTGTGCAAAGCCTGTAGCATTCCCTTTTAATTACTGCTGAAGTCAGACAGCAGAAGCAATGTGGGGTTTTTTTTAAGTGGAAATAGTTCTCTGCACTGAAATACCCAGTACAACTTCTCTGGCTAAACCACTCTGGGAGTGCTTCAGCTTGTTATGCAAGGGCCATACTCCAACCACAGCTTCCAGCATGCTTCTTGCTTGCTTTAAAACAACCCCCACAGAAACATGGCTGGAAGGGGGATCCTCTCTTTGCCCATGAGGAGTTAACATATCCTGGAAAGTTCATGAAACATTTGTATTCTGTATTTCCTGCCCTGTGCTACTCTGCTGCCTGTCTGCAAACAAAAGATGCTGCCTGTTCCCACCCACTGGATAAAGTGCCTTTCCCTGATGATTACAGGGATCTTACTGAGGCTTGGGAGTTTTAACGTGCAGTTGTTCCCTGTTGGGCAGGGACACTCCCAAGGCTTTCCATCTCACGTTTATGAAGCCTAGGAGAGTCATTCAAATGAGCAAGTGTGCAAAATGGACCACTGAAAGTACAGGTTAATGACGCATAATCCAGGAAATCTGGAAAAAGAGGCAAGGAAAGCCCCTTTTGCCTTGCCAATGGCAAAGAACTGATTGTAGCAGCTTAGCCAAAACCCAGCAGCAAAATAAGCTTCCTCCCTTTTCTAAAGGTGAGGGTTGGGGAGGATTAACAGATAACTGTGCAGCAACTTCTGCTCTAGGTCCTCTTTAAAGTCTAACCCAAATAGACTAATTAATGGCTGGAGGCTAAAGGGTTCTAGCTTTCCATGCCTAAAAATACCCATTCTGCAGTAATTGCTTTAAACTCTCCAATATTAACTGTTGTAAGATGAACTCCTTAGAATAAGTTATGTTTGCTCATGGAGGGAATGAGGGAGGATGTCTCTTAATGAAGTAGGTTTGATAGCAGGTAGGGTCTTAAATGGGTCCCTTAAGTAGGAACCTATGGAACCCCCCTGCAGACTCTTATCTGTAAGGCAGAGTGGCAAGGCTGTGCTTTGTTTGTTCTGACAGGTAGATACAGGTTAGTTTTGGTCTATGTTTAGGCTTCACAGTGTGAGTAAATGTTTCTTGTGAAAACACTGCATTACTTGTAAGATGAGACCTCCCTGCATCGCTTTGCTACTAGGTCTTGGCTGAGAAGCAGAATAATATAGAGAAGTGTTTTCAAAAGGATTTTCAAGTGTTTGGGTTAAGAGTCCTACTGTATTGGATATGAAATTGCTTGTTTCAACAACAGCAGTAATAGAACAAACCATCATGTGCTCCCTGTGACACAGTGGCACAGATTACTACAAAGATTAGACGACAGGAGATGACTTTCTTCTCACTTCTGGTGCAATCTCAGCCATCAGAACAGAGGGGAAATGCAAACTGCTTCATCCCAAGGGCTGGGACATGTTTGTTCAGGCTTGGACTACTGCCCAAAAGCAGTGCTAGGCAGAGAGAGGCACTGGTCTGCCACATCGGAGCTGTTCACTGGTTTAAGTTTCCTTTTACGTCTGGAAGGGAGTGTAGTAGTGGAGATGTATTTGCAGGGCTTGAGTCCCAGTCTGTCTGTGACGCTCACACCTCTGTTCTTCATGCTGAATAAAACTTTAAAAGCCATCATTCTTGATACGGAAATGTCAATGTTGAGTGCAGCATACCTTGCATGATGTGCCAGGGCAAGACTTCTTGATGGTGGAAGTGTACTCATGACATGGTGCCTGCTCAGAACAGGATCTGTGATTACCAGAAGTTGGGAGTTGGTTGTTTGTGCACCAGCTCCCTTCTCATGCTTGGCAGCTGCCAGTTTTGTTTTATGGAAGGTGAAGGGGAAAATTCTTTTCCCCTTGAAGGCTCCCTGTACACATAAGCACCTCTTTTAACGTATAAACGCAAAACTGGATTCGGGCATGAGCAGCGTGACCCTCTTAATATGCACAAAAGGAGCAGGTAAAATAAAAGAACCTGCACAATTAAAGCTAGAGGCAGAACATTAGCTGAAAAGCCATGCACCAAGTGTTTGTTAACTGAGAGTAAGTGCTGGAAAATAGATCTCAAAACCATGGGACATGCAGGTGCTCGAGCATCTCTCTTTCAAACAGAAGGTAAGGCTGGTATCTATAGGAGGAGAGGTAGCAGATGCCATTAGCTTTGAATGATAGTTGGTTATTTTCCATAGCACCTACACAGCACAGGGCATGAAACTTCTCAGGCAAGGCTCAGGGTTGTTGCTTTGGGAGTCCTGATCTTGGCCTTGTACCCAAACATCACCACCCCATTGCTCCTAAATCCTGGCCAGAACACTACCTTGTCTCAGCAGGGCTTAACCTAGGCTTTCACATATAACCATATTCACTAAGCCATTGGCTGCTTCAGCTGATTAAGCCCACATCTCACTGAGCATGGCAGCAGAGGGCTGCCCTGCTCCTGCCTGCCCTGGATGCCAGAGAATCCCTGGTTTGTCAGCAGCTGAAAGACTGACATTGATCTGGATTGCAGCTGATGAGAAACTGTGCTGAGAAACACTGATGGGTACAAACAGTGGCCTTGGAAAGGCAGCAGGAAGGGACAGAGGCTCTGAAGCCGGTATGTCTGGGGAGGCCTGATCAAACAGGGCAGTGATTTGGTGTTGGTGGGAACAGCTTCAAGGAGCACTGAATAAAGACAATCCTTCCCTTCCCATCTCTCTGTTTCAGGTCTGGCAAGAGGATTAAGAAGACCAGGAAGTACGACATAATCACCACTCCAGCTGAGCGGGTAGAAATGGCTCCTCTGAATGAAGAAGACGATGAGGATGAAGACTCAACAGTGTTTGATGTGAAATACAGGTACTGCTGTGAGCCTGTTAGGTTAGGCTTGCTCACTGAGCTCTTACTAGTGAAGACAGCAATTTTTTCTCTGTTGGACCAACTTGGCAGAGATGAGGCAGTAACAATCTGCCTTTCACTTTGCCCAAGTATTATCACTTTACAGCCCTTCTGCCTGTTCTCAGCACACATTGCTCTGTGCTCTCCTGCTCTTGCAATAGCCACATTGCAACCCCTAGGCTGTCTGCCCTCATCTTTCTTCTGCAGAGCAGCACAACAGCATGCAAGTGCCCCAAATAGCTAATAAGGTTTAACAAACTGAACTTCCCTCTTGGGCAGCTGTTGGCAGTGGTTCCTGTATGCTCTCAGTGTCTGTGCACACAGTGGATGGAGGGCTGTGGATCAAGGGCTGCTTTCCCAGGCACTGTCATAGCTGAGAGCCTGGGAGGGAAATGATGGCCAATCTCCATCAACCTCTCTGGGTTTGTACTAGGGTGCTCTCATGTTGTTCTGTGACACTGAGGTTCGCAGTGACTCCAGTGGCAAGGGCTCTAGCCATGCTGCTCAAGACTTGGAAGGCAGATGCAGAGATTGTGAGAAAGAAGACCTTACACCCACTGTAGGGGAGGATATGTTCAAGATCATCTTAGGAATCTGAATGTGCACAAGCCCATGAGACCTGATGAAATCCAACTGTATCCTGGGCTGTATCAAAAGGAGCATGAAGAAGGTGATTCTGCACCTCTGTTCTGCTCTCATGGAACCCCACTTGGAGCACTGTGTGCAGTTCTGGTGTCCTCAACATAAGAAGGACATGGAGCTGTTGGAGCAAGTCCAGAGGGAGGCCATGAGGATGATCAGAGGCTGGAGCACCACCCCTATGAAGACAGTCTGAGAAAGTTGGGGCTGTTCAACCTGGAGAAGCTGTGTGGAGACCTCATAGCAGCCTTCTAGTGTCTAAAGGGGGCCTATAGGGATGCTGGAGAGGGACTCTTCGTCAGGGACTGTAGCGATAGGACAAGGGGTGATGGGTTTAAACTGAAACAGAGGAAGTTCAGATTAGGTAGAAAGAAGAAGTTCTTTACTGTGAGGGTGGTGAGGCAGCGGAACAGGTTGCCCAAAGAGGTGATAAATGCTCCATCCCTGGCAGTGTCCAAGGTTGGGCAGAGTCTTGGGTGGCATGGTCTAGTGTGAGGCATCCCTGCCCATGGCAGGGGGTTGGAATTAGGTGATGTTAATGGCCTTTCCAACCCAAACCATTCTGTGATTCTAAACAGAGGACTGTGGTCCCTCACTGATGTCAGCAGTTATCCCTTAGCAACAAACTCTCCTTAAATGTGTTTGTCTTTTTGAGATACAAGTGGTGTGACAACCCAAAACTTTGGGTGCCTATTCTGGGCCTGAGATTTATAGCAACCACTCAGCACATCAAGATGCTGCACATTGATTTATGGCACGAGGATATCTGCATCTCTTATTTTTATTTGCATCAAGCCATCCACAGCATTTGAGTTGCATTCTCATCCAAATAAGGCCTACTCTGAAATCTGTCTCACTTTGGCTGAAATAAGCATTCCTAATTATAAAAACACACATCTTGACAACTCCTAACAGGAGATTTTACAGACTTGACTCATGTTGCCCATCTCCTAACTTTGGAAGGGGCAAAACAACTCATTTGCTCTAAGCACATGTGTGCCAGCATCTAGAACACATACTACTGCATGCTCTGCTGGCTGTTTTCATAATAGCTGTGTTAGTTCTCTATAAATGTCAGGCAATAATTGGAAGCCGTGGAACAATGAAGGGTGTGTGTTGTGCCTTTATGTTTAAACGATTAGATCTTGAAGTAGAATACTCTTATCAGTCCTTGCCTGACCATTGCCATTCTCTGTAGCTGCCCTGTGTTTGCTCTGATTATTTCAGGTTGTGCAGTTCTTAGTCTGGGACCAAGCTTTGTTAAACCTAGCTGGCAGAGATCTGTCTTGGCACAGCCTGCTTTAACAGCCCATGTCTTCTGCCCTTCTTCCTCTTAACTGAGTACTTTCCCTGTCAGATTCTGGTAGCCAGATCAGAGGGGTTTCCAGAAAGTGAGAACAGAAGATTCTCAAGTCATGGCAGTGCTTTAGGAGATGATGTCCAATAGTAAAATACTAGATGAACAAAGAAGAGAGCTTGCTGGATATAGTCTGACTCGGGGGAGTGGAGGTCATGTTATCTGACATTCGTTTTCTCAGAGCACACGCTGTGCTGATGCTTCCACACAACTTATTCTGTCTTTGTGGGTTCCTTAGCAGTACAGATGGCTCTTCACCTTGTATGATGCTGTGTTTGGAGACCGTAGGGGTTTTTGGTACTTAGCTAACCAGTCCTCTTTTCATCTGTGGGAATTCCTCCTTTTGCCACAGTGCAACAGCTATTCCATGTTTTCTGAAGTCCTGCTTTCACATGTGTTTGTTTAGCTCAGAGCTACCTCAGTTCAGCAGGGGAGATCATCTTACACACAACCCCTCAGTAATACTGATTTTGGGACTGCTTTTTTGATAATACATTTGCTGTACCAAGCTCCATGGTTTCTTTGTGTAGGCTTGGAGACTACATCCCCAAGTAGTTCCTATCTCCCATCACCACTAAAGACACTTCTCTGTAAATCTGAGTCGCTGACTTTGATCACTGACATATCCATCAAACCAGTCAGATTCATCACAGGTGCTTGTGTGGGAAGAAAGGGCATCTCAGACATGCCTGTAGTAAGTCAGAGAACTCACTTCTACCAGGTCTTCTTTGGGGTTCCTTCCCCAGTACTCTAACCCCCAAACTGGCATTCAGGAAATAGTCATCTCATGCCATCTAAGGCTTCCTTTGTTTTTTTGCAGCTGGGTGCAGATTCCAAGAAGAGTGGGTAAGGAGAGGTGACTTCATTCCTTTCTGTGGTTACTGGGAGTTAGAAATACATACACGTAGCTTCACAAGTGGAGAGATCGGTTTGGTTTGGATATTCAGCAAGTGCCTACAGCTTTAAAAGCACCTTTGTTAATTGCTGTATCAGGAAAACTGCTCCATTATCTCAAAAAAGAAAGAGTAAAAAAAAAACTTGTGCAGATGTGAATTTGGTAGAGGTGTCACTAGGGCAGATGCATAAGGCACGGGGTGATGCTGCTGTCTCCCCTTGTTAGGCAACTAAAGCAACATGTCATGAGGTGCAGCAGTCATGATGGAGACAGGAGTGATGGGTGGCTCCTGACAAGTACCCACAGGTAGAATATTCTGCCCTCTCCCTTGCAGCTGTTTGTTTTTAAATTCAAATGAAGGTGCATCTTTGCCAGCAGTCAGTATCAGTTGTGGCAGCTGCTCAGGTTTATTCCATCAGCGTCCTAGCAGTGAGCTCCCTTGGCTTATGGCACAACAGACTTCTTGCCCATCTGTGCTACCACATCTTGGTGAGGGCATTTTGACCACATGCTGCTTCGTGGCTCTACTGTTCCTCAGGTTGCTTACAGAGGCTAAACCTCATGAAGCCCCGTGCTGCAGCACAATCCAGTGGTGCAGTGCCATGGCTGACAAGATTCATTATTCTCATTTCCTAATTCCTTATTTCTTTATGACAATGCTGGTACTGAAAGATATGCCTAGGGCTGGACTGCCCATCGTTCACTGTTGTAACATATGTGCTGCCATACCTACATCAGAAAACAGCTTTCTATAGCTGTTAAAACCAAGAATTTTCAATATCTCCCTGGCTCCTGAATATCACGTGAAATGAGCTGGGATCTTTTGTCCTGTTCATTTTTTAATTTAAAGGTTTTGAAACCATGAAGAAAAAGGTTCATTCTCCATATGAGAGATGATTTGTGATGGTGTTTGAACGGTGCTTTCCGTTAGAAAGACATCAAAAGCACTTTTAAAATACAGGCTTCTGAGAAAAGATGGGAATGAAGTAGAAGGGGAGCCAGTTCTCCAGAGAGCAGCACTGCAGGTGTGTGTTGGCTGTGATGGTCTGTAAGCATTATTCAATTCAAGTGGCACTTCTATATATTGATGACAATCTTACACTTTCAGATCACTTAGTATTACCACCAGCATAGCAATAGGGAAAAACCTGGAATGTCATGATATTGGGTACCTCCTGTGCCTAATAGTAAGTACATTACCCTAGTAATAACCTGCTATGAATAATAACACAGGTCTTGTTTTGGGTTTGTAGCATAAGTCTTGGCTGAAGATGATGTAGGTAGGCTCTGAGCTGGTTTGTTTGAGGTCCTCTCCCATTGTTGAAAGATCCATGCTGGCACTTGGATCTGTATTTGCGGGAGTCTTGGAGATTCTGTGCTGTCTCCCTTCCGTAATGCAAACAACACTAATTAAAAGGCAATTGATATCTGGCAGCAACAGGGGAGAAGCAACATTACCTCTCCAATTGTTCTCATGCGTTAATTTTCTTTCCTTTAATGCTTTGTCCTTGTGTGTGTTAGCTTCCAGTCTTACATGAGGCATCAAAGAGCAGCAGAGGGTATAAACTGGGCTATTGGGTGAAGGTTGTTTCTTTCTCCTTTTTCTTTCTTTAGGAGGCTTTAAGGTTTTGGGCTCCTGATAGATCCCACCCCCCACTTCCCATGGGCAGTGAAGCAGTAAGAAATAACCACCTTCTTCCCATAAAGCAGACTAATGAGACCACTTCAAAAACTTAACTAAACACATTTCTGTGGATGCAAAGCCACCCACTGGCTGCCTCTGACAGATGCAGGAGCGTGTGTGTACTGGATTAGACACCCCCTTTGCGAGCTCATTTCAGTAGCAGGGGAAGCAGTTCTGTCAATGGCCTCTCTAATCCTGCAAGCAGAATTTCTGTGTGACAAGAGGCTGAAAGCAGAAATCAGAGATGGTCACAGAGCAAAGATGCCAAATCACTGAGGCATTAAAACCAACTTGAAAAGCTTCATGGGAACCATTTTTTTATAGTATGGAGGGTAGTTTTCTCTCTGGTTTTGCTGTGGTATGGAAAGAGGCATGTAGATAACAAGTTCAGGAATTGTTCTCAAAGTATTATATTGCTACACAAAGAAAGCAAACGGAGCATGGGAAGGATGTGTGTTTCTGGATCACCAGTTCAAACTGTGCTGCTGAAGGCCAGAAAGTATCCCTGATCTGTGATTTTGGACCATATGGACTGCATTGCTCATAATTTTCCAGATGTCAGATATTTTTTCATGTTTTTTGATGGGATTGCACTTGCTGTACATCTTGGGAAGCAAGTTAGTGGAAAGCTAAATCCCATCCTCCAGGTGTGCTCTTTCTCATCCCACCAATAGATCTTGATTTTAAGACTTCCCTCTCCTCTTTGCTCTTTTAGCCCTTTCTTTCAAGAAGCAAGGGAAAGTTGCCCAGGTTTCACACGTGATGGAGCTAACCCATTGATTCATCAGGCAGTCAGCACTGTGCGATATGCGAGAAGGAAGGAGCAAAGTAAAGTAGGTTACAGGCAAATGTCCCTGACAAAGCAGTGGTAGCATCCATCCCCCATCACAGAGCACTCTGCTTGTTTGGTGGAAGAAGAGAAACGAGATTAAAACAGCTGCAGAAAGAACCCATTTCGAAAAGGTAAATAAAATTGTTAGCTTATTAAGCTTAACTCTGGCACAGTTCGTTGGGGGATTTCTTGTCAACTTCAATAGAAAACTGAAGACAAGCACTGAATAAATTCTGTGGCGCCTCGCACATGAAAGGCTTTGAAAGCACTTCAGTAATCTGGGGTATCAGCAGTGTCTCCTCTCCCCGCTGACTTGCAGCTGTTGGAGGCAGCGTGCTCTGCCCTTGCCATGCTCACTGAGCCCAGATGGGTGGATGTCACAACTGTCCCAGCAGGGGACAGGGTCAGGGAACAACGTGGAATCTCAATGCCAGAGCTGGAACTGACCCAGTCCCAATGTCAGGCTCTTAAATAAATACTGGAAGTTATTCCTGGGCGGATTGAAGCCTCCATCCTTCCTGTCAGCTAAGTGAAATTCCTCAGTTTGTTTTCCACATGGATTGTCTCTCCAGCAGCAGCAGCAGAATGCAAAAGCAGTTTAGGAATGCATCTTCCAAAGTGCTCTTTAATGCAGAAAGATTTATGTGTAAGGAGGGGTGGCAGGCAGAGGGAAGAGGACAGGGACATTTATTCAGCCATCATGGGACTAAAGGGCTTTTGAGAGCTTGCAGGATGTTTTAGAGGAAAGATGCACCACATGTAAAATCCGGATTCTGGATTCATGCCTTTTTCAAGCACTGATAGCATTGAACTGCGTGGAAACATCTTCATCACAGTTGCAGGGGCTCAGCTTTTGATACACTGGAGTCTTTGGGGAGTCTCTGGAAAATGAGACTTACACTATTGGTATCTTCTCTTTGAATGCCTCCTTTCCACATACCGACTGTATGTGCAGTTCTGACTGGAGTGTGGTATCGTCTGCTTGTTATAGTAAGGTATCTACTCTCAAGGGAGGAGTTCTAATGTTTTGTTTTTGCCAGTGAGAGCTGCAGGCCATTCTGGATGGTGCTTGGTGAATCGTGCTGGGGTTTGTAGCAGCTTAATTTTTCCTCTTCCAGCAGGCAGCGGTGCAAGTTAAATCACTGGCACAGTCAGCTGCTATAAATACAACAAATTGCCAAAGCTTTGATGCTGCTCTTAAGGATTTCTCATGGGTCCATAGCAGGGGAAGAAAGAGATGGTCATAAAGCAATTTCTGTTTGGGTTTGGAAGGCCAGGTTCTTTCCTTATGGGCTGTAACAATGGTTGCAGAGCACATCATGGTCTCCTGGCTCATTCAGTCCATGATACAATGCAGTGCAGTCCTGTGGGAGGCTCCGTACCTCCTTCATGGGGTGTAACAAGTTCCTATTAAGCCTTTCTTGTTTTGAACCCTGAAGCAGTTAAAGCAGTAGGGTGTCAGAAGGAGAATCCATAGCAAGGAGAATAGACTATGTGTGTTGATTAATAAAGAGGTGCGTTGGTGTGAAAAAAGCAGAAAGGTCCAAAACGCTGTTTCATGTGCCACCCTGTGCACGCTCCCTTCTCTGGTGTGCACAGTGGCAGGCACAGGGTCTGTTAGCACTTGGGTTTTGTTTGCTATAACTCCTTTTTTCTTCACTTGGTCTAGCTGCTTTGGCATGGTTTTAACATCAGTGTCCAATGTCACCACAGAAATCAGCTGCTGGAGGGAGCTGATGGCAAACATACTGAATGATGCTGCCTTTTCCTTTGTGTCCTTTTAGATTGTTTGCACATGGGTTCTCATTTCTGTCTCTGAGCTGTTTAACTGCACATCTACAGTTGTACTCATTCTTTCCGCTTTCCAGGTAAAGCAGCTCCGTGGAGTGCTGGTGCCCTGCAAGATGTCATTCTGCTGTCAAGGGACCTGCTGAAGCCATAACTGTGAAAGGGGAGGCTTTCATTTCTGCAGCGTTACAACCAAACCAAGCCTCACTTCCTCAAGGTGCTGTTTTTACAGCAGGCTACAGATCTTCTGACCAAAACAGCACCATTCTGTTTCCTGGTTTCCAAACTGTGTTGGAACAGAGCTCCTCTTTGCAAACTCAACTCCCTTTTGCTTTAGGAGGGCTGCAGTGTCGCTAAAGCATGACAAGGTACAGCCCTGTGTACTGACTTGCAGCTCACTGTGGTCTAAAGTTTTTCAGAAAGAAGATGAGGAAGATTGAACCGAGCCACCCAAAGGACTTGTTTTCTAAAATCCTAATTCAGTATTTCAGTCACCGTTAAACTTTAGTCATTGTTAATCAATCAGATCATATGTTTGAAAAGAACTAGAGTGTATTTTTGTGGTATTACAGAGGTGAGTTACGAATTTAGGTGGTAAAAACATGCTGAAATGCCACACTGTGTGTTCAGTGTAGGATTCTGGGGGAAGGGGGTGAGAGGTTGACTCATATAGAAGATTTTCTTGTCTTGCTACTGATTTATTCTTCCCTAAAACAACAATTGCACTAAGTTTTCATGACGTTACTTTCATTGTCCCAAGGAGTTCTGATCAGACCAACTTCAATAAGAGAGACCACAGAGAAATAGGAAGAATCAGGCATGCCCTAAACTACAACAATCTTGGATTAAAGGAGATATATTTTTGTAATTTCCTGTCCTTCCACAGGGAGTGAAAAGAATGTTTTTTACTGTCCTGTGCTGACTGTAAGTTGTCTACAATTCATCTATATTACTTTTTCTAAGCAAAATAAGCCCTCATGTGGAATTATTAGCTTGCAGAAACAACACCTTTTATTTTTCATG
This sequence comes from Neopsephotus bourkii, assembly GCF_033783945.1. Taxonomy (NCBI): domain Eukaryota; kingdom Metazoa; phylum Chordata; class Aves; order Psittaciformes; family Psittacidae; genus Neopsephotus; species Neopsephotus bourkii. Next base: position 5,457,261 of record NW_026902048.1, read on the forward strand.
GAAGCTTCATATAAGTGGTCTTAATCCATATCAAACTGGAAATTTTCCTCTACCATTTGCTTGACAAATCCCATTTAACTCAAGGATGCATTTTTGGCCATCACTCTCTGCTGTGTTTCATGCTGCAGGGGTCAGAGCTGTGGGATGACACTATGAGAATTAGATTGCTGCATGTGGGCTGGATTACGTTTAGGAGACCACAAGCATGTACACTTTCAGGCCATCATTAGAAAGGGCAAACCTAACTGGTTTAGTTTCTTTACTTTGTGGTTTTCCTTTAAAGTAACCACAGATGCAGTTCAGACTTTACTGCACTCCTTAACACCTTTCATTTTGGGTATTTAAGTTGGCTGGAACCCTGCTTTTCTTGGGGAATGCATATTTTCCAGCTGTTTTAGGATTGTCCCACTGTTTGCTTGACCATCCGCTAGCCTCCTGCAGTTACAACCCCTCAAGGAGACTGCGGAATTCCTGGCAAAGCACCAGCCTTGCAGTGAACTACCAATTTGGGGTTTTTTCTTGGTTTCTTTTTGCAAGTCTGTTGGGATTTGGGGCTTGCTGAGAATCCTGATGTGCTTTGTCATGATACCGTGACCTACCCCAGTTCTGCACAGCTCCCTTGGGCCCTGCAGTCAGTGAAAGGAGGTGAAGGGGAATTTTTTTCCTCCCCAGCAGCCTTAGACTGTTATCGAAGCTCCTGTAACAGAGCTCACTTTCCCTAGCCATGACTCAGCAAAGGCTTTGCAAACAGCCTGGATGGAAAAAATTCCACAGCAGACTGTTGCGTTCCTATTAGTCATCAAGGCAATATAAAAATGCTATGTTATTTTCATTCATGGAATGAGTTTGAGTCATTCCATATTACTGTTACTAAGCAATACTTAACATGTCATTGTGAGATGAGGATGGGGCCAAGCAAGTTGTGTCCTGGCCGATAGGAATCACAGGGGTGAGTAGGTTTGAAGGGTGCTGCAGGTTGAGATAAGATCTGGGGCTCTTTCCCCACTTACAAAAGAGGTTTCAGACATAGGCTGGACGATGCTAAAGGAAATACCGTGTCTCTTCAGGGCAAGTACGTTGAAGACCAGGAATTGAACTTTGAGTGCTTTGGAAGTAGAGAGGTGGCGGTGCTGAGAGAAGAGACATTAAAAGCTTCTGTTTGTGTTTCCAGAGGAGGTGATGGAGTGAGGTGTCTGAGCAGACACCATGGCAACATGTTCACGTCCACTCTTCTGCCAGACTCATTAAGCTGAGTGTCAGGCACTCTGGGTGAGTGGTAGAGAGGGAATGAAACCTTCTCTTTGCACAAAAGAAAAGTAAGACCATGTAAGAGATAAGAAGAAAAGGTGCATAAAAGACACTTCTTTCTGAGGGCAAGTCAGTTCTTGAAATCAGGATTTTCAGTCCAACAGCTTCAGGTCACTTGCTAAGTTCAGCTAGCAAAGGCCATCCACTCCATTTGTTTGTGGCTAAAAAAAATCCCACCTTTTCCATAACATGGCCAAATCTCAGTGGTGGACAGGGACCAGGTATTTAAGATATTGAAGATGGAGGTGCTGAACTGCTGCCGGCATGCTCTGGCTCCTCAGGGAGATCCCAAACTGTGTGCCATAAGCTAAAAAGCGCTTATAGGGAAGCAGCAGCTGCTCGGTGGAAATTAAAGTCCAACCTCACCAGTTGCTCATGGTCATGAAAATAATCCAAATGCTTCATTTGATACTCAATGGCTGTTGCAAATGTGAGGCAATGTTTACCTCTACAGAAGTTGCTGTATGTGATTTAAAGTGTCTGGTTAAATATTCTATAGCTATATTTAGTTAAGATTTTAAGAGCACTTGATGTGACTCATCTAATAGTATATATATATATGAATATTTTTTTAATTGTAGGAACTTGAACTGTTTGGTTCAGGTAGTTCTAGGAGTTTATCAGAGAAGAAATAACCATTAACCACTACATGAGTGTTTTACCTTAATGTTCTGTGTATGTTACGCCACAGGTTTAATCTAGTTGTGACTGTAATGTGTCTTAGTATCTCCTGCTGTTTTGTGTTGCGTAGTCAAACTTGCCTTGTTCAGGAGCATTCTTAAAGGCATATTTTTTGTTACAGAAACAAAGAGAAACATTATTACTCAGATGTCTGCCTGTAGCTTGCTCACTGCTTACAAAACCTAGCAACTAGTAGTAGAGTCAAACAGAGCAGGTAAGTTAGAGGCTTTCCTATTTGCACATGCTGCGCCATGGAGGAGAAACCCTACACAGAACTGCAGCTTCTTTACTCCAACCACAGTCCTGTCACCTGAGATTACATTTGAGAAGCCAGAAGTTAATGTGCCATGCCTGCCTGCAGAATTAAGCCAGAATTACACACCGTAGCTTTGTATTTGGGGTTTGGTTTTTCTGCCTTTCCCCCTGGAAGATGTAGAAATGACTAAAACCACTTGTTTTTAGCACACTTAGGCTAGCCTAATGCTTGTCCTGAGCCCAGACTGACTTGTAGAAGCCTACAAGCACTAGTGAAGCTTGAACACACAAACACTAATGCATTTGAACCTTTTGTTTGTAACTGCTCCCTCTAGTTCACTGTATGTGGTACAATGTCTGCAGGGTGACAGGCTCTGGTTTTCATTAAGAGTTTTTTCTTCTGTTAGATGAATTTCTGGCACTGCTGGTTTTGGGGGGGGATGTTATCAGGACCTTGTGTTTTGTTTTGTTTTGTGCAATTGCTTGAACCTTTTTCTAAAGATGTTTTAAGAGAATTTGTCTTTGTGACCAAAGCTTCTTTTTTAAGAAAAAAATGGTAGGATGGGTTTGAATGAACTTCTCATGTTTCAGTAGAAACTGCCATCATTAAACATGTTCTTGAAATCCCTCTTGTGTTGTATTATGTTTAAGGGGGGAATGGGAGAGTGGCTGTTGCCTGTTGAAGACCGATGAATTTGGGACAGCCTTTTGTGATCCCTTATTAGAGGGCTCCAAGTCCCCATGTCCTGTGACCCTGATCCAGAGTGTGGCAAGGGGGAAAACTGCTTTTAGCAGCATGGTGGAGGAATATGTTTAATCATACAAAGCCCCCATCAACCATCAAAAAGCTAGGCCTACACCTGGATTCAAATGTCAAACCCTCTGCAACAGGGAAGATCTCAGAAACTTCAACCACAACCATGTTTGGTACCTTGGAGCCCACAAACTGCAGACCTGCTGTCCCAGACTCCAAACCCAGCTGAGTGAACCAAGCCATGTCCCATCCCCGAGTTCACCAGGCCACACCACAGCCCTTAAGCAGACTCCCTTCCACTTCAGCTTTGCGTGACCAAGTTACCCATCTCTGAAGCAGGTTTGCCTTTCAGGGCATGGTGAGATGCTGAAGAGCTAGGGATAAGGAACAGGGCAAAAGCTAAAGCTTGTTTATTGTTGTGCTAACTATTCTATGATTCTATGTTTCAGCAGTACTCTGAAGACCGTTTTCCTCTTGCAGACACTCCTAGCCCTTGGGAGCAGCTACAGATCCAGTACCCCATGCACAAATCAGCTCTTTATGTCTCCTCTCCCATGTACCACACGGTTGCTCCCATCTTGATGTCTTCATCTCTTTGGTAATAGTCTTAAGAGTAGTTCAGTGTAGCAGACAAAAGGCAGCTGCTGTCCAGCTGGTGGATTAGATCCTACCACTAAGGCAAAGCTCAACCTAATTCAAAATACTCAACAAAATGCTATCAGGCCTCAGCCACGAGCCAGATGTTGTGCAGCAATGTGGGTTTGTGTAGGAAGTTCAAGACCCCTTAACCTGAGCCCCAGCCTAACACTGAGCTGCACCTAAGTAGGACAGGCTCAACATAAGCTGAGGAAGTGAAGATGCCACATAATGGAAAGGCAGCAGCCACAGTCTCTGGGTGTACTTAACTTCCTGATGAGTTCTCAAGTGGAAGATGAGCAAATGACCAAAAATCTGCTATAAATTATTAGGTAAGTAAGAGCTGAAAAGCTGGAGCTTGATGAAGATGATTGCAGTGGGGCTCTGGACAGAAAAGGCAGGTCTCAGTTTAATCCTTTCTGAATTTTGACATGGGGAAAGCCTGAAGCTACAACTAAGATCTTGAGCAACAGATATTAGTTCCTCATATAACAGGTATTATAATACCTGCTTAGATATTAAATTTATTATGTATACTAGAATTATACAATGATATCATAACAGATATTATATTCATCATATGAGGAATATATAAATTTATATACAAGAAATAGATATAAATATTTATATATATTTAAATGAATTTTATTAAAGGGTTATTTCTTCAGCATCTAAAAGAGTTCTGTATGGGCCAGAGAAAAATTCTACTTCCCCTCTCCCCTGCACATGGCTGTTGCCACCTTTGTACAAGCTTTTACTATCAAGAGTGTGTGCAAGTGCAAGATTAACTGAATGAAGCTGCCTAATACACATTCATAACCATGAAAAGGGAGGGATGCCTTTCTTGTGTCTTGGTGTCAGTGATCTTTGGATGCCTCGATACTGATAGATGCAAAACTGCCAGCAACATTGGGCAAGTGCCATCAGAGAGGCATTAACACCGAGACGAGTTGAATTATGCCTGACAATGAGCTGTGTTAAGAGAACGAAACAGGAATAGCTCTAATCGCTTAAGACCACGTAATCTGTAACTAGGCTGCACAAACACATCACTGAAGACAGTTCATCTCCCTATCTATCAGCTGGCAATAACCACATTCTAAGAGGCCACATACTCTTTTAGCTCTGGTTTCTAACAGACACCAATTCCCCTGAGCTCAGCCAAGTAAGCTCCTGGCTGGCTTGCTTCCATTTCCATGCTATGAGTGACCATTTGCTCATGGCATGTTAAATGAGCTGAATATAATTCAAAACAGCATTTGTATCTCAGGAAAAAATAACCCTTTGGTTCAAAAACACAGTGTGGAAGGGGTGGACATTGCTTTTGAAGCCAAGAAGAGAAAGGTTCCCCCAGCTCCAGGGGGAGAACCCACTTAGGCTGTGGATAGATGAGGCAGGGGAAGGAAGGTCCTGAGGAGATGGAACAGCTGCTTCATGGCTTCAACCAGCATGTTTATTCTCTATTTTGGAAGAGATTATGACCTTAATTGCCAGCCTTCAAAGCCTGCCAGCCCTGGCTTGAGAATACACTCCTAGTTGTTGCCTGTCACTGCTCACTCCATCCCTCCCCATGGTGGAGGGAACCTACCGATCTGCATGTGCAGCAAGGACCAGGATTCCCTGGCCAGGGCTTCAGCTTTTGTAGTGTGCAGATAGGGGACTGTTGGTTTGAAAAATGAGGAGATAAAGATCAGATGACCTACTGCAGCTCCTCAGCCAAGTCAATTTATTTCAAGGGTTTTATGTGAAGGGTAACATATCATCTGCTTAAAGCTCTTCCTGACTCTTCTGGGCTTTCTTACACTGGCTCTTTCTAGATAATTCAATAAGCATGTTGTTATTCTGGCTTAGCAACAGATACCTGCTCAGCACCTTAACCAGTTCCAAAACCCAATGAAGCAGTTTGGACATCTGACCTCCCTTGGGCAGCACAAGCTTAAAAGCCAGTGAAACCACTGTAGCTGCACTCCCACTTACAGGCAGGACTGCGGCTCACTCTGGGCTATAGAATCCTAGCAGCCGAACTCCCTCCTGCAGACCCTCTGGCCGTACTCACAGTAAATCCTCAGCTGTTAGTTTCAGATGTACATTTCTTGCCAGGTAATGAGTCTGTTTAAGGGACACAGTGGGGGCCTGGGTTGATGGGGCTGGTTTTCATCAGCTCTGATGCACACACACCCCCCCCCGAATAATCATTGCAAGGCTGTTGAGCCACCATCATCCACCAGTTCCTTGAAGCATCACTTGTAAATTCTTTGCCTCTCCCAAGCCATCCCCTCCATCAGTTTCCTGCCTCTGCTCTAATACAAACATATTTAGCTGAAGAGAAGCTGCTCTTTATACACACTTTCCTCTTCTTCTGCCCTCAATTCATAAAGGTTTAAGTTCAGGTCAAGAACATTTGGCATTTCCCCATTTCATTTCTGCCTGGCTGTCAGTAGAGTTGTCTCAGTAGAACCTTTTGGACAGTGTCTGAAATTACCCAGCTCTCTCTACCTTACAGATCCTAGTAGCATTAAGATGTTTCTCAGTAAACAGAACACCCAGTCTATTTAGGCAGTTTCTCACACTTCCTTTCCTGGATCCTCTTGCTGATGGTGCTCTCAAAGCTCAAGAGGTGAATGCAGTCCCATTTGCCAAACTGCTTCCCTGATGTTTCTGCCACTAACATTGCCCCATCCATCAGTCACTCAGAGGTGGCATTTGCCATGCTCTGTGCACAGCAATGTCTCTGAGTACCCAGACACACTCACTTCTCCTCTTGCATGGCCATGGATTGGCTTTTGGCTTGGTAATGGGTGCCATGGACCATCCTTTGGCCAGTTCTGCTTGGTAACAAGCAAGCTTCAGTAAGACTTAATTCAAGCTTCCAGCCTGAGCTCCTTTAGTTAAGAGTCAGGTCTATTTAAGCAGTATTAGCATTCCTGAAGCTTGCTAAGCCTAAATGAAACAATACCACTCAGGATACTTCAAGACAGGGTGAGCTTTTGCTGAAGAGCTTCTGTTGAATGAGCTGTTTGAATGAACAACTTGCTCTGTCCCTCTGCCTGTATGTAATATGTTTTAAATCACCGACTCACAGCACATTGTTTGCTGCTGTTCAAGGAAACAAATGATGTGCTTTTAACATAATCACTATCAGAAGTAAATTATTCAACATTTGCTGCTTGGAAATTAAAAAGCGAATCTGAATTCCTTTTTGGTTTCTTCCTCTTCCTTCATAATAGATACACAAGCTGCAGGGCACACTTTTATGCTCCCGTAGTCAAGATTCCTGTAGAATTGACTAATAATCTATTTTGCATATTTATAAACACTTTATTATTTATTAATAGAGCATTTCAGGAGTAAATTTATAATCCTGCCATGTGATCTCAGCCTTCCAGAGAAAAACGGTTGCTCGTGTCAGAGAGCTGGAAATTAGAGCCAGGGTAATGAAGAAGTGAGCAGGAATCTCTCATTAGTGCGAGAGCAGAGGCAAGGGCTTTTTGCAAGAAGGAATCCATGCACACAAGATGGCTCAAAACCCCCAAGCACAGAACACAGTACTCAGAATGTGTCAATTCCCCACTCTGCTTGCTATAAACCCACAACATAGTGCAACCCTGCTGCTGTATAAACACATTGTCCAACACAACCTGCACTCTCCAAGTTGCTGTTACTGCACTCAGCCACTCTATCTCAAGGTGTTTTAAGCTTCAGTACCTTTGAGGAGAATGCTGATGCCCTCCTTGTTGTATTCATGCCTCAAGACAAGATACAAATGCCCTGTCACCTTCCTCCATCTCACCCAACTGATGCTGGAAATCACAGACTGGTCATCCATTCCCAGTATCAAAGCTGGATGTTTCAGGCATCCCATCTCTAGCCCAGAGCACTAACAAACTACTCACAGACATGTCCCATGAGCAAACATATACACACATATGATTCTGATGCCAACATTCTTTCACTGAAAAATGAAACCAAAACACTTTCTAGATGCACAGGAAAAGCCACTTACCTTCTTTAGGAAGCCCCTGGAGGCACATCCTCATCAAGAGTGCTCAGCTCCTCTGGTCTCCACAAGCCCTTTACTACTGAAGCACATCCCAGCCACGATGCACCACTTGCAGTGATTGCTCCACTCGTGCCCTTTATCATTTTCTGGTCTTCACACCCCTCCCACCCCGCCCTTCACACCTCATCAAGTGACCCAATGCCTGCCAGGTACCTTTGTTGCTAAAGAGACTCCTCCCACCCCAGTCCTCATCTATCAGGCCCAGGTGGAAGAGGAATCCCAATTAAGAAGGCACAAGGCCACAGATCCAAAACACTTGGCAGCTTGAGTAAAGACATAATTCTGGGATGAAGGCTTCTGAGTTACGCACATTCCCGAAGTCACAGCCCTGTAAGCGCAAGGATGCTAAGGCTGTCCCAGTGCTTGCACCATGGCTGTACTTTCCTCAGGACACTGCAGGGTTCATAGAATCAACTAAGTTGGAAAAGACCTTGAAGATCAAGTCCAACCTATACCCTGGGACTGCCAAGTCCACCACTAAACCAGGTCACTAATGGATTATTGTGAATACCAAGACCCTTCTCTAATGAGCCCCAGCACTGCCTCAGGGCTTGGCAAGGACAAGAGGTCATCTCAGAATCAATCATAGAATCATGCAATCAACATGCTGGTTTTGGAAGCCATGTGTCCAGAACTTCACAACACAAGGCAAAAGTCTGCAACACTGGTGTTGCATTCCCCGGCCCCAGAAGATGCTTTCTCCTGGCTGCTTCCAGCCATAGAATGAATGACATCTGCTATCCCCGTGCTAGGGCAGTGTTATTCACCCGGTTAACAGTGCGCCTGGGCCTGGCATTGCTGCCCACCGGCTTTCTGCAAGGCTGAGCGTGCTGCTCGTGCCAATCTGTGCAGCCTGAGCCACCAGAACAGCCTCACAAAGCTCCATCTCCTAACCAGGGCTTCCCAGGTGGGACAGGACGTTGCCATCCTGCGCAGAGGGCTGCAAAGCATAAAGCTCCAAGAAACCTCAGGACCCGCATCCAGCTCTTTTTCTATCCGGAGCTGGCAAAGCAGGGAGTGTGTAGCGAGGTTTCACTTGGTAAGGGAGAGGTGATTAATGAGTCTGGCTCATAAAAGCTTGGAGAGGGAACTGAGGAGCCCTGCTGGGCTCTTCAGGAGCAGAACAGGCAGCAGGGCACAAGGTGGGGCTCCTTCTGTCCAGGGGAGCTCCTGTGCCATTCTCCCTGCACCGGTGGCATCAAGGGGCTGCCACAGTGACAGGGCAGAAGCCCCTGGAAGGTGATGCTTTTCTGCACTCATTCAATTGTATTTTCCTGAAAGGAAGTGGGAGCGTTTGGAGTTGTCTTTGATTTGAATTTCAGAGGAAGCGCAGCAATGCGGCTGTGCCCCTGCCTTCTGATGGGGAGCAGGTGGGGAAGAGCACAAGTAGAGGAGAGAAGGTGAATGGAGCCGCAGTTTGGCAGCGTACCCAAGTGTGGCAGCGTATCACTGATGACATTTAATTGTTCCCTGCGACTCAAATAATGCGGAAAGCATCAGTAATAACAGCAGGTTCGTTATGTTCCTTTTCTGATGCGCTGTCTAAAACGCTGAAGCCTGAGGAAGGACATTTGGAAACAGCTTCTAGGCTTCCTTTGGCAGTTTGATTTTTCTGCAGAACCTGAAAATACTTCAATGCAGCCTATTAAGGGCTAATATAAATGTGTGCAAACAGGACACCTGAGCGCAGAATACAAATAACAGGTTTTCAGTAGGTGGGATGTTGGTGATTGCAGTGCTGAAGAGCTGAGCTTCTGCCCCCCCATCTTTGACCCTCCCAAAAACGCATGAGCTGCTAGAACAGAGACCAACCAATACCCCTTGTTAGAAGCTATTTTTACTAAGCACAGAGCAAAACACATCCTGGTGGCTTAGAAGCCTTGTTGGGGTGGAAGTAGGAAGGCGCAGGGGACATAGCATGACTTGAAGAGCTGGAGAAGAATCTGTTCCTGTCGCTCTGGCTGCTGTGAAGCTCAGCTCAGACCCTGCTGCTGCACGTTTAACGTGGCCAGTACATTAAATCATCTCACTCTGTGGCTCCATCTGTCTCTCCATCACATCCCACTGGCCAGCTTCCATCAATCGGGTGTTTGGGAATACAGGGTGGCATCTCTGAGCACACTGTAGGTCTCAGGATGTAGGCACGTTTTCCTTTTTTGAGTTCTCACATCCTGCTCCCACTGCCACCAACGCAAGCGTGGAGCCATCCCACTGCTTGCAGGAATATCAATGCCTCATGCATGTAAGACAGATAGATTGATTTTCTTTTCACCCCAGTGCACAGAAGGGAGACACGCTAAAGAGACATTTTAATGGCATTGGGGGTGGTGGATAGATAGGTGGTCGCATGAAAGGTTTTCATGTGAGATGCTGGGGTTTGCCACAGCTCAATCTCCTTTCCAGTCTGAAACGTTTGCATTGTCAGTGGGTATTTACCATCACTGCTGTGATGAGTTTTCCTGGCACTGGGGAGCACGGACTCACTGAGAAGGAAGAACTCAGTGTAGCAGCAGCCTGGAGCTATAGGAGGTGAGAAAATCCTCTTGCACGTAAGAAAAGAGGCTAAGCTGAGATTTCGCAGCTTGCTGAGATGCAGTCTTTGCAATGACCTATATTTTTACATGATACATGGGACCCAAACCGAAGCAAGACATGATGGAGGAGCTGGGGAAGGGCGGAAGGGATGTGTAGTTTCTGGGAAGGCTCTGGGAGGCTGCAGTGTTTGGAGCTGGACCCTTAGTGCTGGGATCAGTGCTGCATCAAGTGTGCTGGTGCTAAATCAAACCAAGGTGCCTGACCTGCTTCCCGTCAGCCGATAACGAGATGAAATCAGTGACAAATACATCTCTCCCTGGGCTGCCTCAGAAAGATGAGACGAAGAGAAGAGGAACATCGATGGTGATTTGTCCAGTGCACCCGAGTATTGAAATAAATAGCTCGGGAGAGACTTGAGACTATTTGTGTTCCTCCAGCTCTTCAAGCCGTGCTGTTTCCCTGATGTCAGGTTATCCACGGCTTGGAGACATGCCCTGGGTGAACACTGCTGTCCTTTCAGATATTACTGTCATTCAATAGCCACCATGCACAGGTAGGTGACCTGGGTGGCTGTTGTTAGCATGTAATAGCTAACATTACACAGGGTGTGTGGGACCAGGAATGATGTTCTTTTTCTATGCTTTGTCCCCAGATCATGGCAGGATGCTCCTTTTTCTCTTTTCCCTCTTTCTTCACCCCATTCCTCCTCCTTCATATTAATTTGTCTTTTCTTTCATGTTCAGCTTGTGCAAAGAGTTACCAATAACAGCCTAGCACCATTTAAAATGTCCTCCCAACCATGCGGAATGTAGCAGGCATGTGAGGGCTTTTCCTTTTTCCCTGTGCACAATATCCAGCTAGTATTACTCATATTTTCTCAAGACTGAAGGTATTCTTGCTGTTGAGGTGACATGATGGATGGAGTGAGGATGAGGTCTGAAGGGATCAGTGAAATCGGAGCTTTTGTAAAAGATGGATGAAGCATCCGAAGAATTCCCTTATTCACAAAAAGCATTTTCCAGGTTGAGGTTTTTTTCCTCCCCAATATGAAGGAAGAAGAAATGTGGAATGAACAACTTGCCTCCAGTGAGGCCAAGGCACACAGTGTGTGAGTGCCTTTGCTTGTCCCTGCCAGATCCATTCAAAGTATCAGAGAGACAATAGGAATGGCAAAATTCCTTTTGTTGTCCATTCTTCTCCTGTAAGAGCATACAGATAGTCCTGGGTGAGTAGATACCTTTACACAGAGACCTGAGTTTGCTGTTGGCTTAGGCAGTGCATGGTTGCAGGCACACGTGCAGGACATGGCTGGTCTCAGCAGCATCCGGTCATAACTTCCCTCCTTGGAAACCCTGGCAAAGCCGGGCATTCATGTGTGCATCCCAGATTCAACCTGGAGCTAGGAAATACTGGGAAAAGGGACTTATTTAGAGCCATGAATGTAGGTCATGCTGAAGATGAACAACCTGCATTTCCCAGGTTTGAAACTGCAGAATAAAGCATCAGTCATTGAGCCCTGTGACCTGACTGTCCCTGAGATGGGGGAAGACCTCGTCAAAGGTCTGGAATAGGGAAGGACATGGCCTGTTTTAGGGAAAACTGAGGTGCACTAAACTGGGAAGTACAGTTTGCATTGGAAATACAGAGCCAATATTGAAGTTGTACTGGAAGGGCTGTGAGCACCCTGGAGTGGCTGTGGGTAGAGGGGTCATGGACGCCTGTGGTGCGGATGGGAGCTGTATGGAGCTGTACATCTCCCAGCTGCTCATCTTCCCAGCAAGAACCAAGGCTCACTACTCCAGAAGAAGTTAAATGGCTTGCCCTAGGTCAAGCAGGGTATTTTAGCGGAGTTCCATGAACCAGGCTGTCTAGGAGCATGAATAGATGAGATCTGCTCCTCTCTTGAGTCACAGCTCCTATTCCACCTATTGCCTCCAGGCCCATGTTCTGCAGTACTGCTCCTGCCCCTCCTCAGGCTCTCAAACACTGCCTTGAAAGGATTTTAGAAGCTCCCAAATGCATCTCATTTGTTTATTCATTGGTACTTCAGTGTGTTTTGTACAGTGTTGTCAATTAATTTGATCATCTCATTGTTCACCTATTAGCACACTTCTCTGCACCCCCTGCCCCATGCAAGGTCTTCTAGTTAGTGTTTCGGAAGCGAAAACAGCACAGACTTGGCTTCAAGAACTGCAGCTGCAGGAAAAACCCAGCCCTTTGAAGCAATAGGAGGCTCAGAGGAGGATCACGGTGCTCTGCAGAGGTGTGCTCAGGTCACCAGTGCAGCACTCTCACACGTTGCATGAGAGCCAGAGCTGCTGTGCCCGGTCCAAACGCATCCTCCTGGGTGCGTGTTTGATGTTGGAGAGATGGAGCACGCTGGATTTCAGGCTGTGTGTGGAGGTCAAGAGCCAGGACACAAAGTTTCTTGGCAGCACTGGGCAATTAGCAGCCCTTTTGGAAGTCCCAGCAGCACGTGTGCTGCTACCTCTGCACTACCTGTGTAGTGTCATTGGTCTTCTTAGCAGCTGCAATCACCAAAGCCTTAGCGAGCGATCAAGTGTTAGATACCCTGCTCAGCTGTCTTGACATTAACTGAAGAAGTATTGGTATAATAAATGTTTTTCCTTGTTGTTTCAATCCTCAGCACAGAACGTTTTGTAGAATTTGACTGCAAATTTGGACCCTGTGGCTTTTGTCAAAACACCAAATGCTGAATTCTCCACTTCCCTTCCTTCTGACATCGCTAATGATAATAATTGTCCCCTCACAGCTGTTAATCCTCTTTGCGAAACGCTCTGCTGGTCTGAATCTCCTCTGCCCTGCGTATTCTGCAGTCATTTATATCAATTCAGTGTGACCATGGAAATGACCTGGTGGGACTTTAAAGCGCTGTAAATGACCACAGAAGGGGTGGGCGCACACTGTTCAGGCATGGCTTAACCAGTTATTGAAGTCTGGATGGTTTGGAGTTGGAGTGTGTCCTTCAGTGTGGGTATGGCACAGCCATGTCTCACTGCAAAGGGATCTATCATGTGAGGAAAACCACAGCAGAAGGCACTTGCCAGAGCAAGGACCCCTTCTGAATCCTGTCTCAAAGACTTGGACAAAATAACTTAATTTATTTTGTGAGATGGGCAAAGTCTAGGCCAGTTGCTGTGTTAGAAACACATCCAAGCAAACAGGACCAGCAGGTGACAAGCCTGACGCCCTGTCTGAGATACTGAAAGTCTTTATATCTATCTTCTCTAGATGTGCAGGTGTTAAGCCTCAGCTCATTTAATGCACCTCTCTAAAATCATATCTGAAGTGATGGGTCCCCTCAGACTAATGCTAATGTAATGATGGCTGTGTCTCTGGGACAACCTTTGCAATGGGCACGGATAAATCAAGCACCAGTTATGGTGTAAATCCAACTTCACAAGAGAATGGCATAGACCTTCAATGCTCCCTTGTATAACAGCAGCAGTGAGGTTTTATTTAATGTTCTCCAGCAATCTATCTTCGAGAGCTTTAACAAGGTGGGCTACTGCTTCTCTCCTCCTTTAGAAAATGAAGAGTGGCAGCAGAAACACTAAATTACCTCCTCAAGCTCACTTATTTGAAGGGCTGCCACCAGGAAATAAAACCCATTAAATATACTTCGAGGAAATTCTCAGTTGTGTGTTCTCGGAGTTTTCCATGGGAACAACAGGATCTCTGCAGATGTTCTTGACTGAGAAAAACCCAAGCCACGACGAGATGATCTGACCTGCAAATTTCAGGTGCGTTTTCATCTAAATGATGGACCCCAAAGCCCCACAGTGAAGTGTCGTGATTAGCAGAGGAGCACCAGGGTGTGTTATAGCCAAGCTGTGATGCTGGTGGGGCAGTTCAGCAACACAGGTGAGTGTCAGGCTGAAAGGTTTTTAGTTTTCCTAATGCCCTTGTATGTGGCTTTCTGTGGTTTTCTCTTTCTATGGGGTTTCTCCTCATTCCTCAAGAAAGCAAATGCTGAGACACTGCAGTGGGAATGCTCCTCTCCCCCCTGGTGGGCAGGATGAGATTAAAGCTCCAAAGGGATGGATTACATTGATTGTCCTGCTCACAGGCCCCCTCCCTTCTGCAGCAAGTCTGAGTGCTTAAAATAGAGCCTATTTGTGTCCAGCCACGAAGTTTTGGACTGTCCAGACACTCAGCTTTATAACTATTGAGGTGTCCAAAAGGAAACAGCTTTCCCTTGTGGTCTGTAGAAGTTTGCTAGCCCAGGTCCTTTGGTACAGCCTTTCCCTGTTTCTCCCTCCCGCTTTAGTAGAGCCCTGAGACCAGCCCACTGCAAGACTTGATTCTTCCTTTTTATGAAATTGCAGTCCATTTACCATTGTGAAACCTTACCATAAATAACTAAAACTACAGCTGTCAAAACAAATGGCTGAAGCCCAGTTTGGCAATGCGATGAAATAGCATCCTACCAGGTTGGGGAGGGCGAGATTGTTTTCTTGTTGTGGTTGCACGCTGACAGCCAGGAGCCTGTCAGTGCCCTGTGACCAGCACTGAGTTTCCCAGCCATTAGTTCAAATTAGAGCAGCTCTGATGACAAGTCCGATGGCAGCTCCAGCTTCTAATGCCTGAGGAAGGTGCGGACTGACCCTGCTCACAAGCACAGCGGAATGGTTTAGTTTGTCCCAGTTTCTGGAAAGAGGAACAGGCACAAAGCACTTGTATAATGCTGCGTTCAGTTGGGTTTGCAGCCAGGAGGTCTGGGGCCAGCAGTGAGCATGTGGCTTTGGTTAGAGAAGCAGAAATCACAGCAAGGACCAGCAAACTCCTGGGGTCCGGGCAAGTTGTGGCCTCCTTGTGTTTTGCAGTGTCCCCAGGGCACTTTCTTTGGGTTTCATTTCAGATCCACCTTTTCCTGGTCTCCTCCCCCTAAAATAGAGCTACGGAGACGTTTTTGCTGCAAGTAAATATACATTGGGTTGGACAAATCCACCAGTGCGCGCAGGCAGGATCTGAAGGGTGTGCAGCAAAGTAAAGGGGCTTTGAGACAACAGGGCTGAAGGTGGTAGGAGATTTCAAGGTCTCTGCTCCCAGCAGAGTGAGAACAAGCTCTTAATATCTCCTGAACCTCTGGTTTCTCCCCCAGTCACTGAGCTTACCCTGAAGAGATTTTCCTACCTCATTTCTAGCAGTGAAGGTCCTGATTCAGGAGCTGCAGCCATGGAGGAGATGAAGTTACAGCTGAGAGCATGATGCGAGCTCTGGGGAAAAGCTGAGCTTTGCAGGGATGGGGAACAGAAGTGCTGCGAGCTAGAACAAGGTTTTTTCACAGATCATGTGATACATTGGGGTGTTTGAAGTCACAGCTCTTGAACTTGAGATTATTTGCGATGCTCAGCTTTCATTAATACAACAAAAGCTGCAAGTTTCGAACCCTCATGGCTGCAGGGGAAAAAAGCTTGAAAAAGGACTCAAAGAACCAGAGAAACATAACAGGATTAAAAATAGATGGCATACAGAAACATTCCCACAGGTACTCTACCAAAATACTGCTGCGATCTGGGAGAAAGGTTGAACTCTGCAGTTACCGGCTCCAGCGCTTGTACTTCCTTCCCAGGAGAGAGAAGCATCCTGAAATGGCAGGAGTCCTTCATAGGAATTTGCTCTGTCCTCCCACTCCTACCCTGGGTTGCAGTGACCCAGACAGTGTCTGTCTCTGCCACATGCCTCTGTCTGGTGCCTGCTACCTGCAAAGGATGCTTTGGTTGATGCGATTTAAGGAGCAGAGCAGAGGTCCAGGAACCAGGAAATCTGGGCTTTTCTCTCTGACCCTGCCGCTAACTTGCTACCTGACCTGCGGTGGGTCACTTAGACCAACCTACCCCATCCTGTATCATCCAAAGCACCGTGTGAGCAGTTGGTTTGCAGAAATACAGTGCACCCACCTCTGCTGAACACCACGCTCTGTTTTTAAGTGCTTGGCTTTAGCTATGGAGATGACAGTAAAACCCTTCGTGCCTCTGTTCTCCTTATCTGTGCAGTGAGGATAATAGCATTGGCTCATTGTCATAAATTGCACTGAGCTTTTCGTCCGAGGAGGGAGCGGACGTTTCTCAAAGGACCTCAGGCATTTGGAAGTGTAAGTCCTGGTGAAAATCGGTTTGCAATTAGTCAGACGGCTTCTGAAATGATTTTCTCCCTGTATCTCCCTGCTGGAGCACGAGGTCTCATTTCTTGCGTGTTGCTATTGCTTTCACTCCAGAGCAGGAGCATTTGCTTGCTAAGCTGCTAAGCAAACCCATCTCCATTCCTGGAGACCTGGGGCTGGACCTGTGTCTCTTGGTTCCTTGTGCCCTCATGAAGTGAGCTCTGGGCACTGCTGGCTTGTAGATGCTGCTCTTAGGCAGGAGCATCCCAAATCACGGCTGTTCTTGGGTTTCTCTCCATTCATGGGTCTGCCTGAGCCCTTTGGGTGGCTTTAAATGCCACCTCCCCTGTGACTTGTTAAAGTGCTTCATCAGTGCCCATCTTCCTCTGCAGGGATGACCTTTAACTCATCTCTGCCGTTGCTACCTGACTCGGATCACCTCAGAAGAAAGGTTGCCATGGCGATTTCATATTCTGCTCAGCCAAAAAAACACAGCTTCTGTATCTTATTAAATGCTCCCTCTTGAGGACCCTGTGTGTGGAAAGCCAAGGCCAGGGGTTGCCTGTGCTCACTGCAGCGAGGAGTTCGCTCACCAGGAGTTTCCCCATCAGTCAGCGTGGCTGTTCCTTACCCCTTTGCCAAGCCCAAGGGTGTGTTTTTCCCACGTGAGGGTAGGAGCTGGGGGCTGAAAGCCAACAGCAGCGCTATGAAAACACTCCTCTGCAAAATGTCAATCTGCCTTTTCAAGGGGATTTTTCACCGCTCTAAACTGCGCTGTCAAATGTCAGGAGTGGATGTGTAATGAGGATCAGTTGGGAGCCCTAATTGGATCAGCATTCAATGGGCTGCTTTTTCCCCGGCTGTTGTTTTATCCTTGGGATTCTGTTTTCACAGGGATACTCGTTAAATTTTAGAAGCTAATCTCTGCTGTTTCAGCTATCAGCTCAGGGAACCTTGGTCTTTGGGGGCTGCTTGGAGCCACCACTGCTTGAATTCACCTGGAAGGCAGACAGAAAACCACAGAACCATAGAATGGTTTGGGTTGGAAGGGACCTTAAAGCTCACCCAGTTCCAATCCCCTGCCACATGCAGGGACACCTTCCACTACACCAAGTTGCTCCAAGCTTTTGAACACTGTCAGGGATAAACTAATCCAGGATGCTTCTGCAGGAGCAATGAGGACCATTTTGGGGTGTAGGCAGTTCTTTTCTTGCAAAAATCCAAGTATCATGCATAGTGAAAACTAAGGTCTAAAAGCACCAAGGTTAGGGGGGTGATGGAGAAAGAGCCAGGGAGTGCTGGGGTGGTTGGCCCAGGGTTCCCTCCTCTGCTGAGAAATGTCAATACTCACAGGCATGAGGAAGGGCTCCAGCTCTCAGGGATGTCCACTGCGTTTATCTCCAGGTGGCGTGGGCAGCCATAGGCAGCAAACCCCTAACTGCTTCCAAGACCATGAACTCATATAACCCCTTTAAAACAACCAGTGATGATGCCCTTATGCCCTGCAGCTGCCTCTCCTGGCCTCATTACCTCCTTTCCATCACGTGCCAGCATTTTCCTGTTGTTCCCTGTCAGAAGCAACAGGTGCTGCACAGGATGATTGTAGTGCTTCTGTCGCCAAGCACAAAATGCATCGTGCTCTATCATCTTGCAAATTATAGCCGAAACCCTTCTGAGCCATCCAAACATCATCCCTGCCCAAATCCCAATGTCCGCTGTATCCCACCTCCTGGCATGTGGTCCTGCTCTCCATCCTCTCGCATTGCACTGCAGCCAGATGCATCCGATGGGGAAACAGCCGCCCAGCAGATCCCTGTGGCAGCATGGAAGCTGCTCCCTGCACTTTATTGTCTCATGCAGCACGTGCTTCCTAACAGGAAAACCTTTCCCAAAGGGTTTATTTCTCCATCTGAACTCAGTGTCCTGAAAGCTTTTATACAAACAGTTGTTCTTTAACTTTCTTTCTCTCCCCCTCCCAAACAACTTCAAGCAGATGATTTTTAAACCATCCTGGTTTCCTATAGTTGTGCTTTTATTGCGTTTTTAATTAAAACCTTGGGAAGACCATAAAAGACACATCACAGATGCAACTGTTTCCATACCCCGTTTCACATTAAACACTCATAAATAACCACACACCCCTACAGAACCTCCTTTCTGCTCCCTTTACCCTGCAGCACATGCAGGGCTCCAGGGGGTCCACATTATTAACAGATCCTTTGGCTAGGAGCTGGCTCCTCTTCCAACACACATGTAACACCTTCCCTCCATCCCTAATTGCATTTCATTTAACACATGCAATTACCAAAATGACTCCTTCCAAGAATAAACCACAGGATGTTCAGAGCTGCCTGCCTTCTCAGATGGGTTTCAGCCAGGAGATCTGTGTCCTCCTGGAAAGCCCAGGAGCAGGGTGGCATGCCTGTAAACCTGCCCCTTCCTTAAGATCCCAAGGGGAGATGCCAGGAAGCCCGTAATCGAGGCAGGTGAGACACCCAGGTTACAAATCACAGCACCTGACCAGTCATTTCTAGGCATTTGTTACGGTGTCTTAAGTCAGCAGCCTCGACAACTCCCCTGGTCTCCAGCCAGGAATAAAAGTGCCGAAGGAAATCAGGCCACAGCGATTTCCCCAAACCACAGAGCTAACATGCATGGTGATTAATTCTTATAGCGGAAAGAGGGATTTCTTCCTGCTATGGACTCTCCCAGGGGCTGACACAATAGCCTGTATCCCTGGCGCTCATCCCGTGCCTTTAATCATGTGTCCCACACAGTTCTGTAGGAAGATTCAGCAGAAATCTTCCCAACACGGTGCCTGAAATCGAGCTGCTGAGGTCCATCCTTTGAATTGGGAGATGTGAGCTTCTGATGCAGTGGATGAAATCACAGTCTTGATGGGATTGGTGGAAGCTGCCTCTTGACAATCCTTGGATTGGATATAAGGAAGAAGTTCTTTACTGTGAGGGTGGTGAGGCACTGGAATGGGTTGCCCAGGGAAGCTGTGAATGCTCCATCCCTGGCAGTGTTCAAGGCCAGGTTGGACAGAGCCTTTGGTGAGATGGTTTAGTGTGAGGTGTCCCTGCCCATGGGAGGGGGGTTGGAACTGGGTGATCTTAAGGTCCTTTCCAACCCTAACTCTTCTGTGATTCTATGACTGCAGCGAGGCCAGAATGTGTCCCACCATACGCTAGCTTCTCAACACAAGGAACAGCATTGCATACTAAGAAAGACTTGGACTCTTTTGGGCTCATTATATGTTTTAAACATAAGAAAACATCCAAATCCAGGGCTTGTGGTTAATATAGAGCTTGTAGGAGTGAAGTTCATTTTTCCTAGAGTTATCTTAGTTATGGAAGAACTTCAAGAGTCCTTTCTACAGCTTGCTTGAATTTGTCATTGAAGGTTTCCTGAATTATGCTTGTAAACCTCCTTAAATCAGATCACAGATGGACCACAAATGCCATGTTATTGAAGTTGAAGGACACAGCTTACTTTCTGGGGAATAACACACTGCAGTAAGATGATACAGAATAACTAGGATGATTTTTGTTTTGTCTTCTTTTAACCATGTTTCCTTCAAAGCTGCCATCCACAACATAACATTCACCCACCCCCGTAACGAATTCATTATTTTACAGCAAGTAAAATCAAACAGGAGACAAATGACTGTTGTTTAGTGCCATTAGTTTCAATGGCTTTACACAATATTTGAGTCATTGGCTCGCCTCTTGCTTTGGAGGCATCCCAAATCTGGATGAATCTACACACGCATTATAAACCATCCATGGGGCCAGGCCAGGCCTGCCTAGCAGATGGAGGTCCATATGCTTTGGCTCTGCACCCATATGGAACACTAATATGCAGTCCAGGAACAGAGCATGCCTCTTCTCCTCTTTTCTAGCAATCTCAAATCCAAAGTCATTTTCAGGCAGGAGCAGAGTTAGGCAAGTTCATATGGAACCTGTGCAGCAAGATGCTGCAAGACTGGTGGTCCAAGCACAATATTTCCCTTGCTCTGTGGTTCCTCTGAAGCCTAAATTACACCATTCTCTAGAAAGCGGTGTCAGGCTTTTCAGAGTGCTAGTTAAAAACCCCATTACATCCCTACAATATGCTTTAACCTTTGCTGCCTGGATTGTGCAAGAACATGGAATGCTTCGTCTGCCCTTGCTGGAGATGATTCCTGGAGCAACCAAACCAGCAAATAGCTGTGGATGTTGCACAACGCCTGGGAGGTTTTGTTTGCTGGAGGCACAGGATTAGTATCAGATGGCCTGCCACCATCTCAGCATAGAGAGGCTTAACTTTTATTTCTGGCTGCATTCCTGCAGCAGTGCTGGCAGGGTTGTTCTGGCACTTTGAGGGGGGACAACACCCCTGCTGCTTTTTGGCATTGTCCTGGTGCCTAATCCTTGCTCAAACTCTGTGCTTTTCTCATCGAAACAGTGCAACAGATACAGCTCACCTCTGTTTTGAGCATGTGAGCAGTACGGTCAGTGCTTGCACTGTGCAGTCTTAAGGAAGGTTGGTATCTCCTTTAAGGTGACATCTCCTCAGCTATCCCTGGCATATACCCTCCTCTTGTCCTGTGCCTTTTTTAAGCTGTTGGAGGTAGCTGCTGCTGGCTGAGTGCTGAGGATTCTCATGCTAACCAAGAAGGAGATATTTCCATCCAGGCTCTTACTTCATGTTTGCTCTCAGCTCATTCACAAGGTCATGAGAGCATCACAGTGGGAAGGGTTGGTGGGTGCTGATTGCACTTCTTGTAGAAGTGCTTGTAGATTTGCTTGGAGATGATGTCAAGCAGCTAAATGCATCTGCCTTCAGCTGGATTGTAAATGTAATTGGCATGTGATGGCTTTGCTCTTGCATCGGGCAAGGTTTGATGGAGCTGAACAGGAGTTATTTCCAGCTGGAGAAAGAGTTTATTATGGAAAAGGAATGCCTTGACATTGCTAATACTAGGAGAAAAGTCCATCCACTTGGTAGTATGATTTCTTTTGGTTATCATTCAGGCCTCTCTCCAAGGTCTTTCTCAGTCATTTCTTTACATACATGGGTGATGTGCAACTGTCTGGGGGCAGAAACAAGACATGAGGCCCATTCCCTCTCCAAACTGGAGCTTAAGCTGGGAATGCTGCAGTATCCACAGTGATGAGATGACCCGACTTAGAGTTTGGATACAAGCCATCCTATGATGGTACTGGAGTCACAGAGAAGACTTGCCAGCTTGTAGGTACTCAGTTATGATCATAGGGAAAAAATAAGATTAAATAGAGGTGAATAAAAGGAAACCTAGAAAGCATTTGATGTAGTCAAAGGGGGGACCCCAAAGTGAAATTCTGCTGTCTGATGCCAAAGGCACTATGGTAACATTTAGAGCTGAAAATAGGTGTTAATAAACCATTCATAATTGTGAGAAGTCTAAAAAGGAAAGCAAGTAAAACACTGAAAGAGCTGAGAAATGTGTGGTTTAACAAAGCATTCCCCTGGAGACCATGGTTATGAGCTTGGTTTTACCTCCTGACATTGCGGGGCACTCTAGAGTAAAACCACTTCCCTGCCATTCCCTGTGGGTCTCTCAAAGCTTTAAGCTTTAATTTCCATAGTTTCAAGCCTCTCTAGCATGAAATAGGATCCTTTAAATCTTTAAAAGGACTGGTGGTCAAAAAATAGCATCTACATCTCAAGATCTGTAGATGGCTTAACCTCTCTTAGACTGTTTTACACAAAATTAAAACCAAATTCCATTGGGATCAGCTGAAACCATTTGTGTCCTTTGAGCGAGACTGTGATGTCCACAGTGTTCAGTGTTATTCCCAAGCAGTATCCAAACTGCAATGTAAAAATGCAAACAATTTTCATTACACCTTCAAAACAAAATGTTGTATCTTCCTGGTTTGCAAGACTGGTGTCTTAAAGAATAAAAAAAGAAGATGATTCAGTAGTCTCTTGGCATTAAACTAAAACCCCCTCAGGCAGCTTGAAATAAATGAGAAAAAGAAGTAATTTGATTCACAACGGCTATTTGCACTTTGTTCACTTATTATCTGGGCTGTGACTGAAGCAGAGGATTGGTTATTGACCCTGCACCAAGCCTTGGCTGATGAAGCGTTGAGGGGAAGGTGATTGTCCCTCCTCCATCCCATCATCCATCAATCAGTTGCTTGGGAGGGAAGCGGTTGCTCTGCCAGCCCTGCCTGGACAAGGGGCTGGGGATGCAGGAGGCAGCTGGGGTCCTGCACCACCGCTCAGAGGAGCTGCTGCAACTCACCCAGGTCAGCTTTAAATAAGGCAGAACAAGCATTAGTTATAAGCGATCTTGGCAGCACGGAGCCTGCGGACTCTGCAGCTCCAGAGGAACCATACTCTGTGCCAGTGCAAGATAAAGGCAAGATCTCCCCCAGGAGAGCAACGGCCACGTCACTGTAGATATATAGATACTGTTATAGGAAGAACAAAACTGCTGTGCTGTTGCATTCCTCCTCTGCATGGCTCCGCAGCACACACACGGAGCAACGAGCATGGAATGAGCTGAATTAAACTTCTTGTCTGAACGATCCTTGTTCAGCCTGGGCAGGTCTGTAATGACAGGTGCATCCACCAGGGAACAAAATCACTGGAGTAATCCAGGGGAGAGGAAAACAGGAGCCAGCAGCCCGACAGCATTTGTGAGCGCAGTGGTTCCATGGCAGGGCTGGCTGTTAGCCTGGGGACACAAAGAAGCATGTGGCAGATCTGAAGGCTGGGATGTAAGCAGGCAGACCATGGTTAAAAAGCAAAGCAGACCAGGCAGCTGTGCTTCTGGCCATGGTGTGGCTGTGCTGGAAGATAAGAATCCTATCCCCAAGCTGTTGTAAAGAGAAAATGCACCAGAGGCACATGGTGAGGAAAAGGATGGGTTTAGCCAGAATCATCCATTAGACTATTACCGCCCAAAACCACTCTGGGAAACACAGCCTCAAACTCTGGGCTTAGCCAGGTAGAGACTCAAGTTTACCTCCATTTTACAAGTTTAGGTTACTTGTCACCATCTGAAAGCCTTTTGGCACAAATATGCCTAACGTATGGGATGGAGCTCCCCACCTCAGAGCAACCAGCATCACCAGTCTGGGCTGTCCTCACTGCTGGAGAGAACAGCAGGATGGAGGAGCAAAGACCAAAGGGAGCTACTGCTGTTGTTTAGGGCATTTAAGTACATTCATGGCGCAACACATGCTTGAATAGCATCAATACTCTTTTTGTTCCTCTCCTGATGACAGGAGAGCCTTAATTGGGCATGAAGAAACTCATCAAGCAGCAGCCCAGTGTGGCATCAGGTCCCCATAGCATCTGGCAGGCGCTGTGCTGCTGCCCCGTGGCTGATCAACTGCTGGTGCCTGCCCCAAAGTAGCCCAAATATCATCCACCTACCACCAGCACTGCTGCTCCCTGTGCAGAGCAGAAGGTGGACCTGAAACTGCTGCTACTCCATGGGCTTGCCGAGTTGCAGGGGTTTGGGCTTGGTGAAGCCAGGTCGCAGCTATTTTCTGGAAATAGAGATGATAAAGTGCATTTCCTACCTGAGGAACTGCTCAGAGAACCAGACCGGAGGGCTTGACACAGCTCACTAAAGCAAGGAGAAATTTCTAGGTGTTTTTGTGCATATAAACTCAGTGGGGATCAACCTGCATGGCCGTGAAATGGGAGCTCAGCCATTGATTTCAGTAGCTGCAGGGTCTTGGCTCTTGGTTTAATGTATTTTTAAAGCAGGGGTGAGCAGGACCCACTCTGGAAACATCACCAGCAATTTCATCTCCCTGAATAATTTGCCTCTAACTTGCCTATGCTTTGATCCAGCAGCTGTTTCAAGGGCACTAGAACGTTCCTTCTCCCATCCCTTTTTCATCCCACTTGTGCTGCTGTTGGATTCAGCTCAGTACTCTTTGTAGGCACAGGGAAGACATCTTGGTGGCTTTGGATGACCCCTGGCAGAGCACTGACATCCACCCCAGAAGGGCAAATAAGCGCAGCCTTCCCCTTTCCTTCACTGGCAAAGGAGGTTTCAGGGTCTCTCCTTTAATCTCATGGCATTTTATGGTCTTGCCCCTCTTCTCACCCTTCTGGTCCATAAAAATAAATACAAAACAAACATAAACCCCTGCACTTTTATTTCATTTCTTGTATTTTTATTTAAAAAGAAGGTTTGCTAACAGCAATCAGTACCGTGCCCAGGCCCCTCAATACAACAGTTGGCTTTAGCAGTCCCTCCTCTGTGCTAGGGACAAGCCAGGGAATTACCCAGCTTTAACAACCACTCCTGAATCACGGGAAGCTCCTTGGGATTGCAGAACTACTTCCACCTTGCAGTTTTACTCTGTCTCCTTCTGTCTCAGGACACCCCTACAGTTTATGCTGAGGTTCACAGCCAGGTTGAGCTTTATCGTGTAATGAAACTCAAGCAAAAAAGATAATTAAAAAAGTGCCAGGTTTTAGGAAAATACATAAAAGAAATCATTTTCTGGAGTTGGAAAGGAACATCCCCTCGGTGGCAGATTAGCCCACATTTATCCACTATAATGTTGCTTATACCTTAATCTTAGGCATCTTCATCTGACACTAATTAGCAGGCTGGAGGCTCCTACGGGTACAGTAGCTTCTACATCCCAAAACATGAAAGCGAGCTCTTCCTTTTACCACTTGAAACACTCCATTTTTTAAAGAGACAATGTCAAGTATTTCAGCCCCAAACTGTACGCTTTTTAACCTACAAAACACAGCAGTAGGAGGAGGCACAAAGGTGATGATACCCAGCCAGGAAAGCACCTCAGCACACATCTGAGGCTTGCCTGTGTAGTGTTATTTATTCTCCCGCACATTAAACCCAAACTGCACTCACTGAACCCCGGACTCACCTGCATCCTGGCACTGAGTGCTAATTAGGAGATAAACAGAGCAGGCTGCAGAAGCAGAAAATTAAACAGGCTAATCAGATCAATCTAGTTACTCCCCCCAAAAAACCCAAAACTTAGTGAAAAGCAAATGTGGTTATAAAAGCTCCTTTATATTTTGGAATATATATTCCAAATATATATATTCCAATATATATTTGGAATATATTCCTTTATAATGGGAAAAGATTATTTCTTTGACATTCATCACTAGGCAAGCATCCCACCAAGGTCCATCTGACATCTCATTTAACTGTTCAGAGTAAGAGCTAATCAAAGCTTGACAGGAAGGTCAGAGCGGGATTCGGGAGTGCAGCGCTGTGTGCTGGTTCTTGGGGGGGAAAGAGAATAAAGTATTCAGAGTTGACAAAGTCTCTTGAAGTCCTGTGGTCTTTCTGCTTGGCTGGGTCTCAGGCCTATCACCAATACTTCAGTGGTTGTTTCTGGAGAGGGAGAGAAGGCAGGCTGCTTAGCAGGTAGCATTTGGGACTTAAGAGCTAGATGCACTTATGGTTTTCACGAGCCCTGACAGATGTTGAGTGTCTTCGACTGTGGCACAGTGAGACACTTCATACTAATGGTGCCAGTTTGCAGCAGCGAACCTCCTCTCTGCCACGTTCCAGCATCTTGGCTCCTTTCTAAATTACTCCTTAGAAAAGGAAGAGAAAAATACATGCTCAGCATCCTTGTTGCCATCTGCCTGGCTCAACACCGATGTGCCCGTTCTCCAGAGGCCCTCACATCTCCTCTCTGAGCAAATATCACTAGGATCAGCTTAGCACTGCTCCCCACCACCTCCTGAAGATCAAGCTGCAGCCCTGGAGGCTTCACCCTCACCTCTCTGGAGGCTGTGCTCAGCCTGGTGGTCCATGTTTTGGATGGAACTGTACACCACTGCCGGGCACTGATCCCTGCAGGGCAGGAGACAGGTCCTGCTTGGTTCCATGGGCAGTCCCTTGGCTGTGAGAGCCACCAACAAACCTTCCCTGCCCACCCCGCTCCCTGCCCCTTCCCCTCCCCACCACGAGCACGGGGCCAAGAACGCGTCTTGCTGCATAGCGCTGGCATCCTTGGCCAAACAAACTAACTACCAACCTTGGACCAGTCACGACAAATGGCTTAACGTTTACCCATCACCTAACATACCCTCAAAAACCAAGGCCACCTTCACACCTTTCGGACGTAGGGCGAGCCCAGCAAGCCCACGGCAAGGGGTCTCACCCAGGCCAGTCAAGCCAGATGCTCCAGCATCTCTCCTGCCCCTTCCTTGGTGAACACCAAACAGTTAAAATACTCAGGTCAATATATATAGGTACCACGTATATATATTTGTGTCGCTGTTCTGCGCATTGACAAAGACAACCAACCCCACCAGGCACCACTTGTCCTTTCTGCCCCCTCCCCTTCTTCCCGTGGCTGTGCAGGAACGTGGCCAGTGACCACCCTACGTGGCCCCATCACACTCCCCCACAGTCAGCTTCAAGGCTCCCTGCTGGTGCAGCGTCTTTAAGGCTTTGAACTCCAAGGGCATGGTGTGCGGGCTGGCCTGCGAGGTGTAGCCGTACTTCAGGCTGTCGTAGTAGTGGTACTTGACAGGGTTCTGGTTCTGGTCCAGGGGAAAGGGCCAGAAGCCATAGAGATAGATCTGGTTGCAGAAACGAGTGGCTAAGGTGTACATGAGGAGGCCGGTGGTGGGTCGCTTGATATGCACCTTGTTGGTTAGCCAGTACCTGCAAAGGGAGAGCAAAGTGTGTTATTCCCCCTGCACTTGCATTTTATCCCTCCAGCCTCTGACTGAGTTATATTGGTGATTCAAAGTGAGAGGTTGCTGACTAGCAGAAGAGTTCTCCATGCCAAGAAAAAGCCTCCCCAGGGATTGCTTCATGAATAAGCGTCCTCCTGCTCTCTGTCTTGCAGTTACATCACACGTGTTGCTATGGCGTTGAAGCATCTCATGCCTCGGCAATCCTTTATGAAAAACAAATCGCTTGCAACAGCGGCCTTCACTACTTCAGCCTACAATTATCTTCCAATCAACCCAGGAGATCAGTATCACAGACCAAACCATCCACACGTCAAGTAGACTCCATCAAACCCCTCGAAGCAGACATGCTCATACACACATGCTGATGATTTTCATCGATGGAGATATTTACTCTGACAGTAAACACAACAGGGCTGTAAAATCATTTGTCTTGGAATAAAGGGTCACCACGCTGAAAGAGCTAAAACACACTGCTGTATTCCCATTAACCCAGTGATTGCTGCTGTGATCCTGGACCAAAACACATCACCACATTCTGCAACATCAGTTCATGAGACACACAGCATGGGATACTGCAGTGTATAATATGTAATATAGGGGTCAGCTGTGCTCTCTGCTGAGAAGTGGGTTAGTATTTATGAGGAGAAGGATGTAGCGATGCACGAGCATCAGCA
The DNA here is from genome assembly GCF_033783945.1 of Neopsephotus bourkii. Lineage (NCBI taxonomy): Eukaryota > Metazoa > Chordata > Aves > Psittaciformes > Psittacidae > Neopsephotus > Neopsephotus bourkii. The sequence continues at coordinate 5,484,989 of NW_026902048.1, forward strand.
GTGGTGTTCTGGGCTGCTGATAAAAGTTACTGCAGCATCAACATCCTGTAAGAAGATGTTCTATCACCCAGCGTTTATTGCACTGGCAACTTATGTGGTTTCCTCAGCAGAAAAACACTGTCAGAGGAGCAAAATCAGAAAGAAAAAGGTAGATGTCCCCTCCAGGGTCCACCCCTTCTCCCCCAGCAAGTCCGATGCTGGTGCTGCCCCACAGCAGGCAGGGCTAATGCAGGCAGCGCATCCTGTTGATGCCTGTTCAGGCCCATGGATTATCTTTAATAGATATTTCAAAGGGCCTGCATTTAGATTCAGCCTACAATTATCTTCCAATCAACCCAGGAGATCAATATCACAGACCAAGCCACTGCAGCACTTTGGATAAAAGGTGAGGAAGTGGAGGGGAGCATGTGTCATTTCTGTGCTTTTTCCAGAGGTTTGGGATGCTGAACAGGGATGGGGAGCCACGGAAAGTGTTGCTCCTCATTCGCACTTTCTGCTGGGCTGCTGAGGTTCTGGTGCTCAGACAGCAGGAACCCTTGGGAGAGCTGAACCTTAATCCTGCAAATTAGCTTTTCACGAAAGCCATTAAGATTTAGCAACCAACGCACAAAATGTACTTGCTTGCTCTCAGCCAGATAACAGAAAAATTGACTTTTCTGGGAAATCAAATTCTGGAAGCAGAGTGATCGCCTGAGCATGTGCAGGAAGGTCACCGTGGGGTTTATCATGGTCCCAAACCCCAAGGGTTTGGGGTCAAAGTGCCTGCAGCTTTAGCAAAGGATGAGTATGATGTTTTGGTAAGGAGGTCTGCTTGCCTAACTTATCTTGGTATCCAGCATGTAAAAGGACCAAGAAACAGGGAACACCAGTATCTCATTGGCACAGCATCAGCGTTTTCTAGGCTTGCCCAGTGGTATATTTTGTGCTGTAGGGACACAGCGAAGCTCGCCCTTCTCCCACAGGTAGCCATAAAACAGCCTCCTTGATGAGTTTATGGGTAAGCACATTAGACCCCTGGTGTGCGGAGAGAAATGGGAGATTATCACAACCATTTAACACTGTGAATTAGGGTATCCTCATGCAGCAGGGAAACTACCTGGGAAGAACTGTCAAGCCACATTAACTGGCTGGGCTTGTCTTGCAGCTGCCTCAGCCTTAAATTGCCCTTTTATCAATTTACTAGCTGGAGCACAGGCAGACACTGGTGACCTTAATCCTGCCCAAAGTATTGACTTCTGGGTTTTGCCAAGAGGCTGTAAAAACTCTATGAACACACAGTGACCTTAACAGCACAATGAAGTGACCCTTGCAGATGGGTACAGGACATTCATGTGACCACCAATTTTTCAAGTGTATTAATGGTGACAAAAACGACCTGGATCAAACACAGAAGTGCCCGACAGAAGCACACTGTCCTCTGCCTTACCAAGACAGACAAAGCATGTGCAACTGGTACCCAAAAGCAGCCCTACCAACACCAACCAAGCGTATCCACCTCAGCACACACAGCTAGTGAGCATTCACTCAGTAATTCTGGGGTGGGAACAATTAAAATTTAGTTTCTTATAACACAAAGTAAAAAACCTGGCTCTTTTATCTGTATTTCACTCTACTGCAGGCATGGTATTGTGAAAATGAGAAGGATGATAAACCTTGCTCCTACAACACCATAAATTCTCACTGCTGGCTGCAGCTTTGGGAGGGGGTGATGGACTCCAGGCTGTCCCAGCCCACACACACAGATGACATACCTAATATATACTGCCCAAACCATAACACAGGCCATGCCACAGCACTTGCAATTTGTTTCCTGCACAGTGAAGGTGGGAAATTCTCCGGTGAGGTCTGGGGAATACTGTTTTAAATGACTGGATTGTGATAGGAGTGTGGGAGCTCTGCAGGAAGATCTCCTTCTTTCCTCCCCCACCACTGGCCAACTGAGACAGTGGCCATGTTCCTGGTGCAGGAAAGAACAGCTGGGGATGGAAATAAAACCTAATTAATTCTGTAAATCCAAATGAGGTTGTCTGGGCACACATGGGATGCTGTGTCAACAGCACACCTTTAATATGTGAGGTCCGGGATTTTAATTAGGAGGAAAGATAATCTTGAAGCAGACAGTAATTATTTTTCAAATTGGCTACACCAATCACCATAACTATTAACTGCATCACTTTATGGAAACAGGCAGCAATTAAAAGAGAAGAGCAAAGAGCAGTCCTGAAACCCAATCCCTCCTTTCTCAGAGCTATTCTCACAGCGTGGACCTCCTTCAAAAGCTGGTGCTGTGTTGTTGCTGCAAATAAACCCTCAGGGGTGGAAGCAGCCACAGAGATAGGCTGGTGCCTGAGTGGGATGCAGCTATGAACAGGAACCGTGATGCTGTCAGGCAAAAATTGTCCAAGACAGCTCTTGGTTTGGATCATGATAGTGACAGATAGAAAATGTCATCAGATGTTCAAGGCTATCTTTTGTGAGAAGGCAGCCTACACATAAGCTGTAGAACCTATCTGAACTAATACATGATGGTAGCCAAGGACAGAGGCTTCAGGAAGGGAAGCTCAGTCTTGTTCTGAACAGTACATGCCTCTGGTTGCTCCTCAACGACATCAATTTTCCAACAGGTTTCCAAGAAGCTTAAGAACCCTCCTAAGCAGAGCTGCACTGCATTGCTACCGCCTGCCCGACCACCGGTGTAAGCCTCCTGTGAGGCAACCACTGCATTTGGACCTTAAAGCCCAGTGGGAACTCCAGGAGACAAACCACTCTGAAACTCCCCTAGGAAGCTGCAGCTCACACTGAAGGTGGCAACTTCCACGTCGCACATCTAGAGCATGCACCACACCGCACTGACAGCACAAGGGCTTGTAGAAACAGGACAAGGGGGAATGGCTTTAAGCTGACAGAGGGGAGATTTAGACTAGACACTAGGAAAATTCTTCCCTGTGAGGGTGCTGAGGCGCTGGCACAGGGTGCCCAGGGAAGCTGTGGCTGCCCCATCCCTGGCAGTGCTCAAGGCCAGGTTGGATGGAGCTTGAAGCTTGGAAGGTGTCTCTGCCTGTGGCAGGGGTTGGAATTGGAGGAGCTTTAAGATCTCTTCCAAGCCAAACCATTCGATGAATTCAGAGAGCAGACTCTGGCCTTGATAGGGGCTGAAACACCGGGTAAAAAACTTGCCCCCAGAGGCAGTGCTTGAGGACCACTACTGAGGGGAAGGTATGAGGAAAGCCTGAAGTAATTTGTACCTGGAGGGTAAGGGTTAAAACCTGCAGGATAAAGTAAACAGAAAATCCATTGCCCTGATGAATAAAAACCTCAGGTCAATGAAGAAATCAAGTTGCAGCAGTATCAGCTGCATTATCTAATGATACAAATCAGAATAGCTGAAATAATGCAACTTCAGGCCCTTTTAAACCAGTTTATTCATAAAAGCATGATACAAACACAAGCTGTTGTGGAGGTGCTAGTCCTTGACTGTCAGGAGCATATTATTAGTCTGCTACACACATCCTGCTCCCATTAGTACTCATGAAAAACCAGCTACAGATATCAGAGCAAGTGCCCCTGCAGTGCCCTGTGCTCGGGTTGGTGCAGGAGAGGACAGGACCCACCAGTGCTGGAAGGGCACAGCATGTATCCCAGTTACTGGGTGGATGGAGATTAAGTGCTGGAGCGCAGGGAGCAACTGCTATCCCCCATCCAGCTTCTTCCAGCCTTTTCCTGTCCATGTATCCAGTCTCCTCTGTCACTTCCACCAAAATAGCCAAGAACCACATACAGTGATGAGATCTGTGCTGGACAAGGTAGGGTTGTGCATGTCCACATCCAGATTCATGCTAATACTAACTCCTAAAGCTGGATCTGGAGTCAGAGTTGAGCTGTATCCCCAAGCAGGGCAAAGCCCAAACACCAAATCAGGCCTATATATACACAGACTTGGCTTGGGTCTGGTTTCCCACCTGAGCACAGGACCATTGTCCTTAAACCATCTGTGGGACTAGAGAGGAAGGGCTTTTAAGGCACATGTCCCCAGGGTAGATGTTTCAGAGGAGCCCCTGTAAGCCTGAAGTACCATAAGGGAAGAAGCATGAAGCAGCGGGTTTAGAAAACCCACAAGTGGGTGACCCTGGCTAATCAACAGCAGAACTGATCTTGAGACACAGAGTGAGAAAAGATGAGCTGGAAGGGCTGTGAAAAGGAAACGCGGCAGCCTAGGCAGGATGTGCTAGAGAAAAGGAGAGCCTGTGGATGAACACAAAAGAGCATGGTGATGCAACGAAAGCAACAGGTTAGGAGAACAATCTGCACATGTGTGTCCTGTATGGCTATAAGCAAGGCAAAGCTGTTAGAGAGGATTCAAGTTTATCAGGACACAGGGTAAGGAAGGCTTCCACCCAACTGATGGATAGGAAACGCAGCTGAGCATCACTGCTCTGAAAAACCAGCAAAGGCTTAGACATTGTTTGGGTGCGAGCACCCAGGGAGACATCTGAAGCAAAGATGAATCCACCTGATGCCCCACCAGCCTGCACCACGTTTGAGGACATACAGCAGAACAGCCCTACACAAGCTACAGACCCTGAGCAAGGCACTCACCGTCATGAAGATCGCATGCAAACTGTCACAGCTATTTGGATGCTAAACCTCACGGAGACCTCGCCAAGGAGCTGGAAGATGTATTGATTATTTATTTATTTTCTTCTTTCAAGAAGCTCTTGACAAAATCTTATGGGATTAGAACTGGAGACTGCCAAGAGACCCTTGTGATGGACACAGTGAGAAATGCTAGACTGGATTCGGCAAGGCAAACTGAAACGTGTCCATGAATTCTCCGTGAGGAGTGATAGTCAGACCTCCAGACACAATTATTTTCCCTTGCCTCCTGCATTTCATGTTATTTCTCCAACAAAAGCTGCTTGGCAATAGGGATTACAAGGCTTTTTGGAGACACTCACAGAGGACTTGTAAGTGGCTTGCTTGCTTCCCAGCCAGGAGACAAGCACCGCGCTCGCGCTCGCCAGATGAATTGCTCAGGAGACAGAATCGCTCCGAAGTGAATCACACACTCCTGAAACGCATGGCACCATCCCCAAGAGCTGGCTCCCTGCTATGGCACAGCTTTCCTCTTCAGCCTTAGGTAACGACTCACCTTCCTTCTGAGCTCCTCCATGGAAATCCTGATGGCTCTCTGCCCTCCTGGCATGAAGATGGGGAGATTAACCATGTAAGAAGAGGCTCTGTCCTCCTGCACCGATTATCCAGAGTGATCCACACAAAAAAAGCTATCAGCAAGCATTTAAGGCATCCTCATAGCTAGGAAGGTGATGTCTCAAATGATGCTGTTAAGGACAACAAAACCAAATGCATTTTACTTATCTCAGCAACACACACTCTACAAATGCCCCAAATGCACTGAAAATGATAGGGAAAAACGCTCAATTGCCACTGAAATGCATTCTGGCCTGGGGGAAAGCAGAGCAGGACAATAAATACTGCGGTTCAAGGGGGAGTCAAGAACTCACAAAAGTATTTCACTGGTAGTAAAGGAAGAAGAGAAAAGGCAAAGCTTTTGTAGCCAAATTGAAGCTGGCTGAGATGGCAGCCTTTGTAGAAAGTGCTCTTCCTTGAAAAATACAAAATATATGAAAGAGTGCCTTGCCTGAAAGACTTCCCGCATTTCTTTGTGATTTCCAAATCAATTTAGGATAGATCAGAAAGGGTAGCTAGATCCAGCAAAGAAGACGGGCCATCTCTGTGAGCACAGCACAGAGGGATATTCTGTGGGGCTTTGTGGATTATCAATTCTCTGCTGCACGCTACATGCCACAAAATGTATTCATTTCACAAATCTCAGATCTGTCAAAGGATCTGTCAAAGGATGCTACAGACTGGCATGTTCTGCAAAGAGAGCTGGAGAGACAGAGGAAGTCGTTGGAGACCATATCCCTGTAACAGCAAGGAGCTCCAAAGCAAAAACATAGGATGATTATTGGAATTAGGCAGCTTCACAGAAGATGAATAAGTAAACTCCTAGTGATTCTGGTCAGATTGACCTGAGGAAAGAAGGAAAGACTCCTCCTTCAGGTACCTATAGGTACTTGAGAGACTTCCTAATACAGGACAAAGAGCATCAGCACCACCGCTCCCAGCTATTGCCAGTTCATTCAATACTGCCTGAATCACTCTTAAATCCATTCAAGCCCAAACCTGAGGAGGCTGCACCAAGGAAAGGGTTAATACCGACTCCAGCCTTCCCCCAGAACAGCACAGCCCTTTGCCCCCAGCCCTGGGTGGTCCCATAGCTCCTTGGCCAGGTCACACACACTGGGTGGATGTTGAAGTGCTCCTGTGAGTTCTGGCTTTCTAGGGAGCTGCAGCTTTAATCATATTAATTGTTAATTAGCAGGTATCCTTGTTTTCCTGCTGATAAGTGTGAGAGCAGGAGGGCAGGTCAGGCAGCAGCTCCCTTGGCTTAGAGGGCAACCTGACAGGGATTAGCTCTGGCTTCTGCATATAACTGAATTAGTACTGCCTCTGTGCAGCCAGGACCCACCTTTCTCCATTGCCCTCAGTATGGTGACCAGCACAAAGGACAGGACCATGGTCTTCACTGTAGGTCAGACTGGGTACCGAGAGCCTATCATCAGCATCTGCCAGTGTCTGACCACATGCGGGTACCACATCCATCCCAGACACCCACCAAGAGCAGCCACTTGACTCACTCTCTGGCCTGACTGATTGAATCCCCCTGAGTACCAGGTTTTCAGAAGCACAAACCCATGTTCCTTGCACAAGACCCCCATTAAAACCCCCAGGAATACTAACACAAAAAGAAGACGCTTCTCCAAGCCACAGGGGAGAGGGGTGCATCACTCCATACACCGAGAGACAATGCTGAAGCCCTGGGCTTATCCCAGAATCCCTGCATCCCCTCCAGCCAGGCTCCAACACTGCTCTATGGATGCACAGGGACAACCACAGTGCCAGCCAGCCCAGTTGGACCACAAGGCTGTGGCACAGAAGAACCAGGAAGATACCATGAGTTGGAAGCTCAGCAGCAGAGCTTATTGAGGCATCCTCCTCCTCTCCTGCAGGAAAGCGATGCCCAAGCCTTGCCAATCCCTCCACAAAGCTTCCTACGGGAAGTTTCTGGCACTGGGAATGGTTGCCAGCACAGGATTAGCAGCCTGTTGATTTAAAGGGCTTATTACAGGAGCTTAATTCTATTTTGACAGATGAAAGTAAGTCAATTACAGCTAGAAATAGCTCAGAATTTGGGTTGTGGGGTTTTTTTTTCCACTTTCTCTCCTCCCTTTCACAGAGTTGTGATATCATTTACTTCCCTTCCCCTACCTCAAAGCCAGCATTTTCTCTAAAATGCCTTTCCAGCCCAGGGAAGCCTCAAACACAGGCACTTGGGGCAGCACAGTTCATTCTTTCTCCCATTACTGCTGCCTGTGATGCACTGTGGTATCAGAAACTCCCTTCCTCCCAGCCTGTCTGCAGAGCTGCCCTTCACATCCCTTCCCTGGAGCACCCTTTTAAGCTTGCTCCTGCAGGAAATGACCCCCACATCCATCCCTGCCCACCCCTTGTGCTTACACATAACCTGAACTGAGACAGACCAACAACCAGCATGGACCAACAGACCAGAAGAGATCAGGTTCAGAGATGTGTGGGGTTAGAAGTACTCAAAACGATCAAGAAACATTAATGCTGAAACCTAGAGGTGAGAACATCAGCTACATGAGTGAATTCCCATCCTGGGAGACCAACAGGGTTAGTCAGGATCAACAAGAACAGCTACTGCCACTCCAGCATAAGCCACCACCAGCCTAGACTCCCTAAATGAATCATAACTCTCCTTAGAGAAACAAAGCAAGAAAGCAACAGCCCACCCCATCCTGAAGCCACTTACATGCAATTCTCACCTATGGGGCTCCCTCTTTTATAACCTGCCCATCTCCACCACAACCTGTGTGTCCCACACACCTGAAGTTATAAGGAGAGAGCAGAAAGACCCATTCCTTCCCTCCAAGTAAGTCCCTTCACCACCACCTGGCCCTATTTACCTAATCAAGAGGACCAGAGCGTATCAATCCCCTCCTTGGCTTGGCTGGTCATTTAAGATGAGCAGTGCAATTAGCACCATCACAGAGGCTACACATGAACAGCCCTGCTGCTGCTCTGAGCTCCCTGACCTCACTCAAGCACAAGGTGTCAAACCTCACCACTAGCTTGGCACACACATTTCTCCAAGGAAAGGTCTAACCATAGGCTGGGGAGTTGTCAACACACCCAGGAAAACATTGCAAGACTTAGGCTCACTACATTGCATGACTAAAAGCCCTCACACTCAAAGAGCAGAGCAGGGAGCCCCTGCTTGTGAGGTGGTCCTTAGTTCTCATCTAGGGACCAGCCACTGCCTATGGAGCTCCTGAAGAAAGAAATAGCTCCAGCACAAACCAATGGATCTCTCTCTAGCTCAGGAAGCTCATGAAATCCTGGCTCTGAGCACACCAGAAGCACTCTCACCCTCGGACAGCGTGCAGCAGGCGCAGCGAGGGGTAGGCAGTCCTGACGTTGATGTGATGCTTCAGGATGAGCTCGTTCACCCACTCCACTCGTTCCTTGCCCCCCTTGGCCATGAACGCCGGGATCCAGAGGATGCTGCCGTTGAGGCTGTGGAGGCGTTGCAGCAGCTTCTCCCTCCAAGTCTCATTCACCAGGTCCTCGAAGGCGCGTTGAATGACCGAGGGGTTCATAGTCACCAGGTCTGTCTTCATGCCCACGTCCTGCGAGTACTCCTGGACAGGGGCCAGATTGCACCTGTGGGGAGAAACACCAAAGAGCCCTATGCAATGGATGTGACAAACAACGGCAGTGACAAGCAGGGGCACTTGATGCCAAAAGCCAGGGCCAGATGTGCCCATTTGCCCTTGCTTTGGGGAGAAGGAGGAGGGAGAATGCATCTCTGCAATAAAGAGAGGCTCTGACCCAGTACTGATGAGCCATCTTAATACCAGGTCATCATTCCTCAGCATGACGGCGTGCGCATGCATATTCCTCTGGGGCAATGCTAATAACAGGCATAACTCTGGTGTCTGGTGGGTGGCTTCGTATGGATTGGTATCTCTTCTGGTGCGGTTCAGAAATAACATATAGCAACAAACCTCCCATCTTTGCTGCCACGGCAGGTTTGCAGTGAAACCGCCTTTCCCACGCAAAGAAAGTGCTTGCCTCTTATGTCTACCCTGCTAGGGTAATATTACCCTTAATCTCTTTTCTCCTCCTGGTGCGTCTCTGCTAACAGCAGGCGCAGTGGCACGAGCAGTGATAACGACACCAGCAGGAGGTGGATGCCAGGACATGGTCTCCACAGGGCTTGGCTGTCTGAAGGCTGTGACCTTCAAACCCCATCTCTTTCTGTGGGATTAACTGGTGCCTCCTCCCAGGCTGTGCACGCAGGGATGGGCACACACGCTTCTCCAGGAGCTCCTGTGCCACCGGCTCCTGAGTCACACCAAGGATGTGGGATAAACTGCCAACAAATCAGCCTTGTTATATGGTGCTTTCGTACAGCTCCTTCAGGAGGGATCTGTTGCCACTAAGCTGTGCCATGCACATGGCACTGGGTAAATGGCACCGGGTAAATGGCACCAGGGACCAGCTAATGGGAAGATGCAGAGAGATGCTCGTTCAGCGTGGTAAACCAGAGGGTAGATGCGTGTTTGCACACTGCGTGTTCTCCTGCGGCGTTTTATAGAGAAGTTACAGTATTTAACGAGCAGGAATTGCATCCTAACCATCTGTGTCGATAATCAGCCATCACTACTGTTTTCTCTGCTTTACAGATAGAGAAACTAAGGGAACGGTGTAAAGAAGATCCAGCTATTGGCACACTGAGCCCTTCTGGTCCACTCATCACAGGAGTAAAATCACTGAAAATGAACACTGAATTGAAGAGCTGTATCTTGGATGCAGAGCCCATCACTGGTCACTGTCAGCCTTGCTGAAAAGGCTGCCTGGATGGATCAGGAAGATGAGGTCCAAGTGCTGGCTCAGATAACCTATGGTGGCAAAAGCATGACCATGCCAGAGCTGCACTATCTGGGGAGAAGTTGCTCAAAATCCCAGTCCTTACACCCAAAAGAGCTTTTCTCCTGCAGCTTTGCAGCCTGACACGAAAGCCTCTCCCTAAACTTTGCCAGAAATGCAATAAGCAATTTTCCCCTTTTCTCACTCTGATTAAACAAGGATGTGCACGATAACACCCTGTCCCCTATGGACAGGATGGAAACTGCTAGCAGCCAGGCAGGCTGGAGCAGCCAGATTTGAGCAGGGGGCAGAGGTGACATTATCCTCATTCCCATGTCACACTGGGGACCACCTCTGTGAGCCGCTGATGGATTGGGCTGTCTTCATAATAGACTCACCAGAAAGCAAATGTCTGCACATACATAAATCATCAGAAGGCTGCTCTAGCCCCTCAGCTAGCAGATGTACACAGGTGTCAGCGATAGGAGGGCAGGCATGCTCCTCCTCTCCGCTTCAAGCATCTTCTGTAACCGATTCAGTGTGTGTCCCACTGGGGGTCAGGATCTGTTGCTGCAGGTACATGGGGCAGCACATCTGAAGGGACATCAGTGCTGGGGATGGAGTGGTGACAGGGGAGCGTCAGAGCTGGGTGTGCACAAGTGTGGTGCTAGGGCACTGTGTGGCGCACCCAGTGCTTGAAGGCAGAAGTGGTTTGGGGAAGAATTGAGCTTGTCTCCATGGGAGAGTCCAGGGCAGGGATTGTTTGCAAGAGGGCAAGCATGTGGGAAAAGAAGAGGGAGTGCTTGGGACTGGTGGTGATGAGGGTTAATGGTGTACCATGAGAAGGCACGGGGTGTGTTTGCAAGAACAATGGGTGAGCATTTAGTGGTGGATGGAAGAGCTTGCAGCACGGTGTTTGCATCGGTGAACAATACACATGATGCCCATGGGGCTGCAGGGCTGCACAGCACTACGCCACCAGGACTCCAGTCACTGCTCCAGCCCCACCCAAGACCCTCTCAGCCCCACCCTGCTATGTCCTTACCTTATCACGAAGCTGTGCGCATCGATCTCAGGCCCACAGTGGCTGCTGAGCAGGACCCCTGAGTTGCCCACGATGGCGCAGGTGGGGAACTGCTTGCCCTTGAGGGGCGAGGTGCGGGGCAGCAGCTCGTACAGGTTCTGCGAGACGTTCATGGTGCTGTCCCTGTCAAACACGTAGTGGATGATGTCCCCCGGCTTCAGCGTCCCCTTCAGCACCGAAATGTCCTTCTCTGCATCCAGGAACTTCAAGATCTGTTTCCTGAGGACAGGGAAGAAAACAGCCCCATCAGATAAGGTACAGAGGTCATACATGAGATGAACTCTTGCCTCCTGGCTGCTCTGTGGCCAGTCCATCCAACAGATGCTCCCCAGGAACAGCTTACAAATGGGTATCGCCATCTCAGCTCCTGCTCCTTTTCCACCCATCCCTTCCCAGCACAGACTAGCATCAGCCCAACATTAGTGGAGGGTGCCTGCATTTACTCCAGGAAGATAGTGTCCTTCTCCCCTCCATGACCCATTGACAGCACATGCTGCTCCCACTTGACCTGGAAAACAGGGGCTCAAGTTCTCCTTATGTTGTTGTTGCGAGGCCAGCTGGTTCAGCTGGGAATTCATTTCCAAGTGATCGCTTACAGATATGAAGCCTAGCTCAGCAGGAGATAAGCCTTTTATTTCTTCCTTGACTTCTTTAGATGATATACAGAGGCAATTTGCCAGCTTGCGCTAGAGAGGACCAAATCTGTCTCTTGTCCTATAGGTAATTACCAGTACCTGATCTTCAAAGAGAGTGTCTGGTTGTGTCTCCATTTGGATGAGGCTGGTTTAATGTTGTGCTTAATGCTTTCATTACTTCTGTCAACAACAGCTGGAGACGAAGAGTCATTTATTACTACTTCAGCTCTAGAGAAAAGAAAGATGGGGAGAGGGAGAGAGGCAGGATCCGTTAGCATCCCAATGGCACTTCTAATCACTGTCTTCAGCTCTGGCTGCTGGCATTCAAACTTCATCAGAAGAGCAAAATTGTAGTTATTAGCTAAACAAGAACTGAAAGCCTGTTTGTATTCTGCTGCACTCAAACAGACATAAATCCTTAAATACCTGCTCACTTACATGAACACAGACTTACAGCCAGGCACAGCAATACAGAAATCTTACACATGTAGCTGTAGAAAGGCATGCACACACAAACATGAGCAGGCTCTGCTAAGACAGGTTGGCAGATGGACACTTACACAGGCAAGACACCGCAGACCCTCGGGAGCCCACTGACTTCCCCAAGACATTTCCTACATGGACCCTACTGCCTCGTGGTCACATGTGAACACTCTGAATGGGAGCCAGCTCAGCTCCTGGAGAGGGTTAGAATCCTCATCAGAGAAGTGCAATCTTCACCCAGAGGAGAGATTAATTTAGCTGAGCTGCTGGGTGCTGCTTGTGAGTCTGGGCTATGAGCATCCCATACTGAACAGGGAGGAGCTGGCTTGCTGGTAACTTTTCCCTTGTTAGAATGAGGATTTCAGCATCCCTATTCCTGCTCCAGGACCAGAAATGAGCAGGGGGACAGGCAACAACTAGATGCTGTGGTTTGGAGATGATCACTGGGAGCCCCCAGCTTTTAAACCCTGCCCTAAGGAGCAAACCATCCCCAGCACTTCAGTGCTGCTTACATCAAATGGCATGAATTAAGGGAGCCTCCGAATACTTGATGCCATCCAGCCACTCTCCAAAGAGAATACCCAAGCATCTCATCAGAAGGCTGTGCGTGTATCTGCAGCCCCAAAAAAACCTTCACACTTCAGAGCACTCTGAAAAACATACAGGCAGAGCACTCACTATTAGCTAAAGAGAATCTCCCTCTCCGATGCAAAGGGCTTCTTCCAGCTGGGAAATGGTTTGTAAATACATACATATAAAAAAGCACATAAACTCCAAGGAGGGAGAAGAGAGATGGAGCAGAGCTGGTGGCCCAGGCAAGGAGCTCCCATGGACACATTGTGGCTCACACTATGTAGTGTTTTGGAAAGGCAAGGGAATGTGTTTATAAAAGCTGGCTGCCAGTGTCCTTGTTTGTGTTTGTACAGTACCTGCCAGTCGAGGCTGATGGCTTTGTATCCATCGTGTATTTTGTTGTATCACTTTGTGTCTTGCAAAGCTTATAAAAAGGTGTCAAAAATCATAAAGGAAACATGGTAAAGAAATCTTGGGAATAACTAAGATTTTTGTTGGTTTTGCCCATGTTCTGTGTTTTGATCACCGGTGGTGGCATCATCACAGAATGAGATCCCCCTTTCTCACATGGCATCACTAAGCTGTGCAACTGGGCTGCTTGGTAATGCTGCGCTGATGTGAAATCATTGTGAAAATCACACTGAGAGGCTCTGAATGAAGCTGTGATGCCATGAACTGACTGCAATGGAGCAATGTTACTGAAGTGCTTTACTATAAAGCCGAATGAAGTTCCAGTGTCAAAGACAGTGGTCTCTCTTCTAACATCACTTAGTAAACCTATGAAAATGGCAACTCCAATGCTGACTTATTTTCACAATAAGTAACTCTCTGTTCCTCATTCTCTCAATCACCACAACTTGCGGATCTTTGGTTATTTGCAAATGATTATTGCACTGAGATGGAGGAAGGAGGGGGAGAAACGATTAAGAAAATGCAAAGCAGAAGTGAAAAGAAACAGATACATTTGCTAAATAAGAACAGCACTATCCAGTGAAGAGGAGAAGCAGATTAATAGCTGCCTTACAGCAAAAACAAATGAACACAAAATCTAATTTACAAACCTATTAGATTTGCTATGTAAGCTGTTCACAGCTGATCTGATTGTACCTCTGCCTCCAGAACTCCTGCAAGACAAAGGAAATGCATTATTTATAAACCCAGCGCCTCTTTGCCAAGCATTGTTCAACAGTCAAGAGATCCTGCTCTGAAGGGCTCTGAACGGAGACACTGCTGAGCCAACCTTATCCCACCCCATCCAGGAGGGATGAGTCCTCATGCCTGTGAAGGGCTTTTCACATCCATCGTCATTGCTGCCCTACTGTGACCGTAAAACCATTCCCACAAAAAAGCTCCTAACCACCCCAATTAATAATACTTGTGCAATCCAACCAGCCATCAAAGACATCTGGTCTCTGTCATCAAATCAGCATGCAGCCTACAGGTTGCATTAAATACATCTCTACTTTTTTATTACGAGTCAGGTGCTAGCGGTGCATTGAGGTCTCCTCTATCCCCAGGATGCCAAGGGACTTTCCGTATCCTTTTCAAATGGGGACTGAGCTGAAAGATCTGGACCGGATTCCCACCAGTGTTCTTGGGTTGTCAGCTGAGACCACCCAACATCTCTACTGTACCCAGACCAAGCCACCAGTCCCCTGGGTCACCTCATCCTCACAGTGCACCATCTCCCAGCTCCCACTGACCCAAACCAGACCCAGAGTCTCATTCCAGCCTGCTCCAACTCCTGAGTGCCCTGAAGCTCCTTGTCCTCAGCTTTGGTGTTACCCGGCTGAAGCTATGAGGCCAATTCACCACAGTCATTCGCACGCTGGAGCTGAGATCTGAAGTGACATCCTTGTCACTCCCATGGCTTAACACTACTGCAGGAGGACAGGTACCAGACCTGCCTGAGCAAGACCTAAGGGAGCAGACAGCCAAACTTTCCAGCACCTGTATAGTGTTATAATGAAGAATAGGTGGGACCAAGACCCTTCAGAGACCACCACCACCACTCATACAACCTGTGAATCCTCACTTAAACACATACAAGTACTGGTCTGCATCTACTTGGCTGCAGAGCCCCTTTTTGCTGTAACTTGCTGTTTTCCAAAGGGTGACAAAGAACAAGTCACCCACTTCCTGATGCTCAGTGGGACCTGGGCTCCTAGTCAGACGCATTTTAACTGCCACGTGCTCATTGCTCTGTTTTATTGTTTCCATTGCACAGATATCCAAATGAACATGCTCATAAAGAGAACCAAATTTTCTTCCAGCAGAAATACTGCTACCTGGAAATATATACCTTAATGAAAATGTATCTCAGGAGCACGTATTTCTACCAGTCCTGAAAAAAATCCCAAATGCATTAGACATAAATGAAAAAGAAATAGAGTGTGTGAACGTTTGGTGCCATCAGACTTGGGGAATGCAAAGTAAATCCCTTTGTTAGGCTGAGCACAGCCCTCAGCACCGCCTAACATCAAACCTTTGGGACAACAGTGGTTGCCCCTTTCCTCCCTCATGCTGGGGACCATCTACAGTCAAGTCAGAGTGATTCTTGCTCCAACCCTCTTTCCTTTGGCAAACCTGAGAGTTGGTGAGCTGCCTCATTTTTTGGTGCATCAAGGGAACAGCAGGACTAGCTTATTCCTAGAGCCTACTGGCATTTAACAACCTCTGCTTTAATGGGGCTCACTGCAGGGTGTGGGAGCAGACTGGATTAGTGTGCAAACCATGCACACTTGCTGAGATGTCTCTGAAGGAGCCTTCCAAATGGGATTCACACTCCTTCACACTTGCCATACGACAGATAGGGACTGGATTAAGGGCTTAGAAAAAGAAATGCTGCTCCCTGAATAAGTGCTCGCTCACAGTCTCTGTGAAAGGACAAGGAAAAAAAATCACAGAAATCAGAAAGTGAAGAGGACCTGTTAGCTCCCACCCCATCCCTGTTTTGTGGCTATGGCAGGCCTGATCCAAAGCATCACATCGTATTATTCAAATGCATTTATCCAATCTAGCTTTACATGCCACCAGCGACAGGTCTGTGCATGTCTCCTCCTGAAATTAAGGCAGGCATCAATGCTGGATGTGAGGAAGGCAGGTTGAGAGCACATCTCCCAGCAAACTGTGTGCAGCGGTGGTGGGGAAGGGGATCTTGCTGTTGAGCAGCCCCTCAAGGGCAGTTTCTTTCCCCCTCACACACTGAAAAGCAAAAGTTTTCAACATACTGTAGTGCCAACAGAGCATGAAGTGTTCTGCTGTCATAAGTGAACATGGGGGAGAGAGCAGGGCTTCGCTGCTAGCCACCTTCCCATGACTTGCTCCATGGCACTGGGCTCACTGCTTTCTGGCTGGCAGCAGCCAGGATGCTCTCACCTGAGATACTGACAAAGCCACTGCTCCCTCTACCAGGCCTGGTATCTCTCTCAGAGCCATGGAGCTTGCCTGAAGCTGGGATATGAAACTTGGCTGAAGGTCTTAGCTGGTTCAATGAATCCTAAGATGCTCCTGTGGCTTCAAAACCATCAGCCTTTTGGCCCTTTGAATCTTACACTGCAACTTCTGAATATCTTCCTTACAATCTCCCTTTGTACAGGTGAAAACAATGCGCACTGTGAATCATAGAATGGTTTGGGTTAGAAAGGACCTTAAGATCATCAAATTTGAACCCCTTGCCATGGGCAGGGACGCCTTACACTATCATACCATGAGGTGTATTGCCCTGCTGAGCTCAGCTCATCAGTGGGTACCAGCCTGGCAAACCAGCTGCTCAAAACACCCATAGTTTAGCCAAGCATGGTATTTCCCAAGGTCTACCATAATTCATTACCAACACAGCAAGTCAGTATCATCATACTGCTTCGTTCCTCCCACCTGGGAAGAGGAGAACATTAAGAAATTGAGGGCACTAATTAGAAGGCACAGGTTCAGAAAAAAAACTCAGCCCATTTTATTATCCCTTACTGACCTGGAGTTTCAAATCTCTTGGCTTCAAAAGGCAAAGAACAACCTCGATTAAAATTGCACAGATAGGCATTGATTTTGAAAAGCTTTCTAGTGCTACATCGTGTTTAGATTGAATTGCTTTATTAATCTGGTTGTTATCAGTTTGATTGTATAGCCAGCTCCACAAAGTACCAACCTGCTTCCTAATCCTATTATTTACAAAACACTCTTTTTTTTTTACTTCTGTGGGGATGTTTTCCAGTGATAAATCGCATCTATATGTGCTAATGCCATATTACTGGCTTATGCCATCCTTTCTCATTTTTGCTTTGAGATTTTCAAGCTGAATTTCCACTATCTAAGATATTATATAGGTCAAAACATTCTGTGCTCAGATGTAAAGTGACACTGATTCATATATCAGAGGATAAAAAGGAAGAATTTTCTTATGGTTCAGGTCCAAATTTTCTTGGCTGAATAATTTCTGGCAAATCAGATATGTGAAGACTTTTCTATTCACCCACTATGAATGGGCTGTTTGGGGATTTTTGCATCCCCTTTCATAATTTCTTACTTCTTAAATGGTTCTCTTAATTATTGCGAGGTACGGTTCGGTCTTGCTTCCAGCAATTTCGATATGTGAAATCAAAGCTGCTTTGACTGAACAAGTAGGTCACACAGCCTCTTTGGGTGAGCAGATCTCTAAGAACAGGCTTTATGCATTCATATTGTCGGGCTTACAAATTCCAAGACCTTTCTTCCATGGATATTTTACAATGCCCACACCTCTGAGTCCTGCTTCCTCCAGCATCCGCTGCAGACAGTACACATGGGAAGCGGTCATGAGAAGTAAGAGCTAGCCAGGAATTTCATCCATACCTAACCACCCATTTAGTCACATTTGTGAAGCTCATTCCCAGTGGAACAAAACCTCTGCCTCTTCCTAACCCAGGTCCTCCTCTTCTCCCTTCTCCATATGAAAGCGAGATAATGATCCCTTGGATAAATTCTGCTTAACAATCCCCCATCTGAATTCCACAGAAAGAGAGTTCAGACTGCCACAGTTTTTATCTTGGGGGGTTCACATGATTAACACACACTAATTAAGTTTTCACAACCTGCTTTTGCGTTAGGTACATTTTACGACCCTTGTTTTACAGCTGGGACACTGCGGGGGGAAGTGGCTTGGCCCATAACACCAAGAAATGACAGTCCCACAAGCCAGGACAGGAGCACTGATATGGGCTTACAGCACACCAGCCCTCTTGAAAATGCTGCTCTTTACTTGCTGAGAGCAAGTATGGCTCCTGCAGGGTGAGAGGGTAGGATACGTACCCAGTAGACCACAGGAATCAATCTATAAAGGTCTCACTGGCCTGAAAAGCACACGCAGCCATTGGTCTCCTGAAATGGCTGCAGGCGGTACTCGTAAGGCAGTCTGTATCTGTTAAAAAAAGAAACCACCACCTATCTTTACTTTGCTTTTTAAGGATTGCTCTGATGTTGTCCTCAAGGCCAGAATTGCTATTTTCTATCTGAAGGGCACATAAGCCTGCTCGGGCACCACCCTCTCAAAATCACTGCTCTCCCTCCCCTTCCCAATGCATCTGTGTGAGGAGGGGATGTGGAGCAGGATGCGGAGCAGGCTGCTCACAGCCCCTCTGCAGGATGCTGCTTCACAGCCAGGCAGACCCAGTCACTGTAACTGGGAAAAGGGGCACACTGCCCAGCCACTGCAAAACAAATACAAACACAGAGATCTCCCCCCTCCTCCCAGACTTGACAGACTCACTGCTGCAGACACAGTCACATATAATCCCATGTGCATTCACAGGCATAAGCCAGACCTTGCAATGCCAGGGACTAGCTGACACCTGCACAGCACCTCGCTGGAGATGGGCTTGGATGCACCGACTGCCCTGTTGAGTGAGTGGATTAATCCTGCTGACTAAGAGCAGTGCAGTCATTAAGCTAAACCATGCCCTCCCTGAGTCCTCAAAGATGGGGCAGGATTCCCTCCAGCCAGAGCTATGACATGGATCAGGACACAGGTTTCAAATCTCCCTCCTCTTCCCTGAAATTCAGGGTTTGTGTTGAGACCAGCAGAGCAGCAGATGTGATTCCAGTTGTCTGTGGAAGAGAAATAATTGCCTTCCAAGTGTCAACCTGTCCAGCCTGTCCTGCAGGGTGGAAAAGCAAAGGTGTCCTGAGAATCCAAAATGAGCAGGAACCCAGCCCAGAGGCTGGAAACCAGGATTTCTTGGGTACCATATCCTGGCTTTCCATCTGCATATCAGGTCTCACTGAAAAGATGGGGAAAGGCCATATTCATCAGCAAGTCCCCCGGTGAGGTTCTCACTAGATACTGAAGTGGTTTCTGTGGCATTTAGGTAAAAGCCCACTCATATCCATAAAATGTTCTTCTATCAGAGTCGAATTTAGAGAGGAAAGACTTTGCTGCTGCTTAGAACTACAGAATGGTTTGGGTTGGAAGGGACCTTAAAGCTCATCCAGTTCCAACCCCCTGCCACGGGCAGGAACACCTTCCACTAGAGCAGGTTGCTTCAAGCTCCATCCAGCCTGGCCTTGCACACTGCCAGGGATGGGGCAGCCACAGCTTCTCTGGGCACCCCGGGCCAGCGCCTCAGCACCCTCACAGGGAAGAATTTGTGCAAATCAGAAACAAAAGCCAAAGCCAGGTGAGAACCAATGGGATGGGAGATGCATTTTGGAACCTTAAGACCATGTGCTCAAACACACCACCACGCATCCTCCCTAACACAGGCATTCCCCAACCCAGACATGCAGCTCTCGCAGCCTCCCTTCTCATCTTGCCTTCGTGCGTCACATCTCATAACACACCAGGAGGAGCCACGGCATCTGACACTTGCACATCATTCCCTGTGACGTTTCATCAGTCATTTCCAAGTCTGTCATCCCAGGGGCGTGGAGGAGATTACAATTAAGAGGATTGGTAGCCATTGGGTAAACTTGTGTACACACATGCTCCTAGTGAGGAAGGTTCCCTCCCCAGGGATTAATTGGAAAGACATTTCTAAAGCATTCTGTCTGCTAGGATGAAAGATCCTGCAATACATCTTGATGAGACATTTGAAATCACACTTCCATGTGTTTAAAATCTCACTTGTTCACATTATCACAGCTTGGCAGCCTGAGTGTCAAAAACTTCCTAAATATCAGGTGCTATTTTTACTACTCCCAAGTTTCATTCTTTCTATTCTTTCATACTTCTGCATTTGGAAGAGTGCGCCCATATCATGGCATTCAGGAAAATCACTCTGCTCTGCTGGGGTTCTGACGCACCTGCAGGGGCAGTGCTTGTACAGCCAGGCCTGTGGTGTAGCATCTTCCAGCAAGTCAAGGAGACTTGGTGTAAAGGCACCAGCTGATGGTCTTGATGATGTTCCTAGACTTGCTATTACCCACCATGGGCAACACAGATCTATCCGTCTCCTGCAAACCAGCCTTGCTAATCTGGTCACCTCCTCCCATGCCCCTGCATCCTTCAGGCTCCTTCCCAGGGACCACAAGAAGACAGAAAGGTCAGAGGTGCTCAGCATTCCTCCCTGCCAGGTGGTAACTGTGGCTTTACATCAGCTCCTGTGTAAATGAGAGGAGGGTTTGGCTTTGAGATTTCTGCCTGGTTACAAATCACTGTGTGATCATTGAGGACACGGGAATCAAGACACATGAGTTTGCAAAACAGAGACACCTATTGCTGAATAGAGAATCAGCCAATTAGGCAGAAACGCTTATATGGCAAAACCAGCGAAGAACCAGCAGGAACAGTGCAGCTCTGATCACTAAAGGACATGAGGCAATGGGAGGGACACTCGTGGCAGCCTGCCACCAGGACACTGCTTGGGGATCACTGCACTGGGATAACCACAGCACTAAACCCAAATCCCTGTCCCTGCCCTGAGCTACCTGCTCTGAAGGACATGTAAGAGGCAGGAAGATACTCAGAGCAGCCTGATGGTCACTGCTGTCCATCAGGAATCCCATGGTGCAGGACAAGTGCTTCTCCTGAGCCAGAACAGTCTCCCTTGCATGTGTGGAGTGTCAGCTCTCACGTAAACATGCATTCACCATCACATCAGCACAATCTGACCCGATCACCCCATGATGCTCTTGTTTTATCGCTGCTCTAAAGACAAAATGCTCATGTGCTGGCAGGGCTCAAATGTCACACATCTCACCTCTCCCCATCCCATGTACTAACAGGACCTTATTCCCTCCTTCATCTCAGGTCTTCCATTAGAAGTTTATTCCTGGCATCAGTTCAGTTTCTTTGGCTGTGTTAATTAAACAGCACAGAAAAAGACGCTGAAGCAGGCAAAAAGGATGCAGTGAGGAGTTTGGGACTGGGGTGTGTTTGTGTGTTTAGCTTTCCCCCTCTGGAACAGAGAAGGAAAAAAACCCCAAGAGCCCACTGAAGGCCTAGAAAGGAGCTGAGAGAAAAGCCTCACTGCTTAAAAAACAGATCTACACTATACATTTTCCCTGAGATAATTTTTTCAGCCAGCAGAGCAGAGCTATCAGGGAGCACAAACAGCAGAGCATCAGTTCTGCAGCAGATCTGTCACCCTGAGCATTCACATCCCAAAAGACAAAAATCCCACTGGCTCCTGCAGCATCTTGGATGCTACGTACCCTGGGAAATGGGAATGGTGCAATATGAAAAGATATCATGTCTGAGGGGCTGCGGTTCCTCTGGCTCATCCTCCCATACCCATCTCTCGCCTACTTTTCCCACTGGTCTGCGCAGCCCCTTGGAATACTCAAGGTCTGGTTTCCTCTTTTGCTGTTGACGTGGATGCTGAGGACCTCTCCTGGGCATTGACATCCTCCTGGAGTGGTTCTTCTGTATGAGCATCCTCAAAATAACATCTGGTGCCTACACAAAGAGAGCTGGGAGCTCCTGGATGAGAGCTACACCCTGCAACCAGCAGCTGTCTGAGCTATTTCCCCACCTTTATAGACACTCAGTAGCAATGGAGCCATGCAAGGACCTTCACAGGAACTTAGTCCCCAGATAACAATGTCCAGAAGCCAATAGCGGTTTCAGAGCTTGGCCTCCTCTCTCCTCACCTGGCTCATAAAGCCACACCATGGAAACACAGGCAGCAGTAAGGAGATGTTTAGTGACCAGCTCAAGTTGCTGTTCAACAGTTGAGTGTGCTTCTGGATGCCTGAAAGGATGCTGGAGACGCCTTATGACGATGCTTAACCTTCTCAGGAGAATCACGTCCCCTGTTGTAGCTGCTGGCTGAGAGCTGAATTACATTTTTGAAGATGCCAGTAAAACTGGGGCTGGAGGTAACGGGTCTCCATGGAAGAACCATCCTTGGATTCCGAGCTGCCAGACACACGGCAATACCAGGGGGCCACCACAATGCTGTTTGACTGAGGGAGGCCTTGAGAGAGCACTTAAAAAACCATGTCACAGACTGTGACAGTACATGCTTTTAAAAGCAGCCCTGCTCATGGAGAGTGCTGGATGCGCATGGCGTACTCAGCGTGCAGATGTCCAGGCTGGGTATCTTTCTGTTGTTTGTTTGTGATAACTTCAATGGATTTCTGTATGCAATAACAAGAACTTTACTTGCAGTAGCAGTAAGAAAGAGTCCAGCACTTAAACTGGGAAAGAGCTGACCTGGTGCATGAGCAGCCAGCTTGATGAATCAGAAAACCTCAGAAGGGTCAAGAGCAGGGCTGGCACAGTTAGTGGGATCAGGATGATGAAGCTGCTAACCACCTGGCAAAGGGGAGCATTCCTGATGCTGGTGGTGTTTCTGCCTTGTAGTGTCACTTCCAAGAGCGACCATCACTCCTGGGCTGGTGCAAAGACATCAGACTGGGTTACATGATGACAGGACATAGATTTGTGCTGTGGCATCACTTGCTGCTTCAGGAGGACCATATTGGTCCCACCACCCTCACAATGAGCACCTTAACCATGTGCTACCCTCCCAGTTCATCTTCCTCCCTGCCCTCTCACCCTGCACCATTGCCAATTCCATGGCAGGTTTTGGCAGCACCATGCCCATGTCCCTGGACTGCCCCTTTCCCATCCTGACTGAAGTCATGGTTGGTAAGGAAGCATCTCCCAAGTCCACCAACAACACCAAGGCTGCTGCTCAGCCAAAACAAGAAATTCTTTATATCTTTACAGTGGGAACACAAAGAAAAAGAAGCTGTAAAGACACTCTTGTCCTGGTTCTTTGCTTCCCCCCTCCCCTTTTCTTAATACTGCAAGAGAGGGGCAGCACCGCTGACACCAGCTTGCTCTGCTGTGGTGACTGCTGAAGGACACCTGAAACTCCACTCCTACAGTGAATTTACTGTGCCAAAAAACTCCCTTGTTTCCAGAGGCAACAGGGGACACAAGCCAGAGAAACAGCAAAATAATTATTGCCTAATGTTGCAGTGTGGGTTTATTTCTTGCTGCGGAGGATGACCTAGGCCCAGGGAAAACAAATAACAGAGGCAATTCTAAGTCTGTCTTTGGAACATCTGTGTTTTTATAGCAACTGTGCCTGTAGATGTACTTAAGCAGTGCTGGTCACAGGGATGAAAAAGCAAAATACCTGTAGCCTGAAAGCTCAAGGAAAGGTAAGGGAGCTCTTATCAAACGCTTTCCTGGAAGATCAAAAGCACATCTGGCATGCCAGTAGGCACCAAAGAACAGATGTCCAAGCAGAATAACCATGGTTGCTGCAGAGAACACAACAGAAAACGACCCCTTCATCAATGTCCAGGAGAAGCCAGGAGGGCTCCGGGTGGCAGTGGGATCTGCTGGGTCACTGCTGGCCACCATCCCAGGGCTTCACTCTATGCCCATGAGTTCAGCAATAGCGTGGGGGAGTGGGCACTGTACTGCTGATGGCTGAATCACTTAACCCCACCATTAGCTGCTCAACAAGCCTTCACTAAATGGACCAACATTTGGAACTCCTTGTTCTCTGCAGGGTGAAAAGAAGGTTTCCCAGACTGGGATTGTGCATTTGTGGGCTTAGAGATTGGAAACAAAACGCACACTTGGGCAAAAGGGAAACTTGAAGCCCTGTGGGAACTGCTTTGCTCTCTTCATTGCTCTGAGGGTGGGAACTGGTAATGGCTTCAGCAAGTCTGCACCTAAGAAGTGCTGGCTGGAGATGTGCATCCTCCTGTCACAGCTACTGCCATTCTCACTGGCAAGCTAAGAAATTCCATCCTTGGGGGTCTTGCTGCTGACAATCAGGACTGGACCAAAGAGTAGCTTTTCACTAACTGCACTGTAAAGCCCCTAGAAGGGCTGTTTATGTTCATGGTGCTGGGTTTTCTTTTTGTTTCACTGGATTATATGGGGCGGTTGCTAGTCCTTTCCATCCTGCTGCTCCCAAGCCCTCCTGCAGGACACCAACGCCCTGCAGGCAGCACTGCTCCTGCCATTCCCTCGGAGCTAAGCTTAAGGAAACAAGCTATGGATATTCATATTCATATATCATGTATCATATTCATTTAGTGTGAGGTGTCCCTGCCCATGGCAGGGGGTTGGAACTAGATGATCTTAAGGTCCTTTCCAACCATAACTATTCTATGATTCTATGACCTCTTTCAGCTTGCCCTAGGCAGGAGCACAGGGGTTCTGTATGCATCTTTGTGGCAGCCACCCCTGCCCCTGCAGGAGGTGAAGGAGTGCTTCACAAGGAGGAAGGGGAACTCTGCAGCCTACCTGACACCCACTGCTTGAGCTCAAGTTATTGTCAGAAGAGGTGCAATTAAAGCCAGCACCAAGTATTTTCCTACTCAAATCAGTGCTCCAACATTGCTTTTATTTTCAAGCCCAATGCATCATGGGGCTTTTGTTAGAGCCCTGCCATACCAAATGAACACAAAGGCCTCTCCACTGGCTCCATTTACATGAATAGGTACAGGGTATCTGTGGGCTTCTGTCCTGCAGAGAGCTACTACTCCTCCAGACCAACCTGAGTAATTGTTGGCTTGCGTGCACCTGCTGTGTGAGTGCAAAAAAAGTGCATGTTGGTAGAATACAGCACCTTTTCCAACAAAACCTTCTGGTGCAGAGCAAGTCTTAGACTAACTCTGGGTCAAGCGCAGTAAATCACAGCCTGAAACATCTAAGCAGGACATTTACACTCCCTGGACCAACCTTGACAAGAAGCGTTATGACTACAGCACGCTACAGACCACTCACAGCAAGCACATCAGCCACCATAAAGGATGCGAAATCTCTCTGTGGCATTCCTGAGCCTTTGAGAGGCAGGCGTTAGGAAAGGGCACGCATGGAAAAAGCAGCAATTTACTGACAAGCTTCCAGGCAGGCTGGAAATATGAGATGCTCCTATTCATCACTTAAAAAAGAGCAGAATGTAATTCCTCTGGTGATGAGGATGGAAAGGCATGTGGCCTGGGCTAGCAGAGAAAAGGTTGGCTCATACTAAGACCAGCCCATTACCAAGTGTCAAGTGTTCCCTAAGATGGCTCAGGCGCTAATTTGAGAAGTCACCTGGTGGCAGCGGGTCAGCAGCTCCCTCTACAGACAATCAGGACACAGCCGGACCCCTGCAGAACCGCTACCGCCGACGCATAATAACAAAGAGTCCCTTTAAACTGGAGCAGAATTTTTCTCCTCGTCACCGGCAACAATTATTCCACTCAATGCCGGGTCCTTTGTCTCCCTGTGCAACGAGAGGTCTGTCCCGCTCGCCTATCCTGGGGTGGATGAAGAAATGGCTGCGATTGCATTAGTGTTCCCCAAGACAGACACTGAATGTGTCTTTTGTTTCCTTGCTGGGAAACAAAGAGCCTGAGCGATGGAAGGAAACGTAAGCGCCACTGGGATGCAGGAAAAGTTCAGCAGCCCGGAACCAGGTGGTTGGTTGGGAACAAAGTGCCAGGACCGTTCGTAGCAGCAATACCTCACCGCGGCAGCACACACTGGTGAGGATGAGGAGCGAGCCAAGGCGAGCGGGACGAGCGTATCTGCCTGCCCGCTGCCATCCCGCAGCATGAGCGCTGTGTCCGTGGGTGATCTATATGCACAACGACAGGGATGTGGCAGGGGTGGCTGCAAGGTGGGAGGGACAGGGTAATGAGAGTGACACAGTGTTGAGAGCAAAAAACTGCTGAATGTTCATCCTTGCCCTGACACTTCTTTGTTTCAGCATCTCTGGGCTGCAAGAGGTGGTGTAGGAATACCCGGAGGAGCAAACTGGGACTGCTTAAGGAGCAAACATCTTTCTCAGCAGCCTCTGGCAGGCAGAGCAGCTCCAGTCGCCCCCAGCTCCTGCCTCCCTTCACCTGTGATGATGGGAACTTATTTTCTGGGAAAACAGCTTGTTTCTTGGGTTGTCTTTTTGTGCGTTTGCCAGCAATATTGTATTTTTACTTTATTCTCAGTATCTGTAGGTGAGAGAAATATGTTCCCCCCTGCTCCCACCCGTATGAGGCATATTCTTCCAAAGACAATCCAAATTGCAGGCAGGGGGCAGGGTATGTGTAAAAGTGGGCAAGCTGTTCACTCCTCACAATAATTAGAGAGTGTTTGGATGCCAAGGAAAGAGAAGAAAAGAGTTGCACCTGCCTGCATTTCCCAGCCCCCCCTTTGTGCCTGCTCAGCTCTTTGCTTTTCCTAAGGCTTGGGCTGCACTGGCCAAAGCCAAGGCGCTCTGTGGGGTATGGAGGAGGATGCTGAGCTACAGGATCCATCAGCCAAATATCCCTGACCTGGGGGAGAGCTGCACAAATATACGGTACCACGCAAGCCTCTAACAAAGAGGAGTTATTCCCTCCTAGACACATAGAGAGCTCCTGGAAAACTTTGTAAAGGTCTATTTCTCTACACTGTTTTGCATTGCTGCTGTCACACAGTCCCCTTTACCTGCAGGACCTGTCTGCAGAAGATGCTGTTATCATGGGGCCCTCAAAGTTCAAACCCTTCATCATCTCTTGACCTACTGCAGATGAGGCACTCGGCTTTTCCACATCTCCCCAGTAATGTACTTCAGCCAGGTCAGAGCACTGTCTTGACGATTCCTGGTATCACTGCAGCACAGAGATGAAGTGCTCTTTGTGCCAGGCTCCTGTGCTAAGAGCTTAAGGTGTAAGATGAATACTGTTCAGCCCCTTGCTGTGTTTGTGTTTGAGCTCACCAAACCCAAACCATTTTGGAGAAGCAATTGGGGAAAAGGGTGTGAGACAGGGCAAACCAAGAGAAAGGGTCAGTTTGTCCTACTTCATGATTACTTCTTGATATAGCAGGGTCCCATCTCTGCTCTGTGCTTCCCGGTACTGAAATCACAGGACCTTTACAACCTGGGGTCTAGAGTGCTTCTTTCCTTTCCAGTTACCTCGTGCATGCTGGAATGCTGTATGAAACAAGCTGCCTGTTGTTTCTACAGAACTCATCTGACCCTGTGTCCTGGGTTTAGCCATCTCTGCCATGGCACTGCTTGGCAGTACTCCTTTGGAGAAACTACAGCAACAAACTCAGATACGAGGGCTTGGAGATAAGCAACCAGCAAACATTCAATTTCCAGTGCACCCACAACACTGGGAATCCCTAATGAACCAGGGTGAAAAACAGGACAAGTAAGTAACAAAACAGAATAGATTTCCAATAAGGGCACAGCAAGTTCTAGCAGGCAGATCTAGCAGATAGGCAAGGAGAGAGAACAGAAGCCAGAAAAGAAGATGGGAGGAAAGCAAAGGGATCGCAGCAGCCTGTCCGATGGGGGAGGAAGCCTCAGAAGCTTTTCATTTCCTTTATTATTATATAGATAGTGCCAGCTCATTGCAGAGCAACAATTCATCCAGCCTGGTAACCTACAGCCCGGTGCTGGATGTTTCTGGACATGGCTCCTGACCTTTAAACACTTCTTGCCTGCAGCACCCAATATAATATAACAATGAAACAATGACAAACATCACTGCATTTCACTTATGATTTCAGGCAGGTGTTTGTTTTGCTGTAACGCAGTGGACAGTGGCACAGAAAGCCCTTGTGCCATTTGTGCACTACGAGTGCACCCCACATTTCTTAAAATGATTTGTTTTCCCACACCGCCGTAGCGAGTTCCTCAAGTTAATGCAAACCCTACTCTCTGCATTTGCTCCTCTCATCCCCTAAGTTTCCAGCAGCCTTCAGAGATGTGGTTTATGGACTATGGAGGGTGCTGTTTATCTCCTCAGAATTAGGGGCTGCATTAGCCCCTACCATACAGGGCACTTGCAGGCAAACACCCACCATGGAAGTGATCGGGAAGGGGTAATCACAAAGCCCCAGATGCAGCCCATGGATTGAGCTCTCTTACCCTGCTCCATCACTACCAGCCAACTGGTCCCTGCTCACCCTCTCCCATCCCGCGGAGAGGTCCTTGCCCCACCACCCTTAAGACTGGTCCTTCACCTATCAGCCCCGCGGGCTGGTGCCCTCTCCACCACGCCCAGCTGGACCAGCACCCAACATTTTGGGCTGCAAGTTGCCCCATCAGCCACGGCCAGCAGACTGCCTGCACACATCCCGCTTAAACACCAGCTCCATCAGCACTGCCAGAGCCCACACCCCTCTCTCCAGACCAGTATTTGCTCCAGCATCCCTACCCAGACCTGCACCTTATGGAGCATCCCTACCCGGACCGGCACCTCAACGTCTCTAACGGGACCGGTACCAGCTCCCGCACCCTTGCCCGGACCGCGGCCCCGCGCCCCGTCCTGCCCGGCGGCGGGGCGGTCCCGCCCGAGGCTGCGCCGGCTCCGCTGCACTACGCGGGAGCGGAGCGAGCTCCTTCCACTTCGGCACGGCAAGAACCGGAGAGCCGGAGACAAAGAAACTGTCCGGGCGCCCGCCCCCTTCTTCTCCTCCACCACCGCCGCCACCACCACTGCCGCCTCCCCGCCGCCGCCTCCGGCACCCCTCTCATCCGCGCCTTTCCGCCCCCCTCCGCGCCGGGGAAGGGGGTATTTATTTACCCGCTCTCCTCCTCGATCTCAGAGATATCGGCGAAGATGAGGAACCCCACCAGCAGCGTGAGCAACGCCAGCGTCCAGCCCCGGCACGGCAGCGGCATGGCTCCCGGGCTGGGCTGGGCTGGGCTGGGCTGAGCCGAGCCGGGCCGCTCCGCGGGGTGCGGAACGCGGAGCCGCGTCCCGGCTCAGCGCCGCCGCCGCCGCCCGGCGGGGCCGCTCCGCCCCCCGGCGCCCGCGGAGCGCCCGTCCCGCCCCTCCCGGCGCGGGGAGGGGGCTCGGGGCGGGCTCTGCCCTCACCGCCCCCCGCAGACAAAGTTTGCGGCGCGTCCCCCCCAGGGCACACGCGGGGGACGCTCGGGACCTGCCGGCTGCGCGGCCGCGGAGCATCCCCCCCCTTGCGGCGGGGTCAGGGTGAGGGGTTTGGGGGTGGGGGGGGTGGGGGGAGGTTTCTCACCGAAAGGACGAAAACTGTCATCAATCAGACAAAGCCAACTGCTGCTCGCGGGGGTGGTGGCGGCGGCACCTTGTCCTCCCTTGAAAGGTGTGCACAGTAAAGCGGACCTTTTGGGATGGAAAACACTGTAAAAGGAGAGGATGATCACTATGACTATCAATCACCATTAATTACCTCCATCACTATTAATTCCTATTTCAGTAACAATAATTCTTTGCTCTACTATAAATACAAACCATGACATCCATACGGGTCTGGCCACATCTCTTTAAATCTCCCTGGAGTTTGAACAGGCAGGATTTATTTCAGCCCTAGGTGCACAAGGGGCTCTGCTATTGAAACACTGGGATGAGTCTCTGCCACACTCACAGCCCCTGTGAGCAGCCTCCTGCAGCCTTTGTCATGGAGAGAAAAGGCTGCATCTTCTAACTAGAAAGGTAGATGAAAGTGGAGGAAAGTTGGGAAGAAGGAGAAAGGGATTGGCTGGATCCAAGAACAGCCAAAAAAAAGCCTAAGAGGTCATACCCCTGTTATCTTAGTCTAGGGCCAGCCTTGGAGAGGAGCATCCCACTGTGCTGGGGTGAGTCAAGGCCAGCCTGGCCGAGAGTCTCCAAATGCAAGCATAATCCCTTCAGACCAGAAAGTTGCTGATAATGGCAATATCTGGCGATACACACACCAGCGGGCTGTCGAGGGACGAGGGACGCGGTGGATTTATAATGCAGCAGATAGAAGAAGCACAGATGTGTTGAGAGAGAGAGATACTAATTGCTTACATATTTAAAACAGCATCTTTAGTCTGAATGGGAGGCACCATTAAGCAAAACAGAGCTATTAACTGGGGCCACTTGGAAAGCTGCCACCTTCCCTTCAGTGCACGGCGCTTTGCATCAATACAAAAGTATGTTGCTCAGGGCGTGAAACACTGTCAATGTGTGATTCCTACCGAGGATGCTGAGGTGCTCTGCACAGGAGCGTGTCCATTAGTATGGGAAGGTGTAACTAACTCCTGTTGTGTGTTGTGTATTGTGTATGGGAAGGCATGCTCAACAAAAGACTTTTCTCTTTATCTGGATTAAATGGTGGAAGGTACTTTCCTGGAAATTCTGAAACTCGTGTAGAAAGAGACAAACAAATCACCATTACATTTATAGGTAAAAAAATACAACATAGTTGAGTCTGGTACAATTACACTGTAGTGTGTATGGCAAATTTACAATCCCATACACGGCTTTTGTAATAGAGCACATTCAGGCCTCTGGGGAGAAAGCGATTTTAGGTGGTGTAAGTAGCCCCATAATTTACCTTCCTCATAAGCCTGAGAAAAGTCTCATTTTTTCCTTCTATTCTTCTTGGGCTCCTTTTGCTCATGCTGTTTCTAGAGTTTCACAGCAGTGTGACTGGCCTGAGGATGAGGAAACCTCAGGCTTTGAGGTGAGCTTGCTGGTACAGAGATGGACATAGGGGTTTCCCGAGATGCAGGCATCCACAGGAATACAGATGGAGATACCTACTCCTACATCTCTTTCAGCTCCATCCCAGGTGATGTTTTGGCTTCTTTTGTCTTTCTGTTCCAGTCACCAATCACGATGGTGACGTGAAAGAGCAGAAATCTGTGCAGTAAGTGAGGGGTTTGGTCAGTGTGTGGTGGGAGTTGCTTTGCCTGGATGAGGACTCTCTCAGAGGCAGGGACGTCCTGTCTGCTGAGGAGTAGCTTGTCTTAAAAGACATGCTGGGATTTGACTCTGCTCCTGCATAAGTCAATGGAAATGCTGCTGTTCACTGAAATGAAATAAAACCCCTCCTTGCAGGGTAAGCTGGGAGTTAAGCTTCATGCCCTTCACTGGAGAGCTCTGCTGCTAGGGGCTTGCACAAAGAGCTCTCTGAATCCTCTACTTGGTGTCATCTGTTGCTGTATTCCTCTGAAAGATGTAGGTCAGAGAAAAAGGTCATTCTTCAGCTGATCAGGCTTCAAACACAGGGACCAGGACCTTGAAGAACAGCTGGTTGTGAGTGAGGAGGCAGCAAGCAATATAGGGGATGCAGGAATAGAGCAGCTTGCTGAATTATTGTGTAATCAATTAACGAGGCTGTATAACATCACCAAGTGCGACTCTGAGATGAAAACCTACAGATCTTGTTGTACTAAGCTCTGCATGATCAGGAGTCTTACTGTAGTGGTAGAAAGAAATGAATATAATAGGTACTGACTGCAGGAGAGGACATTTTATTCTGCATTCACTCCAAGTCCATCCTTTACAGCATCCTGGCCAGATCTGGGGAGGAAATAATGTACCCTCGTTTCATGTGTTGCTCGTTATCCTGAAGAACTGCAAAACTGCTCTGGAGAAATTGCTGTAGTTCCTCAAGTGTTAGTCGTCCTGCACATCCCATTCGCTATGAATCTTCACATGATTCAGATTTAAACAGGTGCGTAAATGTTGCAGGATTGGGTCTGTAAGCATCCAGAGCCTCAACTTTATGTCTCATTTGTAAGATGGGTTGCAGGAAGATGAGAGCAAACTGTCGCAAATAGACTGTTGTGCTAGAGTAATACGTCCTGAAACAGAATAAAAGGCTATTATATCTTCTAGTTCCTAATAATTTGAGGAAATAATTCTGTATCCAGAACATTTGCAGTAAATACAATAACGTGTAGTTAAAAAAAAATATCTTGGCATAAAGGCAAAAGTAAGTGCACCAGGACAATATTGCATGTTGCTGCTTTGAAGGGGGAAGAGAAAAGAAATGGCATTTTACATTTTCTTTTTGACCTTTGAGAAATATCAGGAATATGTAATAGCCACATTCACCAACAATAGCTCAGAGGATTCAGAGAATAAGAGTTAAACACCTTGGGACATTTACAAACAACTGGCAGAGAGGTGATGAATTTAAGATGTGGGTATGAAAGGCACAGATACACAGGGAGTGCAAAAATAATACATATTTAAAATGCTTTTAACCTATTTTAGAAGCATTATTGAGAAAGGCAGTGGCTCCTGAACAAGCAAAGGAGGGACAGAGAAGATGACCCATGAGGTCTTTGTTGTACTATGACGAATGAGAAGGCTTGGTGCAGCGAGAGGTCTCAGGGGACCTTTCTCCATCAAATTCGTAACACCATAATAAACACATGGCCTTCCTCATACCTGTCAGCCCAAATGAACAAAGTTTACAGCCCATTTTATACAGCTGAACAGTACTCTGATGAATGGGCATGACGAATGGGAGCCTCTATTAACCAGGTTGTCATGTTTCACTGCCTCATATTGGCAACGAACCTGCTTCTAGGTGCTTTCTCCAGTGAAACCTTCAGTCTCTCCCATGAAAGTCAGGCCACTCTTGAGGGGCGTGAAGTGTCTTTTCCTCCACAGTTAAGTTCATTAGGAGGAAAGAAGGATGCTGATTCAGTAGGTTTGATGCCCTCCATTTTCTCCTGAATGCTCTTGGTGGTTTCTGTGCAGAACAAGGGATTGGAGTTTAACAATCCAGCATCTTTGCTCACAGATGGAGAAACACTGGTATCACCAAGCACCTTCCAGAGCTGTCAGTCTCCTCACCTGGCTTTATTTACCCTTGGGTAGATGTTTTCCAGCTGGATCCCAATGCAGTTACGTCCATTACTAGAATGCATTCACCTGCTTCCTGTAGAGGTCTTACTAAAGGACTCCCATATAGAACCATAGAATGGTTTTGGTTGGAAAGGACCTTAAGATCATCTAGTTCCAACCCCCTGCCAATGCTGGACAAATTGTCATGGCAGAGGGATATGAATATGGTTTCTTTTTGAGGAGGAGACAGCACTGTGATGTAGCCTTAGCACAGGCATTTAGACATCGGATTTAGCCACATTAGAGGGGTCTGCAATATTTTGTGATCTGTCCCCTGTTGAACTGAGTGAAGAAGCCTCCCTGCTCCTCAGGCTGGAAAGGAGAGCCTTTACTTCCTTGGAAAAAGGGCCAAAACTCTCCTGATTTTCTATTTTCAGGGATTTTTGCCATAGGAAGGAAGACTTCAAGTCTATCATCTTCTTTATACCCAGAATGGTGTAGCACCAACAAGAAAGCTATGGGGGCTCACAAGGAAGGCAGAAGAAAATTAAACTGTATTAATTTCAAGCTCTATTAGGATTTTAAGAAAGTAAAATCAATAGAAAAGGATGGACTCAGTAGGGAGTGTGACCTTATTTTCCCAGTGTCTGAAGGGGAAATGCACATAATAGAGAGACAAAAATACATCTATAAGACCAGATCAGTTCCTTTGATGTTGAAGAAGAGAAGTTAAAGCACTTACGTAAACTGGCATCATTTGACTGGCATTTAGAAATGTCCTAAACAGAAAAAGAGAAAAAGCAAAGAAACCCACACCCAAACATCCCCAAACCCAACCCCATCCATTAAGTTCTATTGCTTTCTCTCCTGCAGTAATTTGCAAAGATGGTGTGGTTCATGCAACATTTCATCAAATACAACTTGCCATTGTCAGAGCAAAATGTTTGATATAAAACAAGAACGATCTTACTTTCTCTTTGGTCAGATAAGCTGGTTTGGATTAATAAAAATGCCACATTCACAATGATCTCGACCATTTGCATGTGAAAAGCCTTCCACCTGGTAATGAAAACAGTTCTTCAGTTTTGCCACCACTAGTCACAAGAGATAAGGTCTGCCATCCTCCCCCTTGCAATTAACCACGCACCCACAGAAAAGGGGAAAGGCAGAAAAAAAGGGAAAAGCTGGAATGTTTGTGACAATTGCAAAGTGCCTCTGAGCTCAACCTGACGTTAACGTATTGATGCTTTCAGCTGCACAGCTTCTACAGCCTGGCCCTGTGTGTGTGACAAGCGGGCACTTACAGGTTGGGAAGGCAGAGCTGAGCATGTGCTTATATGATGTTTTTACACCGTATTAATGGTATTTTGGGGGAAAAACCCTGAAACAAGTTTTCTCACCACCACCCTTTGTGATTAGGAAGCCACTGGGTGGCAGTGCTGTGTGTGTGCATGTGTATCTATATACACATAAGGGGGGAGACCCTTTTTTGTGGAGGTGTCTCAAACCTGGGTATGTTTTGCTCATCCTTGATATGCTGAAGGCCACTGCAGTGCCCAAGGCTGTAGGCAGGAGAAGAAAGGGCTAAAAGATGCTTCAACTTCAAAGAGCATAGATGAGGCTGTATTTCCATTGACTTGTGTGAAACTCCATAGCCAAAAGTGAGTGCCCAAGGGTCAATCCCAGTGTCCAGGCTGATCCAAGCTGTCCCAGCCTTGCCTCCAAGCCTGCACTTGCAGCAATTTTCTCACACATTCATCAGAACAACAAAGCAGCTGTTTGCTGATAGACATGAATCAGAAACAGCACAAGATACCTGCCCTGTTCCCTGCCTCTACCCTAATCCACACACTTTGCCCTTGTTCTTCCTATCCCATAGAGAAATAATTGACCCAGCAAGGCCACATTTTCACTGACTGAGAACAGGCACATGTGCTCAGTGTATGTACGAAGCATTTCTTGTGTATAGCTAGCAATGATTTGAACTTAACAACTCACCCCTCCAAGATAATTCCAAACTGAGAAGTATTTCTCACTTGTAATGATAGACTTTAAGTGTCTGATAAACAGATACAGGCTTCAGATGCCAAACTAAGACCTCATCTGGTTTTGAATTCTGTCTCTTATCTCAGTTCAAAGCTGCTGAGATGTGGCATGTCTTTGAGGTTTGTTTCTGCAGTACACCTTCATCACAGTACTTCCTTCTGCATTTCATGGCCTTTAAAGCACAGGTCATGTTTGACTCTGGTTTTGTCCTGTTTCAAGTTGGCAGGTTTGATTAATCTTGTCCTATACTTGACAGAAACCCAATTACTCTGCACAACTGTGTCAAGGAGGTCAGTCTACCTAGTTTGGATAAACAATGCTATATGTTGGATGAAGAAATAAACTGTGTATGGGCACCACAGAGTATGGGAGGGGGTCTCTTGCAGTATTAGCTTGCAACTTCAGAGTGTTTCTGCCTGTGAG
The DNA here is from genome assembly GCF_033783945.1 of Neopsephotus bourkii. Classification (NCBI taxonomy): domain Eukaryota; kingdom Metazoa; phylum Chordata; class Aves; order Psittaciformes; family Psittacidae; genus Neopsephotus; species Neopsephotus bourkii. Next base: position 5,520,221 of record NW_026902048.1, read on the forward strand.
AAATCAGAGGTGATGAACAAGAATAGATAAAGAAGAGGAAATCTTTATAAGCCTCCTTTGGGGGCCATCCAAGACAGAGCTTCTAACCACTTGAAGAGGTGTCCCTGCCAATGGCAGGGGGGTTAGAACTGGGTTATCTTAAGGTCCTTTCCAACCCTAACTATTCTATGATTCTATGAGCACACCTGAGTAAACCTGCAAGAAGGCTGGCTTGCTTTGCCTTGTGGTCTGCTTACAGTCCTTTGGAAAAGTTTGATGTAAATCTTTGCAAAACAAGAAGATTCCATCAGCAATTAAAACAACCAAGAAAAGAAAAGAAAATTGTGTGCACACACAGTCCTTTGGGAATGAGAACTTTCCTGCAAGGAAAACGGAGGTTCAACAGTATGTTCCATTTAACAAAAATGGGAAAATCTTAAGGGGCAACATAAAGAATGTAACTTTTTATTCCCTCCACTTCATGCTAGCAGCTAAAAAAAATGCTGTGCAAAGGGCTTTTAATACAAAACCTTGTTTCAGTTCTGGAAAAGAACTTTACTTTTGTCTACAGTCACTGTTGTTTTGGCCCCCATCAATAATAAATGCTTTTTTCTCCTCTTCCATTCTAATAGTTCTCATCCTTTATGTCTTTTGTGGTGAGTGAATGGTTTAGGCTTTAGAATGAAGGAAATTTTGAAAGAATAAAGTATGGCAGAGCGATTTCTCCCTAAGAGCTCTAGCCAGAAGCAGCAGGGAGAGCATGGTCTCCAGGTTACTTCTCCTGCAGGAGCAAGAGCGCAACTTCTTTGCCCAGAGCTTGCTTCTTGATGCCCAACACTGGGAAAAAATCATCTACATTTGATCCAAAAAAACCCCCATTTAAGGCATTGCAAACACCCCAATCCCAGAAGGAACAGCGTATTTTCAACATCATACTCCCCTTCTGGATCCCAAATTAATGTTTTTGAATACATGACCCTGGTTAAGCAGCACCACACACCTGAAACCCCACCTCTCCGGAAATCTGATTTGTTAGTCCAGTGAGCATGTTCCTAGGGAAGGAAAACTTCAGTGCAGCTTGTGCCTAGGTGTGATTTTCGCTCTGATCTTAGACCATTAATGTCCTCTGTGGTGAGGAATATGAATGATTGATCTGCTGCTGGATCACACCTAACACAGCAGAAGGGGGAGATTGCACGTAACATTGCTGGCAGGTTTAAGTGTACAAGTGTAGGAGGAATAAGGAGAGAGAAAAAGGGAGAGCATGGGGAAGAAAGACCACAGGCATGCAACAGCCTTCCTGACCTAGTGATTTATTTACGGTGCTCCTAGAGGGGAAGAAGCCACGCAAAGATCAGGAGCTTGCATGCTGCAGTAAGTGGTATGCTGGTGTATATTTAGCAAACAACAATACAAGGCACAAAATCTACAGAGGATGAGGAAATGCTTCCACTTCTTGTGAGGTCATTGGATTACTGGAGTCAAGGAATGGACAAATTTTATCTGGAGGAACAAGAAAGATTTCCCTTGCTGCTCTGTATACATAAATTACAGGAGGATTCTTGGTTTTGCTTCCTTGAGAGCCGGGGTGTTTCCTCTCTCAGTGCACACCTCCACCATGCTTCCCTCCTTGTTCAGCCACCTCATTCAAGGGCCTTTATATGGAATTCTGGATACTGACAGCCATCTCAGGTCTGTAAGAGGAAAGGCTCTGTTCACATTGAGATGCTCAGGAGATACGTTTCACAGCGAGCTGCTGTCTCCAGGGTAGGTGAACAATGGAAGGAGCATTGCAGAGAATAGCCCTCCAATATAGCACAAAAAGAGGCAGAATCTGTGTCAGCTGAAACCAGTCACAGCGCTCATCGGCCTGATGAATACTTGCACTGGCAGATGGGGATGTTTATGAAGTACAGTATTGCCTGAGGGAACTGCACAAAGATTAACTCTGAACTCACTGATAGGCCTGATTCTGGGAGGTGCTGAGTCCTTGCAGCCCCTGATGAAGAGCCCCTTACTGTGGCTACCATAAAGAGATGTTATCAAAGTGGTTCTTTGATTTGAACCAGAGCAAACCCTGGATTTCACCAGAATGGTGCAGGCACAAGTGGGACCTGCAGCAGCATAGACAGGGGGCTGCACTGTGCTGCGGGGAGGGCAGGGGGGAGCGTAGGGTATTCACCTGCATTCATCAGACCTTTCCCATCACAAAATACTGAGCTCTAAATGAGAGCACACCCTCACGTTAGAACGCTTGACTGCTGTATAAATTAGACCTCATTAGGAACAAGATCCTAAACAAAAGCCTGGGCTACCCCATTTTGTTTCTGAATTTACTTTCTGCTTCAGCTTTGGGATTTCAGGAGGAGGTAACCCTGGTGTGGCCTGAGGCTCCTGGAGATCTGTGGGGACACATGGCACAAAGACTCCCAGTTGCCTCCCCAGCTGTGCAAAGCTGAGGGTCTGGTGGCTTGAAGAAGGCTCAGAAGCATCAGCATTGACTTGACTTGAGGAGCTGGATTTAATTACTCCAGTGCTTGGACTTACTTCCCAATTAAATTTGTCTGTCATTCATAGATTCCTAGTGTGGAAAAAACTAATATCCATTTATATATGGGAATATAATAATCAATCAAGCTTTATCATTCCTATTTCCATTCTAGCAGCTTATAATCATGTAATAAAAGCACATAATAAAAACATCATAAAAACACACAGTAAAAACACATTCACCATGCAAGTATTGCCATCTTAGCACATCCTGGGTAGAAATACCAAAGAGTTCTTGAGGATTCTGGTATGCGGTGCTACATCCCACTCACCCTTTCTACTTGAGGAGTGCTATCTGTTTAAAAGACAAAGGTTATGGGAGACCTACGTAAATGTTTGGATTCAACAAGCTAAGAACATGAAAGGTCTCTGTAAGAGTTTTGCCTTCTTGGCTTTATGGAATTGGAAAACTCTGTAAGAAAACCTCTTCAGCTGCTTTTGCCGTATTATAGCCTTATTGGAAAGCCCACATGAGATGGGTATTGCATTAACACTCTTCTCCCCTGTGGTTTAAATTCAGGTTCATCTTCACAGGCACTCTTTTGCATTACTTTGAAGCAGCTTGCTCTGCCTCCCTGTTCTACCTTCATTTCCCTGACACTTTTTCATACATCCTTGCTCTAGCAGAACGTGGTTTGCTCTCACTGTAGATGAATCAACATCCTGAACCAGCAGTAGCATCTGGACTGGGGGATGATTCTCCACCCTGACAAAAGATATTGGTTCATGCTAATTCTGCTTTACACCCAAACCATTTTGATTCATGTCAGATCACTCTCTGTGTTGCATAGAGGTACCAGTGGCAGAGCAGTAGCACTCTTGGACTTCTTTTCACAACCAATGTGGTAATGACTCCTTCATCTGGGGAAAGTTGCTCCCATCAAAGCCATGTGCAGTTGGCCACAGAACCTGCCCACTTGTCCAGTCATGAATTTTCCAAGTTCCTCACACAGTTATTTCAGCAAGCAAGGAAAACAGAAATGAATCATCTACCCCTTCACTGACTTTATCCTTCAATAGTGTCAGAATAGTTACCTCTGACTTTAATAAAAGCCTCCTGAATTCTTCTCACTTTCAAAGGTTTTGGTTTGTGTTTGAAGCCAACATTCCAGTGACACTGTGAACTTAATGGCTCAGCTACAGGTTGATTTTTGTGTTATATATTTTTAAGCCACAGATGTTACTAGTATTGTCTAAGAAAACTGAACCTGGTTGTTTTAGACATTAAAGGCAGTATTGTTCCCAATTTTTTCCAGCTGCTTATTTTATGTCTTTGGGAAGCACTTTGTACTCGCATGGCTTTGCTTTTTTCCCTCCATTGCTTCTCTCCTTTGTTTGCTTGACACTTTCATGCAGAGAAAGGCAAGAAACATAAACTAGGCAAATGTGACTTGATCACAGTGCTGGTAGGGGGCAGGTACAGTCAATCACACTGCCTTGAACTCTCTTGTGTGTGATCAGCTGGAATTTGTTTGGAGAGAGTCCCCTGAAATTATGTGGCACAGAGATGATGATCCAAAGCCCACGATCAAAAGATGCCTTTGCACCAACTCTGGATTGGGCATAGCGTGTAAATATCCCCCCATCTAAATTGCAGATGTGGGAAAAGCTGGAGGCTGGTTTACCAAAACCTGTAAATTGATTCAGCCACAGAGCAGAAATTCCTGGCCCTGGTCCTTCAGATCCTCTCATGAAACATAAAATCAGTGGTATTTTTTCCACGTTCCCAGCCTCTTCAGAGACACACTAAATTAACCTGAACTCCCTTGGCTTCCCTTAATCTTACAGTAATGCAAGATGCAAAGCAAACCCCTTGTCAGCAATAGCACTACAGATGAAGGCAGCAAAGCTTCCCTTACACCATCCCTGACTTTGGTCCCTGGGATTTTAACTGTTCCTTTATCTACTGAAAAGGAATGTTCAAAAGTTTAATTGGCATGTAATGAGATAACTATAACAAGTTAATTAGTTCTCAATTAAATTGCGTTTACCATACGTTCTGAATATGTTGCTAGCAATTAACGACACCTAATGAACTTGCAATAGCGACTGAGTTTACAATGATAAGGAAAATAAGAAGAATAATGCTTGCATGTGGTTTCATAGTGCATTAAAAGCAGCAAATGATTTAATAAGTGTGTGGTTAGATCACCATATGCATCCAGGAAGTTTATCCTGGCACATCTAACAGGGTCTGGGAGGAAACAATTGGCTTTCAGGATAGGTCTTGTTGGGAAAAAGAATTCCCCAAGAGCTGCAAAGGAGAAGGGAAAGCAAAGCTGCAGGGTAAGGGAAATTATTCACTTTAGGCTTAGGAAAGCATGGGAAACAGAGTTCATAACAAAAAGTTGGAATAAGGTGGGAATCCTGGTGAGTGAAGGAAAAGGGTTAAATTCTTTCCCAAGATCACTTAAGCAGGTGAGTATATAGACAACAATTTGTCTCTGTGCTGTGAGTTAACCTCCTCTTAATGCTTTGCACCATTAGAGTGCCACACTGAATAGGCATTAGAAGGAAAAAACCCTACAAACTAATTTACATTTTAATGAATTTTTAATTGAACCAAAATCTGTTGTTTCTGTTTAAAGATGCAGTGTTGACTTTGTGGTCTGTGCTGCTGAGAGCCAAGTGGGATCTTAATGTGATAAAAACAATGATAACGCTAAGCTTAATTAGGTTTGAAAGCGTGCCTGGTAAAGTGGTAGAGAATAAAAACGTTCCCTTCCAGCACTGAAGGCAAACAGTGGGGCTGGGCAGAGCTTGGACCCCTCAGCCATCCTGGTTGAAGCAAGAGCCAGAGCTGCTACTTCTTGCTCACACGGAGCTCAAACAATGGCATGAGTAAGGTGGGAGAGAAAAGCCCGATCCTATGTACGGTGAATCACCCACAGTAACTTTAGCTCCATCTTCTGATGCCATGAGATCTAGCTTTAGTGACAGGCAGTACCTATTAGGGTTTCTCCAATCATTCTTCTCTTGATAGCAAGCTGTATCGAAATGCCAAAGACTGGGAATTGCACTTTCCAAAGCCGGGACTCTCATGCCCTTCTCCATCCTGGAGCATGCCTCCATCAAAACAAACATATCCTCCTCCTATGCATCCAAGCCTGCCTAGAGCTTGGAGACAAGAGAAAAGCCCTTATATAGGGATTTCTGACCAGTTGCACTTGGATTTATCCAAAATGTTGCCTAGTATTGAGGTATGCTCATTTGCTCTCTCTCTCTGGGGTACCTATGATCCTGTTCTAGATATTTTAAGGCATTTTGTTGTGGTTTTAATGTCTTGTATTGAGTGATTTGCCAAGTTGACCGTGACACACGCATACTTAAGGAGCTCAATGAAATGGCAGCAAAGCAGCTATTTCAACACTAGTTTCTTGCATGTCCTCTTCTTTCATCCTTCCTCTGGCTGCCTCTGCTCCTGGGAGGATTGCTCTGTTCATAACATGCTCAGGGTTTCACATAATCTTGGTTTTATTAGTTATTACTTATTAGGTTATTGTTGATTTAGTTGTACAATGAGCATAAGCTGAATACATCCCTCACCTCCACAGAGAGCTTACACATCCGACACTCTAACAAACCCAAATAAAATCACAGCAATCAACAAGCTATGGCAGCAGATTTCAAAACCTGTTAAAATCACTATGTGAGCTTCATCTTCTATACCCTGCTTCTACCTACCAGGCCCTGTAGTTTGCAGCAATTTGCTCCACTACTGCTCTGTTATGACACTTAAATTTATATTGTGTATGAGTCACTACACTTCAATGCTCAACTTTGACTTTAACATGATATGCCATGTTATTTTTGACTTCTAAAAGTAAGAGTGCCCTTGACCAATTTATATCTTACCTCCTCCAGGTGCCAGTGGGCAGTAATTTTGTTCCCTGTTAGCACGGGCTGGAAATACTGCCTCCTTAAAGAGAGGTTGTCACTAAAGCATCCTTGCATGCTTAGTGGACGCAGAATGGTTAAGGCAGAGGTCTTACATCTTGTCACACACCTGAAACGCTTACTTCTAGTAGGAAGCAAACAAATTCTCACTGCTCCATCAATTTATTAACTGCTGGTGATTTCACCTTCAGAGGCATTAAACTCCAAACTCTGTTGCTGCTTTGCTGCTGTGTCTCAGCTACTCCTGTCTGGAGCTAGATCATCCAAACAGGGAGAGCCACGGTTCTCCTCACATTGCCTTGGCTTGGGAAGTTACTCCTGCCTGCCCCTCCTTGATCTGTGACAGCAGGAGCTATCAGTGCAGGCTGCTGTTGCTGGGTGCAATAACCAGAGTGGTCCAAGAATAGACCTTGGTCCTGACAGGCTCTAACCCCCAAAGAGATGGGACATTAGGAAGTTAATGGAAGGGGAAGGAAGTCACTGAGAATTCTGAATTTCTATCAGGGACACCAGGGCCCCTGAAGCTACATATATCATGAGAGGTAATGTACTGAGCACAGGACTCAGCAGGCTCTTGCTTCTGCAAGAGACACCACAGTGCGAACTCACCCACCAGTAGCAGGTTATCTGAAGCACTCTGGGCAGGTGGGATGCTGATGCTTTCCAAGAGCAGATCTGGAAGAGGTTAGTGTGTTTCAAGTGTGTTGTGGCCCCTAAAACTTCTTGTTTGACTTGGCCATGGAGCATGAGCAATCCAAGAACTGGACGACTGGGTGTAAATCCAGTTAGCAGGGCTGGGAAGCTCTCATGGCACAGGTAGAGAGAGGAGAAGCTTTTTTGCATGTCTTTCTGCTGTACACGTGCAGGAACTTGTCACTCCCTAGCCCATAAGGAACAAGCTATCTTGAAATCCAGGAAACAGCTGCTAAATGGCAGAGATGTCTTTGCATTTATATGATGATCATTACCAGAGTGTGTGAACTCAGGCTCTGCAGATAAGCTGTACATGTGGGTGGGTGCCACCTCATTTTGCTGCTGCCTTCAGAAAGGGTCTTTCAACAAATTGTGCACTTCCTCCCCTGCCTTTCCCGTGCTGCTGCTGTGGGAAGTTAAATGCCAAGTCAACTGAGCAATTTTCCATTTTACTCTGACAGTTTCAGACATCTGAGGTCACCTGGAGCTCCTGTGGCACCAAGTGATGGACCAGGCCAGAAGAACACTATCTCCCTTTCTGACAAGCCTCAGAGCATGGCTGGCAGGCCCTGGCATGGAGAAGAGGAATCTCTCTGCCATAGAGGGCTGCGACTCTGAATTTAGCTTGATCTGGGTGATACAGGCTCTCAGACCCACACAACATTCACATCCCTGCTTCCAGACATGGAGTGATACACTGTAAATCACTCTGCATTCCAGATAAAATAGATTGGAAAGAGATAATCTACCATTATTTAGTATTGAGATCTTTGCTGTCCGATGGGTCCAAGCTGTGCTGGCACCTTCAAGACCAGACTATATTGCAGAGCCAAGAGAGGTGTGCTGGATGTGCAGCCACAGATGAGTTTTCCAGAGCAGGCTCAGGGGTTAGTTCACCCTAAGACACACATTGGAGGTGTAAATACTGCTGGCATCTTCTTATGAACAGGGAGAGGGTGTGATGTGGAGTTGACCATGATTTTGCAGAGCTTTCACATGGAGTGGGCACAGCATGGTGAAAGCAGAGTATCCATTCCCAAGTGCTACCGCTCACAATTCCCCCCTAAGCACCTATTACAAAAGTTGCTTTTGTGATGGGCTTTTAAAAAAAGAAAAGAAAGCTAGCTAGTTGCCTTTTTGCCTATTTAGGTACCTATGGCAGGACAGAAAAGACACTTCTGAAGTGAAGGATCCCTTAGACAATTATTTCTTTCCTAACTCTATGTAAAATCTGTTTCTCCCCCACAGCTGAATTGGATCCATTGATCTTACAATGCAATCTTTGCCTTTCCCTTTCCACCTGCTTCCATCTCTGTTCCACATAGTCTGGTAATGATTTCAAGCTACAAAAGCTCACTGCCTCTTTATAATGGGTCCATTCGTATCACAAAGCCTAATTTGGGGTACCTGGATGGAAAAATATCATCAAGGTCCCATTTATGAAAATGTCTTTAGTTCTGAATGATGATTTTGCAGTTCTTTTTAGGAAAACGAGGACAATGAAAGGAATTTATTGCAAAAGGGCCTACAAAGCATCTGTTCCGCATGCTGCAGGCCACAAAACACTTTCCATCTGTCTTTAACTTCATGTCTATAGGAAAAAAAATAATGTGTTGTGCTGCAGGAGGTCTCCCAGTGTCCAAAGTCAGCATCTTTGGGAGAGAAAGGTACATGAAAGATTGGTTTATGTGAATGTTGCTGCAGTGGTTTAAGATGTTGCCTCTGTCTCAGAAGGGAACATAGGCCTGGACCTCAGTTGCATCCAAGCAGGTTCTGGCACCCTTCTTCAAAGCCACCATCGCCACATGTTGCAGAACATGATGCAGAAGAGGCTGTGGTGGTAAGATGAGGGGAGAGAAGCTTTGGCAGACAGGCAGTAAAACAGGCTGCAAATTCTTAAGCTTTTGTAGCAGGAATCCATCTGCCTGCACCCTGTAACCAGGAGATGCGTGGCTGCACACCCATTTCCAGCAAGGCTTAGGTCAATAGTGGTCATTTTGCTCCCCAGCTCTGTAACAGAGATAGGCATAGAAAAGCTGTCTTTCTAAGTGGATTGTTATAATTGACTCAAGCAGAGATCAAAAACTCCTAGGAGATTAGGAGTATAGTTGTCTTTCAATGTGGATAGTTCCTAGCACAACAGAGCCCTGACTTTGGTTAGGCTTACTGCAAATTAATAAGTGTAATAAATTACATAATGGATGGAAGAACTTAAACAAAACACTGCTGCCCAAGGAGGCTGAAGTGATTTTTCAATAGCACACTTTTCAGCTTTTCACCAGGCTTCAGCTCCCTCTTTGAATAATGAAAGAGATGAACAAGTGAAATACATATGCTTAAACCACAATCTTGATTGAAATACATTATGGTCAAACAGGGCATGCTCTACACAGGCAGAGACCTGCAAGATGAAACAATGAACAAGGTGCACAAGTGCTTCAGAAGGGTTTAAAAGCTCTTCCCATTTGTCAGGAGTGGCTCACATGTGCAAAACATTTATTCAAGTCTTAGCTGAAAATAAATCCTAGAATGTAGCTATGCTATTGAGAGGTTGCAAAGTGGCAGTGACCTCTTTAATCACTGTCCTATTCAAGCCCTAATCAGGGCAGCACATGCAGGAATGAGTGGTAGGAGCTGAGAATTCACCTCCTCAGCGGGGTGAGGTTGTGTCTCTTCTAATTAGAACCTCTATTCAAATGTTAATCAGTAACACCATGATTAAGGAGAATTAAAGGGAACACTTGGACATTGCTGCTCCACCAAAGTGGTTAAAAAGGTTTTTCTTTCTTGTACAAATAACATGTTCTTCTGGTGGAACACTTGTCTTCCAAGTGTTGTTTGACTTCACCTTAGCAGCAAGGATACCAACCCTCCTCCAGGGTGCAAGGGAGGTTGTTTTACATCCAAGACCTTCTGGCTTTTGTCAGCCATCTGAGCAACTAGTCCTTGGTAAACGTTGTTGGTCTGCAGAGGCAGTGATGGAGGACTTGGCCACCACAGCCAAGAAGAACTTGGGAAGCAGTGAAGACAAAGATGGCCTGGGAGAAAAATCATAGGAATAAACCCTCTCCTCAGTTATTCCAGTGCTTTAATGCCCTTCTTATCCCATCTCTTCTCTGCCAGCAGAGGTGCTTAAACTACCCTGCTTGGATTTTTCTTTAAAGAAAGAAAGAAAGGTCACTGGTGGGGTGAGATGAAATCAGATGAATCTGAGCCGAGTGGGAGAAATCAATGAAGGAATATTCTTGTGACTGATGGAAACGGACATAACCCTGCAACTGGAAGGGACAAAACCACTGGAGGTAATATCGGAATAACTCCAGACCAGACAGAATAAAGATGGGTCACGGAACCAGTGAGCACTTTTCTATCCAGAAGGGCTCTGTCCCCTACTCAGATGGAAAACACTACATGACTAGAGACAATGTTCTTCTCCAACACCCTGTGTCCTGAGGTGCCTGCATCACATTCCATGCCTTGCTCAGTGATACCACATCATTCCCAGTGCCTGTAATTAGGGGAAACAAAAAGCTCTGTTGTGTTTCTTCTGAGAGTTGTGCTCAGCTGGCATAAAATGAAACCATTTGTCTAATGGTCCAATATTTGGAAAAAATCCCTTCAAAGAGACTGCACTGGAACCTGTTGGTCCTCCAAGTACATGAAATGATTTAATTAAAGGCTACAATTTAGACAGTCGTTTTAGTGGGTAGTGACCTCATTGTAAGCCAGTATTTCGCCATTATAAAAAGCTTGCATCAGGTGAGACTGCCTTCCCTAATCAAATGGTGTAACATAACCAAAATCACAGAAGAGTTAAGGTTGGAAAGGACCTTAAGATAAACCCTGACACAAAACCAATCATCTGGACTCTGCCCCACTGCCTTCATCTGCATCTTTCAGAAAAATGAAAAATCAAAGCAATCACTTCATTTCTGGTGGAGAATTTGGATGCTGCCTCCTGCATCCATGCATAATCCTCAGCACAGCGTTCATTAAGCTGTGATGATTCACGACTGGCTTCTCCAGCTGAGACACAGGATGGGTCCAACCCTGAATTGTCCTCACTATCTGGAGGCATTTAACTCCAGGGGTGAAAACAGAGATTGATGTGGGTATTTTGAGGTTGATTCTGCTCTGCAAAGTTAAGTATTGACTTCAGTTGAGTTTCTGGTAATACACAAGTAAGCAAGCAGGGATTCAGCCCTGCAATATATATTATATATGATTGCTTGGGGCAAAAAAATCCTACCAGTGTCTTTAATTATACTTGGTATTGTAAAGGGGGAAAAATAGTGGTGGCAATAATAGCTTGTGTGCTTTCAAAGGACTTCTAGGATGGCTTCATTTTTAAAGTCAAGCTAAAGGGTAGCACAGCATCGTCAGGGGCTTCAGAAAATGAAGGGTTTTCAAAGCATACAACTCCCATGTCAAGATGATGGTTAGCAGTCAATATCCAGTATGAATCTTCAAATATCAGCTGGACCTTCAGCATACCTTTTATTTCACACTGATAGACGTTCACATCTCAGCCACTACCACTAAAAGAGAGACTCTTTGCCCTGGAGTTTTGCCTGATGGAGACAGACTGTAATCTTGGGATGCATATCTATACCAGGTTTCATGTATCTAGCATGGATAGCAATGATAGTGGAGGTCTGATGGAATAGACAGCTAAGTTACACAAACTCATGGTCTGCTGACCCATAGCAACATCCACATCCCTCCACTGTCACTGCTTACTGGCACCTGTACTAGGTAGATTAAGTGTGGTTGGATCAACCTTCCCACATGACAGTATAGCTACAAAGAAAAACCAGGGAAGAACTAAACTGTAGCAGAGTGTGTCAGTAGGAAGGTGAATAGAAAACAATTATTCACTGTTCTTGCAGCAGAAGAACAAGGGATGATCAAATGAAATTCTCAAACAGCAGACTTGAGCAAACAAGCATTTTGCACAGATGGTTAAACTGGAACACACTGCCACAGGATTGCATGGAGGCCAAAAATATCCATGGCCAGAAAAAAAATGTCAAGAGCCATTAAAAAGACAGACAAACATCGCCCAAAGAAGCGTGTACACTACTACTGCCTAAAGGTGAAAGGACACAGAAACACTGCCTCTGTTCCCACTCAAAAAGCTTCTGCTTCTGATCCCTGTTACAGACAGAAACCAGAGCAAAGCTGATGTTTGCTTCAGTTCAGTACAACCATTCTCACATCCTTATTAAAAACCCATTCTGTTCATGGACTTGTCCTTTCCAGGGAATTCAGGATTCAGACTGAGAGGAGCCTGTCTCAGCACCACAGTGCCCAGGTCCCCAGCACTGCTGTCTGGGGGAGCAATTACTGCTGTCATCGTAGCCATGCCTATACAGCATAATTCAGTGTCCTGCAGAGCTGCTTCAGCCAGCTCTGAGTCAGGCAGCATCTGCCCTCTTGGCACCTGAGCTGCATGTGCATGGAGCTCTCTACAAATGAATATATAAGTATTTCTCATCCACAGGACTCCTTCAGTGTCTCTCGCACCTTTGCATCACAGAAGCCCACCTTTGTTTAATTTTAAGCACATGGTGATGAGGCTTAACCTCCCCTTTGCTCATCACCAAAACCTTAAAGACAAAAGGCTGCAAAGAACCACCATGTCCAGCTATGCCAAGTCAGACACATCTTATTGTGCTCCTGATCAGCCTCAGGGGCCTGAGGAGGAAGACTAGCAGGTTTAATGACACAAGGACAGACTTACTTACAGTTTTAGTTGCTAACACAGCACCATCAAATTCAGGGGTGAAGCGTAGCAGGACAAACAACATGTGCTTCATGGTTTCTGTGTGCACCTCCTCAGCAGCCTTCAACAGCTCTGCCAGTCTGCTTGGTGCCATGCAGGTCCCAGACAGTCCAGCTATCACTTTCTGGCCATATCAGAAGCCCACACTTGGAGACACTTTGTCTGCAGCATCAGTCTCTCCTTATGCTCATTGTGGTGCCATTTCAAGAGCTTGACCTCCTGTGGGCAAGGGTGAAATAGTCTCACTGATGAGCTGGGTCATCTTAGCTAGACTGAGATCAGCTGGTGCCATTTAGCTAAGGACATCCAGTGGTTACGACTGCACTTGAGAGCTTAGGAGAAAAACTAGGATGGAATGAATTCCCTGTCTCTGTATCTTTCACTTAATGAAAACGTGGCTTGGCATCAGAACCCTTCCGCATGCCTAAGTATTGGGCATTTTCATCTGGCAGTAAAATTCCCTTAAAGCATTTAAACCAAAAAATACACAATGATACAAAACACTGAGGTTTTGATCAGAAATCATTATACTTCCCACATGCTTAGAAATATATTCATATCCTTCTTGCTTGCTCCTTCCAGCTAACAGTATCTCCAGAGGAGTTCTTCCAAACTCACCTATTTCTTGGCTTGCAAAGAAATAGAACTCTTGATTGATGATCGCAGGCAGATGTGATGAAAGCATCCCAATCAGAGGTACAACACTGCTCCCTGAGTAATGGTTTTCCCACCCCCACAGCAGGCAGCGCATATCAAGTGCTGAGCTCGCTCTTCTAGCAGACACAATCCTGCACCATAAAATCTACATAAACAGCAGCAAGTTAACTTGTTAGAGAAAGAAGAAAGCAAATAGATAAGCTCAGAACACCTCCCCTCCTGTCTTTGCTTCTGTTAGCATCTGAGCATGAACATTTGCCTGTTGCAGTAGGTCATTTGCTTTAAGATTGCATTTGGCTCAACAGAGAATCTAGACAGAAGAGTACTCTCTTAGTTTGACAAGTTCCCATTGCTCTTCCATGCATCCAGCAAATCTTGGATAAGCTGGGGCCTTGGAGGTGCAGCTTGGTCCTGCAGGGAGGCTGCTTTACTGCAGGTCCTGGGTGACCATGCTGGGTTTCCTCTGGAAGCAGGGGAGGAAGATGCTCATTTTCCTCTGGAGCTTTCAGGATGCCATGACTACAACACCTTTTCCAAATCCTGAGTTAAAGGAGTGGTGGATAGGCTGCTATGGCCAGTATGAATGAATAGATAGGTTTATTTATTAGAGCAGCAAGACTTTGCTTTACATACAGCAAAAACCATCCATTGCCATAGTTCAGCCATCGTCTGAGCAGAGACCAGCCAACAACAATCATATTGGGGGTCATCAGGGATTCTGGACCCCCATTCTGCATGCACAGTTGAGAAACAAGCAGTCCATCAGGAAGAGCAGTCCCACTTTAACGCCAGGCTCCACTGGTTCTGTAGTTCTTACAGCAGCAATAATCAGCTACAGAAAGGTGGGCAGGCCAGGTTCATTTTAGATAAGGTAACCACGAAAAAACTGACAGTGTGACAGAAAACTGCACGAGGGAGAGAGCTCTCTCCACAGTTAAGGCTCTACTGACAAAACGATGCAATGTCCCAGCAAGAGCTTCAGTTGCTGGTGTTTCTCAGATGATGCCTTCTAGGTGGGGTTGTTCTCTGATAAGAAGGAGATAGGGAGTGAAAGTTATGAGATATGTGGCTATTTTGGGATAGAAGCTCTGGAAGCTCTGGAATTAAGGGTGAGTGTACTCATGGCACTGCAGTCTCATTTGGGGTTCTATTTTGCTTTGTTCCAAGATGCTGGATGCTCTCTCAGTGAGTTCAGGAACCCAGTGCTCATCAATGAGCACTCACCCTCTGTCCTCCCACCCCCGTTCTCCCTACTATGCATACAAATGTAACAAAATTGTCATCAAATAGCCAAAACCTGCTTCCGAGGGCCTATATCTAATCCAAATCTTTGGATGTTGCACAGAGCAGGGTGCAACAACTCCTGTGTGCTGAGTGGGGCACAATGCTACGTGGGCAGCCCACACCTTACCGATCATAGTGATGCTCCTGGCTTGCCTTAGCTCTGGTCATCTCCTCACCATGTGATGGCCAGAGCTGGTGTGTGCACATGTACACCCCTGAGAGTACATGAGCAAAACAGACCAGGGAGGAGGCTCCAGATAAAGACTTTTGGCCGCAGTTCTGAAAGCTCCTTTGCCAATGAAATATTTATGCTGACATGTTGCCTAGCAATGACCAGATTGCCCTGAACAGGCAGGAGATAGAGTATACTATAGTGTGTGGGAACCAGGGGGAGATGGTGAAGGGGAAGAAAATAGAGAAAAAACCAACTCCAAATGGCCACCGATTTTGCTGGGCTTAGTAACTATGAGATGAAAAACAGATTTTGTTCAGTAAAGTGTTGGCTTGGTCAGCCTAATTTCACCAGCTAGGTAGAAGGCTTACAGGGATAAAAGCAGGCAGTCAGGAAGCACTTAGCTGTTATGTAGCAAAATGGTTTATTTTTGTCACTGCTTGGCGATGTGTGTCCGGACGGCACTGTCCTGTGGTGTTTTCTTCCCTCTCGTTGTCAATGTGCCAGAGCTAATTAAAGAGAGCTGGGTCTATCTGTGAAGTGGGATTTACTGAAACAAACTAATCAGGAAGGCAAAAATAGCACGTATTTTTGTCATTTGGAGGGAATTGGTTGGCTCAGAAACAGGATGGAGGAGAGAGACGATACTGGATGTCGTCTGTTTTGCCATCTGATGCTCCTCATTCGTCCTGGTGTGTACTCAGAGCACTTTGAGGTTGTTGTTTTGTTTTTCAACTCCTAGATTTAACCCCATTTCGAACAAGCTGAGGAGGCAACAGGTGAGCAGGCTAATGTTTGTGAAAAACAACCACTTCAAAAAAGCTGACTGTATCTTTGCTTTTTGATGGACCTCAGTATAAAAAAAGGGGAAAAAGGGAAAGAGAATTCCTTTTCTGTGAAAACAGATCATCTCACTACTTCATTGGCAGCATTTGTTTGCTGGAGCCTTTACAGAGGCCAGCTGTTAATAGATGGGCTGCATGAGCCTTCTCATTCAATTTATCATGTCTTGCACAAAACGATGCGGCTACTTTCATGGGGCAGAGTCAATCTTCCTATCTCACATATATATAGAGAAGCCCTGATTAGCATCCACTGCCTGACAGTCTTTGAATAGGGGAAGGGATAGTTGCTATCTCCATTTTACAGATTCACAGAGAAGTAGTGCTTAAAGCCAGAAGACGAATTTGCATCATCCAACCTAACACAGACTGGGACATTTCATCACTTACCTCAATCCTATGTGCGTGACTGATGTCCTCCTTCCCCATGGTGCCCATTCCACCACCAAGCAATAGAGACTCCCTGAAGAGCTTGTTGCTTTGGGTTTAATCTCAAATCAATGCACATCTAATTTGAGCTTCATCCTAGAAGGCTAGGGCACAGAGAGCCTGATGCCATGATCTTCAAAAGCAACTGGGCTCTTCCTTTTGTTTTAGGATTCAGTAGGCTTGAAGTACCTAAAGTTTCTGAGGAGCTGAATATGCTCTAGGATGCTAACGAGTCAAACCATAGCTTCTGGGTCAGAAATGCCACTTTAAGCTCCCTTTTCCTACCTCAAGAGCAACTCTCTGAGGGTTTAGTTTCAAAGGTGTTCACAATCTTAAGGGATTCTGTCAACGGAGCCATTTGTAACAGCCACACGTTTGGTTGGTTTGTTTGCTGTCTTTTTTCCCCAAATCATTTCAAAGTCATCCCCAGAGGCTGTAGTGGAGACTAGAACATGGTTAAAGTCCAGTCTCAGAAGATATTAATAAACTGAGAAGGATTCACAGGAGGAGAATGAAAAATACTCGGGTCTGGAGGGGGTGATTTATGGTGACAGATGAGGCAGAGCTCCCCGTGTCAGCTAAATGATGACTAAGCAAGAAGGTACTAATAGGAAATCTATTTGAAACATCAAGGGCAAAGATCAGCTGTTTCAGGTGGGTGCATGGCAGTGCATCGGGGAACAGTGTGGGCCTGCTGGCAAAATCACCTTCTCAGCAGGGAGTTTGTGGTGAGCTAAGGAATAGTCTCTATAGGGGCCAGAGGACTTTAATAATCAGCCTGGAAACAAATCAGCAAGCAAAAAACCAAACGTATGGGAGGGACTTGCCTGTCTAGACCAGGAGAAGTGCTATGGGATGGGAACAGTGGTTTTTCCTCCCCAGGTTTTAGCAGGCTCCTTCAAGTATTCTGTTGACAGCACTGCTCTGGCATCGTGGAAGATTTCTGAGTTTTGTCATTTTGACAGGCCAATTCTATGACATTTTCTCCTCTGTTGGGTTTGCCAAGCTGGGACATGCACTAGTGGAGCTCCCAGCACTGTCCTTCCACAAAGCAACCCCTGGGAACCTGCCTGGGTTGCAGCAATGCTTGCCAACCTTGCAGCTTTTTCCACCCAGCTTTTATGCATAGCAGATGTTTAGCTGAGTCCCTTGAGATGTTCACTGAACTGCTTGCATTGTGGGAAGAAATCCCTTTCTTTCATTGTGGAGATGTACAAAGGCATTGGGATGTTTGTATCATTCTCTTGCAGAAGTTCCAGGGACAAGGTTACCTTGTCCCATTCCAACTCACTTGCAGTTAGCAGGGAGGAACTAATTGTTACCTTCCTTAATAGATAAACCAAGGGCTGTTTAACCTTTGATGACTGAGTGGGTCTGGGAAATAAATTGAACAGTCTTAAACGCAACGAATTATATGGTCCAAAGGAAGCAGAATGCACTGGCAGGTCCATTCAACTGTTAAAATTGAGGTGCAAGGTGCCAGAACATGACACTCTCTCCTCTACTCAAATAGAAGTCTGTCCATCAGAACAAGGGCTCAGGGCTGGGGTGATCAGATATGGCACGTCTATGTCAGGATCCAGGGTCATCAATTACCATCAATGGGCTGTCACTGGGGAGATATTCCCCTCAGCACAGAATCGGATAGTGCTGAGTCAAAATCATGCCCTTCAGATTTCAAAGGCCCTCACTTCTTACCCGATGTTATCGCTTTTATTAGGAGCTGGAAGTGTGAGATGCAGCGAGGAAGCACCAGCTCCCCTGAGTTCAGCGCCTGGCTTTGCCACTGGTTCGCTGGATGCCCTTGGAAAAGCCAATTAAGTTTTTGTTGCCTCAGATTTCTCAGTTGTACAATCGAGAGCTGTTCTCAAGCATAATTAACTCATAATCTGACCGCAGTTTCAGGCGTGTGGTTTGTAAGGGGAAAGCATGATTATTTCAAAAATCGGACATTGAAAGTATTAATAGATTTTTACAGCCCGAAGCAATGACTGTGCTAATTTATTTATACAGCATGTGTTAACCAGACTGCAAAACCTCTTCCAGCAATAGCTACATTGCAGTCACGCCTATAAGTCCTGACTGCGTTACAGCACACCCTCTAAAGAGATGCTAAGTCTTGATTTAAAGATCTCAAGTGACAGAGACTTCGTCACATCTATAGGTCAGCTGTTGAAAGGCTTATTTACCTGCATTGCTAAAGTATACCATACTGCTAGTCTGACTGCATCCAGGATCAGTTCCCACTGCGTTAAGATTAAAGAACCGTAAATGTGAGCAATCTCTAACCCAAATGGGAAGATGCAGACGGTGACTGACTGAACTCTTTGCATTCTGGTGGATAAACTGAACAGATTAAGGTTTAAGCGTCTCAGAATAAAGCATGTTTTCAAGATCTTGAATTATTCCTAGAACTCCAATTTTTCCAACATCTTTCTTTGAGTTTCAGATGCCTGAACAGAAGGAAGTATCAAAGCAGATCTCACTGACATTGCATTTAGATGTAACATCTCTGCACTACTTATAATCTTTCCTTATTGCTCATATTTGTGCTCTTAGCTACAGCTTTGTGCTGGTAGTTTGTATTGGACTGGTTTCCTACTGTTATGCCCCATTTCTATTCCGACTGGGTTTTTGAACACTCTCAGAATACCTGTTTACAACCTGATCGATGTTTAGACATAAGGGTAGAATGAGTAACTTGGTGTTTTCATCTAGAATAACTGAACAAATGCCCAGAAGTCAGAGTTGGAGAGGTGGAGTCAAAAATCACAGCTGGAGTTGGTCAATAAGGACTTGAAAGTATGCTCTGGATGGAGACTGGAATTAACTCCAAGGGGGGGTTTGCTGCTGGAGCACATCAAATCTGGCATTGAGCTTATGAAATGCACTTGCTATTTCTGCCCCCCCTCCTCACTGTGGCTTTGGGCAAGAACCAGCAAAAGGAATTACGCAGGATTAGGTGCTGCAGACATTTATTCTTTGCTTTTATTGCTGAAATGGGAAGGTAAGGAGTACTCCTGACCTGAGACAGTACACCAAAACATAGCCAGGAGAAGGCAAGCTTGGGGGACCCAAATAGGACAGAAGATGGACAGAAAGAACTGAGTTTCACTGGTGTGAGTGTTACATCTGCCCTTTGCTAGCACTCTGTTAAGAACAGTCTTGCCAATTCACCTGTGAGTTGCTGTGGGACCACAAATAACCTTATGTACATCTATATAGCCCCCTCTCAAGTGCATGACTGTGGGACCACAACACAAGAAATTACCAACTAAATCTTGGAGTCACTGAGTTCTAGAAGTACAGTAGAAAAAACCCCAATGTCCTTTAAATATTAATTTGAGAACAAACTACTGCTTCAACATGATAAAGGAACTGTGGCTCCCAGAGATGCCCTCTTGCAGGGAAAGAGGATAGTGTGTTTTTACAATGAGCTGTTGGAATTGTCTCAGAGGCTACCTGCACCTTGTTTTGTTGCTCCTCTCCTGATCAGATTCCCAACATTTTCCCTTTGTAGTTTTGTCTTCCACTCTCTGGCTTGTGAGGAGTAGCCTAAGAGTAAAACAACAGTGCAAAGCCCTGGCTCGTCCTAAGATGCAGCACAGCAAAATGCTGATGTTCTCACATTTCTTCTGTCTGTTACAGCAATTAGATGGAGTCCAACCTGGACAGAAGGCTCTAGGGCTTGGCAAGAGGAGCCTTCCTCTGCCGATTAGTGCAGCAGCTGGCACGCATCCCGTGCTTCCACCACAGCCCTGCTGAAACCTGACTTAAAACAAATTAATTCCCTGACAAGTAGTGCAAATGCTCCGAGCAAAGGTAACCCTGTGGAATGTCGTGTCCAGAAGCCTTCACCTTGTCACTGCTAAGAAAAGCTGGTGATTGCTCCGGCTATACATCAACCACTTCTTGAGCAGCTTGCAGCCACAGTATGGTGCAAACCTCCAAGGAGTGTCCCTCTATAAAGCTGTCGTCTGTGAAGAAAGATAAATCAGGACAAGGGACACAAGGAAGATGCAGGACAGTGGAAGAACAGATCGAGGAATCATCTTTGGGAAAAAGCTCTGTGGGAAATGAAGGGTGTTGACAGACAGGAAAAGGGGTTTCACTAAATAGAAGCTAAGAGGCAAAACATGAAGGAGAAAAAAAAGAAAAAAGATATAAGAGAGTGGTAGAGAGACTGTAGAGAAACCTGGAGCTGAAAACTGCTTGCTCACCTGAACTAAACTCAAGGTTGGCTAATTCCAATTAACAAACCCAAGTCAAGAACTCCATTTTCCTGCCAAGTGGATATATCTTGCTAAATAAAATGGACAGTGAAGAAAGGCAGTGAGCAGAAAACCCCCCAAAATATAGAATGCTCTGAATGTTGGGTGTCAGGGGGATGTGCTAGAGGCTATACCAAAGCAGCAACAGGGGAATGGAGGGGCAGCTGGGAGAATGGAGAAGTAGAAATGAGAATTGTCAAGACGGTATGATGACTGAAAATCAGGAACTGTGAAACCAGTGGAAAGGGAAGCTGAAGGGAATGGGGATAAAATCCTGTACAACAGTAGTGAAAGAAAGGGGGACTGCTGGCAGAGGGAGGAGAGGAAATGGTTTGCAAAGGTGAAAGGGAAGAGCAAGTTCCTCTGAAAACCTGGTACTGAAAATCACATAATGGAATGCTTTGGCGTCTGGGAAAGTCCCTGAGGAACTTCGTACAGCACTTCCAGCTGCTCTGCTCAGACAGACAAATGTCATCTTCTTGGAGGTTTTGTATTGCTGTGCATGGAGCTGGACTATGGGAGGAAGCAGTGCCATGATTTACCATGTCTTACATTAATAGTATCAAGTTATAGCTCTGTGGTTATTGGGGTATATGGTGGAGTATGTTTTATTCTTGGCAATAAATGTAGCATTTGCCCTAGGATGTCCATCAATAAAATAACTGCCCTAATTGCTATTGATTGATTCATTCATTATAACACTGTACAATGAAAACCAACACTCCTGCGTTGGCACAGCCCCTCCAGCAACAGCAGCAGAGCTCTTGCAAAATACATTTCTCATAGTGAAACTCAGGATTTCAGATGGGGACAAACCTCTGCAAAACTCCCAGTGATCTCAGCTCTCCGCTGGGATACTGAGGAGCCACCGTCCATCACTTCTTATAGCTGTGGACAAGGGACTGATGTTCACTTTTGCCTCTTCCATTATCTGGTACTAAATGGGAAGAGAAAACCTCTCCTTTCTTTCTACCTCAATTCAGCAATGGAGAATAAAGGTTTCCTAAGTGAAAGTGTAAGCTTAGATATGCTGTTGGTTCTGAGGTGTGTTTGTAGCCTGCAGAGATGCTCAGCAGCACAATGATTGGCTTTGCTTAACAACAGTGACAAAAGCTCCTTATCCTGCCAAAGCAGCATTAAACCCCCTCCTGCACAAAGGCCTGGGGGGGCAGTGGCAGTGCTGCGGGGCTGACAGCTCTCTCCCAAAGACACCCGGTTTCTGCTGTGCTGTGTTTACAAGGCGAGAGGTTTTTATGCTACTTTTAGCTCAGCGGGATCCTGCCAGTATAACAAAACCTCCTCTCTTTTACCTGGGAGGAGGCAAAACACTTAAGCCAAAAGATTAACTCTGATGCGGCTCTGAAACTGCTCCAGAGGGGCAAAAGTGATGCCGTGATGTCTGCAGCCTGGAGAGCATGGGCTTGGGATGGGGCAGAGGGCTGGCTGCTCAGCTCATGGATGGTTTTTGTTATTCCCATACTTCAAACAATGCTTGGAATATCAGGCAGCCCCAGAACAAGGCTGCTGAGGCTTATAGCATGATACAGAAGGAGGAGCCTTGTCTCCTACCTCACTGGTACCCTCAGTCACAGCTCCTTGCTTTGTTCTGGGGATTCCTCTACATACCCTGCTCTGCCAGATGCCTCCCCCAGACGTGAATATATGTGCTGGCAATTAGAGTTAGCGCAGGCTATTACACTTCTGGGGTTTCTCCCTGGTCTCACCTCATCTGAGAAAGTCAGTTAATCTCTCTGCATCTCAGTTTCTCTGCCTGTGAAACAGATAACAAAGTGGGCACCACCCAGCGTGGCTTAATCGAAGTGCTGGCATCCCCCTGGCTGCGAGGGCTGCAGAGGTATGATGGATTTTTAATCTCAGACAAAGTAAAATGCTATTGTCTGACTTGTGGTTATTACAGCCACTGAACCATTAGCAACCTATGCACACCATTGGGATTTGGTGGGGCACTATCCAGGACCTCCTGCCTGCTGCAGGTTTGAGCCATGGGAGACCCTGCTGAAAATAACAGGCTCTCTAGCTCAGGATGCTTCAGCTCATTTATTTATCTCTTTTTTTGAGTGCTGATTTCACTGACATCCTTTAAAAAAATATGGGGAAGGAAGAGAGAGAAATCATTCAATTAGAGATGAAATAATGGCCCTGTTAGGCTGTTGTTGCTGAATCAGGCAGGAGGAAGGTGAACTGCAAACATATATTTGAAAGCAAGGATGTGCAAGGCATCAGGATCTCTGCTGCAAATAGCTGCTGGTCTGATGTGAGGAAAGCAAGGCTATGAAGAAAAACAGCCCCAGAAGGATGATGGAGTTTGCCCAGGGTTGTGAACCAGGGATAGGAACAGTGTCCAGCTCTCCTGGATCACAAAACCTCTCTACTTCTCCCTCATCCATGCTGCATTATTCCTCACAGCACTACAGAACATTACTCTGAGCCTTTCTTGCAGTGAAAAGTGACCCAATTAGATGCCAGGATGAAAATTTACCAATTAAATAACTTTTCTGCAGAGAAAATTGGTGCATACATGCCATATATCTTCAGGAGGAGATGTCCATTAGTGCTAATTGTGCTGGTGGCTTTGGTAATGGAGACACTGGTCTATTTGGAGTTGGATGGACAAGCTTAATCCTATTTTAGTTACACTACAAACAGATAGGGGCTGTAATTACTTTCATCATTAATTCTCTGCATCACAGTGTAACCCATGATCCGGAGGGGAAAAGTTTTGTATGCCATTATCATGTCCCTCACATCAACTAATGACTCCAAAAATAAGCAACATGTTTAAATTCATCATAATTTCTATGTGCTCTGTGACAACTCTATTTTCAGCATATGGTCCTTAATCATTCTGTATTTTTACATAAGAAATGTATTTTGGAAAAGCTGGGAAAGCTATTTACTGGTTATTTTTGGTATACAGTGAGTGCTTTTTTGGCATTAGTCCACCTTATGTCCACTTGGATTTTAAGGAGAGACTAAGTGGCTCTGACATGAGTAAAGGGGGGGTGATCAAATAGAAGAAAATGTAATTGGAGTTAATGAACTTTCTAAGACTCAAAGTGGACTGTAAGGAGAAGCTCTACATCCCCAGTAACAGCTTATTCCAAGATTAAGCTTGCGTATGCAAGCAAGACATGGGAGCTGGGGCCATGTCTTGCTTGCATACAGAGGAGGCTGTATCCATTCCCTGAAAATTCCTTTGTGTTCTCAAAGCATAGTCTTCCATACAATAGGTTGGCCATCTTCCCAAAACGTCATTAGAAAGCTATAGATTTGCCTATGGAAAACAATCTTTCATAACTAATAGTTTAGGGACTGAAAATGTAGGTTTACTATAAAATACTGAAAACATTTTTCCAGAAGTTCCCCCCTCTTCTCATTTTCTCATGCAGTTTCCATCAGTGTGCGCTTGTCAATCCTAGAGCATCGAAGGAAGGGGTTGTTTGTCGGGGTGGGAGTTTGTTTGTTTGCTTTTATAACGCAACCCTAACGCGACACTTGAAACTCAGGTTCTGAAACGTCTGGATGGGGGCACTGAGCCTTCAGAATAATTTTTATGACAGGCAGACAGGTGAAAGGGAGAAATCACAAGAGGATTCGAATGCCTTATAAAACACGAGAACCAACCTGAGAGCTCACAGGATGCTGAAACAGATGGCTTTCTGAGAGGTAATCTGTTTTCTCAGTTTGGTGTTGTGGAAGGAACATAAACATTTCCTAAGGAGAAGATGAGTCCTTGTCTTTTGATAAAAGGCTCCTGCCCTCCATGCAGCCAGAAACCTGAACAAGAAAGAAAAGAGATAAAACTGGGGTGGAAGAAATAAATGAAAATAAAAAAACAGCTTGCATTTTTCAAGTCTTTGTTGGAAACAGGATGCAGAGAGGGTGAATACTGCTCATTATCATCTGAGAAGCATTCACAGACACTAGCTTTGGGGAAGCCTGTGGCAGGTTAAGAGAGCACATCAGCAAGCACAAGCGAATGAGGAGGTACCTGCTCAAAGAAAAACAATGCATAAAACATCCTGCTTATGCAAATGGATGATGATGACATTACCAGGCACTGATTAGGAAATGAATCTGATTTGCTTAGGGCCCTTCTTATCAACAATGTGCTGGTTTTTTAAGGTAACTGGTAGCTGTAACTGTGGTTCATTCCTCCTTATTTGGCTGTCTCCTGAGATTAGGTCCGGTACTTTGGAGATTAGCAGAGGAGGGAAGGCTCCAGCTCTGAGGAATGACAATTCAGACATGGCTGATGGGTGGATTTGTGCTTGCCACAGATGAAAACAGCTCTTTATCCATCCTGTAAGCTGCGTTGTTCCTGCTCCTAAGGATGCTCAGGTGTACATCAATTCCTTTCCAGCCTCACGCTGTGAAGGAGAATCTAGTCATGCAGCAAAAGGAAAAATACTGAACTAACTTACAGAGTAGTTGGTTAGAAGTTCACTTCTTGCTGTGTTTGCAAGGTTTATAACTTTCTGTTTTCCACTGCAATAGCAGAGGCATCAGGAAACGACAGGAACACTGTACCTGTATCAACTGATGTGGTCCCAGGTACCAGCCAACAACAGCACTTCCCTCTTCTGGTAGCATTTATTGTGAGGAAGATTTTTCCGATAAACAGTGGCCATTAGCACATTCTGCAAGTGCCTTTTCTAAACCCATCTCATCTTGGCATCCGTGACCTGCAGAGACTGGTTCCTAGCTCTACAAACTGGCAGCAGATCGCATTAACAGATGGCCTTGAGTACACGTGTGCCAGGACTCATTATGTGCCTCTTACTTTTTTCCTCTTCTTTTCGCCCCCTCGAGAGTTGTGTGTGGACTACATCCAAGTATGTGGCAACATCTCTCACATCTGGGATCATGATGATACACCTTCATTATACAAGAAAGGATCTGTCTCCATTTGCAATGCATTCTGAAGTCCTCACAGTCAAAAGGAATGAAGCATCTGTCTGGTTTGAGTAGACAGCTGTGAATTCCTTTTGGATAGCTTGGGGTGGGCTGCTGGCAGCCTACATGGAATGAAGCTCCTGGGAACCACCCAGCCCTCAATAGACTCCCGGTCTCCGTAGATTTTCCCCAGCCAAAGAATACCTCAAACACTCCCTCAGCTGATATTCCCATAGCAGCCACAGCCCAGGGAAAACAGGGCATGCAGTAGGAATTTTTTGGCAAACGGGAGCAGGTTAAAGACAAAGCCCAGAGAAAGAAAGAAAAGAGCCTGTGGTATGTTACTGCTCAGGGCATATTGCTGGGGCTGCCTCTGTAGCAGAGCTGGGCAGGGAACCTCTGACAGGCTGCAGCTAAAGGACATGGAGCACCACCAGCACTAACAGACACTGGGTTTGAAACTTCCAGCTTAATTTGTGCAGCTCTGTGTTATATTTACCTGATGAAGAAGGACTCGTCCCTTTGTCTTCCTGAAGATCACCATGACTCTGCTGCTTCCCCTATTGTGTCAACCTTCAGGTTTTTTTTTGTCCTGGGAGAAATATGTCGTGCACTGCTCTGTCACTCACTTCTTCAGGGGTACTGAATCTATTAGAAAGAAAAAGCTGGTTTTAAATGACATGTCACACTAAACTGTCTCATTACCTCCAAACGAAGATGAAATGCGTTCTCTGTATGTATGACTTTCCCCCCCCTATGTCTCAGTATTATTCTTCATTCATGGGAATGGTGTTTAGCCTGGAAGATTATAGACTGGTCATAATCAAAGAAAAGGAGAGCAAGATTTACTCCAATCGTGTCAAAGGGATCTCTGAATTTTAACTGACAGAGTACACACAGATCTCAGCACACCCTCATTGCCCGCCTGTGAATTCATCTGGCTTGATAAATGGGAGCAGTTTATAGAGCAGGCAGAAATTGATACAGAATAGGTTTCTATCTGGAATGCTCTGTATAAATTACTGGATGCTTATCTGTGAGTAATTCCCTTGCATATGCTAACTGTCCAGACCCTTAAAGCCCATGGCAAAGACATTAGATAACCTTCGATTCACAATTGCTGGGAGCAATCTTCAAGCTAAATAAATAGTTCATCTCTTTTGGACTCAAATGATGTATCTGTTTGCAAGCATCACAAGAACCAATCAAAAAATGGATACTTAAGCTACAATTTTTTTTAAGCTGTCCTTCATTTTTCTGTGCCTGCAATTTGTGGCTGCTCCTTATGAAATGTAGCAGCCTGCTACTTCTGCTAATCTGTTTTATCCATCAGGTTTCTAATGGTGCCCATCAAGGCACCTGTTAAAGACAGTTAAAGATATGATTTTTTGCCTTATTCTTTCTTGCTATACATGCTCTATTGAGGGCACAAACTACCCCAAGTACGTTCCTATATTTGCCCATTAGGAAACTTTACTCGTAGTTCTTTCTTGCTAAAGATCTGTGTTGAGCTGAAAAGGAAGTGTTTTTCTATTGAGCTCTCTAGGCTTGGGATCAGAATGCATCTGAGCAAGAAGTCAGGCAAGGATGCAGGCACAGTGAAAATCAAGCACTCAATATGTGAAGAAAAGAGCATTTCCCAGCACTCAGACAGGTGAGTGACAAATATCATCCTCTTTTGACATAACTCCCCCGACCCCAGCTTAATACAGACATTGCATAGTGTTTGTTTGGCATAAGCTGAGTTTATAGCTCTATTTTCTAGAAATAAAATCACTATCTCTTCCTGGAAGTCAAAGCAGATTT
Source organism: Neopsephotus bourkii (assembly GCF_033783945.1). Lineage (NCBI taxonomy): Eukaryota > Metazoa > Chordata > Aves > Psittaciformes > Psittacidae > Neopsephotus > Neopsephotus bourkii. The sequence goes on from NW_026902048.1 coordinate 5,547,503, forward strand.
TCTTTTCCCCCCAAAGGAATTGCACTGGTGCTCACAGCCCATGTTGGAGGCCTGTGCCAACCAAGTGTAAATGAACAAGGACAAGTTCATCACACAAAGAGAAAACTTCAGGCTGTTGAAAGGCTCCAGGCAGCTTACAGCAGCAGATCAAAACCAGATGGCTGGAAGCTGCTACTTCCCCAGTCATGAAGCACTAAAATCATGGATGCCCACCCTGTTGGGATCCAGCTCCTAAGCTAAGGACATTTTCAGCCCTTTGCTGAAGGTGACCTGAACATGAATTGAAAGCACATGGCCAAAAATGTGATGTGCTGGGAAAGGAGTCACGCACGGATCTGCTGGACCTGCCTGGAGGTACACAGCATCCACGGAGGGTAGGCAAGAGGCTCAGGTGGTCCCAGATGCTGCCTTTGAGTTAGATCTGCTGCTATACATCAGTTGGAACACGTGCCTTCAGCCTAACTGGCAACTAGCTGAAGAGGAGGGTCTGCACTGGCCTCCTCACCCCCATCATGAAACAAACTGGAATTCATTATTAAAACCTGGGTTTGAGACACTATTCACCCAACACCATTCTTTGCTCTAACTTTTGCTGCCTAACATGTTGTGCTGATAAGTGTAATTTCCCTTGGAAGTTATCAGTGAAGCTGGCTGTGTTTGTTTGCCAGATTTGTATTCCTCAGCTCTGGAAGAGGTGCTGATCCTACACCTTATTCTTGGCACTGCCAGGGTCCTTGGCAGAAAGCTGTGTGCAGATCTCTCTACAGGGAATACTTCATTAATCAAGTGCTGACAGACCTCCTCGCTATGTTCCCCCTCCGATGGTCAAACATGTAATTTTTGCTCCTAAAAGATGTTGCTTGCAATTCTGCACGGCTCAGCCACATCACGTAAGCCTCAGCAGTGGTGGAGCGGCTGGCATTCAGCCTGAATCTTTTGGGAAAGATGCAGCACTTCCCACCAGGCCTTTGGGATCTCCTACAGATACAGACACAGAGCTTGTTTTTTGACAAGCTTCTTCTGCCTTCTGGGGTTTAACAGCTAATGACAGCCCATTTCTCCTGGTCAGAGCTTCTGTGAGTGCTGTAAGCTATGGTCTTGTATCCAGGCTTGGCAGCCCTCTCTCTGAAAGCCAAGATTAACCCCTCCTTTCCCTGATTTGCTGTATAAAAGCAGCACCCAGCTGTCTATGGCTGCAAGGCAAAGCTAAACACCTGGAGTCCATACCCTCAACCAGGGGTATCCTGCCCCATCTCGGGGGTATTCCAACGTCTCATATGGAGGCAAAATGTCTCTCTCTGGTTCTCCATGGTCTTCCTGATGGAGTCCAATCTTGTGTAAGCTTTTCTTGGCTGCCAGTGCACACAGAGCTAACGATATTGGAGAACTGTCAAGAGCAAATCCAACTGTGCCTAGTCCAAGCTCAGCACATGTAGAGATGGCTCAGATTATTCCCCCCTAGACCTGTTATAGTCAGTTACACCAACACTCAATGTTTACATGTTCATGCAGATTTCTGAGATCCTTCTGAGGTTCCCCACCATCATGATGGCATTTGACTGCCCAGAATACCTCAGCTCTTCCCCCTTACTCCAACTGTATTGCTATCAAAGGCAAGCTGATGGGATGCCCAGTTTGATTTGGTATCAGAGAGGCAGATACAGAGCCCAGCTCTCCTTGGGCACCTTGCCCACCAATTCCTGCTCATATGAATCAGAAGGCAGATTTCACACCACTATTATTTTCTCATAAAAAGCTGATATAATTGACTATAAAGGTCAATGAGAGGAAGAAACCTCTCTGAGTTACTCTCTTCAGTTGACATCTGGGAGCTACTGCCTGTCAGGGTAGTGCTGGAGATAAGCCCAAAGTCCAACCTCAGCAGCAAGCTACAACTCCACTAGACCTGACCAGCGCAATCATCTCTTGCCACTGCTTCATGCCTGTGATTTGGGTCAAATAAAACCTGCATGCTCTCAGCAGTGATTCACACGGATTTAGTCTCTTATGTAGAAGGAAAGTGGGCACAAGTTTCTTTCTCTGTCTCAGCAGAGCCATGCACGTTTCCAACTCAAAGAGAAAATTTAGATGCTGTTTATACCTCCTCACGGCTTGCTGCAATGAGGAGTCTCCCTGTTTTCCCCAGAGGGCAGAAGAGTTGCCTTCATTTCTAAATTTAGCTTTAATGAGTGTAAAATGAACAAGGTAGCAGGGGAGCCTAATCTGGTTAGCAGAGCATGAGCAGAAAGTACAAGATGTTTGTGTACAGTGATGGATTTTGATTTCCTGTTCTGAATCCACAGGAGCAATGAAAGGACTCAAGGCTCCTGAAACTTCAGTGGCTTTGTGGATGTACAGTGGGTATGAATTAAACAGGTAGTCCTTACTGCTAGTAATGACAGCAGAGCTGTATTTGGCCTTGGGCAAACACATACAGTTGCTGACTTTGCTGTTTGGATGATGTTTATGAAGGGAGAAATAGAACTAGCACATAGAAACAGAAATAGCACAGGCTGGTATATATGAAGTTCTGTGCAAAACCATCCGTTTGTCACAGCTCGCAGATGTACTTCACCCCTAACACATACCCTCTGGCTATTCCTGCTATCATCTCTGCTCTCCAGTCTGAGGGTGCCTGGGTTGCCTTTCTCCTCCAGCCCTGGAGCACTTCAGCTCTGTTCATTCATCTAAATTTGAGGCAAAATTATCTGCTACATTTATTCAACTCCAAGATCCCAAACCAGCACTATCAGTGCCCCTCAGCTTTGCTCCAGACCTGATGCTCCACTGATGCCCTTTGGTTCTGACTGCATTATCCTTTCTACCCTTCACAGCCCAAAAGAAGAGTGTTGCTGAACTCAGCTAAGCTGCATGGCAGGATAGATCTGCAAAATACCTAAATAGATAGGATGTCCTATCTGACTTTTGCAGCTGGGATTTGGGATTTAAACAGGATGTTTTGTCTAACTACCCAAACTACTCAACAAACCTCACACACCCAAATTCATGGATGCCTTGCTCCACAGGCCAAAAAAAATATTGGCACCACTGTAACCAAAGTAGCTCCACTGCCCAAAAACATAAAGAGGAACACGTACAGAGAGATAAATTATTAAGATGATGCTGTAGGGCGTTTTAAGCCAGGACTCCAGAATTAGCACCTGCCACTTGTCAGAAATGGCACAGGATGGCTCCTGATTGCAAATGATCAAGGCATTTCCTTTGGTCTCATATAAAAGCCAAAACTCGCTTCAGAAACATCAAATTCAACTCATCCTGTGCTGATGTCACCACTGTTGGCAGAGTCCTGGGGCTTCCTTGGAGGTCTGCGGACCAGACACATGCAAAGGATGTGCACATTGAATTTCAAAAGCATCTCTGTACCCACAACTTCTAGTGAAGTCATCTGAGTCAGCTGCAATGCTCCGGATCCTTTCCTAATTAGATCAGCAGTCTTATCACCTCCTGAGAGGCCTTGGTATATCCTCTGGCTTTTGAAGGAAGTCTGTATTAAAAGCAGAGATCTGACAAACAGGAGGCTCCTCAAATACAGAAACAAACCGAAAGACACCAAAGACCTTTTTGTTCTTTTTTGGTTTTCTCCCCCCTCCTCATAGTTGTGCGTAATGACAGCTAGAGAAATAACACTTGTTTGTAAATAACCCATGACCCTTTTCATCCAAAGGGGTCTGAGCAGCAAATCAATCCATATGGGGATTTTCAAGGCATAGAGGGCATTAACAACATGCTCGGTCAGACTTCTCACTTTGATTTTAACTTTTTCAAGGCTGTGAGCACACATTTACAGAAAGAGAATTAGATAACACCATCTTCCAACCCAAACTGTTCTATGATTCTGTGATCTTTAGTTTCTCACTAATTCATACGGTCTTATTTTCAGGGGATGAAGCAGATATAAATTACTTTTATACACATTTCTGTTTCAAGAAATGAATGAAAACAGTAAGTACCATCAATTCAATCAAGCACAGAGGCAGAAAATCAGCTGTGTTTGGGCTAATCATTCGGATGGGCATCAGGCTCGGTTATTCCCCTCTATAAGATACTTCAGCAGTATATAAATTCATACAAAAGGATGGGTTCACATTTCAGTGTTCCTGCAATTGCCTGGTATCACATAGAGAGCACACATTTATTTATCATTGTTGAGATGAACTTCATTTGTATGAGTAGGCATGAAGATGATGCTGGATCTGTGGCTTGTAGCATGTACAGGGTGAGCTGACAGGACAAGGGAAAGAAGGCATTAAGGCATTATTTTTCTTCTTCCCATTTTACAGGTGAATAGTTTGCCCCTAAGGAAACAAGAGCAAGTGAAAGTGTATAAAGATTTGAAAAGCGAACCCTGGGTTTCTTTTCAGCACAGGGTGCTTTAAGTTTTTTTGTTTTGTTTTTTTTTTTTTTGGGGGGCCTTGTTTGGTTTTTTGTGGTTTTTTTGTTGTTTGTTTTTTTTGTTTTTTTTCTTTTGTTTGTTTGTTTTTTTTTGGTTTTTTTTGCCGCAAGATGGCAGCGGTGTTGGCGGCTGCGCTGCGGGTCCGGGCCCGGTGCGGGCCGCACAGGTGTCAAGTCAGACTGCTCAAGCTACCGTGGTGTAACTCTGCTCTCCATTGCTGGTAAAATTCTTGCAAGAATACTATTGAACAGACCAGTTCCTGCTATCGCAGAAGAACTTCTACCTGAAAGTCGGTGTGGCTTCAGAGCTAATAGAAGTACCACAGACATGGTACTTGTTCTCAGACAACTGCAAGAAAAGTGTAGAGAACAGAACATGGGGCTATATGTAACTTTCGTTGACCTCACCAAAGCTTTTGACACTTGCAAAAAGGCCTGTGGCTGATCTTGGAACGATTAGGTTTGCTCCCCCAAGTTCCTCAAAATGATCATTCTTTTACATGAGGATCAGCAAGGCCAAGTCAGTTATGGTGATGCACTCCCTGAGCCTTTCCCAATAACCAATGGTGTGAAACAAGGTTGCGTTCTCGCACTGACCTTATTCACAATCTTCTTCAGCATGATGCTCCAAAGGGCTACGGCAGACCTTGACGAACAAAATGGCATTTATATTCAATATCGTACCGATGGTAGCCTATTCAGTCTAAGGTAACTGAAGGCCCACACTAAGACCCTAAATCATCTTGTCCGTGAACTGCTTTTTGCTGATGATGCCGCCCTTGTTGCCCACACAGAAGCAGCTCTGCAGTGTTTAACATCTTGCTTTGCGGAGGCGGCTGAGGTTTTTGGGCTGGAAGTCAGCTTGAAGAAGACAGTAGTCCTCTACCAACCTGCACCGCAAGAAGATTATCGCCATCCCCATATTACCATCGGCGAGTCAGACCTTAAGACAGTTCAGCAGTTCAGCTATCCGGGAAGAAGCATTTCCTCGGATGCCATGATCGACAAAGAGATAGACAACAGAACAGCAAAGGCATATAGAGCCTTTGGAAAACTCCATAAAAGAGTCTGGTGTAATAAACACCTGAAGAAAAGTACAAAGATCAGTGTCTATAGAGCCATTGTATTGTCTACTCTTTTATATGGGTCTGAATAATGGGTCATCTACCGTCATCACCTGCGACACCTCGAACGCTTTCATCAGCGCTGCCTCCGTACAATTCTAAACATCCATTGGACTGACTATGTGTCTAATGTCACTGTCCTTGAACAGGCAGGGGTCACCAGCATCGAGGCCATATTGCTGAAACTGCAGCTGCGCTGGGCAGGGCACGTCTCTAGAATGAAGGATCACCGCCTCCCCAGGATCGTGTTTTACGGTGAACTTGCCACCGGTAGCCGCAAGAGAGGTGCCCCAAAGAAGAGATAAAAGGACTCCCTGAAACAATATCTTAGCCTTGGCCAAATTGACTACCATCAGTGGTCCACCTTGGCCTCCAATCGGGAGACTTGGAGGCACACCATACATAATGCTGTTGACTCCTTTGAGAGTTCACAAAGACCTAGTCTCGAGGAGAAAAGACAATGCAGAAAGAATCGCGCCCCACCTATACCACCCAGGGAGACCTTCTGCTGTGCTTTTTGTAGCCGGATTTGCCTATCCCACATTGACCTTCTTAGTTATCAACGCGCCTGTAGTAAGCATGGGTAAAGCCCTTCCCAAATCTTTGTTCACGAAGTCAAGCCATGGCTTGAGTCACAAGGTGTACATCTTCTCAAGAAGCTCCACACCTCAGAAATTCAGCAAGCAGCTTGGACACTGCAGCTTTGCCCTCACCACCTCCAAGAAAATGAATGGGATTTAGAGATGCTCAGAGATAGCAGGTGGTCCAGAGGTCACCAGGGAGCCAAACCCTCACATTCATAAATCCCATGGGCGAGACCCATGCAAGCCAAAATGAGCAAACGACAATGAACTGTTTGTGAGATTTATATAATGCTGCTTGAGTGTTTTCCTTGGAGATACTTCTGACCTTTGCCACAAATGTTCATACAAATGATATTTTTGTTTGCAAGTACAATTGTGCAAAGGGAAATGCTGGGAAATCTGCATTTGACTGAAGCTCCACTACAAAGGGGCTTATACAGCATGCAGAAAGCTCTTTGCTGTATGTAAAAGTTTCAGCTCCCTCAGGAAGTGAATGGAAGTAATACGACCCAGGTAATGCATTTTACAAAACAGAAAACAGCCACAAAAAGGCTGGCAAACAGCCAGATGCAACTGAAATGAACTCGAGGATGGAGATGCATCACGGACCGTGTTTGAATAAGGAACATTGTCATAAAAACCAAGCCTGCTCCTTCATGAATAATACAGGACCAAGAGACAGGTCTGAATTTGTCATGTAAATTATTTACTCTAACTGTGAAATGGCCACCTGTCTAGGCTTGAGGCAGCGTTTGAACTGAGGCCCTTTCAATAAAATGGAAAGCAGAGCTGCTTAAGCTAAAGAGGAACTTACTTGCCATTGTGGAATAGCATATTCCTGCCCTCATGCACAGAGGTGAGTCAGGGACATGACCCCCATTGGGCTGAGCTCTCCACTTTATTAAGCTGCGGAACATCTTCATAGGGAGCTTTTCACCTTGCTTTGTTAGTGAGCTCAGTGATGATTTTGTCCATGGTGCTCAAGCCTGGGACCAGGTCACCAAAGAGACCTCAAGGTGTCCCAGGCTGCTGAACATACGACCAAGATGGCCAAATCACGAGAAGGCAGCAGCAGAGCCTGCCTCCAGAGAGGATGGCCTTCTCCAGAAGTGGAGGTTGGGCTTAGTCTTAGTGGGATTTTAACACTTAATATAGAACTGTTACAAGCTCAGGCAGAGATGTCTGCATCTGCAGAGACACTTCCCATACGGGATATACGGCACTTCATGGGACCCACTTGCCAAAGCCAGTTTGAGCTAACACCAATGGGAAAACAGCTCTTAGAAACATAACACCTTTGTGCCCAGCCAATAGCAATTGTTAAAGGTGGAATTAAATCTGACCTGGAAGAAGTCTAAAAGACATTTCTAAGGATTTTGGATACACCTTCACAGGGCTATCCCAAACTGTTCCCACCACCTCACTTCTGTCAGCTTCTCCATGGTGATGTGCAGCTCTGTTCAACCTGGGCTGGAAGGGAGAGGAGCTGATCACCATTCCAGTGTGGTGGTGTGAGGGCTTTTGTTGTTGTTGCTGCTATTTGCTTTTTTAAAGCTGTGCTCTACAGAGTGCTACCAAAGAATCCCAGCAGATCTACAATAACCAAGAGTTACATTCAAAAGCCATTCAATATACCTGTTTAAATAACCTCTCTTACTCTACAATTGTCTTGATTCTCTCAGGGTTGTCATAGAGAGGAAAATATTGATGAGTTAGTGGTGTGTCAGGGAGAGTGAAGTAATTTACCTTGCTCTTGAAAGCCTTTATTTTTTGACCTGTTTCTCCGGTGTGTGTAACTACAGCATCTCTCTCTGTTCCTTCACATCAATTTGGACATCGAGCAGAGCATCCTGCAGTAGAGGCGATGCACAGGCATGGTTAATGCTGTACTGCCTGAGACTAGAGGAGTATCTGTCACTTTTAGTTCATCTTGAGAAAGCAGACACCTTGTAGCAGAGAAGTCAATAGGTTTTTTAGTTATACTGAGCTTCTAGAAGGCAAAAACCTCATTTTCACCTCTCAAAGGAAAGGAAGGTGTTAGATATCGGTGCCTTAGATCTAAAGGATGTCCCATCAAAACCCAGACTGCTGTAAAGGTTGCTGTTACCTTTTAAGAGAAATGTCTTACTGAAATCAACAAGGTCTTTGCTCTGTCCCTCATATAAGAAAGGCAATGAATGAAAGCAGGCAGTAGTTTTTAGACTGTTTTCAACAAAAATAACCCCAAACTTTTCTTCCCAGTGCATTCCATCTTTGGTTGCACTTAACTAGAAAACTGGAAGAGATGAAAGGCGAATGATGCCAGGCCAGGCTGAATTTTAACCATCAAAAGGTCTCTTCAGCAGAAGTAGTGTTGTGAAAAGTCCAAGTGAGCACACAAAAGGTGGATCAAGAGTTCTCTATAAACTCCAGCCCTTCCGGAAGGTACAAACACTGCTAAAGACTTTCCTCTGGACATTTCCCCCCCTGCCTTTGCTGAAACATGCAGCTTTTTTCCTGCCCCACACAACACGTCTTTTTGGGTATCTCTAAACAACTGCTCCATTCACAGTGGAAAGCAGCACTGCCAGCAGAGTAGTTTTGATTGCAGCAGTTTAATAACTAAATGTACTAATGAACTGATGCACCATTTTATTGTCTCACATTTCCACTATCAGATGCCCTGCTGTGCTCTAACAATACCTTAAGTTGATGCCTAACTTGTTTCATCTATCCTGGCTTTTGTATACACCCTTGCATTCCCATTTGCAGCTTTATATAGGGCTACAGATGCAAAACTAAACAAATATGTATTCTACAGATACCTTCACCTTCTTCTGAATGAAGCCTCCAAAAGGCAGCTGCTGCTCTACTTGTTTCTAAAGCCTTAACTCAAGTGATGACAGCATTTAAATACAGCTGCAATAAAATCAGGTGGCTAATTCCAATGATGGCAACAGCAGAGCAGGGAAAAGCTGGTAAAAAGCAACCAGTTCAAATAATATTTACTGGAAAGTTCCTAAATGTTATTAACCCGCTTCTCCTCTGCCATCGGAATTACACCAAGGGATCTCTGGTTTAATGAGAATCAGACCCTTAAAGGTAAAAGAAAATCCTTTTTTTGTTAACAAGCCCATAAACTAATAGCACTTGAAAACCTCAGCACGCCAGGCTTTATGACCCACAGTGAAAACAGATCAGATGTGCTGCAAGGGCAAAGAGAGTCCACTCAAACCTCATCTTCAGCTGTGCAAAGCATTCCTGTGATGAGCAGGCTTCGGTTTGCAGCTCAGTACCCTCTTCCGCATCGCCATGAGCATTTGTAGTTCAGCAGGATGTTTCCACAATAGTGGTGGGGGGAGAATAAATCAGACAAACCCATAAAAATCAAACACAGTTTTGTTCAAATGTGATTCCAACAAAGGCTGGGCTGTGTTCTGACTTCTGGCTTCATCCGGAAAACTGTATTTTTCAAGTTGTTCTGCTCCTTTCCAGAGGCATTTAAAAGTTGTGTGAGTGTTAGTAGTGGATGAGCACTGATTTCAGCAAGGAATTAGTACACGTTCTGAATGGAGAAGATATGCTCTGTATACACCCGAGGCTTGCGGGAAGGAGAGCTCCAGGATTTCAGGTGAATGCATCCCTAATTAATCTAAGGGGAAAGGTAGCACTCAGTGTCCTCCAAGGGCTGCCACAATATCATCATCACATCATACCACAGATTGAGCACTCCCTTTCTTCTTGCGTATGAAATGAGGGTTGAAAAGTTAACAAGTTTAATCCCCAAAATTACCTTTAAAAGAGAAAAGCTCCATTCCAGCCTGAGCATTTCCCAGCCTTCTGAATGTCTGGTTGCTGAATTTGCCGGATTTTTACACCTGCTTGCTGGAAGCAGCCTGAGGACCCCTATTTACTTTGCACAGGCCATCCTGCAGCCATTAGGGGCACGTTCACTCCTCACTGCCATCTTGAGTCCAGCCGGGAATAAGATAAAAATCTTTATTCCATTTTCTCTCCCACCTCTCAGTAGAAATTTTCCTAACTTTCTGATGAGACTGGTTTTATTCTTTCTTGCCATCTTCTGAAGGCAAAAATGGGACCTCTGCTCAGCATCATCATCCCAGGCTCAAGGCTTTTAATGAAAAGCTGAGATTCCTTCTATTTAGGGCCAGAGAGGTGACTAATGGACTAAAGAGCCTGAGAGGTGGAGGAATGGCTCTGCTGAAAAGCCATGTGGCAGCCAGCAAAGTCCATGTGCTGAACTAATATAAATGACAGTCAGTGAGCCCCATGGAGCTTAGGTGGGGAACAAACTCCCTTTATCTCCACTTGTTCCTCCTCAAGAAGCTTTTCCCTACTGACAAGGCCAGTGAAACCACCAGATTTCTACAGCTGCCCTTCACCTTAATGGATTTTCTCCTCTAAAATAAGGATCCTCTGACTGAGGTATCTGTATTCTGAAAGATATAGGCCATAGCTATGTAGTCTTTTGCAGCCTGTGCACAAAGGCAGCGAGACACGAGCAAGCTCTGCCCCTGAACACTGTGCTCCCAGTGTAAGGGTGAGTCCAACTCGAGCATTGTGCTGTTGGCATCATCTTCCCATCCCCTGCTGAGAGCACCAGGGGGAGATTCAAATTTGCCAGAGAGCAGACACAAAACCAATTTTAAAATGAATGTTGGTCTCAAGCTAACAGGGAAAATGCACCATTGGCTTTGATTTTTAAATACATTAGTTATTCTCTCAAAGAGTGGATCAATGGAAAAAGGAAACTGAGTGATGGATAACACTTTACTTGCTTAGGAGTAAGATTTACCCTCATGCTGTCTGGCAAAAGCATGGCCTGCTCTCGGGGAACTGTGTGCTCTTGTGTTTCCCTCACAGCAGCAGTGTCTGCCCTTATGTCCCAGTAACAATCAGGCTGGTCACATTTCAGAAGCATTTACCGGGGGTCTGGAGTGTCAAGAAGCATCTGTGAGAATTTCCAGTGTCTCTATGAACTCATATTTCAAAATAGAACAAAATACTGAATCTGAGGATGCCACAGATGTGGGAACATTACAGAAGTGTAATGTTAAGCAGAAAAGATTGCTTGAAGGCAATCAAAACATTTCATTTTTATAAAAGTCCAAACACTCTAATTAAATTTTATATGCTGATATAATTCAAGCTACAGTTTCCCAAAGAATACGCTAAATGATCCAATTCTAATAAGACACTGTGAGCTCAGTGACTTATTAGAAATCATTTCATGATTTCTAATAAGATTCCATTCGAATGAAATGCTGCTGAAATTAAGATATTCCCACAAAAAGTCATAATTTTGAGGAAATAATAGTTTTCCTCATGGGGAATATTCTGACTGGGTGTATTTAGCAGTTCGGTTTTGCACTTCGCCAGCACAACTCAAAGCTGTTTGTGTGGAAGGATGATTGCCACATCATAAAGGAGCTGAAATCTGCCACATTATAAGGGAGATACCTGCTGGGGACATTCCACCTTGTGCTGCTGAAGGCTGACTTGTAAAACCAACATGCAACACTTCTTCCAAGCAGGCCGAAAAGACGAGACGTTTTCCCCCTCTATCCCTCATTTATCAGCCTCCATCTGGTTATCTTCTGTGCAGATCCCAAGCACTTCTCCTATCAAAACCTGCAGAGCTTTTGACTCAGTTGTGGCTCATTCGGATAAAGGACAGAGGTATTATTGCAGCATGGCTCACAGAGAACAGCATCACCTGTGAATGTGCTGAGCACTTTCTTTCTGTCTTGGACAAAAGCAGACCCACATCAGGTACCTGTACATCTTGAGCTCCATGTGCACGTCTCCCTAATACTTGCATGCCATAAAATGTTCTTTGTCATACAGAAAGCAATGAGGCCATTTTTGAGCAGTGGATGGGGAGGAATTTAGCTCACTTATGGAAGCCATGATGGCCAACAGTGAAATGATAACAAAATGCTAGGTAGCATTTTGAAGGCCTAGAAGTATCTGCAAATTGCACATGTGTCTTCACATCTGAGGCACAGGAACATGATGCGGAAACATACCTGGTGTTTTAAAGCTAGATTTTAAAGTGAAGCCTTGAGGCTTCCAGCTTGCTGAAAGTACCTGCCTGATCCCATTACTTTGTACAAGCCACGTGAGCCAGGATCCATCCCTCTAGAGCTGAGGGATCAACAGCAGAGGGTATTGTTTGTAAGCTTGCAGCTGCTTCTTGCAGAACAACCCCTTTCTTGTGGTAATGAGACCTCTATGGATTTGCAGTGGGGATATGGTATGACCCAAGGCTGCTAGGGTCAATCAGGACATAAGCTGAAATCAGCTTTCTGAAGACAGTCAGTTCCTGGTCAAGGCACAAACCCATGCTCTTGCCTGACTCGTATTTGTCACAGGAGTGATGGAAAATTGGAGACGAGAGATAAATACTTAATGTTACCCTGCCATGAACAACATGAGACCTGTCTTCCCTAACTGGCTGAGCAGGGCTCTTCAAACAAGGTTTGTGGTGCAAAAGTTCACAATTCTAACAATGCATTTTCTTTTCTAATATTCTCACTCTTGACCACCAGGTTGCTCTTTGCATGATCCTTACTGCCGCAAGCTCACATCTAGGGCGTGCTCTGGTTGCAAGCACAAGAACACCAGAATATAACACTAAAATGAATCATTCCAATCCCTAACAATTACTTCGTGCCAGTTCAGAGACACTATAAAGATCACCTGCAGCTTCAAAAGCTAAGCAAACTTGTTGCAGAGCTAGGACCTTTTGCTAAGCACATTCCCAGATAGACAACCTTATCAGTTTGGAGTTCCTCAGATATCACCACCAAATACTGCCTTAGACTAAGGCCAGACTCAGAATGCCACAGGCAGACTGACAGGATCACACCTTCCCTGGGAATGGCACCATAGAAAGACTTACCCGAAGTCCAGAGCCACCAAGGAGAAAATGAGTGGGAGAGGAATAAAGGAGGCAAGATATACTGTTGATGTGACCAACCTGTGAGTCCTTTCTAATTAGAGCAGGGCTCACAGCACAGCCACACACATGGCCCTGATGCTAATTATGGAGGGCTGAGCACTGACACATTAACCTCCCAGTCTTGAAACATTAACTTTACTGGGTGTAATATTTTCCAGGTTAATAACCTGCATCCACAACAGAGTCCAGCTCTGTAAATACCCAATTAACTGGGTTCTGTCAGAGGAAGCAGCAGCAAAATGCAAGGTCTAGGAGGGCTGAAGGGAAGGCTTGGAGTTGAGTGTGGTGTATGCTGGTGTGCACACACATGGAGGGGGACCTGTAAGGAATGGCCAGTGGAGCACGGAGGAGTGATGCCTTCATAGTGACTCTGCACAAGCTCCAACACCAGTAGTAGCTTGGCCAAGGGAAAGTAATAAAATGAAACAAATAGAAGATTCTTCACTGTTGACATTTAGCAAAACATTTTTTTTCCAGCCTTCCTCACTCCTTCCTTATGAACCATTTTTCAAAGCTTCTGTTGTTTCAAAGTGAATTCAAAGCAACAGTGGCTGGATTCTAGCTGTACACAGTAAAATGGAAGGTTTTTTTCTAACTTTTAATCTTTGTTTTGCCCTCTGCCTTCCAGAAGGGGGAAGTGGAACAATGAAGCATAAAAAAAATGGAACAAACATGGAATAACTGAATATTCAACTCAGTTTGAACGTAATTGCCTCATTTAGCATAATTTTGTAGAGGTTTGGGAGAAAATTATTCTTTTCATACAACAGATTTGAAACATGTAAAAAATAATTGGTCACATAAACGGCTACTTCTATTGTGACCAACGTGGCAGCTAGTACAAGTGGAGATGGGCATCACGACATGCTCATGGATGTGCTGCTCTGCTGCCCTGACCCCATAGCACTGGTGCTTTGATGGAGATAAGGGAGAAGCCTCTGTCACTCTCAGAGCAGAAGCAGCTGCAGGGGCTCAGGGTGCTTTGCAGGGCTCAGCCACTTCACTGAGCTGCTGCTATTTTAGCTAAAAGCTCTTTCATTTTCCCCCTCCACAGCTGAACTGACACAAAGAGCATCAGACACATTCGGCATCAACGAGACATCCAGCGTTTTTCCTAACTGCTCAACTCATGCTCCCTCTGAGCAGATCCTCATTTTAGTCTCTTCTCAGTGTTCAAGTTTCCCCATTCTGCAACCATCAGGATGTCCTCATTCCCCCTCTCCTTTTCTACAACCATTAATTAAACCTCTTCTTGCACTTAGCAAAAATCTGCCTTACCATCTCTGTCACAACCTCTTCTTCACCGGGATGTCTTTTCTGAAGGCACTGCATATGCACAGGAACACGTTCAGCCCCATGTCATTGCCAGCAAGCTTCCAACCTCTACACAGAATCATAGATGGTTTGGGTTGGAAGGGACCTTCAAAGCTTATCTAGTTCCACCCCCTTGCAATGAGCAGGGAAATCTTCAACTAGATCAGGTTGCTCCAAGCATTGAAATTCCAACCCAAACTCTTAACTCTGCTTTTACTGGAATTGAAGTTCTGTGAAGACAGAGTAGCAGCCAATCTGGGAGAACCAAAGAGATCATCCAGTGAGACAGGAGAAGAATGAAAATAGTGTTTTTAATATCATTTACAGTCAAACTTACAGTATGTATTTCACATCACATATTTCTAAACTGCTCATCTGGAAAATATAAGCTGCAAAAATACAGAACACAGTACTCAAAATATATCGAGCATGTGGCTTCTCTTTCTTTCCTTTTTTTTTTTTCCTTTTTTTTTTTCTCCTTTTTTTTATATCAATTGTACAGTGAAACTTTTCCAAACCAGGTTTTGGTTTATTTTGGAAGTGCTGCCAAACATTTGCAAAATGACCAGCAGTCAAACCAGCACACTTCAAACACCTTTCGTAGGACCACTTTCCCTTGGGCACTGTAGGAAAAGATGAACCCACAGCCCAAGGCACAGGCAGAAGCATGTGGGTTCATCCAGGTCCCATACACGCTGCTACAGACCATCCGTGGGGATGTTCTATGCAAGAAGAACCTTCTGCACATACAACCACCCACAAATGCTGCCCTGCTCAGGCAGCTATGAAGAACAGCAATGGTAAAGGGGACAAGTATCACTGACTGGTACAAAGGCAGGCAGATACTCTTTCCAATATTGTGGGCCCTACACGGAGTTCTGTGGGGGAGTTTTGAGACACAGGAGTGACAAACTGCATGGGGTGGTCTTCTTCCTCCAAAAAGACAATCAGTACAGAAGCACCCTCCACACACTGATGGAAGATTACAACCACAGACCTGCTTCAAACACTGGTGAGAGCAGTCATGAGCTGCTGAAGCCTGGAGAAACTTACAACAACCCAGTTAAAGAGTTGCATCAGAATTTGGAGGGCACGTGGCATACCCACCTCTCTGAAATGTGTTAGTTCTGTTTTTAGAGATTATTAGGATGGAGGAGGGAATGGCTTTAGGAACAAAGTAAGTTCACAATATTCTTATTAGTCAAAAAAACCCCAGCCCCTCAAAGTTTGCCAGAGCCACAGAGGAGGCAGCTGACTGAGTTAAGAACAGAACCTCTTTCACAATCTGCCTTAAATCCTGAGCTCTCAAGCTTGCTCAGCTGTAGCTGCTGCTAAGGGATTTCAAGGGTGAGAATAACCAGGTTACACAGGCAAGGCATATACTGCTGATCAGCCTCTGCACCACAAAAACAAGCAAAGAAGAATCAGCCAAACTAGAACTTTGCTTTCCCTCCATCATGAAGGAAGCAAGGACAAGGACTGTCTAGGCAGCACTGTTGCCTCTTCTCACAAACCACTTCAAGCCAAGAGCTGCCCCCACTCCCTCTGCTCTGGCTGGTTTTCATATGGTGCTTGTATCTCATGTACACAGGGCAAAAGGAATTTCACAACAGTCTTACTGCAAACATTTCCCTTCTAATGCCATTTATGCATTTGCAGCTCACAAGACCCAAATGTCCCCATGCCTGGAATGTGGTATAAGTACATACAGCAGGGAAAAACAGTTTCTGCAGACTGCATTTAACTTGTGTCAAAATCCTAATGAACACGTTTATTGTACTTTATTTACACGGTAGTCACGTATAATATAATACAATACAGCGTTCCATTGCAGTGGTAGGCACTATGGGTTTTAAAAGGTCACAGCTCTTCCCCAGCTCCCATTCCCACCCCTTCTCCCTACGCACATGGTACCAAGGTGAACCAAGGGCTCCCAGCGCTGCTGTTTTCCACTGAACCCTGTTCTGAGATAACTCCTTCCCAAAAGCAGATATTGTGAGCTGCTTTCATGTGCTAGCATGGAGACTCATGAACTTTGGTGGTCACAGGCTACTGGCAACCCTTTGCATTTGTTAGGGACAGATATGTGTAGCCTCATTAGCATGCTTTGCACTGAAAACAAGTTGAAGGCAATGTGGGGCTGTAGAGAAGCTACAGACCTCTGAGCACAGCTTATAGGCCACCTACAATCAACAGAGCACAGGTCTGGTCCCACTGCGTGTAAGACCTTAGGAAAATAGCTGTGAGTCTTCAAGAGAAATCCTCATCCTCCTATCAGGCAGAAAGCATCGCGAGTGAAGAACTGGGGTCACTTCTTCCTTTCAAGTTCACACAGTTAAGAGTTGTGAGGCACCAAAAACATCGCACTGAGATGCAGTTTACACCGAGGGGCAAATGCACATCTGTGCGATGCCAGACTGCAAAAGGAAAGGGCTTTGAAGGGCTAAGATACGTGGCAGGGAAGACGCCTTCTGCTGTCCTATCAACTGGTAATTCAATGGGAAGAACTAAGACCTGTTAGGCCATATGCAACTCTGATTCCCGAGAGGTTTCTTCTTCCAATTTAAGAGCTGTGCAAACACTGCAAATAAAATTCGCACCACCTGCTTCACCTTAGTACCAATTTGGTTTCGTCTGGGTTCATCCCCTTCTTGTGTTTGCTCTCAGTAATTACTAAAATGAATGCATTAACTGGTGCGAACACTGGGAGAAGTAGAGAATTTCAAGCATCTGAGAGAGGATATTTGTGGAAAGAGGATTGTGAGTTGGAAGCCAGCACTTTGGCTGTCCTGGAGCACTCTATGTCCAGTGGTGCTATGCCCACTGGCATTGAGCAAGGACCCTCTTATTAATTTCCTAATCACAGTTTTGAACTAAGTATTTGTACAGATGAGAAAATTCCAGCCTAAGGAATTCAGGGAGCAGAAATATCCCCCATGATATCAGTGTCCAGCCAGAACAAACCAAGGTGTGTGAATTATAAGGAAGCTTTTCCAAACTCCTCCAGACCACAGATGATGCGCAAGAATGACCTTGCAAATCCACTGGAGGCATTTCCTTGGTTTTCTCAGCCATTCACAAGGAAGAAATAAGAAGGAAAATTCACTTTTGAAGTTGCTGTAAATTATTTGCTGAGTTGGACTTGACAAGTTTCTTATTGCTTTCTGCCATCTGCAGACACCAAGTTCATGCAGAACAAGCCCAGCACTACAAAGTATCAGGTATGGCTAATCTTTTCCTTCCCCGGGTGCGACAGTCAGCTCTACTGCACTTAATCTGAATCAAGTGGGGGATATTTCACAAATTCCTAGTACCCTGAAGACCCCATCCCTGGAATCATGCCATTCATCAGACAAATAGAGACTGAAGCAAGGTTCTGACAAGTTAAACGGCACATACACGACACGCGTCCTACAGTCCCATTCTTGCAGCCATCTAAATGGATTCAACTGTTCATGTGGCTTCTTCTGAATTCACTGTGTCCTTTTGGGACTGAGGGATGCTCATAGCCGAGCAGCTGTGGCAAGACAGAAGCTGGCAGAAAAGCAGTCCATGTTTATATTCTGTCAAACACCAGTATTGCTTCTGAGTAGAGAGCCTCCTTCTGCTCCACGGGATTCAGGGAGCCCACAATGGCCGAAGATTTTACTTGACATCACTAGTTAATAAAGAAGTACCTAATGTCTAACAACTGCTGAAAGGCCATTTTTCAGCAAAGCAATTGTATTAAGACTCAGATTGGCTAGAAATGTCAATGGAACGATAGAAAGCATCATTTGCAGCCTAGAAATAGACTCAGTGTTTAAAAGCAGAACAAACTATAATATTTTGAGCATATATAATGCTAAGGGAGACCTGCTGGCATCCCTTAAGCAGCAAATTTAAATGCCACTCAGTAACTCCGAACACCTTGTGTTGACTTGGTAGAGCTGAGCTGTGCTTTGCCACTGGGGGGGAAGAACTGTATCTGGAGAAAGGAAGCTGATGGTCAGTGTGGAAGTAATGCCCACAGACCATGGGTCTGAGGGAGGTAGGGCAGGTAGGTCTATCCAGAAGGATGGAAGGGTACCTAATCCCTTCAGGGTCTCAGCTACAATGCCCTGGTTTTCCCTTTCCTTCTTGGATCAACCTCAACCACCAGATAACAGAAGCTGAGCCTGTCTCATACCAAAGGCTCCCATCACACGATTGCCCATCTTAAACCACTCTCTGTGTTCACACTGCTTCTGTCTTGGCTGCCTGTCTCCTGGTATTGCTGCCAACAAAAAAGGTGAGTCACAGCAGCAGCATGGGAGCAGGTGAACTCAGATGTAGGTAAGAAAAGCAAAAACTCCTAAAGCAAATGGCAACAGGTCAGTGTTATTGCTTATATTCCAGGGTGCACTGCCCTGCACAGAGAGCCTCTGCAGGCATTAATCAGATCTATGGAGGGAACATCAACAAACCTGCTTCTGTCTGCAAAGACAGCTCATGTGAAATTAGGGAGATAGATGAGCATGGCAGAGTGGGAATAAGTCTGGAAACCCTTGTGAATGAAGGAACAAAGCTGCTACCTCATCAGTCCAGTGAAGCATTTGCATACATCTTTAGTACTGACAATTCCTCATGTCACCGGCCAAGAATAAAACAAACACCACACCAGCATTGTCCATGTCTAAGAAAATACTGATCCCAACACATGCAGCCATGAGAAACTCTCATGTGGCAGCAACAGCCGGGACAGGCGTGGGGGCTAAAGCTTCATAGTGCTGGTAGCCTCCAGGTTGTCTTGGGTTTGCTGTGGAGTGAAACTGCTAGTTATGAGATGGGGTTGCTTTTCTGTCTCCCAGAACCTCATTTACTGGAAAAATATGTGCCTGACTGAGACACAAAGGTAAACCCGAAGTACATCACCTCCAACAGCAATGCGATGAACATAAAACTCTGATGGAGATAGGAGGGAATCCAGATTTCATCAATTCCCTTAATGTTTATTTCCAAGAAAAAAAAAAAAAAGCCAACACATTTCAGCCATTTGGAAATGCTCCAATCACTTTCCAAATGTCTGCTGACCATCAGTTCAATTCTGAAGCATTCTGAAGCATAACTAGCTCAGCTAATTGAAGCTAATCCCTCTCTATTTTTCCCTTTTCACCTTCCTAGCAACTTGAGGCCCAACTGAGATTAACAGTAGCAGCACTGAGTAGTTCAGTGCCTCTTGCAGGGGTATAGCAGTATGAGGCCCTTATTAGATGATTTCTTAAGGAATGGAAGTTTTGTCTAGATAATTCAAACAATGGCCTTTTTTGTCCCACTATACATCCAAGATGTGCTGGGCAAAGTCAGAAAAAGGTATGATTTCAGTGTGTATAAAAAGAAGGTTCTGAAAATGCATCTCTTTGTTAACAAGGATGCAAAGAAACTGATTCTAATGTCATCTGCACCAGTTTTAGATTGGGATCCCCTTTTGATTCCACTGGGGCTACGCCAAGGTGGTATTTGTGCAAGGCAAAGAAAACCCCAACCTGAAGTCATGCAAGGCAACTGGACAATCCCATAGAGACTGCTAAATGTCAAGTAGTTTATTTTTTCAACCATGCCATTCCCTAGCAGACAGCCATGCAGGGAACACAGAGCTTGGAAATGTCAAAATAACATTTCAGCACAGACTGAGCTCTCAACAAAACTCTGAATTTCAATGCCCCTGAATAGGGAGAAGAAAAAAATTCCCAACACTGGATGTGGACTGCACAGCTCAGATCATGCCCCTCTTTCTGTTCCCAGGAATGGGCACTTTTCTAACTCCATCCTTGACCTTAAGGTTAAGGCAGTTGTGGGATGGAAGCAAAGTGCTGACAGGCAAAGGCCCATTCTGCAATCTGGGAATCTGGAGGATGTCTGAGACTTATTCTATAACAAAATTGGGTCTGAGGATTTACTTCTGTTATTCTATAACAAAAACTGTGTTCCAGACAATGGCTTGTGGGCTTGAAATCAGGAAAAAGCAAGCAGCCTGCTGGGATGGATGGATGAAGGTTTTGGTCTGTTTATTTTCTTTAAACTAAAGCTGTGTTCTTGAATCCGTACCAAAGCACTGACAGTAAAGCCCTTCATGATGCAGGCATCTGATATGTCCTTAAAGAAAAAAAACAGAGTGGGATGGAGAGAGAGCTCTTCAAGAGTTGCATTATCGAAAGAAATAAACCAAAAATCATGCAGGAATTTTAAGCTGCAGCATAAAAATAGTATCAGTAACCCCATTCAACTGCATCTCCCATGTGTGCTAAAAGATTAAATGAAAAAAATAAACATAAATAAAAATGAAAACATTATGTGCCCTGGAATCCTATTTCTATAACTCCAGTCAAGGAGGACTTTTGACTGTACTGACAAATCACAGCTCTTGAGCACTGAGAGTTTGTTTTGCATCATGTCATCATGCTGTTCTCCTTCACCTTGGACTTTCAGAGGGGAAAAAAACCCTGAAACTGTGAAAGGGGTTATAGAATTTCAAGCAATCAGGCTTTTAGAAAGGCTCTGTTCTCTGACATTTGTGTTTGAGTCTGAATGTGTGTGTATAGTATAAAATTATGAGCTAACATTTGAAAAGACAGCAGTCTGAGTAATAAATTTCCAGAACAAAAAGAACTGTACATAATGATTTCAAAGGCTTATACTTGACAATTATATATATTTTATGAGACAGTTATGCACCCTGTGCCTTTTGTAAATTCATTGTTTTATGGATGAAGTATCTCTATTTTAGCAGACAGGATATACTAAACTAATCTAATGGTCTAAAAAGCATCATTTACCACCCAACGTAACAATGGCACTGCATAGCTTAATAACTTTACTTAAACTCCTTCATTAATCAAGTGATTCTTAACATGGCTGAAAACCAAGACTCAAATATCTGCAGTTACAATATTTGTCAAGTATTTGGCACAGTGGAGTTTATTTGATGCACCCCTTTTTTTTTGCTCTTGTTGTTGCTGAACGTACAATGCTGTGCATAAACTACAAACATACATGTAAAGTCAGTCAAGTGGAAGCAGTTTGATAGCCCACACCCATCTTTCAATGCCTAGTTAAGAGCTAAGTCTGCTAAAAAGGTGTTGAACACGAGTGGAAAGTTATCAACTCTGTTATTGTGCCAACTCTGGGGTGTCCACTGCCAGCAATGGACAAGGACTTGGGGAAGATGAGCCCCTCCACCAGATGCATGGAAGTGATGCCCAGCATTTGGTTCACCATGCCAGGTTACTGCTCCAAACATCTGCATGTTCACAACAGCTTCAAAATACAAACAAAAATGGAGCTTTTTGATGATGATGCTAACCCTTAAAACCCTTCTGACATTTAGTCCACTGGAAATGAGTCTGGTTCCTAGGGAAAATTCATTGAATGCAATGAATCTGTATTGCTTCCCAGCAGGAATGTTTTGGAAAAATAACATACGCATGCAAAATAAGCCGACCACATGCTTCTTGAGATCAGATGAAAGCCTCCCCTTGATTTTTGCAGGCTTATGTGAGACTGCATTGCAAAAGCAAAGCCAAATCTCCTCCTGCATGGGTGCCTCTTAAGAATCTCAATGAGAATTTCAGAGGTGCGCAATGCTGGCCAGCCTCTGCTCCCATAACCCCGCCTTCATAGGAACCCTATGTGCACAGCTAATGGCAAAATGTGGCCTCCAGGAGGGGAGATTATTACACCTTCTTCACGTGGCTTCCACTGAAGTCAGTGGAATTTATTAGGTGAAAAAATCAGTTGTGAGGGTTGCAGGATTAAGGTCAGTATTCCTTTCATCTTGTACACACACACACACACACACACACACACACGCTTACTTTAAAGAAAACATCCATCACACAATTTCTAGATTGCAAATTATATATATATATCTTTAAAAACTGGAGAGAATATAAACAGCCTCTCCACATATATATATGTATTCACTGAGTCACATAGAACATGAAAAAAACCCCTATATTATGTAAATCATCATAGTATCTATAATTCTCCAACTGATAATTGTTTTTATAGAGACACAGTGTATTTGTTCTCATTTTTAAAAACATGTTATGTGTCTTCATTGGCTTGGTAGCGTATTAGAATGAAGGCGTATGGATAAAAAACGCAGAGGGTTAAACAAATCCCTTGAGTCACATCATGTTTGGGTGAATTAAAACAGGATCCTTCCCCGAAGTAGCATAAATAAATCCTCCCTATGGAAAAGTGTCAGCGATTTAAGGGTTAACATAGATTGCAAAATAACATTTTAAAACCCCATCTTATTAGAGGACTGCACAGCCGAGTATTTGGAATTCACCCCCTTTAAAAATGACAGCACGTTTGGCAAGTGTGAGCAAACGTCTTGAACTTTACTGGGTTTGAGAGATGTAAGCAGAGCTATTCACAGACAACCACAAAGCTGCAATCTGTGAATAAGCCTCGCCTGGAAGGACTCGGATACCTCTGACAGCATTGCTCGGCACCGGGAAGGATTCCAGCAGCTTTCAAGGTATTTATCGTGGACTCGTGGCTGGTGACAGAGTGTGACTTGTGGAATGGCTCCAGCACTGCTCCCTCTGCCATCACAAAGCTCAGACCAGCCAACCCTTCAGCCCACACTGTGGGGCTTCACATACCCTGGGACCACACTTGCAACCACAACACCTATTCCGGCATTGCCACCTTGCTTTCTCTATGCCTCATGCCCAAGCCTGTCCATTTGCTGAGCTCTCCAATGAACCTCCTCAGGTGCTCTTCTTGGAAGCTCGTACTGTCATCAAAGGGGCTGGTATCCAGCCACAGCAGCTCCCTGCTTTCTCTATCACCCCATAGGATGTCAGAAGTGATCCCATTAAAAGATGCTGTTCTCAAGAATCCTGGCTGGGTCTGACTTTGAGAAAAAGACAAAAGTTTCCTGTGTTGCCGTTGTTTTGCAGCTGTGTTTCTTCATTCGTGCTCTCTTTTTGTTTTTATTAAAAAGGACCCTTGTATTATTAATATAGTTCACCCTTCCACAGTCACTATAAAACAGACTCCATATTTTCACACCACTCATGGTCTTCAAGGTTATAGATAAATTTTGTCCTATGTGATTGTTTTTGGGGCACCGAGTCCCGCCCCAGATTGTCTAGGGTGAGAGTAGAGGCAAAGAACTCACTAGTGCTGAGCCCACCTTCATGGTTCTTGATGTATCTTTTATAGTTTTTCCTCAAGCACTGCCAGGTGGTGGTATATAAGATGAATGCAAAAGACTTCAGGGCTATAGCAATACTAACATACAGGTATCTATAGACCACGTTGTCGTATAGTGCACAGGCTCCTTGCTCGCCACAGAATGTGCTCCAAAACAGACACGTGGAGTCAATTCCAGCCCCAAAGATGAGCGGAGGTGGGATAAAACCTGCCAAAATAAGAGAGACAAATCATGCTTTTATGATCCTTATGATAGAGAGAGTGAGTACGTGATTGCAGTGAATGGAAGGAGAGGATACTTTATCAAGGTTAATGGTCCCAGCTGCAGCCTGTAATTCTAATTTCTGAAGTTCTAAATCAACTTAAACAAAGTCTGTGAATGAATTTTTAGCTTGGGCTCAATGTCTAGGGTAGAGAGTCCTGCTGATATCAACATGCAGGAAGGATTTTACTCAAGTTTAAGTGGCTTTTATTAAGCTTCTCATTTGCCTAATGAGACTGAGTGGAGGGGTAAATGAAAGAGGAGGAGGAGGACAGCCTTACAGCTTGCTCTCTGTTTAGAGGCTGGTAATTTTGCACTTCAGGGTTTTCACCTGAAGGATGTCACAGCACTCCAGTTCAGAGCCTGAAATCAGCTGGGGCACTGAGATCCAGTTTTGGACCTTTCCTTAACACAGCAGAAGGTTTTCTTTGGGCCTAAGGAAAAGAAACAGTGCCCTCTAATAGATGCCAAAGATTAAATCTGAAAAGAAAGGAAAATTTCAGTGCACCATCAAATGAAATATCACAGCAGGATTCTCCCACAGCCACCTCAGCTAACTACTGATGAGTGTTTCTCAATCCTAGTTTGCAGCAGGGCAGCAATCTCAGAGCAGAATAATCACTCCAGTCTCATTTAACTAATAAAGGCAATGTTTTTCTTCACTACTTTCCCCATCCCACAGGGACATTGCAGAGGCCTCTGTTTCTCATTACCGTGACAGAGGTTAGGACAGCCATGTTCCCAGCCAGCACACATGCTCCAAATGTGCAGCACTCGGAAGAAAATGTGGATGTTCTACATAATATAAACCATTTCTCTTTCTTCTGCTATATTTACAGGGAAGACTGGAAGCAGATAAACCCTGGGAAGAACCCTGATTGATAAAATCACTTCTGTGGGTTAACACAGCAGCAAAAGAGAGAATCGTATCTACCGAAATCCAGCAGCAGGTAGGCACAACATACCCTTGACAATACAACTTCATCTGTAGGTGCTGCGATGCCTGAGACTCTATAAAATAAATGTGTAGACAGCCACAAGCACTGCAGTTTCTAGACAGAAAAGTGTTTAATCTTGGATCCAGTTTCATCATTAACCTGGATTTCCAGGCTTAGAAAAGATACCTTCCCTTCAGCTTTTCATGAACAATAGTGACATTCATGACATGTATCCTAAGACTACAAATAAATTGGCTGTCTTGACTGTTCCCTTCTGAACTGAGATCTCTTGATCTTATTTTGTTGGTGGCATACTCTGCAGATTTTATTTGATCTTCCTTTATGTTAATAGATGCAGGAGTTAAGAAAGGCTATGTGGGCTTTTGGTACTCATTTTAACCAATCATTAATAGCACAAATGTAGTAAATAAAAACAGATGATACAAAAGCAAGATGATTTTTTTTTTTTTTGTCAGAAACACCAGTTCCAGTCATCACATCCAAAATCTGAATATGCTCTGGAGAAAAACATCACTGTCAGTTCTCCATTCATCATTTCAATGGCTGGAAATTCCTGACTGGGCTGGTTCTGCTTCTTGGTTAAAAGAAGGTGGGTTTTTTTGTTGAAACCTATGGACAACCACACGCTCAACACTGTATTTAAAAATTCAGCTGGGCTCCTGCTAGAAACAAGCAAAGAGCCTGTGCTCCTGAATGCAGTTTGTGTACCCAGTGCTGCACTGGTGCTGGATGCCACCTCGGGGATCACATCCAGATGTGGCAGTGACCAAGGAGGCAGCAGCCACACGCTTTGTGGACTAAGAGAAAAGTGCATTTGGGTCATAATTTTGAGGTATGAGCTCCTATTAGTCAACATGCAGAGAGATGTTGATACAAAGCTTCGGAGATGTGAACTTCAGAGAGAACTGTCATCCCCATCTGCTGGCTTCAGCTGGCTTTCCAGGTTTGCAAGATAATTTGGCCTTGAAATTGCTTCTCATTAAGACTTGAGGAAGGACCTGTTTTCACCAAACTCTAAAGCTACTCCTGTGTGAATGCAGGCATGGATGTGGAAAATGTACAAAAAGCCTCTAGCAAACAGTGTTTTAGGCCATTTTTACCAAAAAGGACAAGAGACTTGCAGGAGTGACTTGGTGCCTAGACCCTCTGAGACAAGGGAGCTGAGGGGTTGCACTGCAGATTGGGAAGCCCTTCTGAGAGCAAAACACTGTAGTTTTGTCATGTTGGAAGAAGAGAGGCAAACAATATGGGCTTGTAGGAACACCAAAAAGAAGTGCCATGGTAAACAGAGGGTGTGGTTAGGATGAATGGTGGACACCATCCAGAAAGGATTCAAGTCTTACTAATCTAAGACTCTTTGTCATTTCAACATTGCCATTCCAAACCTTTGTCTCCAATGGCATTGCTTTACTTACGCTCTTCCCTGAGAAACTGCAGAAACACTTTTATATGAAGATGCTATTATGCTGCCCTCTCACAGTAGAATTCCTGTGCAATAAGAAAATACATCCAGGAGGACACTGGGAGAATTCAGTAATGTTTCATGTTATTATAGTGAATATTAAAGAGATTCAATCATGTTTTACCCCTTACTGCAAAGTGTTGCAAAAATTTCTGCTGTATATATATATTTATATTTCATTGCAGAAACTGTAGGGCTGCATAAAAAAGCTGCTTCTGTCTTACTGAAACCTATTAGCTGCAATTGCACCTCCGGGTCTCATACCTCCTATATTTAATACTCTCCTTTGGTTCAAGAAGCAGCTATTATCACTGTCTTCTTAAGTCAAAGCTTAAAGGTGAACTGAAAAGCTTTTAAAATAAATCAGTGAATCTATTCTTGAAGCTCAGGTTGTTAAGGGCAAGATTTGGATACCTTTGCTCATATTGAAAAGTACCTTTCTTTTCATTTTCTGTGGGTTCTATCTACATTGCTGCTATTCTTCAGGATGCATTGTCTTATTTCACAGGAGTTACTTAATGGCAGAGCAACATATAAAGATTTGAGTTTAAATTCATATTATGGCTTCTTTATTGGAAGAAAACAAAATATCTATTCAACTTGTACATGCCTGAGCCTGGGTTTAGAGGAATTCAGGATGCTGCTATCTCAGGAGGCTTCTCTCTTTTGAAAGGAAAAGAGAAAAAGAGAGAAAATCTACCTGTTTAAGTACTTCCCCCTTAGAAACAACAGCCTGCAGCCATCCTCCTCACGCACGTGCCTGCTGACACTCCACATCCAATCAGAGAGAACTGAAGACAGGCCAAAACCCAAGAGCAGCACCAGCAGCTAAAGAAAATGCTGTCTTTACAAGGCTTGAACCAGAGCTGACCCAAGTCAACTCAGAAGCTTCTCTTTAAGCTATCCGAGTTCTGAATAAGATTACATGATGGAACGCTATCTGTGACTGCAGCTACTTCACCAACACAATGAAAATCTAATCGGTTTTATCATAAACTGGTCTGGGACCATCATTTCCCTTCCAGCTAATGGGGAATAAGGTGTTACAAAAAGGAAGTAAATAAATGAGGTCACTTATTCACAATGTATGGTACTGCTGGATTTTTGGTCCTGTACTTTCTAATGTCTTGCTGTAGCCTAAAAGATGGCACTTGACTCTTCAGCTCATTTCTGGGGAGGGCCATACAGGGCAGGTATTGCCTGTGTCCTGTGGGAAAAAAGTAAATCCCATCCCTCAATGTGCAAAAAAACCTCCATGCATGACATAGGAGATTCCATGTGAACATCAGGAAAAACTTTTCCACTGTGAGCGACAGAGCACTGGAACAGGTTGCCCAGGGGGGTTGTGGAGTCTCCTACGTTGGAGATATTCAAGGCCCGCCTGGACAAGTTCCTGTGTGATGTACCCTAGGTTACGCTGCTCTTGTTGGGGGGTTGGACTAGATGATCTTTTGAGGTCCCTTCCAACCCTTGGGATTCTGTGATTCTGTGTGACATGAACACACAGAGATGGATCAGAGGATTCTGCTCTGAGTCATTAAGAAGCTAAGCTATAGGAGCTTTAAAACAGGAGCCATCTCTTCCAAAGGGGAAAAAACTCCACCCAGAAGCAAGCAGCAGGCAAGCATCATTGTGTTCCTTTAAATTCATACATGAGAAGCACATACTGGTCCATGGGAACAGGCATATGCATTTTAATGGGATATTAACCCACAGGAGGATACAAGGACTCAGCCTTTCTCATTTTACTGTTTTCCTTGCTGGGAGACCTGAAGGAAGGGGCAAACATACCATGTGACAAACACACCATGTAACACCAGTCCTGTCCCTCAAAGGAGGATGAAAATACATATCCCTCTACTTCAGCAAATGCAATGCAGCAGTAATTTTGCAAGCTGCTGACATGTTAATAACAGCTATAGAAGAGTAACTGGTTGTGTGGGACCATGGCAGAAACGGTAATTTCTCATTCAACACTGCATTTTCTTCCATTAACACAATTTGAATGGCAGGAAAAGCGCCTTCAGGAGCCCTGATGCCATATCCTTCACAGGGAGGCCTCAGACCCTGTTGTGTCAGACAGCACTCATGTCAACCACAGCACTGCATGGCACAGAAATCCATTTTAAAAACCATGTTAAAAATACCACTTTCTGTGAGAAAGGAAAGGAAGGGAGAGAAGGACATGAAATGTTTGCACGTACCTAGCAAACGGAGAAGCAGGAAAAGCACCCCCAAAGCGTAAGACTTGAGTTCGGGGCTCACAGTTCTGTAGGGAGAAGGGAGGGAGAGAGTGAAATTGATTCTTCGTGTTCCGCTTTGATTAACACACCTCATGGCCATTCTGAGCTGTCAGCCAGGATGCCACCACCACCTCTTCAAAAAGTCATTAAAGGGGTTTTCGCTTAAGCTGCCTACAGCCCCAAAAGTAACTGCATCAGTGATAAGTTCAGGCATTTAGCTAAGTCATTAATAACAACAGCTAATCTTGTCGTCAGCTGGGGAAAAATGAAATTCCCATCCCAGTAAATGACCATTTACAAGATCCCCATCATGCGTTCAAGGCTCAAGATGTTGAGAACTGAAGGGAGAGGATGCTTTTTGCTCTGAAACTTTTCAGACTACTGGGGACAATAGAAGGAAGGGAGGATGATGGACCAAAAGGTTCCGTCAGCTTGTTAAATCAAGCCTCCCAATGAGGAAATGCTCATGACTAGTTCTCATGGGTGTGAGTTTAGCATGCAAACATTTTTTTACGCTGGGAACACAACAGTTGTGCTGCTTTTTGCTATGAACAGAACCCACTCTGTCACATTAGTGTTATCCTTCAAAGGTGCTTTAAAAAATAATTCATGGCTTTCCAATTTGCTTAGCTCAATGACATTACTCGCTAAAGTCATCCTCCTGGGGTAGGCTCAGCAAAGCCTTTGGAATTTCAGAAATCATTAATTTGTTCTTAAGTCTTGTAATAGCATTTTATTTCCCACAGTACATAAAGGATGGGAAAGCAGGACAGTGATCCCCATATGAATAGATTCATCACACGGGGGATCTTTAAAAGCCTGAGCTGCCTCTTCCATTAGCTGGTTACAGAGGTCCTCAGGAAGCATGGCTAGTGTTATCCATAGTGTCAGTGGTGGTCTTCTGTATGAATACAGATAATACCAATAAACCAGCCAGGAAAAGCATGTGGTTTTAAGAGAAGACCATTCTTATTACCTGCCCTCATCTCACACATTACACAAGCCACCTAGCACCATACCATGACTCCTGCATGAAGCCTCTGACCTCTGGGTGAAATTTCAGCACAGTTTTCAGGCAGAAGGCCAGGCTCAATAGAAAGCTTTGGAAAAATGTTCCAGTGGTTAATGGCTTGGCTCAAATAGGATTCTACAGTTGGGTGGGAAATGAAGGAAAAAAAGAGCATTCAAGTTTATTTTATGGAAAGAAATAGTGAAATATTCACAGTGGATTTTTAATTGGTGGTGGTGTCCTTTCAGCCACTCTTTGTATTTAAGACCAAAGTCAATTCCCATACCTTAAGCCAGAGTAGAAGTTGCCACTTGTTGACATGTCCTTTCCTCACTGACTACAGCACTGAATAAATGACTTGCTGAGACATCTAATTTGTAGACACTGAAAGTCATTTTTAAAGTAACCATAGGAACTGCTGATGCCACTTGTCACTGCCACTGCCACTGGGGACCATATGCCAAAGCTTTCTTTTACCAATCCAAGATGGCAGCGGCAAGAAAGCATGAGGTCATATATGGTGAAGAGCTCTTCCCTGTGTATTTTAGATTCTGAGGGCAGTGGAGCAATTTGGATGTGTGAATTGTTTATCCCCTACAGCTGTGAGCTGAACTTTGTTAATATTCCTTCTGCTTTTCTTATTCCCTTGTATTCTTCTTTCTGGCTGGTGACTGGCTTATCTCATTTGAAGCTGACATGAAAACGTCTCCATGCAGGATCCTACAGGTGCTGGCAGCTCCCTTGAACAAAGAACCCTTCAAACTTCAAATTACTTTTGCCACAATATTTATCATGAGAAATTTGATTTCCCTTTAGCTACTGTAGATGCAAAGAGAGAAACGAACTAGGAGATGGAATATCTCATTTTGTATCCTGCAGGGAGACATGCCCTCACAGAGCTGTTCTGTCCAAGATCCACTCAAGAGTGTGTTTCTAATACCGACCTTATTGATTTAATTTTATTGGAATTTTCCAGGCAGCAGAATGGATCTGCTATTTATGCCTCTGGTTATTATTCTCAGTAAGTGACAGTCTGGACAGACAAGTAATGCTGGATAAATGTGGACTTAGATATATACATATATCATAAGGTGAAGTGTGCCATGTGTCTGGGAATAACACAAGGTCAATTATTAGAGTAAGCTACTTTTGCCTACCTATTCATATTGGATCAACTCAGATGTCCTTCAGAGTTTCACAAGTTCCTTCTGTTCTTGGACTTGGGCCAGGGTGAGAGAAGTTAAAACTCTGGCCAGGGAGGGTATTGACCAAAGCTAGGTTTTGCCACAGCCCTTCACTTTCCCAAGGTTTCTATGACCTCTAGACCATCTCTAAACGCATCTCATCAAGCCATTATGTGTTGAGCACATGGGGTTCCCCTTCCCTGATGCAGTTGTAATTTCCTTACTACCTGGAGTGAAAACTGCACATCTGTTTCCCTTCCCATGCTAATCCCAGCCTTGGTAAGAACAAGCCTACCACATTTCTGTGCAGCATCTCTGCAGGGATCTTCTCTTTGCAAGCCCAGTCTTTCAGCACTCCCATTTTACCAAAGTTGTACCAAGCAATTCCTGTATTCTCTCTAGCAGGTCTGTACTGTAATCTGGTGGGGCCATGCCATGGACAAAACCAGGTGCCACCAAGTGAAACAACGGCGTAGAGAGAAAACGATTTAATTAACACTTGAAACAATGGGGCTGAAATTCAGGAGGACTGCTCAGGCTTTCCCCAACTCTCACTTGCAGGTAAAGGCAGTAAAGCAGGAGAAAGCCTATGCCCATAGCTCCTTTTGAAAATACAGGCAGCACTTTAAAGGTGTCTTCACCAGGGAACGCTTAGTTAAAAGAGGATTTCCTGATGGCTTGAGTGGAGGTTCAGCTCAAACTCCTGAATCTGGGGGCAGTCAGTGCAGCCTGAAATACAGACTCCAGGAGCTGTGCAGGATCCTCAGCTCCTTGCAGCTCCCAGCAGCATCCCATGGTCCCTCCAGCCGTGTTCCCACCCCAAGAGCAGCCCCATCAGACTCATGGGTTCCTCCCAGTTGCGGTCGTACCTGATGAGTATGATAACTGACGGTGTCTGCGCCATGGCCCCGATCATGCTGCACACACACATCACACAGAGGAATGTCAGGAAGGCCTCTTCGCAGCCGGGACTGGGGCATTTGCCAGGAACGACGGTGGCATTTTCAGCAGGGACCGAGGTGAGGCATGAACAGCCACTGAGGTTCTGCAAAGGAGCACAGGGGTTCAGCATGAGGGAGAGCCACGGTCCCCAGCCCCTGCCCTGCTCTGTTGGCAACAGCAACTCTGAATCCTCTAATGGTCAATTAAGTAACTCCTAAGTGCTTGTTTGACGGGGGTTTGGAGATAATTTCAGAAGCCCATCAGCTCTGATGCATGCTACCAGCAAAGGAAAGCTGTCCCTTGGCTTGTTTCTTTTCTTCAGCTCCTTTCAAGTCTCTCCCATAAATGTCACTGCAACAAAATTATTACCACGTTATACCTCTTTGGAGGAGAATAAAGAAACGATCTGTGTCCCTGCGACAAGGAAGGTCCCCAAATGATGGTTCTAATTACTTTCTTATTTACCTCCATCCTCTTGGCTGTTGCAATTAAACTGGAGTACATTAAAAGCAGGTAAATCTGCAGCCTTGTTCTTGGCTGTGCGTTTGGTGCCTGCTTCCAGCACCCTGAATCCTGGGAAGGAGCCACTCACGATGGGTGGCTGTGGCTCACCAAGAGCTGAACTATCACAGCTTGATGGCACAGACACTGCTGGACTCAAGTGCTAATAAATGACATCTGGTTCAAAGGGATTTGTGTTGAGCTAAAAGCTGAAGTCAGGCAAGATAAACTTTATCAATCTGTGATCAGAAGGAGGGTGAAATGACTGCATTTTGCTTTCATCTCTCCAGTAAGTGCAGGGTGTGAAAAGAAGCTTTGTTTGCCAGTCACAGTTTTAGGGAATTCTCTTTTTTTGGTCTTATTTTCCACTTGCCCTCCTGAATTTCTGAGTGTGGGATGTCAGCACAATTAAGGCACACAATACTACCAAGAAATCCCTTAATGAATACAGAATGAAAGGATCATAAATGATTCATGGCTTGTCTTCATCAGCCCGCTGGGTTTGCAGGTCACATGTTTGTAAGAGGAGTAACGCTATAAAATAAAACATGTTGAAAAACAGCTAAATCTCCTCCTCTTCCTCCCTACTACGTTCAAGCAGAAACTCTTTTGCTTTTCTGCTGGGTCCCCTTAGGACCATACAAAAGCACACTTTCTGGTTCACTGCCTCTAAAGATAAGCATCCACAGGGATACCAATCCCTTTCTACTGCATAGGAGTCAAATGATTTTCTTCCAAAGAAGTGCATAGAGGGCAAGAGAGACCGCAGTGCAGAACTGCAGGAGAGCTGAGGAGATATGCAGGTGCCTTTCTGGCTGGCAAGCAATAGTTAACATAACAAATTCCTCTGCTGTGAGTTAGAAGCTGCCACCTGAAGGCTCCGAGATGGTGACAATTAGCACCACTGCAGTGGTGTCTGCACACAGACAACAGGAATGTGTAGTTCCTGGCTTTTACTGCAGTGCTTTGCTAGCAAACAACCTGGACACAACCCTGTGGATTAAAAGCCATCTAAGTCCAGGAAAGTACACACCTGCACTGAAAGATCCTGGGACAAAATTCCCACCATGGCAAACATGCAAACCTGGCTGCTTATTTCCTCTTACCAGTGAAGAGAAGGTACCTGTTTCTGGAAGTGGTGGGGCAGATTCTCCTCCCATTGGTGTGATGTTTGAGGCAGGTCCTCACCTCCACTGCCTGAAAACTTATCCCTCAATCTCCTTTTTCAACCGTTCTGCACCCAGGTGCTGGCCCAAAGCACTGCGAGCAGTTTGTACCAACTACATCTGCTTGCTTAGCGTTGCGCCTCATCCTTACCTGGGAGATCTTTGATCTTTTATTACTGACACACTCTTACAACTCACAGACATCAAACAAGGAAACATCAAAGATGGAGTTCTACCTTTGTCCTGTGGAGAGGCAACTTCTTGCTACGTGTGCCAAATTGATATAGATTCTCTTGTCTGCAATCCCACTGCATTCAACTACGCATTATCACAGCCTTCCACTGCCCAGCTGCTTGCACACCCAGATTTATTATGTGTGTCTGAAGATGCAGAGTTTGCACCTTTAACAGCATCCTGAGTTTGGAGTAATTATCCATGCAAATCACCCATGGTTTTAATTACTTATTCTTTTAAACTCTGGCTCTGACAAGCTGGTACTTCAAAGCAAAGCTGTGAGATGCCAGCACAGTAATGCCAGGCTGGAATTCATGAGTCTCCAGCCAAAAAGGGTGAGGGAAGCACTGGCATCAAACAAACTAGATGCACAGTCAAATGCTTCATAGGCAAGGGTCACTCCCAGGAATGGCTTAAAAGATAAATTCCTGAGGGTGCCAGAACTCTGCCTATCAGAACTGATGCCTAAGGCTTTTTGGACAGGTAGACCTCTGCAACCAGCTCAGGAAGAGAGAAGAAATGAGAAAGAAAAGCTAACTGAGCTACACATTGCTTTTAGAAATTGTTCACAGAGGAAAAGCAGAGAGAGGGAGTCAGAAATGTCCAATGCAGTAAAGTTAAATAAAGCATTCAGAGAATTTTATGTCCCAGTAAAAAGCAACCCTTGGCTCATCACGAGCATAAAACATTCACAAGACCCTCTAGGCAGATCATTACCTGGATTATGAGTTTAAAACCTGGTTTGGCAATTTGGCTTTGCCTCAGGGCTGTTGCAGGGCCAAACTGGTCCATAATTCCTGATAACGCCTTTTCCAGAGGATGCTATTGCTTCACTAATTTGTGTTCAAAACATTACTGCAAAAAAACACCCTACAAAACAAAGCAGTGGAAAGAACCCCATGATGAGGGAAAGGCAAAATACGGAAGAATAAGTAAGAGACTGTGAGGGAGAGTGAGGTTTTTGCTCAGAGGTTTGTTCTTGCAGAGCACGAAGGACAGGCAGCTGCAGACTGAAGGGGCAGAGCTGAATTTTCATTACTGTTCTCCCTCCAGAGAAGCCAGAGCTTTGCCCTGATCTGCACAGTGAGGAGGTTGTTCCTGCCCTCCAGCCATGGACCGCATCGGCTGTATTCTTGCTAAGGGCTTGGTGAACTGGTGTGACACTATGCCATGTGTCCTGTACAAGCTGACTTCTTGTTAAAAGCATTGTATTGTGGCTCCAGGTGTTGACTTGTCTCTTGTTGGGAGTAGGAGTAGGAAGAGGGCAGGAGGTAACACCTTTGCATGTGTCACACACTCATGGAGTCCCTTGTGGGGATGCTGAAAGCACTTGGAAACTGTGGTATTTTGAATTGCAGCCTACATCTCTGCAGATGGAGTGGGAATTGACAAGAGTTTTAAACAGGTCGAGCTCCAGGGCATCTGGGCTCTGAGGCTGCACTTGCTAGAGCAAGCCTGCACCTCTGCTCACTGGCACTTGCGGGAGGTTTGTCTCTTTAGCAGAGGAAGGGAGGTTTGATGTTGCCTCAAAAAGGAAAGATGAAGCCGTGGAGGTGAGCACTGATTTCCCTGCAGCCGCAAATGCAGGTCAGCCTGGTCTCAGGGAGCAAGGATCGCAGAACACCACCAATTCCCACCCATGGGAGCAGCAGGCACTCATTTTCAGTGTAATCTGAAGACATTAGTATTTCGGCAGCAAAATCTGGAAAAGCAGGCTTTTAAGATATTGCTGAAAATTCCCCTCAACTTTACACAGAGATGATTTGGTCTTTAAGAGTTTTCTAAAGGAAATAATCTCCTAAATATGGAGAATTGAAAAATACAGAATGTCTTTGGTTGGAATCTCTGCTCCCTTGACACCTGCTCTTGCTGGTGCCTCAGAGTAAAGCAGGAAAAGAGAGAAAAGCAAGAGAAGCAGAAGGAAAGGTTAAACAAGGATGAATAAAACCAGGATCTGGTCACATGTTGGTCCCACAGCCTGGGCTAGTGAGCTCTTGCAGAGGATCTAGGTTCTACCAATGGACAACTGTGTAGATTTCCTACCATGTTCCCTGCTTCTGTGGTGAGGAGAAAGACCAGAGGAGGAGGAGGAGGATGGGAAATGCCATCCTGCTCCATAAGAGTCAGCAGGCATTTATGCAAACAATGACAGTGGCTCAGGCCTATCTGATGCATGAGGCTAGTTTTTTGGGGTGTAACCATTGTTGGCTGTAAATGAGTTGCTCTACCAGATGCATACTAACCTCACTCACTCGCACCCATGGAGCTGTTCCTAACAGTCCCAATGAAAATCCACTCACCGTGCTGCTGCAGCCAGCAAAGCAGGCAGATAAGTATGTGACCCCGTCTGCCCCACACACTGGAGTGAAGGAATCAGTTTGGCATTCACAGTTGTTATTGCAGGGGGAATACGGGTCCAGAGATGAGGTTGGAGTTGAGCTGGAAGAGAAACAGAAAGAGAAATTAAAGGGCAGTGTGATGATATCAGCCAGCTTTTCCAATCGTTGCCACACAAAGCTGGCTTTGAAGAGGGGCAGCTAAGCCAAACAGATTACAAAAATCAGTGTGCAGGCTATCTGGTTCTCATCTTTAAGAAATCCAGGCTACAGCTTCTCCTTGGGGACAGAAACGCCATGGCCACTATCTTTCTGCAGCAGGAAATCTAATGTGAGGCTTGGGCTGCCTCGATACCCCAACGAGGAGCCCCAAGGAAACCCAAAGAGATGCTGTGGAGATTGCTCTTTGTTTTTCTACAACAGTAAGGAGCTGAGAGCATGAAGTTGTCATCTTCTAAAACATCACTGCTGCATATTAAGGAGCACCAGAAAAGAAAACACAGAATAACTCTCTCCAAGTCCTGTGAATGCTACAGGGCACCCTGTGCCTCCTCATTTCTCCCATTAAAAAAAGCCTGGAGCCACATGTACTCCCTCCTCACCATATCTGAATTTCCAGGCATCTAAAACCTGCTTCTGCAGATTCTCCTCAGGCACTTAAATAAATGTACAAAGCAGTGCACGTCCCTCACTGCCAGGAGAAACCAGATGGTGCAGTGCACCCAATGCTATGTAGCTGGCCATGGGTGCAGAATCGGGTCTGGCACCTTTTAATTCAGTTTGACTGATTTTAGTAGAGCTCCATTGTGAGCTGCAGGTACTCAGCTCTCACAGTGATGAGTGGCATGAAAATATCCCAGACTAAGAGCCCTATATGACATTACCTTCTATATGTTTGCTCTACATGGTTATCTAAGGGCCAGCACTGCCTGAAGGCTGCCTGTTGAGGACAGTAACAAAGCATTTATATTGGTAAGGCTGTGTGAGACCCTGAAGTTCTCTGCGGACTCACTTGTTTCCATAGGGAACAGTAACCCCTGCCACAGGTCCTGTGTCGCATCCCAGGAACAGGAAAGACACGTAGCAAGCTGTGGACACCAGGTTCACCAGCATGGCCATCCTGATGGCTCCCAGAGCGGACAGGCTGAGCTTCTTCACCAAGAGGCCACCCAGGAATATGCCCAGACAGGCGCATGGGATTGCTGTCATCCCTGCAAGAGGAAAGATCGGTCAGCAAGAAGGGTGAGTGGGGCTTTTTACTTTCCAGCAGAGAGTTTTGTGCTCTACCGTGGGGAAACCTTGCAATGACCAACTGCTGGAATAGCACCAACCTGGGGTTGCCCAAAAAGAGAGGAATGGATGCAAATGGCTATGCTACCTTGCACAGCAAAACTGGGATTTTCTTCCAGTTCTCATCCATATGGGGTGAGATGCTGACATTGCTGAGATTGGCCCACCCTAACCTAAGCAGAATCATTTCCAATGTTTCCTGCAACAGTTAGTAGACAAAGCCAAGGATTTTGCATGTTGTCCAGGGGCTTTGCATGAGCCCTGCTGGGTGTACTTCACAGCAGTCTGATCTTCAGAGACCAGGCAAAAGTCACAACTGAATATATGAATTCTCCCTTAAAGAATCTTCTTAAACTGTGAAATGCAAAATCGCTGCCAGAATTGACTCACTTCCCAGGCGCAGAAAGGCATTATCACACTAAGCTTGTCTGGGTTCACTTCTCTCCCTCTGCTGCCAGGCCTTACCTGCCTGGGCTAAGCTTAGAAGTGTACCCAAACCCTGGCATTTCTGGAGTCCCATAAACGCCATGTGGGAAATCCGGTCTCAATTTTGTTCAAATGAAACAAGTTGTGAGGATTGTGGATGTATTGAAGTCTCCCTTCTCACTGCTAGATCAGAAGCAGGACGTGCTCCTGCTCACGGTGACCCATCCTTGCTGAGCATTCAGCTCTACTCACATGCTGACTGGCTAGGGCATCTTCCACCACACTGTGGTGGTTTTCCTTCTCACAGTGGGTCAGTGGTGAAGCTGCTTTCCTTTGCAAAGCCTTTAATTCTCAGAAAAGATGGAACATCTTTGATAGCTCTGGCCTTCTGTCAAATCCTATTAAAATTCACCAGCGAGTTCTTGTGTCACTGGGGGAAACCGCAGGGGATTGTTTCTTTTGGAAAACCAGGCCAAAACCAGAAGCTATTGGAGCTCAGTGTGAATTGGGAATGATCAGCAGAAGATGAATTAAGATCCTGCTTTGGTAAGTCACTTTTAGGGCAGCCTAAGCAGTGAGACTGGTTATGGTTACCAGCTGTACTGAACACTTGAATGCCTTTGAACACTAGAGATGTGGTGTTTTCTGTGGTAACTCACCCAGGAGCTGGTTGGCAGATGAGGTGGTGAGGTTGAACTGCTGCTCCAGGTACTTTCCCAGGAAGGCAGCGAAGCCAGCCACCACCGCGATCTCCATGCAGGCTGCCAGGATGATGCAGGTGAAGACGGGATTGGAGAGCAAGTGCTTAGTTACTTTGGGGATCACTGGAAGAGAGGAAAAAGGCAGAGGTGTTTTAGTGTAGGCTGTACTCGAGGCGCTGGAAGTACCTTGCTGTTCTCCTGCAGGACAAACTGATTTCAAATCAGAGGTAATTTGCTGTTCTGCGCAGACCAGCTGGTTGAAATGTGGCAACATCAGAACAGAGTGAAGCGCCAGAACAGTGCCATCTAAGGATTCAGATACCAGAAGGGTGCAAAATCACCTGTCATTACTTTTGCATCCTACAGATGACTCTGAAATTTTGAAGGATGACTGTTTTCCAATACTGCTTTTGTTTCTCTCACAGGGAAGTCAATCAAAGCCTCGTATTCTTTCTCCTTCTCCTTTCCCTACCAGCCCCCCATGAACAATGCTGAACCAGCCGATAGGTGGCATGAATAGTGTGCTCCACACTGCACAAGCTTTCAGACACAAGCTAACCCAGCTCACTCTGGGCCTTTCCTTCTTGCCATCCAGATCTGCTTCACTTTCTTATTCCCACACCAGACTGACTCATGTGCTGAAGGACACCTTCTTGCAGCACATTGGGGTGAAATCTAAAATTCTCCTGCTTAGCCTGGGGTCACCCATGGGCATAAGGGACCTCATACCTGGGACAGACATTTTAGCCTGTGTGTTCCCGTAACCCAGAGCTTCACCAGCCAAGCAACGCCTTCCATGCAGACCCTACCAGCCTTGGTGGCTGCAAGGGCAGAAGAGGACACACTGAGCTATTCACTAAGATGCACACGCACTTGCTTTAGTTTCATGACCCACTGGCTCCTCCCTCCCACTATCATTACTGTCCGGAGTCCTCTTCAAGCCTGTCTCTATTTCTGATAAGCAAACATGAGCTACCTTACAAAAGGAAATCTGGCTAATGAATCAGATAGCACATTTTCTACTTCAGCGAACATTTTAATTATTGCTGAGATAACACAGCTTGAAGAGGAGAGCATCCCACTACAGAAGAGAGCCTTGCTTTGTCTCAATACCTGATGACTAATTTCGCCCTGAATTAAATGTGAAAATCATTAAGTTTCAAAATTACCTCGCTGAAGTGTAGTGAAGCCTCAATGGACCCCTATTTGCATTCTGAAATCCATCCCCCACATCCCCTGTGGTGTACCAAGGTCTGGCAGATGACAAATTTCTCTGGTTTTGGCTCCTGTTTTCCCTTAAGGCTTTTTTTGGTGCAAAACCCAATTACACTGGCTTCAGCAAATGAATGCACAGCTCTTTGTCAAGACTTTGCTTGGGTCCCCTTGGTTCTTGGGGAGAAGGGGGGAAAAGGGTTATAATTAGGTTTGATATAACCTTTTGGGAAGGGGCCACTCCACAGTTTCTGTTCTCTTTATATCACAAATGTATTTTCCCGCTGTATAAAATCCTTGCTTCCTGAGGATTTGCTGAACATAATGAAGGTGCAGGAGGCACAGGATCTTTTAGTAGAGCAGGGGAAAAAAAAGGAAAAGAAAAGAAAATACTGGGAGGGTGGAATGGAGGTGGGGGGATTCAGATGTGGATGATCTCAGAAGCAACCTGCTGCCTCCTTCAGTTCTTTGGTGGCCACCTCCGGAATTTCCCCTCCTTGCTAGGAAAAGGAGGGAAAATACAAAGGTGGACTTGGCAGCGCTGAGCTTGAAAAGCCGTATTTAAGGTATTAATGCCTGTTGTGCCTCCGGAGTACAGTTTGTGCAAGATTAATGGATTCCTCGAGATGTAGCTTTGTGCCAATTCGAATGCAAAGACACAAAGGTCTACCTCTAACTTTATCCACCAAGCAATAACAAGGACAGCCTGTCTTTTGCAGGAGGGAGTTAAAGATCATGGACGTTTATTTTTGAAGCTGGCAAGGCTGATACCCAACCATCATGCATTACCCAGGTCAAAATCCATCCTTTGCCCTTGGGGATGGACAGCGAACATTTTGGAGAGCTGTTGCACCACCTCAGACAAGAGAGGAGGCCTCGTGACTGCCTTACCTGGCAGTGTTGGGCATGAGTCCCATCACTTCATCATTGCTTCTCCTCCCTGTGTATCTGGGTGTGAGTTTTCTGGGACAGATCCTGTCCTCCACTGCATGTCTGACCACCATCTATTGCAACAGGGCTCTGTCCTAGCTAGAGGGTATAAAATAAAACCCAGTACAAAGAGTGCAAAGGCAACATAGGCAATACTTGGCACCCTCCATCATCATCTCAGCCAGGGCCAGCTCGATCTCTTTAATTTTCTAAGTGGAATGGCAGGAGGCTCCCCATAGAAATGAATATCCTTTCACCTTGCTACTGCCACTTGTTAGGATGAATCATTTGAAACCTGCTGTTGCCTTATCTGTCTCAGTTCTGGGGGCAAAATACCTCTGGGAACAAGAGTAAAAGTCATCAGTGAAGTTTAAAAATCTCTCAACAGACCAGAGTGATGTGCTTTCAGCTGCTTGGCATATGGTGCTGGGTATGAAGGGGGAATGGAAAATGTCTAATGGGAGACAGTAAAGCCCTGGAGACGCACAGTCAAGCACGGTGCTCCACCCCTGCAAAAGTCATGACAAATGTTACCCTGCACCTTGGTGGCCCAAAGGTTAGTGGAACACTTTGCAGCAGCACTTTGGAGATATAAACCTAAGGTTGAAGCCTGTTTGCTGAATGGGAAAAGGGAAAGGTCTTTTGGATTCGAAAGAGTCTCA
Organism: Neopsephotus bourkii; assembly: GCF_033783945.1. NCBI lineage: Eukaryota > Metazoa > Chordata > Aves > Psittaciformes > Psittacidae > Neopsephotus > Neopsephotus bourkii. The sequence continues at coordinate 5,588,610 of NW_026902048.1, forward strand.
GAAATCTGCTTGGAGAACCCATAAGCTGTATCAGATATGCACGGCTTTCCGTCCCACACTCAGAAGGACCAGCTCATTTAACATCCTTACCCACTGCACCCAATATGCTACAGAAATGATGGCGGAAAAGCAATTCACATTGTGATGGCAAGATATGCTGAGAAGAATGAGAAATTTCAGCCTCTTTTCACTGCTAAAGTACTTAAACCCAACTCTTCAGACCATTCATGTGCAGCATTAGTCACAGGATCATCCATAGATTGGAGGGGACCCAAGAAGATGTCCCAAAGCTCTCCAACACCCCTCAACTTCCCACCTTTTAACACCCCAAGCAACACTGCTAGGGCATCAAGCATCCTCCCTGTTTCCTGCTGTGGGGCCAGCTATGGGTGACAGGACACAGGCCTGACAAGCAAACACACTTACATAAACCAAGTAGCTTTGATTTGTCACTAAACATCAGGGAGTACCGGGGATAATTGGCAACCTCATTACATGAGGTTTAACTACTCTCCAGAAACAACAAACTATAATCATCACGTTGGTGCTTGAAATGAATTGTTTGGAACATTACAATCACCAAGGCCCCTTTTTCCAGTTGCAGCACCCTACAGAGACATGTTTTCAATTTGCAGTAAAGATGAGGAACACAGAAAGCAAAGTAATAAATTACAGGGGGGTTTACAGCCCAGTCCACCTAGGACAGCATGGTGAGGGAAAGCTGAAATGTAGTATTGAGCCAAAATATTACTTTCTAATAGCAACGTAAGTAGCAAGCCTCAGATCTGAATAGAAAACAAAAAGCAAAAATCTCCCCCTGGCTTGAGGAATAAGGGATGAAGAAAATAGTGCAAGCAGCAAGACAAAAGTACCTCCTGAAAAGAGGCAGCTTCTATAAAAGAGAATGTGAAGTAAGGCTGAAGGTGACTTGAATATGCCAAAGGTCACATGGCCTCGAACAAAATTAGTATCACAAAGGATATGAAAGAAAAGGATGACATCTATGTCAAAGAGGCTTCTTGACAGATACAAACCTGAAGCAACATGTCCTGGGTTCAGCTTAAACCACGAAACAAGAGTAACATCCTCATGTATGGAAAGCGGGTCGTTCTAGTCCTTTATCTTGCCGCCAGCAACCACCTTTGTTCAACTTCAGAGGGGGCCATAAATCTCCCTCATCACGGAGGTCATGGCAAGGCACAGTATCTTTTTGGAGACAGGCAAACTCTGCCTGACATCAGCTCAGCTTCTGCCCTGAAGTGTGCATGTTGAAGACCTCTCTAAATTAATCAAAGCTTCTGGTAACAGGGATGCTGGCTTTGAAATGACCAAGAAGAACCTGCCAGCAATCCTGCACCTTTGTGAAATCCAAGCCAAAGGAAACTGAGACTGTTAGGATATGATGTGGGGCTTTTTATGATCACCTACCAACCCCTTACCTATGATTTGGAGTTCTTAGCAAGCATTTTAGATGCTGGTAGGGAGCCAAGACCCAAATCCAAAGAAGCATTAAGGTCTTGGTACCCTTCTAGATCTCAAAGACTCACCTCTCTGGCTATGAATGAAAGCACAGAAGGAGCCGTCTCCAAAAGGTTGTCACTATCACTCATTAGTCATGAGTTTGAAAGTATTCATATTAGCCATTAACCCTGCTCAATCCTATGAACTTCCACCAAGGACAATGGGCTCTCCATGGCCCAGGACCCCCCTGCACAGCTGGGAGCTTTGTGCTACGTGTCTGCTCCCAGAGTGCACTTTTGGGGAGAGAAATCCACGATTCAGAGCAGCTCCCTCTCTAGGTATTAAGCAGATTGGTACCCAGTGTAGGAAGGAACCTAACAGAAGACAGGACAGCTGTCAGCTGTACATCCCGGCTCTCTTAGGCTCTTCGAAATGAAGCTGGACAAAACCCAAAATGTTTCCAAATCTAGGGAACCTGCAGTTTTGAAATTCATTTAATTCCACACTGAATTTTCTTTTAATTTCTTCTGAATGAGCTTCTCTCTCCGAACCTGAAGGATTCCATATCAATTTGAATCCTTTCAGGTTTTTAATCTCTCTTGCTAGACAGGCAGGCAGAATGTAATGAATTCCTGGTTTAAATCACTGCAAAACAAAATGCATTTAGAGCAGAGTGTTCCAGGGATGATAAAGATAAAGGCAAGGAAACATTTTGAAACCAAATTTCAATGGAACTGACCGCTCAATTCAGCAGAAGTGACATTTCTGTATGGGAGAAAAAGAAAGATTTGAACAAAATATTTCCAAGCACGTCCTGGAGCAGGTGGTGGGTTAGAGGCAGCGTGTTAACAGTGAGTGAGAGGGCAAAGGCAGGACAGATGCAATCAGAGGGCACAGGTGCCCTGACACAGCCAAGCATCGTCTCTTGCCTCAAACAGCAGAGAGGTTCCCAAGGCAGAGCAGAGCTGCGAATGCAGAGCTGTGCCCCCAGGACAGCACGGGCTGCTGCAGCCCATGCCCGATGTGCTTTCACAGGACATACAGAGATGCAGGGCTGGAACAACCCTGCCAGGCTGCCAGCCGAGAGCAAAGAGAAATGGCAGCATTTATCCAGCCTCTCCCTGCTATTAATCCTTCACTTCCCTGTGCTCCCAAATGGATTCATGTTGCTTAACTGAAATACTAATCAGGTAAAGTATTCGTATGCCCATTCAGCAATGGTAAGCACTTCCCAGGACAATCCCGAAGCTTTTCTGCCTGTGCAGAGCTGCTGTGGCAGTCACACTCTGCCTTTGCTGCCTTTAATTGCTTCCTCACCTTGTGCCACTCAAAGACATGGATTTCATTTCAAGTTTGAAGCTCCACTTTGTGATGCCTCTTTTCCCAGCATGAAAATACCCCTCAGGAGGAGATGCCCTGGCTTCCCAAAAGCCGGGCCCTCCCTCCTGTTTAGACCTTGAAAGAGATGTAAAAGACTTTGACTCTTTCAGCAGTTGCTTTTATACTATTTCTAGCTTTTCTGCATGTTAAGGCTAGAGAAAGCCAAGGAATCTCACCCAGCCCTGCATTTCACTGTCTCTCAGCAGATCCTGTAGTGTCTCGAGCATCCTCCCACATGCCAGCCATGCCATGTCGCTAGCTGACAGCGTGTCTCCCACTGACACAACCCTGCTCCCTCTCCTGCCATGTCCACTCGTTTGCATCAGTTGCTGCAAGGCTTGAAAAAAACAAAAAGAAAAAGCAATCAAACCCCCTCAATAGCCAAAAGGGAGACTCAGGTCAGCCTCTAGGGATGCACTCTTGACATAAAGTGTGTTTGAACTATCAGTCCAGAGAAACAACCCTTCCTCCCCACACTGTGCGTAGGAGGTGGACAATCCACACCTCCATGCAGACATGGCCTTACACCAGTCTAGGACTGAGCTGCAGAGAATATACTGCCTACAAAGGAGTCAGAGGTATGGCCACACAAACCCTAGTGAGCATTTCCACCTCCAACCCCATGTACAGGTACATCCTCCACTGTTCAGCTTCACAAAACCTGCAAACCCCAAAGCCCATAACATGAATGAAGACATGATTATGCAGGCACACACACACACACATATATATATATATATATATATATATATATTTAACCTCTGTATATAATTACCAGTTCTTTTTATCCTAGGGAAAAAGTGCAAACAGTTTATAGCTTTCCCCAAAGGAAACCTTGTGTGCAATCAACAAAGTAAGGCTACAATGTCCCACCACAATAGGAAGCACATATTTATAAACATATTCCAGCTGCTGGCAAAATAATCATAGAATCACAGGATGGTTTGGATTGGAAAGGACCTTAAAGCTCATCCAGTTCCAACTCCCCTGCCATGGGCAGGGACACCTTCTGCTAGACCAGGTTCCTCAATGGGTCAACATATCATGTATGCACACGGCAAGACACAACCCATCACCTTAAACACGACTCATCGGGAATGAGTGAGCGCATTTGCCTTCCGTTGCAGCACATGTCTGAACATCTCCAGGCAAGCACTGCAGCAAACACGACTCTTGACCACATTCTGACTGTGACAACAGTGGCAAGGGACTTGAAAGGAGACATCAGCTACCAACACCCTGTCATTTGTGACAGTCTCAAAGGCATAACTAAAAAGGTCATTCCCTGTCTTATTTGATGTGATATAAATTCCATTTCAAAGTCCATCTACAAAGAGACTTCTGGAATACTGACTGATCTGAAATGGGGTTACCTGCAATGAGAAGGCTAACATGGAAGACTGTGGTGCCTCCTGATGTAATCAATACTGTGAAGCAGTTTAATTTCTCTACTTGAGTGAACAACAGACGCCCTAGGAACCCCTCCACAGCCTCTCTGTGAGCAAGAAACTCAGCTTGCTCAGCACCATCCTTGGGCAGAACTGCCCTCCATGCAGCACAGACATGCTATAGTCTTGCATTTTTCTGTATGAATATCCACAAAAACTTCCAGTGCTCATTCCAAAAACTCAAGGGCCAGAAGCAGATGCTCTGATGAGTCCATGACAAGAGACACACAATTATCCAAACAGAGGTACCATGAGAAAAAACCCCATTCCTTGAACTTGAGAAAAACCAGGATGAAAGGATAAAGAAATTAATTCTAAAGACAGTATTTCAAACAATGTATCCCTCGACCTTTCTTTTGAAATTTCCCATCAAGTCAAGATTTCACATCTTTGACCTTCCCTTAATGAATACCGCATCAGCTGTTCAAGGCGCTTTTATATTTAAGAACACATTCTTTTTCCCCCAAAGTCTCTTTTTCCTTCTACCTCATACGACTCCCAATTAAGGCAACTGCACAGGGAGTGATTTTTGTCCTCGTTTATCTAAATGAGATAGGCAGTAATGAAACCTCCCCCTGCCACAGTGACAGGGAGTGGGAAGCACCCACCAGTGCTACAGAACCACCCTCTCAGATGCAGGATTTTCCATTGCAGCCTACAGAAAGGGTATCTGCCAACATTCTCTCACAGAATGCTTATCCTTAGCTCATCTTAAGTAGAACCAGGTCCACTTCCATCTCTGCAGGAAACATCATGGGGGTTTCTACAAGCCATGCCACTTTGATGCTATTCTGGGCTGGTATCTACCTCTTCCCCATTGCAGTTTGAGAGCTGTGGTGGTAGCCAGCACTCCTTGCTTTGTATGTGGGATTGGAATAAGCTGCAGCTCAGATGCTGGAAGCTTCCAATCTCTTTTAACTGTCCTTGCTAGCTCTCTCTCCATTTCAGGAGGCAGAGGGGAGCAGGAGAGTAGGCTGGAGCGAAGTTCACAAATTGCTCTGGCATCTGTGTTCCCCTTCATTATTTTGTCAACTCTACAGGACTATCGTGCCTTTCTGAAGCGTTGTAGTTAAAAAAAACCCCAAACCTTTCAAGTGGAACAAAGTCTCTCTAAAACAAGGACAATGCCAGAGATAATTAGAAGCTACAGACTGAGATTTCAGGGCACTAAGCTTTAGGGGGGATTTTTTTTGGGGGGTAGATGTAGATAACCCAAATCGGAGACCAATTATATACCCAACCTGTTGCTGACTCTCATGGAAAACACAGCAAGAGCCAAGGTCTCACCTCGCAGCTGCTGGAAGCAGGTTGTGCTGCTCTCCCCATCCAGCGGGTGCCGCAGGACCCCGTTGCTTGGCTTGGGTCTCTCGTATTCCCTCTCGGGAAGCATGGCCTGCTCGCTCTCCCCAGCGTGCTCCGGCCGTGGGGGCAAGGACTGCGGGAACCCGAACATGGGCAGGGATGAGAAGAAGAGTAAGGCACCACACAGCAGGAAGCCTCCCCACCATGCTCCGATCCACCGAGGGTCGTCTGGGGTTATGTCCAGCTTACCTGCAAGGGCAAACACACACACACACACACATCAGGCTTGGCCTTGGGGAAGGCAAGATGACAGTGTTAATGATGCTGTAGGCTGGAAGACGGTTGTTGGGAGCTTTTCTGGCTGGCAAGGGGGTCCCAGTCACAAGGTAGGGATCCACAGTGCATCCCATACCCATTCCGTGTGAGCTACCAGCGCATAATGACCTCCACGTCCACAAGGTTCTTAGGACAAGCAACCTATCACCTTGTCTGTCTAGACGGTACATCCAGCTTCTGCAACACCCTATAATCAAAGCTTCTCTCCAATGTCTTTGTCTCTGCCAGCTCTAGGAAGCTGCCATACATCATTAAGTGTCCCTGCTGGCACCAATGGTTCGGACTTTGCTGTCACAGTGTGTCAACTCTGCACACACAGCTGACATACCTACTGGCACAAAGACCCACATGGAGCAGCATAGACAAGGACACTGCATTCCATCCCAGCTCACCCCTTTTTCCCCAGGAGGTCAATCCTCTCCCTGCTTTGAATTCACACCAAAGGAGAGATTGGCATTTGGGCTTTGTGGGCACCTGTGACTGTGGAGGGTGAAACAGTCCTGAATACTGGAAAACACCCACTGTACCAAATAAGCTCAGAAAGACAGAGAAATCATCAGAAAATGAAGAACAGCAAAATTAAAAGCCAGAGTATCCTGTAGGCCATCACTCAGTGGAGATAAGGAAAAAGAAGGCTCTGGATTCAGTCTGGGGGTATAAAAATAAACAGCAGGAGAAAGAAACTATGATCCTAAGAGCTGCCTCGCTGCCACAGCTGCTCTGGCGAAGGGTGCCTAGGGCCGGAGCTGAATCCCATGGGAGACCCAGGTCCGCGTGGCTGGAATAACAAGCTCCTCCGTTCATGATGTCTGTCTGGTTACCGCCGCTCTGAAAAATCTGTCTCAAGTGAAGCAATCAAGTTGTCTCTCAGGCAGAGACGGGAGGAAACTCTTTTCTCCTTAGGGAAAATAACACGCAGCTCTCAAATATATATAAAGTGTGAAAAATAGTGCTTTGGAGGGACTGGATTCTTCTGCTGTTATTTCCTCCTGCCTGAAGTGCATTTTTTCACCTTCTTGGGAACACAGCCATGTGAAGAGCCACATAAACCAAAGCCGCCTTCACATCCCCTTCCTTAAACAGGTCCTGTATGGAGGGCTATACAGCAATGTGCCCTGGCACCCCACACCTGCGGCCTGAAACGGGGTTCAGCTCTCTGGAGCTTGGTCTCCTCATGCCATCCCGACGTGCAAAGCAGAACCAGCTGCAATGTGGAAACTCTTCCCCATACAAAAATAGGCAGAGGCTAACTGTGCCCTAGCCTTTGAATGACAGCGATGGACCACAGCCAAATCCAGCTGGATTTGCAGCTGGAAAGCACTATATCCCTCCGTGTAAGCTGCTGATACACAGCCCTCCAGGCTTCTCAGAGAAAATGCTTCCCCGTCCTCCTCTGTGGCTCTGTATTTGTCTGAGGCTTTTTGAGCTGTAAATATGGAACAGTGTCTTATGTTAAGAATGGCCAGATCATACCAAGTTAACTTCTGAGCTAGGTCAGTGCATTGCCTCTGATGGTTGCCAGCTGCAGATGCCCAGAAAATCCATAAGTCAACATATACCTGATATTATTCTTGTGATCTGTGGCTCAGGGGCTTTCTGAGCTAGATCTGGTGTCATGTTCATTTTTTCCTTTATAAACTTCTCCAACTGTTTTTGAATCCATTTGTAGACTTCTTATACCCTACGGTGAAGAGTTCCACAGCTTCACCTGCTGGGAGAACAAATATCTTCTTCTGCACATTCCTATCTTGAAGTAAATATGAGCTCCTCTGCCCACAAGAGCAAGTGAGTCTTTAGCATATCTTTGCTAAAGCCAAGGAATGGGACGACATGGGGTTTGACTGTGTTTAAAGTCTCAGCCATCAAAGAAGATACTTCTTTTCTGCTTGTTCCATATTATGTAGACTTCTTCAGCTTCCATGTGCATGAAGACCAAAAAAAGGCGCTAGCTCTCTTCCCGATGTGGATAATTCTGTTCCAAGTGCTGCAAGATCCAACTCCATCTGAACACATCCTGTGAAGATGTATTTGCAACATCATAGAACTGGAATGCACCCTCAAAGGGGTACAACACCCCTGTGGCAGTATAAGAGCCTGTGGGATCAAATGGAGCTGAGCAATGCAGAAAAAGCATCTGAACAAATAAGGGAAAAGAATAAAGCATGAGGTTTGCAGTCTACAGCCAGAGGCTTGGAGAGCAGCTGAGAACAGCCTGTCACACATTGCCCTCTGATGGCAAAGAGCTTGTAGTGCAGGTAGCAATGAAAGCAGAATTTGCAGGGTTTTTTCTTAATGAACAAAAACACAATTTGAAAACAACTTGCTTTAACCCAAGTGCAGAGCCAAGGTGAGCAACAGTGAGCACTGCTTTGGGGAACAGCAATAATGCTGTGGAACTGAACCTGCCCCCTCTAACTGGCTCGTTCGGAGAAGGTGCCAGGCATGGGTCTTACTGGTGTGCCTCCATCAGAGCCTGGATGGACTTCCCACATCTTGGGGATGGAAGCTCTCCACATTTCATCCCGTGCTTTGGACAGAGCTCCCCTGGCAAGACTATGTGCACTAGCCAGTGTGCCCTGCCACAATGTCGTTGTAAGGTGTCCTAAGAGCTGGGATGAAACCAATCTTGCAGAAGAAAATCCCATGGAAGGGAACAAATTTTGCCTCCTATGAATCTCTTATCTATGGGATCAAGTTGAAAACCTTTGAATCCCAGTCATAAAACCCCTCTAGAAGTGTCACCATATATGCAAGAGGCACTAAAGACAGAAAAATAGCTTCCTGCTTATACGCATCAACATTCTTGTCCTGTTGATACATTATTGTATTTGATTTGAAACCAAACTCAGTTCTTCTTACTTGTGTCAATGAAGACAGCATCCACATAGATTTTGGTACAGAAGGAGCCCAAGATAAATCCACAGGCTGGTCCAAATACCAGCATCGTAAACAGGATCCCTACAAGGAGAGAGAAAAGAGAAAATTAGTACTGGGCTCAGGTTATTCACTGCAAGTTGTTCTGCTTGTCTGCTGCAGGACGCTATTGCCCTGCTGATGTCAAATATGTGTGTCAAATGCTTCAGGCAAAAGAGCACCCTAAGTGCTTTTTTTGCTTTCCCGTATCTCTTCAGGAAAAAGAACAGATGGAGCTGTGATAATGCTGAAGCTCTGTTGAGCTGGGAAGACACTGTGGATATAGACCATGTTTCTGCTGCTTGAAAAGCACAAGGTAAAGCAGCTCCCATGGGAAAGTCTTTACCTTTACCACCTCCAGCTAAATTCCTGGTAGACAGGGTTATTTTCAGAATTCAGGGCCAGCCAATCTATGAAATGCTGCATTGTCACAGACTGACGGATAAAGTCCCTTTACAGAGGTAAAAGCACTCTTTCATAGCCATGAAGCCCCCCTCACCACAGTACCCACAAGCAAACATTCTCCAAGGAGCACGGCTCTTCCATCCTCTCACAACTGCTCACTCCTCCTGCAAAACCCGTGTGAAATTGCCAGTGTAATGCCAGGCAAACAGCTATTATGAGTAAATTACTTATTTGCTTCAATACAATATTTAGAAGTGTTTATTCTCACTCCCATTTTGGCCCTGAAAGAGGAATGCTACAGGCACACCGCCAGCTCTCAATTATCCAGGGCAGAAAGGCAGGGGGACACAAGGATAATCCAGAAAAAGCAGCAACAAAGATGACACAAAACATTTGTAAATTAGACAATAGGAACATAGTTGGTACCTTCACAGTTGGGGTAGAAAACCAACAAGAAGTCCCCAAGGATCCTTGTAAATGGCTTTCTGGAGGGAGCAGGGGCAAGTCTGAGCAGCGTGGAGCAGAGCAAGTGCCTGTTTGTTTGCTCTGGAGCAGAGAACTGCCAATGAACCCTCTCAGGGGCAGCTCTTCAGGACCTTCACAGGGATGTGGCAGCCTGTGCTGGCATAACTCTTGGTGTCACTGCACTTCAGAAATGTCTTATGAAGGAGCTTACTCACATCTGGATGCTTTGCTTGCTCTGCTTCGACAGCAGGGTACATCCCACATCCAAATCTCCCCAGAGGATGCTGCCTGGCATCTCGGTGCATTCATAATGCACTCCATCACAGCTATCTCAGCCCTCAGGTTCCTTAAGTGGAAACTTAATTTCCAAGTTCTATCTCTGTGCATTTCTCAGGAGTTGGATAAATGATCGGACATGTAAAATATTCCCAGGAGCCCACGAGCCCTGTGCAAGGCAAACCTCTCCTGCTGGGGACAGTTTAGCCAAGTGGGATAAGACAGTATGGTGATAAATAACTTCACCTTCATTTTTCAAATGCAGAGTGCAAACTCATTCCTCTAGGTTTGTGGCATTGTGACTTGGCTGGATTAATAACTAGCTACAAAGCAACGGTGTCTCCAGCCAGCCACTCGTGCAGAAACCCAGCACATTAAAGCCTTCACAGCCATCACCTACAGAAACAAGAGGGAGAAGCAAAGGTGGTGGAAGGAAAATAGTGTCAGGTGTACCAGCTGCAGTAAGAGGTCACTGCTGTCAGGACATTGGCAGAAGCTGCCATCCCTTACCCTGTTCCTGATAAACTCAAAGCTGTAGCAACGGTGCTGCAGCAATGGCACTGCATCATAGCCCATGCTGCCAGCTTGAATTATTCCCCAGGGTCTCTGCCATGATGGGAAGCAAGCCACCTCCCCTCCTGCAGTCACCTTATCCCAGGGCACTGTGTTTTTGCTCCATGATCCAGCAGTAAGTTGGGGAATCTGTGCTCCTCAATCAACAGAGCTGCTTAAGAAGCCCATGCCTTGCTCTGGGAATATGTAAAGTCTCTCGTGGGAGATACCAGTCCCAAGTTGTGGGATGTGAAATGAGGGAAGAGACAGGTTGAGGAACCAAGGAAAGGGATTTATCTCCCCAGCACCACCTCCCTCCTTCCCAGCCCCAAAGCTCACCCCGCTTGGGCCTATAACATTTCCAGTAGTGTTTCATAAAATACCCACATCGCACCTTTTTTGTCACTAGATGGCATCAGTGTTTGAGATTCATCCCACAAGAGCCATGTGGAGCAGGCGGGGGGTGTGCAGCCCATCCCAGCTCCCCAAACACTATCAATCCTGGTACCGGGGTCCTACAGCCCCAGGAGGATCGCATTGATGGCAGGGTGCTGTCCTCACCTATGTATCTGCTGTATGTGCAACCAGGTTGTGCCCTCTGGCTGTTTGCACGCAGGAAATCACAAATTTTAGAGCAAAGTTTTTAGTCCAAAAGTTTAAACAGACAGCATCTAGCAGAGATGGCCATGGATATTACCCTGATGAACAAGCTGACAATCAAAGACCATGGCAATCTTTAGTAACTGAACATTAATGATGAGTTTCTATGTAATTATGATCAAGCATGTAAGGACACACTGGGCCTCATATTGGCTGGAATAGTGCCTGGGCAGTGGCAAACAGAGCCCATGTTTTAGATGTATCAACGTTGCGTGGAAGAGGGACAGAAGCTTGTCCTGTGATGATCTCTATGCCACAGGGAGGTTGCCAGATCATGTATATATATACAGGCTAAACCACAGAACTGAAGTGTGCTTCATGGAGCAAAGGATAAGGCAAAAAACACAGGGAAAGATCATCCTTCACTACAAAACCTCTAGGGAATATTTTCCCTTTTTTCCAAAGCAGAAGAGGACAGGGACCTTTGGCTGGTGATGCAGCAGTGAGATGTTGGCAGATGCAGTTAGCTCTAACGAAAAGCAGACACGAAGAAAGCTTTGGCCAGTGCAGGTACTTGCACCAGTGACAGATGAATGCTGCCCCTCCTCACTGTCTGCATCACATAGAAAACCACCACTTCAGGAGCAAGCCGGGTCCTCAGTTATTAAAACACCACATTTCATATACTGATGGCTGCAAGCTTTATCTGCTCTGCAGTGTTCTCGCTAGAGGGCAATGTGGGATAGAGCATCCGCTGAACAGGGACACGTATCTAAGATCTTAGAATGCAATAGGAAATCATTATCCACCTCCAGCTTAAGAAACCCTCAGGTAAATTGTGTTTTTACTTTTCCTATCGTTTGTCTTAAAATCAACAAAACAACTGGCTCATTCCATACCCTTTTTATCATCTTTTTTTTTTGAGGCTCCAACAAAATCCTACCATTAGATACACTTTATCTCACAAATCAAACAGGTTTCAGAGAAACCCAAGACTTTGGATAGTTGAGCACCTGTACACAACTAGACCATGCGCAAGGATCAAGAGAGCACACTGCTGGGCACAAGAATTAGGCTATTAGGCAATTGGGATAGTGCCTGTGGTTGAACATTTATGTGGGATTGAGGGCTCAAGGGGAATCTTGCCAAATTAGTATTAGCTTAAGACATCCTTTCTCTTTTGGGAAATTCTGTACCATTGTTAGTCACCCTGCTATTAGGAAAACACTTTCCACATCATCCACTTAAGTCATACAACCACAAAGCCGATGCTTAGTAGAGAAGGTTTAACAAAACCCCATTTCCTGGTCCTGGTGGTGCTGCTAAGGACGTGCTAAACTTGATAGCTTTAACGGAGCTTGCTAGGTCTTTGCACATGTTTCCTTCTAACGTTTAGATCAGCCTGATTTGATGGAGTCAGAGGGCACTAATACCAAGAGCAAGGAGACCAAAGGTCTAATCCCGGCTCCATCAGTCCCTTGCAACACTTCCACTATCAGAATAGGATACTGCAGCCTCTTCCCTTTCATTCGCAGCTTAAAGTTTATTTATGTGGCTCAGAGGAGCACATTAATAAACATCCTCCTCGAGGATACTGCCCTGGAGAGAAACACTTCTTGCTCTGCAGGGCTGCTGTGCCTCTTCCAAGGAGTCTATGCTTAGTCCTGCATCCAGCGCTTCAAAGGAGGAGCTGGGTATATCCCCAGTGTCATCAGCCCTACACAGTCCAGTGGTAATTAAGACGAAAAAGGTTTCTCCTCTGTGCAATTGGCATTTTCTTATTTGTAATCTTAGAATTAACCCTTACCAAATTATGGCAATTCTTAGGCATACTCAAGAGATGTGAATTAAAAACCAGAATATGACCCTGCTTTGGGACAATTCAAACATTTCGTTCGATAACTCACAAATACTTCAATTCAGTTTGGCCCCTTTTCAAGCACAGTCACGTTTGATTTTGAAAAGGTCTATTTACTTTCAGCTTTCCTGCTCCATTCCCTTCACCAGTCCCCCTGTCTCCCCAAAAGGCAGGGGAAAAAACAGAAGCAAGCCAGGCTGGACTGAGAAATATTTTCCTGCCTACCTTCTCAAATGGAGCAATTTTCCAAATCCTACTTTGTCTTAACAGACATTTTTCAGGGACTGAGGAAAAGATTGGGCCAGAGGTGAGTATTAGATCTGGCATTTCGTGATGGGATTTTATCACTACTGAGGCTCAGGACTGATAATGCAGTTTTCCATTCTAGCAAAGCTGCAGCAGGTACCACTACATCTGCGGAGAAAGTGTGGCAGAGATGCTCAGTCAGTCATGCGAAGTGCACAAGAACCAAGTTACAAAGAGAGGGATAAAGGATGTCAGTATTTCAGTAATAAAGAGATGTCCCTTGGTGATCCAAGCTGCTTTCCAGCAGCAACAGGATCTCAAAACACAAGCAAACTTGTGTTGCTTACAGCATGATACAGGCAATGCATCAACTCGAACCCTGTTACGAATTAACTGGGCACAATATCTGCCAGCAGAAACCCTCCTGGCTGGAAATAAGACATCAAGGGAGATGCAGGAAGGTTTGCCAGCCTCACTAAGGTGAGCAAGGAGGCGTCTCGGGTACAGTTCACTGAGGAGTAAGAGCAGGTTCAGTGCACAGTCATGGGCTGAAAAGAAAAAGCAGTCAGCTACCGAGTTACTTTGCTTCAAAGCTTCATCCCACCAGGGGCTGAGACCTCAAGATCTATTTTGGAGAGCTGCTAACAAGTGCCAGGTGAAGGTCAGCTGGGAAGGTGAGACAGGAGGAGGAAAAGCAGCATCTCCCATGGCAGGACAGCACACAGGGCTCTCACAGCAAGAGCCATTCCTCTTAATGAAGCCACACACATTTCCCATCACACCTCCATTTCTACTTCCCAGTCCCCTTCTGATACACTGTTTTCCCCTGTCTGCTCTTCTGCCTACATGCTTAGTTTCTTTATATGAAACCCTGAAGCAAAATGGTCAGGAGTCTGAGTTTTGTTTTGCTTTATAATGAAATTAATGCACTTTGTAAAGGGATTTAGTGAATAGTGATAGGAATGTCAGAAGTATCCTATAACATGGAGAAATGAGAAGATTAAAAAGTTATGTTAGGCTGTCATCTTGTCCTATCCCACATTCCTCCTAAGTCCTGGTATGAAGCATTACAGGACTTGAAATTTATTTTGCAATAGACTATGCAATCTGTCTCTCAGCAGGACATTTCTGACTTAAACCTCACAATGTTTAGATACAAGTTAAGGGCTGCTTGAGGAACACACTTGAATCAGGCTCTTTGGCTTCAAAGGAGCTGGCTCAAGAACACAGGAGAAGGTGCTAAACCAAGAGTTTATCCCCAGAGATGTTGAAGCCTTCTGTCCTTGTCTGCCTTGATACTGATGTGGTCCAAACATCAAATCTTCCAGGCAAGAGTCAGTGCCACTTCCACTTACCAGCATGGCATCATTCTTCATACCTTTCCTCTGTGCATTGGGTGCCATGTGTCTAACGTTCAGCTTAAAGCCCAGGTTTTGGAGATAGGTGATTCGGTGAGCATCTTGGTTCAGTACCCAAGAATCCACCTCGCACTGCAGATCCAACTCCCAGCTCTGCACAGCATCCTGCCAGGACTGAGCTGCTATTCCTATTTGTGGTAGGTGTTTTAAAGCCTACCTTGAGCACACCTTCCTGAGCTCCAGTCACCAGTGCAAGCAGGCCCTGAGCCTGAGGGTTACCAACCTTCCTGACCTTACTGAGATGTGATTGAGAAGCACTCGCTTTGGAGAGCTAAGGGAGAGAAAAAGGGATGGGAGGTTACACCAAGAAATGTCAGTGTCTTGCCAGTGTTTCCAGATGCCGAATGGAGCTGGGGATGGAGCTGAATTACAGCCCCCATGGCCCCTGCCTGCTTACTTTTCCCAAAACCTCCCTGTCAAAACAGACCTGCTGCCAGTCCCAAGAGCCAGCACCAGCAAGAGAAGTCATGCTCCAACCGTTCCCAAAGTGAGGATTTATTTGATGCTGAGAGGAAGGAGTTTTGTTCGTGATGCACTTTGGAGAAGTTCAGATAGATACAAAGTCCCTGTGCTAAGCAACCCTCTGCCCTATGAGAAGTGCCTTCAGGGACTTGCAATCACATTTAAAGTTTGCTTGAGTCATCCAGACACTTCTGCAAAACACTGCTTAGTATTTACTGGGTCACCCTTCTAGGAAAGGCTGGGTTACTCCAGCCTGCTCCTCCATGAACATGCAGTTGAATGAGATGTGCTTGAGCACCAGAGAGTTAAACAATCACTATGACATTCCTTGAAACTGGCAAAGCAGCGACACTTCCAAACTCACCCACAAAGCCATGGCCCAGATGCCCAAAGCACCTTCACTGCTTTTAGCTGTGAGGCAGTTGTATACGGACCATCAGCAGTGAATTATACAGCACATCCCTAACATAGGCAAACCCCTCCTGTTTTATTTAGTCATTTAGATGCCACTGATACCTGCTGGGCTTACGTCCCCTTGAGCCAGGCTGCTCCTACCATGGCAACTCCATGAAATTAAGAGTGTAGGAGGTTATGCACTGAGCTCCTAAGAAGCTCATTTCATTTTCAGGAAAGCATATTCCCCCTTGTACACCAAGAGACAGCTTTGGTGGGCAAAAAGCTGATCTGTTTGGGAGATGTGGGAAACTCCTTTCACTGCAAAGCTAGTGCTGCCATTGCATCCAGTAACTACATCCCATGTAGGAATGGAAAGAGAAGTGAAATGTGTTCTCTGTCAAGGACCACAGTGACCAGGTGGTTCAGCGACTGTCACAAAACATATGCATGAGGTACGTGGAGGAGATCAGAGCACACATGAGCACTGCCATAGACCAGGGGGTGCTGCTGTGGACATGGGAGAGCATCCTGCTTGGGAACACTATCCCCAGCCCCCTGCCTGATGCAGTAGTGAGCTCTTTCTAAAAGCACAAAGGGAACTGGCTTTGCAAAGCATGAGATAATCTCAAAACCCTGCTTGTCCCACATTTCCCACTGCGTGGAGGACGGGGCACGCCAACTCGAAGGGATTACTGGAATACTGTAATTCGTGTGCTCCACAACCTGCCCTTAAAGAGACACCACCCCAGCTCAGCCTACAGGAATCAAAGACGCACTGGTACAGACTGGAGATGCTGTAGCCTCCTGCACTAAAGGTACTGCCCTTCAAAGGCTTGAGTTAAAAGCTTCTGCCCTGATACCTGAGGGGCAGAGCCCGTCGCTTCAGTGGGTTTTCTCTGATTTCTATCAGTTGACGTAGCCTCCAAAATGCACAGTAAGGGTAGGGGGAGGCTGTTTCTGAGCCAGATGGCTTCTTCCTGCAGCAAAACCCGCTGGAGTCATCCTTCACTGCCCATCCTCCCTGACGGACTGCGTGTCCATGAGCTGTCCCATTCCCACACTGGTGCAGGGATGCCTGCATTCCCACAGAGCCCAGCAACAGCTCTTAGCCCCCGCCCTCTGCTTCCCAGCTTTCCTGAAAACAGCTTCCCTCATTTACCATGGGAAGATGTTATTTTTCCTGCTGATCGACTCCTTATCTACACAACCAGCTGCCCATCACCACCTCCTGCTCCTTATGGCTCCTGCCTATTTGCGACTGTAGGAAACCTGAATAGGTGGTGTCGGACCAGCGGCATGTTTTGATTTGTTCTGCTTCCTCGATGCAACCACTGAAGCAAAGGGAATGTTCAAACAATCCCGACAGATGTTCCCAAGTGCCTGCAGCTGTCGATTAATGAGGAGCAACTTTGGGATAATTCACTTTAATGTTTAGTCTTTGTTCTGATGGAGATCAAAGTGGTTCCAGCCCTTTATTAGCATGGGATGAGGCAGGGAGGTGGGAAGAGAGTGGGGAGTTTCTCCCATATACAATAGCACATACAGTGTTTATTAGTTTTGCCTCCAGGATCTCAAAAACAGTAGACCCCCTTGGATGGGGACATCTATTTGGAGTTGCTCAAGTGATGCCAGAGACTGGGAAGGATGCCCTGCACTCCTGAATTAGTGAGAAACTGAATTCCCTGCTTAGCCACAACTTTCCCCTGTGAACCACTCACTGCATCTCGTCATTTTTCCACCTTTTAATAAAGGCCAGTCCCTCCCTGTGCAATGCTGCAAGATGCATGAATATGACACAGTGCTTTAGTAATGAGGGACACAAAACACATTAGAACAAACGCCTGAATTTTGGTTCTGAGCTCTCCTCATTGATTCCACAGTAACAGCTCATTGCCTGCACTTGTGTGCAACACCACACCTGCAAGAAGACCTGACAGTGCTGTCCTGAGACATCCTATTTCTCACTGTTGGACCTGTAGCTGCTTTTGGCCCGTGAAACAGCTCCAGCAAGCAGCAAGCCTGCAAAACAGAAGTGTTGGATTGAATCTGACTTCTCCCATTTTCATGAGACCACTTGTGATGGAGCCCCACAGAGGGCTTCAGCGCTTGATTGCCCTGCCTTTAGCCAGTGAAATAAATTATTACCCAGTTTGCAATCAGGCAGCTTTGGACATCTCCTGTCAGAGCCTTCCCCTCTTCTCCCGTCAAACCTTTCCATCAATTTACCAAATCCCCTTCTGCCGCCTGTAAAATCAGCTCCTGCTTCATGAAGATTCACTTTTTTAAATGCAAACTACTCACCACCGTATGAAAATGCTGCAGAATGACTTAATTACACCTGCGTTTAATAAGATTTAATGATTTTATCTCAGGCTGGTTGGGGGGGTTCATTTACTACAGATACAGCAAGCTCCTAATGTGATTCTTCCAGGTCTGCAGAGAGAGGTGATGGCCTTCCTCTTGCCGGCTACTTAACTTCTTCACAGCACAGTTCTTTGTTCTGGCTTATGTTTAGCATTCAGATATTAATCCCTAAAGAGGGTGCTAGGATTTGAAGGGACCTTACATGGAGGTTTCTCCTCAGACTACCAGAGTCCCTTTAAATATTGATTTCCATCAGAATTCAGGATTTATCCATGGAAATGTCTGCTGACTTTGAGCTGAACTCTGATTCCTATAAGAGGGTATTTTGCCCGGTGAACTATCCTGCATTTTCAATTATAACCAAGCCTTAAGTTTGTTTTATCAGCAAATCCCTGTCCCCAGCACGATCAAGGCTACATTTGAAAGGATCAATGTTATACCAACAGCTGACAGTCCTAGGGGATCCTGATGCGTGCACATAATGTTTGCAGAGCAGCACAAAAAGTGATTGGACTTTTGCATTAGGAGCACGAGCTCAGCATCCAGCCCTGAATTTTCCATAAGGACTAAGGGTACTTCTGATGGCTCAAATCCCCACCCATTCACTGGTTTGTGCCCTCATTCTGATAAGCACAGAAATAAAGAAACCCAAGCAAACCCAAACCCAAACCAACCAACCCCAGACCAGAGCCCTACTGGTATCAGCCTTTAGGTCCCTGCTTTGCCCAGCTGCTGAAATAGCATCAACGAGATTGCAGGGAAACAAATCACACAGTGGCAAAGGCTCCACAACCCTCAAAACTGCATTTGCAAGCAAAGCAAAAATTCAAGTAGCCACAGTCTGCGAGCTCTGCAAGGAGGGGATGCTCCCACTAAGTCTTGGGATTACTTTGGTCCCAGCAGTTGACACTGGGAGCAAACTATACCCCCACTCCTGAGTTTTCCTCCTCAGCATCCCAGTGCCCTTCCAGGCAGTGGAGAGACTGCTTGCTCTATTTCTCTCCTTTCTGATGAGAAGCCAGAGGAGAAATTTGCTTATGCTAATCAATCTCTGGCACCAGTCATTCGAGACACTAATCCACTCGCAATCTCCATCAGTCTCTGCATATTTAACAAAAGCAGTGAACACTCACGGAGGATTATGAATGCAATGGCATTGTTGTAGCAGTGTTTTCCTACTTAAGCTGCAATCACTCTGATGCCCTGTCTCCTAATATTTACATACACTCTACATATAAACAACCTGCAGAATTGCATCAGACCATGCAAGCATCCTGGTCAGACACTGCTTACAAAAACGCATGCACCACCTGGTGATTTAATAGATCTCCCCACGTTCTACAATGTGTCTCCATTGCCCCCTGCCAAACTGCAAATGGTAATGCTTTATTTATGTAAGGCAGCATCCTTGAAGGTATACATATTGCTTAATGCTCATTAAAGATACATCTCTTGCTCCAAAGGATTTACAGCTAGCTTGGGCATACATTGCAAGAGATTAGAGACTCAGGCTACGTTAGGCAAACTCCTGAAAAAGAGCTTAATAGCCCAGTTTTTCATCCCTTTCTGCAAACAGCAAACAAGCAAAGAAACAAAAGGAGTTTTTGTCTTGTCTGGTGTACCACTGAAATTTGTTGGTTATCATATCAGAGGAAGTCAATGCAGTTTAAGAAGCAGCTGTAAGAACGTACTCAACCACATGGTGCAAACCCAGGGCAGGCTATATGCACCCTAACACATGAGCCCACAGGACACCGGTTCCACACCTTCAATGTAAGGTGAAAACACCAGCCGGAGCTGTCGCCTTGAACTAGCCATTTCCACCTTTCAAGCCTATTTTTTTCCATGTTTATTACCTTGGGAAGCAGCCACCAAAGAGATTCTGGAAGAAGAAAAGATAGGC
Source organism: Neopsephotus bourkii (assembly GCF_033783945.1). NCBI lineage: Eukaryota > Metazoa > Chordata > Aves > Psittaciformes > Psittacidae > Neopsephotus > Neopsephotus bourkii. The sequence continues at coordinate 5,608,395 of NW_026902048.1, forward strand.
TCAAATGCCAAGTACACTCTTTAAAGGGTTTAAGTCACATGCCTTCAATCTGCGCTCATCTCCTCCCAGCCCCTAAACACAAACACCTGTTTTACCAAATCTGTGCTGCTGCTTCAGCTAAAGGCAGTGAGTTTTCCCTGCATTATTTCCCAGGAACTGGGCCAACAGTAGGTTAGTATGGAAATGCACTTCCAGGGCACTTTTCCCTCTCCACAGGACTGAGATTCTCCCCTGAATGTGCTGATTCCTTGTTTAACATCAGGTGGTTTTAATCCTACACAGGAGGTTAGTGGAAGGTGTCCCTGCCAGTGGCAGGGGGTTGGAACTGGATGATCTTTAAGGTCCCTTCCAATCCCCCCAAATCCATGATGCATTAGACAACTGCACAAAATCCATTCTATCCCTATTCCCCTGCTCTGACAAACTATCCACCCCACCTGTGAGAACAACCAGCAATATACAGGAGCCCCTTTTGAGCCTCCTGCCCATTTTCATCTCCATCTCTTGATTCTCTACCAGTCAGCACCCCTCATCCACCTTATATGTTAAAATACACTAGGGGAGAAAAAAAAACCAACTGTTCATACGACTGAGAGCACAATGAGCTATTCACACATCCAGGGCAAATCTCAGAGCCTGAAAAATGGGAATTTTGGCATCAGTTTGGAGGCTGGTGCGACACCACCTTCCTTTTCTGTTTATTTATTTCTGAGGCTGTGCACTGCGTTCAGCACAGACGTAACACATTCACTTGAGGATAAAGCTGCCAGGACTGCCTCCCTCTCATTTTAACCTCAGTCTTGGGGGTATCCCTTTCCCATCCCACATACCTTACATGAGAAAACAGCAAGTTCCGTTTCGAGCTGACATTTTATGTCAATACAGACAGCTTGCTGCTTTTCTAAGCAATGATGCAGTCGGGAAGAAATGTTCGGCTGTGCTTCCTCCCTGTTGGATCTTCTCCACACTGTTTGAAAGGCTCTTCCCTGCAAAAGCCTCCACTCCTCCTTCCCACCTCACACCTGACTGCAGCAGAAGACCGCTGCATTTCCAGTCCTTTTAATGCCTCTAACTTGGTGTTTGCCATTTCCTCCTCATGCTGACAGCACCTGGGTGTCAAGGCCTCCCCTCTGAGCATCAGCCAGAGAAGGTATTTGCCACTCATTCAGTCTGGTACGGTGCTGGATACACCAACAGCCTGCAGCTCCTCAAATCCCCTCTCCTCCCAGCTGATCAAGCTGCTATACACACACATAGCTCTCCATCCCAAACACAGCATCTGTCACAGAATCAGTCTCTGGAACAGAGCTGGAAAGTTTCTGCTGTTCAGGCACTTCTGTGCAAAGGAAAATTTCCCATTGCCTTGCAGTCCCTATCACCCTGCTCCAGGGCTCCCAGCTCAGCTAATGGCTCCCAGGAAATATTACCTATTCTATTTTTTTAATGTTTTTGGTTGTTTGTTTTTTTTAATTTCAAGACGTCTGGAGGAAAATCTCAGGACAATTAAACAGAAACATAATACATGGTTTTGGCTCCTCTGCAAAGGAAAGCAGGAGGAAGAGAATGGCTGAAAAGCAACGGTTCCCCAAGAACTGTCTGAGCAACTCCTTGCCCTCGCAAAAGCCAGCAAAACACTCATTGTGCAAGAGCAGTTTCCACATCTTTTGTGATGTCTCTTCAATCTCCCATTGCCTGGCTGCTGCTCAGGTAGAAACTATGCTGCACAGTGGAGTGCACTGACCCACTAATAGTTGGGAAGCTCATCCTCAATTCCTGAACCAAGAAGAGGCCTGGGAATCACCGATGATGCCAGGCAAGCTGCTGGGAACCTCGTGCTGATAACAGTTATCTGTACCAAGCATTTAGGAAAATGTTGCACTTTCTTCTGTGGAAGAGATTTAATCTGCTCTAATAATGGCTGAGCCTTCAGGAAGAAAAGGAAATTAAAAACAGAACTTCTGTTGCTCCACTTCCTCCTATTGCAACCACCATTGAAGAAAAGTATTTGCTCTTGACAATAGTTATTCTTTGCACTGATCCAAATCTCACTGAGGTTTATGGGAACACTTGCACTGGCTTTGGATCAAATCCACCTTTTGCTTCTCACAGAACATGGCCAGACATTTAGGGTGCTAGCCTAGGAGCTGACAGACTTCTACTAGTGAGCAGCCACTGCTTGACAATGGGATCCTTGCACCTATTCCCATCCATGTCCTCCCTTTGAGGTCTGCTCACTCTAAAGGGATGCTCAGCTCTTGGCCATGTACAGATCACAGCTCCACCTGCTTTGCTGGGGCAGTGGCAGGAGTGTGCTGAGGTCCTATCTGCGGGATCACTGTGGGCAATGTGGGGTTGTGGCTCCAGATGTGCTCTGCTCCATGGCAATCTTAACTTCTCAATGGGCTCCATGCAAACTTCTTGGCAGGAGAGATTTGGGAAGTCTTAATACATACTATGTATGGGTGGCACAGCACTATGTTCCCACAAAACACCTCAGAGCAGGCCCAGACAAACCCCTCTAAATGTCCTACCCCACTCACCCCAAGGGGTGAAGTCTGAGAGATGCCAGATGCTAGTCTGTTCTAGGGGATGGGAAAGCTGCCTGGATGGAAGATAATCCCCAATCTACGATTACTTCCAATATAATTTCTAGCAATCAGTTGCATTATAAGCACAAACCCTGGAGGCTGGATCCAGAGGACTATGCTCCTGATAGAGTGATATTCAGCATGTCATCCCTAGTGCGCAGCCTTCCCTCCGCTTCCCAAACTTACAGGCCATGTGAAGGTTCCTCAAGAAGTCAGAAGTCATGGGGAGCTGCCAGCCCCTCCAGTGCTGCTTTCATAAGAGTATTTTCTTGGTGCTAAGGAGGACCCTGTCCCTGAAGAGTCTTTTTCTCCCCAGGGGAGAGAACAGCTGCTGCTATCATTATGGGCTTGTCTCCCTTAATTACGTATCCACAACCACAGAGGAAAGATGAAAACAAAGCCCTTTTCCAGCCCTCCAGGAGAGGGAAGGATGTAGGCTTTGGAAGGTGGCAATTCTACCCTACAGTAGATCTGGCACTGCCTTTTAGGTTGGGAAGTGAATTAGAAGCACCTGAATATCCTATTTATATTCAAACATATCAGAATGGCCCAGTTAAAGGTATTTAGTGGGAGGCAGCTCTCTCTTGGGGGAATCAGTCTTAGTGGGACAGGTAAGATGAACATGGAAAGGTGCAAGATACCCTGCTGAGACTGGAACAGGACCTCTAAAACTGTCCCTGTACCCATCCTCTTCCCCAGTGCTCAACCACCTTTCAGGAGCTGCCGTGGCTCTGCAAGGTCACTCTGCTGGGAGTAATGGCTTAGTGGTAAGTGCCCAATTCCCACTTTGTTCAGAGATGCCCTCCTTTGGATTTGCTCCTTTTTGCCAGGGTTCATGTTTTCAAGAGGATGGAGGTTCAGCTTGGTTTGGTTCTTGTTGGTTGGTTTGAAACAAATGAAATTAACCTTGTTTTTTAAATTAATACAAACCTCTTGATTCCCAAACCTTTCCCTTCAAGCTGCTTTTCTTTGTAAATATTCCTTCATGCTGGTTAGACAAAAAAGGGATTGCACAGAACCAAGTGACTGAGAATGACAGAGTAGTATTCCTAAAAGTCACTCTGGTACTGTCACTCACTGGCTCCCGCCCATCTCCAATGTGGCTCTATTAATGGATTCATGGGGACTCTCTCATTTTCCTGACTCTGCTTCCAGCCATCACCTCCTGGAAGAAGTTAACCCCTTAAGACCGCTCAGAAAATGAAACAAGATTCAGACAACTGAACTATTCTGGCTGGACCTCAGCTGGATTAAGGGGTTTATAGAGCTTGTTACCACCCATATGCTGCAAGTCCTGCCAGCCAAGCTGCCAGTGCTAGCATTTCCAAGCCCAGTCCTGTTAAGTGATCCACATTAAGGTACTCATACTTCTAAAATAATACAGCTGAAAGAACTGCTACAGGGAGGAATCCTATAGAGCACATGACAGGAGGCTGGAAACTGTAATTTCCACACCACCTGCTTCTTATATTGTCATTCCATACGGTTTATCATTATTACAAAGCCCTGCTAAGTGAAATTGGTCAGAAAGCTTTTGACAGACCAGTGTGCCGCTGGAAACAGGCAGCAGATGAAGTCAGGAGGCTTTATGAGCCTATGGCTGCTTATACTTACTTTGAGTTTTGGGAAGGGGGAAAAGAAGGACAAGATGTTGAAAAGTCTCGGAATTTCAAACTGGAACACATGATTATTTTGGGGCTTGGAAAAACTTTGTCACTTTCATGGGATGGATTTTCATAGTGCATGATATATTAGCCATATAAAAAACCCAAAGAGGTCATAAGCACTGATCTCTCAGACATTTTGTTCTCAAAATATTCTCTTGTGGTAAATTTCACAATTTGCCACATTCTCCTCCATGCAGAGGAACGGAGACCCAATTCCATGAAAACTCGACACCACGCAGGAAGCAGAGCTGCCGCCTCCAGCCCCAGATCCTGCAGGATCTCGCTTGGCTGGCCCGCAGGACCTGCCACATGTTTCAGCTGGTGTGGCTTTGGATGATGATCTCCTTTTATTATTTTTGGCAGTGTTTGTCATATTCTTTTGGACTGTAATTACATTTTCCAGGGCAGGCTTTCTGCCAGAGCTCACAACGATGACCAACAGGCCCTTTTTAACCACCTGCTATGATTCCAGCCTTGATTAGTTATTAATGTGCTGTTGAAACACACTGCAAATACCACCCTTTCTGGTTATGTTACCAGTCTGGCTTTGGGGAGAGGCAGGCTTGAAAGGAGAACAGGGAAATACTGTAAGTAACGAAGGCAGAAATTTGAAGTGCCTGAAACCATAGAGATGTTGTACAATGGTACTTTGTGAATACTCAGACTGCACCAGCCTTGTCCCCACTGTTCCCACATCAGCTGGGATTGAGCAGCTTTGATTTGTTCTGTACAAACCCGATGACAACTATAACAAAAATGGAAGGAAAAACTTCTTGTAAAAACCTGGGGTCTTTTTCACGCAACAAATATCAGGCTCCCACTTTCTTCATGTGCTCTGGCTGGCTTTGGGCTACAAGATAGGCTTGAAAGCATTGGGTTTCTGCAGGTATATGGGTGCCTTTTGACTGCCTAACAAACACTGGCTTCATAGACTCATTGATATCTGACAGAGAATAAGGGTCTTAAACATACTAAAATCTTATGACTGGCATGAATACGTGGTCATGGAGATCAGCAACAGCTCTGTGCAAGCTCCAAAGGTCAAGTAGCAACAGTCTGGCCTCAAATGTTGCCTGTATTTATAGGTATCATAGGTGCTTATTATGTGGCATCACAGAGAGATCTCAAGGCACAGTAGTTCATCTATGGGTTGGTAGGACGTAGCAAGCTTGCCTTGGCAGGAAAACAGGTCTTTTAGTCCAAAGAAAACCTCTCATTTCCTCCATCCTCTAATTTTCACTCTCTAATTTTTACCATCTCCTAGTTCCCAAAAAAAAAGAAATGTTTCCTGACACAGGGGGATCAAGCCTTGCACAAAGGAGACTCACACTCTCTTGCTGAAGGGGAGTAAGAGGCTCCTGTCACTGCGCATCATACAATTCAGGTATTTTCTTCACTAAACCAGCTAAAACAGAGGATTGAGGCAATAAGAGGCTAAGGAACGTGACCAAGGACATTTCCAGGGTTTTAGGTAACCAGGATCCTAAACCTATATCTCCTTTCTCCATCACTGGTACCGAGAAATACCCAGATTCCACATTAGATACTTTGCAGTCTGCTCTGACAGATCCCTTCTCGTAGTGTGTGCAGTCACCTATTGAACTCTGTGTCCTTCTCCTTTTAATAATCATCAAGTCTTCATTTTATCTTCAATCATCAACCACAGAAACAAGTCAAGGGCTTGGCACACAGCACAGACATAAAGGACACAGACACATGGCACCTTCACAGAGCAGCGGTTCTAAAGCCAGTAATCACAATTATACTAAACACGAATTTCAGTTCTCCACAGATACCAAATCTGACAACACTGCTGATGTCCTGAACAGGAGCTAAAACCCAGCAAAACACCCACTCATCCTGATTTAGGATTTCTTTGTAGGCTTTGTCATGAATATGCATTGTCCAGGCTGTATCAAGCTCCCTGACACCTCTTGCATTCCTGCAAAGCCATCAGGATCTCTCCAGCAAAGCTTCCCACAGCATCCTCCAAGACTCTCCACAGGCTGCTGGAGCTGGTTTGCAGCTTCCCCCTGAGTAAACCTCAATAAAGTTATCCACAAGATCTTGATAAAAGATTTAATGTGATGCTCTGCCATATGCCACCAAATCTGCATCCTGTGGGAGATGGGATATATGAAAATTACAAACTTAGTTTTATGGAAAAGCATCACCAATGAAATGGCCACCTCTGGAGAACATCCTGCCTTCGCTTTTGCTCTGTTCTTTTATCATTTCCCAGAAGGTTTTTATTATTAAAGCCAGCAATATGTTTAAAAGGAACCAGAGTGGACACATAGAAAACACTTGGTATTTATTGTGATCATTTCTGCTTTGCAAAGCAGGCGTATGTCTGCCAGAAAGCACCATCCTCTGCCACTGCCGGCATAATCTGAACCATGGGGAGGAGAAGGGGACTTGGTTCTTTATGTCACCCTGTTTGTGCCCCCTTTCCCAGTGAAGCTGCAACTGTGAACACGTTTAAAGTTAATTCCTTTAATCACTGTTTTTCTTTACACAGTCAAATCCATTATTTGCTCAGGTTAGCACTCCATGGAGATAAACACCTACAAGCACCACGGTGGCTCATCGATGCACACCGCATAGCCAGGAGATGCAAAGAAACTTACAGAGGTTTAAGTTTCTCTCTGTAAGTTTGGCAAAGCAGGCCAGTAAATGATTTTTCCATTGCTGTTGAAATACTTCCTGCAGTCCAATGTCAAGACAAACCATCAGACCTTGTGGTTACTTTTTGCTTTGCCAAAAGAAACGTTTCCAAAATGCTTCACTGAAATTGTTGAAACATTTTGCATTGATAGAGGGGAAAAACAGCTACCTAGAGTTTATTTCATCTCATTAGCACATTATAGTACATGAATCTTTTGCCCCCATCAAATGGCATAATGTTGACAATCTCCTGTTGAATGTTAGGATAGCTTTGATGCAATCCTGCAAACACCTCCATTTGAATGAATCCACCTTATAGACAACTGCTAGAATGAGAAGCATCCAGCAGACACAACCCAGCAATCACTCTGCAAGTTCTAGTGTGCAAACCTGATGTGTCTTATTTTCCCTGATGAAAGACGCAGGGATGACCAACAGGGTTTCTGATCTGAAAGATCAGTGACCTTTGGGAACGTCCTCAAACAGAAAGCTTTAATCATGTCATCACTGCCTTTTGGCAAGATGACGCACAAGACTGTGGCAGGGCATGTGTCTAAAGGAAATTACCTGGGCACTAAAATCACAGACTGTAATAAACTCCAGTGCGTTAATTGAAGCCTTTAGGCAAATTATTATAGCTTACCACTTAGGAAAGAGAAAAGTTTTCTCTCCTGCTGAATGACCATCAACCATGTAATACTAACAGGGGTTAGCAGCCATCTGGAACGATAACTGAAGTGTGTGTCACAAAGTACTGTTTGGCAATATGCAATTTTCAGAGTCCGAACAGATTAGAATCCATCTAAGTCATTACTACAGGAAAGTGAACCATTGCTCAGCAAGATCGTGGCAAAGCTCTATTGGGTCCCATGCATTTTATCACCAAAGTCAGTGTAGAACCGCTCTTCCTGGCTTTTACAAGGGGATAATTCTCAGATGTCCACATGTACAATTTTACTATGCAAAACTGAGCATTTATGCTCATTGTTAATACTGAACTCGTGAACAAGTGGAGAAAAGGAACATAGGAAAAAAGTGTACTTGATATTGTATGTGAAAACCACTGTTCCTTTCAACAGCAAGTGCTGTAATACAAATAAAAGGTGCTGACTGGTACAGTCTGAAAGTATAAAACCCTTCTGGGGACAAACAGATCTATGATACTGTTTATAAAGGGCCCTTCATTCATCCTGAGGTGACAACACTACACATGTTGCTGCAGAAGGTGGGTGTAATCCTGCCTTTTGACCGCTCACTAGCACTGATCCTGCTTTCTGCACGTAGCTTGATAAGAAGCGTGCTGCAACAACCCCGGTTAATGAAGGCAGGCACTGAACAAAGCCCTGGCCCACCAGCCACTGCTCTATGCCCTTTCTCTTCACCATGGTCAGCAGAGGAAAGTGCTTGTGGTCCTGCCACAGCAAGAAAGGATAACATGGAGGAAAACAGGTCACTTCTTGGTGCATGGAGGAGACAAGCCTTTATAGTGCTTTAGTATGGACATTTGAAATAGTTCTGGGCTTGCACATAAGTGTTGGAGATAAAGGTTTTAATGGGCTTGAAATGGGGAAAAGGAGTTTGATGAGAGACAACCTGCATATGACAGATACACCTGTGGATCTTCTCTTCTGCCCCTGGAGACGGGCACTGAAAGCCCATCTCCTTGCATAGGGAAGCTTGCTCTCATTCCACTATTCTCACAACTTTTGTCATGGTGAGTGAGATCTGAAAAACACTTCAGACTGAGCAACTCCACCTCCAAAACTCCTGATGCTCCTGACCCAGCACTTCCAGGATAAATACCCAGTGTGGACTATTTATTTCTGTTGTTTTGTTCCATCGCCATGAGCAAAAATATCTAACACCAAACCCGTGCTCCAGAATTTGCCAAAGGAAAAAGATGCAGCGTTGCCATTCCTAGGCCAGGCATTATGGTATTCCTCCCTCACGTGCCTCCTGAAGATCACATTTCAGTTTCTTCCCTTGCCAGGAGAGCCTGCACCACTGCTTGTCTGACCCCAGATTTCACATGTGCCTATTCCTGGATTGAAACCACAGGCTCCCAAACTTCCCCCAAACTCACACGCTGGCTCAAGATGGGAATTTTATAGCTCAGGAAGCAAACTGGAAAAAAAGAAAAGTAGCAGCAGCATCCAGAAAAATCACCTTTGTTTCACACTGAAAAATCTCCCCTTTTCACTAACGAGGGCTTCTCTCTCCATGCAGACTTTCTCAGACACATCTACATAAGAAGCTTGAGTGAGTTTAGCTCTCCAGAATGTGTCATGCCAGACCCAAATCCCAGTGCTGTGATGTCACACACCAACAGCAGCTCAACTCCCAAGACTTGCCTTTTTTTTTGCACCAAAATAACAGTTAAGCCTGAGCAGGAAGTTCTGCAATACTCATAACAAGGGAATTAGAGGTAACACTTAATCCTCATTACTCACTTTGGTATTTAGGTAGCATACTGTCTGGCTCGTGAATAATCCAGAGGCAGAAGGCAAAAGAAGTTAATGTATCTGCTGTCATTTCAGGAAAGTGACTCTGTGCTGCCTATTGGCCCCATGTAATCTCTGTGGGCAGAGGGAATGCAAATTCCCTTTACCTGTCATTGTAAGAAAAAGTAGAGCTGACGTGAATAAAGAAGAGAGCAGAGAGTTCCACATTCTGCTTCCAGCTACCTGGAGACATATTTACAGCATACAAGTTGCACTGAAACTTCCCTGCCTATTTAAGGACAGTTTGGAGGGTAGCTCTCCATGTCAACATCACCATGTCCACCCAATGGCAATAAAAATGCTGCTGTAAGACTTGAGCCACAGACAACTATTCTCTTTCATGTGCAGCTGTGACTCCTTTTTGCTTCTCATTACTTCTTTTGTGAGCAGGAAGAGCAGGCCAGCTGGCAGAGCCATTGGTGTGAAGGTATTTGACATCCTTCAAGTCAAGAGGAACCCAAAGAGCAAAGACCTGTTTGGTCACCTGCCTCATTTTGGGTTAGGGAGGGATCAGATGAGCAACTCAGTCTGCTGGGATCAAGGGTCAGCATCTCCTAAATACCAGCTAGAGGAATAAACACAACTGACACAGTAGAGGCTAGACAAGGTCACATCTCTGTGGCCTCAGCTCAGCAGTAACCCTCATTTCAGAGACTGCACATTCCAGTCCCTGATTAAAAAAAAAAAAAAAAAAAAAAAAGGCAAAATATTCCTTTCTTCCCCCTGAAGACAGAAGAAACTGAGCCCACTATACCTGCCTCGCTTCCCACTGATGGCAAATGGCAGAGGAGACAACACAAGCCAAGCTTTCTGGGCTCTCCCCATCACGCCACCACCAAACATCTCATATCTCACGTGTTGTGCTGTGTACCACCTTACTGTCCTTTTTGTGCTGCATCTCCCTTTTGTTTTTCTTTGAAAGACAGGAAAACAGCTGCCAAGCTGAGGATCCATCTGCCCCCATCACACAGACTTCCTCACCCTCCAGCCATGCTCTCTCCTTTCTCTCTCCTGGATGAAAGCTCCTGTTTCATCCCACTGTCATGACCAAGGCATTTTGCTTCCACTCAGCACACTAAAGCCCTTCAAGAATGGAAGCTGCTGCATTCTGATAAAGCCAGCAAGCACCAGGATTTTGAGCAGAAGCTTTGAGTTTACTGTCTAAGGCATCAGGCAGCCAGGCTGTCAGCCTGCCAAGCAGCGATACAGAGGGGGCATCCACTCTGGCCCGTTAAAAAATGGACTGCCAACTACTAAAGCCCTTCAAAGCATTGCAGGGAAAACATTTTTCCTTCTTATTTTTAGGAGTATAGAGTCATGTTCCTGTGCTGTCAGGTGATACCCTGTAAATGAGGACAGGTTGGGTACTAGCAGGCACTTCACAGGTTTTGCAAGTCATCTCAGCAATGGGTTGACAAGGGCACGAGTTTGGGATATTGCCACCACAGAGAGGGCTGTGATGCTATGACTACAGCCAGTTGCTCCAGCTGGCTTCCAGCCTGCCAGCACTTGTATCCCTGCACTTGCAGCCTGCAAAGGGTCACAAAACTGATCTCCAGAGCAAAACAAATGGTAAAAGTAAAACCTGACTCTCAGCTCGTGAGGTTCTTGCATGCATCAGGCGAGTTTAAAAGCAGTCCAGATACCTGACACATCACAGAGCAGCCTCTGTCGTAAAATGACATGTGGTGGAGGTCAACGCTCAGGTATCTCCATCTGCTTGTGCAATGCCTTACAGATGTGGGATAGCAGGCACGTGACAGCTCTCTAGTTTGAGCAGAGAAGGAAGAAAAGGAGATTCACTCATCAACATGCAAGAGTGTCAAACTGCCAGACCCCGTCCTTTCCACCACTGCTTCTGCCCTGTGGAGCCAGAGATGTGTAACCACAGAATAAAGCAGGATTTCCACCTCTGACATTAAAATGCAAAGAAATGAGCAAAAAGCCTACTGCTTACTCACAGCGCCTTTGTGCCATCCCTATCGTGTGGGCAGCAGAAGCTGACTGCAGATTGCTAACAGTAGTCACCACTGCTGTCTTCACAACTGCCATTTGCAACTGATTAATTAACGCTGCTTGGGTACAGTCTGTAATGTTAATTAAGCTAAGGGGGAATTTCAGAAGGCAATAGTGATGAGTGCTGCAAGGCACTAGAAGGGGCAGAACGTGGCTGTCTTTCCCCTCCAGAAACAGTGCAAACAAACAAGTAAAGTATAGACCTGAACAAAACGGGTCCTGGTACATTTTTAAACAGATTGCATTTGGTTAATTTCAAATAACTGCTATGCAATTTAATTTCCAGGGTTACAGGCAAGAAGAATACAGCCCTGCTGTGTTGTCTTCATCTGTCTTCTAATAAACTGATTACAGCCCAACACTTTAAAGCCCTGTGCACCATTATCTATTATTCAGGTCCCTAAAAGATGTTAATTAACCCGCATGTTCTGAGAAGCTCCATTGTAACACATACAATAGGGAGCCACATGGCACAGTCAAAGCACGTGTTGCTTGCTCGTTTTGACTTAATTACATGGGCATGACGCCAAGGTGGTTCTGGAGGAGAAAACACAGTATTGCGGAGACAATGTCCAGATGCACACATCAGTTTACAGGTCATTATTTTACCAGGAAAAAGAAACTAAACAAAACCATCTTTTCCTGTTCTTACACAACCAAAACATGTCTAGCATAGTCAGAACTAGGTTATGTCAGGCAAATCTAACACTAAACAAGACAAGTTTGTGTTCAAAGAGCAGCACTCAAAAGAGCTGATCCTGCCATGCAGGAAGGTCTGCAAAACAAGTGCTTTTCAGGTTGAAATGCAAACTATAACTAAAGCAACTGTGGAAGGAGATGAATGGGGTTCCCTCAGCACTGAGAAAGGAGAGACTCAGAACAAGAAACCTCTTCATCAGCTCCTGCAGCTATAGCACATGCATGCCCATCACAGACGAAGATTCTGGAGAAGATGGTTTGCCCTGACCTGCACCAAGCACACACAAAACAAAATCTTTCAGATCTCAAAGTTAAACACATTTAGTGATGACAAAAGTCTCTTTCAGACTATACAATCATGTCTTTCCACATTGGAAGGCATTGCAAGGGAGTGTGTGATAACACTAAGAATTATGTTGCTATTTGAACATGATAAAATAACATGTGTTCAACAAAAAACACCGAGCCACAGCAATATGTGCTGAAAATGATTATTCTTCTTAATATCTAATCCTGAGGTAGACACTTTGCATGGAAAACCTGGGGTCAGATTTTGAAAGCTGACAAAGCTGTATGCACTAACCCAATGCAGTACAAAGGGATCTGATCACTTGGTGATGCTCCATCTCCAACAGTGCAGGGCCCAGATTGAACAAGACATCAGGTAGGCTGTCCAACCCTCTGTAAAGCCTGGAGTACTTAAACTGTCTCTTTTAAACTCAGCCATCAAACACAGAGGTAAAGTCAGTGCAAACCAGGGAGGTTTCTGAACTGTTGGGGGCTGGTTTCCCAGCAAAGGGTCTCTGTTTTATGCTATGGGCAGCTCGTGCTGCACTGATAACACTGTGCTGAGCATCTGGGTACTGAATGGATTAAACCACATTACCTGTGAAACTGAGATGCTGAATAGCAACATAAATAACTTACAGGTGTTAACGCTGACTTGGGACCAGTCAAATCATTACCAGAGATAAGCAAACATCACCTCTGTAATAGATCAAATAGGATGAAAGCCATTACACTAACTCACCTCTCCCTTTTACAAACCTCTCCCTTTTCCTTTTTTTTTATACTTTCAAAAGAAAATAAAAGGAAACAAAACTAAATAAACCAAAAAGACCACCACACACATACAAAACCCAGCCAAAAGAAACCCCAAATACCAAAACCCCAACCCCAACCTCCAGACTTTTCCTGCAAGGCTCCAAGGCTCATGGGCAGGTGAGACTGCAAGAGAAGCACTGCAATCCCTGCTAGGAACTGGCCCTTGTTTAAAGGAGTCATAGAAGGCAGCTTACAGCAAATGAGCTCAAACCACTCTGGTATAGCCAGGCACCTGGCTCAGAGCTTGCTGATAAGGGCAGGACTTTGTGCCGGGCAGGAACTGACTCTGTCCCCCAGGGCCTTCATATTCTGCTTCTCTGCCATAAATCTAAGCCAGCTCCATAGATCTGCTAACACAAACTGCTGGTGGGACTTGTGCAAACACGACACATGCAACTGGAGGTTTGGAGAGAGCCTACCTTTTTGTTCATCTCCTAGCACTCCTGATGTTGTGTTGGGTTTTGTTTTAAAGCCATTTAAGAGCTGCTACATCTGCCAAGCGTGCATTTCAGCCAGCACAGCCTTTGGGAGCATATGACTTTGTGGGCTGTATTTTATGGCCACCCAAGACCTTTGCGATGGGGTTTCAGACGTCTCTGGTGTAAGGATTTTGTACTTAACCACAGAAGGACAATTTGTTCCTTCTTCTCAGAAAGAAGGAACTTGAAGATGTGACAAAATTTGTATTAGAATTTAATGCTAAATATAAGAATCTTAAAGTGTTACTTAAGCTGTCCTTAAGCCCTTGTGTGTTGTAGAGAACCAAGTATCAGGGACAAGTAATCCCAAGTATATTTATCACAGATCTCAAACACATGGAAATGTGGAAAGGAAAAGTTAGAGGTTCCCTTTCATTTACCCTTGCTTTCTCTAATACAAATGTCAAGCTCTCCCTGTGCTCCCTCTGAAGCTGCAGTATGCAGCCTTTCAGTTGGACCATTGGACTGAAGAGATCATGGCTTTGACCCCTACTCTTCAGAAAAGAAAAAAGGGGAAAAAAAGGAAGAGCTTGGTAGTTGCTGAGCCATATACCCAGCGACTTAGGAAGTACACACTGGAGGTTTATTCCACTGGCAGAACTGCAAACGTGAAGCAGATCCCCTGTTGGTAAGGGAATGCTGCTAGCTGAGCACCAGCATCACCAGGATTTTATTCCATCTCATGTCGACCCTTCTGCAACACCCACCCAGCAATTTCTAACACTGACAATGGGAGTGTTTTTATAATCAACCGATATCAATGCAGATGCTATTAATACGCCTGTGTATATCAGTGTAAGTAATGGAGCAGTGTTAATTGAATGGCTCAGTGCTCATTTCATCACACGTTAACACTGATGAAAGTTACATAATTCAGCTCATAGGGAACATTTTCCCGTATAGTATAAACTCCCTTAAGGAAATAAAAAAGCCAAGACAAAGCAAACCAAAAGATGAGAAAGCTGAAGGCTCCCAGCAGCTTCTCCCCTTTTGGAGGGCTGTTATTCAATCCGGTTTTATTTCCATTTTTTATCATATGGAAGCAACTGCGCTGTTTCAGTTGCTCTAGCTTAAAATGTAATAAAATATGGTTGGGACACAACAATACCTGGGTCCTCCAGCCAAACCCCGCATTTCAGTGTCAGGATGTACAAAATATTAATCATCCGATGCAGCTGCCGCCACCTTTGTGAACAGAGCATACATTTCACTGCGCCCTGGCACATCTCTTCTCCTGAGGGCTTTTATTAACAAAAGCCTGTGAGTTACTGAACTGTGAGGTTTGCAAGCCAGAAATTTGACCCAATATCCAGGTTCATAATGCTCTTGGAAAATATTTAAATCAATAAATAGACCCAGACCCTTAAATCACAGCAAAATCACACCCGACACCCATTATACAACAAATCTTTTGTAAGAAGAGGTGCCTGATAAAGCTTAGCTCCTGGCATCATTATTTGCAATGTTTTGTAACCACGGAGGCCAGGTTCCTGCTTATGGATTAGGTCAACAGACCAAGGCAGAAAACATTTGGGTTCATAGAGCTCTTTTTAGGCTTCATCTTCGGGTCATGAGACTCATTAAGGAGAATATTAGCACAATTCAACTGTGCAGTAATAACACATGCGTTGCTTGGAGGGGAATGCTGAAGGGAAATCTCTGATGATGCTGACCACGCATCCGAGCTGCTAAGAGCGGGTCAAGGCTCTTGTGTTGGCCTGGCACAGCAGTAAGAACCCAGCACAAGTGTGGCTCTAGCTCCTTGGAGTGCCCTAGCTTTGAGACCAAGTTCATCTCTGTCCATTCCGGACTTTAAGAGAAAGGAATACAGACACACAAAGGAGGATAATAAGAACATGTCTTTCGGCTGCAGTGTCAGTCCTGATGAGAATTAGGTCATTAAAGAATAGCTATTTCAGCCCTTATATCAAATTACAAGAAGGAATCAGTCTCTAAAAATAAAGCTTCAAGTGCCTGGACTATATTAAAGGCAGATAATTAACAATCAAATAGAAGAGGCCATTTTCCCCATCACATTGAGTCCCGATCTCCCGCTGATGCATATCACTTAAGTGCATCGCTAACATGGTAGCCCCATGCAAAGGACAGCAGCCACAGCTCCTGACTGATGATACCAACATACAGTAACCTCCTTCTTGAAGCTTTTGAAAATAAAGAATACCACAGCACTTCGGTATTCTTTGCTGCTGAAGGAAACTTGTCTGCACTGAATTCACAGCTACCACTGACCCCCGAAGTGGCCAAATATCTGTTCTCTCTTTCCAGCTCAGATGCATCCCTGCTATTTAGACACAAAAGTGATGCATCTAATTTACAGATACTCCACCCTCCAAGGACTGAGAAACATGCTCAGAAGACAGTTCAGCCCACCTGAGACATAAACCATCCTCTGGCAATGCCCACCTCTTTCCACAGGCTTCACAGCCCGCCTTCTATCTCTGACAGAAGTGCCAGACATTGAGACTGTCCCTCCAGATGAGGATGTCTCAAGGTGACCCTTCATCCCAACTTTAGCAGGGACCGCCAACCCAAACTTCCTGGTGGGAGTCAGGAGCAAAACACCTTTGGAACAAGAAGGTGGGAAACAGATTGCACAGCCAGCGATGGGCAGAACCTCAAAGCTTGTTTGATGCATGTAAACATACCAAAGATCAGACATATCTTTGAAGCACTTGGAATTGCAAAGCTGGAGTGGAGCCTCACAAAAATAATCTTTTTCGTGGTACATCTTGTTCTTCCTATTTCTGAATGTGATGGGAACACTGCAAGAACAGCCTCTGTCATTGCAGTGTAGCATATTGTATTCCTAGGCCGTGCAGCAACAGAAAGCAGAAGTGAATGGAGAAAAAAAAGCGTAACACTTTGGTATTATCACTCTCAAAAAGACTCCATGCTTAAAGAAGAAAAGGTCAAAAGGTCCTAATATGACAACTGAAAGATTTTCACACCCATTTTATCATCAGAGCATTTCTCTTGAGGACAATTTCACAGGGAGGACCTAAACGCTAAATGAGATCTGAGAAATTCATCCATGTTGGGGTGAATACCCTCCCTCTCACCCTCTTCTCCAGAACAGCACGGATGCAATTTATCTCTGCAAAACTCAAGAGAGAGAGCTGGGGAGATCCAGCCCATCTATGATGAAGAAGCAGCACCAACCATATCAGGAAGAGCAAAACAGAATCCAGCCACTGATGGGGCAGCTCTTGCATATGTGAAGTTAAAAGCTGTGTCTACTGCTTTCTTCCCCATTCCTCCCCTAAAAAACCCCTTTCCTACACCATTACCTCTTGCTCATTAAAAAAGAGTACAGATATTAAAAAAAGACAAAGTTCATAGCGCCTTTGGGAGATTCATGTAAAGCCAAAGGGATCACTGTGAACATACACCAGACAGCCTGCACAAACACCGAGAACCTCACGTTTCCACATCACCCCAGTGCATCTGTTCGAGCTATGGCACTTTTACACCTAGGCCTGGACTGAAAGATTTCCTATGACAGTGAACTGTTCAGTAAATTGTTTCAATGGTTAATTAGCCTCAGTATAGAAAAATGCATCATTTCCTTCCTATTTCAACGTGCCCAACTTCAGCTTTCAACCACTAGACCTCCTTTGGCCATTTCCTGCTCAGCCAAAACACCTCTGCAATTGGATATTTGTCATTTGTTGCGTGTTTGTAAGAGGCAATGTAGAATATGAGATTTTAAAAGGCAGGAGATGAGACAACACAGGCAATTGCATGTCTCTCAAGCTGGAATACTGACATTTGCCAGCCCTCGTTGCCCTCATCCCGAGCCACTGGTCAGGCACAAAGTGCCAGAACAGCAATACCAGCAATCAGCTTCAATACAAACAATGCTCCAGTTCAACACAAGTTCCTTTATGGGGCATAACAACACTTTAGGAAACCTATTAAGTAACTTTGGGAGCATTTGTGCTGCTGCTTTCAAGCTCCCTGTCTGGAGGGAGCGGGGACCCCCACCTGTGCGGCTGGGAGATGTGTATGCTCTGAAGCATGGCTTATATGTTTGCTTATGCTCCTGGTTGCATGGCTAAATGAAACATCCATTTTCCGTGTAGGCATTACCTTCCCTCAGGTAGTGACAGAGTGAGGCAGGGCAAGTCAGCTCATAGCATCGGTTCAGAAGAGGTTTCTACTGTGCTCTGCCCATTGCTTACTGGTGACAAGTTGCTTCAGCTCTGTGTGCCTCAGTTTCTCCCACTGTTAAACCAAGGTGAAGATTTGGTGATGAGCTACCTAAAGACAGAGGTATTACCACCAGTCAAGTGAGGAAAAGGAAGTGTATTTGAACCCAATGTTCATGACCAAAACTACAAAGAAGAATGATCAAAGTTCCCTTGAATGCCACCATCCTGGTCTCCTCTTCATCGACCCCTTTCCCAGCCACGCTCTCCTTTTCACTACCCAGGCCCAAGCTGTCATTACCTGGAAATTTAAGAGCATTTGGATGAAAACCCCAGGCAAGGAGCAGACTTGATGGAGACCAAACACTTGCAGTCCAACAAGCTGCTCAAGATGACCAAGCTCTGGGTTAACAGTGTGAACATACAGAGATACACTTACAGGAAAGATGGCAAGGATGAATCAGGTAAGACTTAAAATGACAAGAACCATCTGCAGAAAACCTTTAAGCAGAGGTGCCCAGGCAGGTAATGCAATTTGTGACAGCAGCTTTTTCAGGCCATTGTTCAGGTTCTATTTGAACTATTCTCTCCCTCCCTTAGAGGATCATTATCTTACACCCTCCCCTCTCACTTTTAGCCAAACTCCTTTCATTGTTCTCCATCTCCTCACACACAACACCTACACACACTGTTCACCTGCCTGTGTATCACACCCCTCCCTGCTCTCTGTTTATCATGTCTGTTCAGATCCCAACTCTACAGAGATGCTAATTACGTGACACCTGCAAAGACATTGTTAGCCGAACTTTCAAAAGCCTACAAGTGGGATTAAATAGCATCTAGTAGATAGCAAGTTGCAGGGGAATCAGCAAGTTTTTCACACAGGGCCATTCAGGGTAATTACTATCACACATACATTGCAGATGCAACCTTTTCTGACCCAATCTCAATAGGCAACATCTGTCTGCCTGAAAAAATGTGCATCATTGTGCTACAACTCTTGTATATATGAAGAGGAGCTATTATGTACAAAAGCCCCCCTTTTGTTCACAAATCTTTATACAGATTCAGTGGGTTTTGCCAGTCTTTCACACTGCCTTCTTTCCCTTGCCAACAGCCAAGGAACTTGGATCACTTGCTGTGATATAAGACTTGTGGCTGTGGGCTATCCTATCCCATGCTTACCAAAAACTTGCTCTTATAGTCTATAGGATGCTATTTCCTGGTTCTAAGAAGCAGAAGTGTCAGGGTGTTGCTGGGGCTGAAAGCTCTTGAGGGTGGAGAATAAGCAGGGGAGGGTTGTGTGGCATCTGATCCTTTCTATTATTCTCCAAACATCTCACAGCTTCAGCCAAACCTGCCTGTCTGTTTAACTATCTGCTAATCCAGGTTTGCTCACTGCTCACAGGCTAGCCACCTCCTCCGAAAGTGGTACTAAGGGATGCTGAAAGAAAGATGAAACTAATATAACCCATTTTGTCACTGGTTAACCCAGTGCAGTTACCACAGAGTTCATGTTCCATAATAGGCAACAAGCTCTTAACAAAGTGATGCTGTGCAGAAGGCTCCTGTAGACACGGCTGGGAGCACGGCTGAGAGCTCAGAAGCACTCCTGGTTAAAAATAGGACAGTACATTGAAGAGGTAGAATTTGTAACTTCTAAAAATAGCCTTCCCTAAAAGGATGCTTTTTACCTTGCTCGCATGTCACACGTGCATCAGGCCTCTTGGCTAGTACCAGCAGCCCTATCGTGATTTTTGCCTAAGTTATTATTTCATGAACATCTAATCCTAACTCACAAATTAGGAAAAAAATAGTATTTACCATAATGACTCATTCCAAGAACTACACTCACAAATGCTCCCTTCCCCCTACCAGGAGACACATTCCAGGAGCATGTGAGCAAGAAAACACAGTGGCAGTCTCCAAATATCACGGGCTCTGCTTATTTAACAATTTTGGCAAGCCTCTGTTTCCTGATTCAGTGTTTCAGATTTGCAACAACAGAAGTGAGAGGTTACGGAGCAGGTTCACGCAACGGCTGACATAAATGTAGGTCGACCAAACTGAGTTTCCTCCAAAGTGTAGGAGACCAGTGTTGTCACACCTTAATGGTCTCCAGCTGTTACACCACCAAAATGCACAGCTAACATTTACAATACATGCATATAGTGCTTAAAAGCATGTACAAAGCTGGCTCATCTGACAGGAGGTCTACAGGGCAGTCACTAATGCAGACTTTACAGAAAGCAGAGGGAACTTGGTGACTGTTTACATGGGCCTGCCCTGCTGCATAAGTACCTCAACCAAATCATACTGGGAAGAGGAATTAAATCAAATGATTCTCCAAATTCCTGAAGCCTTCTATTGCTCTGCTGTTGTGGTTTAAGTCCAGCCGGCAATCCAGAACCACGCAGCCGCTCGCTCACTTCCCCCCCTTTCTCCCCCTGATCCTGGAGGGATGGGGAGGAGAATCGAAAGACTGTAACTCCCACGGGTTGAGATAAGAGCAGTCCAGTAACTAAGGTATAACACAAATCACTGCTGATGCCACCAATAATAATAATGATAAGGGAAATAACAAGGGAAGAGAATACAACCGCTCACCACCCACCAACCAATACCCAGCCCGACCAAGCAGTGAACTAGACCTTCCAGGTAACTGCCCCCAGTTCTACATCTTGGGCATGATGTGCTGTGGTATGGAATAGCTCTTTGCCTAGTTTGGGTCAGGTGTTCTCTCTCTGCTTCCTCCCATCTTCCCTTCCTCCCTGGCAGAGCATGAGACTCAGAAAGCCCTTGGTCAGACTAAACATTACTGAGCAACAACTAAAAACATCGGTGTTATCAGCATTGTTCTCAGGCTGAGAGTCAAAAACACAGCACTGCACCAGCTACTAAGAAGGAGAAAAATGACTGCTACTGCTGAGCCCAGGACACCTGCCTACAAAACTCATTGTTAATGCCTACCCTCAAAGTTGTTACTCCACAGAGACCAGTAAAGTCCAAACTGCACTGCTGGGCAGGGAGAAGGGGGATGCAATGTGCTCCAGTGGACACAGTATAGGACTAGCAATGGAGCTGCTGTTCACAGCCCTGCCATTGGCCTACAGTGCATCCCTGTGCAAGGAAATCTGCCTTGTACGGCTCTAATTTCCAGATCTCTAAAGTCATGCTTCTCTGTTAAGGCCTTTCAGATTCATGCATGTTCAAGAACTAGACTGGTTTCTGCTAAAACGATGGCAACAAAACCTCAGGACCAAAGAAGACCCAGGGACAACTTAAGCAAAATGCAGAAGTTAATGGAATTTCTCCAGTTTCACATTTGTCCATAATAACCAACAACCCACAACACTGGCAGGTTGCCACAGCCGCTAAAAATTAAGAGTTTGGTTTTTCCCTTGATTTGGGCATAATGAGGGAAAAGCACTGAATGTATCCATCTATTTTTAAGCCGCTGCAGTAAGCAGCACCATCTGACAGGAGCGCTGGGCATTACAGATTTGCAAAAGGAAAAGATGCCTTAGTTTTGGACTGCCCAAAAGATACTGCCTTTCTTTTGGTGGGCTCCACAGCCCTGACTGGAAGACTGATGCAATTCCATAGAACATGAGTCAGTGTAATCAGAATTAGGTGCCTTTCAGAACACGGCCTAAAGGCTCTTTTCACAGGCATTTTCACTTAGACTTTGGCAGAATAGGGAGGAAAAAGAAATATAAGCATTTCTTCCACTTCTACATCCTGGCTGGCTATATTTATAATGCCACACAAATTGTTGACAGGTTGGTGTAAATGTCATAGCAGCAACACCTGAAAAAGCCTCAATTTTTTCTCAACAGACTCCTTCAAGCTATACACGATGATAAACTACGTGCAGAATGATACAGTCGCTGTGTAACCAGGACTTGAGGTTTGTACTCTGGGTAGACAAGAGATACATTTCCAATATTTCTACCTCCTACATGGGCTCTAGGAGGCAGCTTAGAAAAAGTTCACTTGGTACAACTGGCCTCAGGGCTTTTCTTTCCAACTTTAACATTTTACAGGGCAGAACTGCCTGTGAGCAATGAGAAACACATCCAGTCCCAACCAACTGCGGGTAAATGGACTGTCCCCACATTGCAGAATTGCACTTCCCAGCATTTAATGCCTGGACAGAACCTCGTATCAGCTAATCTTAGTTTGCTTTGTGAAGTCAATAACTTCATCTACATTTTCATCCAATTACCCCATGTACCAAGGCCACAACCACCTGTGCTTAAACAGGGCCTCTCAGAAAGGCACTCAGTCTTGACTTGAAGACTTCAAGAGATGGAGAAGTTCGTTCACAGGTTAATTGTACAGCACTGGAAGGAAAAGTGCTGGCAAAGCTGACATATGACGGGCAGCTTTCCTGCTATATAATGTCCTGGCTATATAATATCTGGCAAACCAGACCAGTTTCTAGCATTTGATGTTACAAATTCGTCCAAGAGCTGGAAAGTTGATTATTCAGCAACAACAAATGATGAAGGCTTGAGGAAGACATAGGCAAACCAGCTTGCTCATGGCATCATGCTGGAAAAAGGCAGAGCTATCATCTTGACAGAAATGTGGGTGGAGAAATGTAGCAGTTCCTGTATCCTTACACAACTGAAATCATCAGAGGGAATTTGAGGTCACTGGAGGAAAGAATTGGTTGTTCCTGGGATACGCGTATAACTGAGGCCCTCTGTATTTTGAGGTGAAAAAACAGAGCAGGCAAACACGTTGTATGTGTAGGCAGAAACACCTATTGCATCTCATCAGATCCACCACCAAAACAGAAGTGGCCAGGAGGCACTGACCTCTGGTGGAGTGTAAAAAGCAGCAAGAATGTTTCTGTATTTTGTTATTTTCTTTACTTACAGCAACAGGCCAGTGTTTGGGCAAGTAGCTCTGGCACTACATAAATCTGTAGCAAAGGCAACTGAAAGAGGTGAACTGATTAAAGGATACAGTGACACGCCTTTGGTGCATCAAAAGCTATGCTGCCTACCTCTCTGAATAACAGAGCCATGATCACAAAGAAAACTCTTCTGAAGTTTATTTCTTCTTTCATTCGCATCTTGTTTTATTGCTCTTCTTCTGTAACTTGTGCTTTGAAAGCACATTTCCCTGCCAGCAGCAAAGCAGGCCCAGGAGGTAAGAAACCTCCCTCCCACCATCGCAAGGGTTACTTGCTTGCTGCCTACGTGTCTTCTAACGCTGGGCTGACCCTATCTACCTGTGGGAAGCGGGGAGCTCCCTCTCAGAGCTCACCCACTTCCCACCTGCAAGGGCTCTGCAGAGACCTCCATTCCCTGTGTTGCACCCCAACGCTAGGAAATGAATTGTGCTTCAACAGAACAAAAACCTATACAGGTTTCCTGTCGAATCACACTCACCCCACTGCATGCTTCTGAGCTTTCCTTAGCCCACTCTCTAAGAGTATAACTGGTCTAAATGCAAACTGCAGCTCGCTGCCGACTGCAGAGCTTCAACAGCTACTCTGAGCTCAACTATTTGAACACAATGGAGCATCATATTCTTCAGACACAGTTCCTATATTTAACTGGAAAGAACTATAGTACATTTAATAGTCAAGACATTTGCTGAACAAGCAGCTACGTACAGATCTAGGAGAAAGTTTTGCATTTATCTAACATCCTTTACACGGTGTAATGGAAGCACATTACAAAGGCCAATGTCTCTCTAAGCTGCTCTGTTTTCATTTTTGCTCTTTCCAAGGGACTATGCTGCAGCCCTGAGCATTTAGGGTGGTCCCACTCTACACCCACACACTTGTGGGGTTCTGTGACTGTGGTCTTGTAGGATGTGGTTTAAAAAACATTAATTGCTTTGCGAAGGGATTTAAAATACAACAGCATCTCATGCTGCCAAATTCCAGAGGAAAAAATGCAGCTGACAGGCATAGTTTTTCAATGTCTCTACTACTGCAAGCCCCTTTTTGAACCTAGAATTCATTTTTAGAGGAAATCTATTAGTAAACAACTAGAAGACTTTGACAAAAAGACACTCTGGTCCTACATTCAGACCACTGACTGCAGTGCCAGTTCTGCCCTGGAGCAGTTATCACTCTGAGCTTCACACTTC
Organism: Neopsephotus bourkii; assembly: GCF_033783945.1. Taxonomy (NCBI): domain Eukaryota; kingdom Metazoa; phylum Chordata; class Aves; order Psittaciformes; family Psittacidae; genus Neopsephotus; species Neopsephotus bourkii. The sequence goes on from NW_026902048.1 coordinate 5,632,399, forward strand.
TTCAGGTGCGACACACAGGCCAGACAGAGCTGTACCCACACCTCCAAGCTCAGTGGATGACCCTAGAACTCAACAAAACTAACAGCTCCAAAACTATGCAAAGCTTTTGCATGGAAAAGGCAGATTTATCACATTCATGGCATCTTAGCAATGGCTCCAGAGCAACTTGTTCTATATCTAACCCTAAATACAAAAAGAAAGCCAGGAAAATTAAAGGCATTGCAGAGCAAAACTCCTGCATTTAATTTTCTCATGGCTAACTCAATAGCAGCAGTATGAAATCTTGCCTCCTGCCCCAGTCGTGGTTTCTCAGTCATCAGAATTCTTTCCATCCCTCTCCAACTCTCATAGATAGATACATGACAATTTGGTAAACTAAACTGAAATGAAGGCTCAACAGAGCACAAAAATTGAGGGTAGTTGCAGCCTTTAAACCAGACCATTATGATATCTTGGATCAGTGAGTAGGAAAACAAGCTGGGATAGAGAAATGTCAAAGTGTAAAACTGTCAGAAAAAAAAATACCTAAGAAATGATATACTTTGATTCCTCCCTGAAGATGACTCTGTTTGTGATACCATACAAGAATCATTTTACACACCAGAGACCCATAAAGTCCTTGCAGACAGAATGGCAGCGACTGGTATCTCACTCTGGAACACATACAGTGAGCTTCATCACTCTTGATCTTCTGTTTCAAGAGCTGACTTGGACTGTGAAACTTTAATGGTAACACAAATAACTTTCAATATAGCTGAGCTGATGGGTTTGTAGTGCTGAGAAGACACATTTATTTCGATCATTTTATCTCCCCAGAGACAAAACCAAGAATTTAGGAAAAGATGCAAACTTCACATCACATCACATCTTCTAAATGGGTGAGCTGAAAGTTCCAGTGTTTCCTTGGGTACGAAACACAGAAATACAATTAATTTACCGAGCCTTCCAATAGCCTGAGAGTCAACCTTGCAACACTTTATTGCTTTACTTGTTGGGTTTGATTTTGGGGGTTTTGTTTGTTTGGAGTTTGGTTTGGGTGTTTGGGGTATTTTTGTTTGTTTTCTGTTTGTTTGATTTTGGTGGTTTTCTTGGGATACTTTAGCAAATGGTAACACTGAATCTATAATGGCATCCATAGAAATAGCCTTATGAAAAGGTAGCAAAGACACTTGCTAAATCCACTTAAGACACATATGCACTCACTCATGTATTAAAATGAATTATGAAACACCTGAAGCGATGCACGAGCCATGCTGTAATTTTTAGCTCAGTTGCACCCTGAAATAACTTGGCTGAAGTTTTTCCAATTATACAGCACTGGGATTCAACAATTAACTTCAGCCATTGCGTGGAGTATCTGGTGTAACCTCACTGTAAATGAACAACTAATTTGTAACCGGAGCAAGAATGTCCCTCTCAGCCAACTTTTCTCAGCATATATAATATGGGGGAAGAGATAAGCTGAAGACTGTATGTGCCTCAGAAAACTTCAAAAGATGAAAGATTTAGTATTTCACCTAAGGACCAGATCATCCATAACCACAAGTGATCATTGTCATCCTACGGCTATTAATGGATGTAAAAATGCACAGGAAGGTCTCCTACCACAGCCCAAGGTACTACTCCCACGCTGGCTTTAACTGGGGTCTGAAAGCTCAGTATCAATGCCAAAAAACCTTAAGAGATGCAAAGTATGAGTTTGCCCTGGGATGGTCACTCAAGGATCATGTACAGGAACATCAGGCGCTGTGCATGCTCCCCACCACCCCAGCTGTCTAAATGGAGAAGGATGCTCTTCAGGACAGACAATCCGGAACTCATGAGCATTAAACTAATTTCAAGTACTTCAAAATGATAGTTTTAAATTAACATCCATTTCCTTCTGTACATTAACTACTGAATTGAGTAACTCCCTTCCTCAGCTCCCATGGGAAAACTAGCCCAAGTACACTTTGTCAATCACAATCTATCAGTCTGCAGCCCAAGGCTTCCCAAGGAACACCTTAGCACACGAGCCACTTAAAGCTGGATGGGCCATCAGCACACATACTGCTGGAAATCATCTTGCATTCAACCCTGAGAGGACAAGGTACTAATAAATATTTCCAAACTCATTTCTCCAGTTCCACTCAATGTACTTTTGTTAAAAAGATAAAAGATCAGAGAAAAAGTGGAGTTAAAAATAGCTACGTGCAGAAAATGCTCATCTTGATCTACCCAGGTCAAGGATCCTGGAATGCAAATACAATTCAATAGGCAGCTATACAATAACAGACTTGATAGTATTCAAGTGGGTCTTTCTCTCTCCAGGAGAACTGCCTTTATATAAGCTGCAGTGCCTTGGAAATACAGTGCCCTCAATTAGCAGAAGTACTCTCTGAGTGAATCTGTTGAATTGAATCTAAGACCTGGAAGTCTGCTCTCTTCTCATGCTTATTCCCCAATCAGATAGTTATTCAGAAGGAGAGAATAGCAAAGACAACTGTCAAGAGTTTTCATCAGCTGAAATGTCTGATACGCCTTGAAGATGACCCCTGCCCCACATGTGATCACACAGCCTGTTACCCCCCCTTACCCAGGTCATTGTGTCAACCCAAATTGTCCTTTTCATGAAAAGCAATGCTAGGTATATACCTGGCAATGTATTTTAGGGTACTTAAAACAACTCAGATGAGAAAAACCAAACGCGAAGCAGTCAACCAGAGACGAGTCAACTGTTTCTTACAGATAGTTCACAGGAAAGCATTTGATTTATTCTAAAATTTACTGTATTACTGTATTTCCAAAGCAAATGGAAGAAAATACCTTCCCCCACCCCCCAATCAATTTTTAAGTGTGGAACTCACTGCCACGTGATGAGAGCCAAAAGTTTAGATGGATCCAGAAAGCAACTGGACAAAATAAGAAACGCCTTATACTGTCAAGTTATGTGTGTGTAGACATAGTATAGTAGTGTGTAGACAACCAGAGTATGTGTGCAGACAGGAGAGAGCAGGGTTTCAATTAACCTTCCATGAGATGGGACAATAGCAATACAATGAGGAGTTAACATCACACCAAATTACTGGCATTCAAAATCCCAGTCCTGGTAGGTATATGAATTTGCACACACAGATACACAACTTATATAATCCAAGTGTTTTCTCTGTTTTATATTAGCTCAACGTTTGGTCCCTGAATTTTCCATCATGGAAAGGTCCTTGTACAGCCACAGAAATATGACAGCACAGGCAAGAAGAGCTCCTCAGCACCTCCTTTTGGTGCTGAAGCTTGTGTCACGTCGCAAACAAGAAGCAGTAGCAGAAAAACATGGATCCTGGTCCAAGGATTCTCAATCCAGTAATTTAGGCATATTAGCATGAAACTTTGAAGTGAATTCTGACTGCAGCCGCTGTGGTTAGAAGCTCTTTTCTTTGTCATTCCCCTCTAATCAAATGTTTTACTTTGCAGAGACAAATTACATTCCTAGCTTTCATTTACTCGCGGACTGCTGTTACCCAGCAATCAGCTCCAACACCCTTCCATCAGGTTTAAAATGCTGATGGCCAAATAACATGAGAGGTGATTCATCTTTCAGATACATCAAGCTGCTTGTAATTGCCTGACTGCTTTCCACACACGAAGGAATGGCTGGCTTAGGGGTCTGATATTCAGAAGAAATAGGATTCCTCCAAATGCCATTTAAAATACATTCACAGGTGTCCCACACCGGTATAAGTAGTCTCTTCTTGATTGCATTGCACAGGGGAAGGTATGGAAGCCATTCCTCAATAGGCAGAACATCTATAAAATAGTGAACATGCTTCAGGAGCAGTTAGATCCAGCCAAATCTCCTGCTACCACCAGCTCAAGATGGTGGATCAGCCCCTTTTTGCTCTCAGCCATGGCTTCAAGCTGTTTGACACCATGATCGACAGCACAGTGGATTGAAAACACACAGCTTCAAACTGACCAAAATGTTCCTCAAATCTTATTTTATGAAGAAGCAGCTTTTCTATAAAAAGGTGAAAAATAATTCCAGTATATTTTTCTCCAATAAAAACTTGATCAAGAGATAAAAGAATTATCAAGGAATTTGAGAGGGAAAGGGTGACTGCCAAAAATATCAGTCCAACCCCTCCCTACTGCCATGGTGGGAGCATAGCACAATTCACTGGGAGGTCTCAGCTCAGCAGGACTGGCTTCTCATCACTACTATTACACTCTCCCAAACCTAAAGTCCCTCTTTCTGTCCCAAGTGCTCCTTCCACAATAGGAGGACAAAGCTGATACACAAAGATATGGATAGATGCCTGTTCCAGCTGTTCAATGGACAAAGAAATTGGGGCGGTTAATCAGCTAATCAGCTGGCACAGATTTAACTTTTCTTTGGAGATATGGATGATAAAAGACAGCCTCAATCTCCATCCCAAAACTCAGACAACTGTAAGGTTGAGGTATGACTTCCAAAGGATGCACGTCATAGGTGCAATGGATCAGCATGTCCTCTTAAACTTCTGCAAGTGGAAAACAAAATACAGTCCAGCACTGATTCCTTTCTTTATTAGAAGTCAGTGCAGACCATATGTGCTCCAACTTTCTGGACTCAAAGACAGCCACCTGGCACCAACACACTGCACCCAATTAGTGTGATGGATTGATTTCTCCAAGAGGCCAAATTAATGCAAAGCATTAGTGTTATCCAGCTTGTATCAGCATCTCACAGTTCGCGGAGCAGGCGACACCAGCCTGGCAACACTATAAAGATACAGAGAAAATGTGCATCCCTAATGCTGGCTGCCTGGTCAAACCAGGATTTGAGGAAACCTCGGGTGACTGCATGAGACCTCTGCTTAGGCAGGAAACTTCACTTAGCCCCTGTTGTCTGCAACTTTGCAAGCTGCTTATTAAGTCTTTTCGTTAACCAGTTGCTCTTTGCCCAGTAAATCCCATGCTTTACATCACACTTCAACAGCTTGCCAAAAATAACTTCTTTTCCTTCTCCCATTTATGCAGGGGCAATACCTTTCCCTTCCTCTCAGCATTATAATAGGCAACCTCAGGGTCCCATGTTTTGTTCACATAAAGTCTGCTTTCTGCTGTCAAGAGAACTAGCTAAATTCATCTGCCAGCAGCAGTAACAGGGATCACACTTAAAGGGTCCCTTTGCAGGTCACAAAGTCTTTTCAAACTAGAAGTACACCAACAGCACTTCAGGAACTCTCAGTAGAAGGAAAAGTAACCCTGAAGACCCAACCGCTGCAACAGACTCAGCAGCTCTGGCTTCAAAAATGAGGCAGAATCTCCCTTTTCTGTAAACCCAAGAGCAGATTTCTTTTTCCCTTTGTAAAGCCAAAAGTGGGAGCAAACCACATGAAAAGGGGGTAATGCAGTAAATGAGGCTCTCATCCCTGCTCAAGTTTGTGGGCATCGCTGCAGTATACTTCATTGTATGAGAATAATAGACTCTTCGCATGGTATTTTGGCTGCTGCAGCCTCAGCTAGAGTAAAAACCTGCACCAAGAGCCATAGAAACAAAGAATAATGGAAAGAATAATGAAAATAAGTCATTATTTTTAAAGGCTGAAAACAAAAAAATCAATTTCAATATGGTAAATGTGTTTATTTTCATGTCAGAGTTTAACTCCGACAGCTGTACCCGTGAGCCCCATGCTCCACAGGGTACCCACTCTGGTGTGACTTGGTAGCTAGCAGAGCATCAGAACAGACAGTGCAGGAAGCAGCTTTGGAGGCAATCACTCAGTACCTTATTCCAAGAATCAATTCAAGGAAAACAACAGGGGCATCAAAAGCCTAATTTACCTATAAATTGGTAAAATCCCCCCCCCCCCCATGTTATCTTTATAGGACTAGAAAAGGGAAGAAAAATAGAAACAAATAAAACAGTATGTCACAACTGGAATACTTTGTCCAGACAAATATCTCTGTCTAGCAAAGCCAAGCAAGACCAGCCAAGCAGTGATCACCAAGCCAAGCAGACCAACTGCTTACATGCACTGAGAAGATATGGCAGGGGAAGGGAAGAAGCATCACTAATAGCTGGAAAGGGGATAAATATTGATGGTTTTATAACCCAGAAAAACATGAGAAAAGAAGCATTTACAAATTTATGCTTGGGTAAAGGTCATCAGGGATTATAACCCCCATGTTTCCTCCTCTCTCCTGAGTTCCCTGCTAAAAAGGCATTTACAAATGTAAGATGACTCCTTGCAGTTCTTTTTGATGGGTTTGCTCAAGGGCATGTTGGAGCAGCACCTCACAGACATCTGTTGCTTTGGCTCCCTTTTCAAGCTTGCCAAGAGACATTAACTGGATTGCTTTGCAAATAGAGATGGGAGGGTACAACCTGCAAATATAACCTACACAGCATCCCTTTTATAGGTAAAAATAATAAAAACAGCCTGTGTGCAAGCTCCAGTCCCCACCTTTTTACAATATCATGTTATGGTAACACCTGGCCACTTGTGCTAATGCTCTGCTCTTTGGCAAAACGGAAAATGTTGGTTTATTTGCAGGGATCACAAATTAGAAGGCTCTCATCTCCTGGAAACAGTGCACACCAAGAACAGTCATGGAAAAATCACCCAACGACTGCAGAGCACTGAGGAAAACACAAGTTCATCCTTCTCCACAGCATCACATGCAGGAACATCTATCAGATGCCAACTACTCAGCCCTCAGCTTGACACCACCAATACCATAGCTCTGGCTTCTCTAACAAGACGTCTGCATTTAGGGAAATCCTTCACATTTAGGGGTCCCACCGGCACTGCCCAGTGCAGATGCTGCCTTCCAGAAACAGTCTGAAGACACTGTGGTGACTTCCACTCTCAGATGTAAAGATCCAATTAAAACTGGCTTTTGGAGGCAGCACCTAAATGACACTCTCAAAGTGGTTTGGGGTCTGTCCATGAGATTGGAACTGTGCTGCTCAGCAGCCCGTGCCAGGAGCAGAATGAAGCAACCGCAATGAGTGGTGAAGTGAGGTGAGACAGAGAGACAGAAAGGCTGCAGACAAGCCTGCAGAGAGCGTGAGCAGGGACTGATGGAGTGCCAGATGGTTACGAAGCAAAGTTTTGCCTTCCTTTGTGGCTAACAGCACTGACCTTTGAGCAGCTCCAGTATCAGTGGAGAACCTGTTTTTGTTCAGGGTCTTGTGGATTAATATTTGCTCTCTGGTCCTCCTGCACTGGTGCAATGTAATGATGCTCAAGTCCCAGTTGCTGCAGTGGCCACAAGTGAGAGAAAGGAAGGAAGGCTCTCAGCCATTTATAGATTAAGCGTTTATCTTGCAGTTTAGATACAAACACACCATTTGGAAATGCACCCCAGTGATTCTAGTATTCTATAGCCTCTGTCAAATGCCTCAGTGAGAAGCCAGGTGCCTGGCTCCTAGGGATGGGAAAGGGTTTTTGCCTGCATATATCTCTGCAAACATGCATGGGATGATCCAGGCTGCCTAAAATAACTGCCTAAGCACTGGCAGTTAAAGGCAGATGTGTCTGATGAACTTGATATTGAATTTTTGGAGGTCATGGGAAAACCCCTGTTTGAGGCTTTAGCAACTGTGACCCTGGGCCACGTGTATTATTAAAGAATACTACTGATTCAAGAAGTACGTTTAGCATTTAAAGAGACTTCCAGGAAGCCAGTGGGGAATACACCATTGTTTCTCACGCACACAGTAAACGTGATTCCCACCTTGCAATTCTCTACCACAAGTGTTCCAAAAGCTTCATCCCCTTTCCCAGGGAAGGCAAAGAGCAGCACATTAAAACAAGTTCCTGTACACAGAAATCCCAGGCAAAACTTCCACATTCATGCACTAACACCCCCACTTGCAATCTATAAAATTACAGCTATAAGATTACACCACCAGTAATGATATAAATAGATGGCAATGGGCACAGATGACGAGAAAGATGAACGTCAGGGATTAATCATCTGTCAGGTGTTGTATTAGCAGATGGTGGCCAACAGCAGTGAAGAAGCCCGTGGCCACCCTGGATGGCTTTTCCCCATTCGTGTCTTGAGCTCCAAATCTGCTTTAGTAGTTTCCACTTCCTGAAGAGATCTCCAGTATTGGCATGGTGGTATTTTCAGTCCACACCATCCACTGATGAAGATGAGCCTGACCTCAGCTACAGTGCAGCCACATGCTACTAGACCCCATCGCCTCCCTGTACAGCAGGGATGTGTTCTGACCCTCATGCAGAGCTTTAAAGTCCAGTGCCGTGCGGTGACCTACATCAACCCCACAGACAGGCTGCTTAGAGCTAAATGAAAGGCCTAAAAACTTGAAGATTTGGAGGATTACATGGGAGATGAAGCTGAGTCAGGTCCTAATCCTAAGTATTTGCCTGATTTTGTGTGCTGAAATGAGATCTCTCTGACACCAAGTACTGCAAGTTTTGTGGTCTGTATTTGTTTATAACCTTGCAGTGATGGCCATCTCAGCTCCTTTCCTTCTCATAAATTTCACCACTAGAGCCTGGAAAAATATGCATTATGAGAGGAACAACCCGATTTGGCCCTTTGGATTTAGTATTATCTTGAAATAGAGATCCTGTACACACAAATCCTCCCTTTCCCTATAGCTTTGACAATAGTGCTCCATCATGTCAAAAGTCAAAGTAACGAAAAACCCCAACTGCTGAGTAAGGTCAAAGCAAACAAAAAGAAGTTGCTTTTCCACAGCATCTTCTTGACTAGGTACGTGTAGAAATACCTTAAAGAGGAAAATCAAAGCCTAGAGCTGCATCCCAGAGGTGCTAGTAAAATATCAATTGCTCAAAACACACAGAACTGGATGTCTTTATTGGCCATCAGAGCTGTTCCAGTAATACAATGGGTCTATAAAGAAGATGAAGCTCATCTGTAAAAATTACTTGTACCATGTTGGGAATCCTCATTAGATTAGCAGAGCAGCAATGCAGCTTGGTCAGCACAGGTAAGGTGTGATGACCATGTACCAGCCTGTACTTGCTGCTGATCCCCTGCTGTCACAGCCTGTCCCCAGCCAGGACAAAGCCCGGTGATGTGGCTCTGATGGCATTTCACAGCTACACCACATGGCATAATCAGTCCTGCCTGACACTATGCAGTGATCAAACAGTCCTCGGCCTAATAAAATGCCTCTAAATATCTCAGTTAGACACTCTGTCCCTCTGTTTAGTCACACAAATATCACAGGACAGGAAAACACAAGTCGGCAGCATAAAGAAGGAGGAAGCTCAAGGGAAGAAGGGACAGTACTCTCAGCCATAAGCAGCCCAACTAAGGACAAGGAATTCAGAAGTCTGCATTTTGGCTTAAGCGTCCCATTTCCATGAGAAAAGGAATATTCAGGCTCTGAAGGTTCAATTACTGACAGGACAGCATCAGTGTTGGAAAAGAACTTAGATTCCCTGAAAAGTCAGGAAACCTTAACTATGGTTTAAAGACTAATCCACCACCATCGCATTGTAAGACCCTGATGAAACTTGTACAGGGCTTTAAGGCTTTCAAGGGAAATTTTAGACAGAGCACCAGCATTTCATGGATCAGACAATCCAATTTAAGGGTTTGCCTATGCTGGGAAGTTTGCTGCTTTTACTTGCCTGAGGTGGTTAAAATGGTGTCCTGCTCACCCAGCCACAAGCCTCAATATGGGTGCAGTTGTGCATGTAACAGTAATTGCATTTGTATAGCTTATTCGCTTCTGTAAGCAAAATAGACTACCAAATACAACAGTGTTTCCCTTAGCCCTGCGCATGAATACAGAAAATAAAATCACATCTCTGACAACATGGTTATTTATCTGTCTGTTTTCCAGTGTCAGCAAATATCTGAACACTTATGGAGACAGGAGGTGAGCAAAGAACTCAAGAGAAGATGACATAGCTCACTTCCCAGTTTGCATGGATTTACTGGTGCCTTAGCAGTGATGTTTCACGGTATATTTTCCCGAAGGAAAGGAGAAAATGGGCTGACATCCCACTATGTATTCACCCTGTGTTGTATCACCTCCAAATTAGCTCTATGTGGAAATAAACACTCTCCTAAAGCAAATAAAACTTTTCCTCATAGCACAATAAGTTTTTCTTCTAACTCAAGACTCTACCATTTTAAATGTAAACTCGCTCCCCTTACACCAATTTCTTAACATTAATAGTGTGATACACAGGCACAAAACAGGATTCCTGATAACCGTTCCTCTTCATGCAGCTTTGAACCTTGGTCAGAAAGTGGTATTAGCAGAGCCCAAGGTAACAATTAATTTGAGCCATTTCCACATCAGAACACTTAGTTTCTTATGGTGCAAACTGGAAGGGTCATTTTTAAGTCCCTTCTATTCCAGCTACTGTTTGGAAACAGTTTTGAATTGCCCCTGTATTTTCCCCCATGACGCCTTCAAAGTGAGCAATACCACCTTTTCCAGTCTGACACAATGTTCTGCTCAGAAATTTCAAATGAAAAGAAAACTTGAAAAGGAAACAAATACTCCCAAAGGCAATACTTGATTTAGTTTCTGGAATTTGCTTTTTTTCCTTGCTTGTTAGTCTCTCCAAACAGATCCATGATATTTCTTTGCCTGGTGTGGCTTCATGGATTCATGCAAACCACTCTCCCCCAGTGCCTTTCCCCAGGGCAACCCAGCCAGCAGACAACACATAACCTCCAAAGTACCATCCTGCTTTGCTTTTCTCTTTGTTGTTCAAGCTGCCCTGTACATTTCTGAAGGGATCCAGAACACCCTCTTTATTAGATAATGGAATTAGCCACTTGGATCTGGAGCACTATCATTAGTCTGCAGCTTAACTTCGGTTAGAAAACACGCAGTTCATATACAATTGTGGTGTAGGGACTCAGATCATGGCTCACTGTCAGGCTGAGCTCAAGTACTGCAAAAAGCATCTGAATCTCCTGAGGGCCCAAGTCTCGCTTGTCCCACAGAGCTGTACTTGCACGCAGTTTCTGCCCTCCCCGTGTTCACCCCTGGGTCCTTTCTTCCTCCAGCTGCAAGCTGCAATATCTACAAGTCACAAAGGGCCAGACGGTTGGTTTCTGAAAGCCCTTCTGAGCACACATCTCCCTAAAACAGCAGGGAACACTGGTCCTCTAGCAGGGCCTTTCCAATACTCCCCTTCATCATCAATCCTGGAGCTCTTCTCCAGGGTTGACTCACAATGTCCTCAAAGTTGGGTTGGGGTAGCAGGAGAGCACCCTGGGCTGCACAGCAGAGCCTAGCACAGCACAAAGATCTAATTCAAAGTTTGTACAACTACTGCTTCATCCAAATTAGTTTCAACTCCCTCTGTGGTTTCCCCTTCCAACCCGTCTGCTCTTGCATAAACAAGATTCTTCTTATCTAGGAACCCATTTCTACATGTGGTTTCATGAGGCTGGTGGATGAGGTTTTCTTATCCTCTGCAACCTGCCAGAGTGATGGAACAGAACTGGCACATGAATAACGGATGCTCAGGGAGGGGAAAAAAACAGAAAACCAAGGCTCACTTATCCTTGGGTTTTGGTATTAGTAAAGTAGGTTTTCATTAGCTGATAAACACTCTGACAGTGCAATTACACCAAGAGAAATCATCATGCAGAACAAATCAGTACATCCACAAGGCTGTCTCCATTCTCCAGCCTCCAAGGGGACCACTTCCCCCACGGATCAATACATAGGGGAAGACAACGCTAATTCTTCCTACTAATACTTTGCCTTTCATCTGAGATTTTCAAAGCACTCAACACTGAGCATTTTGTTTTGTTAACGTTTAGAGGACCCAGGAGAGTGGAGGGCCTCGCTGCCTTAGGAAATTGATACACTCAAAGCAGCAGCATCCCTACCACTGAAGACTGTGGTCTAACCCAGCCTGGACAAATAAGGAAACCAAGGCAAAGGAACCTGTATATAGTTACTCACTGAGATGGTTATGAAGACAATTCTCTTTCCTTGTGCCTCAGTCTTACTCACTGGGACATTCCAGCCAAGCTTCCTATATCAGAAGCATGATATCCCCATGCAACAGACAGGAGGGGCCAAAGGAACTTTGATTTGCAGGAGGCAGAAATCAAAGAACAGAGATTTGTTTCTCTGGCCCCTAAGAAAGTCTCCCAGATACCCCCCTGATAAGCTTAGGCTCAGATACCTGCACAGAGAAAGATCCATCATAAAAGCCAGGAAGCAAAATGTGTGAAAAAAGGTATATGTGAACAACAGTCACTTCTCTTTTCAATTTCAGTATTTTCTTGCAAAGCAGAATGTATTGTATATTACTTGGATCTATGAATAATTTATGTACTGAAAGAAAGAAGGGAAGGTCTTACAAATTTAAGTACCATAATGCCTACATACACCTATTTATGTACAGAAATATATGCATGCACAACACTCAACTGTTCTGGCACCCGGTTTTCTTCAGAGAGCTCATTTCTTCCCCCTCTCCTCCTTTGCAGGAGCACAGTAATGAAGTTAGGCCTGGCAACATTAGAGCAGCACTTATTTAATCCACCCTTTCACATTCAACTGATATCTGCCCAGATAATATCAAGAGAGCAGCTGAGGCCCCTTTGTCAGCAGCCTTGAAGGGGTCATAAGCAAGAAGATAATAAGAAATCTTATTACCAGCTTGGAGACCAGAGAAAGAGAAAATAGGGATTTGGATAGACACATAAGCTAAAATCAACCTTAGGCAAACACATGTGAACAGGGCTTTCAAATGCAATACATCAGGAGAGCCCTATAATAGGGTTTTAAACATGTATAACACACCTAACCAATTAAAAAGGCTTTTTATCAGATGCTGGGCAGCTCTTTGTCTGTCAGGACACAGAAGTAAATGCTTATCCTCAGCTGAAGAAACTAACTTGCCCTCAAGTCCAGGCCACGAATTTTCTTCTATTCTCTCCCCATCTACACCATCAGTGAACACAAATGGCATTCTTGGTTTACAGAGGATGCCTTTATAGATCTTTTCAGAAACACAGAAACTCTCCACATGTAGCTGGAGATGCCATCTGAATCTCAAAATGCATCCCCAAAGATGATTTCAGTAACAAGATACTTTTTAAATAAGCTGTCTTGAAGAGTAATAGCATTACATACTTGCCTGCAAAGTAACAGAATTCACCCTTATTTCTTGGAATTCCCTGAGAACCAGAGACATGGCATATTTTGACAAATTATTTACATATCCGTATCCTGGGCTGCATCAAAAGGAGCATGACCAGCAGGTTGAAAGAGGTGATCCTGCCCCTCTACTCTGCTCTCGTGAGACCTCACCTGGAGTATTGTGTGCAGTTCTGGTGTCCTCAACATAAAAAGGACATGGAGCTGTTGGAACAAGTCCAGAGGAGGCCACGAGGATGATCAGGGGACTGGAGCACCTCCTGTATGAAAACAGACTGAGAAAGTTGGGGCTGCTCAGCCTGGAGAAGAGAAGGCTGTGTGGAGACCTCATAGCAGCCTTCCAATATCTGAAGGGGGCCTATAGGGATGCTGGGGAGGGACTCTTCATTAGGGACTGTAGTGATAGGACAAGGGGTAATGGGTTAAAACTTAAACAGGGGAAGTTTATATTGGATACAAGGAGGAAATTCTTTCCTGTGAGGGTGGTGAGGCACTGGAAGGGGTTGCCCAGGGAGGTTGTGAATGCTCCATCCCTGTCAGTGTTCAAGGCCAGGTTGGACGAAGCCTTGGGTGAGATGGTTTAGTGTGGGGTGTCCCTGCCTGTGGCAGGGGGGTTGGAACTTAATGATCTTAAGTACTTTTCCAACCCTAACTATTCTATGATTCTATGATTCTATATTCTTTCTCATAGAATATTGTTTTTTGACACATTTTGACCAATTGGCATTTTTATACTTGAAGCCGGATATCACTTCAAAAACTATACAGGTTTTGTAGCCCTGTGAAGAAGACAGCCATATAAAGAAACCAGAAACTATAGACTGATCAGAATGACACACACTAACCCTTATGGTAACTATTATGTCTGAACTGGTGATTCTTTTACCTCTGCCCTCTTTCTTTAAAGTAGAACTGGCTCTCAATCACCCATCTCCTTGCAGAGCTCCAATACACCACTGTTTAAGCTAGCACAAGATGGGAGAGCAACTTTTGCTAGTGATGACGGGTCCTTGTGCCTTCACTATACTTTCAAAGCCAAGGCTAAGCAATGCTTTGAGGAAAACATTTTCACTGATCCGTGTCTGAAAAGCAAAAAGGCAGAAGAGCACATCCCACTATTAACAGACAGGTCTCAGTAGCAGATCTTCACAAAGGGAAGCCTGTATCATCTCCCAGTCTGGGGGCTTGGAAACCTGAGACACATGGAGACATTTTGCCAAGGGGCACTCACAGTGACTCTGCTCCTTCTGATTTATTAATAAACTCTATGTACACTGACTCAGCTGGAAAATATGATAGCCTCTAAAGCCCGATGATAGCTGGTTTATGGCCCAGAAAGGTAACACCAGTTGAGCATGTTTCTAAGCATGTTTCTAAGCATGTTTCTAAAACCAAAGTTATATTTAAGTGCTCTTATGTTATGGCTGATCTCTGCCCAGAAGATAAAGTCTACTGTGCTTTGCAGAGTGTCCCAATGGAGATAAAAACTTACGTTAAACAGTTGCAGCTCGTGGTTTTTTGTTTGTTTTGGTTTGGTTTTTAACCTCAAAAACAGAGTAAGGAGCATTTTATATTGGCCCAAATACTTTGCTTCACATGACCCATTTCTGTGTACACACATCGTTTACAGGTCACCAAACTCTGACTTGCAGTGAGGACAGCCCAGAAGCACGTAGTAACATCCTACCCTTATCCCTGACCACTGAGAGTCTGAAGCCACTTTGTCACCACAGATTTTGGTGCAGAATGACCACTGGTTATACCAACTGCAGATTAAATATACAGTCAGCACACAGGGCATGGACCCATCTGACCTGCTGGCACGACCAGCTTGGATTTGAGGATTTTTCATAAACTTGGGAAATACTCACTTGAAGAATCTCAACCTAGCCAATATCAGTTATCCATCTGCAACACAGGATGCAACACCAATAAAATATAAAGGTGGGCAAATAGCCTCCTCTATTGCTCTGGCAAAGATTAACTACAAGCAGTAACTCTCACAATAAGAGCTCACCCCTTCACCTTAACCTAGCCTGACCTAGAGGAAGGTGTTGACTGCTGCAGATGATGCTGGATCTGCTCTGTATCACATTTAGGATTTAAACACCAAATGAATCAAGTTTGCAACTATGGACTGAGACTGTAGGTCTATTAGGCAATGCTAATAGGATCCTTATAGGGACTGCTCTGCAGTTCCACAGTGTTTGAGCTCCTGCACCAGACCTAACCTGTATGGTCACATCTCTGCCTAGGATACACCTGGGGGCTGTGCTTAGTTCAGCTCTGTGCCTAATCAAAATTAAAAGCTTCTTAAGGCTCCAGGCTGCTGAGACAAAGGAAAGGTCAGTTAAACAGCACAACTACCTGCAGACCCAGGGGAACGAGACTTTCTTTCACTCTCATAACTGAAAGTCTACAAGTGTAAACAGCTCTGTGTGATAGCAAAGAGCTCCTTCACCCCTCCGTGTTTTGCCCATCACTGGAGAGTTATCCCTCCCACCCTCTCTGCCATAGCCACTGTGTCAACAAGGTACTTCTCCAGCCTCGAGGATCTGTTTCTCCTCTTCAGTTAAGAAGCACCAACTTTAAGAGCTGACAGCTTACAGCAATGGTGGATGCCTCCTATCTTCACACATCCATCTACAGACCATGCTTTGCCAGCCCCCGGTAAGCACTTCAAGAGGTGTTGCCCAGGACTAGGGGGAGGGAAAGGGCTGTGTGGCTCTTCTCCAGTAATCACATTCACTTCCTGCAAGTGGATGCTTCTGAAGGGTATTTGAGAAGTTACCGCATTCACTGACACGTTTGCACACTCTTCTGATGACATCTAAAGATGCAAACAGATGCAGCCTGGCTTTCATGGCACCATTTCATTCTATGGGCATCAGACGCAAAAGGGCAGATGATATTTGAGCACAGCTCAGTGTACTGCCCTAGATGCTTCAAGCCTTCCTTATCCTGCTGAAGGCTTCGATACTTGCCTGACTTTGCACATCCTGGTTTTGGTTTCCACAGAAATTCATCAAAATGCCAATGTGCCCATCCTAACGGGAGCCTTCCTGACCATCTCTGAATTAAATCTAATCACCAGCTCATTGTCTAAACCTGATTAGTGTCCGTGAGTGGCAGAAAACAGGGAACATTCTATAACATTGAGATCGGGACCAGGCTTGATAGAACTTGATAACAATTATCTCTGGAAATAAGTGTACTGATGGTTTCTGAAAACAAACAGAGTGAAACAGCCTATCCAGAACTCTTGGCCTCTGTTCTGCCTCTGGGCTAGCCTGTATAAAGCTCTCTCTATACCCTAAGACTACAGTTAAGAGCTTTTTATCCAAAAATCTTTAGATGGATGATAAAACCAATCCAGGAGATAAAGAAGAAAAGAAAAGGTACAGGGAAAAGAAACAAACACATCAGAGGAGCAGCCCAGACAAAGCATCCAGAGCATCACTGGATTGCAAACCCATGCCAATACCACTGCAGCATCCAGGGAAGCCGAATGAATGCCTGATACCAAAGCATACCCTGAGCAGTTGTTTTGTCCTTAACAGTTGGGAGAACATTTGGAAATTGCTGCCACATAATGGGAAGTCATCACACCTCCACACCTCCATCTCCACAGAAGGCATTCAGGCCTTTGCATGTTACTTGTCTCGCCTCCAGAGCTGTTTGGAGGCGTCCAGATGAGAATGCAGTTGGAAAAAGCAAGAAACACATCATCAGCTTTGCTGTTCTGGAGCGTGGTTGTTTGCAGAGCTGAACTATTTTTGGCCATACACACAAAATCCAATGTAGATCTTCCTCAGTTTTTTTAATCAGAGAACTTACTTTTATATTCTGACTGACCCTGTATTTTCAGGGAGGCTCATGCCAGTTTAGGGTATAAAATACTGATTATCAGCTGCTTCTTTCACAAGTACAAACACCTAGCCTGCTTCCCCAGTCTGTTTTATCACTAGATCTCTGGGAAAAGCAAGCTTGCTTTGCACAAGGCTTGTTACGGCAGGAAACACAGTAGTGCGTAAATCTTGTCATGACACCCACTAAAACTGCTGCCAGAGTTAAACTTGCAATCTCTCCACATGCTTGAGTATAGGAGTGATGCCTGGAAATGAAGTAAGGAGTGGCTGGTTTTGCTGTGCAACAGCTGGGAAAGAAAGCTACAAGCTTTTTTTCAAGCCCAGCCCTCATTCAACTGAAAAGATTAAAGCAAAATCAAGACTAAGCCATTCTCAAGCAGACAGAGCATAAGCAAGCAGACTGCAAGCAAAAACCAGACAGCTGAAGAAGCAACGACTTCAGTTTCCTCCTAGAAAGCAAACTGGGGAGTCAGACAGAGCTTGGCCCTGCAAAACTTTGGAGAATGTCATCTCCCATTTGACCAGCATCCTTTCCCACGCACTTTCCATAGCAGACATAAAAAGCAGCTTTCAGATCACTGTAACACTATGGGGAGGCAGCACAACAGAAATGCTCCCATCCAGATGGCAGACTCCCACACCTGGTATCAAGGTAGAGTTGTAGAAAGCCATGGAAGGGAAAAACCATTTATACAACACACTGTCTGGGGAGAGCTACAGCGTCTTACAGTGACACAGCTTCACAGAGCAGCTAATGAAGCCCAGGCAGGATGCTGGAATTCTGCTCCAAACTCATTCTCTGTGCCAGTGCTATGAAGACAGAATTAAAACCAATAGGCATGACTGTTACACCTCTTTAGCGTAAGGCATGCCCACTGCAGTTGGGCTGTGCCACTAACTCATTTGGCACTATGAAACCTGACTTCTGGGCAGATGAAAATAAGAAAGGCACCTCATGTACCTCAATGAGAACTTCATGGACCTTCCCCCCCACTTTTACCACTCTTTCAAACCACATCAAGCAACGCACCTCTGGTTTCTAGAAAGTGCCACGTGTCACAGCATTTGAGTGTTCATTTTGCCTTGACTGCAAGTACAAAACACATGGATAAACTGAATACTCATGATTACCATGACCGTTAAAGCATCTGACATTATCCCAAATGAGAGCATTTCACCACCACAAATAAAACCTTCACTAGAAAACAGGAAACGTCCAGCCACAGCCCATGATGAGCAACTGGTAGCTCTCTGTGGTCTAACAGATATTTCCATCCTAGCAACCATTGCTTTTACCTCTTTGAAATACATCACTCAAAACCCACAACACTCTGTAAAGTTTTATAAATGGGGAAAGCATAACTGAAATAATTCATCCAGAGTCTTGGAGTAGTGTCTCAACCGGACTGCAATCCAAACAATTCTTCTCCAACCCTCCTCCGCAAACATGAGCTCATACTTGGTTGCTGAGGATTCAATAACAACTAATTTTTGCACCACAAAAACCTAGCTGTCTCTGCTAACAGAGTTCCCACTCTGCAAACGATATTATTGTTATGGGAACACAAAGAAAAATATCCAGTGACAAATTAAACAGATTCTACCAAGTGCCTCAGCTCTCTACAAAGAGCAGATGTTAAAACCTTCAAGTGGTGTCAAAATATCTCTCTCGAAAGTGGCAGGTTTTGAATGGTTTGGTAATTAAAACCTCTGAAGATCTTTGGCTTTAGTTCAGCGCACTTCACATTCACAGAAAGGCTTATTTCTTCCCTCCATAGTGCCAGATATTGATGCACGACAGAGAGATTTAAAAAGCCAGTCAGCCAGCAACTTCTCTAACAGAACGGCAAGAGCCAACAATGCTGAAATCCCAGCATCTGCAGAGACTGTTCACATATCGTCAGACTGCCTGGGTAATAAAGAGACAAAAACTTGCAAAATCACATAAAACCACAACCAGCACTCGCACCTTGTGGATGAGGGAAGGGTTTCTTCCCAGAGACGTTGCCAAGTGGAGAATGAGCTAACTAGTACTTCTTGGATGAACTTCCAAGCATCTGTGCTGTAGCCACTATGCCCTTTATCAAATCAATCTCTTATAGAGTACCAAACCCTCTCATGGCACAAGCTCAAAGATCACTATCCCCCTGATCTCTTTTTAGGCCTCAGTACTACCACATCATCCTCTTCACTGAATTAGAAAAAAGCCCCAAACATCCATGCAAAATCATAGGCAGCCCAACCCCCTTTATCTTGAGGAGCATCATTGCAACACAATCACTCAGAAACATCTGTAATATCAATTTTCAGTATGAGTATCACACTTTCTTGCCATGCATAAGTGCCAGGGTCACTGAGTGTGTACAGCACAGCCACTGCCTCCCTGAAGCTATTCCAGTTCAGCTGCATGGTGAGGTTGTGATTATGTGCAAGGGAATAGCTTAGGCCTGGATGGTTTTAGCCAGTCTTGAGTAGGTGGGAAAACAAGCTGCTCCATAGGAACTTCAGGTCTCAAAATGTGAATTTAGCAGGCAAACAAAATCATCCAGAGGCAAAAGAAACCACGACGCTCCAATTCATTTGGCAGCAGGGAAATAAGATGACCCCTCTGTCCCAGCAGCTGGAGAGCAAGTATGTCACAGTGATATTAAACACAACCCAAGAGGAGGAGCAAGTGAAAAGCAGAAACTCAAGCAGGACAAGGAAGCAACCAAAACCCAGCCACCTCAGGAGCCAGGTACTGCCCAGAGGGAGCTCTGTTTTGAACATACTGAATAGGAGGCTCCAAAGCTGTCATTCTTTGGCTGAACTCCATCGCTATTTTAAGAGGAGATCTGGGTATATTCCTTCCAGGATATACTGAGCATACTGAAACATGCAAACTCCCCCATAAAAATGTTACAGATCAAGGAGAAAACCGAGTCCTCTTTTTACACCAAAAATATTTCACACAAAAGCCATGTTAGTAATTACATTTTTTCCCTAAAGTGGTGCACACCAAGAGTTAGTCATATACCTCCCATTGACTCTAATGAGAGCCTTATGGTTAGAACAGCAAACAGCTTTTTCCAGAACATGGTGGGTGGAAGTAATTTCTATTTTAATAGGCCAAGAGTAGCGAGAAAGACAGAAAACCAAAAAAAAAATAACCCCCTTGCATGCTTACAAGTGGAAGAGATACGGCACAAGCGTCCTCTGCCTCATTTCAGGGACTTGAAACGCATCTTCACGTTAGTTCATAAAACTTTGCAATAAGGCAAGAAACTAAACTTCACAAGAGATGGTTTTTGCTTGACTTGCTCTTTCCTATAGGTTGAACAACTTCCACAAGGAAAGGATAACACCAAGATATGGGCATGGAAGCTGATAAATACAATTTTGATTTGAGAAAGATCATGCAGAAAAAGATACGTATTGTCAGTGGTTCAAGGCTGGCATACCCAGATCACCAGAACTAAAGAGATGGGAGAAGTCTTCTCAAAAGAGCCACAATGTTTCAAGCAGATTTGAATTCTGAAATAGAAACTCACCCCCTCGAGCCTATACTTAGAAAGAAAATCCCTAAAAAAAGTACAGTCTGAGATTTCATTTAGTAAAACTAAAAACAGTTTTGCAATGGAGGAGTTTCAAAATACTTCTGAAGCACCTTAAAATGCCTAAATCTCAGCTGTTTTCAAGCTGACAAGCTGGGCACCAGACATGAGAACTAGGTTCTGAAGTGTATTTTAAAGCAGAGGAGTGCACACCTTTGAGAAGGGATGCAGGAAGCCCTGCAAATCCCATCTCAGAGCAGCACACACGATGCAAGCTTGGAAGCCCAGGCTGCTGTAAAGCATGAAGGCAGATCAGCTTCTGGCTTCTTTTATATGACAGTTCTGTTATCCCACAGGGCTTATTAACAGTAACCTTAATATTTGCATAAGGTTTCAAAACTCTGTACAAACATCAATTAATTCTCTCAACATAATTTGTAAGGTAAGCAAATGAGTGTTACCATTTCCATTCCATAGATGAGAAAGGTAAAATACATAGAAGTTCAAGCCAGTATTTTTCAGGTGAACAGAATAAACCTGTATTTCTGCTTGAGCGAAAAGCCAGGTTGGAGACATCCACAGACACACAAACCTAGATAAATTGGAGGCACAGCTCATGGGCGTTTCACAAGGTTCAGACACCTTGCTCAAGGACATGGAGCAAGAAAGCTGCTACAGCACAGGAATCCTGCTTCAAATTCTGTGCAGTGCTCAAACTGCCATTGACCTCAACTCAGACTTTTAACCAATACAACACACAGGTGGAGGTCTGAGTACAAGCTCCTGCAGCTTTCACAGAAGAAGCAGAAAGGCTCAACTTTTCACTCCAAGAGAAAAACTGCAATGGGAAACCTGTGTTTTCCCAGACATCAAGGATTACACATTAGAGAGAACCTTATAAATGCATCCCAACAGGAAAATACTCAGCTGCATGTGTTAACTGCTTAGATAAAGACAGTGAATCTCAGTCCCATATCCAAGGGAAAATGAGTTTGTTAGCTTCAGTGCTCACGGAAACTCGAATGATTTTTAATGCTTTCTCAGTGACTACCTAAGGAAGGCACCACCAGATTGAGGGGAGCATCCCAAAAGTGTAACAGAGATCTCCTCCTCCAAGCTATTATATGACTTGCAAGTCTGGTTAGATATTCAGGTGTCTGCAGGAGCAGGGTGTGTACACCTTCATGCAGAGGGTTTTCTGCTCAATACCAAAACTTCTTACCGTACCTGATACTTATCTCCACGTGACAGAGCAAAATTCTGCTTGATCTGATGGCAATAGGTAAGAAGCTGCTTGATGAGTACAGCAAGAGATAGGTCCCAGAATCTTTCTTCCAGGAGATACTGAATAAGCACCGCTCCAGTGGTCCCTGTAAGCAGCTCAATCCTTAAAATCCAAAAGGTCAGATCCACTGATAGACAAGTTATAGCTGGGATGGGAGGTTTGATTCTGACCCAGCAGTACTCTTCATGACAGAGCATAGTGGTTGCTTCTCCCCAGTGCCAGGGAGCTCATTCAGCTTTTGCTGTACACAGCAGAGCTGGTCACTTGATTTCATTTGAAAAGAATTTGGTTTGAATGCATTTGTCAAGGGCACTTGAGTATTGGGCTGGACATTTTATCATCTTGCTCTTATAAATCCAAATAAACATCACATCTGCTAGAAAAATGGATTAGTTCTTAAAAAGCACGAACATGAGCAAATGAGAATATTTCTTTATTTTTTAATACCTTAAAAAAAAGGCCATATCCAAAAGTCATTAATATCTGGAAGGATAAAACCCCAAAATGAACAGCGCATCAGGAGAAGCACAGGCTAATTTATATGAGCCAAAACCCTTTTGTACAGAGTATACTGAACTGTGAAACAGGTTTGATCCTGGGCCAACTTGTGTTTCCTAAGCTGGTGTGTGATTATCCAGCATGACTTTGCATTATAGCTCACAAGGGCGCTGGTAGGGAGCTGCAGGTAGCTGATCTATGGTAGGAAGCTGCAGAGAAATCACAGGTGAAAATCCGAAAGCTGAGCATTTTTAACACAGGAAAAAAACCACGCACTTGCTTTTCAATTACAGAAAGTGTTGAGTGAGGCCAAAGCTTTTAATTGTGGGGATAGGGAAGAGTAAATTAATTCTTATTTGATCTATATTAAGAATCTATTCCCTTATATGTTTTTACTGCTGAAGGATAAACAGATTAGATACACTAAATTGATGACAATGACACTTCATCTTCAGAGTCAAGATGCAAAATAACAAACATGGAATTGCTGTCAGAAGCACATGGAGGAAGAGCTAGATTTTCATAAATCTCAGCTGTTGCTCAGGCAACAGCCACTTTTAAACAGCTAACATGCAGACAGCAGTCTCACAAACCTAGCCCGTACTATCTCTGTGACTCAGTTTACTTGCTGCAGGGATGAGAACCGCAGAGTAAGAGAAAGCAGCATGTGCTTCATGGTCCCTGCATGAGGAAAGCCTCCCTGGGGTTACTATAAAAGCTGATGCAGTCCAGGGAGAAAGCTCTGCTGTTCACTGTGTAAGCAAGAAAGTCTTGGATCTGTTCTGTTACCCTTGCTGAGTATGTGCCTGATGCGGCAGGGCTGCAGGGAGGAAGACTTGCCCTGCGGTTGTACTGTATCCTTATGCAGTTGTAAAAGAACAGCCCTGCCAAATTCAAGTACTAACAGACCTGAAGCAAAATTTCTCCTTATCCCCATAGCTACAGAAGCCCAAGACCTAGAAAGCAGCTAAAAGGCAGAGGGAGAGCCTGCATTCCCTGATTCCATACCCACCCCCCCCTGTATTGCAGTTCAGCATTTCTGTCCTTCAAACACATTAGCTTGGCTATTTAATTTTAACTCCCTCTGTTTCTTGCTGCCCATGGAGAAGCTACTTGTTCCCTGCCAGCCTGCTCCTGCTCACCTGATCCTATTGTTTCAGCTCATTCTGCCTGTGTGGGAAGGAGTGCTTAGTAAATGAGTACAAAATGTGTTATTAACAGGCTTTTCCTTACATTTTCCAGCAAGGTGGTACATGCACGACAGCATGTTTCAACTCTTGCTGAGCTGCTTGGATATAGCCTCAGAGTAGTCTGGGATGGAAAGCTGGTAGCAAAGTTATTTCAGGTTGGTGTGCTCTCAAAGCAAAGAGCTGAATTTCTTCACATTAAAGTATCATACCCAAAAAAGATAATTCTTGCAAGATCCCTTAAAGCCCATTGAGATACAAGTACCCTGCTTTGTGTACTGTAACAACAAAACCATCTCGTTTTATTTCTCTCCTCTGATCAAAGAACACTGGAGGTTTTCAGATTTGGATACCACTAAACCCTGCCTTTTCCACTAGTCAGCAAAAGGTGAATGAATAACTGAATGGGGCAACAGGGCATAAATGATTTTTAGATGTCAAATCCCAGTGGTCTGGACCAAACACAGAAACTGTGTGACCTTATGCAAGGGCCGTGCTTTCAAAAACTGGAATAGAAGCTCTAAATATCATTTGAAGAAGAAGCAAATAGAATCACAGGTAAACAAATAAAAGGAATAAGTGACAGTCTTACCACAGGTGAAACCATCGTAGGTATGCAAACCAGCCTCAGGGCTGAGGAGTGTGGGCAGAAAGAGAAAGGGATCTAAATGTGAAGCCAAAGCCAAAATACCCAACAAATGTTGCTTTGATTTACCTATGCAATAGCACTCCAGTCACCTGGAGTGACCCTATGGAAGGAGCCCAGCAGCAGCAACGGATATGGGGAGATGCTGTGGCCAAATTGTCAGAGAAATACAGGGTATTTTACCAGGTTAAACAAAGAACAAGACAGTTCCCTCTACATATAACAATAAAGCAGCAGCCTCCCTACTGACCCCGCAGAGATGAAAAGGCAGAAAGACAGGAGGGTTTAGCTGAAATTAAATAGACAGTGGATTAGTATGGGATTTTTATCCTTGACCTGGCTTTCTCTATTGCAGACAGCTTACACCCAAACACATTGACAAAAGAGAAACCGGCAGACAAGTGATACAGTTTCACCTTGGCACAATCAGAGGAAGGAAGTTATCTGTGCTTTTCTGTACACAAGGTAAAAACCTCTTCCTGCGGTCATAGGAAAGCTTCTCCTTCCTGGTCTCCCAAAAGCACTTAGCAGCATTCAACACAGCAATACCGAGTCCTGTACAATTCCAATGCTTCCAATTCCTCAGGAATAAATAAGAAACTAAACTATTTATTTATTTTAAAATTCACATACAAGATTTACATTAGAAAACAAATGGAAAAGTTAAGAGCTGCAGACAGTGCCATGAAACAGCATCTTCTCGTCACTCAGTCCAGGAAACCACACATGAATCAGAAATGAACCCTAGGAAGTTTGCTGTCATCCTTTCATTGACAGCATGAGGGCTTCCCTTCCCCAGCCACTCTGCACAGACTGAAGCTGCATCAATAACCACTTCATCCTACACTCTGGGATCAGACACTGGAGGCAGGAGTCGGCTTTCAGTTAAAACACAGTCCGGACCCTGTTCTGCATTTAGCCTATCAGTCCAGCCTGCAGCCTGGCAGGCTCTATGAGGAAAGTTTGCCTAAAATAGTTATGTATCTTCTTAGCTACAAACCAGTTCCACTTCAAGTGCCACAGAGGCAGCAGTTGCCTAAAAACTTCAGAATAGGTAAAAATCCTAAGGTCAGTGATAACTTTGGTCTTTTTCAGCTGTGGCACATACTAAAACCTCTGGCAGCACTCCTTTCCCCATCCCAACTCCATGCTGGCTCTGCATTGCAGCAGGATAAAGTTGGAGCATCCCTGGTGCTGCTGCACCCTGCCATAGCCACCTCAGCACCTGTTTGGGACCCCAGTGACCAGGGGGACTTCAAGGTCCCTGTCTCACCAGTCACAACATAACGCAATCAGAACAAGAGGTGGCACTAATCCTTTAGGGTGGCTCAGGGAGGCAAAGCTCTCCTCCCCAGGCCCCAGCTACCAGCTCTGCCCGAGTGCTGCAGAGATAGGAGATGGTGACATTTACATCAGTGCAAAGGCTGATGCAGGTGTGAGGAATAGCAGCAGCATGGCACCCCCTCCATCCCTGTGACAAAAGACACACCAGTATTTCTTGCTGTGCTGTGCTGTGGAGTACTGTCCCTTTTCTTCATATATTTAAGAAATAACCCCAGAAAAACCGTTGCAGCAACTACCTTAAAACAGCCCAAGCAAGCGAGGTTTTGACATAGTTTCTTTTGAAGATTCTCCCATTCCCCCTTGTTTTTTTAAACCTTGAAATACTGACTTCTGACTGTAACAGCGGCCAATCCCACACATATCCCCAGCCACGGACCTTCCTTATCCCGGACCATCCTGCTTCATCTGTTTGAAACTCCACGCTGTTACCAGAGTATTCAGACAGAACAGTGTCAAACCAAGGTGCTACCTGGATCTGAGGACAGCATGTTCTCTGAGCAAACAACACCTGCCTTTCCTGAGAACCTGAAAATAAGGATGACTTTGCTACTCTGTCCCAAACCCCTATTCAGTATTTCAGTTTAGGGGACTTAAATTGCTCTGGCATATAAGGCAGACGAAGGAAAAATGCTCCCCTGAGCAGCTGCAGTTGCTTGTTTTAAAGCAGAGTAATCCTGTGTAGCTCCTCAGGATGTATCGCTGGAAACGCTGGGATTCTGTGATGTTAACCACCCGTCCCAAGATGACACATGTAATCCTTTGGCCCCAAAACAAACCGAACCACATAGGGGACATTCTCATTCAAATCCCGTCATTCCTCTGGAAACACAGTCCAGGAAATGTTTTACTCACTTCTGCACTGCAGCCATCTCTATGGTGAAATGAAGCAGCAGATTAACATCCCATAGAAGCGTCATAGTATGACTTTGAAGACAAATAACTGCTACAGTTTTCAATGGGGGAGGTAGGAGAGAGTGAGAACTGCACAAGCATTCATCTCCAGGGCTGTCCCTGAAGCAATAGTTTAGCTCGCACAAAATGCTGCAGCAGCTGAGCTTTCTGAGGTCAGAAGAGGAGATTTCAGTCCTTAAGCAGTTTTGCTTATGCAAGTCAGATCCTCTTGTAGCAATCTATGTACACACATGTGTTTTTACCTGCATCCCCATTCCCATCTATTGATTAACAGCAGCAAGCTCTGTTCTTTCTCCAGTTCTTTAATGCCAACACTGTGGCTGCAATTCAACTCTGCAGAAAGGAAGAAGCTGTAACAAAGCAGCGGGAATCAATACATGACAACTATAATTCTCTGCTCAATAATTACACAGGATTTACAGTGCTGAGTAGGCTTCCTCCATTGATTTTTACCAAAAATATATACTACAGAGGAACACAGGTATAAGGGTAAGTTGTGAGGCTCTGTCTTTTCAGTGCGTTGATTTCAAAATAACAACCAATCTCATACTGTACAATGCTTTAATACCTTCAGAGATACACCTCCAGACCAATGAGCACCTGCTTATAGTGTTATTTTCCCCTATTTCCCTTCCTTTGTTCAAAAAGCCAAAGGATTCCCAGTCCAACTGCTCACAAACCCTGCTCTCAGCTATTTGGCTGCAGACTTCCAGAACAGATCACATTCCTATCTAGCAACTCTTAAGTATTTATCACAGTCTCGGTAAGAAATGAATCATCTCACAGAAGAGGAGTCCAATAAGAAAGGAGAAGCATCCCTGGAATCAATTCAACCAGCTCTACCCCATGACACCATTGATCCCGACAATTGCGGGACTATCAAGATCAATGGACGAGTATAAGGCTTTAATATCTCAGAGCTGAATTATTATAAAGCTAGACAATGCTCAGGCTGTAAATTACACCGGTTCTATCCTGATACCAAAAACCCTCTCAGCATATGTTCTGCAAAACCATGAAGGAAATTGGGAAGAAAACACCATGATGTCACTGTCTAACTCTGAAGCAAACCTGTATCTTATATCAAACATGATGTCTGGCCACCCAGCATTACAAACAATAGAAAAGGGCTGGGAAAAACAGGCAAGACGAGACAAGGAAATTAGAAACATGCAATGGAAATATGGAAAGAGAGAGCCACTGGATTGGGAATCTAAAATAAAGACACGAGATGACTGGACTACATGGAAGAGGCGAAAAAAAAAAACCCTCAAAACTGCTCCTCTCTCAGGGTTTGTGGGTACCCAGGCAGAAGATGTAAAAGCAATTTGAAAAGAACAATTCAATTTGGGGAACTCAGGGCTGCTTTAAAACAGCTTAAAATCAGGTTAGATAAATTTGGGAAGTATAAGCTCACTAAACACAGCACTGGTCCAGATGCAGCCTCCAAACCAAACCACTAAACACTCAGAAGCTGGTTGCAAATACCCAGGAGAGGATCACCCTCACCTTGTGTTGCTTCTTCCATACTTTAACATTTGTTTTCAGTTACTGTGTGAGACTGGGTGCAGGCTAAGAGTGACCCTGGCCACAGCTGTTCCCAAGTTTAATGGGGCATAGAAATCCCTGAACTACTGCCAGTACAAATGGCATGAATGTGTATGTGAAAGGAAAGGCAATTCAGCAGCACCATAGGAGGATGGGCGCAAAGTCCCCCTAATTTCAAGGAGAAAAAAAACTAATTTTTTCTCTGATGTTGATGCTGTCCAGAGAGAAAATGCAAGATGGACCACGAATCCAAGATTGCTTTTCCACAAAACATTGGTGTACAGCAGCTCCTATGGATTCTTAGCAAAAGGAACTGTCCCTTCTCTTTAAAGTGGGAGAGTGAAGCCTTCAACCCAACAGCAGAGGTCTGGATCCAAACTAATAAATCACACTAGTACATATAGATCAAAAGTAGTGACATGGCTTTCTGCATTTTCCTCTCAACTGCAATCTTTTGAATGTCACTTTCTATTTTTCTGTATGATGTAAAGAAACTGTGTTCCAACTCCAGGAAAAGATAAAGGCCAATACTGCATAAGAAGTCTCACTTCTCTTGGTTTTCCCTCCTGAGAATGCTGATGCTACTAGTGCACCATGAAATTCGTAAGACTCATTATCTAAGTAACATAATGTTTTTTTCTCCCCTCCTTAAACTTCTCCAAGAGCAGGCATTTTTAGGAGCAGGATCAGGGTAACACATCATGAATGGCACAGGGGCCACAGCTGGATGTGCAGCATTTGCATCTTGGAAGCATCTTCCTGGTGCTTTGCACAGAGATGCAATGATAAATGGTAGATGAGCATCTGATGTGCTAGAGGAGAGCTTGCTATTGCCTGCTGGTAATTACAAGCAAAGCAGAAAGGCAGAAGCAAGGCTTCCAGGAGACAGCCATTAGAAAGGTTTGTTGAACAACATCTCTGGGATGGCAGTGGGCCCCTTCAAAACCTCCTGCAAACCCATCTTCATTTTTTCCCTATGCTCTAACACACCAAAGCCTCGTAAATTGCTAAAGGAGCAGTAAAAGAATATTAAGAGGAAGAAAACCTGCACCCAGGCTACTGAGTAATAAATATTTATTGCCTTTCCTTTTTGCACATTGTGGAAACATGCAAAAAGAAGTTCAGTGACCTGTGTGAAGCGAGCCAAAGTCAGCTTGGCTCCTGCTGCAAAGGAGCAGAGTCAAAGGAACAGCTCCTGTTTACCTTCAGTGGTGCAAAATACGTCTGTCCATCCAGGGCAGACCTGGGACACTGTGATCTTCTCCTGACCTCCAACATTCCTGTATGTATGAGGCCCACATGCTCAGCATCCCTCCATGCTGGGAACAGCAGATCCCTAGCGCCAGGCAAGACAACACACTGACAAGTGGCCCTCTGAAGCAGCGAGATGTATGCTCCTTACTCATCAAGTATAGCAGCTCTTGCTACTTTGTCAGGAAGCCAACATTTTAATAGCTTGTGTTGTCCAAAGCCCAAACATCAGCTCCTTCTCATGTGATGAGACCTTCACTCAGCTCTTCTCAAGGAGGCCTGTTACATTCTCTCAGACCTCTTTCAAATAACCACGCGCTAATGAAACTCTTTGTTCTCCTGTTGCGCTGCCAGATGCATGCAAATACTACAAAAAAGCCACACAGAAGCAACACAACTGCATTTGGGTTGTTGGCTTTTACGGTTTTTACTGGATTAAAAGCCAAGTCCCGCCATCCAAAACACAGCTACAAAAAGAAAAGCAACTGCATATAGAAAAAGAGGCTTAGCACCAACTGGTGCCATGGAGTTTGAATGTAAGCATCAAGACAAGGAGGACACTGACCCAAAACCAAACTTGTCGCCTAGTTAGAAACCTGGCTTCAAAAGGGATGGGTGGCAATTTCAATTCCCATCCTTTCTCAGTTTGGTTGCTCACTTTAAAACTACCAGTTCAACCTAGTAGCTCAAATGACAGGTTCCTGTTGGCTCATACCTCCCTCTATGATACTGATCCTTCTGATATTTTAGATGATGATGCATCAGGCAGGAAATGAATCTGGCAAACTCTTCCCGAGCAGCTCGGGTTTTGAGCACCCATTCATCAACAGGGTGGCAGAGCTCACAGAAACCCCTGCAAAACAGATGGGATGAGAGGAAGGGACCTTTTCATGAGTGGGACTCTGGAATAGCCTTGTTAAAAGTGAGCTCTGGACTGTAAGTGGGGTGGGAAGGGTGAAGAAAGAGAGATCCCTGAACTTTGCTCCCAGGAAGCATGAAAAGGTGGGGAGACAAGCCGGGCTATATATAAATTGCTCAAGATGCTTTTCTTTCCATAAATGAATGGCTGAAGCACATCAAACATTGCCAGAGGCCATCAGAGGCATGTAATGTGAATCAGTTCAAGGAAAGAGAGAGAAACCTGGGGCAGAGGTTAGCAATGCAGAAACCAAGCAGGTCTCTGGGTTGGAGAGGAGGAAAGGCTGAACACACTGGGAAGGGACCACACTTGCTTACAAAGGTCTCCAGGAACCATCAGAAACAGCAGGCGAGATGGATCGTGGCAGTTTCACGTACTCATATGAGGTCTCTGCAAACAGCAACACCTGCCAGAGGTGGAAGCTGCTGCACTGTTTCCATGCACACTCTGGCCACTGTTTCCTAACGCAGTTTGCTTTTTCTTTCATCCACATCTGCAACATCTCCAGTTGATTTAGAAAGGCACTTTCTTTCTGTGGAAACATGAAAGCTCTCCATTATTCAGCACTTATTCCACATGGATGAAGGTCATCAGCCTCCTTAAAGAGCTTTCCCGCAGTGTGTAACATTAACAGCTGCACCGAGATGAAATTAATTTCATTTTCTGAGGTCTTACTTTTGACACTGAACAAAGTGGGTGGGATGGGAGGGAACAGCAGCAGTAATTACTTGCATGACTCCAGGGAAATTACACCTCAGGCACCAGGACCAAACCCCACAGACCATTTGTGCCCTCTCCTCCAGGGCATGGGTGAGCTGGTCCATACTGGTTAGCACCAAATCCCAAACTCCTGCTCTATACTGAATACTGAGAAATCACAGCCAAAGCCCTTCCATCAGTGACATTCACAACAGGTGAGCATGTTCTCAGAAGACTTCCAAGAAGTCTTATAAGCCCTTAGGAGCTTAATGAGGTGAATTACTAGATAAAAAGGTACTCAGCCATTAGAAAAAAACCTGCAAAATTCAAACTGTTCCCTTAAAGGAGGCAAAAATGGGGGAAATGAGAATAAGTTGTAGCTCCATCTTCTCTCAGTCACCATTTCTATCCTATTCCCAGTGTCAAGGTTTGGGTCCCAACAGCTTCAGTTCTGCTGGAGATATGCAGGGGTGAAAATAAAAAGAGGCTGACCATCATAGCTCCCCCTCTAGTTCTCATTGCAACGGTTACAGCACTCAGAAGCTGGTGTGAGCCCTCAAGCAGAGTTTAATAAACCTCTGAAGAAGGGACTGATGCTCATTATGACAGATCCAGGCCACATAGCTGGTCCCAGGATGAGCTCCATCAGTACAGCAGGCAAAGGTATGACCTGGGCTGAGGCTGCACCTCCACTTTACCTGAGGCTTGGCCCAAATAGGTAGAAACAGATCCAGACCTTTAGACAGCAGCACCTGTTCAGGAAAGAAATGATGAAGCCTCTGAAGGGCTCTGATGCTGAATGCAAACCTGCTTGGGGTGGAAAAGGAGAGTTTGGCAGCAGAGAGTTTTAAAGGAAAGAAGAGTGAACCAACAGTGTAAAAATAAAGAGGAAGGGTAGGGAATAGATCTGTGTTGTGACCTGCCTATTTACTATGGGTAAAAAAAAGGGTAACAAGGAAAGCTAACACCAGTGCCCTGCTTTCTGCTGTCCCGACCTGACCTACCCTGGTTTAGGTCACCAGTATCAGTGATATGAACAGCCCAAAGGAGATTTGCCATCAGTATGTAGAAATCATATGCCATTTAGAAGCCCTGGAATTAAGTTGACTTTGCAATTCAACTACAAGCACAGAAGGAAAATAAATAAAAAGCCAGTAGGTTAAAAGCCAGGATCTTCCTCAGTGCTGGAAAAACAGCTTGCTTTTAGCTGTGCAGCACAGCTCACAGAGTAAAGCTTAAGCTGTGATATTAAGGTTCATGCGGCTGAGAAGATACTGGCATTTGGGCAGACATCAGCAATTCTTTCAAGCGAGTTACAGATATCAAGGGCTGGAAAGTCAGAAGCCTTTCTGCTGTGTAAAACGTGACATGCCAAGATATTTATTCGGCTGCAAATGATGCTCCACATGAAACCTTAAATACTGGCCTTCTTGCAGATGAAAACCAGACACCTCATCCTGTACGCACAGAGTTTTTGGTCCAGGTATACTGATGCTCCTGGGTTTTCTTCCTCACCCCTCAGACTGTGCTTCCTCACAGGGCATTTGGGACTTGCATAGCATCCAAAAGCTCTAACACCACGTGGCTTCAGGGAGAAAAATGATAGGAAAATGCCTTTATATTTGACATAATAAGGCTTTCAAGCACAGACTGGGTGATAAGTGCATTGTATTCTACTAGAGCTGAATACCAATCAGAGACAACGTACAACTATGTATTGCCTGTTAAATGATCAGCTCATGTTTTCGCCCTGTGCACTCCCTGGAAAGGGCTTCTTGCTTCTCCGAAGGACACGTGGAGATAAAAATAACAGGGCTTTTATAACACTAAAAATAACAGGGCTTTTAGCTGCTGGTCAAATATTAAATGTCACTTTCATGCTAATTTTCAAGCTTGGACACAAGCATTTGTTTTTCAGAGAATGCTCCAGAAAGCCGCTGCCTTCTGCACAGATGGATGCAGCCAAGATCTAGAAAACAATCCACCAGAACTGATGAAAGTTGATTTTGCTCCTTATGAAATTATGATGACTGTGATTTTGTTGAATATAAAAGGTTACAGTTAAAACATAGAAAAATGAGAGTGGAAGATGGTTTTCATTTAAAAAAAATGGAACACTGACAGTGCTTCTGCTAAACAAAAGGCCTGTGAAATGCATCCTGCTCTTCAGAAATTAATATTCAAGTGAAGTGTTTGACTTGTTACATTCGTTTTTTTGCAAGGGTTCTTTCACTGTTGGTTTGTTTGGGTTGTTTTTTGTTTGTTTCTTTTTTTTCTTTCTTTCTCCAATAAACTCTCTCCAATTTGCTGCTAGAAAACCCTGAAACAGTGGAAAGAAAAGGGAGCCAGCGTATCGTATCCTGTTGAGGGTTACATCACATCCAGCTGTGTAAGAAATGCAGAGAAACATAAGGGAGGAACTCAGCCAATGGGATTTGGGTCACAGGTCCAGGAAACACCTTTTCTCTCCTTGCCACAATTCCAGATGCCAAGAGGGCAGCAGACAAAGGCACAGCTCCTGCCCCCTGTGCTCAGGCTGGGTGTGCAAGGACACTATCATTAATAGCTCCACTGCACGTTAAGCTCTACATCACCCATGAAATGGGCCAGGACCATAAGTACTGATGAGTTTATTGATAACATTTTTTTTTTTGCTTTCGAGAGAGATGACATAAAAAATAAAAAATTCCCATTTTCATTTCCCTTGAAGTAACGTGGGGAATTATAATTCTGGTTTAACCTTGGGCATTCTTAACTTTTTTAATTATTATGTTTTTTTCTTTTTAAATAGTCTACAACTCTCTGTGAAGGGAGCAGTAAACTAGTTGTCTGTAAATGGAGATCTATTTGGCCACCAGTTGTATGCAAGTGGGATGAGACCTTCATCGTCATTTTCAGAGCATCCTGGGTGTATGCGCAGCGCTGCACAAATGAAGAGCTGAGTCAGACAAACAGGTCGTCCATCCAAAAGGGCTTACATTAATTACGTTAATCCAGTAGAGACAGAGGAGTGTGATTAAACAGTCTCTACTGCCTGGGATTTGGCTTTTATCCAGCGGTAATCCTGCACAATCTGTGTTTGAAGTGTGTGTGTAAAGGGGATACACTAACCACCCACCTTCAAAATCAAAGCCAGAGACTTGAGTAGAAGACAGCATCCTTAGATGCAGGAGCTGTTCCTGGAGAGCAGCATCTCCAAAGATAAGCCCTAAATCCCTCAGCTCAGCTACTGCAGAGCAGCTGCTCTCTCCATCAACTACTGTGAACCCAAGGACACAAGGGACTTGAAGTTAGGTAGTAACTGTAATCAAACCTCAAAAGCCTCATTAAGAGCAGAAGTAGACACAAGAACAAACTTGGTGCTAAACCATAACACTAAGCTGTTTCCTATGCATGTGATAGAGGACAAAGTCTCTTTCAAGAGGGAAGGCAAACACAAGCACACTGACTTCGTGTCAACACTTGAGGTTAGATTTGGACTCCTTCTCCAGTAGAGAGGTGGCACAGCCTGCTGCTGCACAGAGGGGCTATTGAATGATGACAGGTTAACTGTTACCTTCATGTCTCCCTTTTCATCAACCATAACACAACAGTTATGACCACAACTGGCTGAAAAAAGATACTGATTCATGTGCTAGGATAGGATACTGATTCAATCAATAGGATACTGATTCAAGCTGACAAGCAGGTATTCTTTATTGCGGCGCCGGGAGACACGGGGGATAATTCCTCCTAACGTGTGTCCCCGTATTGCTATACAAGGCGTCCTTATATAGTCCCTGGGCATACCTACATATTCATGAGGCTACATATGGATTACATCATTTTCCAGAGAGTTCCCCGCATGCGTACAGAATTGTGGTGGTGGCCTCTGAGGGTTGGTTACTTCTTCCAACAATCTTCATCACTTCTGGCAGCCTTTGAAGCACGCGCAGTAGATGCTCATACCAGTTTAATTGGTTCATTAGCACCAGAGACATAATAATCCTCCCATCCTCCTACTTATCAGTTAGTTTAACTGTAGCTCATCCTGGACACCTGCAGTTCCCAGATACCCCTTATCCCTTTGTCCTGTTTTTCTAGGCTGTTTTTTTCTTAAAGCTATGTCGACTATAATGATTTATCTCGTGAGAATTCTCAGTATGTTCTCTAGCTGCACTCTCTCTATATATATTTTTCTCTATGTACCCTGCACCTCAGTAATTTTCCACTGCTACTGTTACAAAGCCATCAAACTTAACATTACTTAAAGCTACTTCTAAAGATTCCTATATCCCAGCCTTTAACCTCAGTTGGAGGAAATAAACCACAACGGTCAAAACTGGACCTTTTGCTCCTTTTCCACTCCTTCCCACAGAGGGCCAGAGGTTACAAAGACCAGAAGGTGCAAAAGGGAGCTCTGCCTGCCCACTGAGCAACTTTCACCATCCTATTCAGTCCTCAAAATCACCCTCATCAAGCAGACAGCAGTTCTGTGCTACCTAGCAGAGCTCCAGAGAGAAGCTGGCAGAAAAAACAATGAATCATCTGCTGAACTTTAACTTGTGACCGCACTAGTGTGGACTCCACCGTGCAGCAGCTGGATCCAGCACTGAGGGATGTGAGGAGCAGGACTAGATGTGCAGCTTCCGGGATGTGAAATAAGAAAGGTCCACTCCTAAACATCAAATCCCATTTCTACACTCAAAGCTTACACTGAAGCAAGATCTTAAATCTAAAGGGAGGTGGGACAGAAACCCAGTAGAAAATGTGAAGAAATGCTTCTCGGCAGGAATCAAAGAGTCAATGCTGGGAAGTACCTGGAAAACACACAGTGCAAATCACTGCTGCAGAACTCTGATCTTTCAATGTGTTCTTTCATGTTGTGGTATAAAACCCTACTCATACGAGCAGTGAAGATGTGGAAGTATAGACATCCTACTACCAATGTGGTGGCGGATAAGCACATTGCAAACTGTTAAAAACCCCAAACTTGTGGGTTTGCTGTACCTATCATTCCCCAAACCTCAACTCAGAGGTACATTTTGACGAGTTGCTGACAGCCGATTTGCTCAAGGCTTGCGTCTTGTTTGAAAAGCTCAACATCCCCAGCATGGAAAGCAGCAGTGCTTGCCTTGGGTCAGCAAAACAGGGCAAATGCAGCTTTTCTTTTTCTCCCTAACCCTAGATAGGGGACATGGCTCATGCTTCGAGGTGCAAGGACTCTCGGCCACACGGCTGGGAATTGGTTTTGCTCTGTAGCTGTATAACATCATCCAATTCACAGTTGGAAGCTTTCCAGTTAATAAAACAGCCATATGGGGCACTGAAAAACAAAACCAAAAACCAAAAGCATTTCCTTCCTTTGCCACCTCCAATCTCAAAAATCCCTCCAAAAAAACACCAGCCAAAACCTAAAGCAAGTAATAGTACTCTTGAAATTCCAGAGCATCTTTATTTCTTACCCGCATTTTACTCTATGCAAGTGTTATCAGCACCTTTGATCACTGTGCTATGGGCAGATGACAAATAATGATGGGCTAGAGGCAGTAATTATCATCTTCAGTAAACACTAGGATCTCTTTGGGAACAAGGCTCCTGGCACACTCACTTCCCCTCCTGACACCACCCACACCCACCATCAAAACACACTGTTTATCCACAACACAAGCTTGTTTTCCAAGAACATGGAGACCACGTGCATCCCACAGCCTAGGAGAAGACAGAATTGCCCAACAATTGTGATCCAGAAAGGCAATATTTAACCCCAGATTCCATCCAGTCACCTAATTCCCATGGCTATCAGTTAAAGAGTCTGAATTTCTGTAGAGTTCATGGAGATGGCCCTTACCACGTTTCTCCTATACCTGCTTAGCTCCCGTTTTAACTCTACTTGCTTCCATACTTGCCCCCCCGTCTTAGTATGCTGCTGCTCACCTCTGTACCTCACCCTTCCCTTGTTCTTGCCTTTGCTGAATGCAGCCTTCACTCATGCAGATTTCCCAAATCCTTACCCCTTCTTAAGTCACCTCCAACAGCTCCCTAGTGCACTGTAGATTCAATTCCAAATTGCTTTCCTGGGCTGCAGTAAGCAGCAAGGACTTTCTCAAGCATATCCTTATCTAGTGCTGCACCTCCCTGCCGCTTCCTCCCCCCGCTCCTGGCTCCGCTCTAGAATTTACTGCCCCTCTAGGGCTAATAAAGCCCAAACTTGCTGATTTTAAGGCATGGAGTCAGTCTCATCTGTTTACTCAGACTCAGAATGCCACAGGACAGAGACTAATTTATTCAGAAAGCTTTAGCTCGACCTGCTCTAGTCACCACTTTACTATGGCTTTAGGGGGGTGCAGAATGTGAGACGAACTCAATGAGCGACACATGGGAGCATTTTATACAGTAACACTGGAGAGCAGCACAGTTTCATTCCCACTTCTGCTGTTCAGCTGAAATTTTCATTTCAACAGGTCTTTCACAAATCAGCAAAAACCATTTAAGATCACATTTTTCACCTGATGGAATGGCCTGCCATAATCTTTGCCAGCTGCCCCAACCACTGCCTTATGCCCCCCATCCCAGCACACCTTCTCATCAGTCCAAGGAATGACCACAGCATTCCTACCAGTGGTGGGATGTGGCAAGACGAGGGTGATGGCACAACTGCTGCCTCTGGCAGCAGCAAGATTTTTGACAGGCAGATGCCACTTCTTAAGATATCTTGTAAGATATAAGAATAATAAGATATCTTACATAAAAAGGAGATGGAACTGTTGGAACAAGTCCAGAGGAGGGCCACGAGAATAATCAGGGGATTGGAGCACCTCCCATATGAAGGTCAGCTGAGAAAGTTGGGGCTGTTCAGCCTGGAGAAGGCTGCATGGAGACCTCATAGCAGCCTTCCAGTATCTGAAGGGGGCATATAGGGATGCTGGAGAGGGACACTTCATTAGGAACTGTAGTGATAGGACAAGGGGTAACGGGTTAAAACTTAAACAGGAGAAGTTTAGATTGGATATAAGGAGGAAATTCTTTCCTGTTAGGGTGGTGAGGCACTGGAATGGGTTGCCCAGGGAAGTTGTGAATGCTCCATCCCTGGTGGTGTTCAAGGCCAGGTTGGACAGAGCCTTGAGTGGCATGGTTTAGTGTGAGGTGTCCCTGCCCATGGCAGGGGTGTTGGTACTAGATGATCTTAAGGTCCTTTCCAACCCTAACTATTCTATGATTCTACGATCTTATGAATAATATAAGATATTCATAAGTTATCTTCACTCCAGGAGATGAGTTTCATGCCTGCTTCACCACCTTTATCACCTTAAAGTCAAAATCCTAAGCATCCAGGCAAGAAAGTAATAGGCTTGGGAAGAAGAATGCACAACCTAACTAGGAGAGGAGAAAAGCCACACAGAACTGTGGAATTCAGTGACATTTCTGGCCATAAGTATAGGCAAACTTCAAAAGTAACTGGACAATCCCAGGGCGCGTGTCCCCTGTGCTGGTGGCTTCAGGAAGAAGGTTATGGAGCAGCGTGGAGTCTGACTGTCCTCAACCTGCTTCTTGCACTTCACTGACCACTGCACAAAGAGTGTTGGTCTCAGTTTAATCATCCAACTTGTGGAGACAAATTAAACATAGTTTGCAGAGGTGGAGCAGGCTAGTGCTAACAGACAAGAAGCCAGGGCCATTAACCCCTCTGGCACTGAAAAGGAAGGAATGTCTGCACCCATGGAAGATACATTGCTTTGCAGGAATGCAATGAAATTGTTTAGGTCGCAGAGAAATTGCAGGGGCTGGAGTCAGAATTCCTGGGGCCTATTCTCACCCTTCTGCTAAATTGTTTTATAACCCTGGAGACATTGCTGGAGTAAATGTATTTGTTTAACCCATGCTTAACTTGAGTTTTGCTACTACTTATAAATCAAGTACCTCCAGGATGCTAAGCACCTAATGAGGTGTGGTATGCAGCTACAGAAGAGATAGGGTTTCCCTTTGATATGTAATTCTCATCAACACAGGAAGGGAAGCAAGGTTTAGAGAGACAAGGAGTGTATTTTACCAGATCAGAGGACAGCTGGGAAATAAAACGTAAATCTTTAAGTATGAGTAACCATGAGCCGGAACAAGATCCACCAGGCATGAACATATGTGTTTTCCAGCTGCTTCAACTGATCAAAGAGAAGGTGTTATCTCTCCCTACAAACCTCTCACCCTCTGGCACCTGTGGGAAACTCTTCACACCTTACACAGAACCACTGCAAATAGTTTAGTATCCTGCGATGCTGCTGCTTGCACAGGTTACAACACATAGTGCTTGTCTACCACCAGTACCAGAACAGCATGCTTGTACAGGGGACATAAATAACGATACACATTGACATAAAGCAAAATGTGAGCTTTTATGTAAAATAGAGAGAATATTGAACACACACACACACACACACACACACCTCCTAGACAGCGAAACCAACAAGTGTCCAAAATGAACAGAAAACGAAAGGACAACACAGAGCTGAGGACAGCCAAGCACTAATCAATGCTCAAGACACCTTAGCAGCATGGCCTTGTATGCCACTACCTCTTTCAGTCCCCCCAGTGCACAGCTGCTGCTTCTGCAGGGGAAAAGCTTTCTCTAACAAGTATTATTCTTCTGATGATCAGTCTGATTGAATTAGGACATCCTTATGTTGTTAGCTGATGGCTAACAACATACAGGTGGTCTTTCATCACAAGGGTAATTGGTCTCAGCAGCAATGACTAACACAACAAAGCTGTCCCAGTTGTCTATTCTTTTCCCTTTAGTATTATTTCTTTCCAACTTTAATAAGCAGAATCACTGTCTCGTACAAACACAGCAGGAATGGTTTGGCCAACACTGAGGATAGGAGGTACAGAAAACCACAGGGAAAACACGAGGTAAGTGACGGGAGACAACAAGCAAAGAATTGGTGCCCAGTGCATCTTGCTCTTGTACCTGTTTGAACTCCTGAATTTTGGCTTTGATCTGCTGCCTTTAGCCAGATCCTTCACCTTGTAATGAAGTCTTGTTTAGCTGCAGTGAAGTACTCTGAGGTATTAAGTCAAAAGAACAACGTGACATGTTCACATCCATCCAAGAAACTATTTAAATCCTCGCATTTTAATTGGTTAATAAAGGGCCAAATTTGGATAGCCTCCTCCAGACAAAATCCCTATTATTGCAGTCAAAAGAGGGCTTAGTAAGAGCAAGCCTCCTCCTAAGGAAAAGCCAAATACCTCATTAGCAGCACAGTTAATGAAACGGCTGTACCTTGGCAGAAAGAAAGCTGAAAAAAAAGACTCTCCCAAGTGCTTTCAAAACAGGAAAGTCTGAAGGAGCAATGTAGGGACCAAGCCCCCAACTTAGAGAAGGCAAAGTCAGAAGGATTTGTCCAAAGCCATAGGGAAAGCTCCTGGCTGAGTGACTCTGGACCAACCAAGCACAGGCTTCCTGCAGCCTTAAGCTGGCAGTGTGGGCATTTCCAGCCTTCCCTTCTCCATACCAGCCTGCGTGTTCCACAATGCTCTGGAGTCATGCAATGCTCCCCAACCGTTCTTTGGATGTGCATGGCTGCCAGAACCGCATTGGCTGTGGCTGGATGGGACCTACCCTCAGTGCAAAAAGCTCATCCCTTCTCAGAGACCACAGCCCTGCACATTGCCTCCATACTGCCCACATGAAAGAAACAGGTCAAAAAGCCTCAAGTTCACCCCCAGGACGAACCAAACTCTACATGTAAAACAGGAACATCATTTTTGCCATGTGCCTTTTTCAGGCAGAGCTTCTGACATGCAGCTCATGGCCAGTTGCATTCTAAAGCTCACTTAAGGTCCTGTACTCCTTGTGGCAGCAGAGCTGATTTGGAAGATGCAGGGGACTGACAGCAGTGAAGTGACAGATTAATGGGGAAACACCTTGCCATGAGCACAGCAGCAGCCTTGTCAGCAGAGCAAACAGGGCTCCAAAATCAGTAGGTAGACCTTCAGTAGGCTAAATGCCAGCATCAGGCCCATGGTGACGTCTGTCAGATGAGAAGTTTCAGGTTGTCACTGAGCTCCTGCATTCACTGCCTTGCCCGTGAGCCCACACTCCACACCAGGAAGGGCTCTCACTCCACTTCTAATAAGCCTTCTTATAAGGTGACCAAGAAGCAACTTCAGGTTTGTTTTGCAAGGTACCCATCATGTGCAGCCACACTTTTTCCTCCAGGCTGGTCCATCAGCATAATCAGACACTTGTAGGTATGGAGACTGCACTGATGTCTCCACAGCAGCTCTGCCCCAGGCCTCAAACAGGTACTCCTGGACCAGCTCAGACCTTTATTCATGTCACAGCTGTTCCCCTCACGTTAACATCATTAATTTTTAATGACTCAGGTCCATACACTAAACCTGTCACATTGGTCAGGCACCTATTGGACATCTCATGACAGTTACACACATAGCCTGGAGGAACGCCTCATGTGGATCTTGATCCGCCATCCCTCCTTGATGTCCCTTACAGCCTTTGGATAAAGCTCTTCCTGCTCAGTTCCCCACAGCCACAAAGGAGTGCTGCCCTTATGGGTGCTATGCTAAGGAATGACCTGCACAGAGCCACCAATGCATGGCAAAGCCATCATGATCAAAACATGTCAACTTTGGCAGCTGAGCACTGCCTGGCCCAGTGTGTCAACAGAACTGTATGTGCCATGGCACTGCCTGGGACTTGGCAAAGACAAACACTTTTAGGGGGTTACTCAAATAGCACCTATCATACCCAAAGGGTGCGAGCATTGGTAGACCTAACACCCAGCTCAAAGCTGCAGCAAACAACCTCTCCAAAGGGCAAAAAGAGTTGGTTGAGCACCTCACCAGAAACAGAAAAGGCAGTTGTAAAACAGTGAGCCTTTGTGAGAGAGTTTTATGTTCTCCTATGCACTCATATACACAGGTGGGGAGGTGTGGGGCAGCCTTCCCTGCAGCTCACAATGTGGCAGACATCACCAAGAGCTGCAGCAACAGGGGTCTGAATCCTGCTGGCAGGATGTGCGTGTCAGGACAGACAATAAAGCAG
This sequence comes from Neopsephotus bourkii, assembly GCF_033783945.1. NCBI lineage: Eukaryota > Metazoa > Chordata > Aves > Psittaciformes > Psittacidae > Neopsephotus > Neopsephotus bourkii. Next base: position 5,674,248 of record NW_026902048.1, read on the forward strand.
TAACTGTTTGCAGCTTTAAGGCAGTGATTATCTTTCAGCACTATTTCAGGTCAATGCCCTTTGTTGCAAAGTTACAGTAGGAACAGCAAAATTCATGAAAGCTGTCTCTTGCTCCCTTGGTTGAGGATGAGTGGGATAATCATTTCTGACAAGTCCTGAATTATCCTCCATACCAAAGGAGAAGAGGACAACACAAGCATCAGTATCGGGCAAGACTTCTACCACTGCTTTGAGGCCAGTGCCATGATTTGTGCTGGCAAAAGGGCATATCCTTTGCCTTGTCCCTCCATAGGAAGGCACGTGCTAAACACATCTCTGAGTGTCCCCAGTGCCAGCCCATAAACTGCACCAAAACATCTGGAGGTTCCTTAGGTGCAATGAGTTGGGAAATCTCAGTCAAATCTCCAGAAAGGCAAAGCCTGATAGCACACACCAGCTCGCTCCGACTTGCACCATCTAGGAGGTACAATAAAGCCTTCAGCTCTTGACGTGGGCACATCAACACCTCCAAATCAATCGATTTTATTAACCTTAGGACTAATGTGTCCTGTTCTCTGCACAGGTGCCATTTAAACAACAAGGGCTCTGCTTCAAAGAGAGTGCCCCAGGAATGATGTACCTCACTAGGCTCTCCCAGCTGACGACTGTTTTAAATACACTACAGAAAGAAACCAACATGCTCACAAAAAGCAGTGATTTTTACAAGACAACTGAGTCAACAAATCCCAATTAAGCCAAAAAAATCAGCTGCAGAGTACACAGAGAACACAGAGTAACATGGAAACAGCTCCCACCCTCAATATGCTCTCACACAAAGCCATTTGTGTTGGACCCAAGCTTTATTTACTCAGCTCATAACAAAAAAAGCTTTTAGCAGAAGGTTAAGGTAACTGGAGCAATAGCTGTAAAATCATGGAGCCCATCGCAGTTACAACTTTCTGCATATATACACTTAATTGAATAAATACATCCATTCAGCTGCTCCCTTTCACAACTCAGCCTTCCTGCCTGCAGTGGGGAAGGATATTCCCATTAACTGATTGTCACTGCTCTAATACACCCTAGACACTTGTTTAGGTTTCTATTTAATTTTCCAGGGTATTACCACTACCACCCTAGAAGGGGACATGTGTAACCAAGCCAACCCCAGTGACACACAGAGAATGAGAACACGGATCTCTTCCCAAAGGGGAATAATTATAAAGGGCTGCAGGTTACCAATAGATCAGTGGCTTAGGCCAACATGGTTATTACCAGTCTATCCACATGAAGCCACGCGATTTAATCTGATCACAGCTAGTCCACAGGCAAGACAACCCCGTGAATGTGATGCAAAGACACCTTTCAGTAATGAACAGGCATCACAGCACTCACGCTGGCAACAGCACTGCTTTTAGTTCAGTGTTAATACTGTGTCTTTCTTAATCCCTTGGAGACTGTGGCAGGAAGGAAAGGCTCTCTAAATCGCCCGTAGGAGGATGCATCTACTGAACAAAATAATTACAAAATTCCATCAAGTCTTTAGGCTAAAAATGTTACATACCTATAAAACTGCAAATACCAGCAAGGAGAAAAGCAATTCTCTGGAACAAGTGCTCATGCTTCACAAGCGCCTGTGCCCACACAGAGGTGGACAAACTCCCCAAGCAGCTCGGGGGTACTGAGCAGCCACACAGAGGAAATACAACAGATAGGAAGCCAGCTAAAGGCTAGAAAGGACCTAGTAGAAGCAGGCATGAAAAGGAAAAGGGTTAAGGAAAGCACAAGGTTGGCAGAGCCTTAGGTGGGTGAGCTCAGAGAAGCACGTTCCGGCAAGAAGAGCTAATGTGAATAAAGTACCTATGTTACTTGCAGACCACAAATGAGCACACAAGTGGGAAAGGCTGCAAGGAGTGAAATGGATAAGCAGCAAAACTACAGACCTCTCAAGTGGGTCCTAAAGACCTTCTAATCAATACACATCAACAGAGGGCCTCAAGAGGGCGGTGATATGACCTGTATACTATAAACATGCATTTATTCCACTTGTTATCATTGAGCAGTGTAGGTTCAAACATACACTTCAAGAAATTGGAGCAATTTGGAAAGGGCAAGAAGGAACAAAATGCATTCAGGCTTTTCAGCAATTAGAGACTTAACCAGCAAGCAGCTACTGGAAACGGAAGTGAATTTCTTGATAGGGTGGATATTAAAAACGAAAATCCCAGAATGAAGACAAATATTTCATAGAATTGGGAAGGGACAGAAACAATGCTCACCTCAACCCATTTCTGTGGATACCCAACCTCCTCACTAACTTTACATGGAACCTATCATGTTGGTGATACCAACCTATGTAAAGAAGAGAATATATTTCCAGCCTGAAAGCCACACATCTGCAGATTTGCATTATCAGCTCCAAACTATTCACATTTCTTGGAATTGTGCGGTGTGTGTCCCAGGAAACAGGATCCTGAAAGCTTCAAATATAAAAAGTACAGTAAGTTACATTTAAGAATATTGGTTCAATGATGGGGTTTTCAACTCTCTGATCCTGTGGCTTGTTCTTTAATGGCATTAAACACACTTTTTGCTTTTGTTCAGAAAATCAGAAGCCCCATTTCCCTTTAAAGGATGTACTTTTAGTATTTATTACGTACACGAGGGTTTGTCAGTATCAGATGCAAAGTAGATGAACGGTTTCAAAACTCACAGCAACTGCTTAGCTTACCAACATAAGCTCCCTAATAGAAATCCAAGTACTACTTCTTTGTATTACCACATACAAAACATTGACTCAAACTCTGATGACTTCAGCATCTTATGCTGATAACTTGCTATTAAGTCACTACCATAGATACCAATGCTCAGATTTAATTCTTGTCAGTCAAGAAAATGTTACTGCTTCTCCAAAGCACAATGGCTGCTGTCATTTTGACTGACGTAAGCTACCATAAGTGATTTTTCAAATGGACAAATTTATCCCTAGAGACAGCAAGATTCCAACTAGGGCATGTTTGTCTTCCTCTGCAGCAAATCTTGAGCTGGTGCTTGAAGCAAGCAAGAGAGCACCGCAAGTGACAGTGAGCATTTCTCTGACTACCGTCACCAAACAGAAAGTGTTTCCACACATTCCATGCAATATAGCCCCACACTGATGCAAAGCTCAAAGTCAGGAGTGACAGTACAGGGTCCCATCCCCATTACTGAGTTAGTCCCATCTGGGCAGATGGGGACAGAACTTACCACCCTGTTGAGCTCTCCTCTTACGCTAACAGCTGGAATAGCCAATTTATAAAACAAAATACACACAGAAAAGGCCAGGCAGAAGCCCAGGAGATGAGATAGAAGCAGCTGAACAGGCACATCCAGTAGTGCTGAGTTTTGTATTTCACTGTTCCTCCACCCTGCCATGAAGCAGGCCAAGAACAGCCCTATGCCCCTGAGTAGACTATGCTCAGGAACACCTTTGCACCACCAATAACTCAGGAGCACTCATCACTTACTCCTTGACTCAAGACTTGCTCCTTCTGGGATTTCTTCAAAGTTATCCTTCACATTACAGCAGTTTCTGCAAGCCATGAGGAGTCTGAAGTGGTGGGTCATGAACATGCGGTGCATGTGCCCATAACACTGAGACAACTTCAGCAAACTGAAGAGAGAATCTCCTATGTGTTAAGGATCAACACAGCATTCTTCCGAATGAGCCACACAATCTGGCAGGGCTCCCTCCAACATCAATATCAATTACCTCCATCAACAGGAGACAGAATAATAGCAGCTTCCCCTACATAATGCAGCCCTTAATTGTCCCAGATCAAGTTCTGGCTCCCAGAGGCTATTCATTATGCTCTATAGGCAACCATGCCTAAACAAGATGCAAAAACTTTTAGCAGTTAATGTTAAATGCTGCAGGAAGCCCGGAAGGCATGTATGGAGACTGCTAATAACATCACCGCACTTGCTCTAACTGAACATGGAAACCACTGCTGAGAGCAATGTGGGTACTCCAGTGACCAGAAAACACTTGCTCTTGCTCATTTGAGAGGCAGCAAATCCATACCAGCACTGCTAGATCAGGTTCCCCCCCCATCAGCTTCACGACACCTCTGATTCTCTTCCTAATGACAAAGTCTTCACTGATTTCAGCAGAACTCAGCAAGACCTAGCAAAAATGAACTAAAAAAAGAGGGAAATGTCAAGTGAGTCATTAGCAGGTAGAGAAAGGAACTGTGTAGTAAGTAGTCTTCAACATACTTCTCCTTTAAAGGATGGCACATCCTCTTTTTTGAGGGAATCCTTTGACATTAGCGAAGCTACAGCAATAGAGCCCTGCACGGTCTGCAAGAAAGAGAAATTCATCTACTCAAAGGAGTTACTTATGCCAAATGCCAATACATACATAAGAAAAATTAACCTGCTTGTTTGGAAACCTCTAGATGGGAGTTCAGATCTTAAATACATGTGCTGACCAAAACAGAGAAGCAAGCAAACCAGCACCAAAACTGAAGTTTTCCCAACTTCAAATACCTAAGAAAATTGCTTTAGTCTTTTAACTGTTATTGCCAACATTATGACCTTTCTGTTGAGCAGAAACTCCAATGTCAAAATGGAAGAAGAACCTATTTCCCATCATTAGCATGAGCAGGCATGGTCCTGCTATCTAACTCTATTATACCACAAATGTGTTTTCCTTTGAACATCCTTTGGTGCACCTCTTTGATTTGATTTGCCCTCAGTTACCACAACACAGCCTTTTTCCTAAGGCTGGTTACTACAGCAACACAATCTGTTTGAGTTTGGTAGCAACACATTGCAGGCATCAAAAAAGTCTGCAATTACCTCAAGAAACATGAAACTACATGTTAGCAGCCCATGGCACAGAGATACCTTCCTGTAATATCTCATCCTGTCTTTCTAATTATGAAACTCCATGAATCCCCACCTTCTTGGTAGAGCACAAGCCTGAGCAACATCTGCCTTGAAGGGATGCACAATAGAGGAGCACTACCCACCACCTCCTGTGTGCCAATCATGGCAGAGAAACCACAACAAGCCAGAGTTGATGGACTTCATGGCCAAAAATACATTGCATTCCACAGATGCTATTACTTGCACTAGCAATTAAAACCAAAGTTTCTCCTTAAATTTCATATGGTATCACATCTGCATTCTTCTGCACACATGTACCAGTACTAATACTGAAGGAAGAAGGTCTGGGGAGGTGTTTTGGGGGTTGCGTTTTTTTGTTGGTTCTGTTTTGATTTAAACTAGAGGAGTTTTCCTATATTATCATTTCACTGCAAAGAGACTGTATCAGATATTAAGTTCCTCCACTTAATTCTTGTAAAACTTGGAAGCAAGGAAAAAAGTCTCAGTGCAGAGAGTTATTTCTATCTAATTCTCTACCTTGAGACACAAGAGGGTTTTTATTGCAGCAGGTGAACAATTACTAGTACTTGGCTGTCAGGTAAGGGACTGCTTTTTCCCCTCCAGCTACAATATAGCATACATATTCAACGTTAGCAATATACTACAGGCATCATCGACTGGTCAGTCTGATCATGTCTCAGCCACAGCCCACCATGATAGAAAGTTCAGCCAGACTATTACCACTGTTACTAATTAGTTACTATCCTGAGAGAAAAACCTGTGCCAGATTTGCTCCCAATTTAAACTGAGGGAACTTCACCAGAAATATGTTATCCGGTTATACAGTGTAGCCCCTACTGAGTGAGCAAGCTATTATGAGAAAGCAAACTAATATAAATATAGCTCGGTGACAGTATACACTCTGCAGTTATTTCCTCTGCCGAACAGAGAAGAATGAAGTGGGTAAGCTGCTCAGCCAGCTTTCTGCTAAGGCCACTGAAAATTGCATTCATGACATCAACAAAAGTAATCAGTTAAAGACAAATCTGAACAAGTAATTCTCAAACAACATTTTAAACTGAGGAATCTCACCTCCTCTCAAGTACTCATAAACCTGAGGAGATATGTAATTTCCACCACCTTCTTTTCCATTTAGATTCATTCACAGGATAGATTTTTTTTCCCCTCTAGCTTTTTGCCTGTTAGCTTTTCTTTTTTACTAGGCAAATTGACTGCTGTTTGATGTAAGAATTAATCATCCCATATCTGTAAACCTACTTGTGCGGGTAGGCTGGGACAAGGCAGATATTGAACTTCATTGCTGGTAGAGCTGGTCGGTTGAGTATGGCTACACATGCACTCTTCTGCAACCCAGAATTCTTATGTAGAAATTATGACTTTCATAACTAAAGCCGGTAAAGCAAACAACCCATAATTGCTTGGTGGGTTTTTTTAACTGTGCATGTAAAAGGAACATGGGTAGAAGCCTATGTCTGAAGGAGAAATAATGAAGCGGCATATAGTAATCAGAAATCATTTTCTGGCAGTACTTTCTCAGCTACAGTTGAACTGCCAACTTTAAAGAAGTTATTTTAGCATACAAGATGAATGTATCTCAGGAGCAAAAAGAATCACTCTTCCTAATCCTCCTCTCATGCATCCTCTTCAATCCTCTTCTCAGACATGAAGCATTGCTTAAAAAATGCCCAGGAACAGACTGAAAAGAAGTTGCTGCTTCTCTACATAGCTATTTATAATAGATAATCTTAGAATCACTCTTAATTCCAGCTCATCATTTATGGTGTTGGCAAAGTTACTCCAGTGAATTTAGTCTCATTATTCACCTTTTGGTTGTACAGTATCTTGTATTTTATATATCACCCTGCTTCATTCAGTGGAACCTTCACAATCACAGAACCAAGTGAAGGTGAACAATGAGCCAGGGAGAAAGCTAAACACTGAAATACTACAATTTTATGGTCAGTTACAGGAAACATGGACACACTTCGAATATGCAGAAGGATCTCTTTAAGCAAAGTAATAATAGATCCAGGAATGCCACAGGTTGTTATACAGTTGTCCTTCCAAAAGGCCTCTATGCTTTCCCAAGACATCAAACATCATTCAGAAAGTCAGCAGGACAGTCCGTTTTTGCTGTCTATAGTCATACCCCAACTGTGCTCAGTTAGGCTTAGAAGCCTGATAAAAATATCTTTGGAATAAAGAAAAAACAGCAATAGGATCGTCCGTTCAGGTGAAAGCCACGTCAAGACAGGGATGATGAGACAAGTGCAGTCTTGGTTACTAGAAACAGTTTGATTACTAAGAAGTGCAGAAGAATCACATTAATGGCAGCACACACTTTACTGATCTACTGCATAGGAGCCACCTATATGGAGACAAGTCCTCCAGAAAGAAGAATGAACCAAGCTGGTAAGCTTTTTCAAAGGACAACTTCACCACAACATCCTCTTCAAACCTGCTGGAGAAGGTACTACTGCTGAAACCTGAAAGCACTTCAGTCAGTAACAGGGATGTTTCATTGAGTAACTGAAGCTAAATTTCATCTCTTAACCATCTGGAGGGACTTTGCAACATGATCACCAGAATCATGAGTTCTACTTCAGGCTCACTGTATCTCAAAATAGACCTCACCAGCTTCCTCATCCCATTCCGTTACAAGGATCACATTATCTGGGGTTCTGCCACAGCAGGCTGGGTCGCAGCACCTACCCCGTAACAGGCACTTCCTTGCTAAAATGTGATGGTCATAGTGACAGGGCATGTCTCAGTATCCTTATACTGCAATGATTACTCAGAGACAAATGCTTTGAACAGGAAGGGAACTAGGTTACCTTGGGGGGAAAGAATCATCCTCACATATGCCACTTGGAAATTCTTCAGGTAAAACTCAACCATAAGTCACCAATAACAGAATTTAAAGCAATCTGGGTAAACATAATAGGAGTGAGCATCTTTCTAATAATCTAGTAATAATCATCATAGCTGTCAATTTTTACCATTGCTATAATACAAGCAAGTATCACTGTGTTTCTCTGCTGCTTACAACAGCTTCATGTAGAGACTCATGCCAAGTTACCTTCACAAACTTAGAACACGGAGAAGAGGCCTCAAGGCATCCCTTGCACTGGTATCAAACAGAAAACAAGAGCAAGATGGCAGCCCATAAAGAAAGCCTAGTGCCAGCCCATAAAGGAAGCCTTCAGTAAGAAGTCTAGAGAGACTTACCTATGTACAGGGAGGAATCTTTCCGCCTCACATGGTCATCAATGTAGGAAACTCCCAGGGGCTGGACAGGGGTAGCACCAATGCCCAGGAGGACCTGTGCTCCAATAAGCAGCAAGTACATCATGTTGGTAGCAGTCCTATTCCTGCAAATAAGGTCCGGGTCTGGTCCCTCATCACTGGTGGACCCGTTGGCAGCACACACATCCCTCCCTTCAGCCCCCCAGCGTATTTCTCCTGATTCATATTCATACTGGTGGGTCAGAAACTCAGGCAACGCGGAGAGGAGGGCACCCAAGGCCATGACAATTCCTCCACATCCTATCAAGCGTGGCCGATGTCCTCGGGCTCCAAAGTAGCTCACGAAGAGGATGAGGGCCAAGTTGCCGATCTCGAAGCTGCTGGCAATGACGCCCACATCAGCACTCTGAAGGTTGAACCGCCGCTCCAAGGTGGTTAAAACACTCACCTACAACAGAGAAATCCAAAGAAAATTACTGAGAGGGAACACAACCTGCCTTCTGTCCTTCCCATATGTCCTGCTAAATTGTAAGTTTCCTTGACTTTTCCTTGGAGCCAAAATCATACACATCAAGGACAACCAAATCACACTACAGCAGTAGCTGACCTCCAAGCATGATCTGACTATTCAAATACAGCCACATCAGAAGGTCCTAATAACAAGTGACATTTCACAGCCTACCACCTGTCTGAGCACATGTTCACTTCCAAATTCCTGCGCACATCAATGTATATTTGGGATGCCTGCAGACACCCATGAACCCACGACTGGTCAGCCGCTCTTTGCACTTCCTTTCTATTCAAATGCACAGCCTTCACGTTGCAAATTCTGTCCCACAAAACCAACACATGGCACAAACCACACCGAGCCTCGCATCATGCTGGGCACCCAACCTTTCTCTTGTTCCCTTAGAATGAACTGCAGCTAGCAAGCAACAGCAAACCTTGCAGGTACTTGGCTCATGCACCAGCACAAGGTCATTAAGTCAGAGACAGTAATGCAGAAATGGCTAATTTGGCTAGCACAGGAGGCTTCTATTGAAGTATACAAATAAAATGCTGATCAAAGGGTTTAAACTGTTTGGGGATTAGTTAATGACTGGGATCATCACATGGTATTTTTGAGAAGAGAGGACAATTAAGGTTTACATAGAAGATTTAAATCCACGGCGAAGAAGGGAAGATTTAACAAAAAATAGTTATTTAACACTGAAAGGAGCACATGAATAGTCTTTAAATATTTACTATTGCTGCAAAAAGGAATGACCTTTCCTTGCATTTGAAAGGGGCGAGACAAGAAGTGGCAAGTTTAAACTGCAGCAGAGATGATTCAGGTTAAACACAAGGTGGGGAGAAATCACACTTTTACTGGTAAGGAATGTGAAGCACTGGAACATGCTGCCTGGAGAGGCTGCAGAGGACTTTGAAAGAGCATAGACCAGCATCTGTCAGGAAAGACACAGGTATGACTGATCTTGCTCTAGGGCAGGAAAATGAACCAGGTCATCTCTTGAGAGCTCTTCCAGTCTTGGTTAAACGGTGCAATGAAACACAACGTGGATTGTCTGCAACAGTCATAATACTGGTTAGAGTATGAAGATGAAGCATTATGTACCTCACTTGCTGCCACCCCTGCTCAAGGGCGAAAACTCAACGTGTTCTTATGTCTATAGCAGTGCCCCCTTATACAGGGGAGGAAAAAAAAGGGGAAGAAAACCCCCCACAAAAAAAATCTTGAACATGCCACAAAAATGCCAAAAAACTTTTACCTTGGATAAAAGACTCTTGTTTTTCACACTGCGAAAGATGAAGATATTTAAGGTTATCCTAAAAGAGGCAGGTTTCTCTATTAAAAAAAAAAAAAGAAGCAATAAAGACCTCAGAGCAGAAGGTAGCCCCTGGGTAGAACAAAAATAGCCTCCCTCTGGAGGCACTGAAAATCTTTGCTGATAAACCTCACAAAGCAGGAGCCAGTCTGACCGACTTTAAAGTATTCTGACAGCAGCTCTTTTCGGGGGGCAGTTAGCCCCTGTTAGGGTACACCAGGGCACTGCTGGACAAAGACAGCCCCGTCGGCAACACAACAGAAAACTGGAAACAACCCACTTCTGCTGCTTTGCATAAGCAAAAACTCCCACGTGTGACCCTGAGAAGTGTCCAAGTCAGACCTCCAAAACTGGACTGTTTTAATGATTTCTGAAAATTCAGCCTTTATTTCATACAGTGAGTTCTTATTTTATACTACCACTGCAATCCTCCTGCACTAAAGAGCCAAGAAATGAGCAAGGCAAGGAAAAAAAACACCAAACCTAAAAATCAAACCCTATGACCGAAGGCAATTCAATAGCAGTAACTTTTTCCTCACACCAAAGCCAAGTGAAGATGAGGTCAGAGGGAATGGAGATCACCACTTCATCTGAACACGGGCCGCAGGTACCCGTTGGGATGAAACAGCTCTGTGATTCACCATGGGAAACAATGTCCACTTGTGCAAGGGCACAGCACAGCCTGTCCCCACTACAGAGACCTTGGCCGCAGTACTGGTTGAGCAGCGCTTGAGCATACATCTAACAATGACATTGCTGTTCCCAACCCTATGAAACCCCCCCCATGGGAGCCAGGGCAATGGGGCTGAGCAGATGGGACAGAAACTGCTAGAAACCCCTATGTTGGTATTTTTGAAGCAAGGCAAACCAAGGTGGAGGAATAGGGACAACAACATTCTATTGCCCCAGCCAGCCTTGCCAGGCGCTCATGCAACAAAGCTACATCTATCACCCACTACACACGACTGGTTTTATTACATGGGGTGATCTATTGAGGCTGGTGCAGTCACACTGGTAGGACTCCAGACTTTAACGCCACACAGCAAACACCAACAAACTCATCCATGCAAAGCCCCTGCCATGGGAGCCCCACTTCATGCTGCTACCGCCAGCATGTCCCTAAAGGAACTCGGCTATAGCTGAGGTCCCACAAACATAGATTTTGGCAGAATTTTGGGGAATCTCTCCAAGATGAGTATAATGCTCTCAGCATGCAAAATCATGTCTGTGGTACTCATTTCCGAGCTGTACCTAGATAGGAAACTCATAATTACTCATTACAGCTGTGTAAACTGAGACATTGAGAGCCAAATATTAATGAGACAGGTACAGTCAACAAAATTAACTTGTGATGGAGTAATTTAGGCTGGAAGAGTGAAAGCCAACAGAAGAGATTTCCCAAGACCAAGGCCAACTGGTATTAACTAGCTTTAGAAGTCTCTCCCACATTTCAAACTGGCTGCTAAATTTTAAGCCTTACCATATATATATGTGTGTATATATATATACATGTATACACACACACACACACACACACACACACACACACGTGGCAAGAAGCAGGATGGTATTTAGAAACACTTGGGTACCACTTACAAGCATCAGATTTTGACAGCTGCATTTCAGATATAAAGAACTGCATCATTTCTAAGTGCAGTTCACAGCGACAGAGATAATCAATTGGTGACAAACCCGGGAACTAAAACCAGAAGTGCAATTTTCATTCTGCTCTTATTTCTGTGGAACTTCACTTGTTCTCTTCCTTTTTACAAAAGCTAAATCACTCACAATAGGGAAACAAAGTCTCAGCATCCCCTAACAGTTTCCTGCTTTGGTGAAGAGACTGAAACAAAAGGAAGACAACATTGCAAATCAAACTCCAGCCCTCCAGATGAAAACTGGCAGGAGTTCTCCTTATTCCTCTGGCCAGACCACACTGTGTTTCCCAGTTTGCTCCTTCTGGCTGTAGCACTGCACCCAGTGATACCAGCTCTGCCTTTATTAAGTGGGGTATGCGGAGCAGGGGGTGAAAGCTGAACAAACAAAACCATCACATCAGCCTTGAGCATCTAGAGGAAAACAGTATCCAAGTACAAAGTGCAGAGACCGGCATCAGCAGAGTAGCCTCCAAAATACTGACAGTCACGGGGAAAAAAACAAAACAACATGAAATATCCCAAAATAAAAACAGGTTTGGGAAATTAACTGCAACATTCAGATTTCTAGCCAGTGTGCACCAGGAACACAACTGCATTATGTCCAGAGTGGCTGCAGCCAAGACAGCACAGCCCAAATTCTTCCTTTGACATTGGCTGTGACCTTAAATACACAGGCCGACTACAATATCTGCATTAGCACAGCAGAGATGCTACCTGCATTTATTGCAAGCAACCCTCTGCCCATGGACAGAATCATTCTCCCACCCTCCTCTATACCCCAGCTTTATGGGGCTTTCTGCATAGAAGGTGTAACCTTACAAAATACTTGCAGTTTGCAGGTAGGATGCTCCTGATGCCCTTGTAGCTGTTAGATAAAAGAGCACTGTGCTGCCCGTATTTCCTTTCACAAGCCTGCTCCCCAGCAGATAAGCCATCACTCCTCCCAGACACTAACTCTATTTATCAAGAGTTACGTAAACTGTTGCAAAAGACATGACAGGTCCCTGTAAAATACTGACATCATGTGAAAAGGCTGCAAGGATTATACAGAGTCCCTGTGTGCCGAGACCAGGTTGATCGTTCAGGAGTGCAGCCCACGTGGATGTTGGTTTAAAAGCAGGGACACAGGGAATGGAGTGGTGCAGCAGCACAGTGGCTTGAGATGGACAACCTCCTGCTAAAACACAGCAGGAAACACCAGGAGGCCACATTATTAGCTATGAAGCTGCTATTTCCTGGCTCCTGTCAGTTTACACAGCTGTTTTGCCAGGGCTGGAAAGAATAGATTAAGAGGATATTCAGTTAAAAAAGCTTCAAACCTAAATGAAAACAGTTATCAGGAAGCTATTACAACATCCAGTAAAATTCATGCAGACAAGATACATGAGACACATGCGGTTTGACCCCAAAAGTTAGTGGTGTGAAACCACCCACTGCAGCAGACAAGTTCAGAGAAGGCATGAAAGGACAGAGGCAGAGAGAGCGGTGTAATTGTGGCAATGCCAGTGCCCATGATGTTGGGAACAGCACTGAAACTACTGAAGCTTCACATGGGTATGTGCCTATGCTAAGGACAGCTGTACCTTGCCTGCAACTCTTACGTCCTTCTGTTTGTCCTGCAGATCAGTCCTCAGCAGGTCACTGAGGCTCTGCCCAGAACAGCACTTTAGCTACATCACTGTACACAGTCTCATTGCCTTTTACATGTCTCGAAGACTCCACCACCCACCTTGATAGGAACTGCTTTTCTGTCTCTAAGTGCATTCCCTGTCTCCAGTGGGACTCCCATTTGACCCACTCCAGACACCTCCCACCCAGTTTTAAAGAGCAGCTCTACTAAGATCAGCTATGGCATTAGAGAGATAAACTGGACTGTGTGGCTGATGCTACAAATCTCATGCTCCCCTAAATCTACAGCAGATCAGTCAGTTGGACCACCATAAACTACATCAGGTTGGGCATCTGCACATCTTGCTCATGCAGAAAACAGGCTTTCTGTGAACACATTGCCTAACATACAATAAGAAGTAATTAAAACCTAAACCATGCTTGCACTATCTCCTCTTCTTATAGAGCCACAGAAGTATGCACACACACATTTATCTCAGTTGATTTTGAAGACTAACCTGAAAAGGATCTGGGCTAAAGGGGCCTCTCAAGTCTACCCTAAACCACTCTTCAATGATTGAAAAATGCTCTCACATCATGCACACAGTGACAAATGACCCACATAACAAAAAAAAAAATATCCAAGGAAGCTTTTGCCATGCCATTCTGAACTTATTTCAATAACACACGCTTGCATTCATCATTCCTGCCTGTCCCAAATCTATTGATCTTGACATTTCTGAGCCAAGGTACATTTGTTCTCTCTATAGGCTGTTTATGGTATATTAATGCTCAGCAAAAGTGCAATCCACAAACCTGCTTCACACTATTGTCCCACTTTATCGCTAAGAAATGAACTGAAGGCTGGGGGCACCATTATGGAGTCAGACACACAGTGCATTAAAAATGAGTATCATATTGCTCATATCTCCAATGATCAGGTCATATTCACCCAGAGTCCACAGATAAGTTCATTGTATTAATAATACCGGGTTATATATAGAAAACACATAGACTTTATGCCTGAAGGGCCTTTTTAAAAGGCTTCTTTTTAATGTAAAAAACATTTTCTCAGTTATGTGGTAACAGATCGGACTTGAAGAGACATGCCTGCAGTGCTACAGGGTGTAAAATAATTGCCTGGCAACTATGTTCCCAAAGGAAAACAAATGCAAACCATCTCCCACATTCTCCATTACAGAGCTGGGAAACACAAGAATCCTCAAAGAGGCAACGTGACCATCCCATAAACAAAGCTGCTGCTTCCAAGGGCCTCCTGCACCCACTTCTTCAGATCTCACCTTGTCCTCTCCTCCAGCAGCCACGGAGGATGGGAATAAACCCATCCCATAGTTGGAGGCAAGCTCTCCCCCTGTGGAGCTGGTACCCTTGGGCTTAGTCCCCCTTGCCACCAACCCTCCCAGCTGACAATACCAGCTACCAGGCTCAGGCTTCAAGCCCAAGGGCACAACGCTGATCCTCTGCTCTGATGTTTTTCTGCTCCGCAGTTCCAGTGTTAAGACAATTGCTTGTGTTGGAGCCCAATTTCTTAAAATGCAGACAATTCCCTTGGCATTGAGCCCACTCCTTCCCCATCAAAAGGCTGGAAGGGGAGGGGAACAAACTTAATACCCTTTGCCCAGCCCCAGGCATCAGCATTCCTTGCTGCTCCCCACCCTGCTGAAATAGCGAGGGCATCAGGACCTCCCATCTCAGGATGCTGATCATCTGTTTCAACACCATACTTGGTACAATAAAGTCAGTGGAAACTTTAAAGGTGTTCTCACCGCAGATGCTGACACCCGTGCTGGCTTTGGGCACGCGAACATAAGGGAAAGCAAAAAAGGGTGGCGATACGAATGCACCCAAGCTGGCGCTGCTCAAGGTCTGGAAATCATCTCTGCATAGAAATTTGCATTCACATGACAGGGATAATAGATGCCGCAGCTGAACCACTGCTGAGAAGTAGGGTGTTATTAGCTTGGCTGTTGCTGCATGAGCCTGTGCTGTTTCTAGGCCAGAGCTCAAAAATCTGCAAGTTACTGTACTGGTGCCATGAGGAGTGTGCAGCTCAGATCTATGCCTCGCTAGTGTGAAAAATTCATTCTATATTCTAATGACCAGCTCTGAGATTACTGACACGCTCCAAACAAGGCACACATTCAAGGTCAGGATTTTCAAGGGCCTGAGTAGAAACAGTAATACACCGTGCAGCAAGAGAAACAGCACACCATGATCCTGGTTGAGGTAGAACACGTACCTTTGGCAACCTCTCTTCTCTGGCACCATGCAGAAAACTTTTCTGCTCTCTCTTGTAACCCGCTGTGCATCTCCTCCCCACATGTCAGCAGTTACAGCATCCTGTGCCACTTGTCCATAGCCAATGCACAGCACAAAGCAAGTGTGCCTGGATAACTCTTTGCTGGGTAGCCACAAACGCTCCCAGTGATGCTATGTGCCGTTACACGTCACCAGCAGAGCAAGGAGCAGTCAGCACCCACAGGAGATATCCTGTTTGGTCAGGAGCTGATGCACCAGTGCAAAGCCACAGCCTGTTTCAACATAGCTTCAAACAGAAAGATGTTACATGCCTCTCGATGTTAAACGATTGTATTTTCCACCTACCCCTGTGAAAGCGCGATCCACACTGATCAAACATGCAACATGAAAACCTAACCTCTAATCCCAGCAGTCATTGCAAACAGCAATGCAACTGGCCTGTGTTATCTTTCCCATTTGCTTCCTAAGGATCCTGCACAGGACAGAAGGGACTGACCCCCTTTCCCTGCTTCCCCTGAGGAAGGGAAAGAGCACAGCCCCATTTACAGAGGCGTGAACAAAAAGAGCAGGGGTGTGTTACTTGCAACTACCCCCTCACATCCATCACAGAAAGTTAGCATGAGTCACTGACAGCTCAAAATAGAGCAGGTACAGAGCACCAGGCCCCCCAAACTCCTGAGCAGAACCTGGATGCTTTTTCTGTTGCTCTGAAATGGATACGCACCACGGCTGAGATCTGCACTTTGTTAATCAGCCTATGATATTATCACAACTGCAGACTGAGTGTCCCCACAAGCTTCCTGCCTCCAAGTCTGCTGATCGAGATTCACCTCACTGCGTGAGGCAGGTGATATTTCAAGTCTCTGACAAGGTATCTACATAAATACATCTGGTGCCAGAACCCATTTGTAGCCAACGCTGCTCTTTAGCAGCACAACAAAACAAGTGGTTATTTGAATCCTTATTTAGATTTAAGTATTATATCATTTGCACTGGCAGAAAAATAATGCATCATAATCATGCAGAGAAGCACAAACCTCAACACTGGAATTGCATTTCTGGCATGCCCTAAAACTGTAGCACAGCACAGCGCTGCTGGCACATTTCAAACCTGGAGGATGAAGAATCCCATGTGGAATAAGTGCGCGGCAGCAGGGGCGGCCACTCAGCTCTGTCAAAGTAAACAGCTAAGGAAAAGCAGCCAGAACATCTTTGAAATGTTCAGAGATGGATCTCTTTTTTTTCTCCTGTGGCTGGCAAGTAGGTGTACAAAGCCAGCTGAAGAGGAACTTAAACTGCATATAACTCAAATGTAGGCTCCTGCAGCATCAAAGGCACTCTTGGCCAGATACAGGACAAGCAACAAGATTCATACATGAAATGCATGGAATGCTGCAAACAAGTCTTGCACAACTCTGCAAACAGGGCACCATGGCCCTGGATTCACTTCCAGTGCAGAAGAGGAGATAAAACTCATGTATCTTGGAGATACTTAATAGGAAAAAGCTCCTTCCTATTTACTATCAAAACACTGGAGAGAACAGTCCCCATTCCTGGAAGTGTTCAAGAGCAGGCTGGATGGGGCTTGAAGCAACCTCATCGAGTGGAAGTTGTCCCTATCCGTGGCAGGCAGTTGGAACTGGATGAGATTTAAGGTCCTCTCTACGATTCTGTGATTCTATGACAGATCCTAAGCTGTCACACTGCAACACCCTCATTTCTCCACCTTCCCACACCAATGCAACTTTGCTTGTTTAGCTAATCAAATACTTCCTAACACAACACTTACTTGCCTGCAAAGAAGGTTTTCTACTATAAACAGGGCTTACCACAGCAGAAGCCATAACGCGAGCCTGACAAGAAAACCTGTCATGCAAAGGACTTCACATTATCTTAATTTATGATCAAGAGCTAAATTCAGGGCTAAGGGTTGCATCTGAGTTATGCCACAGTGGAGATCAAGAGCGGCTGGCGGAGCTGGTTGCAGAAGCATTCCCAGCTGTCAGGCATGAGCCAGGGCAGAAGTGACACAGGCAGGACACTCCGAAACAGCATTAATAAGAGCTTTGATGGAACCTGAATTCCGTTTTCACGGTTGGAGGGCAACGGTGATTATATAAAGGCTGTATACTGAGAGAGGAGATTTTCTGATAAGTCCTACTACTTTTCTCCTCATCTGCTCTGCCTCTGCTGCTATCTCTCCTGCTCCACTCCCTACCCAGCACCTAGGACGCCTGCCTACAGCAAATGGAAACTCAGCTTAGGGAGAAGTTAGAGGCATTTCTCATCAACCAGTACATGAGATGCTTTAATTTAGTAAGTCCTGAGAGGAAGGAAGCCATTTAAAAGGGAACCAACAAAATGGGGACATTGTACTATCAATCCATAGCACTATGTAACAATGCATAAAAGAAACACCAAATTGCTATAAGCATCTGCAAGTAGAATTAGGGTCTCTCCAGCACCCAACTAGCAACACCTTGAGCTTGTCCCAAAGCCACAGGAGCTGCTTGCTTATCCCCATCTCACACCCTGCAGCCCACACAAGAGCTGTCCGTGTCATCCTGCTTATTTGCTAAGTAACACCCTCCTACAAAGCTGCTCACAAGAAACTCATTTCTCCTTTCACATTGTCTCTGTGCTGAGCCAAGGGGAGGAATGGGTGCTGTGTGCTGGCTGCTGCCAAACTTCCCATTGGAGAATGGGGCAGGTTGGAAGGTGAGCGCAGGGGGTTTGTGGTGTAAACAGACAAGTCAGGGCTTGAAGGTGACTGTAAATCTATTCCCATCTGAGAACGTGGTTATTACATCTCCCATGTGAAGAACGGGGGGTGGAAGTTGTAAAGAGCAGACTTGTGACATTTTCATGTTTAAGTGTGGCAGTCCCGAGTACAACACAAGCCATGCAACTTTCTATCCTGCACCATCAGATCACCTCATTTTGCCACTTCTCAAAGGCAGCAAGCCCCTTTCCTCCTGAAGAGAGGGCCATTTACAAGTGTCTTTTAAAATAACACATACAAAATAACATCTAGGGAATAAAAAAAAAACCTCTTACAGCTCAAAATTAAATGGGAGATGTAACTCAAACTTGCAGACTTGTCATAACTTCACTTGTCTCAACGTGTCCCCTGTAATAAAATGGAGATACAGGCAACAGGATGTCTCAGCA
Source organism: Neopsephotus bourkii (assembly GCF_033783945.1). Taxonomy (NCBI): domain Eukaryota; kingdom Metazoa; phylum Chordata; class Aves; order Psittaciformes; family Psittacidae; genus Neopsephotus; species Neopsephotus bourkii. Next base: position 5,692,909 of record NW_026902048.1, read on the forward strand.
GATGATGGGAGCTCTGTTTCGCGGGATTCACAATAAAGTGAGCTACCAGAAAGCCAATGAACAAATGCATCTGCTGAGGCTGTACACACAGATGGCTGAATTTCACCCCTGTGTCTGCAGGATTAACAATAACCCGTGTCAGAGACAGGCACCAAAAGCAGCTGACAGGGTCCCCTCACTGCAGAATCACCACACCCTGCAAATATTCAATGAGCACATGTAAGGAAACAAATGTCATCCCTTCTTCTGCTTATCTACTAGAGTCTGATGTGAGCAAAAGCACAATACGAGACAGATTCCCATGGAGGACCACTGCTCCTACAGCAGGGACACACCAAATTCTGGGAGGAATCCAGAATTCAGGCATTGCAGAATGGGAATGGTTTTACATTCAACACTGAGACATTCATTAACCAATTGGTTAGTGCAGCGAGCATGAGTGCTATCCCCTTGTACTTTCCCAACCTTTACTTTCTCTTGACCCTGATTTTGCAGGTGCATGACAAACCAGATGGGATAAGAGCTGCACACATGGCTGCAGTATTCCCACCACCATCAGGAATCAAAGCTATGCTGAGCTTCACTGGGAGATAGAATCATAGAATAGTTAGGGTTGGAAAGGATCTTAAGATCATCCAGTTCCAACCCCGTGCCATGGGCAGGGACACCTCACACTAAACCATGTCACTCAAGGCTCTGTCCAACCTGGCCTTGAACATGGCCAGGGATGGAGCATTCACAACCTCCCTGGGCAACCCATTCCAGTGCCTCACCACCCTCACAGGAAAGAATTTCCTCCTTATAGCCAATCTAAACTTCCCCTGTTTAGGTTTTAACCCGTTACCCCTTGTCCTGTCACTACAGTCCCTAATGAAGAGTCCCTCCCCAGCATCCCTATAGGCCCCCTTCAGATACTGGAAGGCTGCTATGAGGTTTCCACGCAGCCTTCTCTTCTCCAGGCTGAACAGCCCCAACTTTCTCAGCCGATCTTCAAATACATAGCAAGCAAAGGAAAATGAAAGCTAGATGCATGAAACCAAGAAAGGCAAAGCCCTTCATATCTCAGCAAAGTGACCCATGCAGCCCCTGAGCATGGGTTTCTCAAACCCGGATATGACACTAGTGGACCTGTGGTGAAGAACAGGGATAAATCCCCTCAGCTTGCATGGGGAAAGCTGGCAAACTGGTACCTGCATCATGCTGTCTGCAGGTTACATGAACTCAGAGGGTCTGACTGGTGGAAGGATTGTTCTTCACTCAGTTTCACTATGTGCTATACTAGATCTTTTGACTTTTCTAACCCAAGTTCTCCTCACAGCTCCATGCCCGTTTTCTTCCCACTGCACATATCCTTCACAGTCATTTCAAATCCTGCGTTTTCATCTCCTTCCACAGTTCTTCAGTCATCCTTTGCAGGCAGCTCCTACATGAAGTTCATTCTCTTTATATTCAGCTTCTCCCTGCTCCTGTCTCCCCAAGGTACTAATTACAATACAGTTTATTACCAAGGAACATAACATTTAGACTCTAAATTTGGCCTGCTTTAAATGAGGCTAGGCACCACTGAAGCAGTCCACTGCAGTCAGTAACAGGGAAGGAGGTTTTTCAAAACCACTTCAGTGGCTTTGGAAGAACAAGAGTGCTGTTTTCAATGAGACACTTGGAGTAAGTCACTTTTGACAGTGAGAGTATCTCTCAGAAAGCATCTTTGAAAAGTAACACCCTCAGGCTCTTTTAAAACTCAGCACTACTGAAGAGCAAGTAAAGCAGCCCCAAGTAGTCTTTTCCTGTGAAGGCTCAGAAAGCAAAGGGCTAGAGGTTTTAACCCTGTGGTTTCAGGATGCTGTGAAAGAAGCAAGAGTACCACTGAGCTAGTACTCTGTATCATAGCCCAGGGTGAAGGGAGAAGCTTCGTACATCAACCACAGGTAGGATAACACAGAATTACCAGCCCATCAATTCATTTAGTTCAACATATTATGGTAGCTGATAGAGACCTGGTTCAGGGTCCAAGCCAGGGTACCTCTTTCACTCTTGTTACTGTCATTGTAGCAGCTGAATGCCTATTATCCTAGCTCACAAGTACCATAGCTAGCACATTTGCTGATGGAGATGAAAAGCTCAAAGAAGGCCTGGGAAAGTCCACGACAAAGCCAGGAAATGAGCCCAAACATCCCTGGTTTGCATCATCACTAGAAAATACGAATAGTAGCTGCCCCCCTCAGCAACAAGCATTACCCTATGGCAAATGTCCTCTCCCAAGTCTGCCACATAGCACATCGTCCAAATGTGAAGAAAACCATATTCCTCTAGGTGGAACATTGGCAGTCTTGACTGATGAAGGGATTCAGTTTGGGCATGACAAAACAGGGGAGATTTAGGTTAGATATAAGGAAGAAATTCTTTACTTCGAGAGTGCTGAGACGCTGGCACATGTTGCCCAGAGAAGCTGTGGATGCCCCATCCCTGTCAATCTTCAAAGCCAGGTTGGACAGGGCTTGGAGCAACCTGCTCCTAGTGGTTGCAACCTGGTCTCTGCATGTGTCAGGGGTTTGGAACTGGATGATTTTAAGGTCCCTTCTAACCCAAACCATTCTATGATCCTATGACAGCTCTGGACAGCAGATATAGCTGCGAGGTAAGAGCCTGCCTTGAAAACATGACTCACATGTGGCAGGAATGCTCTTCTTTCCCTGCTAAGATGCCAGCACCACCACCTAGCCAGCAGTGGCTCAGAGGAAACAAGCTGCTGTTGCTCTGTTGTTTAATCTCATGTGTGTGAGCAGCGGAGGCAAAGGAGTGGGCAGGGAAATACACAGTGACACGGACTCCTGGAAACACTCCATGAACTTAATTTTTCGTGATGCTGTCTGGTTACCAAGAGTTCTGAGCATAATCAGGATGCTGAGAATCAAATTGAAAGTGTCTGAATCTATACACTACACACCATAGGGGGCAAATAAAGGAGAAAGAAAAGGTCATTTTAGTTACAATTGCATTTCCAGTGTAGCAGAGTTTTGTGCATCTCTTAAAGACCCCATACCTTGAAGCCTCAGTGTGATGCCTAACAGAAATTCAGCATGTTTTGGTCAAATTTGATGTTGGAGTAACCAAATTTAACACTGGAGTAACCAGACACCCTCCAATCATGCTAAAAGGCACTGCTGGTGAAACCAGAATTCACCACTTTGCCACAGGCAATTTGCAGAACATTTTTGTTAGTTCTGGCCAACCACCCCAACCCAAACAGCAATGCCATCTCAGAGCAAGGCATTTTGAAGATGGGGACACGGAAATACTGAGCTGGGACATTACAGGAGAGCTTGGAAAAAGCTTCCAGACACGAGACCACACAACCTTACATTGATTCCCAGGCTCGCTATAGCTTCCACAGGAAAGAAATCCAACTCAGTGCAGCCATATGACTGCTGCAGTCGCACTTGAAGGACTTTCTCTATGCATAAAAGGAGCTCTCCAAGAAGCTAAATTCTGCCTTTGTATACCTCCATCTGAGGGAGGGAGTCTCTCCCACTCTGCCTTGACTCTAAATCCCAGCTATGTAGAGTCCCTAACTGGTTTCAAGACCTGACCCTGAAGAAATGGAAACCTTGTGTCCTGCATGAAGACAAGCCAGTTCCTCCTGCCAGAAACCCTCTGGTCTTAGCAATGCAGTGAAAGCAGAGAGAACTTCCAAATTCACCTCTGAGTTGCTACCCTGCTAACCAATTGCTCACTGGATACCTGCCCACAGAATACCAAAGATGCAGCTTATTAATGCAGGAACATCTTGAAAACTCAAGAGAATGACAAGGGACCCTGGGTACTGTTCAGAGCTATACTTCAAGAGTTCACCATCTGAAACCGGCACAGAACTGATTCTAGAGACTGCATCCAATATTTCCCGAGAGTCATTATGTACAACTACAGTAATTCATTAGGGATCTATTTAAATAAAAAGGCAAAATAAAAATCCTGGCAAAAAGCTTGTCCAGGACTGAATTGAGCTGAATGATTCAAATCAATAAATGTCATCTCGGCTACTAGAGGCTACACGATAAAGTCTCAAATAAGACTCAGCGAGAACAAATTTGAAACTTATGCCTTTGTGGTAAGCGCCAGCACTGAAATTAAGAGCAATACTGCAGCATTGATGCATCCTAATCCACAGAAAACACTGGACCTCTGTATAGGGCCAGCATTTGAGAAAGCTTGCACAGTTATACTAAATGACACAGCAAACCCACAAAGCTGTGCCTCAAGCACATGGTTTGCTCGTGTGGCTTAACTTCAGATGACTCCCAAGCTGGTTTTGGAATCCATTCATTCACAAAGAGATCTCTCAATGCATAAGTAGCCTCAACTGAGCAAATAAACTCTTGGAAGCAAACAGTTTATCTAGCTCTGTGGAATATCTGAAATCTCCCCTTTTCAGCCTTTGCTCTCAAGTTCTTTAAAGTTGGTGTGTTTGAATCCCAAAGACTATGGGACAGCTTTTCAGTAACCCCAAGCCAGCTCCTTTGATATACATCTTTTTTTAATTGTATTAAATATCACAGATTATATCACAAGAAGAAAGAGAAACTAAAACCCAGCCTAGACTAACATCACAGCACTGTGACCCAAGGGCTCAAGACAGCCATGTGGATTTTGGCACCACCAAATACAGAAATACAAACCTGGGAGCTGAAGCACCCCTCTCTGGACCTATGCTACAGAACATGAGATGCAGCAGGTTCCTGCAGGCACACAGCTGAGCTCAGTGGGCATTCATTGCACTGAGCACCTCAGATGACACCAACTATAGGATCACCCAAACCAGCTGATGTTACAAAACTAACATCACGACCCTTCACAAACAAGCACCCCTAGACAAGGCATCCCTTCAGCTACAGCTCCTGCCCCTCAGCCAGCAGCTGTGCTGACTTCAGACATAAGGACCTGCATTATAACTAGCCATAGGCAGCAGGAAACAAAGTGTACATCTCATGCAGAGGCTGAAAGGGCCATTGTAATTAACCGCTCTCAGCCCTGTACAGCGAACAAGACAAAAACAAAACTCACAGTTTTCTTTTGCTCATAAGCCCTAAAAACTCTGCCCACTATTTGTCATAGAGAGCCTATCCACCCAACGCTTTCTCTGCCCATCACAGAAGCCACAGCACTTGCCGTTGGCTGTAGGGAAGGTTAATTCCCATAACAATCACATTTTACAGACAATGCCTGTAGGACACAAAGATTATCACTATGGTTTAGCTGCAAAGAGACGTGTTTCTCCTTGGGCTGAACCTGCTTGCTGCCCAGAGGCACACCACAAACAGTGACTGCCCACCAAGTGCAGACAGGATCCAAGCACCAGGAAAACCATCTACCCCATTCCAGCTAGCACTTCAGCAAAGAGCATGTCAGTGCTCAAACGTGATTAACAGTTTACTTCAGTTCATGGGCGAAGGTGGATGCTCTCCCAGCGGAGCTCAGCAAACACCTGATGGAGCCTGGGAAGAAGTGGGATGGGGGGAAGGTGGCGTTTTCATTTTTGCCTTTGTTTTAAACATGCAAACCTATTTTAATTGGCAATAAAAATTAATTTCCCCCAGGTCAAGGCCCCTGACAGTAATTGCTACTCTTTATCTCAACCCACGAGCTTTTCCACCTCATTTTCTGCCCCCATCCTGTTGGGGAGGAGAGTTAGAGCAGCTAGTGGGTGTCTGGCTGCAGTCCAAGGTTAACCCACCACAATGCCTCACCAAGCAAGGTGGATTCTCTTTAAAAGACAAAAGTTAAAGCTTGAAGAACAACTTGCAGAAAATAGCTTTACTAAACCATGACAATTACAGCTCTTCCTGCATCTCAGTAACAATGAGAAGCAAGCCACAGGACTGAAAACTGGAAATCTAAGCTCTAGTTTTTGCTCTTCAGAAACAAAGACCTAGTTACATATTGTTATTTTTCTGTTGTTTCCCAGTTACAGGGAAAGAAAGAATCAGCCCCTAAGTTGGTGTCTCAATACATCATGCAACATTGAAACCCTGTCAGGATGAGAAGCAAGCATGTTTCCAGCAGATGAAAGTCATTAGCATGGCATGACAAGCAGCAGGACATCACTGGGGGCATTTCTCCTTCATGTTTTTCAAAATCATTCTCTTTCAGTCACTATTTTGAGCCTCTCTTTGGTAAGCTTCACATGCTGTTCCTCTTCTCCCTTGACACTTCTCAGTATTGATGTGTGTGTCTAACATACAGGTCTGGGACTATTCAGAGGTGCATAAGACTTGTCCTGCTACTGTACCAAGCCAGGTACACACCAGCCCTCCTGCAGCCTTTCAGAGATTCCCTTCAAGCCAAAGTCTGTGGTTTGGCCAATACCCCAGCATCATAACACTCCCAAGTAACTCGGGTTTACTGCTAATGATGTACCAAACTATGTTTGCACAAAGCTGAGAAGTGGAAAGAGGTAGCAGCTATTTCACATCCTTATTTTCAGGAATAAAGAACAAGAACCCGAAAATAACCTTTCGGCAGCTCTTCCTGTTGAAGTTCTACAGGAGAGAGCAAATAGCATCCATTGTTTAACACCGGAGGTTGCAATCCCATGAAGTTATGATGTTTTTTCACTCTCTGTTATTGATTTTGACAATTAAAGGCCTGAGACAAATCTGAAACCATAGAAAACTTAAGAGGTGTGTCCTAATGTGGCAAAGATACCCATCCCTGCTACCCTCTGACCATCTTGTGTTTGAACATAGGTGCTCTCTGACAGCTGAGAGCATGTAAAGATCTATCTAGTATAGGTTCCATGCAGACTCCAGGAAAAATACTTACATTTCACCTTACATCGATTCATAGGATAATTCATCTTTTTAGAACAAAGAGAGCCCCACTGCTTGGCACCCCGACTGCAAAGCAATTCCACTTTGGTTTATGTGATTTTTCAGGCATTAAAATGCTACGTATCACTTTAAAACACACAACATGTACTTCAAAGCTGCTTCTTATGTATTGGCCAAATCAGATGTTGATTTCAATTCAGCCCAAATCCTAAATTTTCTAGGAAGGAGAGGAGGGAATACACCACTATACATTGCTAACGATTAGAAGCGAAACACTTCTGAAAGGTTTCTGTATTCCACATCCACCCCCTTCCCAAACAGCCAACCTTGCTTTCAGTTTCTTTGTGGTAGTTCCTAGTTGCCTTTTTATTAAGGAAAAAAACAACCTAGCGAAAATGTTGGATTTAGATGCAGACATCAAAGCAACAAAAAACACTTGAAAGCAAATCTGCCATAGTTGCTTCAGAAATCATAATGCTGGGTGAGTCACAAAGACCTGAATACAACTGAATTACTCAGGTTCCTTCAAAAACTTCACTGTCATTTTAGGGATCACCATAAAACTGAATTTTAAGTCTTTTTTCCACCTTCGGTAAACTAAGGCATTATGAATTATACAGATGAACAGCATGGAAAGTGTTTTAAAAGGCCATTTAAACATTAAAAATAAGACAATTCCAGCAATCCTTGCCCAGGAACCAGATCATTATGTAGCATGGAAAGCCAGCTTCTGTGGTCCCACACTTGTGTTCACAACCACTTACCTAAAAGTCACTGGGCCTGCAAACATGCAGAAATCATCCATGTGATAGGTGCAGACACCAAGATGATAGAGATGATAAAAAAGACACAGGGAAATCAGCTGGCTGCTTGGTGAGGAGAAAGGATGCTATGAAGGGAAAGGAAAAACAAAAACCAAACTAAAGCAAATTGCTTTTCTTCTTCTTGAACCATAGAAAACAAATAATAATTAAGATAAACATTCAAGCAAACCTGAAATAAAGATTTTGCATCTATGCTGCAAGCAGTCATCTAAGATTATTGATCATGTTAAGGCACTGTGCAATACGAGCCTCAGTAAAACATCCTCAACTTCAATGCAAGAGCAGCAGGAGGGGGGGGTGCCTCCCTTGCTTCAGTAGGGAATATTTAGGCATCAAAATGCAGAAGCACATCACATTCAGAATAAGACTGGAAAAGAAAGTTGCTAAACTGGAGAGCTGAAGAAACCTGGTTTGAGTTCTGAGGTCTTTCCTAGGTTGGCTAAGTGAGGAGGGACAGATCCCATCATCTCTATGCGATTACAACTGCATCCCCACTTAAAATTGGAGAAAAGGAACAGTTCCTTTCTTCCACACTTTGATCCATCGACCCAAACTGAAGCATCTTGGATGCAGGGACCATCTCTCTAAACATTACAGCATGCTTCCCATAACAGGGCAGAGCCCTCCCAGCACCAACAGGAAGAAGTGCCAGACACTCCTGGAAGTCCCTGAACAGCTTGCTATTGCTATTGATTGTATTGATAGTGTATAAAGCGTGGCACTGTGAAATCCCTACTGAGTGGAGCAGGCTATTTGCATTATATCTACATTGTATGTATCTACAAAGAGACAGAGAGTCTAGTGGTTGCTCCAAGGTGACCTGGAGACAGGGCTCTTGGGGTTCTAGTCCTGGTTTTGCTGCAGTTATAATGAAGCCTTGTAAATCGAAATCAGTGGCCCATTTTTCTATGCAATAGAAAAAATTAAATCTTCTGAACTTCACTGGAGCACTTAAAGAAGTCACTACACAAATGTTATCATGTGTTTATTTAAACTTCCTTGGATGATGCTTAAAATTCTCACTTTGCAGCTTCACCTGGTGTTGATCAGAAGACAAAACTACACTAATGCATCCAAGCTGCAACCTTACCCAATATATAGTATGCCATTGTTTAATCTTACTACCGTGAAGGAATAACTAGAGACTAAGGAGAGCACAAGTAAGGATTATTATACACAGAGGAAAAATTCTTCTTGATAAATTGCAGAAAAACTCTTTTGAAGCAATAAATTTACAGTGCTGTAGCAGAACAGAAGCTGGCTTTTGGTCCTCTACAATATCCTGAAGTATGGGAAAAGAAAGCATGTGCAATCTGAGACACCCCTTTCTGGGAAACAGAGAGTATCTGCTCTCCCTTGCAGAGAAGGGGAGGGATCACAGTTTAACTGAGCCCTCTTTGGGACAGGGTCTACATTAAGCTTTAAAGAATCACACTGCATAAAGTTCCTAAGCAAGAACAACACCGATGTTCAGAGCAACATATTCTCTGATCTAACTCAAGATCCCCTTAAACCTCAGCTGCACTAATACTGCAGGCCATTAAAACTCAGAGAGCTAGTTGTCACAAAGGCACACAGTAAATGCTAAAGGGATTTTGGAAGCAAAGGCTGGCCAAAAGAAATGAGACATTGGTTTTATGATGGATCATAACATTTATAACAGGCTGCTCTTTCTTTCAGGGCTTACAAATATCACTTGGCCCTTACAGAGAAAAGGAAGGACTGCCAAACTCTCTGCTAGAAGATAATAAAGATACTAAACACTAAAATCAATTAGTCCACACTCGTACACATCATTTTGCCTTTAAATGCATTTAACACTGAAGGCATCAGATCGTAAGTTTGGACTTACTCTGCAAATGCCACATAGCACATAATGTCAGAGATAAACTTGCTGTTATCTCTACACCATTTCATCTATTAGTAGTAGATAAAAGGCAACTTTGCACCAAAGTATAAATGCCAGTTACTTACAAGCCTTTGCTGTACTCAGAACTCCAACCTACACCTGGATCAGGATTTGTTTCTACTAATGGATATCAAGTGTTTATGCTAATGAGTCAATTCCACACTCTAAACCAAGCCCTACAGGAGTCTGAAGGCATCAGAACCTGGACCTAGATCTGGTTTTTCCTCCACATTGCAGACAGAGACCAGAAAAGCATCAGAAGGCTTCTTAGAGAAGAAATATGAATGTAGTCAAAAGAGCTAGTTTAGAATAACTTTCAGCACAACTCAGCTGCAACACAGACAATATTCTCTAATGCGAAAGGCATACCAGAAAAAACTTTCCAGAAATAACATTGCCAGCAAAGATATATTAAGGGAAAAGTAACAGTAAGCAATACCCAGCCAATGCTTGGCAATCTCCATCCCTACTAAAACATTTATTTTCACTCCGTTTTTTCATCCCCTTAAATACCCAAGTGACAGATAAATTATGAGCATTACAGCTAATTTATTACTCAGCATTGCTGAAGAAGGGGAAAAAAATGAATATTTTAAAGCTGATCCTTATTCTAGGAAAATAAACACCTTAATAAAAACAATACTACATTCAATGGGAAAAACTGCTCTTGCAGTTAAGTCATTGGACTGAAGCATCTGAAACTGGAATTCCTTGCTCTGCCAGTCTCTACCCTGCCCATACCCAAACCATTTGGGCTCTACTGCTGTTAACCATGCAACAGCTGTATCAACAGCTTCAGGAACAGAATCAAGCTCTTCATCTTTGCCTCAGTTTCCCCACCTACAACACTTCTCCCATCCAGTCTACTCAGACTGCAAATACTCCGGGCAAATGCTATCACACACCCCCAAGCACAACAGAAAGCTTTGAAGCATTGTAGTACTCCTATATTAACATTGTCTTTAATGACATCCTCCAGGTGAACCTCTCCAGTGACCTCAAGCAGGGTTTGACCAGGTCTCTAGAACTGCTTTCTGTGACAGGAGAACAGTGTCATATGTGCCACATTGAACACAGGTTAGGAAGGACTCATGCACCAAAGCAACTTAAAAATCCAGGAGCCAGAGTCTGCTCTTAATCCCCCAGTTCCCTGGTGACTACCTCACAGGACCCCTATTTCTGTTTGCTCCAGCAGGAACCCTTTGTTGATTAACTTCTGCATTTATCTTTGATACTAACTTTTTTCCTGAATGTGGAATTTCATTAATATCACAAACCCAGCAGCAATAAAACTGAACAGAAGGAGCTTGCCTCAGAGATCACACGCTCACACACAGTCTCACCTGGACTCACACAGTACTATGGTACTATGTTTACTGCAGATAGGTTGAGGGCTTTTGCAAGCTGCATTCGAGCACGGCTGCACAGGCAAAGCTCTAGCCGGGAAGTTAAGTGTGGCTCAAGAGTTTTCATTCAGCAAAACAAGAAACAATTTGGCATTCATTTCCCACGCAAACACCAATGCACCCTCCTTGGGAGGGACCAATTATTTTCCTTTCCATCTCCTGCTCAGGCCAGTCATCCTCTATCACTTGATAAAACACATGAATAGCTGCATTCAAAGCTGCAGCAAACAGAGACATCTCAGTAAAGCTCTGTAAAAACAGCTATCCAGAGCACCCCACATAACTGCTTCGCAACGCGCTTCCCATATGCATGCCCTTTATCTAAAGAAGCCATGACTTTGGCAGATGTTGGATGCTTGCAACTAGGTCAGGTTGAACCGGAGCGAGTCAAGGCTAAAAGGCTCGGGAGAGAGAATTAAATTGCGCTCCTGCTCCAAAAACTGTGGCTGTCAAACGGAGAGCTCTTCGCCTTCTGCTGAAACAGTGATTTCACCACTGGCTAAGCAAAGGCTTTGACTGGCAGGGTGATGAAATGCCTCGGTGATAAACGGTCAGGAGCTCTTGGAACGTTATGACCGGTTAAAATACTTCAAAATATAATGCACGTAGGAATTCAGGGGTGGAGGTGGGGGGACAGGGAGGGAAGTGTTGCCAAGGTATGTGAATCAGCCTTATCGAAACCCTCATCGCTGCACGGCCGGCATGACTGATCACACTGCTGCATTTGCCTGAAAGGCACAAGGCTCCAGCTGGAACCTCCGTTTTCCAGCCTCTCCCTCCTGGTGCCAACTGCACCAGTAACGCTTGGCTCTGTAACCCACGGATCCTACGCTGGAGGAGAGCAACTGGGGGTGGAAATCACCTGGGCTTTAAAAAGTTGCTGTGAAAGCCCTGAGTAACTTCTGCAGCAGGAATGCCTGCAGACTACAAGCAGCATTTTCCCCTCTGCCACTGCAGTTGCTGGGAAATTCAAGTTTCCAAAAGCATGCCGGAGTAATTAGATGGAGCCAAATAAATGCATACACAAAACCTTACAAGAATATGCAAATAATAGGGTGTATTCAGCAGCCCCAGAAACTAAGGCAGCAGCGCGGGCTTGCATTTGCATAAACTATGCAGGATATGGCACCGAGTCATTTTGGAACACAAGCACTTTGCAAACAGCAAGCGCAGTAATTGACAAATATTTTGGAACGTTACATTGATCAAATACTCCCTAAAACTTCACATTAAGAACCTCAGAGACACCGTCCTAATGAGCCATAGACATCCACTGCTGCCATCCTAGGGTATTTTTGCTTCTGAGTTCTGTGGGAAAAGAATAGGACTTCATAGATTTTTATCAGCATTTATTATTTATAAAGGCCTGTTGGCAAGCACCATGTTTTATGAACAAATAAAAGTGAATGATCGTTGCTTCAAAACCACATAATGAATGAATGTATGCTTTGTACATACATTCAAGTGGGTGCTGCTAGTTTATTGTATGGTGAACATGGAAAAAAAGGAGTTTTTACATCTCTAAAGAGGAATAACAATATCCCCTTCGAGGTGTACTGACGTGAAAGCCAAGCCCAATCAAAAATGAGCTCTGCAATCACTCCTAAGAAGCCAAGCCCCTGCCTGGTTTTCTTAACAAGCGGAGTTTTTGCCCTCATGCTCTCCCTGTGCAGAACAAGGCAGACAAAAACAGAGGAAACCAACTTGCTGCCGTATAAGGTAAAAAAAGGTTTCTCTTCCTGAGCTCCAAGTAACGAGGGAAAGTCACACATGTGGCCACGCAAAGCAGAACTACGAATACAGCACTTGCTCACTGCCGACAGGCTAAAATTAGTACTTTATTCAACTGCCCAGCACTACGCACTGTGCCTGTCCTCCGCAGCATCTCCCTATTTGTCTGTCTTCCCAGTTGCTCTCTGCTTTGTCTCACTGGCTAATTTGTCCATCGGGGAGCAGCCAAGCACACCACCCGAGTGCAACAGCCCCTGCTCATCCCAGGAGCCCGAGTAAATGGATATCCACTTGCAGCTACACCTGAGCAACTCTGCAGTGCCTCCACTGATTTCACCCCAAGACAGCACCTGAGAGCAGCACTTGTCCCCCACGGGACACTCCAGAACCAATTAGGTCCTCCATGCTTCCCACTGCGCACCTTCCCCGCTCCTGCTCTGGCTCCCCAGTGACACCTGTAAGCACAGCGCTCGTCCATACTCGCTCTAAGCAGAGATTTACCCTCAAAGATAATTCCACATTTGCATCTGTTCATTGTATTGTATTTGCAATGACAGCAAGCAAATTATGCAGGGAACAGAGGAACATTTGCCTGGTGCAGCTGGGCCAGCGTTCATGCATGCTGGGGACTGGTTTGAGCTTCGTTCCCACTGACCAGTTGTCTGTTACTGGTTGTGGATCCATGGGGCCATGATAACATTCTGGTCAGGATATAGCCCTGAAGAAGGATAGAGGGTAGAGACAGCAGCACCTCAATCAGGGTAACCTCTTGGAGGAGGTAGGTACAACTCTGGGATTCCCAAAGCAGCCGTGTTTTCCAGCTGGTGGGACTGGGGTACATGAGAAACTCCGAAGGAGTGAACCAGCTACTCCAGTACAAAACACAGCACAAGAGTTGGGAAAAGCAGGAAAAGAAATGCTAAACTGGTGAGGAGAGAACAACGGAAAGGAGTTGGAGGAAAATCCCATACTAGGGACTACCAGTGCTGATCCTACGCTCAGACACAGTAGCACAGTGTGCCAACATACAGTCCTCCAGCACATCCATACATTTCCAGCATACTGGTGCCCACTGGTGACATCACCTCCGTGGGCTCTTCCTTGGCCATTACTGTGATGAAGGATTATCCCACGCTCATTCATGCTGACAGTTCATTTTGCCAGTAGCTCATCGGAAACAATACATTTACTTACTAAGGTGTTACATAGAAGCAGCATGTCCCTGTCTGGCTCATACGAATCTATGACCACCTATCCTCACATAGGGTACAGAACTGCTGAATGTATCTCAACAGATGTGATGCAGTTTGCTTTGGAATTACAAACATGTTCCAAACTAAACTTACTTGCTTTATTATATGGAGATGACTGCTAATTTCCATTTCATATTAAGAGGGAATATTAACCACGGTTAGATTAGCCACATACCTTGAAAAATTATAGATCACGTTCAGTACAAATTTGCATAAGTAGTTTGAGCATGTGAGAGAGGAGCAGTGCTAAATACTGAATACGAGTACCAAATGCGGAGATCTTACAGTATAATATATTACGTGCATGGCCTCAAAAAGCCTCGGAGATTATGAATACATTTCTTTTCCATGGAAACTATAATTCTCAAATCCAGGAAGCTATTTTGAGAAATTTAAATCAACTATACACTTACATCTGCTGAGAGAAGAACACTTCATTTTCACAAGCTGCCTCTCCCAGTGCATACTCAAAGGCACAAGCGTTGCCGTCTGGACATCTTTCCAACTCTTCTACTACACTTCTGCCCCTGACACCAGATCTCACTCTGCAGATTCAGCGCAAAGTCTTATTTTGGCTGTTTTGTACCTAACACCAAGACTTGCAGGGCTGCTGTGCATAACACCTCTGCATCGCTTGAGGAGGACAGGGAAAAGTAGTAACGCGGGATGCACGAAGTGAATGCCCCGCTGGATTTCCTGGGGTTTTATTCAGTACAAACTAGAAACGCTGGCACCCGAGCCGAGTTACCGACCAGCTCCGAAGCCAGAGGCGGTGACAAGCGAACCCTCAAGCAACCGCAGGCACCGCGGCTTGGGTACCGGGGGGACCGACCGGCTGCAAACGGGGAGGGGGGGCCAGGGTTGACCCCCGGCACTGCTGAGTCATTTAAGCCCTGAAACTGTTGTAAATCCCGCCCGCGGGGTGCTGCCCGCCGCGCTGCCCCGGCTGCGAGGGAACTTCCCCTCCGCTAGCGCCGGCGGACCCCGCGGCGCGGCCCCCCCCCCCAAGGCCGGTACCCACTCACCAGGTAGGCTCCCACCGTGCCCTGGGCTAGCATCAGGGCGCACTCGGACACCAGGAAGAGCTGGATGCTGGAGAAGCAGGAGACCTTCCTCCGCCGCCTCCGCTGCCTCGCCGTGCCGGCCCCCGGGAGCTCACCGCCACCGCCGCCCGCCGAGCCCTGCTTCCCCGGCATCCTCCCGGGCACCACCGCCGCCACCGCGGGATGGCGGCCCCGCGGCTGCTCCGCTCCGCGCCTTCCTCCTCCTCCTCCTCCTCCTGCTGCTTCTGCTGCTGCCCGGGGTGCCAATCACAGCGGCAGCCCGCGGCGGCTGCCTCTCCGCCCGCGGGCTGCTGCCATGGCCAGCTCGCCGCCGCCTCCCTCTCCGCCTCCTCCTCTCGTCTCTCCTCCCCTCGCCCCGCCGCGCTCCGTCCCTCCACCGGCCCCGCGCAGGCCGGATCCGCGCCCCCGCTGCCGAGGGGCGGGGGAAAGAGCGGGGCTGGCGCCGGCGGAGGCTCCGCGGCGGCGGGCGGGGTTGCCCGGGGTTCTGCCGCCGCATCTCTCCCGCAGCCTCTCGGAGGCGGGAGCCGCGGAGGGACCCGCACGGGGCTGGAAGTTCTGAACGCAGGTAGAGGGTCCGCATCGCCCCCCTTGTGTCCCCCAGCCCGAGTGCCAGAGAATCAGCCAGGCTGGAAAAGACCTCTAAGATCATCAGGTCCAGCTTTTACTTGAACACTGCCAAGTCCACCGCTAAACCATGTCACTAAGGGTCTCATTTACAAGGGTTTTTAACACTTCCATGGGCCGTGATTCCACCACCGCCCCTCACAACCTCTTCTAACACCTACCCACCGTTGCAGCAAAGAAATTGTTCCTAATATCCAATCTAAGCCTCTCCTAGCACAGCTTGAGGCTGTTCCCTGTTGTCTTATTACTTGCTGCTTAGGAGAAGAGACCAATCACCTCCTGACTCCATTCTCCTTTCAAGTAGTTGTAGAGAGGGATAAGGTCCTTCTCCAGACTAAACACCCCCAATTCCCTCACCTGTTCCTCATCAGACTTGTTCTCCAGACCCATCACCAGCTCTGTTGCCCTTCTCTGGCCCCACTCCAGCAACTCAGTATCTCCTGTAGCCACCCTCCCACAGACGCTCCTCTGAAAGGGTGAGAGGCAGCTGTGCAAAAATCACACATTCAGAGGGAATTAACAGCAGTAGGTGCCCTGGGTAACCACGGTCACACAGGTGACATTTTGCCCTCAGGCCCTTGCTTCGTGTCCCCAGCCACTTGTCTTTCTGATGGTGCCTTCTGTTGTCACCCCACCTCAAGTTCTAATTTCAAGAGATACCTTCTGTTAAAAAGCACTAAACATCACTTCTACTATTACAGATCACATTCCTCATGGGCGTAACAGCAAAACCTGATCCGCTTTGCTCTTCAAGAGCACTTGTCCAGTTCATTTCAGGATCCGCACTGGGGGCTGCTGCCTTACTTCCTTGTGGTAGTAAACATCTAGTGAAGTGGAAGTTTAAGCACTCAATCCATTGGGTATGGGGACACCACTGGCCTTCAAGAACAGTTTTCTGTGGGAACAGGTTACATTCCTCAAAAATACCTCAATATTTGGATCCTGGATTCAATTTTCCAAGGTGGTTTGAAACTCCTGAGCAGCTCACAAGGTACCTTTGAAGTGGAATCTCAGAACACTCAAGGTATGAGCCAGTCATCACCACTAACACCAGCAAGTCAAGAGAACTGACACTTTAGATAACCTTTTTTTCCTCCCAGCACTCTCTTTGAGTTTCTTCTCTCAAGATACTGCCATTATTTGGGGGCTTTTTATTTTGGCCTTTTTTATATGAGTACCTTTTATAAGTAAGGTGAAAGTTAATCTCAAGCAGTCTCCACCCAGGTCGATGGGTCTTCACCAAGGTCTGCCCCAGCAGAACTGCAGACCATTGAGGGAAAGAAACATCAGAGACCTGGCACACTCAGCTGTTGCCCTTTGTTCATCAGCTGCCAACAGCTCCCTCCCATGCTGAACTTTGGCTTTTGTAGCAGGTCTGGGCCATATCAACAGGTATCAAGTCCCATCTACCCCAGGGCCAGTCTCCAACACTGATGGCCCAAGGCAGCATCATCAGACACTTAGTGAGGAGAACAGTCTGGTGTTTGTAGCTGAATGGTCTTGTTTTCAGTGAGATATGTATCAGTATCCCAGACATTGTGTACCTCTCAAGAAGCACTCTGAGGCTTCAAATGCCAAAGTTTTTGCATAAGGTCGTGAAAAACTGGCTCATCCCTACAGGGTTCCTGAGGTTTGTTTTCCATCCAGGAAAAACTGGTTCTTCTACCTAAAGAAACCCTAAAAAAAGCTCATTTTCTTGAAATCTCTTTTAGACTATGAAAGCACTCATCTCCTTCCTAACATCTTTATTTAGGGGCCTCTGCCATACAAGTTCTGAAGGTAGAAAGCTAGAAAGATCTCTACCTCTAGATGAATAAATTCACAGGCTAATTCAATTAGCATGGCTAGACAGATGCTTTGCTCCAGGTGGATGCTGTAGCACGTTATAAACAGGATGAATAATCTAAGAGACTTTTCAGTAGGAGAAAAGAGTGTGTCTCTCAAAATACCTGAGTATATAGAATTATGGCAGGAGTAGTCTTAAAATTCCCTAAAATATATGTATATCTTATATATAAATAAAGTATATAGGCAGCTTTTGCCTGCTCTAGGTTAGGTGCTAAAGGAAGCAAAGCTCTGAAAACTCATACAAATCACCAAGTGTGTATCTGCAGACCCAAGTAAACTTCTGCACATGCTATTCCAGTTACCAGTATTCCAGTTGATGCTTGAATATATATAAAATATATTCGAATACCATCATGCATCTTGATCATGTCTTAGACATCCTGTTGGAAGAGTTTGTCAAGGCTGAGGAAGCAGATATAATGCTTGTCTGTCACAAGGAAAACAGCTGCTAGAAAAATTTGACTCTAATTATCTGAAACATCTGGCTGGTTAGTTTATTGCAGCAGAATACAATTACCAGTCACATGTCTGTCCAGAAGAGACAGAATGCCTGGATATTTTCCACTTCTATATGTTACATACTTGCTCTTACTGCCTTTAGTACAGTTTCTCCTGGATTGCTCTGCTGAAGGAAGGAAGGAGGGTCGTGCATCTCAAGTATGTCAGTAGGCCTGAGTTTGCTTTCTGCCACCTCTCACCATACCACATCCCTGAGAGATCTCAGTAGAATGCTTCAGGGACGGGCAAGTGACCTGTTCAGACTTAATTACTGTTATACCCAAACGGTTGTTCTGGTCTAAATTGACCCAGCTTTAACTACTAATGTGTGGGATACTGATGTTCATGGATTATCAATAGCCCAGAATGAAAAGAGACTTTGCAGTTAGAACAGTCCCTTTTCCTCAGGGCTCAGTAGTTCTGCCAATGCAATTCTCAGTTACTTCCACCCCTTCTAAGCATTACTTTTTCCCCCACAAAAACTTGTGTTAAATTTCTTGCAGGTGCCTTCTCAGAGTTTTATAAGCACTTGAGCATTCATAGCTGGGAGGCAATGTGCTGCCATCGATAAGGTTGGACACAATAATCTTTAACAAGTCAGCTCCTCTGAGACAGTTTCCTTAGTATCTTCTCTACTGGACATCGCCTTGCTTAGTACCTGTGGGCTTGTGTCAACATTAACCTTTGGGCCACCTCAGCAGCTGGAGTTTTATCTGTCTCCATCCCAAAACATTTTTCTGCTTGAATTCGTTTTTTTCTTCTGTTTGTGGTTAATCTTATTGAGAATCAGCTACATAGTCAGGTGTTTTGATACAGGCATAACTTTCTTCATCCGCATCTAGAATCAGTGCCTATGGTAGATCGGGTTCATGGCTAGAACAGAGCTAAGGGAGAGCTATGAAGGATGAAGACCTTAATGAAGCACTTGACTGATCTCACACATCAAGGGGCAAAAATATAAACTCCAAAAGATCTAAGCTTAACCATCATCAGTGTTGGCTACAGGAGGAGGGACAGCAGAGGATGATTTTCCTTAAGCAGAGCTGGTGGAAGGAAACCTGTTCTGTAAAATGTGCTAAAGCAAGCAGCTGATCTGTGTCATTAGGCGTCTCTACAATTGCCATTGGAATCAGACTCCCAAACCTTCCAAACATATTTTACAGTCCAGGGAGCTATTGCGTGCTTCATCCAGCACAACTTCACTGAAGCAGCGGTACCTGCTCCTCCTAAGGATGCAGCAGAGAAAAACAAGGACAACTGCTAAGAGAAGATGATGTTCTCACAGAAGACATATTGGTCCTGTGGTGTATATTAAAAACAACAAAAGCAGTGCTGCAAATGTAACTATTATCTTCTCACTGCTTTGGATATTTTCTACAGGGTGACTGTGTATTTCACTGCTCTCCTCTACACTGCTGTAGGTCAGGAGCAGCTATTAAGAGTCTGACACTCACCCAAATGTCTGTGTCCTCACCCTTCCCCATGGCTATGGTTTTATGGCAGGTGGTTATGAGTGCAGTGTTAGGGTTTCTCTCCTGCCCTGTGGCCCTGGGTGCCAGCCTAGCTGCAAATCACACTTAATCTGGTATAATTGCAAGAATGACTGAGGAACATCATCTCAAGAGCCAGCTTGGGGGCATGCTTGCTTCAGTGTGCTGGGTTGACACTTGTTCTGCCCCTTGGTCTGGCAGAGTAGCTGCTTTCATGTGGCTATAAGGATGTCCTGGTGTTACATTAGGTGCTGGAAAATAATATTCCTGAGGTTTGCATTCTGCTGCATTCATGAAGTTAAAAATCAGGCACAGCTGTCTGTGATACCACTCTCAGACTACACCCATTTGGGTTTCTTTCCAGGACAATGCAGCCATGTTGAGGCCAGCTTTCATTTGCTTTAAGCCACTTGGATGAAAGAAAAGCTCATATGCTGCCAAATGGATTTGCATGTAGCATAAATCATGTCCCATCGGCACCAACACACCCCTGGCTGTTGCATTTGTCTGAGGGAAGGCTTATGTATTAAGAAAATGAGGAATAACTTCAGATATGTTCAAAGAGCAAGGAAGAAAACATAAATAAATAAGAAATCCCAGGACTGTAGCCAAGAGGGTTTTCCTCAGGATGGCTTTGAAATTCTGTTTGGTGACTCGCTTGTGAAAAACCCTATGGATCAGTTGGTACAGGAGGGAGGCGACAGGAAAGGGGTTTAATCACCTACCAGTGTAGAATGAGGGCCTAAGAGTGTACATGAGCCAGGGTATGCAGCAGTAAGGAGGGCTGAGACTGGGACAGCTTGTGGATGTATCAGCAGCTGTCATTTCCAAGATACCATGATGCTAACAGTTTTAATGCAATTTCTTTCTATAAACACTCCTGATTTTACTGCCTTGCTATTTTGAGTCCTGCTGGAGACTTGGACTCATTAAAAAGGCATTTCCTTCAGACAAGCTGATTAGATAGCTGTTCCTTCCCCCAGATGATGAAAGGCTGGAGAACACCTCACTGAAGCTAAAAAATGCAGAAAATTAAGACATATTATTGTAACAAGAAGTGCAAGTTCACCTTGAAATCTAACACTATGAAAACAGCTGAAAAAGAGAGGAGAGTCTCAAATGTCCACAATCTACATTTCATAAACCTGGTTCCTAACCTCTAATTATGGTTCTCCCAAAGAAACAAGACTCCTATATGAAGGCAGCTGGGTAATCTCTAATGCCATTGAGTGCACAAGACATGAAGGCATGAGACACTCTTACAGGAGAACTAAGCACCCAGCAGGATCATGGTCTAAATGGAAATCAGGATGACTTTTGAATTAAAGCAATGTAATTTAGCAAACACAGTATAATTGTGGAGTACCTGCAAATATTGACATCAGCCTCACACCTCATTCAGTAGGAAAGTTAATTTGCAGAATGAGAAAATGAAAAGCAAATTGCTGGACAATAGACTACCACTTTCCTGACTGTTAATCAGTGTCTCATAAAGTGATGTTTGCCCAAACTGTAAGTCAATATACAGTGAACGTATTTAATTTCTTTATTGTAAGGATGAGACCTTGAAGGTCTAAATCTAGAAGATGGTTCTATTTAGTCAATAAAAAATAAAAAAGGGAATGTTACCTGTTTGTATTTTACAAACCAATGTGCATTTCTGATGCACGATACCCGTGGTAGGAGCAACTTATTACAAATGTTCTGCTTTCCTGTCACTGTCACACTCTGGAAAGTATTCTTGGCCAGACTCATATGTGGCTGATGATGCAGCAGAAGGCAATGTTCCCCGGAGTCAGTAAGAATCTGTCTTCCAGGTGGTGGGGTAGTACAAGGATTGATGGTGACATCTTTTGTGTAGGAAGTCACACCAAGCTCTCACACGATCGCTGTTGCTAGTGACACATGGACCAATGCTGAGCATTAGTTGTGGTGAGTCAAGCCCAAAGTTCATTCCTGGGATTTAATTTTGACCCCTTACTTTTGGGGGTATTTTTGTGTTAGCTGCACACAGTTCAGTTCCTTCTATGTGCTTCGACCTTGTAACTTTCTTTAAGAGCAAAATGCAGCAGAGCTTTTATATGACAGTTTGTGAAGTGCTTTGGATTGAGGGGTTTTAAGCACTGTGTAAGCAAGTGGAATTCCAGCCAGACACTGCATAGTTGCGCCCTGATGCTTCTTGCTAGATAATAACTTGACAGACCCAATGCCTGTAAATCAAACTGTCTCCTTAATAAAGAAACCATTTACAGAGGTACCCAATGGCATCTTCAAATCTGTCCATGACTGCACAGACATCCCAGGCCCGGAGCCTTCTATTTACTGTCCAGGCTATATTCTCTGTGGATCTTGCACTTGTGCATGAGCACTTTACCATTCATGCTTGCTTTATTCAATGCAGTCATATTTTTTTTTCTGGACGTTTTGTGCAGCATGTGTCTGTGTCATGATACTAGTTCCTGAGTTTATTGAAGTCACTGGTGTGCCTCTTTGCAGAATAGATTCTGTTAACTTCTCCAAGCTGGTAAAAACCTGGCTTTGGCCTTTCCTGGATTAGCTGGATCTTCCCAGTGGAAGTGATTTTCCTGTGTGATTTTGTGGTGAATTTGCAGTACTAAAGTCTCTATAATACGCACTGCAGTTGCAGAAGAAAGACCTGCCATAGGCCACTGTGGAGGATGTTACTTCTGTCAAGCTAAGGTAAGAGTTGAACAGTTTGAAGTTAAATACTGATCAGGTGACAATTACAATAGTGGCCTATGCTGTCAGTAAGAGATTCAAGACAATTTGCAAAGACAAAGTGGGACCATTACAGACAGAAAAGGAACAGCATTGACAGCAGTGTGATGTTGTTCAATAGCTTCTCAAAACACAAACAGCTCCCACAAAACAGCCTATTTGTATTGCCTCTTTTCTTTTAGCCAGAACTGAATTCTCTTGCCCCTTCAACTGGTGCACGATGCAGTTCAATTCAATAGCTTCTGCTTCACAGCAGCTAACAGTGCTGTTGGGTGTTACCTTATATACTTATGTAATTTCAGTTGAGCTACCTTGGTGTAAAAGAACACCCTTTTGTCACCAATGCCTTCAGGTACCATAAGGTCAGTCATGATCTTTTGGACTGGACACATATCCGTGAGTTGAATAAATATCTTTGGGGTTCATATTAATAAGCCACAATGTGCCTTGGAGAAACAGCAGCAATCTGAGTATATAGTATTTTGGCAAAAAATAAATGTTTTTCTTCTGTTTTGTACTCTGGACTGTAAAAGCCTGTTGTGACTTTCAGCATTCTTGGCAGCCTTTGATCCTCAAAAGTTCTGCACAGAGGCTACGGGAAGCAAGTAGAAACCCCGAGAAAGGAGTTGGATTTAAATAATTTTCTTCTGGAGAACACTGCTTAACCCTTACTGTGTTTTTTTTTTTGGTCAGCTTTTAGAATTTACAGGACCTCCAAATTACTCTAGGTCTGTGAAACCATCTGAAACTACACTGTCTATAACAGCCTTTTGTAACAAATAATGCCTGAATATACTGACTGATACTAAGGCAATGATCATCTGGTATAAACACTTAAATCAAGTGTGAGGGGAACCTTTACTGAAGTCACTGCAATAGACTGACTGAAGACCTTGCTGCAGATTTCCCATACATCTGTAGGCAAGCTGCAGCCAAAAAAGCATCTGTGTCTTGATGCATCTTTTGCATGATTAAGGTCTTAGAGGCAGGAACTTCCCTTACAAAGGATCCTTACAGTGTTTGGTATGAAGGAGTCTAGTATCTCTGAAGTAATGATAAAAATGCAGGATGGAGGAATGCAGGGGAGAGGGGAATTGTTGACCTCACTGGAACTTAGACAAGTCAGTAGAAGATAGAGAATGCACTTGCTCTCTGACTGACCTCCAATATGAGAACAGGGCAACGCAATGGAAGGTCAGTGAATAAAAACAAGACATTTGATAGCACCTCATAAGGCAGCAAAGTGTTGCTTTACTTCACCTTGGAATAAGCAAGGCCATCAGGGTAAATAATGCCCAGGTCACTTACTGTAAAGCTAACAGAGCCCACATTTTTAGTTGCTGTGACAGAACAACTCTCCTATGAACCCCTCACAGAAAAGGCAGGATGTGGGAGAGGAAGGTGTTATTAAAGGAGCTTTGTGAGCTTCTTATCTTGAGGCTTCTCAAACACAGCCTCATCTGATGCTAATTCTAGAGTGTTTAATGAGCATGGAGGAAATGGAGCAAAATGCAGAGCAGCAACAAGGAGAGGAAAAGCCTGACAGGTTCTTAACGTTCTATCCCTGCTCCACTTTTCATTGCTATTTTAAAAAGAAAATAATTGGGTTACAGGAAATATCCTGAAAGCTCTTCATGACTGTTTGCTGTCTAGGTAGACCTGCAGGTGAGCCCTCAGTAGTTATTTTTCATTGAGAAAGAGCCACAGTTTCTATCTCCTACATTTCCGTAGCATGAAAAGTTGTCGACAATCCAGGAATGACATTCTGCTAATGTTGAGGGTGAAGCAGTGGAGGTTTGGAAGTTAATTGTTATCTCACAGCAGAAAATGGGATGGAGAGTTCAAATGGGTTAAAAGATAACTAATTTCTCACTATGCATTCAAGTATATCTCTCCTGTAGCTTAAGAAACAAGTCCCAGCTTCTTATATGTATGGTAGAACACCAAGAGATGGGATTCAATCCCCCACTAAAATCTAATTTCCACCATGAGGAAACCATATGCCCTTAGACAAGAAAGTTACAGACAGCACCTAACCCAAATAAAGAAATGACCCTGATTTTCAGAGATAATCCCTGGAGTTTAGTGCGATTTGGTTCTATAAAGGCACCACAACCAATATTGCCACCACAAGGATGGGGATTATGTCCCATTGCCTATTCTAGCTCTCATATGATCCTGCAGTGTAATTTCTTCTACTGATGTGACTGGGAGCTCTGTGAATAATGGTAACAACTTGTAAATATCATCCAGGATCAACCTTAGCTTCCTTTCTAACTTTCAAAGTCTCTTTTCTGAAAACTTCCTAACTATCAATTACCAAGGATACGTTTGGCTGCATAATTAGGATGAAGGACAGTTGTTCAGAAGGCGAACAATTATCTATTGTAATATAAAACTTCCTTGTAAATCAATCATAAATGTCCTGTCAGTGATTTATGACCAGTATAAAGAAACTGAGAGATGGTTTTGAATGCAGATTTTGTTACAAATTACTTCCTTGAATTTTGTTCTAAATACAAACATTTACTATTATTAATAGTCTGTGCACATCGCATTGAAGCAAAATGGAGCACAACTCCTTAAGACAACCAGTGTACTTATTCAAAACTTTCTTGCATAACTTCCTCCATGTGGACATATGTTATTAATCTTTTGACAAGGAGAAGGATCTTGATTCTTCCCTCTCTTAGCACTAAATGGAAATGCAGTTCTGGAACAGAGCATTGACATTGTACATATGCAAAGGAGGTGAGAATCAAGGTCTTTAAAAAAACTTGGCTTTGGTAATATTCAACTTTGTGGACTTACACAGATTGCAGCAGCGCTGAACTGATCCATTTTAGACCGAAATTCCAGAGATAGCACCCTGCTGAATACAAAGTCTGAGGCTCTGCTCTCCTCTTAGTGAATATTCATTTACCACCTGCACAACATGATACAATAATGATCATTCAGGAGGGTGATTTTCACTGCAGTCAAACAGCTGTATCAGCATGCCTTTTCTTGATCAAGTTGAATGAACTAATGCTGTTGTTTGCTCATTACCAGATCTGAGAATAGCTCTTTACCAGAGCTGATCGAAGTATTTCTAACATACTTTCCTACTGTTGTGTTTTTTTTTTCCATAGGAGATGCTTTCCCCATAATAAATACACATATTTCTGTGAAATTCAGCTTTTTATGTAACCTTTTAGTAAAAGTAGTGTGTTTTGCTTCCTTGACTTTCTGTCAGAATTCTTCTTTCAGTAAGTAAAAACTCTGATGAAGATTTTAATACCTTTTATCTTTTTTTATCTCTCTGTTTATCTGGGAAGCTCAATACAAATGTAAAAATATGTCCATTTTAAGCTTCAAAATGGAAACTGAGACATCACCATTTTTGTCAAATTGCTTGCTCTATCATCTTGTCTAATTAGCCAGCTGTAAGTGCAGAATGTCTCTTACAGCTCCTTGTGTGTTCTGAATTAGTGTAATACTGCCGACATTACCACGTTTTTCACGTCCTACTGAGCTTTTTGTGGTTTTAGGTTTCCTAATAGAAGCATTAGAGGGCCACATTTATAAGCTTGTCCTGATTTATGAGTGCATTTTATTGGAGGGGAGATTAAATTGTGGTGGGTTGGGTCTGTTTGGGTTTCCTAGATAACCTCTGATTAGTTTTAATACAGGTAGCCCTCACAGTATATCAAAAGTCTCAGCTGGTCTGCAGCAAAATAAGGCTGTGACTGGTAGGCGAGCTTTCCTCATATGGTAACTCATTAAACTGAGGAGATTATTTACGATGTTTGCAGTCACCCCAGCTTATGGTGTCATTTGAGGAATCTCAAATGCTCCATATAGAATAAGAAATATTTGATAGTTCACAAGTGACTCATTAAGATCTGAACAAGTTCAAAACATGCTTTCCTGAGGAAAACTCACTGAGTGATGAATGTGACCATCACTGGGCAAGACTTAGATACTGCCCAGTGTTTGCAGAGCATCTGAACCCCGTCCAAAAGAGGAAATTTACAGCAGCAGTTTGGTCAGTCTGTCATCGTTCTGTTATTTAGCATCTGCAATATATTACATTATACTTCTTTCTAGCATGCTTTGGTGTCCATGCTAATAAAGTATCAGTGCTTAGATATACTCCTTGAATTCATTCACTATCCTGACATTCTTAACAACTCACAACTGTACTGATGTATATACACTTCAACAGAAAAAACAACCCCCAAATCCCTCTGTGTCCCGCACTGAGCTGGCCTGCCTCTCCTGAGCACCTATACAGCCATGCCACGGGGATCCTGGCCATTCTCTTTGTGGTATGTGTTTATTGTCACTTGGATGTCTAGTCCATCACTCAGCTGGCAAGCAATCCGAGATGAGGTCTTTACTCATGTTTTCTGTTAAGTGGCTAGTGCACAGGGGAGGCAGAGGGGGATATTAAATAATAATGACAATAATGATACATCTGATAGAGTTCAGTTCCGCTTTAGCACTAAATGGAAAGCTGAAAGCCTCCCTGCGGATCTTCTCCATCTTGAGCACCAATGATTGTAACAGATGCATCAGTTTTTAAATTAATAACTTGCATGATAAATAATACTGATACATGTGTTTAGAAAATCTGTGCCCAACTGGCATGTTTTGATTAGCTGCCAATGATGACACTGTCACGTCCGTAATGTAACTTATTAAACGTATAGATGCTATCTACTCTTTTGTTGGAGCAAGACGACATAGATCTGTTAATATGGCGCATGTCCTTTACCTCCAACTTCATAAGAATATTATGAAATAAAAATAAAATCAGTGAGCAAAGGACTTTTAAACGACCTGCAAACAGCAAAGGATTTGTAAAAAACAAAACAGGAATGAGGAAACACCGAAGATGGAAACCACTGATCCATTTAAACACAGATGAAACGATTTGTCAGTGCACTGGAAAGAAATATTAAACAGATACAAGCTATTAATTTCAACCTGAGGGTCAGCCTGGGAGTGTGAGTAGCATGTAAGGTTCAGGTTAAACCTTCACAGTGGGGAGGATCTCACCATAAATCACAGCTTCTTATTCTTCCAGGGGATGTTGATACAGTTCATGTAATAACTAGAAAATGCTTTGAACAGATGAAAACATTTATAGAAAGCAAGGACAGATTGAAAGGTGGAAAGAGTTAAAAAATTACAAGGCAAGCTAGCAATGGCAAAATTAGAATAAAGAAATATTGATCTCTCTCATTTATTTCTCTACAGGGGGTGGGCATTGAGAGGTGAGATTGGTCTCAATGAAAAATACTGTCTGTGCTATTAGAGCTTCTCATGGGAGCAGAGACCTTCCTGCTCATAAGCCAGCATCTTATATTGTAAACTCCCTGTGGGCTGGAGTCTCCTGGTCATTTTTTATGTCTGTATGCTGCTAGAGTATTCGAGCATCTTCCATGCTGAGCTTAACAAATATGAAGCTTTTACAAGACTTGAGGATGTCACTGGCTCATCCCTCATTTTGAAGTACAAATTCTCTCCTCAGTGCTTTTGGAGGGGAATGAGGATGCTGGGAAAAGCTGTATGAGCAGTTAATGTGAGGAATTTCAGCCTTGATGCCTCTATTCTGGGCACTCCTTCACCTGAAGCAGCATTTGCCTCCTCTCAGCTGCCTATCCAGCCAACACTTTGTCCTTGTCCTTAAGAACAATAAATTTAAACTGTACAACAAATCACTACCTTTGTCTGCAGGGGACAGTAAATGCCACTCTACTCATACCTTACTGCTCCTTCAACTATCTCATGGCTTAGTACTAGAAATAATGATGTGAATAACTATGTCAGCCTTTTCTGTCATGATTAAGACTGTGCCAGTCATAAAGGTCACCATATGATAGACAGACCACAGGTCTCCACAAGCCAGTGTGACCAACACATTAAACATTGGATTGCAGCTTGGTTAAGTGACTAGTGTAGTGTGAGAAATGAAATCAATTCACTCACCCTGGTGAGAAATGAGTATTCATTGTTGGCTGTGTTCAGATGGCTGAGAGTCTGGAATGCCGTATCTTCATGTTCATAACCTAGACATTGCCTGAAAAAAATAACCCTCAAACTCAGTAGCACTGGCAATGCTGAACACTTACTCCTGCAAGTCTTTGAGTTTATCAACATACTTGATTTACGAAGCAGAAGTCTCCTCCTTGGAGGTCTTGAGCCATCCTGCCCCTGCCATGAGGAGCCTGCTCTGCCCGGGCACCGATTCCAGCATCAGTACAACAACAGTACTGGAGGAGATTTGTGATGCTCTGCCCGGAATAAATACCACCAACAAAACTGTTGTAGCTGTTTCAAGGGGATTGTATTTCTATCCCTCATGAGAGAAATGTTCAGGTATAGCTAGATGCATTTTTAATGACTTGTCATCTTATGGAACAAAGGCATTTATTCCCTCTCCCCACCCTTTCTCCTTTCCCAATCTTCCCCATTTTTAACACGTACCTTGCACCAAAACAGACAAATCTATCGGAGGCAATTTCAACAATCCCTGTTACTGTGATACCATGTTACATCTTGTTGAATCAGAATTAAACATAGATGTTTATAGAGAGCAGGTTAATGTCTGTCTCAGCATCTATTTCTCAGTTGTATCCTTCTCTATCTGGTCTTGAAAGGCAGTTCGATTTTTTTTCTTCTACATTTGATTCCACTTTCAAAGGTGCCTCAGTTGAGCAAGTAGGATTTCAGATTGATCTTACCTGTTTACAACAAGTTGATCATGAGTTCAGAAGCATCACTGTTTAAAAAAGCACTGAAGTTGTAGTCATGAATAGTGGAGTGGTCTTGAAAGCGAAGTGCTGAAGCATTTAGCATCTGTGCTCCTTGAATATTGATTTACCAGGTCAGTCTTAAAGGCAGCTTCTTCCTTAGAAGAATATATCCAATACTGTATACAGTGTGTACAATCCTGTAAGTCCAGACATGCTCTTAAAGCTTGGGCCTGTCTGAAAATAATTAATAATAAGAAATAAAGTTGTATTTGTGTAACCTTTCTATAGAAAAAGCCTCTAATTGGCATAGGTATTGGGGCAAAGCAGCGCTCAGAAGCAGCATTGATAACAATTCACGTTGGGACATTGTTCGCTAAAGGGCAATCACTTCTTTTATTAATTGCTTTAACAATATGATCTGCAGAAAGC
Source organism: Neopsephotus bourkii (assembly GCF_033783945.1). NCBI lineage: Eukaryota > Metazoa > Chordata > Aves > Psittaciformes > Psittacidae > Neopsephotus > Neopsephotus bourkii. The sequence goes on from NW_026902048.1 coordinate 5,722,294, forward strand.
TACATATGAAATAATTATAGGACTCTAATGATTCCTGTTGTAGCTATGGCAGTGTTTCCACTGACTTCAGAGGGGGAAATTTACGCCCTCTCTTCTAGCAGCAAAAATCAAAGCCACAGCTTGGATGGCTTCAATTCTGCCTGGTTTTGGTTGTATGGCTGTTGAAAAGGCGAGTGTGCCAAAGAGGTGCCGAAACCACAGCTCTTGTTATTGGCTGCTGTGCTGAAAACACATTCATTGCACACACCTCAAAAAGCGCAAGGGAGAAAATTAAGTCTGAGTGTGTTTTATTTCTTTGTGCAAGTTTTCTTCCTCGGTTACAAGAATCTTTTCTTTTCAGCTGTTTAATAAAGAAGTCACAGAATGTAATTGTTAAAACAAGCAGTGGGAAATGCAACAGCCTGACAAGAAACTACATGTCTTATTTATCTCCACTGAAGTCGCTCCTTCAGGAGGTGCACACTGGTGAGATGTATTGCATTGGAGCGTGTGCCTCTGCTGTTTGTCAGAGGTACTTCTCTGTGGCTCTGCAGCAATTTCCTCACCTCCATAAGTCCTAAAGGTAAATGCAAACCCAGGGCTGGACTAACCGATGAGTCTTAGCAAAGACTTATTCCCCCTGCCTCCCTTGCTATTAATGCTGAGGCAGAAATGAAGCAGGTCTGGAAGAAATGGAGATCTGTGGGTGGCCTCCTGACTGTAGGAAAAATTAAATCAAAGCTGAAGGAATAGTTATCCCTGGGGAAGAGAGTTGGTGCTTATAAGCTTTCTTTGCAGATGCTTGCAAAACTGCCCCAGTGGAATGTATAGTGCACAGTCCTCAAACAACAAGCTTTGGCTAGAATAGAGATCAGAACAGATAAGACAAGAAGAAAATAATGTTTTGGGTACATTTATTTCATGGAAGTGGCAGTATAAAATTGGATCCTGCTTAACCAGATTGGAATTCTTCTGTGCAATGATTTAACAGCATGCTGATGTGCTGATAGCATTTGCCGTCAGCTTAGCGAATGCTGGTACACCATGCTCCAGTCCTACAAAAATGCCTTCGTTTTCGCAGATAGCTATCTGAGGGCATCAAGGCTCATCCGAGATGGATGGGTTCTTCTTTTGAAGACCTTAGCTACTATTTTGATCAGCAGAGTGTAAAAAACCTGAAGGGAATTTAAATCATATTTAAATTATTTCTTCAATTTTGCTCTCATTTTGTATATTGGGAGGAGAGGGAGTGAGCAAATACTGAACAATATTGCAATTATACCTTCAGAGGGTTTGGCTTATGTAGGGCAACTGGGCCAACAGATGGTGAATGCAATTTGATGTACAAAAGTATGAAATAACTGATCTGGACAGAAGGATTAAACTGGGGTGTGCGTACAAATTGAACATGGATCATGAAAAGTATATTGGGCTATTATGAGAAATCACTGAAGCCTGAGCACAGATGCTGCAAAAGACAGCAAATCACACTGCACTGGCACAGCAATAGAAACAAAGACAAAAGGTGAGAGTTTTATTGTTTTAGTCTTTTGTGAGTGATGCAGGCTGGAAGGAGAGAGCTGCCTTGGGGAGAGCACTGAAGGATCTGGTCAGGAGCAGAAAGTTCTCAGGGGCTGGGCTGATTTGTGTGGTAAACTACAAGGCGATGTGGTTTTAGAGAACCACCTTGAAGGAAAGGCTCCATCACTGCACTGCATCTCTTACACTAGCACTTAACAAGACACAGCATCGTATTAGTGCTGGCAGAAAGGCCTGGCTGAGACAAAAAAGGCCAGGCTGCCTCTTCCAAAGCATAATGCAAGCACAGAATAAGTAAAATGAGGGCATGCATTTGAGAGCACTTAATGGGAAGCACCAAATTTTTAGCTGATAATAGCCACTTAATGAAACAGGCCTTATATAAAGTCCTTCTAATCCTAGCTCATCAGCAGAAACTGTGCATCACTGGGGTGTTCCCAGGACAGAAGTACATTTCAGCTGACAAAGACGACTAAAAGATATCGGGAAATCTGTACAGTGCTTCTAGCTGTGCTGCTCACTTTCTATGGGAATGTGTGCACCAGGTATTGGTGCATCAGTGGGGAACACCAAGGAAGTGCTGGTTCCCAAGGTGGGCTGGGGCAGAGCAAACACTGATGTGACTGCACTGCTTTGGGAGTCGCACCTCTGCATCTGCACTCTGCACAGTGCATGCATTCTCTGCAGCAGGACAGCCTGCTCTGGATGTGCCCGAGATGACCACCTCAACCCAGTTGATCCATCTGTACTTAAACAATAAAGTATTAACCTGTTTCAAATGGGTTTTATGAGGAAGCTGACTGGGATGTCAACACTGTCCCTCCTCTTCTTCAGGAAAGAGTGCCTCAGCGTATGCATTACCTGTGCGTGGGACTGCAGAATACAGGCTATGGGGAGCTTTTGCTGTGATTCAGAATGGTATCCTGTCTTACCACTGGGGAGGTTCAATATGGAAGGGCCCCTGAAGGATTCCTCAGAAGAAGGGAAAGACTGGGGGATATTTGAGTTGCTGAAGTAGCTCACTGCCATTCTGTGTATGTTCAAATAACAATAAATTGAATATGCTACACCAGAAAGCCATGGCCAACCCTTCTGCCTGAACCCAGAAATACTCCTGTGTTCACTGTTAAGCTCTTCTAACAGAAGCGTGGTGCCATGGAGTACCTGCTGATCTGAACTGCCACTGCACTGACATCCTACCTGCTAGTATATAATTGTATATGGCTGCCTGGACCAGCAAGACATCACATTTCCCTTATTTCCTAGCTGGCTAAGTTACTTCTGGCTGGATGTTTGGTGGGTGGAGGATTGCTTCAGTTCATTTCCTACCCGTAACCAAGCAAATAAACTCATTTACTCTTAGAGCTCCGATTAGCAGAACCCATATTGAGGTATGAGAAAGTTCTTGTTTGCTTTTTCACCCACTCACAGCCACAGAGTCCAAATCAAATTAAACCTTCACCCTCAAAATGTGTCCTTTTTTGAGATGCATTTAATTCTTGCAAAGGCCCTAGGAGTGCTGAGGAGTCAGAACGGTGCCGCCTGAAGGGCTGAGGCACAGTAAAAACCTGACTTTGGATTTCATGGCAGAAATAGAAAATAAGAGTGTTGGAGAAAATCAGTTTAAAGCAAGTAAAAATGGATATTTCTAAAAAATAGTTTTCTTTAGCTTTGGATTATTTACCGTTATAAACTTTTCTCCCTTTTCAAAAAATACACTTCTAGCTCCATTTTTCAGTAAAAATTCCTGTCTCAGCATGAAGAGACAAATCTTTTCAGCTTGAAAACCTACCCCAGAACCTGGCACACTTGCAGTGAGGTATTTTGTTCTAAAAAATGTGAGCATGAAAGTTAGGGCATAAAAATTGCTCCCTTCACTTTTTTCCAGCCTTCACTGTGAGCCGGTCAGCTCAATTGCATTACCTCAGTGCATCTGAATTGCTATTTTTCAGGGACATTCTCTTGCTGAAACTACTTCTGCTGTATCCTTCCCTGGAGCCCCCAGATCCTTCAGTTCTAGCCCCATTTTGTCTTCTTTTTAACCCCCTTCTTTCAAATCTGGAGGCTGACACACTAAATGGAGAAATTTGCTAACTTATTTGACCATTTCTTGTTCTTCTCTCCCTCCCTCACAGATGATCTCCACTCCCCTAGATCCCCAAAACCTGCTGCATCTGGAAAGAAGCCATCAAGCTAGAAGACAGGTCAATAATATATGAGCCAGGAGTATGAGTAAAGTTATAGTAATTAAGGTGGTATCCTGAATCAAAAGCAGCACTTTAGGAATAGGTTAGTTAGCTTTAAAAGAAACTGCAAGAGTATGCGCAGACCTGAGTAGGTATTCCCTGGATATGTAAAATATTGTAAGTGTTAAGCTAAGAAAGAAAAGCTTCAGTAGGGGCTGCTTAGCTCTTAAGAAGGACCAAGAAGGATTTAATTTAGATTTAATGTAGTGAGAATTTTTTGGTTAAGAGATTTTACCTGCAATCTCTGAGTCTTTGCTTTTAGAACAGGATTCACTAACATGCCAACTATCCGAACCTTTCTGCAAGTGGTACATCTATACCATGACAAGTACAAGCCATGCAATGATGTACAGGACAGAAATCCTGCTGTTATCACTAAACTAAAGCTAAGCACCTACACCAATCTGTAGCAGGGTACCAAAGCAGGTCCTGAAAGGAATTTAAAAGGCATATATCTCCTTATGGAGATACTAAGGTGGATCCAGTGACAGCAAAGCCACGTTAATGTGCTGCAGCACATCAGCAAACAGCAGTGGGTTATGGTTTCCTGAGCTGGCCTTACTGTATGGGTACAGCTTAAGCTTCTCTGCTCCTTTAGGTACCCTTCCATGCCAGAACTGGCAGTGTCATTGTTCTCAATGTAAATCACAGTCCATTACAGCAATGTTGTGCAACCCAGTCCTGGAGCAAGGCTCGGTGCTCTAGGAGTAAGTAACAACTTGTATTTGTCCCCAAAACCTGTTAGCCTTGTAGCTGTAATAAACACATTCAAATCAGGAGTGGGGGCTGACAGCAATTCTGCTCTCCCAAATGCCTAACCATGCTGCCCTTAAGCCTCCTCTTCAATTCACCATACCTTCAGCACTACCTGCTGTCTCATATGTAATCCAAATTGACCTTCCCTCCTCCCTGAGCAGTACAGGCATGCTGTTTGTGTATCTCCAACCTGTTCTGATCACCATTCAGAACAAGCAGCATTTCTGAAGCGTTCAGCATCTTCGCAGCATTACACAAGCATTAACTTGCATCAGCTCTCCAGCCAGTCAATGCTCCTTGACATAAATTTGTTTCTTGTAGTTTTAGTATGAAAGGTTGAGAGGAAAAAGTGTTGGCACAATCCTCTCATGGGCAGAAAGCCAAATCAACTGTGGAAAATCCAAGCGGGTATAATGAGAGGTAAAGATCACCTTTGCTCATACTGTCAGTGCAAGAACTCCAGTTAATATTTAAAGACACGAGCCACTGTTCCTCATGCATGTTCCTCATTTCCTATTCTGCACAGGTTGTGTCTTGCAAAATGTGACCATTAAAAATATATAATTAAAAAAAAAACAAACCCAAACCACTTTTTGCCTGTATGCAGTACCAATAAGATAAAGTCTACACAATCCCACATCCTGACCATACTCCCTGATGTCAACCTGGATGAAGCATCTCTGTCTTCCAGAAGAAACAGAATGTTGTCAGATCTGTCACCTTCAGGAAATGCAACAGCCTTATTTTCTTTCATTTGCCCATCTCTGAAGCACCTCTCGCTTCAATGATTCCCATTTTTGTGATTAACCAGCCCATTTTTAAACACCTAGAAAATGGCTTTCCCAAAGGGGGAAGGGTCTGGATATTAACTCCAGCAACATCCTGTTCAACTACAGACCCATTTCTGCTGTTCATTAATCATTTTGGAGACAGTGTCTGCAAACAGAATTGCACAAGGACTCTCCTCTGAGTTTACAGAAGTGTTTATAGCTTCTTCTGTACTACCAGTGAAAAGCAATATCAATGTTCATTGATACATTAAATGCTCAGGCTTCATTCTGAACTCCTCTGCTGAAGCATAGCAAGATGTATCGAAAGCACTGTTGTGTGCTGCCTGCTGTACCTCCTCAAACTCATCTTCCCTGCCAGGCTGGATGAACAGGGAGTGCAACCATTTCCATTTTTAAATGAAGTCAAAACACAGTGAAGAGAAGCTTGGCTTTCTACAGTGATGTGCTCAGTGGTGGGATTCTGTTGTATTTTGAGAGGTTTAAACTCTGGCACAGTCTACTGGTCTCTTTTCTGAGCACATTGCCTAATGGTCTAATAAAGATTAAACCCTTTCCTTCAGCTGAAATTTGGCTCAGCTGAAAGCCGGCAGAATTTAACCCACAGGTTTGACAGTTTGGGGGTAGATTAGAGGCAGACATGCACATACACAGAATGATCTCAGGAAGCTTCAGAAGCTCAGCAAGAAGCAAACAGTAAAAATACAGCAAACAAAAAAATGCTAAATTCAGAGAAATCAGGATGAATATACCCATAGAATACACACATAGGGGTCATCTCAGGAAAACCTACATAACTAGATGGATGTTCCTGCCCTTCTCCTTTCACCCCTTATTGTTTTGCAGCCACAACCAGAAATGAGCCTCCCCCCTTCCCCAGGGTGAATTCAATCTCCCACCATGTCAGCAGCTGGCACCTCCTCAGCACTCACAGAGACATTTTGGGCACTGCCAAGACTATTCGCATTGCCAGAGGAAGGATTATTATCCGCTGAATCAATGAAACCTGTGTCAAACTCAACTGTCCTTCCAATACTCTGAGCACTTTATTGCTGCATGTGTCTGATGGAATGGGAACTGTTTAGTGTTAAACACTGAGGCACAACCTATGCAACTATTGCTGCAGGTGTTGTATGCTCTAGATTGGAGTTACCTACATGGGAACCTGAAATAGATACAATAGGTATTTGTAGTTGTTGATGCGTAAGTTTTGAGCGAATAAAGTGAGGGGAAATACTCCCTTTCTGGAAATGAAAGGACAGTCACAAAGCTTAGAAACTCTACAGTGGCACTGTCTGGGCTTGAATTATAAACCAGCCACAGCGTTAAAGCTGCCTGTGGAAATTTTTCAGGTGACCTGAGCAGAGGGAAGTTTGCATAAGTTCCCCTTCCATTAATGCTTTATCCAAACACACACTCACACATGCTACACGAATCCCGGCAGTCGGCCTCCTGAGTGGAGAGGGCTGAACACATGGCAGGCACTGTGTGTGAAGTATACTTTGCCCCAAGCTGCTTGAAATCCCAAAGATTTCCAAGAGAACTGCAAATGTTACCCTGCAGGTTGGCCACTTCCACCCTCGCAGTAATCAGAGTTCTCCCTCTAAATTCTGCCAGTATTTTTAAACAGGGCTGGAGCAACCCATATCTATAAATACTCCTCTTCTAAACCAATATTTGAGATTCCAGCTGATCAAATTATCTCTGTTAATGCACTCTTTTATTTATTAGGTATGAATGTTTTTCAGTACCGATGTCTTTTCTTGCCCTTCTTGTCATTGCCAGGTGACTCTTACTAGAACACGGTTGGACTACAGGGATTTACAGAAGAAACGTGTGTTTTTCCCAAACCAAGAGTCCTGTAGCTCACAGCCTGCAGTGTTTCCAGGATGTGAAATAACACAGTCAGCAGGAGAACATGTCAGTCACTAGCACAAGCCAAAAATAGCATGTGTAAGGCCAGACTCAAAGGGCTAAAATGGTGCACTTAGAGCAGATGTTTAAAAGCTTGTGCACAAGCTATAGGCTTATTAGCCAGCCTGGATCAACTGCAAAAGACCTCTGGGAAGTATTAAAACTCTTGGCTAGGACACTCACTCCTCTGTTGGCGGCACTGGAGATTATTCATACTTAATAGCGAAAATAAAAGCGCTAACCTGGGCTGAAGACTTGCTCAGAGATCTTCTGGACATGGCGTCATTCTTGTTTGGGGCCAAGTGCTCGTGAAATGCAACAGGAATTTGATCTCAGGAAGAACTAAACAGGGATATTTATGGCTCAAGAGAGTGTTGTCTTAAGGAGGATGCGGTAGAAGCAACTGCTTGGTAAATGGAGAAATTCAGGAAGGATAACAGATGGGAGGTTTTTCAACTGTAAAAGACAATATATTAAAAAGCATCTGAAGAAAGAAGACCAGGAGATTCCTGGTTGAGACAGCCTTGGTGGCAAGACTCAGTACACTGGCAATCCCAGCCTCATTTTTCCTCCATTCCCATATCTACAGAAGCACCAGACCCTGACACATTTTACTTCAGTGAGAACAGGCTGTATTGATAACTTTGTCTTTTTTTCCCATTCCCTCAACACAGTATCTCAATAACATTCCAAATGAGCAAACCATTTCCTATCTACCTTTACTATTTCTGTAGCTTTTCCTTTGTACCTTTTCTAGCTATAAAACTGTCTTTTGCTTGTTACCGTGGCAAGAAGGTGCCTTTATGTGCCATTCACAGTGAGAAACCAGAAGCCCTAATATTCCACTTTAAAATTTTTGCAACCTAAGGTGTGAAAACATTAGCTAATCATGAAGGAGAAAGCCAGCTTTCACCCTGAGGTATGGATGCATGGAGCCAAGTTCCTCAGTCACTAAGCTTTGGCCAAGCAGCATCGCTTTTTATTTGGTTTTTACTTCTTTCTTTTCTCCCCATCACGAGAAAAAAATACCATTGAAGCTTTTGCTATGTGCCAGATTCTGCAAGTAACAGGCTGGGAGTAATTACTTCATTAGTTTCCATGCCCTCCTTCCCACACCTATGAAGAGCAGCACATTATAAATAAGGTTAGTTGGGCTCAGCACTGAATGCACAATTTAGCTGCGTAAAGAACAGAGAAGAAAAAGATCAGGATAGTGGAGGAAAAAGACTGGGGATGATGGAGGAAAACAAAATAATAGGGTTTTTTTTTTTCTCTCTTTCTTTTAACAGAAATGAGTCACATTTATTTTCTCTGGCCTTAACTGAAGCGAGGCAAACTCTTGGAAGCCTGCTGAGGGAAAGTCCATAGTGGTGGTGCTTGCTCTGGGTCCTGTGAAGAATAAAGAATATTTTCTGATACAAACCAATCACTGTGGTATTAAAACTCCACCTAAACACATTAAATTGTTTTCTGACCTGTCTGGCATGGCTATGTGAGAGCTCTACCGAGGACAGGTAAGAGAAGGCAGGGTATTATGGAGCTATCTTCCTGCACAAGAGTGCAGGAACTGAGAAATGATCACTGGTACAGCTGAAAAGATCAGGTTAAGTACTGGAACAAAAGCCCACTGAGGAATTAATTTGCAGACCTTACAGAGAGTAAGAAAATGAAATCTAGCTAAATGAGTTATTCATATTTTCCCCCTAACAGTAGTAAGCATGAAGTACTGAATTGCAATACAGTGATGCGCTCGCATACCATCAGTGTGTTAGCTGGCTCATTCATACTAAAGCAAGGTTGTGGGTAACAAGGAACTTTCATTAAAGGCTGATCTCAAAAGGAAATGGGTTTAGTCAGCATTTACCTTTTTCAAGCACTCCTAGTAAGACATGAAGTTTGCTTGAACTGGGAGGGATATCCTGGGAAGCCTGGTCGTGTGGGCAAGCCAAGACATCTGCCTGCTGGTGGCATAGAGTATAAGAATGCTGTCTGTGCCTTTTGTTCCTCCAACACACTGGCTCTAATTCCCTGTCAACACCTGAGCTACATTGTTCTGATTGGATTTAGCACCTGGAAAAGATTCCTTTCAAGAATGAGGAACCAGCAGTACCGTGTGGTGCAGCTGGTGTCATCCTAGGAGTGAGAAAAGAGGCTGGCAGAAAACAAGGGTTTGACCTATATAGAAAGATCCATCTGTCCAGGGAAATATTCCTATACTTCCTAGGGTCAGCTTCCTTACCCACTTCACCTGCTGGTGTTCTGACAGCTCTGCAGAAAAGCTCTGTGCTTTTGTCAAAAGGATCTTCTTTTCCCCTTCTAGAACCCCTTTCTCCCAAGACTGTTGCCCGAAGTGGTGCTAGGACAGGCTTAGCCATCCAGACCTACCATGCTCATGTTGTTTTCAGCAGCATTCCCAGAGTTCCCTTAAGGCTGCCCTGCTCAGTCATTGCATTGCCCTGCTGGCTGGAGTTTTCTCTTTCCTTCAGCTGCCTGCAGTTCACATGAATTGCTGTATTAATGAATGGGCCTTTCCCTACACCAGAGAAACATATGGAAAATGGAGAAATAAATGACAAACCATTCCCACATCTTTCATACCATCATTGGCCTTCATACCTTGCAAGAGAGGAATTTCTTCCAGCTGGTTTCATCATGGTTGAATGATCTTCAGTTATTAGATGCAGGGCAAAAGTTAGAGATCATGCCACCAGAATCCTTTGTACCTAACATTACAAATGGCTCACCTGCAAAAGGAACCAAATGTCAGTAGATTATATCAAATAAATGAAGATATCACCACAGCTACTCATGTGGAGCTCAATGTCCCAGGCCTTCTCTCTTACTATTTCAAAAGCACTCCCATTTCAAAAGAAGGTAGATCTTTTTCCTCCTCAACAGTGGGGAAACTGATGCTGTAGAACTGAAAACACGATTGTGGTGCATGCTGTGTGAGAGGCAGCCACTTGCTGCCTTGGAAACCTTGAAAAGACCATGTCTGTGATTCTAGGTTCTCTTTCTCTCACCCTCTAATTATGTAAGCCCCACTTATTTAGGTTTGGATTCAGCCTGCTTTTCTTCCTAGTATCCATTACACCATTAGGCTGTTGCAATGTCAGAATGACCTCGTGGGAGGGTAAAAAAAATTGGGGTCAATGGAGGAAGCAGGATGTTTTTCCTGGATAAGTGTTACTATAAGTGGGGTACAATGGAAGAAATTCACCCTGTCAGCGGTGGTGCCAGTGTTACAGCAACAGCCACCCCTCCTGTTCAGCCATCAGCGTGGCTGAACTGGTAATTTAGATGTAATTGGGCACCACTGATTCTATTTAATGGGGCTCCTGATAAATAGCTCTCCTGCCTAATTGGTACAGTTACTAGAGAAGGGACTGGCCCAAAGCGCGAAGCAATACAGGCACCTAACTCCCACTGAAATCAATTACACTGAAATCAATGAGAGTTAAACAGCTGAATAGCTTTAAAAATCTGGCCCCCTGATGCACCCCAGAGCTATAATTTATCAGAACACCAAATAAATGGCATGCCTGGTTGGTTTCAAGGGGTGTGATTGGTTTATGAGGATTATTACTGGAAAGCCCCCAGCTTTTAATACATGTCCCCTGTCATTTTTCCAGAATCTGAGTCTGCTGATGCACAAGTGAAAAGCAAAATGTACTTGAGTTCAACTCTGCTTCAGATGGAAATCAGGTGGTGTCCAGCCTATGTTTTGATTTGGCTGTGATGAGGAAGCAGATACAGAGTTAGACATACCTCTGCTCTCACCCCATGCGGCCATTTGTGCAACTTCTTAGCAGGGCAATTGATTTGAGGCAAAAAATCTGAGGTCTTTGCCCCATCAAAACTCTCCTGAATGTTGCTGGGCACAAAATCAGCAGTTACCTTGAGGATGGAGACTTTTCTGTATACTGCAGTGATGTGAAACCAGCTGTGCACTGAAACAGGAGACTAGCATGAGCGCTTTATGCTTTCAAAGAAAAAAGATAATTCGATTAGGGTGTACTGGTACTTGCTGTCATGACCTATTGCTAAGCAGAGTACCTTATCTTTCTCTAACTGCTGTGAAATGCTGCATTCCTTTGCATGTTACTGCATTCCTCAGTAGCACCAGATAATAAACTATGTCTCAGTCCCTGCACCCCTCAGAAACTGAGTCACACCAGGACTGTTACTGGAAGGGCATTTCCTTCTACACGGGTCAGTATTTAAAAGTGCCCTGCAGTGAACATTATGCTAATAAATGACTGATTATGTCCCACTGCAGTAACACATTACCATTGTGTTTGGGATTTTAGTCACAGCACATTTCAGTTAATTTCTGCCTACTCTTCCGTTTCCTCATGCCCATTGATCCTTTGGCTTAAGGGTCTTCTCAGTGGTGTTAGTTGAGAAGACATAAGAAACCCTATTTCTTGATGTAGGGATCGGAGTGGCAGTATGCCGAATGGCCTCGGAGGAGGACTAGCTGTCGTGGTTTAACCCCCGTGGCAACTAAGGACCACACAGCTGCTTGCTCATTCCCACCACCCTCCAATTGGGATGGGGAGGAAAATCAGGGGAAAAAAGGTAAAACACAAAAAACCCAACAGCGATGCACAATACAGTTGCTCAGCACCTGCTGACTGATGCTAGCTTGTCCCTGAGCAGTGATTGGCACCATCCAGCCAACTTCCCCAGTTTATATACAGAGCATGACGTTCTGTGATATAGAATATCCCATTGGCTAGTCTGTCTGGATCAGCTGTCTTGGCTGTGCTCCCTCTCAGCTTCTTGTGCTCCTTTTCACTGGCAGAGGATGAGATACTGAGAAGCCCTTGACTCAGGATAAGCACTACTGAGCAACAACTAAAGCATCAGTGTGTTATCAACATTATTCTCAGACTAAAGCCCAAACACAGCACTGCACCAGCTACTAGGAAGATAATTAACTTTATCCCAACAGGCCAAACTCATCTTTGCTGCAGTGGCAGAGTTTTCAGTTGCTCCCGAGAATCCCAGCACCCCCAGATTACAGCAGGGTTGTTTGTAGGCTCTGATGGCTGAACTGTATTTCTTCATTTATAAGGCAGTTTTCATGATGCCTCATAACCTGTCAAACCAGATGTCAAGTGTCAGTCTTATAGAGTGTGACAAATAATTTCCATTCTGAGACAGCTTCATGTCGCTGATGTGCCACCAAAGACATCAGATTCTGGCATCGATACTTGATGACAATACATAAGCTCTTCAGTGATCTACATATTGGCTTGGGGACTGACTTTGTTCTTTGCTGCTCAGAATAGCAGTATTTCCTCACCCCTCCAGTGAATGACATGCTTCTCACATTTCTGTGGCACAGCTTGGTCAAAAGGCTTGAAGGTGTGAAAGAAAAGTAGCAACAAAAACTTGCATCACTTGTTCCAAACATAACTCGTGTTGGCACTGTTTATATTGTCCTTGTTGAACATGCCAGTGAGCACTTGAGTTTGTCGCGCCGTGTGGCACAATCTGCTCACAGCTGTGCTGCCAAGGATAAACCAGTCTTTTTCTCCTCTCATGATACCCAAGCATCTTCATGCAGCCAGCCAGTTTGCTCCAGCTTCAGACAGACAGCAGGCACTGAGAAAACAGTGTGATTAACGCTGAAGACCTGCTCAAACGTGAGATGAAGCTCTAGCTGCAATGGAGGTGTCTTTACAGTCCTTAAAATCCTGATTGGATGGAAGGCAGCTAAAGATGCAAGTAGTCTCTAGTTGGATTTTTTGAACAAGAACACTTCATTCCACATGAGGAGAGCACAGGGCTCTGAAGAAAAAAGCCACAAGGTACCTTTATATACTTCACTCACTTTGGAAATAGCACCTTGATTTCCTGCTTAAAACCCCCTGATGAAATGCTCAGTTTCGTGCAACCGATACACAGCTGCCAGCAAGAACTGAGCTCATGATTCAGATGGGTTTGTTTTCTCAAAGATGCCTGGAAGGGACACATCTTAAACAACAGTGGTGTATGTGTGGACTCATGCTTTTCTTTCTTCTCTTCTCCACCATAAGTTTCTTTATGTTTCCTTGAGGCAGCAGGCATGCCCTTCAATATAATCTGATCTGCTATTCTACAAGCAAACATAAGTCACATCATTCCAATGATGGCAACTGAGAGGTATCCATCAATATCTTGCCTATTAGGGATATAACACATCCATGAAGTTCCTTCAAGTCCTCCCCACCTTTACCCACAACAGACCCCAGGTGTTGCCTTCTGTCTTCTTTGTTTCTTTGCTCCTAAACTGATGCATTCCCAGCACTGGGAAATGATTTTGTGAATTTCTGTATTTCTTAGAATGACCTTGCTGGCATTTTGACCACAGCATGTGAAAAACCTGAAATGCTTGCAACCTAGTAAGAATGAATTTAATAAATATGTAAATCAATCCATGTTTATTTATAGCCTGGCAGAACTCAAAGACCTAGATTTCAGCCAAAAACCTCTGTGCTATCTATTATTTCAAGTGGCTTAACACTTCAGAATCAAAAACACCAGGAGATGAACATGTACAAAAGGACATTTTTTTTATGAAAAAACCCCAAACAACTAAATTACCCATCATTTCCTTCTGTGCTCCAGCTAAAAAAAAGAAAAAAAGCCTTTTTTCCTTTATTTTTTTCCTCGCATGCTTATAAGGCATTAAGCAACACACTGTTGATTATACAAAGGTTGCTCAATATAGGAAGATGTATCTCCATTTCCCCCCATAGTGGTACACAGAAGCTCCATTCAGGTGAGCACAGTGACTGACACAATACCCTTTTTGATGGTGCTGCTGTAAGGGCCACTTTGTATTTATTTATATATGTGTTATAAAGAATGCCTGGACCAGAGGATTAATTACACCAAGGAGTGAAATCAAATCAGCTTAAAAAGGGGGGAAATAAGAAGCCCCAAAATGAATCCAACACAGAGCTTTCAAATCCTGTTATATACTTTTTATTTGTGGGTGGTATTTCCTTTATTCCCCATCAATCATGACAGCTATTGATATTTCTTCTGTCAGACACTAACAGCATCTGACTGACTGACATTATCTGTCTATTGACTGCCTCGCTTTTCAACCTTTTTGGATTTGCAGCCCCCCTAAGCATTTTTCAGCTGAGGAATTGAAGCCAACTGACAAGGAGCATTAGTCAGAGTTACTCTTCATGGACCCCTCAGAAGTAAACTGGAAACCTCAGAAGCCTTAGGTGGATAATCCTGATTCTATAGGATAGATATTTACATAACACCTTTGATGTTTTAGGTGTCATCAGTCTCTAGCTCGATGAAATAATCAATAAGAAACCTGGCACAAAATGCAGAATGAGATTGTTTTGGGCATTAAGAAGCCAAATCTATACCTAGATCCATTTTCTGTCTTCCTGGGATGAGACAGACTTTCCAAGGTGGGCATTCTCTCATTCAGAAGGACAGATGTGATCCAAGCATCCTTTGCACCCTGTGTAGGTGGATAAAGAGGAATTAGGACAGTCTGTCCAACCTCTCACAAGCATGAGAGACCTCATCTTAGTTAGATCCCATTTCTGTATTGAATAGTTATCCCTTGAGCTTGATTACACTTTATTTTGCACCTAAAGTAGCATGGGAGACATATGGTCTTGGGTTCCTCACTGCCAATGGATTGCACTTCCCTGAATCATGCTAACTTAATGTGTGTTTCCAGTCACCCCATGTAGCCACCACTTAACATGCAAGCTGTGGTTTGCATAATTCTTAGGGGCTTAGCCTTCAGTGGTACCTTTGCTGCATGGAAAACATCAGGAACATATCATATTGCTCTGTTTTGTCTTCCCATCATTTCTTAAATGCATGTAAGAAAACTATATAGAATCATAGAATAGTTAGAGCTGGAAAGGACATTAAGATCATCAAGTTCCAACCCCCCTGCCATGGGCAGGGACACCTCACACTAAATCATATCACCCAAGGCCTCGTCCAACATGGCCTTGAACACTGCCAGGGATGGAGCATTCACAACCTCCCTGGGCAACCCATTCCAGTGCCTCACCACCCTAACAGGAAAGAATTTCCTCTCCTTATATCCAATCTAAACTTCCCCTGTTTAAGTTTTAACCCATTACCCCTTGTCCTATCACTACAGTCCCTAATGAAAAGTCCATCCCCAGCATCCCTGTAGGCCCCCTTCAGATACTGGAAGGCTGCTCTGAGGTCTCCACGCAGCCTTCTCTTCTCCAGGCTGAGCAGCCCCAACTTTCTCAGCCTATCCTCATATGCGAGGTGCTCCAATCCCCTGATCATTCTCGTGGCCCTCCTCTGGACTTGTTCCAACAGTTCCATGTCCTTTTTATGTTGAGGACACATAGGTAGAGACTCAGCATTTTGACAATGTTCAGATGTCAGTCAGATTTGCTACTTCTGCTAGACTGAAGGGCTTTTTTCCCCAGGCAAAACCTCAAAGCTGAAGTTTTAAGGAAGATTGCATCTACCAATTTGATGTAAGTTCTTCACAGTCAAGAAGTTTAAGGGCATATGGATGTATGAAGTTGTGTTGGTTTAATTTACAGCGTGACCTAGTTTTATCAAGCTAATTATGGCTTCTGTGATGGTTTGAATTTCCTTTACTTCATTTAAGATTAAACTGCAAGTAACTGATTTAGGCTGGAATGCAATAAAACAATTTCAAAGTAGAAAAGACATCTTGAGGTGGTAGAAAAGACCATTCCAACTTACAGCTGGCTTAGTTACACTAGACTAATCAGTGTGTAGACTAATCCTAGGAATTTTAAAAGTAATTCCATTTTGGATATTGTGCACCAGTGACAAAGGAGGAACGTTGCCCTCCATTCATGTTCCCTGTGCTCATATGAGATGTTAATGAAGGATTTCATTCTTTAGTGGGACAATTGGGATAGCAGTTGTCTGTATTTTATTTCAAGTGTTGCTCATTTTCCAGGGATCAATACCTAGTTTCTAGAAAAGATGAAGAATTCCAGTAATGTAAAGCAGAGAATTACTACATACCTCAAGGACTGGTATGCAGGTAATGAAATCTACTCTGCAGTGTGAGCCAATTCGCAATTCTCCACAACATCGATCTTCCTTTTCAAGATGCAGGGCAGAAAGGAAAATCATGTTGTGTAACATAAACTATCAAGACACAAGAGGAGCCCAGTAGCTTATCACATAAGTGTTTTGGACTCCATCAGTCATTTCACAACGCAGCTTCAGTAGTGCTCTGGCAAGTTAGATAAAAAAGCCAGCACACAGGGCAATCAGAGAGGCCACTAATATCTCAGAAGCTGATGCCCGGATTTGTTGCCACCAACTCTGCTTGACCTTGTCCAGAAGAGACTTTGTTTTTAATACAAGCAGCAAGTGTACCAGACAAAAGATTTTTTGGCAAGACTTTGAGCCGTTCAGTATCCAGTTGCGATTACTTGAGGGCTTGGCATGAACAAAAGCTGCAGGATTTAAGCACTTTCCAATGCACTTGTTGCATTTTATTTTAAATGCTTATATATTTCCTGCACTGTAGTAGCCTGTTTTAATTGTCTGGATATCTTCTAGTACAAGAGTCTCCCATGGGAAATTTTTGCCCGTCTCAGGAGTGACAGTGAGATGCTATTAGAACAGCAGCCAGAAAACACTGTGGGAAAAAGCCACAATTTCCATGTGTCACTGCTGAGTCGTGTCCCCAAACCAGGTTCATCCCTATCCTCTGGCTCTATGAACTTTCCAGTGTCATACAGCAAATGTGCTTTTCCTTTCCTACCTCAAACCATCTGGAAGAGCTGTTCTCAGCTGCTATGTGAAACACAGGAATGCAGGCTGGAAATTCTCAAACAGACTACTTTCCATCATTAGAAATTTGCCAATTCATTGCAAAAGCACCCCCGTCTGCTGGAATTCCTGTGTAAATCCACCAGGTATCTAAAGAAACCTTTCTTACCAGCCATGTTTAAACCCTGCCTGGTTTTCTGCTGGGCTAGCACCTCAGAAAGCCTTCTGGCAGCCCTAGCAAGGCTTTGCTTGGCAGCAGCTCTATTTTAGAATTGTTTTCATTAAAAATTATGGCACATACCCCAGAATGAGAATTTCAGCCTCTAAATTATAGTACTGCACCGATGTAGTGGCTGTGCTTCTGTAACTCCCTTAATGTGAACCTGGTAAATGTGGTTGGTAAAGTTCTTCCCCAATTGCTTGGAGATTTCAAGACCAGACATATGATTTTCCTACATCACCTCTTGTAATACTAATTGCTTAATTATAGCTGACAATATGCTGCATGCTGATCCACATACAGCAAGACAGAAGAGCTTGTAAGGTGTGAAATTAAACTGTATGTTGTATTGAGCGGGGATGGAAATACAGCAAAGACATATGGTCTGCGCCTTTAAGATGGAATTAGAAATAACCTGGGAATTATGATCTGGAAGGAAGTCTGTCCCGCATATTTCTGGATGACAAAGAAAATGGTGTTGTCTTTTACAGTATTTTAAAAGGTGGCTGGCAAATACTCAATGCTTTGCTCCTCCCAAACTGAGTTTGTGGTGACAACCTGTCATTCAGAGAGAGGTCAGAGAGCCTGAAATCTTAGTTTGGACCAAAGCAGGTTTTGAACAGAAGGGTGGATCTGACTTGTGATCATGAGGGCACATTGATTTTGGTGGAGTGCATGGTGTGTAAAAGCCAAAAGTGAGAAAATCTAAGGCAAGTTCAGTAAAATCCCACCCCAACCTTCTCTATAAAAGGCAGGAATCCTACCCCAATCAATGCTGTGCAACATTTCCCCCATCTATTGTTTCCAGCAAGGTAAGATCTGCTTCTCCACATGGGCTATATGCAATACAGCATCCCTTGCAGGCCCAGAGAAGGTTTCTCATTATTTCCTGTGAAAATCAGATGATTTGTGACCCATTGTAATGGAAACAGCAGAGTGCTCATGGTGCTCCAGTAACCGTCCAAGCCCAAGAGCAGAGCTGGCAACCTCCTACTGACATTGTCCAAAAAACTCTTGCTGTATTTTCACTGCTAAATGAGGCTATGGACAGAAGCACTGAGGCCATTCTCCCTGCCAGTTCCAGGGATAGGTCTTTCAGAGAGATGCAATTAATCCCTAGTGATTACCGCTTTTCTCCTAACCAATAACTGCCAAGCAATTAAATTTGGAGAAGGAAGAGCAGTATGGGTGGCTGTGAGGAAGGAAACTGTCAACCCCAGTGGCTGGCAATGATAAGCTTGCTACATCACCTGTGAATTTCAGTTACCAAAGCACTGTATTCTGATACATGATAATTATGCTTCCATCTCTTTTTTTGTCCCTTTCATTTGTTGCTGCCATTGAATTACAGGCATTATGTGTCATAGTTGAGAAAGACTTGAGAAATCCATTAAAAGCTTCCACAAAAAGAGCAATTTTTCAGACAAATGTACAAAGAAGAAACTGGTTCTCTCCAATGATTAATACCAGTAACTATTCATCAAGCCAGGTGCCAGGCTTTGCAGTAGGATCGGAGTATTAAGGGGTGTGATGAGTAAGGTCTTCTAGCCCTGAACCTAGGAACTAAATACATCAGGAAATGCATGGGCAGCAGCCAGCAGAAATACAACATTAGTTTTAGTTACTGTACTGCTAAAGCATCTATTTTCACTGGCAGGCTGGAATTGCCAAACCTTCATAAATCTTTCCATGGAGGCAGCACCATAAGCACCACAGGTTTAGATTTAATCCTCTGGGTTGTTGTAATCTTTCATCCTCAACACAATTCAGATGATCTCACATCCAGCCTGTATCTGGACTATGTCAGTGGGAATTCTGGACAAAACCACCTGAGAGGTTTAGTCAACCAGATGTGAAACCAAGCTGTGATAACTTCTAGCTATAGATTAAGTACTGGTGGTGAATACTTAATCTGGTGGTTGATATATCATAGAGAGATCAGGAGTTTATTGCAGTCATTCTTGAGCAGAGCTGGTTCAACAGCTCAGGCTGTGGTTTGCACTGGAGGCTGGAAAGCAGCACTGGTTCAATGCTTTGTGTGTCATCAAGCAGCACAGTAATCCCCCTGGTACTCAAAGAGAAATCTCCTTCCTTGAAATGTCACTTCTTATCTCTAGTAGACTTAATTTGTACCACACATAGTGATGCCCCAGTTTTCCAGCACAGAGAGTATCTGTTAGGTCAGAGCTCTATGTATTTCACCGTAGGAGCCGGGAATAGACTTTCTGACTGTGGCTTGCATGAGCGGTCTGTTTGATGAAATGTTTTCAGTACATATGCTGTTGGGTTTTTCCTCTTCCAGCCTCCTTCCCAGAAAAAGGAGCTGTAAAGGAATGAAACACCTCTGGCATCCTGCCAGCCTCTACTCCTGAGCCTCCTGCTCTGATCCCACATAAGCCAAACTCTACTTGAAGTTGTTACACTTTGGTAATTCCATTGAAATAAATAAGATTTTTTTCAGTAAGATCAAGAAGAAAATTTGTAATACAGTTTAAGATATGCTTACTTCATCCTCCTTTTTTTTTTACTGGCAAAAGATGTATTTAGAGCATTCTTTCTTCTAGCTCTCTTGTGGGTGTACCTCTTGTGAAATTTTCCATTGTTGGAAGTGTCTGTAAAAAAAGACAAAAGGAGACAACCAGAATGACAGATTTGAGCTTGTGAAAAGTGTAGAGAGAACACGGGAATTTAATGCTGCCTTTGGACACATGCAGTTCTTAAGGTCCTTAACCTTTAGGACGTCAGCCTAAAACCGAACGGCATTTCTATCAGAGAACCAAAAGGAACATAAACTGTTCCTTAGTGATGGAGACCTACAATACAGAGAAATTAAATGACATGCCCCTAGAATCACACAGAGACACAGACAGTTTTAGCACCAAGCCACAGATTAGTACATTGGCCACTGGCAAGTCTTTTTTTGTGGTTAGTCTGCTGCTAATAGGAGTAAGTTAAAATCCCATTTTCCATCCAGAAGTCTGTAGAAAGCCAACATTAATCTTGAGCTCAACTGCTGTATTTGATCTCTAATTGCAAAGAAAGGTTTTGACATCATGTTGATCCAAAACATCTCACCAGCAGAAGATACCTTGCACAGAGACTGTATCTACGTTACAGCCCAGCAGGAGCCCACACCCCCCAGTAGTTTCTGTTTAGTTGATTATAATGACAGCAGCAGGAAATTCAGCTGGCTATCATCATCTGGATTCTTACCTGGGACCCTGCATGGGTTTGCTGAAGGCTGTAACATGGCAATCACAGTGTCCTCAGAGCCTAAGATAACTAAGCATGGTAGAAGGAAAAGCAATTACTTATGAAACAAACCAGCAAGGACAGGGAAGTGGTGCACCCCTGTTACGTTCCCATATTCATTAGGTAATTTCTCTTTTTATTGTTAATTTTATTTCAGGGTTTTATAGCTTTCTAAGTGCACAATATTGAACATGTAATGGTTCATTTAATTTAGAATAAAATCATTAATTCACTGACATCTCACTAAGTCTCAGAACTATCATCCTGCAGCAAAGTCAATCTTCCCTTGCTGTCTGGTATTCGACAGCTACAAACCACAAGCAATCAACAGCCTCATTGATTGTTACTCTTAATGGAAAAAGAAAGGACCTGAGGAGATACTGCTTTCAGGAAAACCAAACTCCATCTCTTCTCTTAAAATGTGCCTGTGTCTTTCTATTACTTCTCAAAATTAATTTGCCTATTAAAAGCAGGATTTGGTGTGTTTTTTTTTAAGGATCTAAGGGCATTTCTCCATAGCCTGACCTCAACTTGGTACCATGTTTAACAGATGAACCTCAATACAAATACACCTCATTTTTTATAGAGGTTTATTCTCTCTTCCCAGATGGAAATATAGTGGGGAGGATTGTTTGCAGCTGAGCCACATCAGGCTTTAACCTGAGACGTCTCTCACTAAGAAACTTTACCTCTGCCTGTCTCCTTTTTTTCCTACCTGGTACTGACTTACTCTTTGTTCTTCTATGAACACAACTCTTCATGCTCCTCATTCTTCATCCGTGAAATTGTCTTATAAAAACCAGCATTAAGAGGATATTAAGATTGTATAGTCAAGTGCTGCATGTGTAAGATAAGCCCTGAGTTCAGTTTGCCTGACCAATCTTCATTCAGTCCCTTTATATATATGAACCTTGAATAAGTAAAAACCACATTTTTTTCCCCTACAAGATCTGATCTGGAGGATATCTTATCAGGAAAAGCATTCAGCAGCTTCACTGTGAACATCACCTCTAGTTCTGCCTCTAATGACAGTATCATTGTTCGCCTGATAAAACGCTGTGGTACCTTTGTGAAGTGTCAGATATGAGCTGTCATTACTGCATAGACAGACAGTGCATGTATTAGTGCATATATCACTGCATCTCCAGGGAGAGCTCCTTTTCAGGCCAAGACAGAGACTAAGCCAACAGAGCAGCACTAATGGGGAGATGACAAATGTTTGCTCTTGGGCACCCGAAGATGCCTGTGATCCTGGATCCCAGCCGTCTTCCAGGAAGACCAATTTATTTAGGCTGACTCAGATAATTAAATGCATGACTAAAATTCTTCTCACTCTGCCTCTGTTCTTTCCTCATGCAACTGCAGATCTCTGAACTTTTCTTCTGTTGTGTTATTCAAGCATTACCTATTTTCTTTGATTAGGAAGCATGAAGTCAGCTGAATATTTGGCCTCTTCAAAAGAGCACAAAGGGGATGTGTCCTTCAAAATACCAGTAGATATTCCCTAACAATGGTGGAAAATACTCATCCACATACTGGAGACACTGCATAAGCACATCAAAGAGATAAAGTGTTTGATCTGAAGAGAACAGCAAGTGAGTCTATGCCCAATACTTTGGGCAGCTTAGCTCTTGCTTTGAGGAACACAGCCTGAACACCTGCCTCTAACATCAGGGACACAGCCCCATAAGATAAAATCTTGCTGTTCCTCTGTTTAGCAGCCCTCTTTCAACCCCAGGAACAGATGCTGCCTTAGTTTTAAATACAGTGAATCAACAGGGAAATAGGCTCAGTCCCAGCAAGTAGCTATGAACATTGCTGGGATGGCATCCTCAGGACTGTGTCCAGTCTATGTAGGGTCCCAGCCCAGAGCTGGAAGAAGAGAAGTACTCTGCCTTCAACCTCTCATCCAGAGTGGCAGTGACCACACCAGTGTGCCTGTGGGGTTTGGATGCACCTGTCTGCCAAGAACTACTCAAACCCTCATTTTCTGATGCTGTTCCTCCTTTTCTAGATGCCCTCACCATCTCAGCAATACCTCCTGATTTGGGGACACATAACAAAGAAAGAGGAAAAAGCTGCAGGAAAACCAGGAGAGGATTCTGATCCCAGTGACCTCAGCAAGCTGACCACCCTAAACCTTTACCTTCAGCCCTTTGCCATCGAATAGTGACCTCTGACCCTTGATTTATGACCTTTGACCAGTAAATGTTGACCTTTCATCTCTCCATTATACACCAAAAGGATTTACTGATGGAGAGCCAGTAGCAAAAGCCGTAACAAAAACAGAGTGGGCGTCTGCTCCTCACCTTAGAAACAGATGCCATTTAAGAATATAAAGTATTGCCCATGGGAAAGAAAATTCCTTTTACTTGGCAGCACCTCTGGATATAAGGAATATTGTTCCTGCTTTCCTGGCAGGGCCAGCAGCAGAGGAAAGCCTGTGGGTTGCCCTAGGGGAATACTCACTTGCAGGTGACCTAAGCGATGTACCCTCTTTCCATTCAGATGGAGCTGATGGAGCACTTAAGAGGTAATTAGGAAGGAGAAGAAAAGAGCATAACCTTTTCAGTAAGTGATTTGCCTATGACAGTGCTGGTCAGTCCAGCATATCCCTCTCACACAATTAATCAAGACCAAGCATTAGATTTGCTATCGTCCTATTTAATAGCATTATGGCAATCCAAGATATAAGCCAGTGCTTTAATGTCCCTGCCTTGTTTAATACCATTATTGCATTACAGATTTAAGGTAGCACTTAGGTGGTAAATTTTCAAAGCAATGTCTGGGATTTAATGTCAACAGAAGTTCTACCACTAAATCTTCTGCTCTGCTTTAAAAATGTTCCTCTTAACCTCTTGCAAGCTGCTTAACATGTGAGCTAAATGCTTTTAAGGTACTCCTCACGTCAGTTTAGCCCCTGATGAGTCATAGGCTCCATGAGGCAGATTTCACCTTGATGGAGACTTTCCCATGGTGCATATCTTGGATGATAACTGATAAACAGAGATGCTATGCTCACCCCTTAAAGCTTCATTTTCATTTGAACTAAATAGTTTTTACCTTGACCAGAAGAGAACAGGGATTGCTGGAGGCAGTAGGAATTGGGCATGAGGGAGGTACCAACTACCTCCTCTCCGCTTTCCCATCCAGGAGTTGCACAGAACTGGTGCTGTTGCTGGTTCTTCATGCCAGAGCTTGAAGTCTTTCCGGTTCAGGTATTGAGATCCCACTGACAGCCATGGGGCAAGGTGTTTTCTCCTTGCTGCTTCTCAATTAAAACCAAAATGAGATTTCCTTTTCTGTGCCCTGTGGGTCTGGTTTTCTCTATTTTGAAGTCAGGCTGGGTGTAGCTATTATTCCTATAAAATTGGGGGTCATTGCACTACTAACAGCTCTTTAATTGAAACATTACTTAAACCTCTCCTCAGGTGACAAGTTTGTATCACAGCACCTAACTAGGAGCAAGACTCTACCTAAAGAATATCTCTCCTTAAACAGAAATCTAATCAAATCTAATCATTCAGCACCCTCATTGGTTGCTGGAGCCTATTTTCCAGTAACCCGTCTTTCTGTACTGGAATATCATGTTCATTCAATGAGAAAAAGGAACTATGTAGGAAATTAAAGTTAGTCCATTGTGGCACCCATCACTTTTAGCTCAGCTGCATCACTCCTCATTGCTGGGAAAATGAGTTTGGAAGCAAAATTCTGTTATTGCACCCTGGTATTTCCCCAACAGCTCTCTGAAATATCTGCCAGTACAGAGCTGTGACATGCATAGCAGGGACAAACTTAGACACCCAGGTAAAGTTATTAAGGGAAAAGCTATGTCATTTCATGGTCTCTCTCCCTGGAGCACTACATACACATAGAGCCTCCCAACAAGTAGATTTTGACACAGCTGGAAATACTTGTATCTGAAAGTCAAAAATTATACCTTATTCTCTGTCAATCAGGAGACAAAAGACAGTACCACATTGTCTACATATTTAGTAAGATGTAACTCCTGCTAATCTCCTTTCAAATGAAACACAAATAGTTTTCTCACGTGTAATAAGAAGAACATGAATCCTGCACCAGAATTACTCAATTACCTTCCATGACCAGTCATGAAAGGAGAAAGAAAAGTAGTAATGAATAGAGAAAGAGGTGATTGGAAGCTAACAAACTATTTGTGTGGTTTTATTCCTTTGGGCAAAGCCCTTATTCCACCAAAATCAATGAAAATAGAATAAGATGAGTTATGATTTATTGTTACAGTCAGATCTCATCGTGGTGCATTAAAGAGATCATGATGATTACAGGTTTTCTCTCAAAATGCCACAAACACAGTGACGTATTTAGAGAGCATCAGATGTCAAACACCAAACTGTTTCCAAGGGAACTTATAAAACATCATATCACAAATCAAAACAGTGCCTTTCCCAGTTTCTATCTTGCTGCCTTTTGGCAAGCACCAGTTTCTCAACACACTCTAATCCAGTCTTCCTTGAGGTAGAGCAATTGTAGACATTTCTGAGGACAGCGATGTTACACTAGCCTGATTTTGGCAGAGTATGTTGCATCTGGAGCATAAATCAATTTGGCCTTCCCTGTTTCCTTCCCTGATAATCAGTGATGACTCAGAATTACTCAAAGAGTAGATATTGCTAGTTCATTTTGTTATCTTCAGTGTTGCCTTTGTCTGTGTTTGCATTAATCATGCTGCAGGGTAGCTGTATTTAATGACAGTGTCATCAGAAAGTGTTAATGTCCTTTTTGAATTCTTTGTGACAATATAGCCCAGATGATGTATTGCTCATGATATTTTTCTGCTTATATCTTTAACATGGATGGTACAAAGATGAAAGCAACACTGTCAAACCTTTCTGACTACAGCTAAAATTCCTACTTGCTATCAGAAGAGATTATGTTAAACCAGCCATACTTGGGCCGGAGGTACCTTAAAGACATACTGCAATGACAAAAAGCATTACCAACACAAAGATGCAGTTGCCTTTCATGGGAGCTTAGCTTTCAGGTATGACTGATTGTTTAAGGGCAGCAGCACTGACAGGCTGGGCCCATTTTATCAGTTGGGTATTTCCTTCTATTTTTATTTATTTTATTGGAAAATGTTCTCAAAATGCTGGTGTAGGGGTTTTGTATATTAAGTGTTTTTCTTTGCTAGAAGGGATGTGTCAGGATGTTAAACTCCTGGAAAGTATTGTAAGAACTAGGAGGTGACTTCCTCAGGCAGAAGGAAGTTTGCTTCTTGGAGGACCTGAGAACTGCTGTCAGTAGTTTTTACTCATCAGCAGGAAACAAATACATCTTCGGGATGCTCATGGTGAGTGGACAGAGAGGACCCTTTCAGGTGAGCCTCCTTTAGGTTGGGAAGCTCATACCCTCACTGCTCCCAGTTATCCACAGGGCCTCAAGGGACCCAGATTGGTCCTTCAGACCTTCTTCCAGAGCAATTCATCTCTCACCAGTACGAGCTGTCCATGGATGCTCTGCTACCTCTGGAAAAGAGGTCTGAACACAACAGCAGCAGAAACAGAAAATGATCAGGAGCTGATGAGTAGCAGAAAGCCCTGGGAAAGAAAGGGGTCAGGCACTGCAGGGACAAAGGCACATTTCAGTCTGCAGCAGTTCCAGCTACTTTGAAAGTCCTAGCAGATCACCGAGTGGCTCAGAGAGGGCTGCTGCAAGCAGGTAAGTATCTTTAAAGGGAAAGTGAGGAAAAGGAGCCAGACAAATTTCACTGCTTCCCCATCCTTTTGTTTGCATGAGAGCACCTGTTTCATACTTGTCTTTTCATCTATTTTTCTGCACATGTGCAAATCAATGCAATTATGGCCAGGCCTAGCCAAGGGGATATTTTGGGGAACTTCAGTCTTGCTGAAATCACAGAGTTTGTTACATAGAGTATAATGGCAGAGACTGAGTTGTTGTCTGAGACTTCAGCCAAACTGTCTCCCTGGAGATGGATGTCTCCCTTTTCCACAGGGGATTCAGCATTCCTGCAGTAACATGGGAGTCTCTGATGGTGCCCCACTCACATCTTAGTGAGCTCCAGGAGCAGTTACGAAGATACAGGGACTGGAGCTATCCTTTGGATACAGCAGTAGGAAATCTATGCTGTGTCTGTTCTATAGCACCGTTGCTAAGAATCATCTCAGTCTTTCCTTCTGTATTCTAGTCCATATCTCTTCCCCTGCTAATCCAAGCTCCTTTCTTCCTCTGACCTCTAATCTAAAGACACTAGAAACTTTCCTTCCAATTTCATACTACTCTGCTGCCTCTTTCTTTTCTTGCTCCTTTCTTCCCACCATGCTCATCACCCCCTGCCCTTTCTCTGCCCTCAGTCTTCATCAGCCCTCCCCTTCTCAGACTCTCTTGGTTGTCTCTAGATAAATATCATATATTGAACTACAGCTGCAGGCCAGAGCCCAGGACACCTGGGCCCAGTCCCTGCCAATGTTCATGAGCTTTTGTGACTCAGCTGTTCCTGACCCTCCTTTCCCCATCTATAAGCTAAAGCTGGAAAAATATAACTGGGAGCCATGTGTCCCTTCAATTTAGGGCACCATATAAATGCAGGGTATAATTGCCATTAACCTCTTTGTGAGAAGAGGTTGGACTGACCAGATTTGCCTGTGGAGGCCACTTGGCTGTCACACATGCCATTCTCATGTGAGATTTCACCACATTTATTTCCCCCCGTTTTCCCTTCCAGGCTGTGGTGTGCTTGGCACAGGAGCTGCAATCCATGCAGTATTATTAGGCAATAAACAGTGCCAGTGAATGATTAAAACCCAGGCAGAGCTGCTGATATTGATTTTTTTAAGCTCTGTAAAGAACTGCATAGTTTTTTTTTAATCGGCATTACTAGGTCATCCATGGGGAATCTTCAAAATACCACTCCACAAGAATACAAATAGTGAAGCTTTTGATTTGCAGAGGCTTTTTTGAGGCCTCATGTCCTGGGCTGCCCCTGCCAGCAGCTCTGGTAGGGACAAGGCATTGGCTCTGAGGGTGTAATTTCTGTCATTTCCACCCTATAATGAGAACAAAAGTGCCACCACCATGCTGGGAAGAGCAGAGAGCAAAGTCCGCAGAGGGGGTGCAGGAACAGACTGTGCAGACACTGATGGATGTTGGTAATATTTTCTGCCCTTCTCCCTGGAGTTTCACGTGCTGAACAGCTTCTGTCAGAGTCCTTCCTCCTCCGCCTGCTTTTCAGTCCCAGAACTCTCCTCTTTTCAACCTGTCCTCAAGTTAAACCATCCCTGTTGGCATGAAGTTTATAAGGTGTATATACAGACAGAAAGTGGGTGTCTATCTCCACTTCTCATCAGTCCTTCAGGACTGAGAATGTCCGCTTGACCTTCCTTAAGAAGGAAATCTACACCGGTGGACTTGGCACAGGAGCAGAAACACAACCTCTTCATCAGCTCATGCATTACACCAGGTGGCCTCTCACCATTTAAGTTCACAGTCTTGCACAAGGTGATAACCTCCACCAAAACCTGATAACAAGCTGGCTGTTTCAGTGGCTCTTTAACCGCTGTTATTTCTATAGCAATTGTCTAAATGGGGTGCCTCTTACCAGACACTTGTCTAAAAGCCAATACAATAAAACAACAACTTCATATTCAGGTGCTCTCTGCTCAGATTAACTTATGGGTATTTGTGTGCACAGAGATAAAGAAACATTGCAGAAAAATGCCTAAGGTGCATATGGGAATTGGATACCCAGCCCTTATTAAAAGGCAGCAAAATTGGTGTCTAAGAGTGGTCTGTGTCTTTGAAATACTCTCCCATTTGATTTCAGAAGGAAAAAAAAATGAATGGCTCCTCTTACATTGAAATGTCCCAGTGAAAACAGAAGAAACAGAGCTTTCAACACACCTTTGTGACTTAAGAACATTCAACGTAAAGACTTGGAAATCAAATCCTATTTTAGCAGTCATCTAGACAGCCCAGCTTGGAAAAGTGCTCACAGGGTGCCTCTGCACATGTAAACCTCTCATCCTGGATGGCTTTTGGAATTCAAAATGTAATGCACTGGAAAGCAGCGAACCTCTGGGTGTTGGGTGTAATCTCCTGGATCCTGTCCTTTGCTCTGATAAATGGTGAAAAATAAACATAAGCTCCTTTGCGGAATAAGATATCTGAAAAGCAGGTCTAAAACCCATGCTGCAAGCAGTGCCAGTGGGAATTTGAGTTACACACATGTGGAGAGAGGATCAGGAGCACTGGAGCAGCAAGCAGGATCAGTTAAACCGCCTTCCGCTGCACAACAGCTCAGCACAGAGAAGATGAGAGACCTGAGTGACACTGTGACCAAAACCACTTTCAGTTCACAAGGGTCACTTAAACAGAAGCCTTTTGTGGAGTTAATTTAATTAATCTTGAAACAATCAAAAGAGAAAAATCACTGCCAGCTATGTTGCTTTTAAATAAGAAATACTAAATAATTCTGTAGATTTCAATGGGCCAAGATTTAGCACCCTTTATAGACCCATCTGCCTACAGGCCTGTATCTTATCTGATCATTTCCATGGCAACAGCTCTGGGATTAGAAAAGGATGAATGCTTAGGAATAGTTGCTGGAATTTCATGGAAGATGATGAATTGAGGATTACTTCACTACCTACGTGTTACCATGGAAATGCACATTTACAAATTGCATAGGATTTTAAACACCACCATTATTAGTATAAATTTGGCCTGCTTTTCTCAAGAGCTCCAGGAAGAAAAGGTACCTGTCCTGTTTTGCTCCTCTCTGCTCCACTGAACAGACACATGGTGCAATACTAGCATGATGCTGACTGGCAAAAGGGAAAACAACTGTCAGGTCCTGGATCAAATTCTTTCTTACTAAAGATCTCCTAAAGGAAACTCAGGTAGTGAAAAGAGATAAAAAATGAGCATATTTCACACAGAAAAGCCACTGATGAAACAAAACCCACCCCTCTCTATATATTTAATGAAATTTGATAAATGGATGAAAGGCTTTAGGAAATACCATGTCTGACTCAATGACTTGGAAGACTGCATCCAGTCTCGCAAACCTGAGATCACTTTTAAGACTGCTTTCATTTCTTTAGTGGAATTCTTAGTTTAAGTGGGAAACAATTCTTCACCACCTACTTTTTGTAAACTCTTCATAAAATATCCCATACTGAAGCAACCTGCTGTGCCAAGCCTCCAGGGGCGACACACGACTTCATACTAACTCTTGGCAATGCCCTGGAAAATAGACAGCTCCTATCTTTGAAACCCAGAGTAAAAGAAGATTGAGAAATAATCCCTACCCATAGAAAAGCCATGACAATTCAGAGGGTCAAATAAATAACCACTGGAAATTATTTTATCACAGACAACTATTACTCAGGAGGGCCCAAAGAGCACAGTACAAAGAACTGAAAATACCAGAACATAAAATAGAATAATGTAACAACTCAAATAAGGACATTGCAGCTGAACTGTGAATTACATCCAGTGACATGATTTACAATAGCTTTTTTTCTTAATGTTCTCCCTTCCTATCTCTTTCTTGCAGACTTTTTATTTTCTTAAGCCACTTGTTTTCTTTCAATTTATTTTTCATATATATATAATTATATATAATTTTATTACATATTATATGTATTATATATATCAAATTTTATAGAACCATATAATATTTAGGGTTGGAAAGGACCTTAAGATCATCAAGTTCCAACCCCCCTGCCATGGGCAGGGACACCTCACATTAAACCATGCCACCACAGGCCTCGTCCAACCTGGCCTTGAACACCACCACGGATGGAGCATTCACAGCCTCCCTGGGCAACCCATTCCAGTGCCTCACCACCCTCACAGGAAAGAATTTCCTCCTTATATCCAATCTAAACTTCCCCGTCTAAGTTTTAACCCATTACCCCTTGTCCTATCACTACAGTCCCTAATGAAGAGTACCTCCCCAGCATCCCTATAGGCCCCCTTCAGATACTGGAAGGCTGCTATGAGGTCTCCACACAGCCTTCTCTTCTCCAGGCTGAGCAGCCCCAACTTTCTCAGTCTGTTTTCATACAGGACGTGCTCCAGTCCCCTGATCATCCTCATGGCCTCCTCTGGACTTGTTCCAACAGTTCCATGTCCTTTTTATGTTGAGGACACCAGAACTGTACACAATACTCCAGGTGAGGTCTTACGAGACAATTCTATAATATATATTATAGAATTATAAATTATACATATATCTATATCTGAGATATATACATCAGAAAAATGACTTCTGGGCTGTGCCTCTGTGGGAGAAACAGGGGCCAGATCCCCCTTCCTGCCTGGAAGCCCTGCTCACTAACCCCCCAGGTCAACCTCCTGAAGTCTTTCTCACAGGCAATTAGGAAGTACCTGGAGCAGCTGGAGCTGCGAGGAGACCGCTTGGCATCTTCCCAATGGTGAGAAAGTCAGAAGTGAATCAGCTCTTTAGAAAACCTCCACCCTTCCTCTGAGATAAGCCCCACAGCTGGACATGAAACCAGAGACAATGAAGGAAAGCAGCCTGGGTGGGGTAGGATTTCCGGCTTCCCTCCAGCTCTGACCTTTGGCAACAGCATTTCCAAAGGCTGGGAAACCCTGTCTGGCTTTGCTGCCCCACTTTCCTATGCTGGGAGACATCCTTGGTGCACTGGAGTGTGTTATCCTAGAGCTCAGCCAGCCACCAGCACACGGAGCATCCGAGTGCTGTTACCTGGTTCAATGCAACTGCTCACACTTGCTCAGAGGAAGTTGCACAACATTTGAATCATTCATGGGGAGAAAAACCACTGCAACAGCCCGTGGAAATGGGTGGCTACCATCACCCTGTGCCCATTGCCTGAAGGAAATGGAAGTGAGCCTTAAGACAAGTTACTTGCACACTTCTGAAGTGCCAGCCCTATTTTTGGCTGCTACATGCCAGAGTGCCATAGGAAAGGCAAGAAATACCCTTTAAAGCTCAAGCAATGAGGTCTTTCCAGTGCTCTTTAATTTGTTGTCAGTTTTTAGTTGAAGTTTAAATATTGCACAGCAATAAAAAAAAGCTATTTTTGAGGATGGTTGTGTGGGGCAGCCAACAGCTTCGATAGCCTCTTCTTCCAGTCCTGCACAGATAAAACACTTGTAGCTTTCCACACATGAGGAAACAAATGGATTTCAATTACTGAAAACACTGGCTTTGAAATCAGTGAAACCAAAACGGGAGGCAGCCAGCCTTAGGGATGAGGTACTTCTCTTAGGAGCAAAGGTTTGGAACCAACCTGAACCCAGGCCTAACATCTACCCAAGACTTCTTTCCTAGAATCATAGAATAGAATCATAGAATGGTTAGGGATGGAAAAGACCTTAAGACCATCAAGTTCCAACCCCCTGCCATGGGCAGGGACACCTTGCTCTAAACCATATCACCCAAGGCTTCATCCAACCTGGCCTTGAACACTGCCAGGGATGGAGCATTCACAACCTCCCTGGGCAACCCATTCCAGTGCCTCACCTTCCTCCTCTGTGCCTCTGTGCTGCAGTGTCACTTGTAGCACAGGACAGTCACTGTTCTGCATCTGCCTTCTGCAGTGAGGTGGGACCTGCTTTGCAGGACCATCTCTTCCTGCAAGACCAGCACAAGAGGAGCTGACCTCGGTGTCATACACACCGTGAGACAGTCAAGCCTCCTTTAGTTACATGCAGGAAAACAAGCAAACTTCTTTTAAAACCTTTTTTTGCGTTTTATACAGAAGAGATCTGGGAAGAAAATACCTATTTGCACATGAAGAGAAGACAATCAAATATCTATAAGACGTTTAACCTTGGGAAATGAAAGGAAACCCCTCGTTGTTGTCACCTTCCCCAAATCCTTATCAGAGCAATTATGTGTGATTTAGTAGTTTGCTGTGTTGCAATGCAATTTTCTACTTTGTCTTACATGACAAATGGACTTGCAGGCCTGGCCCCTGCACGACTTCCTTGAATGTGCTGCATGGGACAGGCAAGAAATATTACAACTGGGTAAAAATAAGCATTGGGTGATACACAGGGATGAGCTGGCTCCTGTGGGTTTCTCTACATGTCCTCAGCAGTCAGCCAGTTCTGAAGGGGGAAAGAAATTACCCACAGTCAAGCAAACAAAGGTGGCTCTACCACCCCTGAACAGATGGGACCAGGGTGCTGCCTGGATACACCAGCTCTTATCTATCTTGTATTTCCAAGTGGTTTCAGGCAGTGATGACTCCGCTCCCGTTGCAGGAAAGGTGAGGTGTGGGAGGTGGGTGCTGATCCCAGTATGAGGGGAAGATGTTCTCCCTCCAGCAAACACTGCTCGGGGGAGTAGTTTGTGATATGCACAGAAAGGGGTTTATGTGGGCCTGAATTTCAGAGAACAGGAACCAGTTTTTTTTCCTGTTCTTTTTTATTTCCAGTTCTTCATTGCCAGCTTGCTTTCTCAGCCATGAGGGTTCAAAATATCCTTTCCTTCTCTGAATTTAAGGGCATGGCATTTTTCATGTATCATATAACTCCGTGAGTTGGATCTCACTGAGGATCTCAATTCTCAGGGTGAAAACGATGCAGATTTCCACTCTGGTAACCTCAATCCTAGAGAAGGTGCAATGCGGAGCAGACAGGGGTTGGTTTTGGAAGATAAAGAATCATTTGGCATGTAAGAACAACAAGCTTGACATTTACAACTGCAAGTTTTCTTTTCTTCAAACACAGACCTTGTACATCCCACTGCAGGTTTCCTGTACTAGTAACACTCCCACAGATTTTGGATTACTACAGCAAAACAACCACACTATCACAAGCATGACTATAGCACATTGTATCTTGAGGTCCTTTACATCCATGCAGAGAATATTTTGCATTTAGACAGTGACATTTTGTCAGTACATGAACATATGTGGTTATACAAGATAGGGAATATACAAGCTGACACAGCCCAGAAACTGCAAGGAACATGCCCTGCTCACTGATGAACTATGAAGTCAGCTTATAGCTGCCTAAGCTTATAACTAGGTGGAAAGTTCAGTTCCTGGGGAGAGGAATAGCAGTGAGAGAGGATGTGGGGTTCAACACCTTCCAGTGAAGCCAAGACACACCACAGTTGGCTTTGCAGTGCTAGAGGCAAACTGAAGAAACGAAACACTGTGATAAGGGCTCCCACTGAAATGAATGGCAAAGCTCCTGGTGAAGTTAGCAATGCTGGATTAAAAAAAAAAAAAAAAGAAAACCCTAAAGGTTTACTTTTTCTTTCTCTTTTCTTTCTGTAAACTTCAAAAATAGCTATAGGAAGTAGAAGAAACATGACTCAAAGGCACACTTTTCCTCTTACAACCCAGCTTCCTTCCTTGAACAGTTGGGAGAAATTTCAGCTATGTATCTCTATGAGGAGGCTTGGATTTGAAGTTCTCTTATTGTGGGAAAACCCCACCAGAAAAAGCCCATGGCCTCTACAACAGACATCCTGGGTCAGGCAGGTCAGTCATTAAGTACAGGCTCTTGTTGGTTTAGGATTCTATTTTATCCAAGAAAGCAGGATGTGAGATTTACCCTGGCCTTTTACTCTTAAACAAGATCCAGGCACCCTGCATGACAATGTTCTAGCACAGGAGCAGAGTTTAGCCATATTAGCAGCATATCTTCCACTGACACGATTCATGACAATCACACAACCTGTATTATATGGCCTGCCAACCAACCTGGCTTGATCTTTGCCGAGTCTTGGCTGCCCAGTGGCAGCTCAACCAGGCTCCATGTGATGTGCAAGGCAGCAGTTGCAGGATGCTGATGTTCACAGCTGGAGAGTAACATCCTCCCCAGCATGTATAACCGCTTCAGAGAGATCCACTGAAGGAAAAACCAAGAACAGGTTTTTGGAACGGAATCTGGAGATTTCAGAGTTGCATCAGTTCTTTGAGGGTTCTTAATGGACCTGTTTTGGGGTAGGGATTTTTTTAGCAGAAAAGCTTATTAAAGCCATTTTTGAATCATTATGAAAATGCTTCCCATAACCAAAGATGGCATTTTGGTACTGAAAGCCTAGACTTTGACAGATTCTGGGAGAAATGTTGAGAGCCCTTAAACAGTGTCTCACCAGAGTTTAGATGCAGGCATAGGCAGCATTTCAGCAGGCATACAGGGTTTCAACAGTGATTACATGGGTTTGCCTTTCTTCCTCCAGACAACTCTATTACTTGTGGTGCCAATTCACCCTCCTAGGCAGGCCAGAAAGCAAGTCACAGGGGAGCTGAAGCTGCTCTGGAGAGCAGGCAGCTGGGGGCAGAGGCAGACTCAGATCTGTGCTGGGAATCCCAGCACAGGGAATCACATCCGAGACTGAGCAAATGTTAATTTCCACAGGCAGGTTAAATTCTCCACAAGCTAAAGAAAACAGGGAATATGGTGTTTCAGGGGCTCTACTCCATCTGGAATTGAGTCCCAGAAGTATCACACCAATTAAAAAGTGCTGTTTCCCATGTTGCAAGGCAATACCAGTCCTTTTCTCATATTATGTCCATTCTTGAGGGCTTCTCAACCCTACCAAATGGCAACAAGCACTGCTTCTTTAGTTATGCTATGCTTACAAACACTACATGGTGCCAACTGAACTTATCCTTGAAAGTCAAGTAAGAAAACCTTCCTGAGAGGGTGCAAAAATCAGGAAACCATCACATTATTGAAACCATAGATCTCACTCCAGCTTGTCCCCCCCTATTTAAGATT
Source organism: Neopsephotus bourkii (assembly GCF_033783945.1). NCBI lineage: Eukaryota > Metazoa > Chordata > Aves > Psittaciformes > Psittacidae > Neopsephotus > Neopsephotus bourkii. The sequence goes on from NW_026902048.1 coordinate 5,757,507, forward strand.
ATAGCCAAGCATAATGATGCTTAAAATAATATCATACTGCTCAAGTTTAAAAAACCTCTTGATGCCATTACCAGCCCACAATGGTCATGACAAGCTCTGGGGGAAGCTGGATCCTTAATAAGATACACTCAAACGATACAATAAAAGGTTTAGGGAAAGATGCCAAAGGCAACCTTGAGTTTTGCTTCTCCAGAGCTGAGGAGTCTCAAAGAGGATCTGCAGTGATGTCGTTACTCAGAACAACTCTGAATTCTTTACCTAATGCTACTAATTAGAGTGGGATACGCTATAGATCACAGGCTGTGACAGGGCAAGGCCACTTTGGATTAATAGCATGCTGCTAATGGCAGCAGTTTGTCACTTGCTGAGGAGCAACACAAGTCAGCTCAGTATAGCAAAGTGTCACTGAATTCAGGTGTCTGTCCCTCTTAGAGAGGACATCCATCTGTCAGCAGAGCTGGGTGCAGGCAACATTCCTGCCCTGCAGTTATCCACTTCCACCAGCATCAAGGTGTGGGGGCTTGATGGATGCACAGAGAGAGCTGCATCACTTGCAGCTTGTGGATGCTCAGTGTCCCAGAGGCACACGCACTTGTTGTCACTTTGAAGGCTGAACAGATGCTGTGCAGTGCCAAATCTTCAGAGGCTCCCAAATCTCCAGAACTCCCGCTTTCCTTTCAGATAACATCTTTGCCTCTTTGTTTCCCCTCAGTAGAAGCAGAGTTGGAAACTAAAGAGTCAGATCTAGTCCTGCAGTGGTTTTCCTTCCAGTCCTCTACCACATGCCTTCTCTGCATATCCAAAACTGGATATCAGCTTCAAGAACACAAACTTAAACAGGGTCTTTAGTCCTTGGCCCCTGCTGCCCTGGCGAGTTTGGATGCTGTGAGCAATCAGTTCACACACAAGACTAAAGGAACAAAAAGCTTTCAGAAAGACCAGGGCTGCAATCAACTCTGAAATATATCTGTAGTATCAAGGATGTAGTTTACTGCAGAAATCAGGGCAATGAGGAGAGATCACAACAATGCATTTGTCAGTCCTTCCCTAGCTCTGTATCAGGAGAAGGGGCTTACTTCTGCCTTGAAACTGGGGCTTCCGGATTTGATCCCTGTGGTTGATCATTTCTGCTCCCTGTGGAGCAGAATAAAAGAGTCAGAGTCAGCACCACAGGGGCTCCAAGAACAACTCTGAGTTTGGAAGAATTAAAGCTTTGGTCCAAAGACAAGTCATTATGGCATTGCTGAGGTACTGAACAGGCAAACCAAGGAAGAGCAGGAAGTGAGATGTGTCCTCTCCACATTGATTTTCTAATCATCATTTTTCCTTCCTGGGAATACACTGCAAGTTCTCACAGCTGAGGTGCCCATCTTCAACCCTGCTATTTAGAACTGATTTGGCTTCATCGTTATAAGACTTGATGAACCACTCCTGGAGCTTTGGAAAATAAGTATTTAAATAAACATTCCTTTTTTAGTTCAGAGCAATTTTTGGCCACCTGGAACATGGGCACTCCTGTTCCGTTGCTGCACTGGTGTTACACTGAAGAAATATGGACAGTTAACTGAGCGTTCCACAGAGAGGCAAATCTAATGCTGATTACAGCCTTTTATCTGTGCCATAGTTGGTTTGCATGATAACATTATATCTCTTTGTAATGCTGTAGAGAGGGCTCAAAACTCTTATTCTTACTTCTGGGTGGATAGAGAAACTGAGTCATGAAAAGTAATCATTATTTAGCTCTGTATTCAGTGAGGCATTTAATGAGATGCTTAAGCTATTCTCTGTTTCATAAAGCATTTAAGCATGTCCTGTATGGGATAAGCCATCAAATTGTCAGCTGAAGAATGTATTTCCCAAAGCACTGAGCACTTCACAGCTCCAGTTGAAATAAAATGTGGCCTTTAAGATAAATTTGATCATTTTATTTCCAGCCTTGCATTTCCATTTTAGTAAAGTGAGCGAGTGAAAGCATGGCAAGCTCAGTGGGGTTTTCCTAGTCCAAAGTTTGGGGACAAGGGGAACACCATCCAAGGTGGGGTCAAAAAAACCAACCCTGAAATGAAGCTGTAGAAAGTATCCATGTGAGCACAAAGGGATTTTTCTGATCCAAATAGCAGTGTGAGCTTGTAGATAAACAGGAAAGTAAAAGGAAAGGCAAAAATCCCTTTTACCAGGCCTTAGACCTGGGAAGTTCAGCTCAGCTTCACCTCCTCCTGGTGCTAGCAAGTTGCATCTTTCAGCAACCTCATATTCCCCTAATGAGCACATAACAGGGTGATGGACCTTTGTAGAATAATAATACTTTATCCAATATGATACCTCTTCAACAAAGTACAGCCTTGTCCCTCTTCAAAATGCCAGGAGGATAAAATACCCCCTGAATTACATTTGTCACTATCAAATAAGACAGTGTTTTCACACTTGGGAATAAAAGTGAAGTCAATTAACTTTTCATATATCTGAAAAGGATATTCCACAGCCACCTGATTGCTTTATCTTCATTATTTTTAGTTGTAGAATTATGTAAATAGCAATTTAGAGAGCCCAGAGGAATCTGAAGATTCAGTTTAATGATATGTAATTGTTTAATTGGGCTGTAAACCGGCCCCTGCAGGGAGCTGAGCACAGGTACAAGTGTATACTTCACATCCCTACCAAAAATTGCTAATTGTCAGCTTTTGTGCAAACAACATCTAACCTCTCCCAGCAGCACAGCAGCTCAGCACTGCCGAGTATTGAGCTGCCTTAAGCTTCAGGTAGGGAATACATCACAGTGCCTATAGCTTCAGCTGGGCATATGGGTCCTGTTACCTGTGAATACCTAACCGTAGTGTATTCACCATAAGCAAACCTTGAGGACAGCATGTGTGCGTGTAGGGAAATGCCATTAATGATGAGAAAGGAAGAGTTTTAGCTCAATTATTTCGCAAGCCCCATTGCATAAAAGAAGCACATGGTAGCTTAAGAAAACAAGAGCATATCAAATCTGCCGGTTTCTGATGGAAATACATCCAGTATTTGGACTTCTCTGGATAGGTTATTTCTTAGATGGTGATCAAGAGCTCTATAAAAGGAATTTAAGTTTCCTACAGAAGAAGCAAGTACCTCTAACCAAAATCAAAAGAGGGACAGGGTTTGCTGAGAGTCCAGCTACACTCCCTAAAGCATCTTGTCTCCTTCCCAGCAAGGATGAATGGGGCAAAGAGATAAGTCTCTACAGAAAGGCAGCAGGTGTCTGGAGGAAAACAGGCCAGAGAACCTGAGATTATTTCTGCAGCAAGGCTAACTGGCTTGACAAATGAAACGTAATGGAAAGTGCCGGCTCTGCTCCACTCTCCACCCTCCTCTCCTCTGGTCATTTCATTTGCCCTTCTGCCTCTCAACAAAATAAAATTAAATGCATATTTTACTGTAAGCTTCTTTACAGTGTAGGCTGCAAGAGGCTGGAGGACTTCCCTAGGGAGTGTGAGCTAAGCAGTGATTGCTTCATCCTTTAATTCCAAAGGCCAGGGACTTTCATTTTCAATTTCCTTTTATCCAGGGTTCTTCATTATGCTCAGGTTGCTCCTTTACACCCTTTATTGAGTGACAAGTGTGTGCTGGAAGGTGACAGACAAACACCATGTATGTGGCCAGTATCAAACCTAAATATCTTGGTTTGCAAAGCAGGTTTTGAAAGATCTTGATGAGTTCCTAGATTGTCTGATAGGGTTTGTCTCTGTATGGAGCCATACAGATGGGATCTCACTGTACGGAGCCATACAGATGGGATCTTACTGTCAAATGTGATTAAAAATATCAGGAGTTCCAAGAGACCAGATGGGGGTTATCAATACCTTGTAACCAGTTTTTATTAAGCAGAAAGCAGAGCTAGTGGTTATCTGACTGTTAGGTTTTATGGATTTATGACCTCCCTCACTACTTCCACCACTTGGATACAATAGGGCAGGGCAAAGGAAGTATATCATAGGGACACAGGATTCAGTCCTTGGCTGCCTTTCCACACAGGATTTTTCTTTTCTAACCATCCATCATTTCAGAGTATACATTATCCCAAAGTGTATATTACATTAGCTCTTGTTACAGTCTGTCTAATACTCCTCAGACCTTTACAAGAGGCAATTTCAGTAGGGACCAACTTCCTTCCTTACCATAGGAAGTAACTTATAACTTACATAAAAGTAAAACAACCATAACATTAGTACCACACCTTACTTTTCCTTATGTTCAATAATGGCCAGGCAGGCCATGCCTGATGATACAGTGTTTGAGTCAAGACAACCAGAAAACTTGACTCTAAACTCCTGTGACAAACTGCTGGCTCTGAAGACTATTATCTACTGCAGTGCTGTAAGATGTCACACACAGATGCCATCACCTTCCTATGTCAGTCCCGATGGACAACAAGTTTCCTTATCAAGTGGGTTAACCAGCAGCTAACCTCATATTTAGAGGTTTCCCCCCACCTCCTCAGTATCTTGGAGACCTTTGTCATTTATACCATTCAAAAGAAGATTTCTCAGGGGTATTTTGAAGTGGCACAACAGCATTAAAAACTCTTGGCTATCAGACAATACTGTAGTGAGACACTTATCAAGCATGACTCTTGGGAAAGAACCACTTAAGAATCGGCACCAGAGACAGTATTGATTTGAATGGACCAGGTAGTCCAATCCTGCAGAGCGATTATACATTATACACAAACATATGTACCTTTATATAAGCATACAGAAGTTTAATTTTACAGGGATTATTGCATTTCTCTGCTTGCATTAGCCAGAGGTCAGCATCAGGTACTATTTCTAGAAACCCCCAAAACATGCAGGGGGGAATTCTTAGTCATCTTCCTCCATAATTAAAACTCTAAAATATACTGTTGCCTGGTCATCATGTAATTATTTGTTAAACAATGAACCTGAAATTATGTTTCCATGGATGAAAGATACATTACACCCATTACGTTATGTTTAAATGATAACTGAATGTGAAGAACTAGTTAATGTGATATACCGAAAACATCTGAGCCCAAAACTTATAATCTTTTGTCTTCGTTCAGAGATGCTTAGGCCTTCCCTATTCATTGCTTGTTTTCTTAATTCCTTTTATTTCCTACTCTGAACATACTTCAACTTAATGTGAGTTTTACTGACATGATGGTTTAGAGAAGCCCAGTAGATTGCTCAAGATTTTCATGTCTTTAAATATTTCAGCCAGAATATTGAAAAGCTGAAGAAAACCCTGAGCTTTTTTTCCAACCATCACTAACACACACTTCAGCCTATGCCCAGTTATAGCTAAAGAGACATTAAGAAGCAAAAGAAAGACAGTCAAATGAGTATGTAGAAATGAGTGTTGCCTTTCAGCTCTGCTCTCCCCCATCTCCCATGGCTCTGGACCTGTTGGGTATAGCTGAAGAACCAAACATAGCCTGAGTCCACCTGGTTCAGCCTGGATTGATGCCATATTCAAGCCAGGAATATTTTCCTACCAGATTCCTTTCAAGGAAGTGAAAACTCTGTACAAACAGGGAGATCAAAAGTGAAGCTGTTCAGTGGCCAAGCTCCAAGAGCTGAAAGTGAATGCAATTAGAAGCATCGCACCGAGGTGCCAAGTGGCAACAAAAGCATCCTGCCTAACCCTGCCACCAATTTTCAGAATATAAATCCTAAACAAGTCAATAGATTTATACCAGTAAAATCCCTTTATGACTGATCAGAATAGGAACAAAACACCGAGATCTTCCTTCCATTACTTCAGTGGATCAGAAATTAGTCAGGTGCTCATCAAAATGATGCTCCACATTAACACAGCACAGGACCTACTCTGCAGTAAGTCCAGGTGGCTCCCAGCTCTGTGGCATCCTCAGAGTCTCCACTGGCTGTGCTGAGCTCAGCCTCCTTGGGCCACGGTTACTTGGGCCTCCCAGGGAAAGCATTTAAATGAAGTTATACTGGTTTCACTAAGTGAGGAAAGAGGAGAGGGGTAGACTCTTTGTGCAGCCACATCCTGTCTCACCTAAAAAACCCTATCATCTTTTGACACCACTTCCTAACCTGTTTATGACCCAACAGAAGGCAAGACACACTAAGGTAGGAAAGCACTGCCCTAAAAGTATTAGTGTTAAGTACAACAGGGACTACAACCATCAAGATCCTCACTCATCACAGATCAGTGGAGTGTAACTGCTAATTCCTCAACGTTCTGTGGCTGCACATTTGCTCTAATTTTGTGTAATATAGGCCAGTGCAGCTGCATTTCAGGGAGCGATAAACTGAGAGTAATGAGGGTTATTTCATTCCTCCATCTCAGATCAAACCCTTGGTCATTCTAGCTTAGAACAAAACTGGCTCACTGATGCAGCATTCTGATATTTTTGGTCAAACACCCATAATGCACCATCTTGCAGTATTTACACAGAAGCAGGCCTGCATGGCCAGGCAGTTCCCCGAAGCATGAGATTTGATTAACCTTGTTAGCTTGCCTCGCAGAGCTGCAAATGTTGTTAGACATCACAAAATTATCCAGCCCTATTTAAAACCCAACTGGAGTATTTGGCCTGCTGACCTTCCCCAGCAACAAATTCCACAAGTAAAATTAACCACAGCTTTCCACAGCCTGGAGCAGTTCAGTCCCTGATCTCAGCCAGCAGCAGCTCTTTGAGCTTTGTCTACAGGAGCTCAGAGTTTCTCCTGCCACCTGACCTTCCCCTATTGAGTCACAGCCATGTCTCCATTTCAGTCCTCAAAAACCGAGTCAGTCCATATCATCTTTAAAAGTGATGGCAACAAGCAGCATCACTGTATCCACATTTAAAAGTGACTGACTAGCTCCAAGTCTTTAAAAGCTGGGGATAGAACACTTAGAAGTACTGTTCTCTGAAATTTCTCTCAAGTTTACACAGCATTATTGTTGCTGATGGTGCTCAGCGACTGTAAGAGATTTTATCTGCACTAACATCCAGGGAAGTACATTACTATGTAGCAGATAAGTCAGCATACGTATGACTACTTGTATTACAAAAGTTCCCAGTCCATTATTTGTATTCATTACCAACAAACTTCAGTTCTCCTAGTCTAGGTGAAGACCCAAGTAAGGTAAGCAGCAGACATAGCCTGATGGTTGAAGAGTGTCTAACCTAAAGAAGAATACTCTAAGTAGGATAAAAGCATAGTAATGTGGCTGTAAAGTTGCAAGAGCTACCACTGTGCTCAGCTGGACAGCTCCAGTTTACATGGAGGCAGTTTCTCCCCCACTTCTCAATGGCTTGCCTTACTCCACAAGCCTCCCACTGGTTTTCACCAGATGCTTCTTTGGACCCCTTTGGAGCTGCCTGTTGCTTTCGCTGACTCCCAACAACAATAAGCATTCAAAGCCCTCCTGTTAGAGGCACACACCAAATCAATTACAACAACATCATCCTTCTTAATCAAGGTTAATTTCAGTGGGTAACTTTTTTCTCTGTTGGAATATTGTCAGATGTTTTTAGATCTCCAATTTTATATAAATTTAGCCTCCGAATTCTCAAGGAGAGAGTTGCTAAGGTAACCAGAGCCAGCCATATTGCTGTATGCTCTCCCCATGGAGCTTCATTAGGGCCAATCAGTCATTTCCAGGGTAATAGAATATGTCGCTTCCAGAGATAAGGAAGCATCTTTTTATAGTGCCAGGATATTTTTATTAAACATGTTAACCCCTTGCCCCTTCAAGAATCAGGCCCTGACCCTTTCCTTAGAGCTATAATACCCAAGAAATTAGATTTAGGCAGACTAATTGCTTGCAGTTGAACACCTAAGGCCAGATCAAAAGAAGTCAGCATGCCTGGAGTATGTTGTCTTGTGATAGCCAAACCAAGGGTGGCTGTGGATTGTTTTCTGTTGGCAGGGAGCCACATCAACCTTATACCCCAGTAGACAGGCACAAAGGCTGCTTCTGAAATAGATCTGACCTGCATGACCCAAGGGGTTTGGCATATATTTTTCTGTTCCAGTCTAGACATATGGACTACCTGTTATGTTTGATCTCATATCTGAGCATCTTTGTCTTTCAGATCTAAGAGCTAGTTCACACCTGTTCATAGTATTTATTAGCAGCTACTTTGGAAGACTATTTGGAGCAGACTGCTGTTATCAGACCAATTCCTAGAGATGAGACTTTGATCTCTTTCCCAGAACCTAGAAAACTCCCTGGTTTCATCTAGCTGAAAATAGCACAGCTGAAAAATACACCTTTTTGGCAAAAAAAGACCCTGCTTGTTGCCCTAATAGTCACCATACCACTCATTGACTATTAAAGCTAATTTCTGAATACAATTCATATGCTTACTGGGTTCAAAAATTCATTTTCTCCAAGACTTTCCACTCAGTCCTAAGAACACCCTATTGTACCTTCTGCTAGCAGCTTCAGAAGGGAATGGATAAGCCACACTTGCTGATCTATCTTCTTGGCCCATGACTCCAGCATAGAGCTGCTCCATGATTATTTTAATGCTACCAATTAGTAACAATACATTTATCCCTGTGCCCCCTTCTAATCAGCAGTATTAAGAGTATCTGAGATGGACCTGACTTAACAACACATTTGCTGCAAAAGTGGTGGGAAAACTTGATAACAGCTTTGTGCCTGTCCAATAGGACTCCTTCAGGGTCCTGTCTGCAAGCTGAAAGCTGCAGTCATAAGACACAGGAGCCTAAAGAAAAAGTTTCCCCTCCTTCCTCCTCAGATATTCTCTTTGGAGTTTCCTCTCTGGTGCAGATACAGTTACACCTCATTGCTCCAGCTCTCCTGAACATCACGTCTACCTTATTAAATAATGGATATAACACTGCAGCCAGGAAGGGCAGCATCTGTCAGCCAATACCGTATTTATTGTTTTCCCTTGAAAGAGTCCATTATTGTAATCCTGTAGCAGGTTCACTTACAGACAAGCAAAAGTTTTACTTAAAAGAGGCAGGATCTTTTGCACTGGAGAAGTACAGACAGCTGGGCACTGGCATGCTTTGCCTTCTCATGATTTTTCTTGCTGTTGCAGATTCACTGATGGGCTAAGAAAAGCCAATTATGTAAAATTTGAAGAAAAATTAATGCAATAATAGCAATACTGGTTTTAAAAAAAATATGCCTAAACCCCAGCATTTGCAGCACAGAGGTATTTAATGATCATCTCAGTAATAATTCTTACTTCTTCCAGCATGAATTCACAGTTCATGCAAGTGCTTAAACAGTGAACTTCAGAGCAACCACCACATTTACATTGGGTTTGATTTGTTTCTTTAAAATAGAAATGTAGGGTGTGAACATGCATTTGAATACGAGAACAGCAACAGTGATGGACACTTGGACAAAAAAGCAAAACGGAAAAGGTGTTTCACTTCAGCAGTTTTGGGCACATAACACTCAATTTGCCAGGATTTCTTTCTTCTTATGTCATAGTCTCAATTGCCGTCTAAAAAGGCAATCTGCTACAGATTCTACGATACATTAAGCCTACACAAATGGACCTGAAGCTTCATTCCAAGGGCCTCAAGAGTCCACTCACTCATACATAATTGTCACTGCAACGGAGGAGCTTTGTGCCCATTTGCAGGGGAAAAGCTGCCTGCTCGCTCCCCTGCTCTGACCTCCCTGCTTTGCTTTCACAGTGCTACCATGAGGTCTGGTCCTACAGCCAGCATGAAGAGTACGTTAAGAATAAGCCCTCTTCACATGGTTGCTGCAGTACAAATCCAAACTGTTCTGCTAGTGCCTATCTGCCTGACCTTCCTGCTCCTCCTTTCCTTGCACAAGGCTGCAGTTCCTTCCCCCAGGCCAGGGGATCCAGCCATGATTGGATCCACTTGGCTCAAGCAAACATACTTCCTCCCTAAAGAAAAGCCAACCCAGTAGTAGCTTTCCCTTACTGTGATGCTGGGACAATGCAGCATCCCCCCAAATTACACCACTCAGCCATTCCACTCCAAAACACAAGATAGGACTGGTAAAATGGGGATGCAAGCTCAGTAACATCCCTCTCTCAGTTTCCCAGAGGAGAAAGCCATCAGCCAATGAAGATGGAGGCATCTTCCTTATCATCATTACCCATACTAATGAGTGTTTAGCATTCAAAGCTTAACTGGTGTTGTAGCTCAATTAACACAGAGCTCAACTCAAATAGAAAGCTGAAGGGAAGATGCTCAGAGTCCAAGCTCTAGGGGAATACCTCTCTATTAGTAATCATTAAGCACTGAAGGGAGAAATTAAAAACAGAACCCATTCTGCTTTAGCAGTCTTAGCCAGATTCATTGGTTCAATGGCTACCCAGCTTCTTTCCATCAGTACTCCACTAATCTCCACACAGGCATGGAAATCCCAGGGAGGAGGATGCTATTGGTGAAGCCATGGGGAGCAGTTTCTCAAAACCCACACTCTGAGAGACTGTCCCCTTCAAAAGCATGTGAAGGCTTCTCCACTTTGCAAATTGAAACACCTTCCCAGCAAAGGAAAAAACAAAGCAGTAGAAAGGTAAATTAACCCCCTGCAGAAAGTCTGTGTTCCTAGGCCTGAACATCTGCTTTGGGTGCTTCATGAAACTGTTAAGTGCTACTATGAGCATAACCAGTCTCAGAAGTGTTGTGGGTTCTGACTCTAGGGCTCCACGGAGGATCTGAGATCACAGCTCATGTTTGAACTGCTACCCTTTGGTGCAGAAAGGCAACTGTCTCTGCACATCTTGCTTCATAACCACCAGGGAAAAGGTAAATCTCTTTTTGCTTAGGGCTCAGTGCACAGAGGCCACCTGACCCATGCTTCTCCCCAGGACTATTGCCTCCCACCTGAGGCATCCTTAGCGTTCTCATATTCACTGCCTGTTGCAGTAGCCCTTTTGAAACAAGGGGTTTCCAGGCACCAACATCCCCCTTCCCTGAAAACACACCCCACCTTCGTCTAACTACAGGCTGCCTGCTGCTAAGCTGGATCTCTGCAGCTTTTTCCATCAGCTAGAATGGAAATATATGGAATAGCGGTTCCTCATAAGGAATCTAAGATAAATATAAAGTAAAAAGTATGAGTTCAGTACAAGATGCAACACACCACTGTTTCTACTTCACCAATCCTTTACAAAAATCCTTAGGACAATAGGATGTTCTTTGCAGCTCCATGCTGTGGAACAAGTAACAGAGCCCATGGTAATGATGTGATTGACAACAGTTACCTTGGTGAGAGCACCCATCAACGGGGTTTCTTTCAGTTGTTGGTTCAATGTAAAAATGAATCCTCTGTAATTGCAGTTATGCCTGCATCGGCTATGAGAAGCGTGAAAAAATTCACATTAAAATAATCTCTCATAGGGTCTGAAAACTAAGGTTACAAAGCTAGTAATCAAATAAAGGCAGGGAGAAAACAGAAGTGTTTGGGGGAGTTTCCTTATCCCCTTGGTTCTCTCCACTGTATTAAACTAGGCTATTACATTTCCCTCCTCCCCCCTCCAGATGTAGAAGTAGTAAAGCATCCCACTTCCTGCAGCTCAAATGGAGCTTCTTAGGCACTGTTGCTCAGCTGGAGATTATGAACAATTCACCAACTGTTTAGGATTTTGGGCATCCTTCATTCCTGCTGGAGTTGGCATCACGCTGATAAGCACCCAGAAAGTTTGAAAGCTTATGCAGAACTTGTCCCTATAAACTATCTAAAACCCCTTTGATCTGCAAATCACAGCAGGAAAATAACAGCTAAATCAGTTTCTTCTTGTATTCCAGCACTTATGCTTCTGGATGGAATTAGGAAACACACATAAACGTTGCTTTCTAACCTCAAAATATGAGGCCAGACTAAGTGCCACCTTAGGCCACCCTCTTGTGGCCAGGGATAGTTTTGCAACCACCCCGTCCTGCTTTTCCCTTTCCATCACACTTGTCAGCTTCCACTCACGACAGCAAGGGGAGTTTTTGAATCCATGTTATTCTAGCGCCTTTGTGGGCTCCCCCACTGCAGAATGAGGCTCCCGAGGAGATGCATCAGTGCTATCAAAGAACTGTATATGAATAAATCCCATACTTGGGATATCACATTCCTAGGGTGAGGGCAAGTGCTAACAGCTGGGAGCATGGTTCAGGTCTGTGCTTCTTTCAAGCTACACCTTAACCCAGTCTCACCACACTGCTCCCATTAACTCCATAGAAGCCACCCTGCTCCTTGTCTTGGCTGGTGCTTACTGAGGAGCAACCTTCTCAGCACGCCTCTCACGGCAACAGGCAGGGGAATGACAGAATTACTTGTGCAAGGACTCTTCAGCATTGCGGGGCATTCAGCTGCTGAGGCGGGGCAAGTCAGTTCACTGAGCTGATCTGACAGGATGGGAAAGAAAGATGAAAAACGTCTTCCAGGAGATCAGTTTCTTGACCTAATTTGCCCTGAGTGGGTGAAAGGGAAGCAGGAGAGGGTGAAACTGAGAGCTGGTAGGGAAGGGTGACGGCTGCACTTTTCAGTAGCAGCATCCTAGTTAGATGCAACATCAAATCACACCCTAAATCCCTCCCTACATCTGTATAGCATAACCAATGCATACCCACATTACCACCACATCATAAATATGTGCCTTTAACCAAAGATATGATAAATTGGCATTTAGGATAAATTTCATTTATTCTTTCCAAACCTGTTTATGTACTTCTGCAGAGCAATATCAACATCTCTGTCCTCTCCACAGGATACTTATTAATACCAATGAAAGGGAGTAAACAAGGCAGCAGGAGAAACAATCACGGTATTTTACTGCATCTAATCTTCCTTTTGCATCATTCATGCTTATACAGGCCAGAGACCGATTTGCTTGGTCTGCCAAGCATGACTGATAGATACACTGCAAACACAGAGCAGACCCTTGCTCACAGCCGGGTTTCTCAGTGGCTCACTAGAGTGCTTTTGTTTTATCTCTCTGCACCTCTGCAGCAAACCAAAACATTACAAACTTAGCTGCGTGGGCAATTGTTAAAGGAAGAACGACAAAATATGCATCAAGACAGATCTAGGAAAAGGATGGAGACAGGGCTAAGGCTTGGACATCTATAGTGGATTTAAGCACCAATCCTACAGCAACAGGACCAGCTGAAACGTCCTCTCCCATGTTTCTTATGGGCCCCTTTTAAGAACTGAAGGGCTGCAATAAGGTCTCCTCAGCCTTCTCTTCTCCAGGCTGAACAACCCCAACTCTCTCAGCCTTTTCCCATAGAAGAGGTACTAGTTGCAGGTGAGGGCTGGGCTAAACCAGGCTGTTGGTCCAAACCCTAAAATATCACTCAGGATGGGCTCCTGTGACCAGACACAGAGGTTGGGTTGGAAAGGCTAAGCCTGTGTTGCACCCTTCTTCCCTGGACTTTATGATTCAGGATGGATAGTGGGGTCACTTTCCTGATGTGTAACACATCTGATTATTCAGCACTGTTATGTGCCAATTCCATACGTAGGAGCTACTGGGAAACAGAGCTATTGGGAAAGCAAACAGCCAGCACAATAGCTGCTGATCAGTCCCAAGAGGGTGATGTCTTCCTGTCTCTGTCCTCAGGGAAGCATGTGTGACCTCTTAAGAGAAAAAAGATATTGATGCTTAAGATATACGGCATATAAATAACCTTGGCAAAGGATTTTGTTTTTCCCCTCAAATGAAGTACTTTCCATTACACTGATTTATCCCTTTTGCTCAGACTCACATTCTCATTTTTCTTAATTGTTCCTGACAAGTTATAAGAGATATGAGCTTCCTCTCACTGAAGAAAACAGGTGAGGTTCAGCAGGCCTGAAGGCTTTGTTGCTAGGAAATGCAGGGAAAACCAGAAGTGAGTGGAAAGGGCATTTCTGCATACTTTGTAGCCCCCAGGCATCCACTATGGACATGAGATCTGGTCCCAGATCTTTAGAGCATCATGATACATGGAGAAATAGGAAAAACCTGGCCCTGACACCAGGTCAGAGAATGGATATTCTGATTTTGCAAGGAGTAAATTGCACACAGCAGCACAGGGTAAGGCCAAGAACATCACTGCATTAGTCCTGGGCTTGTTAACACTTGCAGGCAGCACACTCAAATCAATAGTCCCTTCCAGGGTCTTAAGTTTCACAGCAGGTCATTATTGGATCTGTTCAGACAACTTCTATGGTTTATTACTGGTGACAACAGAAGTTGGGGGAAACATGTTTTTCACTCTAGCTGTGACCAATGGGTTACAGAGGAGAAATATCCAGAGTAAGTGAGTAATTTCATTAGGGCACACATTAAACACTGATTTAGTTCTCTGCAGGAGGAAGGGTACTTTCCAATGAAAATATCAAAACACAACAAAATAGGCTTAAGAAATAAAATAGCTTGAAAATAAGGATAAGGCTCCTAAACTGGCACTGTTAGAACGCTCTGGCATCACTCCCATCCATATCCCACTTCCCCCATCCCTTCTGAAGTGTGGACAGGAAAAATAAGTTACACAAGCCCCTGTCTGCAGCTTCAGAAGAGGGCAGTGGTTTTTAGCCACCCTATTTTCCATGCTATTGCTGCAGCCCCTTACATTAAACTGGAGTCAGAGCTGTGCTTTTCTTTCCCCCTTTGGACACCCAAGGGTCATCCAGTTCAAAGTTGAAGTCATCCATACATAAGCATCCCCCACAGCCTACCTTGCACACTGCATCCAAGCCCCTAGGGCTGAGCATGAGATGCTAAACCAATTTCATCCCGTAACACTATGAAGTTTTTACTGCTGTTTCAGTTGAAGCATGTTTGTAGTCAGACACAGCTGGGAAGGGCACAGCAGCCATCTGCCTCTGCTGGAGCAGCTGTAGCTTACACCAGCCAGAAAAAAAACAAAACACTCCTCAGTTCAGCTCCTGCTAATACTCTGCTTGTAGACTGTGGCACTCAGGAGCACAGGCACATCACAGTGAGATGCGCTGCTGTAGGGGAGGGTCCTCCAGCAGCACTAATGCTCACACCAGTAACAGCATATAAAGATTAGCTCCTAACAGGCACTACCCCAACTTAAGAACAACCCTTTCACTCTCTTATTCCTTTCTCAGTACAGATACAAGGCACAGATCCAGAAAGGTAATAAGTAGCTCTCCAACTGATATCAAGAAGAGAAACTTCTACTTAGCTACTAACTTAACACCACTTGTTAGAAAAAGCGCTGTAGAATAAGTAGGAACAACTCACCAGAACTGAACCACAGCAGTCCTCTCAGCTCCTGGCTTCAGCACTTCCCTCCTCTGCTTAATGCTTCATGGATCACAGCTCTCAAGTGATTACAGGTGGCCTTACTGGCCTTTAAAAGCACTGTGGTGTGAACTGGTTTCCTCCCCCCTTAATTGAAGAAGGCTGGGGGCAACACCTGAGATCAGTTTGTAATTGCTTCTCGGAGCAGGTGATTTCATTGGTCTTCATCAAGCTGATTAGCCACGTATATTCTCCAGAGGTGCTATGAGCACCATCCCTCAGGATGGGAGAGAAAAGAGGTTGTTTTCTTTTATGTAATCCCTAAAAGCTGGTGAAAATTCAATCTATGGGTATGCTTTCTTCAACTGAAAATGCTGCTTTTCTGGCATTAGTGGGCTGGAGACAGCTGAAATCTCTGTTTGTCTGATATCTGTCCAGAACACATGGACATCTCAGATATGTTCATGTCACAACAAATCCTGTGCACTCACTAAGGTGCACAAGCCTCATCTTCCACGTGTTCAGGAAATCTTGGACCCCATGGAGAAATCTTGATCCAGTAGCACCTGAATCAAGGGATCTCTGTGTTTTGCCTTACACTTCTCTTAGAAATGGTCATGTGAAATGCAAATATTATGCTCTGAGTTTGATCAAACTGCTCACATTGGTGAAGGTTTCTTGCCTGTAAAATATTTCCTAAGTAAAATAAAGATTTGCTAAGTAAAAAAGTTACTGAATAACAATATTTACTAAAGATTTACTAATATTTACGACTCATGATCTCTGCCTTTTACAAACTGCTTACAGTCACAAAACCACACATCCCATTAGTGAATAAAGCAGAATCTTTCATTGTATTGGTTCTCATATCCTCATGCTGATGCAGTGAGACTGTTGTTAGGAACTGGCACAATGCAGCCTATGGATGAGGACACAGGTGTCCCAGTGTTCATCGTAACAGGTGGGGACCATTTGCAGAGAAGACTGAAGACCTAGACATAAAAACTGTATCAAATTAAGGAATGGTGTTTAATAATAGTAGAGGCTTTTGCTCAAAGGAACTCTGCAATGTTGCACACGGCTGAACACCACAGACAATGACAAAATAACATGTTCAATAAATCTTAAGTTTTACTGTCTCTGAAAAAGGACTTGTTGGCCAAATCTCTCTGTGTGTCTGTAAATGTTCATTCTTTACCCAGCTCTTTAGGCAGCTACATTTTTAGTGGAAGACACTTCACAACCTTGTTTGGATAAGAAAGAAGATTGTGTCCAGACAGATGGGCAAATACTTCGCTGTGGGAAAACCACCAGCTGACTTTTCCTGCCTTTAAACAGCATCAGGAAAAAACTTGTCCTCAGTGATATACACACCTTTCTATGCACCCAACATATTTGGATGCTGAGGACATAGACTGACTCAGAAAGCTTCTTTCCCCCCCCCCCATCTTATTCCCATATTCCCTGATTTTATCCTAGTCATGACTCAAAATGTCTGCACCCACTCAAGTATTCCATTTACTTTAACAAGACATGGATTGCACTTAATCGTTTCTCTGAACTGAAACTGTAAACTGTTTAAATGATTTGTCCATTAATATTCAAGGTAGATGCTGCTTTCCAAAGCTGCACTGTGTGGAAAAGCAAGAGATGCACATTATTTTAATGAATCAATAATTGCTGCTCATGAAGCACTATGAAGATATGGTACCACTATTTATCAGATCATTATTTTAGGTTGTTTCACTTAATTTGGTGACAAGGACTAGAATTTACATGATAAAGGAAGGTGCTTTCCACAGGCTGCTCTGAGTTTGTTTCTGCTGCCCTGTGCAGATAACGATGCACTAGAGCTTCATTAGAAGGGGCAGGATGCCAACCACCAGTAGTGCTATGCAGACCTGATCCTTTTTTTGCCAGCCCTGAGAGTTCACAGCCTGTAAATAACTTTATTCAGGCCCAGTAGTTTCCGAAAGAAGCCCCTCTCAAACAACAAACCTTCTTGCTTGCTCAGGCACAATGCAGGGTATCTGGACACAAAAGGGCTGGCTCAGCACAGCCCACCTCACTCTTGCCCATGCTCACTCCACACACTTTGGACATGGGCCCCTCTGTGTCTTAACAAGGAGCAGTTTACCATGTGAAAAAGGAAGGCCAGGAGTAATTCTTGGGAACATGAGGACTGAATGACTAAAGCCCCATTTAAGTGACAGGAATTTGCCTTTTGGTTCAACACGGCCAGGATTTTACTCACAAGAAAAGAAAGTTTCTAAGATTTCATTCCATTTGGATAAATACCAACTGTTTGATTATCCCAGAGCCTTTTATCTACAGTAAATACAAAAAGAAAAGGCCTTTGAGCAGACAGACTGAGAGGGTGTTAAATAAATTGTTACCCTTTTGCTTAATCTGAGGGCAAGTAGCCAATTTTCATTGATGGAGGCTTTACAGGGCTGCCTACATAAGATCAAGAGGTAAATTGTGCTTGAGAATTCAATGACGGAAATTGAACATGCTGCTTATGACTTACCCTGGACATGCCAGTGGATCGATGCACAATGGTCATGCATTATTTTAACTCAAGAACTAAATAATGATGAGGTTGCAGAAGATGACTGAAGAGACATATCTGCATAATTAGCTACAGGCAAGGAGTTGTTTTCTCAGAACTTGCCAAAATCTGATTCTGAGAAGCCTGTGCTGCAGTGAAATTTCATCTCCTGATTTTTCACCTCCAAAAGTTTCCACTTTTCACCCAGAATGGAATTCTGTGCAATGCAGACAGTGATCTGATTTCAGTGTAATTCTCCTCTGCTTTGGTGCCACAGAGGACGAGCAGCAGCCATGAGACTGAACCAATATTTGCAACAAATACATGGAACTTTACCTTCAAGCTTTCTGAGTTCAGCTGCTTGTTAAATTTGGCAGAAATAATCCTCCACCATCTACTCGCTGGTTTTAGCAGTAAACGTGAACAAACAGCCCTGGCAAGTAGGCAGATGGTCCAGTCCCAGCTACCTGGGCAAATCTGGCTCTGGATATGCACGGTGCCACTTTAAACAGGAACGAACAGAGTTTTGAGAAGCTGAAATACATCTACCTAGTAGGATTCAGGTCAGGTGCTCTGAGCAACAAATATCTCAATGCTGCTGATTTATTGTCCTTAAAAAATATCTAATGGCTGATTGTTCATGAACATTTAAAAGAGTTTCCTATATGGCAATGCATTCTCCTCGGGACAGAACACAAATCCAGCCGCTCTGTCAGCTCCTGTACCAGTTTAGTTACTATCACAGTCACTGCTACAGCAGTAAAATTTATTGAACAAGCATTTTTACTCTACGAGGTGGAAATGAAGGGCTGTGTCCATCCTAAAAAACGTGCCGTAACTGTCTTGGGAGGTGAAGAGCTTTGGACGTTTATGGAGCTGCAGACTGTATTTTTCATACTGGGTGATAGGAATGGCAACCAAAAAGAAAAAATTCATAGAACAAGCAGGAAAGGGAAAAATTGGGGTGTTTTTTTCTGGCTCTCCGTAATCACTGTTTGTTATTGTGGCCATACAAAACACTTCCTCCTCCTGACTAGTGTAAAAGTAACTGTGAGCTCTGCGGGTTTCTCCCTCTTTGCTTTCGATCACACTGTCCTTGATAGGTGCTGCACAAGCCCTGCAAGGCAGCTGGATAAATCCACTTGTATGAAATGATATGGCTGCAGAGCAGAGGCTTTCTGATGAAGGTCTGCTCTGCTCCCAAAGCCAGGTGCTTGCTCTGTATCCTAACACATACTGCCATAGTTGCCAGCTCTGCTGCTGACGTGCTGTTGTTACAGACATAGAAAGGAGACGTGGTGGTGTTTGGCAGCTGTTGTCTCATTAGTTTTCCATTAACTATCAAGAATAACACGTGATGCATTCCTATATCTCTCTAGCTGTCAAAGGTATTAAAATGCCCAACGCCATCTGACTGGGAATGTGCAAGGCAGTGGTGGGAACACAGGTCACATTAAGCATTGAGGAAGCCAAGGGACAGGCTGGTATCTTAAGAGGGTGTCATTTGTAAGGCACCAACGGGTCTAAGTGAGCACAAGGGAGGCTATGACCCTGAGCACTGAATCGTGTACTTCTCTTTAAGCAGTTAGTTATTTAGTTACAAATAAATTCATTGCAACAATATTTTTGACCAACTCTTTTCCGTGTCTAATGTTCCCTAGATAAAAAATAGAAGTGATAATATCAGCTTGCCAGTTGTTGAGGCTTACAGGCTAAACATTTGCAGAGTGCTTTGAGATAGGAACCTAGGAAACAGGCCCAAAGGGGACTCCAAGGGTACCAAATCTCATAGGCGCATCCTCTGCTTAATATCTTTGATAAATTTAGCAAACTCCATCCTGAAACCTGCTAAATTTCTCACCCCCAGTATTCTGGCTGGCAAACTATTCCCAAATGTTACCTTTCTGAGGATTAAAAGCAGGGCTGATGGTATGGGCAAACGATGAGAAGAAGAATAAAAGCCAATTAAAAAGAGATTATCTATTGCGTTATGAGCCAAAAAGAGCAAGTGTACTCTGAACAGTCCATTTGCTTCCTGCCTGGCTCTGGGCACTGTCCCTTCATTCTCCACCATCATTATGCCACTGTTCTCCCTCCCTTGCTATTTCCAGGCATTATCCCCTCATTACTCCTTTCTGCTGTCTCCAGGCACCATTCCCTCCCCATTCTTCCATTCTTCTTTCTACCAATTTTTAGGTCCTCTCTTTCTCCACCACCTGATTCTGAATATAAGAAAACGAGTCTCCCCATACAGCACTAGAACATGCACATTCACCCTGTTGCACCAAGCTCCTAGCACCCTGTTAGCACCCATCCCCATCTCAGGCTGGTGCTAGGAAAGCCTCTGGCTGCAGAGAAGACCATCTACATTTGATGAGAGCATTTTTTTCCTTTTATGACAGCTGATGAAATGACCTGTATGAAGAAAACGGAGAGCCTGATGGAGGACTGTGCAGAGGGTGGTTGTGGTACCAGCCCCATGCTCCTGAAAGCTGGCAATAACCTCCAGGGCAGGATGGTGACTAAGCCAGCACAGGGAACCACGAAAGCAGGAAGTCAAAACCACAGTAATAAACCATCATTTTTCTTCTCTTTTCAGTCACGGATGACAAATTGCTTTGGTGAAACATTTTAAAATTGAGGCCACTTTCTGTGCAGCAGTCATGATCTACCTGACATTCACATCCCACGGTGGGGAGAGGACCCGAGTTTGGATACCATCCATCAATGACAATTCACAACACTGTGTGAAAAAGGGCAATGTGGGGAGGAAGAAGAGGGAGAGAATGGGAGGTGCTGAGGGCTGGTAAACAGCATACAGAGATTTGTTTTTCATTTGCCATCTCAAAAACAACCCCAGCTTGCCGTGGCCCAAAGCCATTTCCTGTTGAGTGTAATGACTTTGGTGGCTGTTGTGAACTTACAAGACAGGTGACCAAAAACATCAACAGCAAAGAGCAGTCTTTGAAAACAAAGCAGACATTGCTAACAGCAGCTATCCATCTTAGTCTCCATTTTCCCCTGGAAACACATCCCAGTAATCAGCAGGATCCCAAATCCGCTTCCACCTCTCTGTGACCATTATCAGAGGGAGTGAAATCCGGATGATGCATTGTGTACTGCTTTGCACACAACACCTTTACGTCCACCTGATGAGCTCCAAACTGGCAGCCAAGAGCAGTGACCCCACAGATTATCTCTGAGTCAAACAGCAGTGCTGGCAATGCTGATGAATGTTGCAGGATAACTAACTTCCTCCTCATCTGCGATTCCTCTGTACCTCGTAGTCTGCTCATGTGGAAATGGCTTAACACTGGATTTAAACAGCACTTCTTCCGCAGACTAACTCTGCCTGGTATTTGTCCGTGTTATGGCATGTATCCATGTGAAAGAAAAAGCGTGTGGAGGGTAATGGAGCAGAAGGACAGAAGGTCATCATTATTTTTTAAGCTGCTCTGGGGATTCTGAAGAAATCACTTCCAAGTGTCAATTATGTAGTGTTCTGATGTGGCTGCCTTGCGGAAAGGAGTTTGGCTGCACCACACCTTCCCCTCCTTCAGATTGCTTTCACCTCAATTTTAATGATCTAAAAGACCCTTCTAGCTTGGGCAATATAAAACCAACAGCATGTTTGACATGGAAAGATAGCTCAGGATGGCCCAAGCGCTGTCCTTTCTGGATGAAAAATGTTTAATGTAAAGTTTGTCAGTTTGTGGATCTCTCCCCAAAATGAATTTGATTTTCTGTTGTTCCCATTTGCTTCTGATTTCAGTAAAAATCAGCTCACACAATCAGGCCAGGACAGGGAGATGGATCCAACCTGATTTTAGGCACGGATATTTCACCATCACCCAACAGAGGTGTAATGGTGATCTCCTTCCAACAGCCCAGGTCGGTCACTCCATAAATAGGAGATGATGAACAATGAACCTGTCACCCCTACCAACATAACCATACCAATCCTTAACACCTTTCTAGCTAAAGTGGTGGTGTGCAAAGGGACAGAGATCTTCAAGAGATAAAAAGACATTTTGTCCCCATCAGAAAGCAGCTGATAATGAAACAGAAAAGTACAGCCCACGCCATGCTGAACATCTGCATTCAGGTTTTAACTTCTCCATCCCCTTGGAATCCTCAGTTAATTGTCCAAAGGCAGATAAAGTATTATGCCTTCTTTTATTACGTCTGTGAGCTGTTGGCAGCAAGGAGCACCTGAATCTGGTGTTCTCTCTGATTTGAGGAGTTTGGCTGCAGAAGTTTCTTGTAACTGCATTTAATTCTGGCCCACAAGAGGCAAGAGCAAGATAAAAGAAGTCACTTTGCTGTTTCAGGTGATGGGGAACCAGTCAAACAGTTTGTGATCCTACCCAGACCTCTGCAGGGGGGACGCTGCCTGCACAGGGGTTCGTGCTGTCCTGCTGATTCGGTGGGATGATTTCTATTAACTTGAACTGTGTATGATCTCAAATCAGTTGGGAATAACCTGTAAGAATCTCATTCACTAAAGGCCTCTCAATAAAGACCTTTCCCATCTTTTTATAAATCAAAATACCCTGGAATCATAAAGCAAAACCCTCATCTTGGAGAAAATTGATAGAAATGTAATTTTTTTCTTCTTCACTGCCAAAAAGAGTGAAACTTTTTGGCTGTTATGATATTTCATGTTTTCCTTAGCACTGAAACTCCTGCAGATGCACGATTAGATAGAAATCTCAGCTACTGGTAAGAAGAAGGAGTATGTTTTTAGTCACCAGGATTGCACAGAAAAGCTTGAATTCAGTGTTAGGGCTTAAGAAGAAGGTACGTTAAAATGAACTAAAATACAATGCTTTTTTTTTTACTCTCACTCATGCTTTGGAGATTGTAAATTCTGACAATGGCTCATTAGCAAAAACTTGGGAGATTCTTAGTTGGAATATCTTTTGTGCCAGGATCACAGAGGGCTAGGATTTAATCTACATAGGTCATGGTGTTTTGGGGGCATTTTGAGCAAATGAGCACCCTCCATAATCAGTGCTATTGCATTTGGTTAACTTTGTTCCCTGTTTATAGAGGAATCACACAAAGATGCTGAGAGCTGGATCATTAGATCTCGGGTCTCCTGTACCATAATGTGCCTCCCCACCAGAGGGTTGTCAACCTGTGGTCGTTAAAGATCCAAAATCTTATTTCTGTTTTCTTATGCTGGGTCACAGGTTCTGTGTGAGTAAGTAAGAACCTGTAAATCCAAGGGACTCTTTTGAGAGGCTGAGTAACTACCAAAGCTTTGGATCAATCCCAAATTTAACCAAATCAATAAAGAATGGTAACAGAATTCTACTCATTGCTATATAATATCAGTTTAAGAATTAACTCAATCAAATGCAAGAGGAAACAAAATCCTTGACAGTTCATTCCAGAGCTACTCTTGCAAAACATGAGTCTTGTCATTTATTTGCCTTGTCCTTGATAAATACACACAAAATAAAGGAAGATTTTACAGCAGAAAATATCAATAATGCCTTAAGGGAGTCAGGCAAAATTGGTTTGTCTATTTACAAATCAATACATAAAATCCTCCATAAAGCTGGTACTTATTCGACTTTGATGCCTGAGCATTACTGCAGGTGTAAAGAGTTGTTCTCTGCGAGGTGTAACGGCACAGAACAGCAAAGCTGGTGTTGGCTTTCTGTATTTCTATATGCATGCTTGTGCCAGTGCAAGGCATGTGATTTCACCAAGGTCAAGGGTTGTGGAAGGCACGCCATGTTGGGAATTCCACATGGATATGCTTCATCTGTGATTCAGGGACCTCCTGAGACTTTCCTCACCTGTCTGAACACTCCTGACATTTAGTTGCCTTGTCCTATCAGACAACTTGATTGCAGTATTTCCATCAATAATTCCCAGAGGAGAAGCCCTGTTGTGTGCCTGCTACGGGAAGGACAGTCCTTCCTGCCCCTTTGTGCTGCTCTGATTACTGTACTGAATGAAACAAGAGACCTCCTGGCATCAGCATTCCCTGGAACACTGGCAGGGTTTTATATGATGTTGTTTTCTCCACTGCTGGGCAGATCCAGCATGTGTTCCCTGAGAATAAGTGGAAAAGGCTGTGCAGGCTCCACTGGGACGAGTGAGGTGATATCAGGACATTTCCACCAAAATGCAGGGAATATATTATCTGTAAACTCTACTTCCACCTCCTTCAGGGAAGGTCAAGATCTGTCCCATGGAAAAGGGATGCTTTTATATCCATGCAAAACCTCACCAGGGAAAAGTTGCCCAGAAGCCCAAGTGCATTTCTTGAATAATAGCCAGGAATCTGAAGTGTTGCTCAGGAAAGGAGCAAGGGAAGATGCAGAGGGAGAAGTGGTACCTTACATTAAATTAGCCAAGCAGACCTGTGGCAGTGCAACAGAACAGATAAGAGGCTCTCTGAGCCCTTCTGCAGGGCTGAGACCAAGATGCCAAACTAGATAAACACGGTCACTAAACAGCCAGGACCCCAAGCATCATTTTGAAAGCTACAATTACAGAAATATTGCCCTTAATTTGAGACCATCATTTGCAGGATGTAAGATCAACCCCAAGAAATCAGTGACAGAAAAGCTGATTGGATAGAAATTCCATAAAATAGGGGTCAGCACCTTTCTTATTTTCTCCATCAGGATTTAAAAAGACATAAACTCTGGGATATAAAGGCCAACAGCAAGGAAGATTATATTTTCTTCCCTCAGCCAGCAGTAAACAACACACATCTTTCAGAAAATGAGACATGTCCCAAGGAATTTGAGATGGATCATTGCCTTTTATGAAACATTAGAAGTGTCTGGAAGTTAACAGTGGAAATTAGAATGCAGAGGATAGACAGACCACAGAAAAACATCATTATGTGCAAGGTATTGGCTTTCCTTTCACAGAGGGGATAACAGCATCATTCTGTAGGTAAGCAATTGGCAATCCAAATAGGAGACCAAATTCACCTTGGATTATTTTTATTGAACAAGAAGAAATTTGCTGTAATGTCCTGTATTCCTCCATTCCTGCCTGGAGGAAAGTTCCTCCCTAAACAAGCAGATGAAAACATTCTGAGAGAGGTCACAAAGGAACTTAGAGCAATGAGCAAAAACCAAATAGGCAGCATAAACACAATGAATTTGTCTCTGCCTATTCCCCCCATTCAGGGAGGGATGAGCTGGGAAGAGCATGGTTTATTTGCAGAAAGAAATAGATTCCTATCATGAAGGGAATGGGGACAAAACTGCTTTGAATCTCTTTGTTGCCTTTTGTGCAATGAATTTCTTAACACAAAGATATAAAACTTCAAACTTGTGCATTCTAGAATGCTATCACATTAGTATTTCCAGCAGCAGCAGCAGTGTCTTCAGATGCCTTTGGTCTCCATATTTCCACCTCTTTGTGTGCTTTTTATTTACAGTCTTCTACTTGTTGGTTAACACATCACAGAGTTACATGAATGGGTAACACTGGTTCTCTGATAAAGGACTTGCGATGAGCAGAGGTGATGCTGGTGCTTTGCCCTACAAGGTACTTCCTAGACAATTTGTGTCACAATATGGATAGCCTTTCCAAGGCTTAGGTGTTGCTGTTGTATGATGCTCAGGTTGGTGGCTACATGAAGCATGGTTTGAAGGTGAATGCAGTTTAGGAGGTGCGTCACCACTCTGCTGTGGTGGCACAGTGCAGGGGGTGGGTAGATGGCGGTGTGAGACCAACAACCATGGTACAACTTCTCAACTTGGTTTTGCTGCTGAATTGGAGGTGTGAATAACAGTGCCCTGAATCCAGAAGTGAGAACATGGTGGTTTCAGGTCACCTACTTTCTGAGACCACCCACCCCTGTTCTTACAGTGAAGAAGCTGTGGTGTCTAAGTTGGACACATCTTGAGTGCAGTCTAACTATTGCAGAAGATGGCCTGAATCTGGCCCTCAGTTTTGCTGTGTTGCCATTCCTGGGTAAGCACCAGGGTTGCTGCTGCTTCTTCTGCCAGGGGCGATGAGTTTCTAGGGCAGCAGCAGCCCCATCTCCCTGCTCCTCTTGTGCGACCCAGCCTCAGCTGGCTCCCAGCATGCTACCACGACCCAGTCTCTCACTGTCCCCTCTCTGCCAATCTATCCAGGAGGTTTATCAGCTGGTTTGCAGTAACCTGGTATTTGCACTGACAGTGAAACATGCAATAAACAAGTATTTGGAGGAAAGAAAAATGTTTTTCTCAAGGTTGAAGTGCTTGAAGTGCTGAAGACCAATAAGAACTATTTTAACCTATAGGTTAATCTGTGTGACATGTACGGAAAAGAGATCAAAAGCACGAACCACAGAACATGGGGGTATGGCTTCATTTTTCATTTCAAATCGCAATATAACCAGCTTTTAGGGAGGAAGAATCACTAAAAGCAGTTTTCTGGGGACACAGCGCATTGCATATTGCTCAGCTGTGGTTTAGAGGTTTGCTCCCTTTTCCTTCCCCCATTCCTTGCTAAGTTGTGTCTTCCCTGCTGGTAGTTAGCAATAAACTAACACCTCAGGGATGGAGGGAATGGTTGAAAACCCATGCAAACCTTTGAAAGCCTTGACTTACCACTAGCAAAACCCTTTCCACTGCAGCTGAATATCTCCTTGTGTTTGAATATTGGGTGGAATCTGGTTGGACTCAAACGAAACTGTTGCTGGGAGAGGAGTAACGCTACAGCAATCTATAGTAACAATCTGAAGAGGTGCCATTTGCAGCAATGGCACTGAATTACTCACTGCATGTTGCTGCCACATTGTTAATGACACCACTGAAACACACAGAGCCTGTTAATGACAGGGAAAAGCCTGCAGGGAGCTGAGCACCCGCGGTTCCCAGAGGCCATCAACTCACATCCTCTGCACCAGATGTAGAAGTTTCCACTCAGCATCCAACACACGGGGATTTCCACCCCTTCACATCGCCCAGATGAAAAGCTCATGGGACCCCCCTCTAACCCATTGCAGTGTGCAAATCACAAAATGGCTGGTACTTTTGCAAGCAGCATACCCAGGGAGAGGTGGAAAGCGAGGATGTCCTCTCTGATGCCTTCTGAAATGACTTTGCTTCTAAACCTCTAATCCCTTTGCAACTAAACAGTTTCATTCTCCTAAACTTTGAGAGCCTTTTCTTCCTGCTCTCTCACTATCGCACAGCTTCCAAAACCAAAGAAAGACCAGTTACAGGCTTCCTTGCAATAAAAACAAAACAAAACAAAACCCACCAAAAAACACAAAGAAAAACTCACCTGGTTTAATGGAAGATGCCAAGATTAAACCTGGAGCTAAAGCTGACCCAGAGATCATCTCTGAACCCCTGCAATGGCTGAAGTTGTTCATCATTCATTTCTAAGTAGGGGAGATGCTACGGAGGTCACATAACCAGAGGAAAGCACAACGGGTACGGAGAAAAATGCTACCAAATTCTTCCTCAAAGCAAAGAGGAGCCAAAAGAGAAGGGTAATCAGATCTTTTGAACAGCTGGCTTCACTCCAAGGAAAAGGAGATGATAGGTGTTGCCACCTCCTCCAGCACTGCTGGGGGGTATTGGCAGGGAGAAGAAAGCAGAAAGCCTGAAAGCTCACCTTGATCTTGAGTAATTGCATTTCCATTAAGCGGTGCATCTTGCCATCCCATGGCTCACAGGTGCTCCCATCTCTGCTTGCTGCCTGAGCGCTTGAATCCTCCCCCACAGAGTGAGTTGTTATGGAGGCCCCTCCAAAAACCTTTTGCTAAGCTGAATGCAAGGAGCCTTTTATTTCCCATTTCTTCTTCCCACCTCCCTTCAGTGTTCAGCCCCACTAGTTAAACTGGTAAGCAGCAACTGGGATGGGGGCCTGTTTCCTTTTAGTTTAAATTAACAGCACTGTAAATAGTGATTCTATGATATATGATTCTAAATAGCTGTAGTGAGTTTTCCACTTCAGCTTTACCTGAATGCAGGAGAGTATGAAACCACTGCAGTAAAAGCCTAAAGGGAGAGCTCACATGGCAGAGGTTATGCCATACCTGGAGAAGGAGTCGATGGATCTCTTCTGGATTGACTCCTTGCCAGGCTTCCCTGCATCATCTTCGGAGCTATCAGACTCTGCCCCTCACCTGCCACAGGATCTGAGATAAGACAGGTCCTGGTCTAAGCTGATCTGGCTATTTGAGCACTGCTTTCCAGCAGCTGAGACCTAACATCATATCCAAAGAATGACATTTTTGCCTGCAGTGACCATTTAAAGCCAAGTTATTTAAAGGCTTTATTAATTTAAAGAGTCCATCAGTGGACCAGATTCTGAGAAACAGCATTCATTCTGGACTTGTAACACTGCTTGTGATGCCATGTGTGGTGTTTATTCAAGCTTAGCCCTTGAAAAGGGGTCACTGAGCCCCTGTCCTAGGGTATTTCTAGTTGCTTTCAATTGCAAATGAACGTTGTATAGGGACTTAATCTCCAGTTTGCCTTGTAGAAATTGATTTATCACTTAATAACACCCTTGCTGTGATGGGGCAAGAGGAGACAGAACCTGAGCAATAGCTCTATTGTGCTGCCAGTATAAATTAGAGCTAAAGATGTTACTCTTTAACCACAAGCTTTGGGGTTTCTGGGTTTTTTACAAGTGCAATTTTCAGCTGACAAAAGGCTTTTTGCACAACAGAGCCTTTCCTGTTTAGGGTTTCATCCCACACAGTTTTCACAGCCTTGCTGCCCTCTGAATCTCCTGCAGGCAGCAGCATGCAGGGGATGGGATCAAACTACAGGAAAGACAGCGTCTGCTTTCTGCTCTGTCAATTGCAGTGTAGAGCTATTGGTGACAATTACAGGGAAAAGGCTCATTGGTTTATGCTCCACTTTGTGAAGAAAAAACCCTGAGGCTTCAATAAAACCCAGGGAAAGGAAAACAACCCCAAACCTAAGAATTCTGTTCTACTTTATCTGTTATTAGAGAGGAGAGAGCTGACTTCAGGTGTCTGTGAGACACATGAAGCTCTAAGGCAGAGTTAAGTCTGAGGAAGGAGCTTTACATCTAAAGTACAGACTGCCTTATTTTCACTAGGATCTCACCCCAAGCCAGGTAGCTGAAATCTGGTTTATGAGCAGTGGGCTACATAAAAAAGAGGCCAAGTCTAGCTCAGTGATTTTCCATGGCTCTGGTCTCTTTTTATGTTGCAGCTTGTTGTTAACTTCAGTTTTGTCTTTTACATTCAGCCTCTGAGAAGCTCACATGAACTGTACACTCAATATCCCCAATTTCACCCAGCCCACGGTAATTCCTTTGGCATAAACAGGAAAAAAGACCCCAAACTCTATGAAGTAATATAAACCAGGGCTTATGTGGTTAACTTACTGTGGCATAGACTTACAGAGAGGAGAAAGATATATTTATAAGTTAACATTTTTTATACACACACATGCATATATATACTCATTAACTTGCTAAAATGTATATTGGGAGCATTTAATACATTCTTCAACAGCTGAGAAATTTCTGTTCAGCTCACGCATTCGTCACCACAGTGAGTGATAATGAGCCTTGTGCTGTAGGATGCGGCTGCTGGTGAAGGAGAGACTAGACATCCATGCTCTTCCTGATATTAAGGTTAGGCCGAGAATGGGAAAAATAAGTTAACCCTTGTAATTTTTGCTAATTATGCCTATAATGAACCATGCTAAAATTAGAAAGGTAAAAGCATTTTAAGAAGAAGCCAAAATGTGGAGCTGAAGCACTTTTTTACTATTGATCAAAGAGCTAGTACAAATGTAAGCTTTTCCAACATTTTGTAAGACCTTTCATACAGTCTCTTCGGTCTGGGAGAGCAGAGCAACAAAATCTTGGGAAATCTTCCAATCTCTTCTAGAAAGAGATCATAGATTTTACATCTTGGTTTACTGTTATTACACAGTACTTTTGGGATACATACTGGGTGGCTAATTCATTTGTAGTAACATCGTTTCCTTATTCTTAGCATGATTCAGGTCACAGTGATCTTCCAAATATTTTCTCAAAATCACTGATTTTCAGTGACTTTACTGATACCTTATCCATAGCCTCTGTGTCAAAGTGTCTCAGAAATAGCTTACCAAAACCTTCATACTCAGTGCATGTTCTAATCAACAATTAACATTTAACAAGCATTCCTTTCTGATGAATAAATTTGCTTTTTTTGTGTGCCAGAAGTAACTGTTGTTTTGTACAGGGGGAGGCAGAAATAGTCTCTAGAGAGGCAGCCTCTCAGCAGCACCTCTTCTTTTCTAGACCAAAATCATTCATGTGGCCACACATCTCTCTTCCTTTTCATTTTTCAAAGGAAATGTGTATGTATTCCTTTAGAGATGGATTTGCTGGTCCCTATGATCTCCCACCACCTCCTCCATTTGTTCTTGAAAGGAAAACACTATTTCTTAATGAAATATATATATATTTCTCTGAGAGATACAGATTTGTATGTCAATGAACAATCTGGTACTCTGAACAAAGAAACACTGACCATATTCAATTTTCTTTTTGCCCTGTAGGTTAAAGAGATAATTTCTGAAGTTCCCATTGCCTTAAAAACACTTTACAGAATAATGCAGCATTTCCCTCCTTCCACTGATAGGACAGACATCCCAAGTCCATCAAGCCAAAGGAGAAGCTCTAATCTTTTATGAGCTGCTGAGGAATGCAACATGTATTCCTTCAAAAATATGATTAAGCCATTTTCTAAGGTATAGTGATGATCGCTTGTATTTTCTCAGATGCTTTCATCCCTGCAAACAATGTGGTTTTGTCTCCCTTTTCTTAAAAGAAAGAAACCTAGGTTACTTTGATGAGATATTGATTGATTGATTGAGATATTAATTTCATTTAGTATATCTTTATCAATGAGATGATTTTACTAAGGAATGCATGGCTGGGTCATGTGTCTGTACACTCATGAATGTGTGCCTGGGCTAGAATTTCTTTCTCCAACTGTTGAAGTGCATCAGCCTTTTAATGGAGCTCCACAACTTTGCAGAACAGTTTTAGCTCAGGAACTGGAGGCCACTTTATCCCACTGAAATTCACAATGTGCTTCTAACCCTCCACGTTTTGGAGGAGTACGCAAAACCCCTCCAAACTGACAATGAGTTATTTTCTCCTTATTTCAGTACAGGAGGCCTCCCTTCTTTCTAAATTAACACATCTTTAGGGACAGGATTGTGAGTGCTCACTGAAGAAACCTGACTGGGCAGGACTGCCAAACAGAAGCCCTGAGAGGCGTAGGTGGGCAGCAAGGCGAGCGTCACCGCATCCGCACTTCATGTTGGTAGCCAGCCCACACGCCAGTGGCATCTGTTCATCTCTTCATCTGAGCTTGTCTCTCCCCGCAGTCCCCAGGAGAATGATGCCTTCATGCGGAACCAAGAAAATCAATACAAAGTGTTCCCCCTTCTGGTTTATTTATTTATTTGCTTTTATCTTTCTTAAGGGAAGGGAAAAAAAGCCCTCTTTTGCTTGTTCATCCCTTATGAGGGATTTTAAGGTGATCTCTCATTGGTTTTACTTACCACCACAAGAAAAAATATCTCTCTTGCATTCTTACTTCAGGCAACTGAAGCATGAAATGGGAAATCTCATCTGCAGTGGAGAGCAAATGTGTCACCTTATTTATTAATTTATTAATTTCATGATCAGCTGATGACTTTGATTCATTGGACAAACCCAGGTGGAGAGGTTTTGAATAAAAGGAAGAATAAGGACTAGATCTGGAGAAGGTTGCTGAGTATCTCCTTCTAATTACTTACGCAGACATGCAATGACAAATGTAGTTTAAAATCAAAAAGGAAATAAAACCACTGCAAAATGAGAAGTCCTTATGTCCTTTTCCCTTCTGTGCGAAGTTTGAAGGTCTCCCCCTTTTTCTCTGTAAGTGCCTTGCTCACATCACATTACAGCCCATCCCTCTACCTACAGATTGTGGAGTGCTGTAGCTTGGATTTTTTGATTTAGCTAAGCTTGTCTACCAGCATGGTGGGTTGAGACCCTGGGGTCCTGTCTTCAAGGTATCACTGAAGTTAAATGACCAGAATTTAAAACACTTGCAAAGTGCTCACATAGTGCTTTGAGGTCTCAGGCACCGTGGAAGTCCCTGCTATGTTTTTTGCAAATGGGTTTGTGTGCATTTGAGTGTTTCAAATCATGCAAGGAAAGGTCACCAAAACAGATCAGAGGACTGACTATAGCAACTGACTGCTGTGCCAAAACCAAATGTCTCTTACATTATGTTGAGTAACTTCCACAAAAACATACTTAGTCTTACTGGGATTTGAAACACCGGGTTTTTTTATACAGTACTTACACATCATGGCTAAAAAAATTGCTGTCTACAACTGATGTAACAACTCATCCACCTGAGTAAACTCTCCATTTTCCTGGGAAACACTAGAGTAAGAATTTTTAGCATTTCATTCTAATCTTTGTAGTTTGACACCATTATCAGAGTGTGATGGCCCCAGAAAAGGCCTTGGTGGCCTATCTGGCAGTGACAAAACATGCTGAGGTCTTGGCAAAACCAGAGCCTCATGAGAAAGAAAAGAGAATTAGGAGGTACAAGTTTGTCTAGAACAGAAAGGACTCCTGAAACACAGAACTGAGATCCCTATATCCATGAAGGCATCTCCAGTGAAACCTCTGAGCAGTAGCTGGAGGTGTCTGGTAACATATCAGTTGGAGAGCTGACCTCACATTATTTTGCCTTAATTGGGAAACAGAATGCGTAAGCACTATCTCTCAAATATCCATATTTTCCTCCTTTTTAGAGCAAACATAAGGTATCTTCCACACGGAACCACCTTCAGATAAATGACTCTCAACTTGTAAAAATAGTAATATGTGCGGGAGCCAAGTGAAGGGGCTCCCTATGCAACCCTTTAGCCTGAAGTCTTGGGTATAAAATCTGGAGAATAGTAAAATTAGAGATACTGTATCAGGCATAGGCGTTGCCTCAAGTAGGTGCCATGTCCCAGTATGATATTCCTGCTTCAAGGACACTGAAAAATTAGAGACAGAAAAGATGTGAAGATTGAGCAATCTGATAATGGTTTATAAACAAAAAAAGATCTAATCCATTTAGTGTATTTCTGATGAGCCTAAAGAGCAGCACGACATCATCTCCAATAGCTGCAGGTGGAAGAAAAACTCAGGAGTGTTCTTCTGAGTTCCCTGCTAGAGGAGAACAAAATCCAATAGCTAAGAGATGAAGCTGGGTCTGTCTGTCTTGTAAGAAATGGTTGTTACACAATGTGGCCACTAGCAACATTTCTCCAGGGTTGTTAGTGGGTTATCCAGTGATGGATATATTTTAATTAAGAGTGGACATGTTTTCCAAAGCTCTGATCTTCATCCAGATGTTAATTCAGAGACATTTTCTGCTCTGTTTTACACAGAGGAGGTGGCTTAGATGATCTTGGCAGTCCCTCCTGGCATTATAATCCATAAACCTTGTCAATAATTCATACCAGCACTCCAGACTTCACCACGGAATCACAGACACAAAAGATGTGATGAAGAGGAACAAATCTAGCCCTGATGTTGTTTGTTCAAAGCTCTCCTTTAAAGTGTAAATGCATATAATTGTTGATTCACCCAGCTCTCCCTCCTTGACCCTCCATTTAATCAATTAGGGGGTGGAGCACAGGCTGACATTACAGATGTGCACATATACAAATCACCCTGTTTTAAGCCTATAAGGCAATCATAGGTGTAAAACAATTATGCTTTAAAGTATGCTTCTTTCCTCAAAGAGAGGCCTCTGGCATTTAAAAATGTATGTTTAAAATCCAAAAGCCATTGTTTTGGGGGGATTGTGATGTTTAATGGACATGGGGCCAGGGGGTAACCGAGCTGCTAGGCGGCTTTCCAGTAGGCATCAAAAAGAGCATGAATGAGTCGCGGTTTGACAGCTTGTAGATAAACTGTAGATGGGAGACATAATTTATATGTATTTTAAAAATTCAGCAACAACAGCAAATAATTCAAGGGACTCTAGCCAGCTGGTCTTCCTTCTAAAACTGGATATGGAAAGCAGGGAGTCTTTGCACAGCACTGATGACATGCAGAAGCCTTCTATATAAATTTACACATTTATCAAGCCTTTGTGGAATAATAAGCTACAATCTAGCCAGCCTGGGGCAGGCTGCTGTAATTGTTATGATTTGTTTTCCAGATACAGTACAAATTCCTTGGTAATCTTTCCTGAATTTTAATAAGGGGAAGGGAAGACTTAATTAAAGAATCCTTGGTGCTGCTTTATAGCGACTGTCATCTGCCAGTGCTTCAGTTCTGGGTCTTATCTCCATCATGCAGCCCACAGTTTCACCTTTGCAGATGGTGGTGGTAGCTTAGACTCAAGGAGTGAAAGAATTGAGCAGTGTGGGTTTTGGGGAGGGTGAACCTCTCTGCCATCTGCAGTGGCTGTTGCTGAGAGGGAAGGAGCAGAGCCCTTTTATCTGCCTTGCTGCATTACAGGCTGCTTAATAACATTTATTCCAAGCTAAATTAGGGAATACCCAGTTAACATACAAAAGAAGCACAAAACTTTTTTTTTTTTTTAAGGGGTATGTACAACATAATTGACTTCTATCAAGAGTGTCAATGGGGCCTTTTGTTCATTAAGCTAAATAGGCTTTTTTTTACAACAATGATATAGGGAAATTTATCTTCCCAGAGACTCATTGGGCACATCCCAGAAGCTGGAAGAAAAGAGGGGAGTGTCTTAGCTGCAGCTCTGTACAGACAAAGTCGATGACTTACGTGGAAATAAACCCTGGCCTCCCACAACTTTGGGAATAGGTGACTTTTATAAGGGGAGTTTGTAATTAAGACAGTCTGCCCTGGCTTACAAGGCCCTGATAATCCAAACAAGATGATGGATTTCTTCAGTAATATGCCCTGGAAACTGGCTTGAGTTTCTGAGCCAGATGTGTCTGACAACCAACAACACGAATTCTATAAACTAACTCTTTGGCTTGATGCAGCAAAAGCAAATTCCAGGGGCATCTTATCAAGCCCTTGCTCCCTCCTTTTCCCATATTAGAAGCTCTCTGAGCTCATGACAGGGTTTTGGGCATCTCGGTGCACTGACGTGAAAGTGTCTTAATTTGAGGTAAGCAAGCAGCAGGCAATGAGACACAAGGGTGAGACTGCATGTTGTACATCACATACATTCTGCTTCTGTTGCAGTAGGGGAATTAGTTAAGTAGCCCTGATAATGTCATTGGTAATTTATAGACATCCTTATAGCCAGGTGTTTGGGATGGAGCTCTGGCTTGGGATACAGATAGAAGCTGGGATCCAATTCTGATTTACACCAGGAATCCTAATCAGGGCAAAACCTGCCTGTCCACAGTCAGCCATGGGATCAGGTCTTTGGTCCTGAAAATAACCTTTAGCAAATTTCCCTTTAAGAGGTAACAGTTTTACAGGTCTGTCTCTCTCTGTCAGCTGAGTCCACATTGTCATCTGCTGGTTAAAGACAAAAGCTTCACTTTTCTGCCTGCGTTTTCAGCCAGGATACTTCAGCTTTCCCACGTATTCAAATCAGTCTTTTGAAGTACAGATAAGGTAGAGTCAATAGCTGCAAATAACTGCAGGGCAGGGCCAGTGGTGCAGTTTGTGCTGCCTTTCCAATGAGATACAGGATGGATTTTAAACATTCTTTTTTAAGGAAAAGAGCTAAACAAAGCTTGGCTGGAGGCTCTGCAATCACTCAACAGCCTGGTGTTAAAAGTGTCCATCAGTCATAGGTCCAAATCACGAGAGAGGTGAGGCTTTGTAAATAAAAATAAATACCCAAAACTCCACCTAGTTAGACACAGAAAACTGTGAAATGGCTTGCTTTGATCATCAACCTTAACATACTTTACTAAAGGTGTTACTGGTTTTCCTTAGAATAATTTTACTAGGCGAAATGCAAATACATAGATTTTTTTATGCATCTCTTGCCATAAGAAATTAAAAGTTTGGCCAACATCTCATCTTCCCTGTTCTGTTTAAGGATGCCTAACACAGTTTTTGAGAGCTTTGTTATTCTTCTCTCTCTGTTATCTGTCTACCCTACACATCAGATGGGCTGAAGAGCTGTTATTGCCCCCACAACTGCAGTCTATAAAGGAATCCTTGGCACTTAAACTGCACTTGTACTGTGAGTTCCTTCCTTCCATGTTCATCCCCCCCTAGGAGTAGCCAGGACACTACTTATTACCCAGTTAACTTGGTGACAAGAGAGCCAAAAATACGATCTCTAGATAGCATCTGTCCAGCTTAAACTTGTCCTTAATATGTGCGTGTTGGAGAAGTGCCTTGGGATTTTCTGCCTTCTGTTACACCTTGATATCACAGCACAGGGCTCCCCAAGCAAGTGGAGAAAAGTGACAGCAGACCTGATAGCCAAGGTTTTATTCTTTCCATTCTGAAGAGAAACTGCACATGAGCCGTGATGCCATTGCCTTGTCTGATGGGTGGATGAAAGCCTGAACTGTGGACATAGGGGTTAATTTGTTAACAGAAAACATAATTTCCTTTGCCTTTTTTCCCCTCCTTTTTTAATCTGTTTGTATCCAAACCTTATCAAGCAAACAACTTTCTTCTGCACTTAGAAACATTCAGTTTGAATTTTATCATTATTGCACTTTTGTGTCCTTCCAGCTCTGTTAAGGTAGATCAAAATAACATAAGAGCATATGCTCCTGTCAGAATGAATGTGCAGACCTTCTTAAAGCCCCAAAAGCCTTCTCAGATGTAGGCCTACATTTAAGTAAGCAATTATTGCATAACTCCTCCAATGAAAACACAATTTGTTTGCAATTTAAATTGCAATTCCAGCTCTTTTGAAGTTTCCTGTCTGCTCATTTCCAAGCTAAGGATTGTGCAAATTTGATCTCAAGCAGTACTTGTTAAATCATCAAAAGGCACTGGGGAGCCTTCCATTTGTCAGGAAGAATCTCCAGTTCCTCGCTCATCCCTGTGGAGTTCAGGGACCAGGCAAATTCAGCCACACACAACTGTGAATTAAAACCACTGAACTAAAACCTCTCTCTTAAAAAACCCTTAAACCACAGTATCTCATCTAAAAGGACACAGCCTTCATATAGAAACAGGAGGAGAACACTTCATTAATCCTATGACACTGTGAAATGTCAGGCAAAAGGGTGTCCCTGGGGAGGGAGAAGGTTTGGAAGTGAAGGGTTGGTTGTTCTGGTTCCCGAGTTAGAGACAAAACTGTTTCTGAGGAGGGATGGCATCTATGATTCAGCTGTCATGTTGTCAACCTCTCCTGGAGACCCTGCATGCTGACAGGGCAGGGAGATATGAGCCACCAGAGCTGGGGGCAAAATGTGTCTTTCCATTGGAAAACCACAGGCAGTACGATAGCTTGTCATGCAGTAAATAGTCTTCACTGTTCAATGCATCACTTGCTCCTAACCTAAGAGAAGGCACTAAAGCCCAAGTACACAAAGCCCCATAAATACACAGAGAAAAATCAGAGGGTTAATGCAGGGCTTGTGTTGGTTTTTGGAGAAGGGTATATAATTCATCACTTGAGGGCAATCAGGAGAGGGATATTTAAATTACTCAGCACAGAGCATATAAATACTAATGAACAGAATAAAATGCAAATAACCTGGAAGGAATCAATAGTCATGAATGAAATCAGCCCTCAGATCCTAATTGAAATGAAAAGGAGATGCATATTCAATATGTGCTTAATAGAATATACATAATATGAACATCCTGAGCTAATGAACAAGACCTTTCCATCAAGCAGATACATACGGGCAGGGACCCCTTCTAGGAAGCGAATGCTAATAGATGTGCCCACCCTCACCAAACATCCATGCTGTGTATATATACATAAATGTATAGTATAATGGAAACAAAGAACTTTTAACCTGTGCTGGGTCTCAACCACAAGCATTCATGAAAAGACCAGCTGTTGTTTCTGAATATCTGTGACGCTGTGATAGGCATTCTGCATATTCCAATATTAATTGGAAGATTTTGCTTGTATCAGAAATAACATATGCCAAGGCTTTAGTCTGCTTTGTATTTTAGGCCATTTTGCAGCAACTTATTGGATGCTCACATGCTAATTGCTCTGGCTGGCTTCGTGGTAGCTTTTTGTTGGACCTCATTGACCTACACACTCAGTGCTGCCCTTTGAATCCAGTTACAAAGAGTTGAATTATTTCCTGACACAGGTGTGAGTTGGGGATCTCATGTTATCTCAGCACAAACCAGATATGCATTTTTGTAGGGATGACTTGCCCTGACATGTTAAACACTGGCACATTGCGCTGAACTATGGAAAGAGCTGCCTTTTAAAACAGATTTCTGGTGCTTTTGTCTTGAAAGAACAAGCAGCAAAGACAGGAACATTGGTGTCATGTACAGGAGTGTCTTTGTTAGGGCTGTGAACATTAGTCATTAACACAGTACTGCTGAGACAGGAGAACAAGATGCAAGACGCCACATCAGTTGGGTAGGTGTGAGCCATTATGGTTTACTTAGGAGCACCAACCTGAGGTCTCACTCCTCTTGTATTGGAGAACACAAGTTCAAGATGCCCAGCGTGCTGCTGAAATGCTGATTAGTCTTTGCCATGCTGGTTTCCTCACCCAGCAAGGCAGGATTAGACATAACCTGCTCCTGGGCTAAACCCCCAAAGTCCCAGAGTCCTAATTACAATTCTGCCACAGCTTAATTGACAGGTATCTCTCTCAACTTCTCTGCCTCCATTTCCCTACCTCCACCCCACATCTGTCCTGGGGGCTGATTGTTTAACATTATAGAATCACAGAATAGTTAGGGTTGGAAAGGACCTTAAGATCATCCAGTTCCAACCCCCCCGCCATGGGCAGCGACACCTCACACTAAACCATGTCACCCAAGGCTTCGTCCAACATGGCCTTGAACACTGCCAGGGATGGAGCATTCACAACCTCCCCGGGCAACCCATTCCAGTGCCTCACCACCCTAACAGGAAAGAATTTCCTCCTTATAGCCAATCTAAACTTCCTCTGTTTAAGTTCTAACCTGTTACCCCTTGTCCTATCACTACAGTCCCTAATGAAGAGTCCATCCCCAACATCCCTATAGGCCCCCTTCAGATACTGGAAGGCTGCTCTGAGGTCTCCACGCAGCCTTCTCTTCTCCAGGCTGAACAGCCCCAACTTTCTCAGCCTATCTTCATACGGGAGGTGCTCCAGTCCCCTTGATCATCCTCATGGCCCTTCTCTGGACTTGTTCCAACTGTTCCATGGGGTTCTGAAAATGTTCTGTGCTAAAACCTATCTTAAAGTACCTAACAGTTAAACAGATTGAGCTTATTTTATGGCTTTGCAAAGCAAATGTCATCTGTATTGAATTTCTTGCTTCATCTGCCAACAGAATGCTCCTCTCTGATTTTTTTACCACTTCTGTGGAAGCAGAGTTGCTGGGGAGGGAGCTGAATACAATAATTTAAGGGCTAAAATTCTCTTTTTGCTTTGGTATCCAACAGTAACGTTACTGCCTCATCCTGTTGAGCCAGGATCCCAACTAGATCTCAGAGCGATGAGGTCTTTATCCCAGACCCATAACTGGAAGGAGACACATTCTTCTGAATCTGCACCCATCTAAGACTGGATGGATGCACTCCCAGGAAGGGGAAAAAGAAAACTTTTAATTATTTCTTATGTGCATTACAAGTGTAACAGCAAGCGGAAGCAAAATCACTCCTCTCTTAGCACAGCACAACAGCTCTTCTGACACAGTGGAAAGCTTTGTTAAGGGCCACTCAGAGTTAAGCTGCTGTAGTAATCTCAGTGGGCTGTCCTCACAGCAAAAATAGGTCAAAATTATCAGTAGCATAAACTACATTGGTTTAGCTGTTATCACAAGGATCAGTGTAGCCAGAAATCTACCAACAAGTCAGGGTGCAGCCTGTGCTGTTGCCCCTTGCTGACAGTTTAGCACAGGAACATGACTGCAGTGAGCACTACGCAGTGGTGCTGGCTGTGCTGCCAGGGTGAGATTGCTCTTGCCCATTACACTATGGCCCCCTGCCTGGTCTCAACTGAGGCATCTGCATTCTCAGAAGTGAATGCGATATTTTTCTGAGGACCTTTGACCATCGGAGTAATTCTTCCTGTTATATTCCCTTCTCCTTCGGCAGATGCTTTGCCATAGCTATTCCTTTGCCATTTTGCTCCTTATTTACTGACGCCAGGCAGTGAGAAGCCAAAAATAATGAAGACCATTGACATGATAGATCTATCCTTGTCACATGACTTGCCCAGAACTGGTATGTTTGGTCCCAGTCCTTTCTCCCACAAACCCTACAGCCTCTGCATCTTCAGAAGGGTGGCTTTGAGTCATATGCAATAAGCTTATAAGAATTTGAACCTGTTCAGGCTACCGCTGCCAGGTACAGCAGATGCTATCTATTAGATTCTGCTTTCCCAGAAATTCCTGATTCAAAAAATATTCAGGACTGAGGACCCCTATTTTGTCCACTCTTTCTCCCTTGCAGTGTAGGTTTTGGCAATGGAAACTTATTGCAAATGACTGCAGAACCAGTTGTCTCCAATATCTTGATTGGCCAGAGCAGTATTGGGTAAACCTTGAGCCTCCAGTCCTGGGGAGCCTTCAAAGCATCAGGAAGTGATTTTCCAGATGAGAGGAAGGAAGAAAGAAATAAGAAAAAAAGATGCTTTA
Source organism: Neopsephotus bourkii (assembly GCF_033783945.1). Classification (NCBI taxonomy): domain Eukaryota; kingdom Metazoa; phylum Chordata; class Aves; order Psittaciformes; family Psittacidae; genus Neopsephotus; species Neopsephotus bourkii. The sequence continues at coordinate 5,797,949 of NW_026902048.1, forward strand.
AGCTGTGCACACAAATTCCCATAGATGCAAGCAAACAAAACTGAGAAGAATCCAGTTAAAGAGCATTCAAAGTTCAGCCTTATTTTAGGCTTTTGTAAATGAAGACTTATGCAGTTAAACTTCCCCACAGAGTCCCTGGAATTTGTTTCTTTGTATTTACTTTTTCAGTATTAGACAATCCCTCTCTTAAAAAGGTCAGGGCACTATGGAATGAGAGCTGAGAAGAAAGCTCTCTTCCTCTTGTCCCTTGGGAGTAGTACTTCAGGGTGGACACTTGTCCCTGTGCAGCTGAAGACAGCAGCAAAGGGGCTCTCAGCACATCCCTTAGTGCTGGAATGAAGCAGAGGAGAATCACATGGACTGGTCTGGAGCATGTGTTACTGCTGCTGTCCCTGGCAGGGGCAAGCATGACCGCAGGCTCAGTACTGGCAGCTTGTAGCATCACAGCTTGCAAGGAAGCTACATTCCTAACATCCCTGTCTGAGGGGGACACATGGTGATGAAGTTAAGACCAAGCCTAAGAATCTGAACCCACACCTTACCTACCAAATGGCCACTGCTGCCAATGCTAGAAGGTACCAAGAGTGAGCTAAGGAATTCGAAAATGGCTTTTAATAAAATGACTACTTAGATGAACTTTCCCTCCTTTTTGGCATATAAATTATTAATATGTGACATACATTAATAAGATACATCTATTTCTAAATCTACTTGCCCTATTTAGAATAAGGGCAGGAGTCATAAGACTCACACAGCAATGGAAGAGGGATGCTGGGAGTATCAGGAAAAACTCTTATAGCAAAACCTGATTTGCAGCAAGTAAAACATCCAGAACCATTGTCACACCCTTCCCCACCAAGTAGTCCTTATCCTCTACTACTAGACTTAGTATAATGACTATCAACCTCCCTTTTCCCTACACCAGTCATCCTCATCATTCAGAAGACTTTGTTGCATTGGCAGTATCAAGATCAGTTTAGCACTTATGTTGGTTTCAGATTTTGTTTCTTAGCAGAAAAAGTTGTATTTTAAAAAGTAAAATTACCAGATGGGAAGCTAACTTAATAAATTGATAATATCTGCTCATTTTGATTAGAAGACTGCACATACAGGTGTCTACTTGAAATACAACCTGACACAATTGAAATATTCCAAAGTTGCCAGATCTGATTGCTTTTCCAACTTGAGAGGACTTAATTTTCTTTAAAGAAGGCATTGGAGAAGATAATATTGCATTTCCAAGGGCATTCTTTGAGGAAGACTGACTTAGGTACCCAGGGACATGGAAAACATCAAAGATAAAAACAACTGAATTAATAAACAGTGAAGACCATCAAATGAAAGGAGCAAATAAAATCTGCAAAGAAACAGCTCAGTTTTGCCATCTAAACCTTTGTTACTTTTCTATAAGCCATGGGCAGAACGCTGCTGTGATTCACAACGCAGAGCTTATTTTAATATTCTGATCTCTTTACACATATATTCCACGGTTGGGAAAACTGGGCTTTATCTCAATATTGTCAAAGCATTTCCATCATAAAACCAGCATACTGAAACCATACTGGAACTGAATACATGGAGAGAGCAAAACACAAAGGTACACGAACGCCTGATGAAAGTCAAGATATACCTGTGAGAGAGAATATTGTGCAGACCCTTCCCAGACATAAGAGGACGTTCTGTTTTTACATGTACCTACTTCCTAACTCTGTTTCCACTGGAGGAAATAATACATTAGTTTTTAAATTCTATTTCCATCCATGCAGCAATCTCAGAAACTTATTAACAGACAGGAAATGTTGGCTGATAGTAATGTGGTTAAGAAGCACATTACTTTATAATCATTTTACCTGGGTTCAGATTAACACTGTAAGTTCCAAAAGGATTGATTTCTCACTCTTTGTCAGGAATTGAGTACTTAGGAGCAATTGAGAGGGGAGATAATCCTTGCTGTATTTTACATAGGAAAAAGGTTGAGGTAGAATAGGTCATGGGGAAGTGTTGAATAAAGTTGCATCCATTCTTTTGGGGGGGGGGGGGAGAGAAAGGACCCTACCTCCAGATGTGTTTGTTACAGGAAATACACTGATTTTACCAAGATGACATGGGAAGAAGGGGAATTTTCCTTGTTGCTAAATAAAACCACCCATTTCTTTTCCCCCCACAGCCTAAGGGATGTCATGTAGTCAATGAGAAACGAGTTACTATTCTTCAGCTGGTACTGAACTACTATTCAGCAGAGCTACACCACTTCTTTCTTGGCTTGGTTTCATTGCAAAGCCATGAAGATTCTGTCCTCTCTCTGTGCTACAGCTGCTGTAACTGATGGAAGTTTCAAATATAGTGCAAAGCATTATAGTTGAATGTAATAATATACTTGCAATATTCTTAAATGTAAAAATTAGAGTTAGCTCCTTCTGTGAGCAGTAGCTGATCTTCAAATGAGCTAAAAGCAAACCTTGGGGTTAATTCCACACATACTCTTATGTGTGTGTCTAGTTTGATTGTAACATGCAAGAAAGTGCCACCTACAACTGTCATCATTACAGCACTATCACCCAGGGAAAAAGCTTGCAGACAGAACTGATATTGGGAATAGTTGCAAATCCAAGATGAAAAACTCTGAGTGACCTTTTAAAATCACCCGAAACACATTGGCAAACCTTTACAATTAGACTGCAAGATAAATATTCACCCACTCGTGGTTAAATTCCAAATGAACATGATTTAACTAATCAATTGTTGTTTATTTAGCATGCTCCAGCTACTCAAGTAAATCTAAATTAATGGCATGAGTAATTGGATTCATTTAAGACCTTGTATTTCCTTTCCTCATGCTCTGTTGCTCACTGCTGCTTAAATGGGGGCAGTCAAACCATTCTCTCCTGTGGACCACACAGATAACACACCAGTCACCAGGATTTGGGGCCCAGCTGCCCATTTTAGATTATTTCTCCACAAGCTCAATGTCTCGTATGGGGCCTAGATCACAATTAAAGGTGTCAGACAACTCTGAGCTCCAGGACAATTCAAATCCATGGTTTCTAGTAAATGTGTACAGAAGAGAACTTTGCCAGGCTTATTCCCACTAGTGGGAGAGGGAAGGAGTTAGTTTGAAGTGAAGAACAAGACTCTGGAGGCCTTGGCATGTGGTATAGATGTCTTCTGGCACATAGATGAGCCTTTGGGCTGTAGCTCAATAAAATTAGGATGTGGTGTCTCCTCCTGCCTCTGCTGCTCTGTCCTCTTTCTAAGCCAAAAGCACACAGACTCCAGGCATTTAGCTTTACTCTAGTCCACAGGGAAGGGGGACTCATTTTCTTGCTCTTTTGTCTGCTGCTGCTCTAACTGACTGCTGTTAACACAGGCCTGGGCCAGCCAAGGGCGGCAATTCCAATCCAATCCAAGATAGGCGAGATGGATACTAGAAATAGGAAGCTCTTGAGTATTACTATCATTAGTATTATTTAAAACTTAAAGTATCACTAGAAAATCAGGAGTAAAGATATGCACAGCAATTACCTGAACCTTAATCATGCAGATGTATAAGCTGGCCAGCTCTTCCCTGCTGCTCCTCTCTTCTTGAAGCCCACCAGCAGGTTTCAGCTGAGTCTAGAGTCATCTTCACTGCCACCCCTAGGAAAGTCATCTGGTACATGGCCAAGCCTAGCATGGTTCACAAACTGCATCCAGCCTCTGCTACAGGGGAGGAAACAGCTACCCAGAGACACTGACTCTAAATAGGCAGCAGCATCCCTTCCAGAGCAAAAGTGAACCTCTCCCTCCCTTGACTTTTCACTGCCTAATGTGGATGCACAGCAGCTGCTGGCAGTCAGGCTAATTCCTGTTCTCCTGGAGGTGGGAATAGAGAGGAAGGAAGCTCCTTCATAGCAGACAGCACTATCTGGGCATCATTTCACCCAGGCTTAGGGTTTCTGGTGAGCCTGTATTCAGTTATTCAATTAATAATTAAGAATGACTCACTCTTCTTTCATCCCATCCTAAAGAAGGCTGGTGCTGCCTGTTGCAGCAGAATACTTCTATTTCTATTTATTTATAATATTCTTCTACCAGAATATTTCTGAGAAAGAACAATCACCCTCTGGATCTTCTCAATACTTCTGTACTCCCTGTGTTTTGGTTTAAATTGCTCAGCAACAATTACAATTTCCTGAGCTTGGACCCTTTAGCCCAGTTGGATATGTGAGGTTGTAAAGTGCATGAGAATGGACAGGCAAAGAGCAGGAAAACGCAAGGGGGTTTTGGTTTAGGAGCAAGCTGGAATGTTGAAGTGGCAGACTTTCTAACTGGCAGCACAGTCCCTGACTCTGTTTTAGATTATTGTTCTTTTCATGAGCACTAATAGGTTATAAATAAACCCACAACATTTTACTGCCAGGGAAAGCTAATGCCTGTTGGATTTACTGATGTTCAGGACTTTCTTTTCAGAGCAGATGAAATCATTGGAGTGGAATATTTTGTATAGCAGCTTAAATCACAGCTTTGATTGAACCAGCTTCCGGCACTCCCTCGGCTGTTGGATGAATGATCCTAGAGTAGATGTGCAAGAGGCCAAAGGAATTAGGTGCTCACACTGACTTACTTTAGCTATTGGTCTACCTAGGTTTACCTTATAAATGCAAACTTTGGGTAAGTACACCCTATTTTCAACAGAAAACCTGTTGAACAGTCTTCTTAACTGGTGGAATTCGTTTTTTCCTTGAACCTTTACTTGAAATCTTCCTTTGGTTTTTGGTCCTTGCAGCAGGCAAAAGATGCTAGTGTTGAGATCACTTGAAGAGCAATTAAAGGCAGCAGCTGCTGAGAGCCTGTTTCTTTCTTGCCCTCCACTGAAAAGGTTCATGGAAAACTATTTGCTTTCCCTGAACTGCTAAACAAAATGTTAGATGAGCTATGGCTCTGTGCAGAGGCTTGTGCCTGTCCTAACCTCTTGCATTCATTTGATATCTTCAAATCTATTACAAATTATTTCCTATCTGCTTTTCACAGTTGCTAGATTCATGGGATGCGAGAGTCTTCGTTTCTTTGCAGGCCAGAACTGCAGTCAACTAGATTAGAAAATATGACTTTCTGATAGATTTTTTCCCCTTTTAGCTGCCCTACAGAATACTATACTGAGGTGCACTGGAAGAAAATGAATTCCACACCAGAGATATGATTTTTCTATTAACCTCCTCACCGCAAACTTCTTCAGAGACGTTTATTATTTTTTTCCTATGGATTCCTACAGAATTTTTCCATAAGAGCTGAATAAGTCTGCAGAACCCAGCCATTCTCATAAGAATTTCCTCATGCTCATATAACTGTTCTTTGCTTTTAAAATTAGATTCCTTTTACATATGCAATCACATTAGAGCGAGGTCTTGCAAAGCTCAATGGATTACATTACAGAGCCCTTCGTTAGCAGGCTTTGGTTAAACTCCAGCCCTGTGCATTACTGGTATAAGATGCTAGAAAAAGCTTCGAGGAGTTGGTATCACACATGGTTCTCTATGAAAGCTGGTATTTTATGATAACTGGACTAGTAAATAAAATGGTGATCAGGGACTGGGTGCTTAAGGGCCCATATGGAGCAAGTGCAGTGCTTGTCAGCCAAATTTGCCAGCAAATGAGTCCACCTGTGAAACACTGTCACTGGTACAAGCAGGGATATGGAGACAGGCACTATTAATCAGGCTTTCTGAAACATGAAAAAAAGCACTTCATATGCAGCAAGGCTGAAGACAGCCCTGCAGAGGAGTTCATCACTGTTCCAAAGGGACACTTCCCACATTTTGATTGCGTGAAAGCTTGGAACAATACTCAGAGCACTGACATCAGAGTCGCATTTGCAATCAAACACAGGTTAGCCTGCTCCTTAGGTTTTTTCTGTTGCTATTCTTTTCTTCCCTGATATTTTTTGTCTTTCACTCTTTGTGTTTTATTGTGTCCCTTCAGGCATTAATTCCATCGCTGCTAAATATGATTTCTTACTGACCGAGATGCAATAGCAGTCAGGTCAGGATTTAGACTTCCAGTTTAATAAAACCAGTGTGAATGATGCAGGAAAATGCAGGAGAGGAATTTCAAGGATCCCTGAGTTCATGGGCATGACTACATAGGATGGAAGTAATAGCTTTGATTCATTTTTATATGAACAGTGTTCTCATGATCTTCACACAGTGGTCCTATAGTGCTTCTTTATAATGTTTTGATGTTTATTGTCTTAAGATTTGAGATTTTTATACTGAAATCTGGAAAACTACTTAGTTTCAAGGTAGTTTATGACTACACTTAAATCTAATTATTCAAGGTAGCTTTTAGAAAGGTTCCAGCGTAGCAATATGTGCCTTGAATTCTGGCTATGAATGTGAGCAGCCTGACTCATTTCTGTTCAGAAGGTACCCAACAAATTCACTAATCTTACTGCAACAGCTTAGATATCAATGATGGTATAGGTGTTTTTTGGTGTTAACTATTATATGAGAAAATCAGGGATTCAGAACTGTCTCTAATTGTTATGGTTGCTGTGGAGTAACAGCTATTTCTTGCCATTTGGACTAGACCAAGGTAGATACATTTGACTTCATGCTGCTTTCCTTCTCCCTGGTGCATTATTACTGATGATCTGTCACACTCATTCTTGGGGTAAAGGATTCACCAAAGGAAACAGGTTTCACTCCTGTCCACATGTCATTATGTTGTAATACTGTTATTTTTCTCCAAATTTGATCCATCTTTTGTCTAGTACATGTTGGGCTTTGGGGAGAAACACAGGAAAAAAAGGATGCTCCAGAGACTTTTCACTCTTCCTTAGTTATAACAAAGAGCAGAACTGGAGGTAGGGGTTGTAAGGACGTGTAAAATGGATAATGATTTGGCAGATAGATATCTCATTAGGTGTTCCTATCACTATGCTTTTTACAGCTTTATTCAAGTATATGCTACACCCAATCCCATGGCAGCCCTTATACACATATGTAGACATATACAGATGCTGTTACCAAGGCGTCAGCAGCACACACAGACGTTCAGTTGCTATAATGACAGCAAATATTATATGCTTTTTATTTGTTAGTATATATGCACACATACATATTTGTTTGTGTGTACACATCTGTTTTAACTTCAAGCCTAAATTCAGCAAGGCAATACAATGCACCCTTAAGTTGCAAGAAGACCATGGAGTTAAGCTGAACGTGGTGAAAGTTAAGCACATGCTTAAAGTTGCTTTTTGATGTGAACCTTATTATCCTAGTAAATCTGGGAGCTCAAGCACAGCCAGCAAGCCAGGAGCAGGCAGATGATGAAAGGCATAGTAGTGTAAATCACTGCCCCTCCATTATAGCTTCCCACCTACCGCCAGTGCTGTGTGCAAATAGAACCAAGTCGAGCTGAGTAGTTTCACTGTGCCCTTCAAGGGGTCTCACAAGTCACTGAGGTTTTCCTTGGGCATCTCTGGCTGAATTTTGTCCGCAATCCAAAGAGCTTGTTGAATTCTGCTTTCATCCAAATGAATTTGAATATTGCCCTTCATCATCCATAACCCTCAAAGCTTTCTTACAAATAATTAAGCCAGTTTGCTGTTGGCAGCCATCACATTTGCCTACACAAGGCCAAGTCTCTCCAAGTTTTTCCCATGAGAGGCTGGTCTTACGTTACAGCAAGAACCTCATCCTCTCTGGAGGATGTCTACTCTTTCTGACCCCACACACACGTAATGAGGACTGTAAAGCACAGAGTGCAGCAATTACCCACGCAAGTGTCAGAAGCCCTGTCACAGATTTATTTACTCTCTCTGCTTTTAATTTTGTCCTTGTTCTGCACCCCATAAAGGTCCCTGTCATGCTGCCAGGCTTTCGGTGCCTGTTATTTATTTTATTTATGGTTGAGAAATGCAAAGATGCATAAATCCATAAACAGCTAATGGAAGAAATACTGCTTCTGTGACATAAATCTGAGCCTTTCGTGGCTCTTGCATCAAATGAATGGTCCAATGGGCCAGGCAGTTCCATCCAAGTCTCCCAGGACCTGGTGACATTAAATAAAACTCAGCATTCAGGGTTAGGAGGGAAGAGGGGAGGGGGGAGTGAATGAGTTATGAAAATACAAATTAAACTACACTACTATTGATTTACAACAGCCTGGGCCACATTAGACAGCTGACGTGTCTGTTCTGAGACCCTACCTTGTTATTTTTACATTTATGTAAACTTATTTCAGTTAAAAAGAGCAAGAAAAGAAAAATCAATTGAAACAGAGGATGGAGATTTAATTTAGCTGGGGGGAAATCAGATCAAGGGAGGAAAAAGATGGAGATAAAAGTAACCCCTGTCCCAGTGCAGAGAGAGGGGAGCTGGCTGGCTCATGTTCATTAGAATTAATTAAGAGTGTTCTGCTCCTCTGGGGCCCAGTGGGCTGAGGAGGGTGGGACTTGCTGCTGGTTTAAGAATGAATTAGAAACACAGACCAAAGGAAAAGGGAGCCAGGGATTCTTTTTCAGACAATGTGTTCGAACATCTAGATCCAGACAGAAGTGAGATGGTTTAACCACAGCCCTTTCTAACCAGAGCTGTGGTAGAAAAGAGCAGTGACTGCTAAGCTACTGTAGTTTATAGATAAGAGAGCAGAAGATGTCACCAAATGTAATGGGGAAGACAAAGTCCTGATTAACAGAACTCTTGCAGGCCTGGATGGATCTGCAGCCAAACAAATGAAGATGGTTTCTAGATAGCATACCTGAGAAAATGAGGCTTCCGTGTTCCACACTATGTATGTGACTGTATCTTTGCTTATGGCTCCCTAAGTATCGTAATGTCCACTGGATGATTTGTACCAGACATGTGAATGCTCTGAGAGATATTAAGTTCCCAGAAGGAAATATGCCAGCAAGCAGAAAGCATCTGTTTTTATTTTCAGGCTGATACTAGGGCTGAACCAGCATTCCTTATTAGACACTAGAGAATCAGTGTAAGACAGAGCTATTATTAGCACCTCAGTGATGGGAAAATCGTAGAATCATTTAGGTTGGAAAGGACCTTTAAGATCAGCGAGTCCAACTATTAACTCAGTTTCCAACTATTAACTAGCTTCCAAGACTACCACTAAACCATGTCCCTAAGCACATCTGCATGTCTTTTAAATACCTTCAGAGACAGTGACTCCACCACTTCCCTGGACAGCCTCTTCCAATGCCTGACAAATCTTCTGGTGTAGAAATGTTCCTTTATATCTGGTTTAAACCTCCCCTGGTGCAGCTTGAAGCCATTTCCAATTGCTCTATCACTTGTTACTTGGGAGAAGAGACTGACACTCACCTCACTACAGCCTCCTTTGAGGTAGTTGTAGAGAGTGATAAGGTCCCACCTGAGCCTCCTTTTCTCCAGGTTAAACAGCCCCAGGTCCCTCAGCTGTTCCCCATCACTTTAGTGTTCCAGGCCCTTCACCAGCTTCATTTCCCTTCTCTGGACCCCCTCCAGCACCTCAATGTCTGTCTTGTAGTAAGGAGCCCAGAACTGAACACAGGAGTCCAGGTGCAGCCTCATCATTGCTGAGTGCAAGGGAACAATCACTGCTAGTCCTACTGTCCACGCTATTTCTGATATAAGTTGGATGCCTCAATTGCCTGGGCACACTGCTGGTTCATGTTCAGCTTCAATCCAGACTATTAAACCCAGGATAATCCAAACAGCAGACACAAAATGGCAGGAAAGAAGTTCCATAAATTCATGTGTTTTTTTTCCCCTTCATCTATCACCAAGAAGCACTGCCAGGAAGCCTGTTTGTGCCAGCCCTGAAAATACTGTGCCTGCACTCACCATTTGCTGGAGGAGGAGAGAAAGCCAGTCCAAGAGCGCAAGCTAACCAACAAACCTGCTTCCAAGAACACGGTAGGCAGCTGAGTACAGAAGGACACAAACTTTGTTTGTTTGTTCTGGATTGAAAAGGAAGGTTCATTTTAAGCTTCATCAGGTTATTTTGAGGGATGGAACAAATCGGCCTTTACCAAGCACAGGGAAGAAGTGACTTTTCAAAACCTGGAGGAGATCAGGGCTTAAACAAACAAAAAGTCATTGAAATTAAACCATGAAAATGTACTTGACAGGCTCCTTGTTTGGAAAATGGTGCCCAAGAACAAATAGTTCTTTTGCTGTTGGAATATTATAGGATATTGGCAGCCTAAAGAAAGGAAAATAACCTCTGAGCAGAGGCATTATGCATAACCTGAGGTGCTGTGATCCTGCCCTGAGGTCAGGATGGACAAGTGCTATCAAGATGGTGATGACTGATTTACAAAGTCCTTTCCTCAAAGAATACCTTGATAGATACATCTGTAAAGATGATCCCAGCCAGGCGTGGCATCAGTCACTTAGACTCTTCCCATGTGACATCCATTCATTACATTAAAGCAGAGTGTGGGCCACTGAAATCTTTATTTACTGCCTCCCCCATCAGTTTAAGAGACGGGATCAAATGTGAAGATACATGCCCTGTTCAATCCAGCATTCAAGAACAAAGCAAAAAGCAGGTGAAGCAAGGGTATGGAAACAAAGTGGAAGATCATGTTGATGCTCTGCCTAGATCTGCCCCTCAGAATCTGCTGCAACTTCAAGAAATACCTTAGCCGGACTCTGACTTGAGAAGTAGGAAAAGGAAGTGGAAGGAGAAAGAAACCTCCTGGATTGCACTTTGACAACCTGAAAATTCACTAGGCATTTTGACTATCAAGCTATCTCAAAACACAGAAGCAGTGAAGGTAAAGCAAGGTCTGAACTTGATGGGTTGATCTCTCTGCATCTATTCGACCACACTGTATTCAATCTTTAGCTCAGCGAGGTGCCACAGAGCTGCAAACCAAAGCTCAGCTACAGAAATTGAGTCTCAGGAAGGCGAGAAAGCAGGAAGGCACAGGGGGAAATGAAAATTATTTCTTCACTATTTTCCCTTTTGATTTCTCTAGTTAGATCCAGTGTTTTCTAACCAATCACCCATGCATAGCTTTCCCTCCTGTACTTAGGAAAGTAACCCACCAGGGGCCAGGTTTTGGAACCCCAGCAGCCAAGTATGAACTATGTTGCTGAGCAATTTCTTTCATGACTAATCCTGCCAGCTGTTCTGGTAGGGACAAAGGAAACTCAGTCTGGGCCACTATTTGCACATGTAAGTGACCTTGAGGATAACAGTCAATGCATGGCCAGCTGGTGCCACCGAGATGTTCACCTACCAGGAGTAGATGCTTAGATGTCAGTAGTGTTGAAGAGGGAATAGATAGAAGATAAGAAGCTCTCCCAACCCATGTGTTGTGCAGAAAGCCCAGCCAAACTGGAGAGCTCTGTAGAGCGCCTTTAACTTCAGGGCTGCCACCCTGGATCTGCTGTGGTTTCCCAGGAGCCAAAGCAGTGGGTCTGTGTGGCTCTTGGAGCCAACTCAGGTCTCAGTGTGAGGAGTTCTGCTGTGTCTTCTGAAGACATAAAAGTTTCTTCATAGACAAGGGGAATCCTGAACTCTGCCTTTTGCCACAGCTTTGGTATTACCTCACTGCCCAGCTTGGAAAACTCCTTGAGGGCATGGTAGAGATCATCAGCAATAGTTACAACAGCATTTATGCCTTGTACTTTAAAAGACCTTGCTTGAAGCATTCTGCAAAAAACCGATATTACAATAATAAGCAACAATTTAGAAATTATCATCAAAGTGGGAAACCAACCTAGATAAAACCTAAAGAGCCAAAGGGCATCATTAGAGGGAGGGGGAGGCTTCCTCTGGAATGCTGCCATGATGTAGTGAATGTCTGTTCATAGCTAACTTTCACCTGATCCCTCTTCCCTTTAAGGAAAACATGCATTAGAATTTAACGTTGCAGTACCTGTGTTAGAACTGAAAAAGCAAACACAGCCATGAGCTTCTGGTTGGTTTGAGATCCTGTTTGCTCTAGTCCACTCCTTTTAATCTTAAACTGTTTAACAGGTTGTAAGGGAAAACACAGCTATCTTGACTACACCAGGGGTCAGAAACGATTTCAGGTTTTGCCTGAATGACAGATAAGGATTTTCATGCACTTGAGGCAATAGTTAAATTACTATCAGCCACATAAGGATATGGCCACATAACCAATAGCAGTGATGCAAGGAGAGAAGCAGGATAGCTTTAAATTATTACAGACACAATTTTCCATGCTTCTTATGTTACCGTGACTGTACAGATCCTTACAGCAATCAAAGTTTTTCATTAAAACCTATTTTTCAAGAGAACATTCATTTTTTCTGGAGGGAAAAATGTTAAGGACATATCTATGTTTCCCTTCAAAGTCCAGGCTTATTCCTAAAAATATAATTACAGTCCTGAAAGAGAATATTTTAATTTTCAGCTGGAAAACACTGACCATTGCCTGTCAGAATTTTAGCTTAACAGAAAATAGGAAAAAGCAATTAAAATATGTTTGCAAGAAAATCATCATCTCGCTATTAAAAAAGAAAATAAATCTTTCTGACAAAAAAAGGCAAAAATGTTGGAGGTTTTTCCTCTTTGATGAAGTCTTTCCTCTGCATTATCTTTACCAGGTCACTGGTACAAACTATGTTCCTTCTCTCCTCTCCCTTGACAGCTCCAGAGCACCCCTTCCCAATATTGCTGCTTCCCTAGAAAAGGTCACCCTGGAAGTTTAACTCCTGCACAAAGGAGCTGGAGCTCCTTCTTGCACCAGAAGCCTGGCAAAGCAAAGCCCCAGGGGCTGGAGCAATGCCCTGTCCTGCTGTCAGCTGAGCAATTCTCCCACCAATGCTGAACTTCTTTTACACCAGTTTCTATGTGAAAGGTGTTCTATGCTACACTAATCACAGAACTCAAGGACAAAAGATTAATGTTCTCAACTAACTTCTTATGTCAGACACCTTCAATCTTCATCAGGTTAAGTTGAACTGAGTGTACAAGCTGCTGCTCAGCTAATGCAAAACTTCTGATAGAGCATCCAGTCTTGTTTTAAAGAGCATGGAGAATAAGACACCTGTGACACTAAATTATTCTGCTGCTTAATTACTCTTCCTGTTTAAATGGAAAATCTTGTGTTCAGATTGATTTTTTTTTCCTGGCATTTTGACATGTAACATTTATTCCATTTTACTATTTTCTGCAGAAAAATAATATACAATATACACATACATATTACATATGTTTGGTTTGCAGCAGCTGGCACTGAAGCAGGATGCCAGTCAACCCTACATGTCCTTAGCTTAGGCTGTTAAGTGGTGGTTTTGGCCCTATTTATTTGAGGCAGCAGGAGCTCCTCAATTTTGAGACCCTATTTGCATCCACTGAATTGTATCTGGCAGTTCTGAGGATTATGCTGGTTGTTTAGTAAATGCTGCAGAGGCAAAGCCTCTTCTGGTGGTAACCAGGACTGATCCTTTGTGAGCCAGCCCAGGTGAGTTCAGGGATGGCTCTTTCCTCCCCTCATCCAAATGCCTGAGCACATTTCTCTCTGTAACAGCTTGATGTGGGAGACAGACGGGTTGGCAGGCAGAGCCAAACCTGTCATGTGGTGCTGGAGCAAGGCTGACCACAGGCTCCCCAATGCCACATTGTCAAAAGCAATGTTCCCATTTGGTCACTCACACTCAGTGTCTTTCAAGCATCATTGAACTCCAACAGGAGTAAAACAGTCTTTGAGATGAACGTTATCTTTGAATGTTATCTTTGTCTCGAGGACAGAGACATTTAGAGGATGTCATTGCCATCACTCTGACTTGGGGTAAGACTGAAGCAACTGCTGTTAATCCCACGATAAAAACAGGACAGAAGAACATTGCTAACAGCGGATGCTCGACAACGCTTCCAGAACTCACTTCTGAAATAAAGCCACTGGGCTGCCTCTAAATCTTGTGCTGAGCATGCATCTTGCTGCGAGTCTCTTGGTGTTTGGGGCTGTCCAGAGCAGCGAGCTATGCCGCAGCCACCAGGACCCCAGCCGAGGGAGGCAGCTGTAGAGGCATCATTACTTTCCACCTCCCACTGCTCACACAAGCTACTGTTCCCAGCTCCAACAAGCTTTTTAGTTTAGTTTATGTGTGACATAATTTCCCCATGAAGGAGGGCTGATTGTAAATCCAGATGGAAGCGGATTTGCATGAAATGCACTTTAATTAATTAGCTAAACATTTGAAAAGTGCTTTGAAGATGTAAAACACCATACAAGTGTTAAATGGTAATCATAATAACAACACAATAATTAATTTCCTCAGGAAGCACGTGTACAGCACATGCCCAGAATATTCCTATCCAAGAACATAAAAAAAAAACCCAACCCAATCCCAATTTACCTCTGACATTTACTGAGGGCCAAGTGCTGCAATAAAATAAATCCATTCATTTATTCATCCATGGAGACTTGAATTTGGATCTAGTTGGAAATGAGAAGAAAAAATGGCCACAGTCCCCATTAGTCAGTCTGACAGAAGGATGATTTAGAGCAGTTAAGCAAGACAGGGCTGTTTAATGATGAGGCATTCAGTAAGGGGAACAAGTACCACTGCCTTTCAGTTTTCTTTTCCCGCAAAACCAGTATAGCTTGCTAACACAAGCCAATACAGAGACCCAAAATATGGGTGTTGAGTCTTAACTGTAGAGGAGGCAATCAACAACCTGGACTGCAACATATGCTTTTACACACTGCTCCTGGCTGGAGTCTTGGAAACACTGCTCCATTCCCTTGGAGGAAGAAGCCTTTGTTTCAATGCTTTCATTCCCTTAGATTTGATTTTGGCAAACATTTACACAGATTTCTTCATGCAAGAAGTTAATAAGAAGAAAAAGCCATTGCAAAAGCTAATTCAAATATGCATTTGCCAGAGGATTTGCTCTGGAAGCATTTCAGTGCTGCCCTGAAGGCTCTGTGGGTTTTCAGTGCAAACGCTCACCTCAAGAACCAACCTTCCTTGCGCTGTATCATCAGGATTGCATTTGCTAAAGGAAACTGAACTGGTTTGCATTGTCCTCACTTGAAATGGAGGAGTTGACAGTGGTGCTCTTCCTTCAGCTTCCTGACAAGTTCTCATTTGAAATCTCTCAGACTTGTTAACTCACCCTTGACATCCCACAAAGTACATCTGCTCCTGCAGGTCACTGCAGAGACTCAAGGGCAGGATAGATAAGATCTATAGATGGACTGATTTTGCCTTGCACTCTTCATGCTTTATACAAGTGTACAGACGAATGGGCAAAGTTTGTGTCATTTATCAGTAGCTTATACCCAGAGCATTAAGGATTTTAAAGCTGAGGAGATAATGTGACAAATGAAAAACATGATGTAAATTAGTGGAAAACTGACTTTTCCCTCAATGCTAATTCACTCCTATGGCAATAGTGCACTTTCAGAGTGCAATGAAATACATTAAGAGGTTTTGATGGATATGGAGAGACAGGAAAGCACCATTTATCACTTGGAAAAGCTTCGCAAGGCACAAGAAAGGCTCCTTTATGGTGGCATAACTGCAGGTGGTGTCATCAACCAGGGAGCCTGTGTGATGGGTTTTCCTCACCAAACATGGGACACGCAGATTACAAGTAATGCATTAAACTTCTCTCCAGAGCTTGGGTCCAGGAGTTTACATTTAATCTATTTCACAAATACAAATAGGAGAAGGAAAACAGAACTTGTGCTTTCTGCAGGACTCTGCCACCCAATTCAACCACAAAGAAGTGAGATTCACCCATCTCAAATTCACTTATCTCTAAGTAGGATTTTATAACATATAGTAGTATGAATAGTATAGTATCATATAACAAGAGGCACTAAAATGAGACACTTAAACAAAGCCAAACATGGACTTATCTCCATGTTCCTAAGCAAATGGAGTCACAATAAATAGCTCTAAATGTGTCTTTAACCTTGTCACCAAAGCAGAAGAAATACTCATTCTCCACCAGAAATAACAAGAAGTATTCACAAGTATTCCTGAGGCCAGCAGTTTTCTCTATAGTAAATCCTTAGTTCTTTGCCCAAACCTGGACAAATACCTGACAATCATTAGTATGAATTTTCTTGAAGAGGATGTCTGGAATAAGAAGAAAGACCTGAAGGTTTTGAGCATGGGAAAATCTAATAACTTTACCCTGATTCCAAATTCATCCCGCTTTTGGAGAGAAGCAATGGGGGATTTGAAGTCTGCACAGCCCCAACAGCATTGACTGAATAAAAAGAACAGGACTGACCTGTGGAATTTAACTATTATTTTATTGAAAAATTCCCACGTAAGGACTAAAGGGTTTGGCCCTTGGAAATCCAACTTGTATTTGCAGAGCTGTTTTCTGACCTTTTCTGCAAGCCAATGTAGTCACAAAGGCCTGATGAATGTCTGATGTGAAGAGAAAAGAAAAGGCTTCAGGCTGTTTCCCTCAGAGACTGAGGAACACTCATTTCCAGTTAATTTAATAGGATATATGCTGAAAAAAAAAGGACTCCTGTATACAGTACATTGAACACAATCTCTTATCTTTTCCCTGCCTAAGTGGCCAGTCTGTTCTACTGAGTCTCTGTCTCAGCAGACACCAAATATTATGTTTGTCAGAAGAACGTTCCTCTTCAAGGGCTCAGCTGAAGGCACCACACTTCACACATCAGATGCCCACAACAAGCTGCTCATTCTGCATGGCTATAGAAGCGCAGAGGCTGGACCCGAGCCCCAGTGGGGCAAAGCAGCAAAGTTGAATTGATTTTGGTGTAGAAGTGATGATGGTCCCTGATGGTCTGAGTGCTGTTTCAGATCAGTTGACCATAGAACAATTAAAGCACTAGCATGAAGGAGGAGTTCATTTTAAGGCAGTAACATCAGCATCAGACTTCAAGCTGACAAGTGAAGTTTAATAATACATTTCCTAACATGTGAGCATTTTCTTTCTGAGCCATCACTGAGGACTGGTTTTCGGCATAGGAACAGAGCCACACATCTCAAAGGAGCAGCAGCGAGCCCAGAGGACTCAGCTGGACCAGCTCTGCCCATGTGCCTCCCAGCAGTGACTCCTGCACATTTCACAGGAGAGGGGAACACACAGAAGTACACTTCTGTGGGTGCCCATTGATAGTTCCTAGCCCAAACCTCTCTATACAACAAGCAAAACTCAGATAAATTTGAGAAGACTCAAAAAGCTTTTTCTCTGCTTCCTACTTGCAAAATAACGCATCCCAATACATAATGACTATGGGAGGGGCACAATGAAAGGGAATAGGAGACAAAGTTGATGTTATCAAATAAAGTCCATTTAGTGAAGCTAAGAAGGTTATCTAGCACTTAATATTGCACATGTCAAGTAAGAATAAGGAAATTGTATTTGCAGTAGACAGCAGCCCATGCTTGAGTTCAGGTAGCTACATTAGTGTAGCCAACTACTTTAGGGTTTTCACTGAAACATTATGATGATTTAACCCTTCCTGCTGTTAATTTGCTGTGCTTTGCAGGATGGGGAGGAAGGCAGAATGAAGACAGAAGGTGCTTAGAAGGGAATTGGGCACTTAATTGCATTTTACCGCAGTAAGCAATTACAAGTCTGAGTATTTCATATACTCTCTGCTTTTGATGGTTACCATCAACAAACACTTGGTAACTTCACCATTTCTTAGGCAGTAGATAAAGAATCAAAAGATGATGGGAGTCATCAGCTTCCAGTAATCTGTGTCCCTGCTTCTTTTGCCAAATCCCTTTGTACAGCGTCTCCTTGATCCACTGAACATTGGTAGGGCCACAAAGGAGACTATTGTCTGCTCTTTTAGGAACTAAATAAAGGCCAGAAAAGCATTACTTATCTTTGTCAATGTAGCTGGAATGGTCAAGGCTGTAAAACGGCTCAGTGTTAACTGCACTTTTAAAACCTTTTACAGGGGACAGAGTATTGCCAGAATGACTGTGTTGACCTCTGCAGAAGATCTGAAAGGAGACATGCTCCTAAAGGTGCAGTTTACCAGGAAAAGCTACAGCAGCTATGTCTGCATTAGCAAAGTGCCCCATGCTCTATCAAACACTATTGAGATCTTGCCAGGCTGGTCTCTGAAGGCTGTAACAGCTCCAAGGAAACCATAGACTACATCTGTTGCAGCAGATCTTAACTGCACGAGGATGAACTAAAAAATTGCCATGATTACCCTCTGCAGATCGGGACTGCAGAGCCTGCTCTGCAGATGTCCCTGCCTCTCATGTTCACTGTTGTCACTTCATTGTTTGCTTATCCTCCATTCTGTTTTCTCTTGATTTAGCCTTCAGTCCTGAACACTTACATGCCACCTTTATTCTGTCTTCAGATAGTGGCAGAATGAGGGTCTATACAGATTGATGGTTTTAAGTAGACATCCTACAGGCTATCTGCTGTGCCTTACATACACTGTTCACTTTAACCAACAGATACAGACCTTGGCCCTTTAACTGGAAGAATGGAGGTGTCAGCGAGAAAACTAACTCAGGAGCTTCAGTTCTTCCTTCCTCTAAATCCCATTGCTAGTCTCAGTGGTAATAAATTAATATTTAAAACCCTTTAGTTTTTCATCATCCATTAGACTAAACATCCGCTACTAATTTATTTCCCTCCTGCAGTATCCTTGTCTTCACAAGTCTGAATGAATTGATTTCCTTGAATTGGGTTTGGTATCATGAGAAGACTAAATATTCCCAACAGACAAGAGCATGAACTGAGTGGTGCTTGTGTGTGTGCGTAACAAATTCCCATCCAGAGAAAGGGCAAATGACAGTTCAATACAGCTCCCAGCTCCACAATCCTGGAGTGGCAGGAAACCCACAAAACTGCACATATGGGCAATATGGGAACAGGTTGCTCAGAAAAGTTATGGGTGCCACATCATTTGAAGGGTACAGGGCCAGCCTGGATGGGGCTTTGAGCAGCATGGTCTAGTGAAACCCCCATGGCAATCCCTTCCAACTCAAACCATGTCAAGACACTATGGGGCCTCTTAGGTAGGTAGAGAAGTATCACTATTCTCATTTTATAGGCAAAACAGAAATCCAGGATGGAAGTCAAATTGTTTGAGAGATCAAAACAGAAAACTACATAATCCTTAAGAAAACACAGGAATTCTTACTGTCACTCTTGCACTCCCCTTCTCAACCATGTTATCATCTGAATGTGTAAGAAAACAAAATCTACAATAAAATCAGCTTCAATCATAAGTCAGCGAAGTTGAGGTGGCAGGTCCCTCATTTTTGCCTCTCCAAGATGAATCTAAGCCCAGAAGGGCAAGGGAAGTTAAATATTTTTTCCAATAAAATGCCATTATCGTGTCTGACAGTGACAGGTTTTGCATATGCAGACACACACATGGGTGCACATGCATACAAAGTTGCTCCATAATAACAGGTTTTCTGGCTTGGTCTCAAAGCTGACATAAATCAGAAGACCACGAGCTTCTCCTCTGATAGTTTATGGACTATGAATAATTATTCTGATGATCCTTCTATTGGGCTATCATTCATAACCATAAGATAGATCTGCCCCTCACAAAGAAATGACACATCCATACAAGGGGGTCTGTCAGACAGAGCCAATGTGTCACTCTGAACATGCCCATGACCTAACCAACACTTATTTGTCTTCCTTCCTTCTTTAATTTAATCTAGTTTTTATCTTTTGATTCCTTCCCCTTTTCACCTGCTCACTGAATGGAAATCACACTGACAGGAAAGCAGAGATACCAGCTGCTCTGTAACTTTCTCCATTTATCTCTCTTAGGTCCTGAATCAGACAGGTGCTTTTGTGCATGCTTAACAATAAGCACCTGCTTGAATCCATCCTTATTCAGTGTAGCATTTAAAACTCATTGTTAGCCCCACTGATACCAAGCAGAGTTGGTAATATCACACAGTTAATATCATGCTTAAAATTCAACCCAGATGAATAGTGCTTTGTCAAATCTTGATATGACACGGGATAGTAATGCTGTTTTAAATGACCTCCAAAAAGTTGCTTATTACAATTGTTCATAGCAGTTAGGGAAACGTACATGACTTCAGATCTTTGCCACTCACAAGCAAAATCTGAGTAAAGCTGAAAGAAGAAGGTTCAATTTGCTTTCAGAATAATTGCAAAAGCTCTGAGGAGCAAATGCACAAAAATGTTGGTTTTAAGAATTTCAGGATAGAAATTGCTCATTCCTGCCATAAACCCCAGATGACTTCCATATATTTCATTTTATCTGCCCAAAAGCTAAATTTACATTCAACAAAATCTAAAGGTAACCTGGGGATGCTCTTTTGTAGCTGCTTACCGACAATTTCTGACACTTAAACATCATCATCTAATAAGACAACTTGGGTGGAAACCATTCATTTTCTCATTTAGTCTCTTGACATGTCATGACCAACTGAGATAACTCATCACTAGCACACCAACAGCAGAAATAACCTCTAAAGAATATGTAGTAGGCTTGCTATGACAGGTCCAAAGTACAGGGAGTGAGGAGTCCAAACCCATACCTGCGGTCTACATAAGCTCAAGAACATAATAACAAAACCTGCCCGTTTCTGGTCTGAATTTGTCTGTGGTATTTGTAAAAACCATCTGTTCTCCAAAAGTTCATTGACCAGTGCACAAATGGGGTGGTGATGCCTAATGAGAGGTGTCTAATGGGCAGATGAAGAGAGAGCAAGTTGAACAGCTTGGCCTTTAACTATTAAAAACTGGCTTTGGTTGGGCTGCCTGGTTGAACTGCCAATGGCTCGGCTATTAGAGGTCTCAGGATGTTTATTAATACATAGGCTTAGGGTTCTTCATCAATTTTCAACACTCTCTGGCTCTTTCTAACCCACTATAATATCTGCCTGACCTTTGGATCTTCCTGGAGCTTTGTGCCAGGCTAAGCTAACAAACCCAGAATGGGAGGTGTACAAGAGCCATAGAAAATCGATAAGTTTGGTGATGGGAAACACTTCAGCCAATATTGTCTTTTGTCTTAGATGCAGCCACTAATACCATATCACTGAAAAGACCAGAAAGTCCATTCAAAGCAAAAGGAGACTCTCAAGTCATATATTATGTGGAGGCAGCACTTCCTGTACCATTTACAGGCATCATCCCTCAGTGTCCCACTTCTTTCTGTTCTTGAAGAAGTCTTATGCCTTGAAAGAGCTCCCACAGAGCACAATTCATCCGCCTAGCAGTACACTCACCATGGGCTTGCCAGAGATGGCTTTAATTTGCACTGCTTCCCCATTCAAATTATCTGCTGAGATATTTATGCTTGGCTCTTTCCATGTGTGAAATCTCATCAGCCAGGGCCCTGTGAGACACCTTTGCTACGAGGCACCAGTGAAGCTCCAAACAAGCAGTGAGGCAGGAGAAACAACCTCTATAGGAGGTAAATCATGACACACAGATTGCAAGGAATAAGACATCACCATGCTCACCCAGAGCTTGCCAAAGAGCTCATTTGCTTGAGTTCTCTGTTGCCTCTTTACACGTACACTATTGCTCACACACACAAAGCCAATGAACGACCACATGGAGATAAATACACTCATACTAAACCCCATCAAACTATACCCTTCTGCCAGCTGGAAAAGGAGGAAAGCTTCTTGTTTTCCCTATTTCTTACACCCAGCAAACACTGGGATACTAAATAAGAACCTATAAAGGTGGAGCAATATAAAGAGAACAAAAATACCTGACACAAACTCAGCTGCTTTGCCTAGGAGGAGCTGCTATTTCACTTCAATGCCTGCTGAAGTTGTGGATTCCTCCCTTGGTCTCAGCAGTGATTTTCGTTCCTTAATTAATCAATTACACATGTAACTGTTGTCCATTAGCAAAGCAGATGACTGTCTTCAGAATCTGATTACTGGTTTTGGAAGAGCCCAAAAATATTTCAGTAGGATGAATAAATTTCCTCTATGAGGTTTTAATGAGACCATTTAGCATTTTTCTTTCAAAAACCCAGAACTGAAATGGGCATAATAAACCAACTCCACCTACATCACGCACTAGGGAAAAACAACAGGCCCCAGTTTAAGCCCCTTTCTGTGCTTAATTGTACTTGGAAGAGTACATAATGGAGGACTAATGGTACCTATGCATTTAGTTCACTTAGCAGTGCAGAGGAGATGATTTCCTACATGCAGCATAGCACTTTGCTTGGCTTTTTCATCAGATAATGATCAGGACACATACATTACTAATAGACTGCCAGAAGTAGCATGTCCTGGGTTATAAACCCCAGCTGGTCATGATCATAGTTATTAGTAATAATAGTAATCTGCGTTTCTAAATTACATCTGACCACAAGAGCTGCCAGCATCTGTTTATATAATATACATATTGCAGTAAGTCTAATTACATCAGTGCATAAATACAGGGGCATTTTTCAGTGTGGGGGCATGTGTTCAAAGAAACAAAAGCTCCATTCTTAGCGCAGCTCAGTATACTGTGCTGCACTCAAAAATACAGCCAGGATTTCAGTACTTACTTCTCTGATACCTTCCCATTGTGAGGTATATAGGAATGATATAGGAAATCTTGGTGTGCGTCTTGGGTGGAGCAGAGACTCCCCGGCACCCCCAGCGCTGCTTACTTATTGCCTCTCCATATTAATCAATTGTAATAAAAAATTAATTAAATCAGATCATGGCCAAGACGGAATTTTTATAACACCATGTCACACACAGTGTGCCTGTCCATTCCATTAATCCTTTATTGACAAGAAGAGCTCAGGACTTGGATTTTTAAATCTCATCCTGGAGCCTGAAAGCCTCCATTCTCCAGCAAGTGCTTGCCCCTGGGTCATTGCTACTGTTCTACACTGATTTGTGTTTACATATTTTGTTTGGAGCCTGTACTGTATTTGCTTTCTCCTATCTGTTTTGCTTCCTGACACTGGGGATGAAAACAGCAACCAACATGGAACATCAGCAAGCACTCACAGCTATCCCCATCCCTGGTACCTTCCCTCAGCCTTTCCTAACGTTTTACTGATTATTTTTCAAACTGAGAGGCTTAAAGCCAGGAAATGCCTGCAAAATTAGTTTCGAAGTGCTAGGAATATACATTTCATATAATACTGAAGAGAAGGTGATCCCTACTCTACACTGCCAAAGCCTCTCTAAAATCCAAATAAATTAAACTTCTCTATTTGATCAGTGTTGCCAAGTGGATGGGTACAAGCATTTTGGTCTCTGAGCGCTGGATAACAAGTATATTGGCTATATTCTGGGACTTATTTTGGTAACTGTTTTACCAACAAAGGAGGCACCAGGGCCTTCAAATCTTTGCTGGAGCAGTGTCCTACATCCCTGCTAGACATTTCCAGAGCTCCTGGCATTGCCTTAAGCTGTGGATCAACTGGGCTTTCACTCCTCTTTCCTCTATGGATACCCAGACAACACTGAGGAGTGAGATGTCAGGAATATATGGGTAAAATGGCCCAAAAGCTGGGATAAAGGCAGCTCAGTAAGAAGCAATTTGCATTGTGAAGAAGTCATGTAAGTATGCAGCCTATTAATAACTGCCTCCATTTGAGACAAATGTCACCAGGTTGATTTGAGCTGCATTGGAGGCAGAACAGTTAGCAATTATCTATCACCCCAGAAGATGTTCTCAACAAATGATTCACATTTGAATGGAGTGGGGTGATGCTTGCTTTCATTTTGTTTTCCTGACAAGTAATTTAAACACAAAAGTTCTGGTTCTCCAAGTCTTCGGGTTTTGGGTCACCTCTGCAGGCCATTTGCATCTCCACAACCCATCAGCCCCATTGAAAGCAAAACTTTAAAAGGATCAGAAAGCAATGGAGAAGATTAAGTCTTTGGGCATTTACATAGCTTCAGAGCTATGATGGGTAAGGAAAAGCTTGCTGCAGCACCTGGAAAAGCAGCAGTCTGCAGATAAGTACTAGCTTTTGGGTTGATGTTAGCTCTGGAGTGGGAGAATGGCCCATGTTATAGCTGATTCCTCAGCAAAGACCTGCTGAGGCATCCAATCTACTCTCTCCAGACATGAGCATAGATAGCACCAGTGTTATAAAAGAGGAATACCAGTATCAGTGTAGTCAAAACAGATCTTCCAATGTGCTCCACTGAACTTATACAAGTTGCTTTGAGCAACCCAGTCTAGTGGAAGGTGTGCCTGCCCATGGCAGGGGTAGTGTAACTGGATGAACTTTAAGGTTCCTTCCAACCCAAACCAGTGTGGGATTCTATGATTCTGAAGTGGTGTCAACAAGGTTTCTGCTGCAAACACACAGCTGAGCTCCAACATCTTAGATCCCCAGTCATATTCTGCAGCAAGTTGGGAGCTTGAGGTCAATGCTCTTGGCTCATTATAGAACTGGGGTTTTTGGTAGCAAAAGTTATCACACAAGATCAGTATCAGATCCATACAAATCCTAATCCAGGCAGGCACTGACCACAGGCTTAGGCCACGTGAATGGGTTTATAGCCTATTATAAAGGTACCAGTTCCTCACTGTCATCCAGTCCTCACCATCCCTCAGGCAGTTTAAGAGACAGTAATGGCAGTTATCAACACCTTCACATTTTCTGTTTTGTTACCTCCAGTACAAATATCAATTACATAGTCTAACAAGGAGAAAATGAAATTGCAAAGTGTTAGGCTGCAGGTATTTAGTTCAATTATTGGGGCTGTCTTTAAAGCACTGTAATGACACCAATCCAACCAGATAACAGAGAGATGGGGCATTATGTGCATTCCTACACTTTGAATTTAAATTAAAATTTGTTGTGATTTAAGATGTTATCTTCTTTAAAGGTCTATACTTTCCTTGGACAAAATAATTATTCTCAGCTAATAATGTGAGTTGCTATGTTAGTGATAGTATATTTGCAACAGGGTGCCTTTGTTTCCTACTGTCAAAGACTCAGGTACATTATTTACTGTATGATGATCTCAATCTGGAATGAATCTTTAATTTGAAAGGACACTTCTTTAAGACTCATCATCACCTTGCCCTTCTTCTGCTTATGCCTCAGTCTGCAAGGTACATTTTTCTTTGTGATTTGCAGAAGTCATTACCAAAGGCCTGTAAGTCCATCAGCCAGGTTACCTTCATAATAGTAACAACAACAATGACAATAAATAAAGCTCTTCTATGTCCAAAGGAAAACAAAGGAGTCACTTGTGAGCTGTGATTGCAAAGATAAGTAGTAAGAAAGGTGCAAGAACATAATGTAGGTACTGACAGCATCATCACCCATGTGTCGTTTTGAAACCACATTAATCAGGCCACCATCCAACGACTTTACCCATAAGTGTAAAGTCTGGCAACAGGTTCCTGTTACAGAGTGAAAGGGGAACACAGGAACTAATAGCATAAGGCTATAATCACAGAACAGCTCAGAACAGGAAACTGTAATGCTTTATCCCTGAATCAGATCTAGGGCAGGCACCAAACTAAATTGGGATCCCTATGTAGCCAGAGAAAGATCTAGGTT
Organism: Neopsephotus bourkii; assembly: GCF_033783945.1. NCBI lineage: Eukaryota > Metazoa > Chordata > Aves > Psittaciformes > Psittacidae > Neopsephotus > Neopsephotus bourkii. The sequence continues at coordinate 5,823,381 of NW_026902048.1, forward strand.
TTAATCCATGTTGGCTTTAATGCTTTGTGCACTTATACGAGAATGACTGGTGTGCCTTTTGCATGGTCATTGAATGGCAATCTCTGTTGTACAAACTTCTCACTTTGTGCTGATTCCTTGTTATGCACCAGGAAATCCTGGCTGAGAGATGCCTGGTGATTAGCTCAGCCCTAATTCCTTCCCTGCCACTCTCTCGTACTGGAGAAATGCATTCTCAATTATGTTGCTGATAAGAGAATTCCCAGGACTACAGTGACTAAATATATTGGATTTACATAATCTTGCCTATATACCAACATTGCATTTGCATCATGTCACCGATTCCAGCTGTATCAAATGAGGGTGGATACTTGGGGAAGCCATACCTGAAGATGAAGACATCAAACAGAGAGAAACAAAAGGAGACAGAAGGTAATTTCCCCAGATTTTGCTGTGCTGTGAATCACCTCAGACATCTAACTGGCAAAGTCTTTCTTCTGAAGAGAAAAAACTGTCAGCTTTCCAGTGAATAGCCACCCTGTTTAAGATCACATGCCCACTTCATCAGAAGCAACTATCTCATGCATACAGGCTTTCTGTCTATATTACTTGTGGCTCTTATCTAAGATTGCTCTGTTTCTTTGCAAGGGCTCAGCATTCTGTGCTGGCAAATGCAGCCAGAAAGACAACCCTGGAGAATAAAATGTTCTGTATTTCTGATAAAATCCAGACAATATCATGTTAAAATCCCTACTTAAGCTTGCTCCAAAGTCTTAAGACAGTCCTGAAAAAGGAATGATAGCAGACTGGAGGTTGCTGAGCTTCCCCTCAGTGGAGCCAACCTCAAAGCTGCTCCTGTTATAGAATCACAGAATAGTTAGGGTTGGAAAGGACCTTAAGATCATCCAGTTCCAACCCCCCTGGCCATGGGCAGCGACACCTCACACTAAACCATGTCACCCAAGGCTCTGTCCAACCTGGCCTTGACTACTGCCAGGGATGGAGCATTCACAGATTCCCTGGCCAACCCATTCCAGTGCCTCACCACCCTAACAGTAAAGAACTTCCTCCTCATATCCAGTCTAAACTTCTGCTGTTTAAGTTTTAACCCTTTACCCTTTTTCCTGTCACTACAGTCCCTAATGAAGAGCCCATCCCCAGCATCCCCAGTAAGTTTTCTACTGAACCATGACCCAAGGACAAAAGGGAACTGGTTACCTGGAGCTACATTTGCTCCACTTCAGAGAAAAAGGTGTTTTGACTGACCTGGAGGAGGGACATGCTGCAACACCAGAGATAAAAGCCAGGAAAGCAACAGAGCTTCAGGACATTCAATAGGAACTGGCATCCCAAAGCCTCTGAAAATCTTCCAGAGAAGATCACTTGGGCCCCTGATGCAGAGGTCACCACTCAGAGCAACAGTCACTACTCACATCTGGCCCAGAGACCAACACAAACATGACAAATCCTGTCCTTATCCAGGTGGGATGTGAAAGAGGACAAAGTGATTAGCAGGATCCTACAGCTGGACCAAGCCAGGACTGCAAACTCTTTGTGG